>NC_089227.1:77458325-78686896 GCF_963924675.1 Phocoena phocoena
TATTAATATTAAATGTACTTAGCTTCATTGGGTAGATTCTAGGTTTTTGGATCTTGATTTCCAAAATCTGTTATTATTTGATTTCCAAAATCACAAAATAATTATATTATCATTTAACCGAATACTTCTATGCTGTAATTTTTTTTGCTTGTAAACATTGGTCAACAAAGAATTAAATTTCTTTTTCATTTGTTTGTAGGTTGGTTTTAAAGAAATTATTTTCTGTCAACCTTATTTCCATTTTGTGTTTAAGAGTCCATGGGAGAACAGCTTAAGACCATTCTGTTGTTGTTCCTACCCATTCGGTGGCCGGAGCGGTGGGGTCTCCAGATGTGTCCATGGCGGCCGGTCTGAGGCTCCGTCTTCAGGAGGGAACTGCTGGTGGGCACAGAGGGCACGTGCACCTTCAGACGTGACCTCGGGTGGAGTAGCAGGAGGTTTGGGCACTGGAGCAGCCTGAAATTCCTCCTTGGTCACAGCCTTTCCAGCAGCGGCCTGCTCTTTCTTTACTGTCTCGTCAGCGTCTCAGCGGAAGTAGAGATCGGGCGGACCTCCGTCTCGGGAGACGGTGCCGGGCATGCGCGGAACTTCCCCGGTCAGCGTCTTGCCGCGGCGGACCCGCAAGTGAGCGCCTTTGTTATTCCGGGATGATGGCGGTGTCCGCACGGCGCAGAGGAGAGGCTGTGTCACACGACAAGCTGCCGGAAGCCTCTCCTCCGTTCTCTTGAGATTTATGAGGTAGATGCCATCGCTTTTCCTTTTGTGGATGATTGTTCCATTTGGAAATCAAAGTTGGTGCCACCCAAGTGGGTTCCTAATGCAAGAAATTTGAGGACATCCTGCTCCTTTATTTGCGGGGCATCAGGGGCTCAGGGCATTGTGAAAGTTCCCCTTTAGGTTATTACGGGAATCCAGACAATGCCTTTTGATCTCCTTTCTGGGTAGCATGGAAAGGTTTGGTGGCGTTTATCTTGAGAGGCTTGGTTGTGGCAGTTATTTTGTTCTTCAGTATTCACTTTTCTTCTACTTCTGGAGCAGAAGAGGATTGTATTTATATTGCCTCTTAGTGTTAGATGTGACCTGCTGGTCTTGGAGAGTCTCCTGGAGAGGCGGGCTAGGGGCGGGGATGACTGAGGCTTACCCTGGGGACATGGATACTGGCAGCAGCCATCCCTGGGGGCTGCCTCTGCCACTTGGACATTGGTGCTGGTGGTTGCCACTGCCAAGAATTTAATTTCTTATACTGAATAACTAACCACTGATTAGAAATGCCGTTTTCATTATGTGTTGAATTCCCATAGGTATTTAGTCTATTTCTGAATTTCTAATTCCATTCCATTGACCTATCTATTCTTATGTCAGTACCAAAATTATTGAATTCATGTAGCTTTATAATACATTTAATTATAAACTGGTAAGGTTAACTGGTAAGCTTAATTCATTTTCATTCTTCTTTTTCAGATTTTTTTTTTTTTGGTTATTCCTAAACAACGTTTTTTTAATATGAATGTTAGAATTTGGCTTGTCTAGTTTCCAAACACAGTTCTTTTTTTTTTTTGTCTCATAACAATTTATGATAATCTGGGGAAATAAGACATCTTTACAATATTGTTTTCAATCTATCCCAAAAGAGTATTTTTGCCTTTTCACATATTCCAGTCCCTTTCAGACACCTCAAACTCAAATCTCCAAAGTGGACATGGTTACTTCTTTGCCACCATCACCTATCCTGTTCACATAATTTTATAGTTGGGGAAAATAAAATGGTAAGAAACATGCCAGAAGTGTTGAACATAAAATTGGCTGTGTACATTGTAAAGCGTAAGTCCCACTTCTATTGTTCCGTGACATTGACAAACTGTAATATTTTCTGTTAGAGAAAATATTTTGAAGAGAGAAAACCTATAACCTCTTTCTTGGTACTCAACTGATGATGACTTATCAGTGCCAACATGCAATTTCTACTTAATGACTTTCTATCATTTTCATCTTAAATATTTAGTTTATGTGAACAAATTAATAAAGATCACTCTTTGTGCCAAAATTTATTGTCCTTCATTTACTTAATATTCCAGTCACAATTAATTTTCCCTTAATTATTATTTAAAAATTATGAAACATAGTGAGAACCTATTTTTTTCCTTCTTAACATTTCCTCCATGTCTAAGCTGCTCCCACAGCCTTTGTGCTTTCTTCCCTCTTTCTTCCATATCCCCTTTGTCCTGTTTCTCTCTCTTCCTTTGTTTCATTCATGATTCCTGGGAGAAGTTGTCTGGAGTCACCAGCACCCAAAGAGTAAGAGAAGCAACTAGGGCACAGTATGAAATAATAAACTCCATAATATTGTTTCTGAGACCTTAAATTCTATAGCCATTGCCAGTCTCCCTAGTGTCAGTATGGATCACCTTCCCATCACTCCCCATGTTCTAGACATGCTGTCCTTTCTGTTGTTAAATTCACCTGAGTCCTCTTTGCCTCCAAGACTTTGAGTGTGCTGGAATGTCCAGTTCTCCTCCTACCTCTTCAACTTGCTAACTCTAACTCAGCATTTAAATTTCAGCTTAAATCATGTCCCAGGAAAGCCTTTCTAGTCCCCTCAAATGAGGTTAAACAGCTTTGTTATATACTCACATTACACATTGCACTTTCCATTAGTGAGATTTGTTTCTTACTTCACTAGAGTGAGTTTAGAGCAGCATTTATTTGGGGGATAGGTTAACATTACTAGTAAAATATGACTTTTGGAGTCTCTACTGAATACTACAAATGTTTGAGGTATCTCAGCTCTGTATCATTGAACTTGAATGTCTCCCAGCCATGGGGAAGCTCTGGAAGCTTTCAGCTTATAGCTCTCTCATTCTTTTTGCCCAGGCTCATTGGTTCTAACCCACAGATTCGAGTAAACTCTTATTCAGATTTCTAGAGCTCTTTCTCTTAAGAGCTCCCCTCTCTTCTATAATTTTCCCTCAAGATTCTGTCCCCTCAGCCTCATAAAACTGTCATCTCCAACTCAACAGGATCACCATGCTCCTTTCCTACACTGTGGTCCAGAATATGTTTCTAGACAGAAAACCATGATTACGGTAGGCCTAACCTAGTTTGTTGTCCTTATGTCAGGGGTCACAGTATTGTGTTATATATTGTTCAATATCTAAAAACAATTGCTTCCTATATTTTGACTGGTATGCATTTATGGCAAGAGAGTAAGTCTGGTTCCAGTTTTTCTATCATAATTGAAAGTAGAAGGCTTCCACAATCTTATTTAAATCTTAGTTTTCAGAGAATCATTTAGGGAGGAAAATAATGAATGTGGAAAGCAAGTAAAAAGCTATTGTAGCAGTCAGTGAGAAATTACTTAGCATGGTATTAATAGAGATGGTTAGAATACATTTAACATATATTGGGGGTAGGTTAATGGGAGTTAGGGGCTAAGGAGGAGAGAAGTCTCAAAAAAGACTCTCGGTCTTTTGGAGTGAGCAACTAGGTAGATGGTAGATCCATATACTTAAATGAGGAATAATGGAGGAGGAGAGAGTATAGTGAGTAAGATCAGAAGCTCAGTGTGACATATCTACGGAACACCCAGGCAGGTAGTTAAAACAGACTTTTGGAAGGCAGAGGAGATGTCAGGATAGAGATACAAATTTATAATTTGTCATTCAAAATGTGTCAGAAAGAGCATCTGGTGGAAGAAACAAAAAAGCTACATGAGAAATGATGTGTGTGATCATTGATGTGTGTGTGACCCTAGACTGAGGATGTGATCCTTGTGCACGTAGCGGCATTAGTCTTTGATGGAAACAGGGCAGTGCATTTCCTTCACTAAATGAAGAGAGATGGAAGACAGAATGGGTGTAACTAAAATTATATTTGGAAATATAGTGGAGGGGAGTTGAGGCAGCTCCAGATGGTGGCATCCATTTCCTCTTTGGAACTTTTCTGCTGAGAGTTGAAGGTGTTAAGGTGGAGATGGGCCAGATACTTAAGGAAAGTGGAAGAGAAATGGAATCATTGTGGATAGTGGAAAAACAAGCTGACTTGGAAAATGAGATCAGGTTTCTGGCATACTTGGGATACATTTGAGTTTGATGATTTTAAATTTATAGTGAAACCCATTTACCCTGCTTTGAATTTTCTTGCAGTGCTCTAGCTGTCACCTAGAGGCATAAAGAAGGCGTAAAGAAATCAGATAATCAGATAACTTCCTAGCTGGAACTTTTGCAAAACAAGGGGAAGTGAATCTGGGATATTGGCCACAGGAAACTTAAAATGATGGATTGTAGAGACTAAGAGGATAGGGAGGGAAGACAAGACAGGAGAAGTCTGACAGATGTGAATAAAGTATGGGGATAAGTGGACTAAAAGTCTTAATAGTGTTGAAGCACAATCCTAATACAATTAGTTAAATAAGGAAGTTGGGACTATCAATTGTGATTAAATAATGGATTATTTGGGACTTCCCTGGTGGTCCAGTGGTTGGGACTTCACCTTCTGGTGCCGGGGGTATGGGTTCAATCCCTGGTTGGGGAGCTAAGATCCCACATTCCTCATGGCCAGAAAACCAAAACATAAAAACAGAAGCAATATTGTAATAAATTCAATAAAGACTTTAGAAATGGTCCACATGAAAAAAAATAATAAAAATAAAATAAAATATTATTTAAATTTGTTCTTTTGGAAGGGAAGAGGCTTTAGATAAAGAAAAATTCCATGGTCTGCATGGAGTGGGTAGTAAGGTGGAATGTAAATGAAGATTATCAGAGAAGAGGAAGTATATTATTAGTTAGTGTGGTAATGTTCCCTACACACATGGAGTCAAACAAGCACCAGAACCATGTTGGGGAAATACGAAGTACTATGGGAGCCTGTGATGCAGCCTGTGACCTTCTTTAACATAGCTTTAATCACTTTAAATATCTGGTACTTCTTTGTCTCTGTGAGTAGGAACTATGTCTATTTTGGTTGCTGTATCTTCAGGATCTAACACAGTTTCTGGCACATAACTGGGGCTTAATGAATGTTTACAAATGAATGAATGTGTAAACAAATTACTGAACGAAGGATGGTGTGGTAGCCACTTTCCAAGATGACTCCCAATGAGTTTTAGCTCCTAGTATTCACATCCTTGTGTAGTCACATCCCACATTACACCAGAGCTAGTCTGTGTGTGACCAGCAGACTACAGTGGAAGTGAAGATGTGCCACTCTGAGGGTAGTTTATAAAACCCTGCAGCCTCCATCCTGGATCATTTGCACTGGATGTCATGAGCAGCGCATGGTGAAAAACTGAAGCTTTCTGCCAACAGCTGTGTGAATGAGCTTGGAAACAGATCCTCTAGACTCACTCAAGTCTTCAGAGACTGGAGTGCCAGCCAACAGCTTGACTGTGATCTCATGTGTGACCCTGAGCCAGAAACACCCAGTAAAGCTGCACCTAGATTCTTAATCCTAAGAAATTGTGTGAGATAATTATGTTACTTGCCTTAATCTGTTAAGCTTTGGGTTAAATTGTTATGCAGCAATAGATAGATAATACAGACAGTAAGCTATTTTTACAGAACATTTCAGAACTTGACCTCTTCTTTCACAAAACATTTCAGAAATTTTTCTCCACTTTAACTCCATTCAAAAGGAGAGTTCCCCAAATTTCCACCACCTTTCCTGCCCCTAATTTCAATTGTTATCACTCCATGAAGAGGAATTTTCAGCCTGTAGGTCTATGAAAAAATCATGACAGAACAATTGCTCCCTAGTCTCAGGGGATAATTTACATTTCCTTTGGTCTGTGTATAAAATCATAAACAGGGCTTCCCTGGTGGCGCAGTGGTTGAGAGCCCCGGTCCGGGAAGATCCCACATGCCGCAGAGCGGCTGGGCCCGTGAGCCATGGCCGCTGAGCCTGCGCGTCTGGAGCCTGTGCTCCGCAACGAGAGAGGCCACAACAGTGAAAGGCCCGCGTACCGCAAAAAAAAAAAAACATAAACAATGTCTCTTCTCTTCACTTTATATTATAATAATTTTAAGAGTCTGTTATTTTTACTTTAGTAATAAAACTATCACATAAGCACAAATTTTGTTTTTAAAGGTATGAAATACCACTAAATTATGGCATAATGACTTATTTTCTCATTTTGTGAGGTATTGTGTAGACTTGATACAGAAGGTGTAAAAACTTTTGAAACTGCAGTGATTGCCCACAATAAATTCGCACTTATTTATTGCCATCTTTGGCATGTGCTTCAGTTTTTCTCAAAAGCGAAAGTAAGCCAGTATAATAAATCATAATTGACACAAGCCACAAAATGCACATTCAGCATAGGATAATTCCACTAAAGCTTAGTTTTGTTCATTTCATTCTAATTCTAAGTAATTAAAGCCTCAATAATAACAAATACAAAAATAAATTGGAAACTTTAGGGATAATTAATTTTGGATTCAATGCAATTTCTGCTCAAGTCAAGTATTGTTTTTAATTCATATCATTGCTTAAAAAATGAATCATTACATGATAAACCTATTATATTAAGGATAGTTTAAAAGCTCTTTATATTTGTCAGAAAAAAATAGTACAGTGAATTAAAGGAATACTGTTATTTACCAGATGGGCCTATTTTCAGTTGGTATATTAGACAATTCTAAAATTAAAATTTTTAATAAATAGCAAATTGGCACAGTTAATTGATAATTTCCCATATAAATTTTTGTTAAACAAAATAACAGTTATTTTATAAAAATATAATCTTACCATATGAGGTTTCTCGCTTTATCTGTATAAAATATACTGACATGCATAAAAACTAAATTTTAAACAATATCATCATTTCCTCCACATATATGATGAAAGTGCATAACATTTATTTTATATCTCACATAAGGAAAATATATTTTAAAAACATGGACCTGTCTTCACTTATAAGATTAAATGAATATTTAATTCATTTGATATTACAAGATTATTACATATTTTGCCAAATTTCCCATATTTATGAAAGATATGATAATCATTTATGTTTTATATAACATAGTCTAACTTATATATTTGTGTTATACAACATAGTCTAACTTATCCAAAAGATGTGTATACTTATTTTATGCAGTATTGCCCTATGTCATAGTACTATATTGTGATCTAGTTTACATTTGTTTTATATAATAACTGGATGACATTCAATTTTTTTGGTTAGATTTGAATCACAAGAGAGATTGCTTTGAAGTACAATTAGCATTGTGAAATTTGCCCCTAAATCATTTCAACACACATTTAAGTTTGTTCTTGTTCACCCACAATGAGTTGCCTCATTGTACTTTTCAACTCACCCATCCTGAATGACAGCTTGAAAAATCAACACATCAGACAGGATAGTAGAGGGCCCATGATTCTTTTTTCTTTTTTTTTGTAATAAATTTACTTATTTTATTTTTGGCTGCACTGTATCTTTGTAGCTGTGTGGTCTTTCTCTAGTTGCGGCAAGCGGGGGCTACTCTTTGTTGCGGTGGGCGGTCTTCTCTTTGCAGTGGCTTCTCTCGTTGCAAAGCATGTGCTCTAGGCATGTGGGCTTCAGTAGTTGTGGCATGTGGGCTCAGTAGTTGTGGCTCGCGAGCTCCAGAGCTCAGGCTCAGTAGTTGTGGCACACGGGCTTAGTTGCTCCACAGCATGTGGGATCTTCCCGGACCAGGGCTCGAACCCATGTCCCCTGCATTGGTAGGAGGATTCTTAACCACTGTGCCACCAGGGAAGCTCAGGGCACATAATTCTTAATCAAAAATCATTTCCATAATAAAGAGTACATTCTTGGGTATATCCAACAGTCACTTCTAAAAAATATATTACACAAGAGCATTATAAGAATTATAGCTTAGTGCTTCCCTGGTGGCTCAGTGGTTGAGAGTCCACCTGCCAATGCAGGGGACACGGGTTCGTGCCCCTGTCCAGGAAGATCCCACATGCCGCGGAGCGGCTGGGCCCGTGAGCCATGGCCACTGAGCCTGCACGTCCGGAGCCTGTGCTCCGCAACGGGAGAGGCCACAACAGTGAGAGGCCTGCATACGGCAAAAAAAACAAAAACCAAAAAACAATTATAGCTTAAGAGGAGACTTGGTTGCTTGTATGTGTGCATGTTTGCACTAAAGACTTCATTTTTCTACTACATTTACAGAGAACAAAATGTAACATGTGTATACATATATATGTCTCACCTAATGTCCGACTGTCTAGTATCAACCAGTATTCATTAAATTGAATCCTGATAGTTCCTCAAGATCAGGGACAGACATTTCTCATGCTTCTTGGTACCTGCGAACACCCTGCATCCCCATGGTATCAATGCACAAAGCAGGTGGTTAATAAGTACTTTTAACTGAGTTGACAGTGCCTATGGAAACATTTCTTTCTCAATCTGATAGGTTTTTATCCACTGCTAGGCCTTCTTATGTGTTAACTGGGTTAGAGATATATATTATGATTGTGTTTACTTATGTTCCCAATGCTAAATATTATTTTAGACATTTTTGTTCTGCCAAGAACAAAATGAAGACAGACATAAAATAACTTAACCCTTCAGTTAAGAACACTAGTGTGAACAAAGAAAGAAAATATTGTTAACTGATTTTAAGTCCTATTGAGTATACCACTTAGACACCATTGTGGTCTTTGGCTGTTCATATAAGAGAGCTTTCCATCTCCAGACACATCTTGACCGCGGCATTAGAACCCATGCTCACACATAAGAAGGGCCCAGCCAGCTCACCTCATTAAGCAGCCCACAATAAGTTGTGCTCCTCCAGCAGGGTTCTGATGAATAACATAGTCACTTGCTTCCTTCCTCTCTTGTGCTCCCAATCATAAATGCATCCTTATTAATTATTTTACTGAAAATTACTAAGGAAAATTGATAAAGTTTAACAATTTAAAACAAGGGGAAATTTCTCCTTTTTATAGTTCTATAAAGGTTATCCAGTAACTATGTTTGTATATCCTAATTTCCCTTCTTGGGGGCTGCATAGAAGCCAGGCTGAAGTTCTATTCTTCACTTTTACTCCATCCAAAGAGAGGGTTCCCCAAACTTCTGCTATCCTTCCTGCACCTACTTTTCATTGCCATCATTCCATAAAGAGGAATCTTCTCAGCCTGTAGGTCTGCAGAGGAAATCAGGACAAAACGATTGCTTCCTAGTCTCAGAGGATGACTTAACAATTCTCCCAGTTTGTTCATACATCCATTTTTCTGCCCTCTGTCCAGAAAAGGCCCTTTTTCAGGCATATCTTCATAATAAGGTCGTATAAAAGTGAGTATGACTTTCAACTCATAATCTCATTTCTATTTACCGTTAGGAGAAAAAAAAATTTAAAGGGCCCAACTTTATGCATTCAGACTTCCACTGCAATATTATCTATAATAGTAAAAATTGGAAGCCATCAATAAAAAATCCATAATAGGAAAAACGTTCAATAAGGTTATGATTTGGATATTAAATGGAATAGCATGCAAATACTACCTGATAATTATGATAATTAGATTGTAAAGTACAAAAATATGCTGTCTCTGATTCAATAAGAAATCTGTAGAATGAGGAACTTCCAAAACAGCTGCCAGCCCCAGAATTACGCCACCTCTACTGCTATTTGCACCAGTGAAAAAAGGGGATTCCCCATGCCTAACTGCACTTACTTCCAAATAGGTCTCCCCTATATCATCCGATGGGTGGAATTCTAGCTTCAAGTGAGTCTGAGAGATGTAGTGTTTTTAGCTTTCCAGTCTCTGCATGCTAAAAGGGATTGGAATACATGTTGAGGGAGATAATCCATAGGATCTGTTACTACTGTTAGGAAATCAACAGTTGATTTTATCTAGCATAATTTGAACAATTAGATAGGCGGAGAGGAACCAAGGAGGCACACGGTATAGGATCAGTGGATATTTTAAGGAAGCATAATTTCTAGAAATAACATGTTCTGGAGAAAATATTTATTATGATTTTAATAAGAGAATGTTTAATAATAGAATGTTTGCCAATGACCACTATATTCTAAAGTCCTATCAAAAAAAGCAATCGTAAATAATAGAATTGGCTGCCTGGTGTTGTAGAAAGAGGACCAAGTATCAACATATTTGAGTTTTCGTTCTGGTTTTCTTACTAACTAGATAGATTACTTAGTAACTTAGTCATTTAAGTAAATAACTGCTTATATTAGATATCTGAGTAATCTCAGTTTTATTGAAATATAAAAGAATTTCTAAATTTCTTTCCTATTCTAAAAAAGGTGTTAAACTTCACCATTATTATTATCATGATCACCTAAGCTGTTGATTTCTCATGTAAATTTTAGCTTATTTTGTATTATTTTTGGGGAAAGGAGAAACTACTTGTGCCGTATATCCCATATGAGCATAGCTGCTATGAGATCTCTCTACAATGAGAATCCTTAGAAAATTAGATTATATGGACTTTAGAATATTCCATGTCATTATGTCCTCCCCCCTCAAATGTTAATGTTGTACTGAAGTCTCTATGGTGTCTTATAATTGTTCATTACTGATTGGACATTTATTTTTCTTCCTTGGGTAGAGAAAGGAACTTTTAGCCTCTGAAGAGTGTAAAATAGATGGTAAAATGCAGCATTCATGGAATAAGAAGATACTGCTCTTAAAGTACATTTAGTGACCAAAAAGAGCTCTTGACAATTAAAAATATGGTAAGAGAAACAATAAGCTCAATAGATGTGTTGGAAGAGTTGAGAAAAGTCTTCCAGGAAGCAAAGACAAAAACGTAGGAGAGAAAATAATAATTAGAAGGTGCTGTAGTCTGTTCAAATGGCTATAGCAGAAATACCATAGAGTGGGTGGCTTATGAACAACCGAAATTTACTTCCTCTGGAGGCTGAGAAGCAACCTTAATTTTCTCTGCAACTTTAACTCCCCTTTGCCATGTAACATGGCATAGTCCAGGACTGGATCATGCACATCAGAAAACTTTGTAGTGGAGAAGCTCCAAACCATCCACATGTTTGCCCAAAGATCAAGAGTTAGTCTTTGAATACCCTCCGAAAGGCACTGACAGCCAATCAATGATAGTCAGAGAAGTGGCAAGAAAAATAAGAAGAGGAATGTGTCATCATACTGATAATAGAGGCGATATTTGCCACTTTTCTCTGATAGCTCTATCCCAAGCCCTGAGGACTCAGAGCTCTTAGAGGATTTAGGAGTGAAAGTCCTGTAAGAAGAATGCACCACCACCAAGCTGCTTGAGTCTATCTATCCCTGGAGAAGAAGAAGAGCTTTGAGTCCATACAATATTGATGTTGTAGACTTGAGTGTTGAGTTTGTGAGGTTTTTTAAAATTTTTATTTATTTTTGGCTGCGTTGGGTCTTCATTACTGCGCGTGGGCTGTTCTCTAGTTGCGGAGAGTGAGGGCCACTCTTTGTTGTGGTGCGCAGGCTTCTCATTGCGGTGGCTTCTTTTGTTGCGGAGCACAGGCTCTAGGCGTGCGGGCTTCAGTAGTTGTGGCACTTGCGGCTCACTGGCTCTAGAGCGCAGGCTCAGTAGTTGTGGTGCACAGGCTTAGCTGCTCCGTGGCATGTGGGATCTTCCCAGACCAAGGCACGAACCCACGTCTCCTGCATTGGCAGGCAGATTCTTAACTACTGCGCCACCAGGGAAGCCCTGAATATAGAGTTTTAATAGACCAAAGTGCCTGAAAAATGAATAGACTCTAACCAAGATGCAATAAGAGATGGGAAAAGCAGTTTACAACATAGTAATTATTAAGGACAGTTAGTGAAAAAAATGTAAACTCATATTTTTACTTCTATGAGTCTATATTCTTCAATAACCTGTTACAGGTATGTGAAAATCTGGAAAGCCCATTCAATTTGTATGTAACAGATTACATTAGCTCTGAGTATAACAGACAGGAGCACGATGTCCCTCTGTTGAGCTGAAGGACCATGTTCTTTCCTCCAGCCTTTTACTTATTTCCAGCAATAGTTCTTTTAAAAACTATTTTCTTATTGCAAAATGAAGGAAATAAGGCTCAAGTTAAAAGGGGTAAAATCATTTTTCATTTTCTAAGCAGTGCTGGAATGACTAGTGCTATTATAAACACAAGAAATGAGTTCATGCCTTCATGATCTTAAAGTATATAAATGTAATCAACATTTTTCCTTTCAAAGGTAAAAAAAAAAAAAAGAAGGTAGGAAAGATTCAGAGAAGTGATTTTCTTTTGTAATACAAGCTATTTGCCTTGCTGTCATAGTCAGCTGCTTCACTCTTATCCATCCACCCTCTTGAACCTTCTACAGAAGCTTTCTGGGTTGGAGCAACACCCCAAAGATTGATGGAGGGTATGGGTTAACAATTCTGTGAGCTGTTCCAACTCTGACAGTGGAGATTTACATAGGTATTTTTCTCTGAAAGATTTTAGAATAATTTTTAACATTCAGAACCTAAGAAAAGATAGCAAAACAATTATCAGACCATTATGCAATCATGAAACAGTGTGCTCTATTGATTTTGAGTTTCTTTATATCCTTTTATTTTATACTCTCCTTCTCTCTCTCTCTCTCTCTCTCTCTCTCTCGTTTTCACTCTGTGTAGAAGACGTATCTATTATTTACCCATATTCATTTCTCCTTTCCTTCTAGGCACTTTGGAAAACCAATGGGTTGGAAGAGAAGTGATAATATGTCATATCTGTGTGGAAATATTTCCGTTGACAGTGCAAGACGCCCAAGCACTCTCTTTCCTTGAAAACGCATGTTGAGAAGGAGGTGCCGAAAGCTCAAAGCAGCCTGGATTCCTGAACAACCATATTCAAGGCAGCTAAACTGGCTTCCAGTGATCAAGAAATAAACTTTTTGTACAGTCAAGTCCCAGATATTTTAATTTTCTTTGTTAACTGCAATATACCCTAGCCCATCCTGATATACTCACTCTTCATTATGTATTTCCCCACTTTGGTTTTTGTTATTTTAATTTACGCATATCATTAGGCATTTCTTCATGTTACTAAACATGCTTCATTGGCCTTCAAATTTTAACTTGTCAAGTGTACATATACAAAGATAGACAGGCATAAATGCTATGAAGAACCAGTTTCATTGGAATATAAAGCAAGCAGGAATCTTGTCAATTCAGTTTGAACTGTGGTGCTCACTAGGGGATATGGTAAGTACCAAGCTACTGCTGCTTGAGAAAGATGCCTTCCTCTGGCTGAGTAAATTCAAGGTATGTTTATGGGAAAAACATACACACCGAAATCAGAGAAACTCAGTTTTTAATTCCACTTCTACCGTCACAAATCTTTGACCCTGAGTAATGCTAAGCTATTTCAGCCTTGGGAAACATCTGCGAAATGGAGAAATGATATATCTAATTTGGAGTTTGGGCGTGATTAAAGATAGCAGATGCAAAAATATTTGGCATAGAGTTGATAGTCAAGTCAGTAAAGGATAAATGTTACTACTGTCATATGCTGTTTTCTTGATAAGATTTTGGAAATTCACCAGGTGCTGGAGGATTCAGGGATGAAAACAAGGGTCTTAATGACATCCCTCTGTTCTCCATCTTGATGTCACCTTCTGCTCAACTATACTGATTCCCCAAATCCTGCCAGGGGTTTGTTTGTTCCAAAATATATCTACTTAGGTAAATGAAGAGAATCACAAGCCAGTATTATTCTCAGGATAATAATAATCTTATTTGGGCAGGCAGCACATTTGAATTCCTGGGTTGGTATTTATTTCTCACTTCACACACTGTTCATGTTCCTGACATTTGACATGGGATAAGCTTGTAAAGTGTACTATGTATCAGGAAAGCAAAGTAGGAACACATTTCCAACCATGTAAGGCACCTGGACTGAGTTTGGTTAGGGATTAGTTGGTATACAATCTCTTAAGTGTCTTCAGGGAGAGGCAGTGTACATTATATTTGGATATATGGGTTCACACCCAAAGTCTGTCATTTACAATCTGTGTGACTAGACAAATCATTTTGCCTCAGTTTTCCCATGAGACTGGGAAGATGGTAAAGCTATGCATATCATAGATTTGCTGGAGGATTAGACAATTATATACTACATCTTTAGGACAATGCTTGGTACCTAATAGTTGCCATGTACATGTGTCTACAATCACTATTATGATGAGAGATACAGTAAAGCATTGATCATTAATTAGTTTTCTAGAACTTTGGTTCTCAATTGTATTATCTGTTTGAGTCATATTATTTCTCATGAAATTAATGAGAGACTCCTCCAGGGTTATGGGCCTCCTCAGCTTTTATTCCTACTTTAGGGAACAGGAGAAGCTGTCTAGAAATAATGTAAGTAAAAGAAGATACTTAGAGAGAATGGCCAATGGCAAATGTCAAGGTTTTGTAACAGCCCAGAAATACAGATGTTTCTTAACTCTCAAAATTTAAAATTAACTAATGGCCATATACAGCCGCTGGAAACAATAGGGAAAGTTTGAAGTTCTCAGGCCCAGCCTGTTCTCTGCTTGCATGGAGTCAGTGGAGAAGTGGTTAATTATGCAGGAAGGGGAGAGAAGATCATAGTAGGCTGGGAATGCACAGGAGGGGTTCTAGGCCTGCTAGCCGTGCTGTCAGCTGAAGAACCAAAACCACCAAGTAAGTTCTAAGTTAAGGCCAATATGTCATGAGCTGTCTACGTCTGTAATCAAAAAAGCCAGCCAGTAAGTCAAGAGAGATGGGATACCTCCTGAGTCTGAGGATCTAAATTAGTATCTAGGAACTGACAGGGAAACATCACAGAGCTCTCTGGAACCTTGTTATAAGCAGGTAAGAGAAGTAGCTGGTAGTACTGGTCTGACAGCAGCCCTTTTTCGATAAATTAGTTCATATATTTAAACATTAATTAAGTACAGAATATATGCCAGGCCCATTGATTATGTAAAGAAATCATGGTAGAGACAGGATGGAATTTAAGAGTAAGATGTAGGACTTGGTGACTGATTAGATGGGGGTGGTGAAGAAGGAGAGGTGAAGGAAACTTCTAAAGTTTTGTGGACTCTAAAAAGTTCTAGCTTAGGAAGAATGATGAGTTTTTAGTTTCGGATACTATGCACTTGCAAGACCATTAGAATGTGATTTTTACACCATTTAAAGACCTCTATAAATGGAATAAGGAAGGCAGAAACCTAGTGTTAGTGGTTTGAGAGAAATGGGAGGTAAGGAAGTAGAGATAATGCTTATAATCTATTCTTACAAGAAGATTATGAAGGAAGACACAGACGGTACTATTATTATAATGAGACATGTGGTCAAGAAAAGATTTTTTTAATGGAAAAATATTTTAATAGCCTAGTGAAAAGAATAAATCAGGAGGGAGAGATTCAAAGAAATGATGAACCATTGGCTCCAGAAGAGTCAGGGGGTTCAAATCAAGCTTGGAAGAATGAGCGTTTAGCCAGAAAAGGGAAACCTCATTATCTGGGATTAGAGAAAAGCAGTTCTTTCTACAAGGGATGAGATTTGTTCTGGTCCTAAAATCAGATGGACGGCAGTTATAGAGAGAGAATATTTTGGCTAAAAATAAAGGTGAACATAATGATTTTTAATATTGTCAAAAGTATAATGGATCATCTAGAGTGGCTGTATGTTATTTTTGACTGGAGATAGGCAAGAAACAGCCAAGTGACCATTTATCAGGAATGTTTATGCATTTGAGATAGAACAGCTCATTCCAATGACCCAGTCCAATGCTGATTCTCTGGTTTGTAGAATTTGTTTTACACACTTGCTTTCTAGTCTAACACTATCCTGGACATTTTTCAAAGTCCTAGAGAGCAGGTAAATATTGATTTTAAATTAAGCTTTAGGAACACTTTAAATCCCATGCTTGTCTCTGATAGAACAGGGAGAAATGTGTTTTCACCTTTAAATGACGAAGAAATGAAAGTAGCAATAAACCTAAATTTGGCCATGTGGATCTCTTTAATGCCATACAAATTTGAGGATACATTCTTCTGGAACTTTTTGAATAATGGAGTTCAGATCACAGTTGTCAGGTGAAAAGAAAATTATGATTATTCTATTATGTTTTATAATAGAGATGATGGTCATGGGGTGGGGAAAAGGGATCGGCATGTGTAATGACTGTTGAAATATCAGTCATTAGCTTATAACCAGCACAATGTAGAAGAAGAATCGCCTCTCCCATTCTGGTGAACACATTTGTCTTAGTACAACTAACAATTATCTTAATACTACTGACAACTAAGAAGTATTTTACTTCTAAAAAAATAACAATTAATTTCTCAAATTGTAAATATTTAATTAATCCAACCTAATGATTTCTGCTCAAATACATTTGTCAGTGACAATGGATAAAAATAAGCAATACTGTATGTGAGCCAAACGGGAACAACATATTACTGTGATAGTATAAGAAGTACAGATATTTTACTTCCCCTTTAATTCCATGTTTTATTCAGTGACTCTACAGTATTCTGTAGTTTCCTAGCCCTTCCACTGAATTTACGAGTCAAACAGATTCTGCAGACAAAACACCCCCCTTCCACCATCTGCCTCTATCTTTATTCATGTTAGGAACACTTTGAAAATAATTTGCTGAGTAAGGACACATGGGAAACCATGGACATTTCACAACCACAGATGACTAGCCCTGACATCAGACAATTCCCAGACACACAAAAGGGAGATGGTCAGATTTAGCAAATAAAAATACAGGACATCCAGTTAAATTTGAGTTTCAGATAAACAATGAACTTTTAAAAATAGAAATAAGTCCCAAACATTGCATGGGAGTACATTAAAAGTTACTTTGTACTAAAAAAAATTATTTACTATATTCAAAGTTATTCATTAAATTACTTCATTTTAATTCATTAAATTTAGTATTATAATGCACTAACATTATTTTGTACTAAAAATTATTCACCATTTAATCTGAAATTCAAGTTTAACTTTGGCATTCTGTATTTTATATGGCAATCCTCTACAATGGCATTTTGTAGTGGTTATGTCTTCCTCTCCTATCTGATACTGAATTCCTTTATGGTAGGAATAGAGTAATTCATACTTGGATGGTCATCACCTAAAGCAATGCATGATACATAATGGATATGCAATAGAAATATGTTGAATGAATGAATGAATGTCAAGGATGAATTTTAAAGAACCAATAGAAATAGAGATAGATAGATAGATAGAGTTATAGATATTTACTCTCTAGTTTATTTTGTTGGCATAGCTCAACAAAATAATGTATTATTGGTACCAGCTAATGGAAGAAATTTTCACATATTCAGGTAGGAGGAAATCATTCTGGCTTACATACGGTTTGGGTTGAATTTTATGCTACCTAGAAAAGTCTGTCTTATGGCCGGTCAAACATGCATTATACATCTGCTTTAGCCATTAAAGAAAGAATGCATGTAAAAATCAAAACGGAGTAACTGTGGTTCAGGTATTCAAAATCGAGCCACGTGGCTATTGTGGATGTGGTTTCAGACACGTTCCTGCATCACTGAGAACTTGAATTTTCTGCACTGCATCAAACTCAAAGACACCACCAGCCATTTTCAAAACAATATCTGCTAGCAGCCGCCAGCTGCAACCTTGTGGTCTCAGGGTCTCCCCCTGTAACTATGCAACCATCTCAGACCCCAACCAATCCCTGCTCAACAAGCACCCTTACTCCTTGCCGGTTCCAATCCCAATTCTGGACAAATAACTTATGTAATTTTGTGGGTTTTGCCTCTAAAAGCCTCCCCCATTTTGTAGTCTGGCAGAACACAGTTCAAGTGCTTCTTGAATCTGTGTCTTCCAGGCTAGAGTCCTCAGTCTGGCTCAAATAAAACTCTCTTCTTGATATAAATTGTTTATTGCTTATTTGCATTGACATTAAAAGAGTGAAACCAGAGTTCCAGCCCCACCAGGGTTACTCCTTTGGCAATTGGCATGAGCAACAGCACAGCTGTTTTTCTCTTTCTGGCTACAGCTATGGCTATGCAATAGATGGAAATGGACACAACCTTCTTCTGCACACGAGAACTCTGGATGTCTGCCTGAAACTTTGGTTATGTTTGAGGAAGCCACAGCTCTGGCTGAAAACTAAAATGAAGACCCACCGGAAGATCCAAATCTTCATTTGAACATTGAGGAACTAAACAAAGAGCTTATGGTGAAAAGTGAAGAACTCTATGACTCTCTCATGAATTGCCACTGGCAGCCTCTAGATAGAGTTCACACTAAAGTCCCAGATGAGACCCCCAAGAAGCAAGATGTTCATTAAGCTACCCAATATCATATTAATTGTATCCTGTTTTGTTATTATTTTTGAAAAAAAAAGTATTCTTCCAGGAATGTACTGAACTCTGTATGTAAATACAAATTTCCAGGACTTATATGTGATCGACATGAAACAGCATACTGTAAATAAACTTTACCAGCACACCTACACACAAAATATACCTTGAATATATATTAAATAAATAATATAAATAATATGTATAAATATAGAGAGAATATATCTATATCTATTTATACATGAATAAATAGGTAGATAGATTGATTCAGCCTGTGAATGGAGGCATGTGATTTTATGGGTTTATAACTTTCAATGGCCAATGTATATTGATCAGGTAACACATCTCAGAAATGGCCATGACCCCCATAAAATTGTGCAATGTGAGTTACAATGTTTCTGATGTTCCCGCCCTTCTGATGGCTTCTCTTCCACACCTGGGCTGTTGCAAGGCCCTAGTTTCCAAGGACTGAACTTCCTAAGGCTCCTATTCCTTTGCCCTCCTCAGGACTACTAGATCCACTGATTTGGTCCTGCAAAGCAGTTTTCCATTGCTATCACTCAGTCGTGTAGAATTGGTTTCCATCCTGCTCCCCATACAAACTTCAGCAGCAGCTTGACTACTCTCTCATGGTGGCTTTTGTTACCTTCCCAGGTAACTGACAGTACTTTTAACTGTGAGAATGGGATAAGCAGAAACCACAAGATCTACCTGCCCTTTTTTTTTTTTTTTTTTTTTGCGGTACGCGGGCCTCTCACTGTTGTGGGCTCTCCCGTTGCAGAGCAGAGGCTCCGGACGCGCAGGCTCAGCGGCCATGGCTCACGGGCCCAGCCGCTCTGCGGCATGTGGGATCTTCCCGGACCGGGACACGAACCCGTGTCCCCTGCATCGGCAGGCGGACTCAACCACTGTGCCACCAGGGAAGCCCTACCTGCCCTTTTTATCAGAGTAACTTTGATTTCAACAGTGCCGTTGTTTCATGATCTAACTCAAAAAAGTGACTAGTGGTGTGACTTTGGGGCCAAGTAAGAGGGGAGTTAGGGTAAATTTTGTTACTGTTGGGTTATTCTGGCAGTCTAATGAGGTAGATTTGATCATCGAGACCTCCTAGAGCACCATACATGCCCCCGAGCAAACCTAGCTTCTAAACAGATAAAGTTCTTGGAAGCATCTTTTGTGGTTACCTGTTGCTTAGCATTTCAGGTATAAGCTCCTCCACTAGGAAATCAAAGTTCCCAGGGTCTGACCCCACTCAATCTGCTCAAACTTAATTCATGTAGTTTTTATAGCATGAAACATCTGCTTCTTTCCTTCTTGTCTCCAACCCCTTTGACATCAATTGTTTTCCGGCCAATCCTTCCCGATTAACTACACATCTCTAGGAAAATTTCTCTGCCTACTCTAGTCCATATTAAACACTTTTCCTGACCTTTCAGTGCATTTCTAGTTTATATACACACTTCTTTCTATGCAAGCAAAATTTTTCTTCCAAAGTGGAAACTCACATGAGCAATCATCAATCTTATAAAAGATCATAATTCTTATAAAAATTGCAGCATTTCTATTTTTATTCACAGGAAGAATAAGATCCAGGGTCACTTTCTTAATATTTATATGTATTCCTGAATAAACATTCTATATAGATTTGAAATTTATTACACGACTGTAATCAATTTCTGAAGCAACAGTAAATTGCATCATTAGCTCTGCATATTTAACTTAGTGTTCAGAGGCTGTGGATATTAGGGAGAACTGGTAGTAACACTCAAAATACATTCAGAACCCAATTTTGTATGTGATTAAGCTTTCTTTAAAAATTTAAAGCTAAAATACTATTTATGAGACAAGTACAGGACACAGGAGTACACACTGTACAGATAACCTACATCAAATGATTGCTGAGAATACAGGGATAATTCCAGAACTTGACTTTCTGTGCCTTAGAGTGGACTCCTGAAAGGCGACAAACGGGGTCTTATATAAGTATACAAATAGAAAGCACATAGAAACAAGCACGTACAACGCGACATTTCCAGCTCTGAGGCAGTACAAGGCATGTGTTATACCTCTTTTGTATATCCTGCAGTCGAGCGATTAAAAAATCTTCCCTTGCGACTCTGTGCAAGGAGGCACTCGGGTAGTTCGGTGCCTCCAGAAGGACCACGGCAGAGTTGAAAGTTCCTCCCGGCAGTTGTGCACAGCAGGACAATTTGATTGGAGTCTGGGGCAGGGGCAGGGTCTGACTGGTCACAATCAGGGCCAGAGATTATTGGCAGTCAACTGCCCTGAAGGAAATGTGGTCTGGAACTACTCTGGTGCTTTGGAAAATGGAAAGAAAGTGGAAAGGGGAACCCAGGTTACCCAGGCGACTCTACCACTTTCTGATTGTACCCACTTAGCATAGGCGGGCAGGAAAACAATCAAATGAAAAACATTTCCAGGGGTGAACTCCAAAGGTGAATCTCTGGCTGTGCGGGACAACCGGGATCGGGCCTCCTCTTCCAAAGGGATGAAGGAGTCTTAATGAAGAGACATTTTCTCCACGAAGATTCTAAACCCCAGCGGGTTCCACAAACTCCGGGGCAGCGAAGCTACTAGCAGGGGCCAGGGGGGAGGGGGTGTCCCTCTGTGAGTTGCTACCCCGGGACCCGGCCCCCGAACAGCAGCCGCGCCCCTCCGCCCCCGCGCGCCCGGCGCCGCCGCCGCGCTGCGCCCCCGCCCGCGCCCCCGCCGAACCGCGGCGCGCACGGCCCGGCCCGAGCGCGCACCCGGCACATAGGCGCCGTGGCGCTCCGAGAGCTCAGACAGCGACCGTTGCGGGTCTGGGAGACCGAGTCCTGCCCGCCCGACATGCGCCTCGGCTAGCGGCTCCCGGGCCCGCGAGCACCAAGCGTCCTCCCCTAGGTTATTTCTGTCCTTCCTCTCTCTCTCTCTCTCTCTCTCTCTCTCTTCCTCTCTCCCTCTCTGCCTCTCTCTCTCCCTCTCTCTCTCTCTCTCTCTCTCTCTCTCTCTCTCTCTCTCTCACACACACACACACACACACACACACAGCCTCGCACCAGTCTATACACTGGAGGAGAGAACATTTCCTTGGCGTCCCCTCCCTCTCCATTCAGACACGCCGAGGAGCCGCGCGGTGGGAGCCCCCGGATCGTCTGGAAATGCGAATCCTAAAGCGCTTTCTCGCCTGTATTCAGCTCCTCTGTGTTTGCCGCCTGGGTGAGTGTTAAGACCTCGGCGGGGTTTCCCCTGTGGGATCGTTTGGGACACGGGTGGGGGGATTTCAGAGCTTTCGGTACTTGCTGCCGCGTCGCCAGGAGGCAAGGAGGCAAGAGGGACGGCGGACTGGGGAGCCCACCGTGTTGCGGCGGCACGACGGGGTGTCGGCAGCATGGGAGAACGCGCCCCCTCCCCACCTCGCACCTCCGCCACAGTTCACCTGCCCGCGGGCATGCTGCTCCCGCGGCCAGGAGAGGGGGGCTTGCCCGTCACGCTTCTTGTCCTCGCAGCTCTTCTCCTCTTTGCAAAGTGTGGAAAAGAGCCTTTTAGGTATACATAAAAAGATAAATACACCCTTGGTGCGGGGCTACGTATTGTATCGCATTCTTGCTGTTTAGTTCATGCTACGGATATTTATGGGCTTGAATGAGGAATACACGTGTCTGATAAGAATTAAACACACACACACACACACACACACACACGCACACACACGCCCGAAAGGTAGTAACAGGAACAGGCACCAACTTGACTTTTCAGTGTTTTCAGTACTTTTAATTTAGTCACATTCAAGTCTGGGCAGTTACTTTAAAAAAAAGTTTCAATCAGAATTTGTCAACATTCTGCCACTGCTGCCAAAGTCAGAGGAGAGCTGCAGGTTGATGTAGGTATTCAGGGATTCATCTTTTACCACCACCTTCCAGGTTACACATTTAATACTGAAACTGTCTTCTGAAAGAGCCAGTTAGAATCTTTACCTGGGATGCAGATTCAACTGTTCAGGGCATTTTCTGGAAGGATTGTAAGACTGGATTTTTGTATTCTATTAAAGAAATGTCTTTTTATCCTTCATGAAGATGTTCTATTACGATGGCATATAATAGGTTTGGAGCCATTAACCCAAAAGTTAGAAAATACCTCCGTTTGTGAGCACACATATTTTACTCTTTACAGTTAGAGGATCCTAATAGATTGTTCATAATAAAGTAGATATTGACCTATATTTTTATCCAGTAGATGGTGCTGCTCTTGGCACAGTAACCTTTACAAAAAGAAATCATTTCTGTGTTGTAACTAATGGGCATTGCATTGCTATATGGTGATAATTGCCAATAACCTGCCAGATATATGCACATAATTTAAATTCTAAAAGCTTTATGAAAGTGCTCAGAGATGGTGTGATGCACGCGGTTGACATTTACGACTTGCGAGGAATCTGGTCCTGGTTTTCTCTAAAACCATACAATTGATTCTGGAGAGGGGAAGACATTTTTTAAAAGTACTGTGGTCATCAAATACATACCTGTTGAATTTATGTTTCTGTTATAGATCTGTTTTAATAACAAAGCCAGGTCCTCTTGGTATTTAGATTATTATTTAAAGAAAATCTCACTGTAGTATAAACATAAACCAGCGAATACTGATTTGCATGCCACCTAAACCACATTCCCTGAGTATATTGTGAAGTTTTTAAATTAATATATAATTTGCATGGCATACAATTCATCTTTTTAAATTGTTCAGTTCAGTGGGTTTTAGTATATTCACAAAGTTGTGCAACCATCACCACTATCTAATTATAGGACATTTTAATCACCCCCAAAAGAAACTCCATGAACAGTCATTCCTCATTCTCTCTGACCCTAGCACTGGCAATCACTAATCTACTTTCTTTTTCTATAGATGTGTCTATTCTGAGCATTTATATAAATAGAATTGTATGATACGTAGCCTCTGGTGTCTGGCTTCATTCACGTAGCATAATGTTTTCAAGATTCATCCATGTTGTAGCATGTATCAGTACTTCATTCCTTTTGGGTGGAATGCTATTCCATTTCAATACACCATGTTTTGCAAAGGCTTTTCTCAATAAAGCATTGTTAGTAGCCTGTTGCTTGGGGTTTATAGATTTCAGTTTATTGGACTTTTTTTAATGTTTTGATGATGTAAAATTTAACTGGAAAGGATTAAATGAATTGTTTAAGAGTATTGCAAGTTTATGTGATGATATTGAATGTGAGCTTGTATTAGAACTCAGAATGTGGGTTTTTTGAGACTGGCAGGTGAATACTTTTGTATCCCTTCCCATTTGAACACAGTTGGCCTTTTACTTTGTTGCCTGCAGACTGACCTAGGGGCCTTGGCTACCTCAGATGGAATGAATACCTGATCTCAGATAGGACATTTTGAAAAACTGAGGCATATTATCTACCAATGAAAAATTCAGTCTCCACTTCAATTATTTTACTCTCAACATCTACTATTGTATTTGTGAATGTGTTTACTACTCATTCTCAGTGTCTTTGGAGCCAATGAGTTGAGCTGGCACATATAATAGATGCTCAGGAAAGGTCCACCCACTGAGACTTACTGTGCAGGATGACAGCTCTGATACAATTTGCATGTTAGGCTGCCATCCTTACCATTATCCAGAAACAAGATGTAGAATTCACTGTTCATTGTTAGCAATGTCATAATGACCTTATCACTTTTTGTGTCCAAAATGTCCTGATGATTTTGGGCTGGACATAGGGACCAATTGCTTCTTTCAAGTAACTCTCCAAACACAAAAATCCTCATTCGATTATTTGGAGTGAAACAAATTCTTCCTTTCCACATTACTGCTAGGGATCACTAGAAACTAAAGAGGAACATTATGGGTTTTTGGGGGGAGGGGGTTAAATCTATCTGTGAGTTCATCCATTTGGATCATCATATCAAGATTAGCCTGAAGCCTCAAATGTTTTTGCCAGAATTAGCTAGATCACAGTTCTTAAACTTTAGGGTACGTCAGAGGCACCAGGAGGGCTTGTTAAAGCACAGATTGTGGGGGCCACCCTGAAGAGTTTTGATTCAGTAGTTCTGGGGTGGGGCTGAGAATCTCAGTGTCTAACAAATTCCCAGGATATGCAGATGCTGCTGGTCTAGGCCCACATTTTGACAACTGCTGAGCTAGTTTGACATTTAAATGTCAATAAAGTTTCTGGCTTATTAACAAGATTTTACCATGGACTTGATTTCTGATACCTGACTTAATATTAATTTTAAAAATCACACGAGGGACACAACATTTAGTGTTATTCAGCTGAAGGAGATTCTTAATTAGAGAGGCAGAAAATAAAGATGACTCCAAGAGGATTCCCTAAGTGAATTTGAACCTTCTCTAAAATAATTGAGAGGTTTTCTACTAGGTGGAGAACTAATGTAATGACTGTATAACTCTAATTATGATTTAATTGTGACCCACTGAACAGGTAATGGGAAAATCTGCAGTGGCTTCCTGTAAGGAGGCTTAAGTATGAGTCATAGAGGAGAGGTAGGTGTTTTAAGAGCTTTTAAGAAGAAATAGTTTCTTTCAACTAATGAGAATTCAGGATCCCTTTTTTTTCTTTTTCTGAATTTTATTTTATTTACTTTTTTATAAGCAGGTTCTTATTAGTTATCCATTTTATACATATTAGTGTGTATATGTCGATTTCAGGATCTCTGAATTGAGTTACAGTCATGCAAGGTACACTGAACTAATGTTTAAATATTACTGTTAAATTTGTAATGAATCAAATTCTGAACTTTTAAGTCATGTATTATTGCTTTAAAGGACACATTAACTACAAATTATACCCAATTCCTCTGCAAGAATTAATTGCTTAATTTATCTTGAGTATGGAATCAGTAGAATCCAGTATGTTGTCACTCAGCTTGGTCTGTTTACCTTCCGAAGACAAATTGTAACCAGGAATAGAAAATACTCATGCCTTTTTCCCCCAAATAGTAACTAGTCTCCATTCAGAAAATTAATTACTTTTGATTTGCAGAATAGGAATTTTCTTTATTTCATCTCTCTCTCCTTTTTATGTAGACTATAGCTGCTTCCACTCAGGGAAGTTTGCCAGGATAAATCATTTCATTGATTAATTCATTTATGCTGTCATGTCTGCATGAGACATTTGGGAACTTGTTGAAAATTTCTTGTGGGAATTTTGCTTCGGGCAAAACTTCAGGTTTTTCTGGAAGCATGCGCTGCATTTCCTCATTCCCCTGACTCCAAGGAGATTTGAGTTTTGTCTAACCTGGTAGCGTTGCTTGACCACTCATTTGCCAACTGTTTAGACTGTAGTATGGAAATGGAACCCCCTCATTCAGGACCAGAGGACCTCAGAGGAAGGCCTTGATTAAGAAGATGAGCTTGTGTTTTGTTTCCATTTACCATCTACTCAGTGCTTGCCAGGTGCAGACCCACTGCTGGGCATTTTATGTACATTTTCTCATTTCATTCTCCCCAAAAGTGTTTCAAATAGGTGTTTCATTTTACACATGTTTCAGCTGAGGGAACTGAGGCACAGAGAAGTTAGATGACTTACCTAAAATCGCACAGCCTGTTTTCAGTCTATGTGTTCCTTCTGACTCTCAAGCCTGAGCCTTTTCCTCCTTTCATTCCTGGGAGATGAATTTGCTGTTTGGAATATGCTAGCTCGTTTCACATGAGATGTGATGCTACATTTCACGTTCCCATTTGCTTTCTTGCAGATATCCATTCGTGATTTTTCCCATGTGCTCCCATATTACTTTTTCCCCCTTTTCTTTTTTAAAAAAATTAAGGCATAATTTATCTTTTCTAGTGTGCCATCTGGAAAATTTTGACAAATACATATAGTCAGGTAACAACCACCATGATCCAGTTATAGAACATTCCCATCCGTACTGTTTTAACTACTCTTCCGTTACAGGTTTCCTAAGTGCCCAGCATCTGCTAGGCACTAATAATTAAGCAGTGCATCAACATACAGAGTCCTAATACTCATGGTGCCTACAATCCAGCTGATCTGAATCATTCCCCACATTGAAACCTCCTTTAAATCTCACTTTGAAGGTGTTTTCTTCTTTTAGAACTAGTTGAAAATAAGTCTTTCCCAAATATCTCTTAATGTGTTAAATATCTTAACTTTTAAATATTTTTAAATGTTTCCCACTTCATCAAGAAGGCCATTGGTAAAAATCAGAACCAATTTAAACATGACATATGTACGTTACGATGTGCTTTAACTTTTAGTGTCTTGTTGGGAGTAATTCCTGGCAGCAACCACAGGTTACAGAAGGAAACCAGTTTTTATCTGTGTTTTTAATAACATATGTATAGGAATCAAGGGAAAAATTATTTGATCATATGGCACAGTCTTAAAACACTTATGTTTCAGAACTGTGCTGTGCAGTGCCATGGCCACTAGGCATATGTGGCTATTTAATTTCAAATTTATTTAATACATTGATTCAGTTCCTCATTCACACCAGCCATATTTCAAGCGCTCAGTCGGCACATGTGACTAGTGGCTGCTGCATGGGGCAGTGCACACATAGAACATTTATATCACTGGAGAAAGTCTATTAAGCAGTGCTGTTTTAGAATCAAAAGCTGATAAAGTATTGATTGATAGTACTGATGAGAATTCAACTCAACTAAAAAGACTCCTAGAGTCATTACAATTATTTGAAGTATCGATGTATGTTGGTTATTTTTGGCCTGTGTTGTGTCAGCCATTCAAAAATCACAGAGATGTTCTGGTGGCCTGAGGTAGAGCAGCAATAGATGAAGAAAGTTAAATGGCCACTTCGTGGCCTTTAGAGACTGGGGTTGAGTGGATGAGATTAGCTCTGGTCCAGGAGTGAGAGCTCCCACAACTCATTTTCTGTACCTGTTCTAGCAGTCACTGTGTTGCTTTGCAATGTCTCTGTCTCTCTCCCCAATTAGACAAGCTCCTTGAGGGCAAAGACTGTATTTCATTCAACCTTGGACTTAGCATTCTTGGACTTAGCACCTATAGTAGGTGCTTAGTAAATCTTTAATACAGTACTGTGAAGATTCTTAGATAGCAGTAGGTTTTTGCTGTTGCGATCAGCCAGTTTATTCTGGCCTTTCCTTCTTTTGATTCTAATCTCAATTCGAGAGTTCGGTCACCATTGACCTCTAGCCATCCATCTTTAATGCCACTTCTGGCACCAGACCTTTGCTTTCTTTGATTCTCCCAGAAATGCACTTAAGCATCACCTAGATCCTATCTGTGCATGAAAAGTATAGTCCCCATGATAGCTACTGCATGTGTAGTGGCAGGAGCAGTTTTGAGTGAACATTTAATTCTAGATGAGTTGGCAGCCGTGAAGCTTGGATACGTCCCGGGGGCAGGGCATTAAGCCAGTGTGTATGTGTGTATATAAGTGCACGTGCACATGCAAGCATGCTTCCCTGTTAGGGAGAAGAGGGCGGTGGGCGTGGGGGATGGTCAGTAATGATAAATGAAGTATCTTGATACCACGAAGACAGTATTTTTAGTCAATCAGAAGCCATCATGTTAGATTAAGTGCTCTGTAATCTAGCTGGCCATAAGAGGTAGTGGCCCAAGTCAGTTCTGGAAAGCAGATAAATGACAGGAAGTGCAGTTACATTATGTGGATATTCATGCTTTTGGAATTTGTCTGAAGTTTTATCATTAATCTCAGAGATGAGGTACTGCATGTGGCTCAGCCCTGCACATAGCGGATGTTCAGCAAATATTTGAATTTAGTTAAATTCAGATGGAACAGGGCAGGGGATGAGTTAGAAATTTTCACAGGAGTTAAAAACAGAAACAAGATTTGCTCTTCGATTAGGATCTTTGCTTTATTTTCTTCTCACTCACCTTCCTTTCTTTTATTGGTTACTATTTCCTTTTCACCTCACTTCTTTTAATCACGAGTTTAAGATTTTAAAAAAATTCAAAATTGCTCAGCATTGTGATGAAGATTATGATAGGAAGAAGACTGACACTATTTGATACCATTATTTTAAAAGATTTTTGATGTGTTAATATAATTTGGGGAGCTTTGCAGTTAACATAATTTTAAAAGTATGTGTTAACATATCTTTCTGCCTAAAAATTCTAATGTGTTAAAATGGGCAGATTATCTCTTATTCTTTTTGGTTCTGATACTTATGCAGATATTAGAGTAAATGTGATTATTCAGAGTCCTGGTTAATGTGAACTTTCTGGTTTCATTCAATAAGCATGCATTAATTTATGTACCCATTGACAAAAGATAAATTCTTTACAAATTCCTTGGAAATATAGTCTTTATACATTTGGAAAGAATAATTTATTAATTAGCAAGGAAGAAGGATTTTCTGTTAAAATATTCATAACAATGTCCACAGGTACCTTTCTATTCTTGGAGCATCATTTTATCCTTCTTTTTCTCTGCCTTCCCCATCTACTCCATAATTTTTCTGTTCTTTCACTGTCACTGACTGACTGCTTATTTCTTGATGTCTAGAGCTCTAACATATTTACTTAAAGATGGGTCTTGATACTAGGCCTTTCCTCTGAACTGGTTAACTCAGTACCTTGAGTAGGAATAAAAGAAAATGTTGCTTTTTAAAATGACCTCTTTTTGCAGAGATCCTGGTCACCACCAGAGTCCTGCTTGTGTGCTTGGAATAACAGAATGCTGGCCAGATATAAGGAACTTTCTGGATTTTCTCAAAGTTTTCAGTCACCTGGTCATCAGATTAAAAATATTTCTGTAATGATGTTTTTGCCTTTGCATTTTGACACATTTTCTTGAATAGGGTAATAAGGGTGGCATCTCACCTGGCACACAGAATTGTGCAGAATCTTGGTCTTCCCACTGGTGTGTTTTGCACACGTGATATCCCTGTCATGTTTGTTTCAGTGTGAAATTAGGTTGATAACCACTGATCTCGGTCGGTGGTTCTCAATCCTGGCTGCACTTTAAAATTATCTAGTGTTGTGGATTGAATGTTTGTATCCCCCCAGCATTCCTATGTTGAAGTCCTAACCCCCAATGTGATGGTACTTAGAGGTGGGACCTTGGGGAGGTAATTAGTTTTAGATGAAATCATGAAAAGTAGAATCCCCTTGATGGGATTAATGTCCTTATAAGAAGAGAAAGAGAGACCAGAACTCTATTTCTTTCTTTTCTGTTGTGAAAACACAGAGGGAAGTCAGATGTCTGTAAGCCAGGAAGAGTGTCTTCTCCAGGAACCAAATCTGCTAGCCCCTGGATCTTGGACTTCTCAGTCTCTAAAACTGTGAGAATAAATGTTTAAGCCATACAGTCTATGGTATTGTTTTTATAGCAGCCTGAGTTGACTATATACCAGGGGAAATTTTAAAACATACTGATGTCTGGGCCCTACCCTGGATCAAGTACATGTGTGGGTGTGGGCCCCAGACGTGAACATTTTCTTAAAACTCCCCAGGTGATTACAGAGTACAGCCACCATTTAAAATGACAGATCTAGGTCAACCTTGTGATACTACTAATGTTAGTTCATTTTTCTTAAGGTAGATATATTGGCAAGTTTCATGCCATTCTAAAACAAAGCTAGTACCACAGGACAAAGGCCCTGGAAAACTTCCCATCCCTCTCTCCTCTTCTTAAGGCAGTTTCAGTTTCAGGGTAACCCTAGAAGGAGGAGTATGGACTATAATGGTTGACCTCATAGTCTTTGAAAGCCAGAGGAACTTCAGGAGGCCAGGCAGTCTTGGAGTTAGTCCAAAGATTCAAGTCTATCAGCAGATGGGAGGATTACTGAACCACTCTGAGATGGGAGACACAAGTGCATTTATCAGGACATGGGCACATAATATCTTTTGTTTTGTCAACGATACATATTCTTACTGTTCCCTTGTCTTGTTTATTTTCTTTCTCCATGCATAATTTGTTCTAGTCATAGTTATTATTTTCTGTTATGTAGTAGATACAAGATTTAGCTGTATTTTTTTCATTTCAGCAATTTATTTTGTGTGTGTGTTTAAAATTACATTTTCATTATTGACCAGGTGTTGGCCATTTGTTTTTACTGTATTTGAAAAGCACTAATAGCTCTGCTTAAAAGTTAACAAAGAACTTTTTTAGATGGCCCAAACAACTATTTTAATATTCTTAATCATTAAATGGTGAGAACACAAGCACACAATTCACTGACTCTTTATTGAGCACCTTGTTTGTGATAAATATTCTCCTAGAGAGAATATTCCTCTAGTGGTCTGCTAAGCCTTTGCAAGAGAGAAAGATCCATACATAAGTAGCTCTCATACATGGCAGAGTTTGCAGAATATGAAAGCGTGAGTTGTGAGTAGGCTAAGTTCACCTCTGGGAACATTTCTAAGAGGAGATGGGTTGGATGGAGCCCCTGGATGGAGGAGGGTAGGTCTTCAAGGGCCACTGTTGAGGGGAAGGGTATTAGTGGCAAAAAAGATGGCATACACAGAAGCAAGGAATAAGATCGAGAATGTGGTGTTTAGAGAGAGGAAAAAAATTAGGAGGGGTTTGTATTAGTGGAAAAGTTTCAAATAGTAGGTAGGATTTCCAATGGCTAATTGAAGGGTTTGGAGTTTGGAATTTATCCAGTATATTGTGGAGAGCTAGTGGAGGGTTTCGAGCAGTGGAATGACTCGAGTAGATCTCTTTACTTTAGGAAGGTAACTCCAGTATATCAGAGTGTAGGATGGATTGGAGCAGAGTGAGACTGGGAATCAGGAAGCTCAGTTAAAAGGCTATTACACTGTGTCAAAGTGGAAATTTGATAGATCATTTGGAGGTATAATAATACCATCCTCTTTAAATAGTACTTTAATGTTTAAAAGTATTTTCAAATACATTGCCTCATATGATATAAGTGTAATTAGTATAATTGCTAGGACTTGGTGCCATTCTCTGGAGAGTGAGTCATTGGCGGTCCTCAAGGGAATGTCCTCCCTGGGAAGATGAAGATGTAGCAAGGACTGTATAGAGTCAGAGAAATATCCAGGAAGGAAAAGTGGAGGCAGCAAATACATACAGAATTTGATAATTAGAAGGGAAGAAAAGAAGGAAGGTAGCATGAAGACTGCTTATGTATTGAATGGTAGGACTCCAAATTTGTTACCTCAAGACATAGGAATTGACAGTAAACATTTCCTCTGAACTGATTAACTCAGTGCCTTGAGAAGTAACAAGAAGAAAGGGTGCTGCTTAAAATGATCTATCTTTTTCGATTTTAGTAGAGATCGTAGTCACAACTCTTAAAAAAAGCTTTTTTGTTTTCTTAAGAATAGGAAGCTTTTGAGTATATTCACAGTGTCGGGTTAATTTTATCAAGTCTTATCAAAACTCTTTACTTCATTCACCTTGAAAACCCTTGTATTTGTCTTTTTAAAAATGAGCACAGGTATATTGGACATTTCAGTCAGCTGTCTGCCAATAAGTAAGCTTTCTTAATATCCATGATTTCAGATTGCTTGAAGGCCATCATATTCCTACCACATAAGCTAATATCTTTGTATATTGCTTGCAGCTTGTGTTTTACATAAAAACAGTGCAATGGAAGATGATCCATAGAATAGGCTTCCCAGAATTTGTTTTAAAATTGACTTTAGCAAGTTTTATCTTTTAATTCATGAAAAATACAATAGGATTTTATCTACTGTTTGTCTCTTAAGATATATTAAGGATGCACAAAGTTGTAAATTAATGAATCATTAAGTTTCCGAAAGGGATAAAGTGGCAGCTGTCAAGGATAGAAATGTAAGCATATTTTCTTGTGTAATGAAGAAACATAGCTATATTATGCTATATGAATTGGATGCAAGACTTTTGTATTTAAGAAGTATGACTGAATGAATTCTTCATGAGTAATACTTGGTTATGGTCAAGTTTCCTTGGATGGTTTTCAGAGTGGGGAAATAACATGTAATATGCATATATAGAAAATATATTTATATAAGTACTTTATATATAAATATATGTGATATGCACATATTATATATTGTGTAGATATGCATATATGTACACAATAAATAAATAAGTATACATATATATATCCATATATTCCTGCTTCTCAAAACTGATATTGCCTTATTTTGAGCATTAAAAGATTACATCCTATGGGAAAATCATTAAGTTTAATGACGGGAATTGTCCTGGATATTTTCAGCCTGACTTTTCCTGCCTCCAGCATAAAGAAAGGAGAGGAAGAAGGTCTGCCTTTTCCTGTGACCTGAATACAGTGCTGTTCTTCACCAAAGGGCTTGAGTCGGTTGAGATCAATGGAACTCGTTTTACCAGGTCCTCATTGAACAGCCACTGTGTGCTTATCACTGTGCTTGACTTTAATAGTTTTTCTCTTTGAGGAGTTCATCTGGTTACAGATGTAAAATGAACCCTGGTGGGAGCATACCAGAATAGAGAATAATGAAACACATGTTAGATTGTATAAATCAGATTTTAAGTCTGTGGAAAGTCATAGAAAAAGAGACAAAATAAAGATGTGAATTCGTTTAAAAAAATGTCTCTGTGAGCATATGAGCAGCAGTTCTTCTTTTTGAACGTGGAGTGTTTACTGTTTCATTCAGTAATTTAAGCATCGTTTGTGTCCTCTTCCATATTCTACCCTACCACATTCAAAATGATAGTGTAAGTAGCAAAATATATGGACAAAATGTGCAGGTTAAAACACTCTTCTTGTATGTTCTGTTTAACACGTACTTACTGCTGAGAAAATGTCACATAATTTCCATAGTTAAGTCTGTCCCAATTTGAGGCTAAATTTTTGGTGGTAACAGCTGCTATTTTGTGACAAAGGTAAACTCTTGGTGCTAAAATTTCGAAGAATGAGTTGATGTGCCTATGATTCTTGCTAAAAGTCTGTCAGAATGGGGCAAGAATTTTGGACATAGATAGCAATGCTGTCTGCAAAACGGGTTCCTGGAAAGAAGCACAAAGAATGAAAACATTTTTAATTAGCCAGTATGGCTAGTACATATTGCCCTTAAATCCTTTACAATACAGCACAATCTGGGCATCATCCATCTCACAAGAGAATATCCCATAATGCTTCTCTCTTGCCTGTGATTGCAACTTATTTTCTTCTAACTTTTCATTATATTTTAGCTATTTAGTATTCTTGGCAGAAGTCAAGAACACACAAGATGCTTCTTTGTTCCTCAATAATGTATTCAGAATTTTACACCAACCCCTCCACCCCCTCCCAAAACAATTAAACATCCGTATGGAAGTATTCCTGTTCTCTACTGGTGGGAGCTTTTCAAGGTGGCTGGTTTCTCCTCTCCCCCCTCTCCTCGCCCCCCCACATCTCCACATTTTAAAATTAGAATTTTACAGTGTCTATTTGAAAAAATAAAACAACTGTTAGTTTTTACAAACATGATGAGAGATTAAGTTATATTAGACACAATGGCATTCAGGCAAGTGAAGATAAGAAAACACTTAGCCAAATAATCTCTGTGCTAATGATAACGGCATATAAACCCTTTCACTGTGAGATGGGTTGGGTCTTCTCTGAATACTGGCAGAGAACGTGTACTTCCATGTAGTGAGTTTTCCCTTTTAAATACATGGGGAGTGCTGACTTTTTTCGATGTGAGGCTTTGACACTGTAGTACACAGTCTGCTGGAGATTTGTTTGGGTGATTGCATTACTGGAGAAAACTCACTGAAAGTAGGTCATCAAGAAAAGATTGATATAGACTTTTCTGTGTGGAAGTAATTATGCTTGTTTATTGCATTGTGCTACATTCTGCTACATATGCCAGACTATGCAAGTGCCAATGAGAAAATATGTTCACATAATCTCACTTAGGATTTGTAGCCTGGAGTTTAAGTTGCCACTGATTAAACTTCTCAGGATTCTTATACGGTATCCAATAATAAAGAGTGAAAAGTTCTTTGCATATTGCATATTTTCTTGCTCCATCACTTATAAATCCCAAACACATATTAGTTGGTCAAAACACATCTGGAACGTTCCACTATATTAAATCTCTCTCTCAGGCACGCACACACACACGTGCACACACACACACACACACACGAACCATGAAAATAGCAACAAATGCATCTCCTATTAATTTAGGAAATCCTCACCAACGTGCTCTCTTGCCAAAATGTATACAGTTCAATAAGCACACTATAGTCATTACTTACTTAACATAAATCATTGCTTTGTTGAAGGCCAATGTTAAAAAGGCCTTTTGCAAGTTTGTAGAATGGATACTGGCATGCTTGTAGGGACTTGCATCTTAGGAGAAAGATTTTCCTTTTAACAGACTGTGTTTCTGTAATTCTCAGAAAGAAATTCTCCTGAATCTGACTTCAGTGATGAAACACGACACAGGAATGAGGGTCTCCATCACTGGAAACCATTGAGGAAATAATAGATCAAATTTTGAGTCACTCCTACTCATTTTTGGGAAGGACCCATAGGTTCATGTAACTCCTGACGTCATATGATGTCCTTACCAGGGCATGCAAGGTGCTTCAAAACCTGAATTCAGCCTACCTGTCCAGCTTGTCCTGAACTTCCTCACCTGTTCTCCTTCATTCTGGCTCATGTTTTTCCTTTTTCTTTGGTGACTTGTACCCCCTTGCATTCCTAGTTATCTTTCATCTCCTCTGTGAAGCCTTCTCTGACACATTACTGTTCTCAGCCAGACAGGGGGACACATCACTCATACTGTATTTCAGTTGTTTCCATAGCTCCCTGCCTTGAAGGAGTCTGGTCTCAAGACTCTAAAGTCCCCTGGCCCGTATAGTAGGTGCTCAGTAAATACTTGTGGCATAAGTCATTGAGTGAAATTCCTTCCAAAGCAGTCACTCTAAAAACAGAAAATACAACAGAATCTGTCTAGTCAAAAGGAAATATTGTCACCACCTCAACTCATTCAGTGTACTCCTCGGCAGGGCAAGAAACTTGGGATCACATTCCCAGCATTCAGAATTAGAATTCAATTCACCCTCAAATTCACTCAATCCCTCTTATTTAAAAAAAAGAAAACCAAAACTAAAAGTAGGTCAATCAAATCACATTCTCATTTTAACAGGTCCAAGAGTCTATATAGATTTTGAACTGAACTGGCAAACGATCATGGACAACTTCCTAAGGGCTTTTTACTCTTGGCATTCAGACTTTTAAGAAAGAAAATTAAGTGATTGGAATAGAGTACAATAGTGAATGCAGAAGAAGGGAAGAAAGATGACTGTGGCCAGAAACAGGACAGAAAGAGAACTATAAGTTTCTTTATTCTAAGTAGCGGTGGGAGAATCTACTTGTTGGCCTGCACAGCGGATGCACCATTTCTATGGCTAAGTTTTCCCTGTATTTCCTGTCAAGCTAGGGTTTTCATGAAACAAAAAGATACCGGATCCCTCTCTCTAACACCTCCTCATCCCTCCAACACCCCAGGCAGTTCCAGCCAAAAGCATTTCTCTCAGTTCTTTTTATCTTTTTTTTTTTTTTTTTTAAACCAAGAACAAGATCTGAGATATGTGAGATCCTGTCTGATTCAAGCATGGAGAAAACACTGTATATTTTACAGCCACTGGTTACCTGTTGCTGTCAATAGCTGTATTGTCAACATTTTATCATGGCTCCAGTGCTTTAAAATTTTTGAGCAGCCTAAGTATTAGATTTGTAGAGTTAAAGCTATTTTTCTTGGAAAAGAAAAGCCAGTATTCTTGATACCTGAAAGTCTTTAAAAATGTGAGAATAGGGCTTCCCTGGTGGCGCAGTGGTTGAGAGCCTGCCTGGCGATGCAGGGGACACAGGTTCGTGCCCCGGTCCGGGAAGATCCCACATGCTGTGGAGCGGCTGGGCCTGTGAGCCATGGCCGCTGAGCCTGTGCATCCGGAGCCTGTGCTCCGCAACAGGAGAGGCCACAACAGTGAGAGGCCCGTGTACCACAAAAAAAAAAAAAAATGTGAGAATAGCAGAATTATGCCTGGCCCTGCTCGAGGGGCTATGAGGGACATTCTAAAACTACATTTTGTGACAAGAATCAGAGTATCTTTTCTTTGGGCTGCTGACCTTGTTTACGACATAGCTGGCCAGTCTGCAAGAAGACATGGAAACACAAAGAGATTATGAAAAAAACAGATTGCTAAAAACAAAAGTCTGTCGAGACGGGGCAAATGTTTAGTGAAATACTGTAGACATTAGTGTTCTGCTCAATAAAAATAGTTTAAATATGTATGAGGCTAACAGGCACATAGAAATTATTTGCAGGGTTCTTTAACTTCCCAATTGCAAACAGCAATGATAAGAAAATCTAATTCAGGAAAACTTATCCTGGTTAGAGTAGGACAAAGGACCCACTAAGATACATAATCACTTATACTGAAAAATAGTCGTTAGTTTCAACTTAGGGTGAATTGTACTAATATTGAATAATAGATGATTTAAGAGATTATTTCAAAATGTATGTTTTACTGTGTCCAGGATAAAATGTAATCATTAAAATTTAAGAAATACAAAATTAAGAGAAAACAATGTCTGAGGAAAATAATTACAATATTCAGATGTTTAATTAAAAGACACTGAAAAAAACAGAGGACTTGTTTAAATAAATAGTGATGCTTGATAGAATATTAACTAGGTTATTAGAAGTTTAAAAAGCTATTATTATATAATAGCTGGAAGCAGCAGTGTTTGATCTGATGAAGAACTGACAAATAGCTGTAAGCAATGATTAAGGCTCCTGTGAGACTTACTTTGGAAAAATCAGATTTTAAAACACAATTATATAAGGAGTGAATTAATTTGTTGAATTTTTAAAATTCTGAGCACAGAGAAGAATTGTGTGGATTTAACATTAATTTTTAAGGGATGCACTATTTCCATCCTGTTGTTTAAAGAGGCTTTAATTGTTTTCGTTATTTAAAATGAGACCTGAGTTAAATGCTCGGTATGAGAATCCTCGCACAAAATTCAGCCATTATGGTTATGGTTCTTTGGAGGCAATATTAGTCATAATGAGTAGTCTGCGTTTTTGGAAAAGCTGACTGTGACTTCAGAAGCTTTTGATAAGAAGTTATCTTCTGTGCAAAAGCAGAAGGGGCAATATGATATTAGAAAATGTAGGTAAGAGTTCTCTGAGTGATTTGGAAGAACTTCCATCCTGAAGCAAGGCTCTGTGCCAATGCTTACAGCTAAAGGTCACAGCAGAATTTTGTTTTTGGCATTCTATCCATTCATAATTAAATCATCGGCGTTTTCTTTCAAATTGTTAGCTTAACATATGATAATACAAATTAATCAGTAAATGCGGTTCAAATGATGGGTGTTTCTTAACATGCTGTTAGCTCTGCCATTAAAAAATGTCTCTTGGGGGGCCTCCCTGGTGGCGCAGTGGTTGAGAGTCCGCCTGCCGATGCAGGGGACATGGGTTCATGCCCCGGTCCGGGAAGATCCCACATGCTGCGGAGCGGCTGGGCCCGTGAGCCGTGGCCGCTGAGCCTGCGCATCCGGAGCCTATGGTCTGCAATGGGAGAGGCCACGACGGTGAGAGGCCCGCGTACCACAAAAAAACCCCAAAAAAACAAAAAAGCAAAAATGTGTCTTGGCTTCTGCTCCACTTCTTCCTTCCAGGTAAACCTTTGTAAAGTGTTTCCATCTCCATTTGCTCTCCTCCCGTTTACTCCTGAGCCCACTCTAAACAGGATTCCGTTTCCACCACTCAAAACAAAACTTTCCTCATCAATTATACTAGCACCCTCAACATTGCTACCTCTAATAGTCAGTGGTCTTGGCCCTCATTTTGTTGGCCTCCAAGCAGCTTTTGACAGTTACCACTTTGTCTTTCTGGCGAAGCTTTGTTCACTTGACTTCGGTAACACCACGCTTGGATATCTCATTGACCACCTACTTCACTGGTGATCTCAGTCACGTTTGATGGTTCGTCTGCATCTCCAACCTCCAAAAACTGGAGTCTTCAAGACTCATTCCTTGGGATGCTTCTTTTTTTCTGGCTACACTACTTGCCTATCTCATCCCTATATTCTCTACCTGGGTGACTCCCAAATTTATAGGTCTAAACCAGAACTCTTACCTGAACTCCAGAGTCGTATATCCAACTGCCCACTTATATATTTAATACATCTCTCCAACTCGATGTGTCCTGCTCTTGCCACCACTTCAGTTCCTAACTTGCACTTTCTTCATCTCAGTAAATGACAACTTCACTCCTCCAGTTGCTCAGGCCAAAAATCTTGAAGTCATCTTTGATTCTTCCTTCTCTCTCACAACCTGCATTCGACTTCTCAGCAAACTTCTCCTGGATTATCTTTTCTTATCATCTCCAACCACTGCCACCATCCATTCAAGCCTTCATCATCTCTTACTTGGATTATTGCACCAGCTTCCCAACTCATTTGTGCAAATACAAGTCAGATCATGTCATTCCCCCAATTTCCTGTTTCACACGGAATGAAAAGCAAAATCACTACAGTTATCCTCAAGCCTTGAATGATCTGGCCTCCTATTACTTCTCTAATTGCCTCCTCTGGCCCTCACTTCCCCTATTCCTCCTGTTCTAGCCTCACTGACCTCGGTGCGCTGCTGTTCCTCGCACATTCTCCTCCACGCTGTGTTCTTGCCATTCCCTCTGTTTGAAATGCCCTTCTTTTATAACTCTTTATGACCCACCTCCTTACCTCCTTTGGTTTTGCTTAGTGTTTCCTTTTTATTGAGGGCTTTCCTGGACACACCATTGTAAAACTGTAACCACCTCCCACGGCCAAATGCCCTTCATCTCCCAATTTTCTCATTATGCTTATCACTTACATGTACTTTTAAATTATGTGATTTCCGACTCTCCCCATTAGAAATAAGGCCTGTGTGGGTTTGTGTGCATGTTCACTCTCTAGCCTAGTCCCCAGCACACTGATTGACACATAATTGGTGCTCAGTAAATATTTCTTGAACGAATGAATAAATAAAACAACCCCCTTTTTGCATTTTTAGTTTGCTTTTCTTTGAATTCTAGTTTATGTCTTTCCTTAGTTTGCATTGCCATGGTATCTTAAGCTGTGCTTTTAATTTTGACATTTCATGTAACTCTTCATTAAATGATCCTTGAAACATTGTATAGTCAATTTTTGGCATCTGAAATCAGCATAGTTTTTCAACATCTTTCCTTCATCTTGTTTTATGATTTCATAAATATGCATCCTAGTTGTTTTACATACTCTCTGGTTTTTTGCTTTATGCACTGTCTAGTCTTTGCATTTATTTATGTTTTGGCCATATTTCTGATTTTTCTCATCATTAACTAATAGAATGCTTTAAAGCTTTCTTTTCTCTCTAATTGTTGAGAAGGAAGCCGTGTCTTTGAGTCCTTCACTACAGCAGACATGAAATGCATTACCGTCCACCAACCAGCTTCCTCCAGCTTCTTCAGTTACTTGGTATTGCAAGTACAGATTGGTTATTTTTTTTTTCTTCCAGTTGTATTGAGAGATAATTGAGATGCAGCACTGCATAAGTTTAAGGTGTACAGCACAGTGATTTGACTTATATACATCATGAAATGAAGACCACAGTAAGTTTAGTGAACATCCGTCATCTCATATAAGATGTAGAATTAAAGAAATAGATACACGTATTTTTCCCTTGTGATGAGAACTCTCAGGATTTACCCTCTTAACAACTTTCATAAATAAAGTACAGCAGAGTAAATTCAATTTATCATGTTGTACATTACATCCCTAGTGCTTACTTGCCTTATAACTGGAAGCTTGTACCTTTTGACTGCCTTCCTCCAATTCCCCGTCCCCCAACTACCCCCCTTCTGGTAACCACAAATCTGACCTCTTTTTCTGTGAGTTCATTTGTTTGGTTGTTTATGAAATATAATTGACAGTATGTTAATTTCTGGTATACAACCCCATAATTCGATACTTCTATACATTTCAAAATGATCATGATAAATCTAGTTACTATCTGTCACTATACAAAGATACCACAGAATTATTGAAAATATTCCCCATGCTGTACATTTCATGCCTCTGACTCATTTATTTTGTAGTTGGAAGTTTGTACCACTTAAACTTCCTCACCTATTTCCCTCCTCCCCTCGCTCCAAGATTTGTTATTTTAAATAGGGAACATTGTTATTGTTATTATGTTTTACATTTTTCTTTGGGGATTCATAATCAGTTCAGCAACCCGCTGTTTAAGATATATATGGATAACTTTTTATGCTTTAGAGTTTACAGTATGTTGTATTATACCAGAATTTTATCATTCTTGGCTGGGTTACTCCTTGAAGTAATTGCTTAAAGCATACTTAAGTGACCCATTTTCTGTATCAACACAAATTAAAAGTCTTTTTCTTCTTCACGTGTGAAAGACAACCTGGATGGACATGAAATTATTTGGTCACAACCTTTTTTCTTACAAAATACATGGGCTCTGCTTTTTAATATTACGGCATTGAGTGTTACTGAGAAAAGAGTGGAACATTTCACCCAAGGCAACTTTTTTCGGCCAGAATTGACATATTTAATGGCTAGAAAAAAAAAAAGGCAGGGGTGCTGGGAGTGGAGCAATATCTTGGTTTCTTCAAAATGCAGTGCCTGCCTGGTAAAAGAAAGGGACACAGACTTCTCATTGGTTGAGACATTAGACCTACATAATGTAACAGTTTTCTCTCCGTAGTCAAAATAATTAAATACATTAAAACCATGTATTTGCAACCGTAATACTTAACATGATTCTTTCACAAGTTTTAAATTTGGCTTTTCTATTTCACCATTTAAAGGGCAAACTCATTCTGCCTGATATATTTTAGAATTCTCCAAGCATTTCTCATGTGTATGTGTGTCTATATCTATAAATATAAATAGATACAGATATAAATTTCATGCAGTGACTTTTAAGAAAACAATCCAATCTTTCTGATAAGGCATTTGGGGTTTGTCCCAAAATAAAGATGGTAATAATTCAAGGTCCAGGATCACCTTTCTCTTTTCAAATTTAGCCCGTGGCAAACTTGTCCCTAATCCTTAATCCCTTCCCCTTGCACTTGAGCACATTCTTACTATGAGCCTCCTGAGTGGTTTGCAATCTGATTTTATCAGCCTCTATTTGGTTTCTTAAACTACTGTACTCCTTCATTACTTAAAGGACATGACAATTTTGGTTTCATTTTTTCCCTTTAGGAGCCATCTGCTAGCTTGCTTTTCTGAACAATAACATGGGGAGGAAGATGGCATTATCCTCAAACTTTTTGGTTTTTTTAACATCCTTTATTGGAGTATAATTGCTTTGCAATGGTGTGTTAGTTTCTGCTTTATAACAAAGTGAATCAGCTGTAGTATACATATATCCTGTAACTCCTCCCTCTTGCATCTCCCTCCCTCACACCCTCCCTATCCCACCCCTCTAGGTGGTCATAGGGCACCGAGCTGATCTCCCTGTGCTATGTGGCTGCTTCCCACTAGCTATCTATTTTACATTTGTTAGTGTGTATATGTCCATGCCACTCTCTCACTTCGTCCCAGCTTACCCTTCCCCTTCCTCATGTCCTCAAGTCCATTCTCTACATCTGCATCTTTATTTCTGTCCTTCCCTTAGGTTCTTCAGAACCATTTTTTTTTTTTAGATTCCAAATATATGTGTTAGCATATGGTATTTGTTTTTCTGTTTCTGACTTACTTCACTCTGTATGACAATCTCTAGGTCCATCCACCTTACTACAAATAACTCAATTTTGGTTCTTTTTATGGCTGAGTAATATTCCATTGTATATATGTGCCACATCTTCTTTATCCGATTCATCTGTCGATGGACACTTAGGTTGCTTCCATGTCCTGGCTATTGTAAATAGAGCTGCAATGAGCATTGTGGTACATGACTCTTTTTGAATTATGGTTTCCTCAGGGTACATGCCCAGTAGTGGGATTGCTGGGTTGTATGGTAGTTCCATTTTTAGTTTTTTAAGGAACCTCCATACTGTTCTCCATAGTGGCTGTATCAATTTACATTCCCACCAACAGTGCAAGAGGGTTCCCTTTTCTCCACACCCTCTCCAGCATTTATTGTTTGTAGATTTTCTGATGATGGCCATTCTGACTGGTGTGAGGTGATACCTCATTGTAGTTTTGCTTAGGTGATACCTCATTGTAGTTTTGATTTGCATTTCTCTAATAACTAGTGATGTTGAGCAGCTTTTCATGTGCTTCTTTGTATGTCCTCTTTGGAGAAACGTCTATTTAGGTCTTCTGCCCATTTTTTGATTGGGTTGTTTGTTTTTTTAATATTGAGCTGCATGAACTGTTTATATATTTTGGAGATTAATCCTTTGTCTGTTGATTCATTTGGAAATATTTTTTCCCATTCTGGGGGTTGTCTCTTCGTCTTGTTTGTAGCTTCCTTTGCTTTGCAAAAGCTTTTAAGTTTCATTAGGTCCCATTTGTTTGTTTTTGTTTTTATTTCCATTACTCTAGGAAGTGTATCAAAAAAAATCTTGCTGTGATTTATGTCAAAGAGTGTACTTCCTATGTTTTCCTCCAAGAGTTTTATGGTGTCTGGGCTTACATTTAGGTCTCTAATCCATTTTGAGTTTATTTTTGTGTATGGTGTTAAGGAGTATTCTAATTTCATTCTTTTACATGTAGCTGTCCAGTTTTCCCAGCATCACTTATTGAAGATGTTGTCTTTTCTCCACTGTATATCCTTGCCTCCTTTGTCATGGATTAGTTGACCATAGGTGCATGGGTTTATCTCTGGGCTTTCTATCCTGTTCCATTGATCTATATTTCTGTTTTTGTGCCAGTACCATATTGCCTTGATTACTGTAGCTTTTGTAGTGTAGTCTGAAGTCAGGGAGTCTGATTCCTCCAGCTCCGTTTTTTTCCCTCAAGACTGCTTTGGCTATTCGGGGTCTTTTGTGTCTCCATACAAATTTTAAGATTTTTTTGTTCTAGTTCTGTAAAAAATGCCTTTGGTAATTTGATAGGGATTGCATTGAATCTGTAGATTGCTTTGGGTAGTATAGTCATTTTCACAATGTTGATTCTTCCAATCCAAGAACATGGTATATGTCTCCATCTGTTGGTATCATCTTTAATTTCTTTCAACAGTGTCTTATAGTTTTCTACATACAGGTCTTTTGTCTCCTTAGGTAGGTTTATGCCTAGGTGTTTTATTCTTTTTGTTGCAGTGGTAAATGGGAGTGTTTCCTTAATTTCTCTTTCAGATTTTTCATCATTAGTGTATAGGAATGCAAGAGATTTCTGTGCATTGATTTTGTATCCTGCAACTTTACCAAATTCATTGATTAGCTCCAGTAGTTTTCTGGTGGCATCTTTAGGATTCTCTATGTATAGTATCACGTCATCTGCAAACAGTGACAGTTTTACTTCTTCTTTTTCAATTTGTATTCCTTTTATTTCTTTTTCTTCTCTGATTGCGATTTCTAGAACTTCCAAAACTATGTTGAATAATAGTGGTGAGAGTGGACAACCTTGTCTTTTTCCTGATCTTTGAGGAAATGCTTTCAGTTTTTCACCATTGAGAATGATGTTTGCTGTGGGTTTGTCATATGGCCTTTATTATGTTGAGGTAGGTTCCCTCTATGCCTACTTCCGGAGAGTTTTTATCATAAATGGGTGTTAAATTTTGTCAAAAGCTTTTTCTGCATCCATTGAGATGATCATATGGTTTTTCTTCTTCAATTTGTTAATATGATGTATCACATTGATTGATTTGCGTATATTGAAGAATCCTTGCATCCCTGGGGTAAATCCCACTTGATCATGGTGTATGATCCTTTTAATGTGTTGTTGGAATCAGTTTGCTAGTATTTTGTTGAGGATTCTTGCATCTATATTCATCAGTGATAATTGGTCTTAATTTTCTTTTTTTGTGGTATCTTTGTCTGGTTTTGGTATCAGGGTGATGGTGGCCTCATAGAATGAGTTTGGGAGTGTTCCTCCCTCTGCAACTTTTTGGAAGAGTTTGAGAAAGAAGGGTGTTAGCTTTTCTCTAAATGTTTGATAGAATTCACCTGTGAAGCCATCTGGTCCTGGACTTTTGTTTGTTGGAAGATTTTTAATCACCGTTTCAATTTCATCACTTGTGATTGGCGTGTTCATATTTTCTATTTCTTCCTGGTTCAGTCTTGGAAGGTTATACCTTTCTAAGAATTTTTCCATTTCTTCCAGGTTGTCCATTTTATTGGCATAGAGTTGCTTGTAGTAGTCTCTTAGGATGGTTTGTATTTCTGTGGTGTCTGTTGTAACTTCTCCTTTTTCATTTCTAATTCTATGGATTTGAGTCCTCTCCCTCTTTTTCTTGATGAGTCTGGATAATGGTTTATCAATTTTGTTTATCTTCTCAAAGAACCAGCTTTTAGTTTTAGTGATGTTTGCTATTGTTTTCTTTGTTTCTATTTCATTTATTTCTGCTCTTTGTTTGTTCTTCTTTCTCTAGTTCCTTTCGGTGTAAAGTTAGATTGTTTATTTGAGATTTTTCTTGTTTCTTGAAGTAGGCACGTGTTGCTGTAAACTTCCCTCTTAGAACTGCTTTCGCTGCATCCCATCGGTCTTGGATCATCGTGTTTTCATTGTCATTTGTCTCTAGGTATTTTTTGATTTCCTCTGATTTCTTCAGTGATCTCTTGATTATTTAGTAACGTAATGTTTAACCTCCATGTGTTTGTGTTTTTTACATTTTTTCCCCTGTAATTCATTTCTAATCTCATAGCGTTGTGGTCAGAAATGATGCTTGATATGATTTCAATTTTCTTAAATTTACTGAGGCTTGATTTGTGACCAAAGATATGATCTATCCTGGAGAGTGTTCCGTGTGCACTTGAAGAAGAAAGTGTAATCTTCTGTTTTTGGATGTCCTATAAATATCAATTAAATCTATCTGGTCTGTTGTGTCATTTAAAGCTTGTGTTTCCTTATTAATTTTCTGTCTGGATGATCTGTCCATTGGTGTAAGTGAGGTCTTAAAGACAGTTTCAGAAAATAATCTTCAGTGAAATACAAAAGACCAGCCCTTTCAGACACCCAGGAATATCTCAACGAAAAGGGGATTTGCTTAGCATCTTTCCCTCTTTTTGATGTGTTCTTCCACCCTCCCCAGATACATAATATGTCCAGCTGCACTTGGAAGGGCCAGTCCATGCTTTCTGCACGTTCTCTGGGTCCTCCATCTTGCCAAGTGCTCTAGACTCCCTAATTAGTCAGTTGTTCTGCCTCTTTTCCCAATCAAATCTCCATTTCTTTATCTTGACTACTGACTTACATATTTTTCACTGATTATTTGATCAATGTAATTCATGCTGGACTGTAAAGGACCAAAATTGATAAGGACATATGTACATTTGAAAAGAGAAGCACATTAACATCAACGATTCTGTAACTGCTTTCAGTACAGAGTGGATATTTTTGAGGGATTGAGGCAACAGGCTCTCTTAAGTGGGATGTTTTCCAGTGCTCTGTACCTCCTATGACCCCAATCTATTTTTCCCTCCATTAAAATTTGCCTTAATCTCTAGGTTGGCAGTGGGTTTATTTAAAAACCAACATTGCCTATGTAAAGAGAAACACTAGCTTGGTTAATATTTTCATTATTCATAGTAGCCATTTATTGAGACATTTGTGGTACCAAGCACTTTATGTTTGTGTTCTCATGTAGTCATTGTAATGCTGTGATAGACATTATTGTTGTTCACTTTCTTATTCATCGTTTAGCTTCGTTAGAGTCACAACTGGAAAGTGGCAGAGCTAAGATTTCAACCCCGGTCTGCTGATTCCAAAGCCTCTGCTTTTAACCCCTGTACCTTTCAGTGAAAAATGGCTTTATTCATAATCACGGTTGGAGTTAAGGTTTAATATAAGTTCATCTTAGCATACACATTTCAAAGAACTAATCTCTTTGGGGAAAAATGATTCAGAAAGCATATGATTGAGATGTTTCATCGATACTTTTGGTTTCAGGCTTAGTGCTGCCATGGGGCTTTCAGAAGTGTGGACGTTTGTCACTGTCCTACCTCCCTTTGTGCATGCCTCTCTCCCCAGAGCCTGGAGTGCAGCGCTGTCTGGTGGGTTAGTCTGCCCTCTCTGTCACCAGTCTTAATGCCCATATTTCACTAAGATCCCTCCCTTTCACCAGCTGGAAAGTCTTCTTTACTTTCCCCATGCTGTGCATGGTCTTCCTATGCACAGCAACTTTCTGTGCGTCTCTCCCAAAGCAGCATGCAGTGAATACATTTACTCTCCATAGGCAAAGAGAGCAGGTGATTAAGAAACACTAAGTGATTGTGGTAGCCAGAAATACCAAGGAGTGTGATGTAGTTATCCGTTTCCTGTATTCATTCTCATTCAGTCGTTTAACTAGGGTTTTTGAGCACTCATTAGTTTCCCTAAAAACTGATGATGTCATAATGGTCTATTGGCTGACCTAGGTTAAGTAAAGAAGATGGCAAAGAGGAGGAGGAAAGATGGTAGAGGAGGAAAGAGAAGAAGAAGAGGAATTTTTCCCAGTAAAGTAGGGAAGTCACATCCTTTGGTGGTATAGTTCAAGCTGTCGTAGCAGAAAGTGATAACCTGAAAATGTATAGGAGAAATATGACCCCTTCTGGTGCTGAAACAATAAACCATATAAACCTTTGAAGATATCCAAGAATATGTGCAGCCTTCATAAATCTCACCACACTCACTGAATTCTCTTCTGGGAAGATCTCTTCTAACCATGGAAGAATTGTGTGGTCAGGGCTTCCCTGGTGGTGCAGTGGTTAAGAATCCACCTGCCAGTGCAGGGCACATGGGTTCGAGCCCTGGTCTGGGAAGATCCAACGTGCCAGGGAGCAACGAAGCCCGTGAGCCACAACTCCTGAGCCTGCGCTCTAGAGCCCGCGAGTCACAACTACTGAGCCCACATGCCACAACTACTGAAGCCCACGTGCCTAGAGCCCGTGCTCCACAACAAGAGAAGTCACTGCAATGAGAAGCCTGTGCACCACAACAAAGCGTAGCCCCCGCTCGCTGCAACTAGAGAAAAGCCGATGCAACAAAGAAGGAACGCAGCCAAAAATAAATAAATAAAATAAAGAACTGGAAAAAAGAATTGGATGGTCTTTCTCATGTTCTATGTATGGTGGCAGTATAAAAGAATCCAAAAGAAGTAGGACACAGATATTTCCCCAGTCCAAAAATAGTGTTGCAGCATGCAATTCAGAAGGTGTCTCTGCTATTGAAAGAATTTCTTGGAAGTCTTTCATCTGCTGTTTTGGGTAACTATAGTATAAACATAATAGGTAGCATCTGTTATATTCAAATAATACTTTCTAGAGCATGAGAAGCTGAAGTTTGCTGTCAACCTCTACTGATTTACCAAAAAAGCAAACAGTGCTGTTGTTTCCTGCAAGGAGAGTGGGAAATTCATTTCTATTACTACACCTTCAATAGATGAAGGAATAATCTTGAATGTGAGTCAACTGAGAATTCTGCCCAAGAAGTGCTGCCGAATGCTTTGCTGATTTAGACATCAGAACAAGGTGGATGCTACTCTAACAATAAGTGCATCTTGCTACAAAGAGAAGTTTTTCCTATACTTGTAAGCTACCAGAGAGTGCAGGGGAGCTCTTAGTAAGCAGCTCAGGTTGATTAACTTCAGGGGAAAACTAACACAGAGTGTATTTGTGAGAAGTAAAAGAAGGCATAAAACAGAATAGTTAATGATGGGAGTGCATGAGGAATTGATATGAGGTGACACTACATAGAGAACCCAGTAAATTCTATCTAATGCTCCTGTTTACTTATTATCATAAAGACTCAAATTATTGCTATATTTAAAACTTTCCTAAATTAAAAACCTACCATCATTTTCTTCTCTCTCTCTCTCTCTCTCTCTCTCTCTCTCCCTCAGCTTGTCTTAGCATTAAAGTCCCAGGATATTAAAAATTTCTTAGCTCCAAAAGTACTAACAGCTCATATTGGACTGAAACAAAAGTTATGGTAGCCTGTCTCTATTTACTTCCTCTTCTTTGCCAGTCCTACTAGGCATTGCAGTTCACGTCCCAATTCAAATCGGTTATTTTCAGCTATGACTCAAAATGTCTCTAACTTCTAATCCCTGGAGATGTATTCATATATGATTTCCAGATCTCTCATATACATTTTCAGCGTCTTTCTCCCTTCATTATATTCTTAATATTTTTACGTGTAACACTGTGAATATATGAAAGATAAATTCTGCCATTGTACAAGTTCATATCTTGTTTTTTATGTTATCAGAAGTTTTTTTTTTAATCTTTAAAGTTACTGAAAGCTCAGATTTCATTTAACAGAATGATCATTTAGGAACTTTTATCTAGTTTCTTTCAGACTCTCTCCCTCCTGAGAAAGTGTGGATCCTGGAACTCTTGAAAGTTAGAGCTGAGGCTCGGACAGGGTGGGTGGCTGTGGACAGGAGACCAGACCTCAGGCCTGTGCCAGGACCAGATCTGATTGGAAGGCTCTACAGCCTTTGTAGGCCAGGCTGGGACTTTGAAGCAGCTTTCAGATGGAGCTTGCTAGGTCCCCTGAGGCAAGGTTGCATGGAGTATATGGATTGAGGGTGCCTTTATAGATTGTTAAAGACCAGACTTGGGGTCTCGGATAACAGAGAGTTTTTAAAGTACAGGCAAATTCTGGAATTATCATTTGTAACTCAGGATCTAGTTGGGTAACAGAGCGATAATTGTGTTCTCAGTGGGTAAGTGTTGGGGACTGCATTGCTCTTGGAAGAGACCCCGATCCATTTCCTGAAGAATATTCTGACCCAGTCAGTAGATACTCTCATGACCAAAGTCTGAGCAGAGTTGAGTCAGCCGTTGACTGAGGCAGAACAGGACACAGAGCAGGTATTGAAACCTGAGATACAGGTGTCAAGAATCATTTTTGGTTTTCAGGGTGGAGAGGTCAAGTTTGGGAGCTGGAAAGAAGTAAGAAACATGACCACAGAGGGGCTAAATAGAAAGGGTGAACTGATACTGGATGCCAAGGACATAGTTATACTATGAGCCAAGGTCAAAGCCCTGGCAACTTAGGACACCCGTCAACCCAGGAGAGGCCTCTCACCCTTCAGGACAGAATACAAGCATCACCTTATCTCTGACGCCTTTCTCACTGCTCCAAAGGGCCACTCTCTCTTCCATGAAACCAGATTGCTCTGGTGTCTCTGTCATTGCCTGCATCCATTGTATGGTAATTGTTTATACATTTCTTCTCCCATTCTAGCCTGTGACCTCTTTGGTGCCAAAAGCTAGCTTACCATGGATCATATAAGTGTTGTTGAATTGGCAAAAAGATCTTGAGGGCCTGTATCTGTTTGTAGAAAAAAACAACCGAATAGCGTTGCTATATTGGTTCATTCTGGGATATAAATTAGAGTAAGTCACATTGCCCCAATTCACTCAAATACCTCTCCTGTCTGCTTTAAATCTTTACATTTGTTGAAGACATAGGATGTACCTGGAGCCAGAAGTTGTTTATGTATGTTTTGATAGGCACTGTGATCAGTGTTTGGATACAAAATGAAGATGGTGAAATCCCTACCTGTAAAGTCTGTTATGGGGCATGATGACCACTGTTTCTTGTACATGACCTCTGTCCTAAGCACTGATACGTGTTGTCTCTTTTTCATGTAATTTAGCTCTAACAAAAACCCCATAAGGTTTGTTACATCCACTTTACAAATGAAATGGAGTACGGAGAGGTCAAAAAATTAGCCCAATGTCATATACTTGGTAAGTAGAATAACTTGCATTAACGTGTCTGAGCCCAAAGAAAAGGGAGGATCTCAGTAGTATTTGTCCCTATGTGTGTTCCCAAGTCTCTGTTTCTGGTATTTACCACTGTGAATGCCCTTAGATTCTGATTAATAGTGTCTCTTTCTTGAGAATGAAAGTAGTAACAGAGAGCAATATTTTAGGAAGTCCCTTCCATAATTCACGCAAAGATGTGTGCCAGTAATCTCATTTTCATATTCACAACCTACTCAAAGTGAGAAAATAAAACTAAAAATAGGACTCAGGCAATGTAATGTAAAGTTCCTGAGTAACGTAATAAAAGTTAAATTTAGGTAAATATTATTGCAAAAAAGATGCGTTTTGTTAAAATGGTTCATTGGGGAAACAGAACAATGAGGGCTTAAAATTTTTTCTGTATATTTATTCCAGGATATAAGAAAAAACATAGATCACTTTAAAAAATGATTCAGTGAATATTATGGAATTATATAGTTACCAAAAAATGATTTTATAGGTTAGTATATTCTAAAATTTGATGAAGGAAATATTTCACAAGTGAAACCAGAATTTAATTATTTATTAGACTTTGACATTTTATTGCAGGAGAATGTTTTTAGAAAATATTGATTATTTAGCCTTTGACTCTATTTACTGAAGTGATTTTAGGAGTTATTCCATAAATGCATACCAGAGCACAAAAGATTCTTTAGTTCCAGTATTTGTTATCCAGAATTTTCTTTTACCTATTATAATCTAGTATCATAAAAAGGTTATTATTAATTTCTTTATCTCGTTCATTTCTGAGGGGTTATTTGTAATATTCTTCTTTTATGCCCACAGCGAAGCAAAAACCTTAGAATATTGCTTTCTGTATTTCCTCAGGATTCTGTAGCTATGTAGAAAAATGTAGAAAATCAGCAAACTTCCTTATTAACGTAGGAGAAAGCAAAACCAGAGGTGACAGCTGCCTACCACAAATTCCGTATCTTGAATGCTCTAACATTCACTCAATACAGAGCACTTGTTATGTGCCAGGCGCTGGCTGAGTGGTGGCAACACAGAGGACAGCAAGCCTGTCCCGTCCCTTCTGCCCCCACAGGATACTGCTGTCGTACAGGTTTGGTGCTAATGCAGTGCTAGTTACTATAGCATCACGTAGTTAACGTCAGGCAACTGCTCCTTGTGGCTAAGTATCATATACTGTATTGTATGTTGATTGCAAAAATTAATTTATTTAATTTGATAAAAATGCATATTTTTCCTGCTAGGTATGAATTCGCTGGGAATTCTCTAGTTGCAACTTATCAATAACAATATAGTTTAGTTATTTAAAAAGCTACTGTCATGTTCATTTCTTAACAATGATAAATGGTAGAGTTTAATTTTATTATAAACTTCTGTTGTTAAAGCACTTGATTCCTCTGCTTCGCATAGTTAAAGATTACTAGATTTTAAGGCAAGTGAAAGGAAAACAAGGGTCCTGTTGTTCATTTTTGAGTAAAATTACAACTATTGAGGAGCACTGACTCAGTCATTGTATCCGATCAGGTGAGGTCAAGTTCTACTTTTTCACCATGGAGTGGCATCCTTGGCAGATTCTGCAACTTTTTGGTCACTCTTGGTTTTTAAAAGTCCAGTTCTGTTTAAAAAATCAGTCTCAGACAATGTAGACCTCATCTTTTACCCGTCCCTTAGCTCAGGCCTTAGGAGCTTGCAGTGTAGAAACTTAGTCTGCCCTTTAGCTCCTTCCCTCCTCCCTCTTAAACACTCCTCTCATTTGAGAGTCATGCAGGAAAGTAAAAGAAGAGATTACTCTGGTCATTGCTCATGCTCTGATAATACCCTCCGTGGGGGTGGGGGGGAGGCAAAAGCTCAGTCTCTTTGGGGGCACATGGTTGTTCTCTTTGCATGAGCCCCAGACACATTCCCCAAGGCACAGATCCCTGACGAGGGAGACCTGGCTCCAGACTCTCGTCTTCTGCCCATCTCAGACCTCGCCACCACCAGAGATCCAGCCCACAATCTCTTCCTTCTGGGTGGGGTGCCCTCAACTGGCTATCAGCCTCTTGAGTGGGATACCTGAAAAACGGCTTACCCTCCCTCGCCCCTCCAGTCCCCTTGTCCCCTACCCCGGAAGAAAGTGGAAGATCAGCACACACTCTTGCTAAACACCTGCCCAACCACAATGGGAAATTATTTGGAGATCTGTCAGTGAAAGCTCCAAGGCATACTTATTTAGCAGAATAATATAGAAAAAAGTAATTCGTATTCACAGGAGGTCTTTCCCTTGAATTTCATTTTCTTTTCTTTTTTTAAACTCTTAAGGCCCAAACACCTACTGTTTTTTTGTGATTTAGACACAGTCCTGTGTATATTCAGATTAACTTTTAGCAAATCCTTGAATTTATCTTCTTCTGCTTATTTCATTTATCATATATTCACTCATTTTTTAACTGATATTTAGAGAACATCAGCTGTGTATCGTATTTTTCTTCATGTGCTGATTTCATGTTCTTAGATGACCATAATTGATTAATAATTATTTTGAGTCTTAACATTTTGATTATTCCATTTTGACACAATAAATAATCTTAGCTCTGTGTCACCATTCCCATGAAGCAGGAAATGTATCTTAATTCTTTATTAATAAAATTTGAATGGGCCTATAATCAGAAGATACTCAGATAATTTTGTACAATAAGTTTGAAAAGATAGTTTCCAGAGTTTCTAGAATTTGAAAGAATAACTTCTGTAGTTTCCAGAATTTATGCTTTGGTTTCTAAAAATAATGAGCACTTGACTCTGGATAGAAATATAACTTTTATGTCAGTGATACTTTAATAAATACAAGAACAATTTTGCTCAATTACCTGGAAAAGTAACTACATACATAATCTATCATAGTTCAGTTTTTATATGGACCTAATAATTATAGGTGATTTCTTACTTTGACAGATTCAAAACAAGTTCATTTTTGCTATTTACTAAAGTTATTCAGTGTATTTAAAGATTTTTAATGAAGCTATATTTATGTAGATCTGTCTCTACCTTTAAAACTCTCAATGTTCTTTTACTGATTTGAACCACAGGATACGCTTTTCGTGTTGATTTAACCAAAGAAACTATAGATAATTTAATTCTGCAATATGACGAGGAGGACTTTTCCTCTTGCCTTGGAATTGCTGATATTTGTCTTGGGATGAAAACCAAAGTACCTAAGAGTTCCGTGTTCTATGGAAAACCTCCGACAATTGGAGGCAGCACCCCTCCCCAGGACTTACGAAGAGAACAAATCCTACCACAGTCAGCCATCACCCCGGCATCCCTCACAGTACTTCCTAGCCTTTGTGAGGAGAGTCCTGGAAGAGAGAGACAGTTGTAGGGTGACTTATTAAGGACATCTGCCCCATACAGTGCCCTATGGTAGGGGTGCTTCTCCCCACTCCTTGACTTAAGCCTACAACAAAGTCATGTAAATATGGGATTAAGCCATGACAATCATTCAGGAAGGTCTGGGCTTTCTGCAAGAAGTGGAAATTGGATTTCACTGGTGGTGCAGTGGTTAAGAATCTGCCTGCCAATACAGGGGACACAGGTTTGAGCCCTGGTTCAGGAAGATCCCACATGCCGCGGAGCAACTAAGCCCGTGCACCACAACTACTGAGCCTGTGCTCTAGAGCCAGAGAGCCACAACTGCTGAGCCTGTGTGCCACAACTACTGAAGCCCGCGTGCCTAGAGCCCGTGATCTGCAACAAGAGAAGCCACCGCAATGAGAAGCCCGCGCACCGCAACAAAGAGTAGCCCCCGCTCGCCGCAACTAGGGAAAGGCTGCACGCAGCAACAAAGACCCAATGCAGCCAAAAATAAATAAAATTAAAAAAAAAAAGAAGTGGAAATTGACAGCCATAAGATTTAAATCTAAGGTTTTGCTGAGAGTTGCAAATAAATGTATTCAATGTATGCAGTTTTTTCTTTGTTCTAGTCTTTATACACACACACACACACACACAAACACACACACACACACACACGAAGTGTGAAGGAAAACAAGGATCTGTGATATGAATTCACATTAAGACCTGTTTTGAAAATACATTACCTTTTCTGTGTGGTCCTACCACAAGTAAATCTGCATTATTTTATCACTACCTCTCCCTTTTATTCTTTTTCCATCACCCTGTTGTATCCCTCTCCTAGATTTTTAGCCAGATTTACAAGAGGTGCTGATCATAGTGTAAGTGGTTTCCTTCCTATTTCAATTGCCTCTGCCACACAAAAGGCACAAGGAGCTTGGCTACATAAGACACTACAAAAAAAAGTTATGGTTCTCTGTCTATATGATAATACTCTTATCCTCACTGTAATGTTTCAGTGGTACCGTTTTTTAGGAAACATCTATTGATGAATCTCTGGTCTTAGAAGTTAGACTAGTAATAGCAGTTTAAAAAGGGCTCTTCCTCTATTTAAAGGAAGCAGTTATTCTAAAAGCACAGGGTCTGTGATTGACTAAATACTATATCAGAGCTTGAAAGATTACATCTGGAATGTTTTCTGTCTTGTGAACCTACAGATTCAAAACATAAATTTCAGATTTAAGGCAGCATGTGGATGAGTATTAATCATTCCCTGATGTACAACATGGTTATTTTTATACTTAATAGCAGTTTACTTATAAAATTAAGTGGATTGTCTTCTTACTAATGCACTGGAGGTTAAATAAAAGGAATTTTATTTTTTTATTAAACTGTTGTCCATTTTGTTCAATCCAGGCTCTATCTCAGCAGTCTGAAATTTAGTTCAATATTTTTGGTACAGTGTCATGAGGTGGGCTTCCATAGTTCAAATTAAGCTTCTTGGGCTTCCCTGGTGGCGCAGTGGTTGAGAGTCTGCCTGCCGATGCAGGGGACACGGGTTCGTGCCCCAGTTGGGAAGATCCCACATGCCGCGGAGCAGCTGGGCCCGTGAGCCATGGCCGCTGAGCCTGTGCATCCGGAGCCTGTGCTCCACAACGGGAGAGGCCACAACAGTGAGAGGCCCACGTACCGCAAAAAAAAAAAAAAAAAAAAATTAAGCTTCTTGGCTTACAAAGAATTATAATTCAGTTGAATGTTATTATTTTTTGTTGGATGCCTGACCTGGTATCGAGTTTTCAAAAACTGAGTTTGGTTTGAAGGTGTTTTAGGTGGTTGGTTTTTTCCCTCCATTTCAAGGGGAGGTGTTGGGTGGGGCATGGGAAGTAACAGAGGGACTACACTTGTCAAAGCACATCAAAAAATCTACAAACAGTAAATGCTGGAGAGGGTGTGGAGAAAAGGGAACCCTCTTGCACTGTTGGTGGGAATATAAATTGATACAGCCACTATGGAGAACAGTATGGAGGTTCCTTAAAAAACTAAAAGTAGAACTACCATATGACCCAGCAATCCCACTACTGGGCATATACCCTGAGAAAACCATAATTCAAAAAGAGTCATGTACCACAGTGTTCATTGCAGCTCTATTTACAATAGCCAGGACATGGAAGCAACCTAAGGGTCTATTGACAGATGAATGGATAAAGAAGATGTGGCACATATATACAATGGAATATTACTCAGCCATAAATAGAAATGAAATTGAGTTATTTGTAGTGAGGTGGATGGACCTAGAGTCTGTCATACAGAGTGAAGTAAGTCAGAAAGAGAAAAACAAACACTGTGTGCTAACACATATATATGGAATCTAAAAAAAAAAAAAAAAGATTCTGAAGAACCTAGGGGCAGGGCAGGAACAAAGACGCAGACGTAGAGAATGGACTTGAGGACACGGGGAGGGGGAAGGGTAAGCTGGTACGAAGTGAGAGAGTGGCATGGACTTATATACACTACCAAATGTAAAGTAGATAGCTAGTGGGAAGCAGCCACATAGCACAGGGAGAGCAGCTTGGTGTTTTGTGACCACCTAGAGGGGTGGGAGAGAGATGCAAGAGGGAGGAGATATGGGGATATATGTATATGTATAGCTGATTCACTTTGTTATAAAGCAGAAACTAACACACCATTGTAAAGCAATTATACTCCAATAAAGATGTTAAAAAAGAATAAAAATAAAAATGAAGATAAAATGAACCCCGGACAGAAGGGAGTCAGACAAGCCTATATTCACTGAAGGAGAATGACAGCTGCCATACATAGAAGAATGTATGGATGCACAAATGCTCAGTGAATTTGGTAAAGTTGGGTCAAAGAAAGGGGAAGATTTAGATTAGCAGGCTTGAGTGAGTTACAAGAGCCTAAGAACACAATCCAATGTAGAAAGAGAAATTGAGCCCCAAGAAATCCTGGAGGAGGTCAGAGGAGCGGAACATGTGGAAACACTTTCTATATGAGACACAAGGGTTGAAAGAGGTCTATGAGTGAAGATAAAAGGTGATTAAAAGGTGGAACGGAGGGGACTTGCAAATCTTCCTGTGCAGTGGCTTCTGTTTTCTTGGCAGTGGCAGAAGGTTGAGTCAGCTCCTAACAATAAATGCAGAGATTTAGCACAATCACCGGTCTGGAAAATGTTGATTACCAGAGAAGGATAAATAAATTCAACGTGACAGGGAAGAGTCCTCTGAGATTTTAAATCCTAAATTTGTAGTTTATTCACTCAGTGAATATTCTTTGAATACCTACTGTGTGCCTAGGTTAGTGCTGAGTACACAGCAGAACAAGATAGACACATTTCCAATTCTCAAGGAGTTCGGAGACTCGCATAGTAAACAAATATCAAAAAATGATTACACAACTTAATACTCAGTTATAATTGTGAGAATGAATATGTAAAAGTCATAATGGAAAGGACTTCTGTGAAGAAGTGGCGTTAGGATATCACATGAAGGAGGAGAAGGCCTGGGCGTGGTAATGAGGCAGAGAAGGGAATGAGGAGAGATATCCAGGCAGGGTAATGCTGAACAAAGCCTCTGGGGAGGGAGTTGCTGGAGGGTGGCAGGGCGGGGCTTCCCACCCTTCGTGCTGTGGTGCCTCTAGTGGGTGACAGGTGTGTCCAGTATTCATCTGTTCAGCTCTTAATGTGGTACCCCGAATTTGGCATATCTCTAGATGTTTTTACATTTCATGTTTACAATCTTTGAATTAATTCATTTATTTAGCAAGTATGTATTTGATAAAATGATGCTACATTTAACCTGTGCTAATTTTATAAATAACATAAACCTACCAACCGATAGTGTGTAAAATGAAAGTTTACCTTGGGGTTGCTTACAAAGAAATTGGGACGATTCTCTTATCTTAGACGACTGATATGGGAGAAAGTTTTCTCTCATTTCTTTCTTTTTTTTTTTTTTTTTTTGCGGTACGCGGGCCTCTCACTGTTGTGGCCTCTCCCATTGCGGAGCACAGGCTCTGGACGCACAGGCTCAGCGGCCATGGCTCACAGGCCCAGCCGCTCTGCAGCATGTGGGATCTTCCTGGGCCGGGGCACGAACCCGCATCCCCTGCATCGGCAGGCGGACTCTCAACCACTGCGCCACCAGGGAAGCCCTCTCTCATTTCTTTTTAATTGAGTACTGTCCGTACAATAGAATAAGATTGAGAGGAATTTCAAATTATTTAACCAAAAGAATTCCTAATGTACTTACACAGACAGATTATATAAACAATTCAGGAAACCATTCATACAGTTCAGGCAAAAATAATCCAACTTAGTTTCTGGGGAAAACTGGAACTGTTGCCTGGAATTATCCAGCTCCACTGACTATATTTCTTAAATTGCATACTTATCCTCTTTACGTCTATATCCAGCACCAATTTACAGAGAAGCAAAAACCTGGCATTGCTTTTCTTAGCTGTGGTTTGTTACACCTCTGTGAGAGCGTATGTGTTTACCACTGTCTTAAATCATCGGTTTGTGGTTGCTTGATATTATCTGAATTTTTAAAGCATGACTTTTGTTATTTGTGTAGAAAATTTTTTTAGCATACTGTACATTTCTGGTAGTGATTTATATCATCACTTACAAAAGTGCATATTGTTTCAGGTCCTAAGTAAGATTCATGCATAGAAAAGATCCCACTGCTCGCTCTTCTTGTACCCAAATGTAAACTCCTGGCGACTAGAGAGTGTGAAAGCCATCAAGTGTGTGTCCATGGCAATCTGCTGGCTGTGTGCGGGAAGTTACAGCGGCATTAAGCCATGAAAAGGATCAATTGTTTTTGTGAAAAATCCTCAAGATGTGCCTTGAATGCGAAGAATCAAGTTCATTAAAATTGTAAATCATCTATTAATCGTTTTTTTTTTTTCTGAAATGTCCTTAGTGGTCACTGGTATTCTAAAGAACAAAATGAAAAATACGATTAAAACCAGAACACAAAAGATTGTTGAAGAACCATGGAATAAAATCCTCAGTGCTTTTTCTTCTTGAAGAGTTTTTAGTGGATACTTGGTGTACCTCTCCTGAGTATGGAGCGGAACACAGTGTGAGGTTTATATCTTTCATTCATTTATTCACTTATGTGCCAGGCTAGTTTTACAGATGAACATATTCCAGGGTTTTCTGGTTATATCCAAAAGCACTGCAAGGTTTCCCATAAATAATTTGGTGGACTGGGAATTAAGGACAGCATTGTACAAGAGGCTGATTAAACTACATTAATTCTTGTTGGACGTGCCAGGGAAATGGGGGTGGGCTTTCTCCCTCTGAGGAGAGAAAGATAAGCAAGGCTCACTAGGGCATCTCAATATACTTCACACACGCTCTTGCTGACCGACAGGGACTCTGTGTGAGATGTGAAAGCCATGGCAGGGCAGGGCATTACCACCTGCTCCCCGGGCATGGAACACCAGCCCAGATCAGCAGGCTCTCCCTGCTTAGGGGGGGAACAGTGCATCCCCCAGCTACTGTACTGCCTAGGGGTGTTCAGGTAGAAAGTGAGTGCAGAGCCTTAAGGTTCTAGCTGGGATCTTCTTGGGAAAAGCCTAGCAATGCTGCTCACTCTGACACCAGAGAGGATTCTGGGAGTTCTAAGCTCACAGGAAACATTCCTTTCATTTAAAGATTACATGAAGCAAAACATCTCAGTTAGTCGGAGGTACATAGATATCAGTTAAAATTAAAAGGGTTGTCAGTTTCTGTAAGATATTTTTTCTGGGGTTAAAAAAAAGGTAGTTTAAAATGTGTATTTCAGTAGTTAGTATTTTCTTAGCTTGCCAGTGACCTTGAATGACATGTTAAAGCACTTGAGGCATTATGCTTCTAGTTTGTGACCTCCTTGAAGAGGCCCTGTTTTACATTGTGCATCCGTAGTGCATGGAGTTTAATGTGAAGCCAATGACTGTTAAATGAATTCTACAGGAACATTCCATTTGGCACCATTGTGATGCAAGGGCATTCCGCAGAACTGAATTTTTTAAGTAACTAAAATACATCCTTTGAAGCACAAATTATTTATTTTAAAAACCTCTCCAGTATTTTGATGAAATCTAAAAAATATAAATGGGTTTTTCTACCTTATTGAAAATATTTTTCATATAATTTAGCTTTTTAAATGTTATATCAGTATTCTTATCAGAAATAATTTTTTGCAACACTATTGAAGAATGAGAGCCATTTTTCACATCATTAATAGTTCCTTACTATTTTTGAGGTTGTCCTTCTGATTTTTCATGGTGGTTAGGTCGACTTCCTCAACTATCTACTGAAACTTTTTGATGGTATTTGAATTTCTTACGTCAGATTTTCTTCTTTACTTTAGACACAGTTGTCTATATTAGGTCCATTACTGTGGCATAGTTTTTGTGACTTAACTTTCATCTGGATTCGTGATAGTTGCATGTATGTTGAAGATGCCAAAATCTGAACTTTGGGTATTGCTGATGTAATATAAGGGAATTCTATGTGCTCATTGGCTTTGAAGCTATTCCTATAGCTATTCAGCTTTTTAAATGAATCGATTTCAGTTAAATTAAATTAAAATTTGTATATTACTAACAGCCTAGCTCTCCTCTGGATCTTTTCAATTAGATTAAGTATGTTATTGAGTAAAACTGACTATAAAATATAGGTAGAAAATGTGTACTTCTTGTATTGAAATTCAATGGACGTATTTCTGAAAATAATCTTCATGTAAAATGACTTTCCGCTCCCCATTTGTTGGCAAATTAAGTTTGTTGTTTTGCAGAGAAGATAAAGAATCAGTGAAATTGCTGAAGTTGGAAAAAAAAAATAGCAGGATGAACTCTAAATGTGATATACAATATACATATTTATAGACTAATAGCCATGTGTGCTTTGTCCTAAGCATGTGTTGATAGTGATTGTTATACCCACTCTGTAGATATGGGAATTGAAACTTAGAAACATTGACTCACCCAGAGAGCTACTAAGCAATCCAACAGGCATTTTAAGCAATATTAATTGGGTAATGTCTCACATGGAACATGACAGAATGGATAGAGAACGTTCCTGTCCTACACAATGCATTAAATAACCACTGTTCATTCTATAAAAGAATGTGTAAATCAGCTTCAGTTTTCTTTCCAGATGAAAGCATAATTGCTTGTGTTTATAAACACATTCAAATGAATTAATTCAATGGACCCCAAACCCCCTCACCAGTATAGCAGGGACTTATTTTTCAAATAGAGGAACTGAGGCTCTGAGGGGGCAAAGGAGTCTCCTAGAGGTCTACAACTGGAAGTTTAAAAGCCAGGATTTACATTCCTAGCTCTTCTGTCTCTGTCGTCTCCGTCCCTAGTTCCAGTCTCTTCCCATTATGATACACAGCCTTTCAAAGTATCACAAATCAAAATTAGCTTTCGTATTTTTGTGAGCGGCACCCTTGACTGGAGAAGTTGAGCCACTGTAGGAGGCAAGTAGCTGTAAACCATATTAACGTGAATATGAACTCTTTTAGTGAAATCTTAGTGCTAAATATAAAGACATAACATCTCTAAGCATTTGGCCCTTGCCTTTTCGTCCTATAATCTCTGTTCAGTCAGTATGACCATTTAAAGAATAAATATGGGAAAAGAGAAGAGCATTATTTTTAATCTATAAAGTTCACTATTTTTATATTTAAGAGTATACTTGGAGGGCTGATTTTAGCAATTCTTTTAATCATAGATCTGTTCAGTCACTCTGTTCTTTTATTGTAAAACTCAAAACATCAATAAAATAACATTTATTTGAGCACCAAATGGGTATCATGAGATTTTATTTCCAAGGTTAAATCAACATGGTTTTGGCTAGACATATGATAGATTATCAGTTAAACATTTTCCACCAAAAATGTTTGCCATTAATGAAATCAATGGGAAAAGCATAAACTTCAGAAAAGTGTGAAGTCACTTAGACGTTTAAAAAGATATTAAAGAAAACATAAGTTCTATCTCAATATCTCATGTCTTCATGATACATCATATATAAATCACAAGGCCTAAATCCTTTCATAAAAAAACACCTTTTCTTTTCCCTTGAGTTTCAAAGATGCTACCCTTGGTCTGCTGTAAGGTGCTCTTTTTCATTTAACCATCAGCACTGTCATATTAGACACTGCAGGAATATGTTAATTATCTTAAGGTGTCTCAGTGGCCCAGTAACTCGAGGGCAGAATGCCAGCAGAATCCTGCCTGCAATCCAGGTTGAAGACACTGCATTAACTTGTTCAGTCTCTTGACATCCTCACAAACAGAACGATACACCTGGAGAGAAAACATATTTGTTCCAATTGAGTTAACTATTCCAAAATAAATATATCCAACCCCTGGCCAACCATTTGTGATTGTGTGTAAAAAGTAACTAATGAGCACTGTTCTCTAAGGCTATTAATTACGTACTGAACAAGAATGCGTTTTAGGTACTGTTCCTCTGAGTGCAATAAACCTGGATAATTGAGGCAACCTAATGAGCATCTGCCACTGCAGAGAGCTTTCAAGTTTCAGGCAGAAGTTAGGAAAAACTTTTGCACCAGTGGGCCAGTAAGACCCAGTGCTATCTTTGGTCAGGATTAGACACCAATGCAAGACTTGAAGATAAGTGTGTTGTGATTGATGATTGAACTGATGTTGGTTCACAGAATGAGTATTATGGAGCCACCAAGTTCCATGGAGAATGTATACATCTACAGTGGAAAGATAAGAGAGTACAACGGGGGTGCTTTGCAAAGAGTAGAGGCATTGTGGGGGGAATAGGGCTGGGGAGGCGGGATGCATAAAAGTATCAAGCAGAGGAAATCAGATAAAATGATTCTGCTAGCCAGGTGGAGCATCCCTGTACTATACCAATCAATTGAGCCAATAGGGTTTGAGCAGTTTCCACGTACTTCAAATACATTTTACAACAGAGCAAGATAAGATGATGAATAATAATTATCTCTTGGTAGTCTGGTGACAATGAAACATCTGTACCAATAAAGCATTAGATGTAATCATTTTTATACAATTAAGAGCAAAATCAGTGACTAATATTGGTAGGTGCTTGTTAACAATGGAAAGCCAACTAATTAAGGATGTCATCAAAGCATTTAATTCTTTAAAATTGCTAGTGGGGAAGGTGGCTCTGAAATGAGGAACTTCTTTAAGATGTAACCAATGGGAACTTATAAATAATGATCTTAAACCCCCTTAAGTCCTTCTGAAACAAAGAAAGCATGAATGTTGTAAAAATCCTGCTTTTTAAAATGTATTCATTTTGGAATATAGCTAGGAAATTAGATAAGGATAGCCCCTTTAAGTTTAATTAAAATTAAATATTATGTTTTTCAGTGTTCACATTGTTCTTGTGGGACTCAGTTCAACATTTGAATACAGGGTTTTGTATTTTCTATCTGCACTGTGTCCATACTTATCTTTAAGACTAAAGAATACTTTAGGCTACAAATCAAACAGCAACAGTAAACAAATGAATAATTTTGTGACTGAACAAGCACATGCTATCATGCTGTGCTCATAATATGTCACTTTTTTTTTTTTTTTTTGCTTCACTATTGAAAGGAAAAACTAAATACTTGAAAAATAAATTCAGGAAATGATGTGAGTTGAAAAACACATTTTTTACAAAGAACTCAAAATGGTTTAATATATGCCATATCTTTTGTTGTAGCATCTTGTTAATAAACAGGAGATACTTTTGCTATTTTACAATTGTAGAAATACAAGCAAAGACATGTGACTCGTCCAAGGTCAGGACTCAAAGGGAAAGTCTATATTTCTAACCCTAAGAATTAGTGAAAAGAGGCACAAAATATTGATATATGTTTATAGTTTAAATTAGGTAGGTCTACAGTGCACTCACTGTGGTTTCTTTTTGAAATGTTGCCCAAGCCTAAGCAGATTTAATGTGGCTTACTAAGTCTATAAAACATATTGACAAAAATATTTTAAATCATTATAATATCAAAAATACTTTAAATATCGAAAATATTTTAAATCCTTAAAAATCCATTGAAAATATTGGTCTTTTATTATAATGAATATGCTTCTTATGAATAAAAGCTTTCCATTTTTCTAGAAAAAAGTAAAAAATGAAAAACATGACAAAAATGAATTTTTAGTCAAGATTTTGGAAAGAAGTCAAGAAAATCTTCCTGCCTTGCCCAGACATAACTACATGGTGAATCAGTCAACACACTGACAGCAGTTTTAACATATGATCCACACCTATTTCTGAAGAGGTTGCCATCTCCAAGTTGCCAGATTTTCCCACTTAATGGATAGATTCTTATGTTTGGGCATAATTTTATGTAAGTGAAAGGTATTATTAGAAGTAAGACACAAATTAAAATAAGGCTGTTTCAAGGTCTACTCAAAAATAAAGGATCCAGTCAATGTGATCATTATGGCCAATAAGATGATCTGCGAGTTACTGCATTGCTATTTTGCTATGGCTCTTGTTTTTCGTTTTCTTGGTAGCTGAAGTGCTCAGATTGCTTGCCATGTGTAGACTTGGCTATGATTTCCTAAACTTAAACATGCGGTTAACACTAGCTAATGCATGCAGGCTCTTGTGAGTAAGGAGAAGATTTTATTGTAAAATCCAAAATAAGCAGTGAAAAATGGGTTTCAAGCATTTTTGGGGGTTTCAAGCAAAACATAGTTATATATTTGTCTCTAACCTATTTGGCTGTAGAATCAGAGATATTGTTTCAGAAGTGCGTATACACTTTAAATTTTTAAAATATTCACTCATACAAACTCAAAATACATGGAAAGCATAAGAACATATAAAAAAGTAAAAATCACTCCCAGTGGCACAGCATGAGGAAATTTACATTTCTGAACATTATGTGATATTCTCAAAATTGCATCATAACTTGATGTTTTATATACTATGTACGTTTCTTCACATCAATAAAACTTTTGAAACTTAATTTTAATGGATTCACACCATTTCACATGATGAACATTTAAATTTCCCCCACTTTTTGAACATGAACATGTTTTCCAATTGTTCACTGTTAGTTTCAGTGCTGTAAACATCTTGGTACCTGGCACTTTGTTCTCATCTCTGTTAATCTTTTAAAATATATTCCTTGGAATGGAATTACCGTCTCAAAGAACATGAAGTATTGTAAGAATCTTGTTAACTCTTGCCAGCTTACTTTCCATAAAGTTTATACTAGTTCATACTTCCACCTGTACGTAAAAGAACATCTTAAGATACTTTGGGCATCATTGAATATTTAAAAAATTAAAATTATATACCTTTGACAGCTGGAAAAATGATATCTCAGTGGTATTTTAATTTCTGTTTCTTTTATACCTACTGAAGTCTAATAGTTCTTTATAGCGTTATTATCTTTGCATTTTAAAAACTTCTCTGGGGCTTCCCTGGTGGTGCAGTGGTTGAGAGTCCGCCTGCCGATGCAGGGGACACGGGTTCGTGCCCCGGTCCGGGAGGATCCCACATGCCGCAAAGAGGCTAGGACCGTGAGCCATGGCCGCTGAGCCTGCGCTTCCGGAGCCTGTGCTCCACAACGGGAGAGGCCACAACAGTGAGAGGCCCGTGTACCGCAAAAAAAAAAAAAAAAAAAAAAGCAAAACTTCTCTGTTCATATATTTGCCTTTATTGATTTGTAAGAATTATATATGTTTGAAATATATCATTATATTTGTTCAGTGTGTTTTAGCAGTTACCAAGAGTTTAATATTTGTAATTTGCATTTCACTAAACATTTTTCTACAAGTTTTGAATGTTATATAATCACAGCTGTGACTATTTCTTTATGACTTATTTTTTCCTGCATAGAAAGGCCTTCCCCACCTTATAATAAATTAAATATTCATTTACATTTTTTTAAAATAGTTTTTGTATTACCTTTTTAAATCATTCTTTAATCCACTTGAAATGTATTTTGGTCTGATCTATGTGTGAAGTGTGATTTAACTTATTTTTCCAAAAAGCCAGTGTTCCCAATATGGGTTGAACTTTCATACTTTTCTTATCTGATGTTTCTTTATCATGAATTAAACTTGTATCTATACTGAGTCCAATTTTAGTGCCATATGCTTTGTTCTATTGATCAGCCTGTCAATTTATCTTTTAGTAACTGGTTAACCAAGCCCCCATTATTTCTCCCTTTTTCTTATCAATTACTATTTTCCCTTTATATTTCTAAATGAACTTTAGAATAATTTGTCAGTTAAAAATACCCCATTGAGACCCGAACTGTTTATTAATATGGAAACAGCTGATAATTTACCCAAATTCAATGTTCCCATTTAATGATGTAGTAGATCTCGTAATTTATTCACATTTTTTATATTAATAATAGTTCATCTCTTTATTTATGCAAGTTTTGGTGTTTTATGCTTTTCATGGTAGATGTGAATGGAATCCCATTGTATTCTCCACTTGGCTGTTTTTTTTTTTTCTACTTGGCTATTTTAAGATGTCAATTGTCCAGAATTTCCCAACCAATCCTAATCCTAAGGCAACATGGCAGGCATTCTTGCTCTACACCTGATTTCAGTAAGAGCGCACGGGCATAAGACTTCACAACAGAACCATTATTTAGATTGTTGAGTAATAACACATTATTATTGTACAGATAATAATATAAAAGTATATAATAGCATAATAATATAATAATACATAACACAAATATGATAACATATTATATTTTGTAATTTGATGAATTCCATGCTTTCTTCCCAGTTTCATATGCTTTTCTTATACAGATTTGGTTCTTCTCCCGCTTTTAATATTATTTTTAGCTTCCTCTAATAGTTATTTTTACACATGTTATTTCTATCTCTGCTTCCATTATCACTGTTCCATCAACAATTGAGCTTTTCTCTTAAGGCAGAATAAATTCACTGTTAGTTATGGAAACAAGGTAGCTATAATGTTTGTAGCGCTGTACAATAACAATAAGTTTCTTCCATTTTAGTGTTTTCTTGGTGTTGTAGAAGAAGATTGACAGGGGATAAAAAGTGGCGGTTAATTTCCTACAGACTTTATTTTATACAGAAAGTTCACAGTAGCTTAATTTCATCATTTAAGCCCAAGGAATAAATTTTCCAAAGCTAAATCAATTTTTTATTTTAATATCCAAAAAGTAGAAGAATGCTTCAGGTGAACTATTATGGTGCTATAAAACCATATTTATTACTTGGGAAGTGATTTATTATTATGTAGAAAAAGCAAGTCACCAAATAATGAAATAGTGTAATTCAATTAATGTAAAGTATAAAATTATTATATTGCATAGTATAACGCCTAGAAAAATATATATACATGCATGAAATTGTAAATACTAGTTTCTGTAGGAGATGGGATTATAGGTGATTCTTAAAATTATTTTGCTTATCTTTGTTATTTTAATTTATCTGAAACAGGTATTATTACTTATGTGATAAAGACAAAATTATGAACGTGTTTTCAACAGTAAATACCTCAACTTTATAAATGTAGATAAATCACATTAGATTAAACGCATTTATCTAAGTGTAAGAAAATACTCTGGTGACTTCCCAAGACAAGCCTGTGAATATTTTGAGCTTTCATTGAATAGGTTTGGTAGACATATTGCCAAGGTACAAACTCTCTCTGGGAAAGCATACACAGTCCTCAGTGTCTAAGGAACAATAAGACCTAATTGCTCACCTCCAAACTCTTCCCTAAGTCCTATGAGAAATATGTATTTCATTGGATGTCTGACAACCAAAACAAGCATATGGAAGAAATGGCTCCCTCTTCTTTACCTTATCCCTTATCCCTTATGTTCAATCTTTCCATCTCCTTTTACAGTTTTATCATTTGACTGTTTTTTAGTAGAGTGCCTCAAGGATCTACTTTTTCATCTCTTTAATCTTATCATTAAATAAAGAGGTAACCTGTACTCTAATAACTCATTTTTCCAGAATTCGTATCTTTAACAGTATGAATTCATGTGCCCTCGTATTTGGTGATAAGTTGCAATTTAAGTTTTGAAACTGTAAAAAGTACTTACATTTTTAAACCTCTGCAGAGAGGAGACAACTAATGGTATTCTTTTCTTATAACCCTGGAAAGCAGTTGAAATTGGAAGACAAATGGTTTTGGGGAAAATAATATACGTGTGTTTTTTAAAGTTACATCTGAAGTGATTAACAGTAAGTACAGTGTTTGAACTATAAATATATCCTAAACAAGCCTGTTATCTGAATTACCATAATTAACTAAATTATGTTTCACAAATGTCTTTGCATATGTACTGGATACAAGTTTATATTCCAGATAGGTAAATATGAGGTATGTGCTAACACAATTTGACAGCAAACACTGAATGACAGGAAAATGCACAGATAAAACCTGCCATGTATGATATTATGATATTATAGACTCTATACTATACTCATGGGCAGATTTCATTTTACTTGGAAAGTTTGCCTCAGTTGGCTAATCAAGGTTTTGGTTTAGATCACTTGGGTCATAAACTCAGCTTTCTTATCAAACAAAGATATTTACAATAGAGTATCTGAAGAAATAAAGGACTTTTGTAGCCAGATGATGTGTTCACAGGTGTTCATTAATCAAAAGCTGATTCTCTCCTTAAAGGAACTCATTTCTGATTTTATCTTTTTCTTCTCTGAGAGGGGACTGCTATTATTTTGTTTTCAGTAATTGATAGTTATGACTACAGTAACCATCAACCTTTTTTATCACTGCCACTTCAGCCTTATGCATGTCTGACTGTTAAATGATTTAGGGGATGGTTATAATCACTCTGATAATACTAGTCTGCTTCCAGGGTTTTCCACGTTCTTCTCTACGTGGTCACCAGCCACTTAACCTTTCTTCTCCCACCCCCTGCCACCTCTTTCACTTCAATTAGAAATATTTGTTTGTTTGTGGGTTTATTTGTTTACTATTTTTCTTTAAAATATACTCAGTATACAAAATGTATTCAACACTTTTTCAGTCAGCTCAGCAGATTATCTCTTTCGCGCTTTTAAAAGAAATCTAGATAAGAGGAGAGAATAGGATGAAAACAAAAAGTGAAGATTGATGTGACCCTTGTATCATGGAGAGCCATAACCAAGTCCCTAGTAAATCCCTAGTGACCTACACAGATCCTATAGGAGAGCCCAGCTGGCTTCCCAATTCTTTGGTTCCGTGATTTGCCCAATGCCCTTCCTCTACCTGAGACATTTTAGACCCTCTCCCCAAGTCCTCCCTCAATCAAAGTCTATACTCAAAGGCTTTAAAGATTCATCTATAATTCTGTTCCTTCTTCTCTGCCTTTCCAGATTTCTTCCATCAACTGACTTCCTTTTCCCCTCCTCTGAAGTTCCTTAGTGATATTTTTAAAGGATGTGAAATATGCAAATATCATTTATCTTGGAAAAGTCTACTTTAAGAAATCTAGTTTTAGGATCCCAGTCTTCAAATTTATAACTGTGGCTATTTTCTACCTGAAGCTACTTTTTCTGAGGACCACTCTATTTCTTCTCTGTCATATATTTGGCCTATTAATAGCATTAAAATATGTGTGTGTGTGTGTGTGTGTGTGTGTGTGTGTGTGTGTGTGTGTGTATTTTGTCAGAGCACTGCTGCTAGATTATATGGTAGAATACAGGTGATTAATTGTTGATCAACATAAAGCAGAGACTTTCTTTAGGCATTTAGGGCAAAATCAGAGGCATTTGTATAATTCAAAATATTTATAATGATATTTTTAGTAGAAAATGAGCAACATGATTTTTTTTTTTTGGTTTAAAAGCATGAGCAAAAAAATGCTAAATTTATCTATATCATCCATGTGGTGGTTATCAGAACTTTGGTTTCCATTTGAGTGTAAAGAAAAAGGAATATGTGGCATATACATGTTTGCAAATAAGTAGGTGCTCAAGGTAATTACAGGATGGAATAGATTGAAACAGAGACATTTAAGGTTACCTAAAATAGTATAAACCAAATTTCTCTCAACTTTGGTAACCACTTCATGAAGAATAATTTTTCAGGACAAATTTTAGAGTTACCTTTTAAAAAGGTATACTGATGTATATGTTCTTATTGTGTATCATGTGTACAATTCATTCCTGAAATTTATTTCTTAGTTTTATCCCTACAAAACACTCACACCGAAGCAGACCTGGAAAATACTTTTGAACAGAGAGAAACAAAATATAAAAACTAAAGAAACTAAAACCCACAGAAACAAAAAAATTCTATATTTCATTATTCTAATTGATTTTAAAATGTGTAAGCACTTTGATAGATTCTACTTTATATAGGATTTACTGGTTCTCAAAGTATATAATGCAACAAAAAAAGTGAACCTAGATTCTTTTTTTCTTGTTCATTGGAGCTATCACATCTCATCTATCAGATCTCTAAGTAGAATTTTAAAAGTGGGGTACTCTCTCACGCCCAAGGACTATGTAATTAGCATATGAATGTGTAACGGATTATTTGAAGTAATAATTAAGGGAACAATACAAAAAGGAACTGAAAAGAGCTACCAACACCTGGGAATCTTGTATTGAAAAAAGCTTTCTTAACGTAAGTAATTAGAAACCAAGGACAAATGCTGATTGTGTAGCCATAAAGCCCTACAAGGAGAGCTAAACCTGCTGATTCTTTGCTGTCATCCTTTAGCCTGAATCAGTAAAACAAGAGCTTAGTGTTTTATCTGTTTCAACAGAATACTTGTTCAACGTAGGTTTTGTGTCGTATTTGATCTTCTGAAATCATCAAAATGCACTTATATGACAAAAATGTCTTTACATTTTAAAAATATTTATATTCAAAACATAAAAGATGACAAAAAATCTTTTCCCTGTGGTCAGTGCAAAGTTTCAGAGGAAAATTCCAACTGATGGCCAGGTCAGATTAGGTATACAGTCAATTCTCTATAATTTTTTTTTTTTTTTGATGTGGACCAGCAAAATCTGTGTTGAATTTGTTACACTATTGCTTCCGTTTTTCTTATGTTCTGGTTTTTTGGCCCCATGGCATGTGGGATCTTAGCTCCCCGACCAGAGATCGAACCCTCACCCCCTGCATTGGGAGGCGAAATCTAAACCACAGACCCCAGGGAAGTCCCAATTCTCTATAATTTACTTGTCTAAGTAATTCCTGCTGATGAAGTTCAACCCCAGTGTATTGTTTTGTTTTATTTTGTTTCTCTTGAAGAGGTTCCTACTCAGGCAGAGCACTTAAGAGAGTAACCAATAGCTCAGGATTGTTAGGAATCCTTGATATCATGGAAGACTTAGTGAGTACGAGGCAGAAGCCATGGATTATTGTTTCCGTTTTTGTCACTTTCTCCCTGTACAAACCACTTACATTTCCTTGGGAAAAATTACCTTATCTCTAAAATTATTTTTTTGTAGTCTGTTAAAGTCTGGATCAAATGACCTTTGAGGCCATAACTGTATATATTCCTTGATCATGAAAAAACACTTGTCCCCAGAATTTAACCTTAAATGACTACCATTTTATGGTACAACTCTATTTAAAAAATAAATTATGAACCTAATGATTATTTTTTAAGTAGAAAAGTAAATATATGCATGAATATTCAAAGCAGCATTATTCATGATTGCCCCAAAGAGGATACAACCCAAGTATCCTCCGTTGATGAATGGGTAAAAGAAATGTGGCATAGCCAACGTCAAAACAAAAATTACAGCGTACAAAATTAAACAGGCAAGGAAAACTTTCTTCAAGGCTATTGCAGTAGGGGAGAGAAGGCAGAATCAAGTCTGAGCTCAACTCTGATGAGGCAGAGAGGGTAAGGTTTTTTACGAGCTAGGTTAAGCCCCAGTGTAAAAGTAATGCAGGACATGAGAGGAAGTCATAGGCCATCTGCATTCGCTAATTGTCTCTATTCAAAGGAAAAATAAGCTCATATCATTATGACAGGAGGTAGTTTTTGCAATTTGGAGCAAGACACCTAGCTGGAAGTTAGGTTCCTACCCTCCCACAGAAAATGGGAGATAAGGGTGCTTATTTCCTTCAATGGTTACATTTCAGAGACAATTCCCATATTCTTGAGAAGTACAGTCCTAGTTGTAAAATTGGCATGTGGCTAATAAAAAAGATTTACATCTTAAAGGAATAGAGAAAACATTTATAAGTTTTCTAAACTGAATGCTGGAAGAAAAGGGAGGTCAAGAGCCTAGAGCTAGGAAGTAGCCTGTCTAAAGTTTAGTCAAGCTGAGGGGAACTTTAAGGCCATCTTGGTCACAGTACAATAGAGTACTATTAGACAGTAAAAAGGAATGAAGTACTGATATATCCTACAACATGGATAAACCTTGGAAATGTTAATTATGCAAAGTTAAAGAAGCCAGTCACAAAAGGCCATGTATTGTGTGATTCTGTTTTTTAGAAATATCTAGGATATCCAAATCTATAGAGATAAAGTAGCTTAGTGAAGGTAGAAATGGGGTAGGGGGTGGCAGCTAAAGGGTATGGAGTTTCTTTCTGGGATAATGAAGATGTTCTAAAATTGTTTGTAGTGATGATTGCACAGCTCTGTGAATATACTAAATGCCATTAAATTTCATGAGTGAATTGTAAGATGTGTAAATCACATTTCAGTAAAGCTGTTATAAAAACAAATTATTTGTTGAAATGTGCTCTACAGCCAGTAGAATATTTACCTATATTTATGAGTAATGAAATTTTTAAAACAATTTTTTTTTGTTTTCTCCAAGCTAGGTTTTGGTTTTGAATAATCTGTGGATTCAGAATGTGTATTTCTGGAAGCTGGCCTGCTTTTAAGTTTTTATAAAATATTTTAGTATGTATTACCGTGTTCTAATCAGATTGTATATAACATAGGAGAGAAAAATAATTTCTGAAATGTCCTTGAGATATTTGCCTCCTTGAAATTGGGAGCTGTCAATAAAGAAAGAAACACCTGTGTAGAGAGAATAAGAGGACGTAGAGTCTGTCTTCCCAGCTGATGAGAAAGATCTATCTATCTATTTATATAATATGTATATATGTATATGGTATGGTATGGTATAAATAAATCCTCACATTCAAGTGAAAGCTATATTGACAGAACCCCAGTTTATGAATAAGTAATGTTCCACACATTCATTTGTAAATGTGCTATTTGTAGCCTTTTCTTCTCTTTCTTTTTTCTTTTTTTTTTTTGGCCACGTCATGTAGCTTGCAGGATCTCAATTCCCTAGCAGGGACTGAACTCGGGCCACAGCAGTGAAAGCCAGGAATACTAACCACGAGGCTACCAGGGAACTCCTGTAGCCTTTTCTACAGAAATAGTTTTGTCAACACTGATCAGGTTCCAAACCTAGTTCACGAAGATTTATTTTGCCCACAGTGTAGCTGAAATGGAGTACTAGGGTTAACACAGGCTGGGATAAAGGAAGCAATAGCACAATGGCACAGGAAGGAGGAGGATGAATCATAACGTCCCTGTTTCTTGGGTACAGGAATGACTCCAGGCAAAATTTTGAATTGTGTGGAGTGAGACTTTGACTTCCATCCCTTTTCTTTTCTGTACCCCTTGTCCCATGTTCAAGATGTAGAGTCTCTATCTCTAGGTCATGAAGCATCCACTACTTTTATGGTACTCCAAGCTTCCCACTGTATTACCTCATCAGCCATCTCTGTTCCTCCAAGACACAAATTCACCTACACCGTCTAACACAACCTTCCTCCCAGCCAGCATACACACACACATTTAAATTTCCATTTCTTCAAGGCAGTTAATTTTGTTTTGCCTTGTAGGGAAGTAAATTTTGAAAACGTGGTAACCTCTGGATCTCCTAGAAGCATTTACAGATAAAACTTGGGTTGTAACCTTAAAAGTATCTCTAATCTATAGGATTTCAAGTATTCAACTTAGGAAATGGTAAGAAAAGTCTGAAGATAGGACAAGCTGTCCTTTCTGACCCCAGTCTCACTTTGGGATGAAACCCTCTAGGTTGCTCCTGCTTTTCACAGAATATTTTCTTTGTCTCTGTCTGAACTTTAGCAGTTTTTAACTGTGCCCTGCTAAAACTCACACTAATTACCAGAGCATGGACAGTGGAGTCTATAATGGTGGCAGTTGGAATTGGGAGGAGACTTTGGGAAGGTGACATAGAAAAGAGTAATCAAGGACCATTTATGGTATGAATGATGCTTTGGGCATCTTAGATTTTTTAAAATTTGCCCACATATTTTTCTATGCATTGATCAATTGGTTTTTCTTGGTTGTAGATTGGGCTTATGGATACTACAGACAACAGAGAAAACTTGTTGAAGAGATTGGCTGGTCCTATACAGGTAAATATATTAGAATATAATGAAATTCAATGGAAAATTCTATTGTTTTTGTATCTGTTTTTATATGTAAAAGAAAACTTTGTAGCTCCACACATCATTTTAACTTAGCTACATGGGTATGCAATTAATCACTAAAAATATATCATATGCAAAATGATTTCTAGTGATTTTCCATTAGCAAGTTGGTAGTGTAGAGTATATTGATCTCAGACAGAGCTAGATTGGAATCTCAGATCCACTCTAGCTATGTCTCCTTGGGAAAAATGCATAACCTAATTGAGGTTCAGTTTTTTCATCTGTGAAATGGAGGATTTTTCTGAGCATTAGATGAGGTAAATGGAGTTGGCACAGAGCCTCCTTGTAAATAGGAGATTCTCAATAAATGTTAGCTGCTATTTTTGTTATGATCACAGTTGTTGTTATGATCAATGTTAACAAATATTGAGGGGAATCTTGCTTTCAAAAGGGGTTTCCTTCTGAATTACTGCGCTGAGTTAATTGGAATCAGGGTCTAACGTGATTTTGTATGATTACCAGACGTGGCTTTGAGCGTCACGTGCAACTGAAGTTGGCTTAAAATAGTTACATCCAGAAATTCTGATCAGAAACCTTAGGAAAGAAGAGAAGCTCTAGGCTTGATCAGATGAGCCTGGATGGAACCTAGAGGGAACATGACATGCCTCATGACCATCTGAGATAAAGCTGAGTAGTAGAGTTGGGTACTCATTAGAAATAAGATTGGGTTGATAAGTCAGGATCAAATTAAAAGGGCTTCAACAAGAGCCTAGCCAATTTGGACTTTATTTTATAGATGAAGGGCAGAAGCATGATGAATTTTGTAGCAAGGCATGCATTTCCTTTCTTTTTTTATTCTTACTTTAAAAGAAGAACTTAAAAAAAAAAATTCAAACACAAAGAAGAACATAAAAATCATTTTTTACTCCCACCAGGTACATCCACTAGAAAATTTGGTATATTCTTTTCAGGCCAGTTTTTATTATATTATGTTTATATATTTTTTATATAGAGTTTTACATCCAATTTATTCTGGAAATTAGTTTTGAGCAGTGACAATTCCTGTTGATCCTGGTACTTAATAGTCCATTGAATAAATGTTTCATTTTTAATCATCCAGTTCAAGCTATTCACTGTTTAAAGAAATGGTGGCAAATAGATGAATAGATAGGTCTATATTTTTATCATTTTTTATTAGAGAATCCTTGATATGCCATTATTGAGTAGAAGAAAATAAATGCTTTCAAAATTCTTGATACACATGACCTAATTGCTTTCTAGAGAGCATATATATGCTTACATATAGTATAAGTAAGTGACTACCCCACTGAATAAACCAGGATTTAATGACTGTCATTTTGAAAACCTTCACCAATTTGACATGTTTAAAAAATGACATTTTGTTTTAATTTGTTCTGTTTGATTACTGTTGAAGTCAGTATTTTAATTTTCATTAGTCATTTGTATCACCTTTTCTGTGAAATAAGTTAAATTAGAACATGGAAAATAATCAAGATATCCATCAAAGCAGGAAAAATTGAACAAATTAAGGCATATCTAGCCTGTGGATTACTGTGCAGATGGCCTGTGGTTGTTCTGTGTGATATTGTATAGAAAGACTTGCTCTTAATTTACCCATTTATAATTATGACCTATATATCTAACGAATTCTGCCTTATTATTTTTAATTTTTTTAATCTTGAGAAATATATAAAAACAAAGATTCTCCATAATTCTAGGCCATTTTTAATTATTTAAAGTAATTATTCTTTTTTAAAAATTTTGTTTATGTTTTGCTCTTATGTACTTAATGTAATGAACATCCTCAAATTCTATTTACTTGAGCAATTGTTTTTCAGAAAAAATGGACTTTAACAAAAAGAGAGTTGTTGGATCAAAGTGCCTACTGTTTTTAATATTAATATATATGGTCAAATAAATATGGTCAAATTTTAGAAAATTGTGTTAATTTATCCATTTCCCCACATTTTTACTCACACTAATTTAAAAACTCTGATCAACTTGTTTGACAAAAAGTAAAATGCCATTTTTAATTTGCTTTTATCTAATTACTTAATTTCTTAAGTTACCCCAAATAACAGGGTTTAGGTTAGGATTTTGGGAGGACATATGGTAAATAAATACTACCTGAAGTAATGGTTAAGTGAATAAGAAGGGTACACCTGAGTAAGTACTATAAAAAAATGAACAATCCATTTATTTACCCTAAACAATTTCACTTTTGTTTTCAGTAAAAGTGTGTGTTACATTCTACTTGAATAAATTTGTGTCTTAGTTTCTCTGGATTTAATTCCAGGTTCTGGACCAATTTTTCTCTATTATATACATAACTCATACAACCTAAAGATTTTAAACTAAGTTATTTTGAGTAAAAGGTATCTTTTAAGTATCTTTAAATTATATTTAAGGTTTTTTTTAAGTATTTAAGGATTTAAACATAAGAGAAAAAATACTTTCCTTTAGTCTGACCTTATTAAAATAATACTAGAGCTATAAATAATATTAACAATAAAACAATCCTTAAACAAGAACAAAAATATAATATATAACTGTTGTAGAAAACTTGATACATAAATATGTTCATAGAATAAAAATCAGCTGGTTAATTTTGTTAACATCTACCTTCCTAGTTTGAGGTGGAACTAAAAGCAGGTTTACTTTAACTGATGAACTTTTAAACAGAGAACTCATATATTTACAAATGAAAAACAAGCTTTAATGCATCCTTCATTCTCCCTAAACCTAGAATCAGAAAATGGAGGACCTGCAGCCTAGGGAGAGAGAGGGTTACAGTTCTCATCACCCCAAGCAAGGGCAGGTGTATGAGGGGTAATGCCACCTGTTTCCAGCAGCCTGAGGTCCTTGAGGTTCCTGAAGGTGCCTCCTCAGGGCAGGAGAAGACAAGAAGATGGCAGTTTTACCAGTAGCTTCTTGCAAATACCACCATGCATATATTGCTATCTTAGGAGGCAGCCACAGAGCTCTTCCTTTTAATGGGCTAATTGCATGTAGACGTGGCACCTGAAGAGTGGCCAGGCTTTCATGGATGGATCTATGCACAAACAATGCACAGTTCTTTGCTTTATAATCCAGTTGCTTCATCCTGTTCATAACTTAAGGCCTATTGGCTTTAGCTCCTTTAAGAGACAGTCTGGTGATCAAAGGGATAGATTCATTAAAAAGTGTCATTTGCTATGGGAGGAGGGGTGGTAGGTCTCAAAAGGGAATGTTCCAGAGTTGAGGTGAAGCTGGAAGCTTACCAGAAGATCCTAGGAAGAGATTAGAAAGAGTTTCAGCTGAGGACATTTTATAGCTTAGCTCAAGCCGAGTGTGGATTGATTATTTTGTCTGAATTCCTAGAGCATCAAAAAGAAAACAAACTAAAGCCTTTATCTAAATAAACATATCTCTCCCAAGCAAATCACACCAAAGCCAAGCATTTTAAACGTGGATTATTCACTATGAAGTATATTATCTCTTTTTATTTTTAGTATAAATGTAGATAAAGGTTGGTAGTCTTTTCAATTTCTATGATTATTATTCCACCTGGAAAATGAAAAACGATATGTGCTGTGTAAAATTTCAGTATAAATTAATTTTAATATTCTCAAATTTAAGTAATTGATGAATGGCTGAAGTAATTGGTTTTGACCACACATAGGCCTAGTTTTGTTCACAGCAGCTCATCTTGTTGAGCTACTTGTCAGATTAGCTGCAATCTCAGAAGAAAAGACCTACCCTTGAATGTTTATATATATAGAATTCTATTCATAAAAATTACTAAGAACATCGTAACATCTGTCTGTAAGAGAGCTCACTGCTTTACCATAAGCCATTTAAAAAGATAATATGGCACATCAAACATGATTTAAATGGAATCATTTAAGCTAAGGTTGTTTAAGAAAGATTACACAATTGTAATATGTGAAGAAACAATAAAAATCCCTGCTGGCTACCAAATGGTTGGAGAAATAGAGGGTGGAACCGGAGGAGAAAGTATTACTCTTTCAGTTGTGTTATTTTAACATAGGTCATAAACAACTTTTCTATTCAGGATATATTCTATAATTATGTTGAGAAATGGCAGGGTTGGTAAATACAGTCACCAGTCCCGTTTTTAAAGTTATTACAAGAAGGTGAGCAAAGTTCGTTTGTCACTCTGCAATGAAAGAATGAATTGTAAATATGGGAATGTCAGCACTAAAATCCAGTTCTTTCCTTAGTAACTTCATTTCATGTAAGGGTTTCATAAAGGTTTCTTCTGAAGGTTTCACATAAGGTTTCTTTCTGTTAACCTTAAATTTTCTATAACAATGCCTGAACAAAGACAATTCAATGAAAAAAAAAAAAAAACTAAGTCATTTGGTCTTTTTTTTTAATATCATGAACACATAGCCCATAATGATCACTTGAGATTAAGATCTTCCTTCTGTTTGAGTTGTTAGACCTTTTCACCTTCAAGCAATGATAGGATCATCAGAAATGAATGGACTTTCACTGCTCTGTTCTTAGAAGTAGTCACTATTGAAATGTAGTCTTTATTTCCTGAAAATGAAAAAAATTATTCTGTTGGTTCTTTTTCACCATACCTTAAGACAACTTGAAATTGAAAATTTTGTATTGATATATTCTCAAGTGTTCTTAAACCCAGATACCTTTAAAGTTTTAGTTAAAGGGTTGCATTGGGTACAAGTTAGAAAGGCCACACAGGAGTCACAATTAGACACTTGACTGAATACCTTGGAAGGAGAGAGTCTCTGAACGCTGAATTGATTTCTGCTTCCTTAAATAGAGTATCCTGTCTAAACAGTATTTCCAACACATATATAGACTAGAAGATGCTACTTGTGGAAAACAAAAGAACCATAATATAAGGTTGTGTATTGTCTTGTTTGATGTTTGGCATTTATTTTTGGACCATAGTTAGGTTTAGTAATTTTTCTTCTCTAACCTAGGAGATAGTAGGCCAAAGGTAACTCAGAAAGAAAATTTGAAGCTACCTTGAATAATGACTGATTTCTGGCTCCTAACGGGCCCAGCCGCTCTGCGGCATGTGGGATCCTCCCGGACCAGGACACGAACCCGTGTCCCCTGCATCGGCAGGCGGACTCCCAACCACCGTGCCACCAGGGAAGCCCCAGCCCTCTCTTTACATCTAGAATCTGAAAACATTTTTAACATATTATGTTTTCCTCTGAATCATCACTCCTTATCTAAAGCAGACTGTTCATTTCTCATTTCCAACTTAAGAGTGAAAAGGCAAGTTCTAGAACTCCATGTATAGAATTACCTCATTTTTGTAAAATATTATATGTTTATATGGGCATAGAAGAGAGGCCTGGAAAGATACACACAACCCTGTTGGCAGTGGTTACCCTTGAAGAACGGGACTAGGGAGGGCCATAGGAGGCAGGAGACTATCACATCTTATTGTATGTGATTCGTATTTCGCTAATTGTTTAAACACGTATATTGAAACAAAAGGTTTTCAACTTGCTTCTCTTAGTTTTAGCTAAGAAGGGCAAGGTAGTTGGATAAGGACCACAGCTTTGCATTTTCACCTGTAGGGTCCCTGCTAAGCTGCAGAGAGGATGCCACAGACATCTAATCAGAGCGCGAGGACATGTAGAGTCAGGCTGTCTGGTCATCACTAACGTTCAGACTGACCAGGCTGTTTAACTGCTCTGTATTTCAGTTTTCTTTCAGTAAATAGTTTTTAACAATGCCCTACCTGATTGTGCATGAATCAAATCAGTGTTTCACATTGTCGTAGGAAATCTCTTTGAGCAGTTACGCTACAAATCCAAGTGATTATTATGGCAGTGTCTTAACTTGAGCCCAAACAGATTAAACAAGTCAGGGTGTATCTGATAATCTCACAAGAGGATTAGAGGGGGTTGTTTAAATGCACATTATAGACAGGTATTTCCTATCATTGTACATTTTTAAAAGTTTAGCTAAGATGTATGACTGAGCAAACTTTCCCTATGCTAAATGTGATGAGTAGAGCATGCCTCATTGTAAAGGCTGAATAGGTTCAATTAAAAAATCTAAAACTTAGAAGTTATTTCTCTGCAACTATCACTTTAGTATAGAACTGAAAAAATAAAGGTGTGGCTACAGATTAACATTACAATTAAATAATCATTGCTGAATGTATCTAAGAGTAAAACAGTAAGTCAGTAGTTTTCCCCCCCCGTGAGTAGAGTTGAAATTGCACACATTCCCTAGCTCAGCCTCATAACCACCCCTGCTGACTATACTTGGTAGTCTTGAATGGATTGGACAAGTCCCTTAGCAGCTCAAGATGAGAACATCTGGCTGTTTCTCCTTCAGTCTGTGCTCAAATGTCTGGGCTTAGTGGCTGGATGTACTGTTCTCCCTCCCTTTTCTGGACCTCCTTTATCTCACTTTCTGTGTTTACTCTGAAGTGCCCTGGTTCATAAAATTCATCTTTCAGCAAAAACAAACAAACAAAATACACCGAGAGAGAGAATATTACATGATTAATTAAAAAAAAAATCTAAGATCAGACCACAGTTTATGTAATCACACAAAATTCATTTAAATATTTTCAACATTTAGGCAAAATGCCATTGCAATTATTTTAAGTTGACCTATGTCACCTTCTTATTTTATGAATCAGTAAAGGCTGAGTGCAAGGCTTACTTACCTAGTTTCCTGTTTTCTGTGTGGTAACTCTGACTCTTTAAACCGAGGACTTTCAAAGAGCAAAAAGATGAAGAATATGTAAATGACTCATTTCTTCTATTCAGAAGGATTTCTTATTAACTGAAGCAGAGAATTATTGATACAAAAATTATTTTGAAATATATTCAGACATGTTTAGGACTGATTTTCTTCCCCTTTATCCATTGAATGTATGTATGTATCTATATGGCTATCTCTCTATCCTGCTACCTATGAATACAGGGTCTCTGTTTAACCATGTAGTATGTTTTGTTCAGGTAAGAGATGCTTTGGGCCAGAGCTAGGACTTTTCTTGGCTGGAATGCAGAGGATCTTAGAGGCTCTTTGTGGCTTCTGGCAAACCTGCCTCCAAACTGTTATAGACTGTGCAGGGACCATCTTAACTATCACAGAATATTCTGGGACACTTAACAGCTGCCCAGATTCATTCCTCAAACTGTATATGCCTAGGGTTCTATGGGGAGGGAAGCGAACTTGAACTCTATTTAGAGATAAATTCAGAGTAGTATCTAATAACCTAGGGAGGTGGGCTTGAAGGAAGCCAGGACTGAGAGAGGCAGTTGGGAACCCCTGAGAAATAATTATCGTGACTGAGGAAGAAACCTGGCAACAGAGGTTGAGTGCAGAGTGGAGCCTGGCATCAGTGGGACCAGCTTCCGGATTCCCCGTGATGCTCCCAGCTGTTTGCGGGGCTACTCCCCACCCAGAGGCCCCCCTCACTTTTAAATGCCTGTATGCACTGTCCTGGAAACAAAGAGCTCAAGCAACTCCACTGTGGGCTCCTTCTCAAAGAGCCCGAAATGAGAAGACCACCCTGGGGGTTCCCAGGCAGACTCACAGGCAAGCCAGCCGAAGTGCAGGCATCCAGTCCCATCCAGCAGCTGCGCATAGCCAGGGAGGTGATTGACGGTCTCTAGGAAGGAGCAGCAACCTTGAACTTAAAATCAGATTCTTGTCTACCTCGGCTAAACTTTAGTCCCTTAGAAGATGCTATCCAGCTCTAATTTAACAGATTAATTTTTTCCTTTTTTGCGGTACGCGGGCCTCTCACTGTTGTGGCCTCTCCCGTTGCGGTCGGAGCACAGGCTCCGGACGCGCAGGCTCAGCGGCCATGGCTCACGGGCCCAGCCGCCCTGCGGCATGTGGGATCTTCCCAGACCAGGGCACGAACCCGTATCCCCTGCATCGGCAGGCGGACTCTCAACCACTGCGCCACCAGGGAAGCCCTAACAGATTAATTTTTGATGACAATTTTTTTTGAGAAAGAGGAGACCGTACCCAGGCTGAGGAGACTGAGTGTGATAAGACTGTAGATGTCTTTCTGATCATTTCTCTGCTCCTTTCATTTCTCCCAGTGACCAAGTCAATGAGCCATTATCTTGATGAATATCAAGAGTAACAATCTGGTATATGTTTTCCCCCAAAATGAAAATCAGTTATTTCTCATTATAAAAACAACACACGTTCACTTAAGAAACATCGTATTATATATGATTTATATGTAAGTACAGATTTATTTATGTATAAATATATAAATGTATTTATGTTTATGAATATAAGTATGTATAAGTACAATATAAATATATTTATAAATATTTACCTATAAATATATGTAAATATCTTAAATATATATATAATTTAAATAAATTTATATAGAAATGTATATGATAGCTGGAATTTATAGAAAATAGCTATAAATCTTAAACAACTGGAAAACAGGAAAAACTGTATTTTATAGCCCTTTGCCACCTGGAAATTGAAACAATAGCAGAGCCACCCAGAATCAGCATCAAAGCACATTCAAAAGTTGTCACATGCTGAACTGGATTATCTCTAAGCTACTAACGGCTAATCTAGCTTTTTTACATGTGTGTTTCCTTTCATATTTCATGAGTATCTCTAGGAAGTAAGAGCTGCTTGCAGCATTTTTTTCATAAATAACATATAGTTTTCTTTTCTAAAACCCCCAAAGCTGTACCCATGCCTATAGCACCCCATATATCCTTGAGGAGATTCTGAGGTTCAGTTAATCTGTGTTAGAATGTGAAGGAGTTGAGTTATCACTTCTTGACTTGCCTTCTACCTGGATGCTATTATATACTCCTCGACAAAGCGAAATTTAAAGTTTTGAGATCATTAGTTTAATGAACCAATACGTACTGGATGTATAACATGAGCCAGACACTTTCCCGGGTTCCGGGGATGCAGAAGCAATCACATGCCAACGACAGATTACAAAGTGTGACAAATGCCCCAGTAGTAGACTGTGGTGACACAGGTCTGTGGCCCCTACAGAGCTTAAGGGGTTCAGGGGAGGCTCCCGAGAGTGAGAGAAAGGGACTTTAAATTGAGATAAAGCATAAGTAGGAGCTAACTAAGCCAACATGGGTGAAAGATTGTTCCAGGCAAAGAGAGCGGCCGTGCTAAGCTGTGGGTGAGAGAGAAATCAAGATCGCTATGCCCCAGCCTCTCTAGTACTCTTCCTCTCTGGACAGAAAACTAGGAATGTGATGAGAACATTCTTAGGGCCCCATGAATTAACTCTGGTTTAACTGCTATCCTATCCCAAATTCTAGATAATAAAATTTATAGCATACTTTAATTGGCAATAACTTAAATTTTTAGTTTAAGGGATGTTAAGCATGATTTTTCATCACTGCTTTAGTTAGTAAACTAAGGGAACTGGAACTAGTTAAAGAGACCAAAAGAGGGGGATGTTAGGAAGGCAGGGGGAGGGAGAGGGTTTTACAGAATCCAAATGAGAGAGGGTTTCAAGGAGATGGGACTAACCATGTCACATGACTTCACAGGGAGTGCTAGCTGAGATAAAGATTATGAACCTCATGGTAGTCTAAGGAAGCAGGTTTTAGTGGGGTTTCCTTTGCTATTTTGTCTGATAAGTAACAGGGTCTGGGGTCAGACTGTCTAACTGCTTAGCTTCAGAGTGGGCTCCATAGGCTCTGCCTCTTTTATTTCCTCATCTGTCAAAAGAGCTAATAATGGGCTTCCCTGGTGGCGCAGTGGTTGAGAGTCCGCCTGCCGATGCAGGGGACACGGGTTCGTGCCCCGGTCCAGGAAGATCCCACATGCTGCGGAGCGGCTGGGCCCGTGAGCCATGGCCGCTGAGCCTGCACATCCGGAGCCTGTGCTCTGCAATAGAAGAGGCCACAACAGTGAGAGGCCCGCGTACGGAAAAAAAAAAAAAAAAAAAAAAAAAGAGCTAATAATGGTACCTACCTCAAAGGGCACAGCAATGATTAAATGAGTCAGTATATTCATAGCACTTAGAACAGTGCCCAGTACATATAAAGTGCTCAATAAACGTATTAAAGTCAGATCCATTTTCTGTAATACTCAGGACTTGTTTTGTACCAGGTTAATATCCATCACACTGTTCTCTTTCTAAAGTACAGATGTGATTATATTATTCTCCTGTTTGAATCCCTTCAGTTGATCCCCATCACTTACAAAATGAAAAATGGACTCCTTAGTGTGCCATAGAGTGACTTTCGTGATCCGTTTCAGCCCACCTATCCTGTTCTGCCCCCCATACTTATCTTCCCCCTGCCTTCTGCTGTGCCAGCATTTTCAAAAGCAGGTCTCTCTGATTCTAATCATTCTTCACTGTTTTGCCAGAATTCCAAACCTCTGCGCCTCCTTTAAGAAGTGAGGCCTTCCTGATTCCTGCTGCCCCCAGGCCAGCGCAGATCTCTCACATTCCTCCCGTGTCCCTGTGCCCTCCTCTTTGTTGCACATAATACAAGGACGTGGCAGGTCCCGTGTTTTATTCATCTTTCCTTTTGCATAGTGTGGACGTGGTATGTACCCTGCAAATACTTACGCCATGAATGAATAAAGCTGAGACATGATAGTGTTTTCATTTTACAAATGGAGAAAGGCAGATGAAGTCACTTGCCCAGAGTCACAAGCTGAGCAGCAGACTGGAAACTTGAACCTGGGTCTTGACTCCCAGGGCTCTTCCTGAGACTCCTTATGGCCACATCTAAGTCATTTGTTTCAGTGATGTGGGTTACAACACAAAGCTGTTAGATTTTTTAATTATCGTGTAGATATAAAAAATGCTGGTTCCCAAGCCATCGTGTTTGGTATGGTCTTTTTGCTTTATGCATGTGTCTTTTTATTAAAAAGTGGAATTGTGGGTGCCTTTTATTTTCATCTCTGCTTGTCCATATCTTCAGATACATATTTGTTTTATAACCAAACGGGGCTTAAACGTCTATTTAATATAATATAAATGTATTTAAATTAATTTTTATTCTATGTGTGATTAACAAGTTGTTTTGCGTCACAGAAAGTCTTCTGCTTCTGCGTATTTCCTCACTTCATATAATGATCTAATGGTTTATGTATCTGAGGGCCTTGTATCTGGGTCTCTTCCTATTTGGCTGTAGCAGGTGAACTTCTTTACTGATCAATAAAGTTGAAAATACTATAGTAATCATCTATATCCTTAAAGAGTAGCTAATAAATTGTAATTAGTGTGGAAATGGATACTGTTCTCTTAGAAAGATGGCCATATCATACACTTGCATTTCACCCAGACTCGATCTAGCCAGGATTCCACTGAACGCACTTAAAGTCTCACACAACTTGATTTTCTTCTCTCTTGCAGTGCAGTATATTCACTCTGCATTCGTTTCACAATCGAGATCGTTATCCTAGCTCAGTGAGAGTCAATTTCCCATAGTTGATTGTCTGAATCACTGCCAGCTCAGTCACATTTTCTACATCATTCACCAGGAAGTATAGTTTTTTTAAAAAGTCAGAACAATTATGCAGGTAACGTGTAGCCTTGATATGCTCTCAGAACGTGCTTCAGAGCAGTCACCCTCCTGGAGCTCACATTCTTTTGCACATTGATCGACAGTGTTGTTGCTGACCTATAGATCAAAGGATCCCCCATTCCAATTCCCCATTTTCCAAGTGAGCCTCTATTGATATGAAAGAGTTCATTCTCTTTTGGAAGGAGAACAGTTCATCTTCAGAGTGCAGCGTCTATTGTTTCCTTTTAGCAGAATAATTACATCTTTAATTTCTGTGGAGATAGTGAGGAAAGCCAGTTCGGGATGCGTTTATGTGTCTTCAGAGTAGATTTGGGGAGAAGATTCTGTGACTTGTAACTATGATCCTTTACCCCCCAAAGTACTTGTTTGGGTAAATTATAATAACTGTTCTCTGCCTTTCATTTATGGTGATTGAGATTTGCTTTTTTATGCTTCTTCAGCACAAGGAAGAAGGTTTGATTTAAAGTCCAAGTCTTATGGACATGTTTTTAATCCCATCAACATTTTTAAAAGTAAATTGAGTAGAAAATTAAGTTCGGGCTTATGATGCAAATTCCTCTAATGTGTCTGACCTTTGTTTAATCACTTATGAGTTATCACTGCAAGATGTTTATATAGATTAGATACCACAGAGATCTAAGGAACTATATTTATCTGATGCTAATTAATATTAGTAACATTAAATAGTCTCGTCACCTTCCAATTTCCTAATGTTAAGCAATTCAACAGCAAGCAGCTATTAGTCAGATAACTATTCAACTTTGTCAATTATATATAATACTTGTGTGTGTGTATACATGTATATATATGTATACACACACACACAAGTTTTTCACCATATTTGGACTATGTTAGAATAGATTACAAGACATTGAAATTCACACATCTTGGGAGGGTTGTATGTTATCACTGAAAAATAATTTATTATATGTTTAATAATGTTAAGGTTCATGCTAAATTATCACAGTTGATTAGTGTATTTTTGCTCACAGTATGTGATGATCCATCAACTAAAAATAACTTTCGTGACTGTATGAAATTCCTTCGCATTTAAATAACATTAAAAAATAATAAAATACTGGATTAGTATGCAATTCCATTTTCTTAATTGGATTGTTCCTAAGCATTTTGCTCCTTATTTGAAAATCAATTTGCCCAAGGAGCAATTATAATGATAAAGCTTAACAAGAGCATTAGAGAGCTTATGATCTAAATCAGTGTTTCCTAAACTTTAGCGTGCATCAGAATTATCTAAATGTTACTAAATAAATCTTACTAAAGTAGGATTGCTGGGTCCGACTTCCAGAATTTCTGGTTCAGTAAATCTGAGGTGGAGGCCGTAAATTTAATACCTAACACTTTTCAGGTGATTCTGCTGCTGTTGGTCTGGGGAACCTCATCTTGCAGTGTCCAGAATCTAGATCAGTCTCTACTTACATTGCCTCAATTTGGGCAATGAATGAATGATAGAGTAAAAAAGAGAAAGCATATGTGTGAATACATTTACCCACATGGAAGTGCTTTAGTTCTCTGGATGTAGTATATTGACATGAAAAAATATTATTATTGCTTCTATTTAACATATAATAACATTGTATATGTTATCTTCAAAACCTGCTATCTGCATCAGTAAAGAGAGAAGGTAAACTTTTGAACAGTTGTTAACACAACTTCCATTAATTTGTTGATTTAGGTAGGGCATCATTACCTACCTCAGGAAGTTCTTGGCCTGGGTGAGTCCAGTGGGAATACCTCACTAGTGAGTCTGGCTGCAAGCTATCTTTACCTTGAATTACTCTAGACACATTTATCTCTAGCAATTGCCAAGGAAAGTTCTTTTTCATAACCTTTCAAGAATCGTTTTTTATTGACCTGGTTCCAAAAGAGCCTGGGTTCTAATGCTATCCAAATGGTATTATTAGTTCCTTGATTCTTTTTTCTTTTCTTTTTAGTTTCCAAATTCCAGTCTTGCAGTTCTCCTAAACTATTACTGTTAATAACAATTTCCTCCTAAATTTTTTGGCTGTTGGTAATGTAATTTAGTGCTGCCTTCACAAGTTGAAAAATAAGTTGAAATTTTTCCGGATTTTCTTTTTTTAAGTAAACATTGTTATTCATTCCTTTCTTTAGTAGCTGTTTTGAGTTAAGTAACTCATGTATTTGTCACTTTTCAAGTCACTAATGTCAACTCCACAGGATAAATTATTTTACTACAACACATGCAAATCATATTTTCCATCACTGGGCTGCATTTTGCTTGGAGTTTAGTCTCTCACCCTGGGGGGTATTTTTGAAAGTTTTAATAGCTGTATGTAGAAATTGAGAAAAAAGATCTGTCAGATCTCATTATTCTAGTAGAAAACTTACTTGAAAATCTTACAGTGGATGATAGAGCCTGAACTTGTTGGATAATCACTTCATTCACTTATTCATTCATTCAACACCTTTTAATTGAGCACTTTGTATCTGGCAGCAGAAAACAAACATCTGTAGGTAAAGGAAATGACTCCTACTGACCTGTTAAGTTATGCTGCATAAGTATAGTCATGAACACTGAGTACAGTCATTTTAGTTTATCATCCTCTGGAGACTTTCCAAAATTATAGGGATTACATTTATTCAAGTAAATAAATAACTACAAAATTTGTAAGGCCAAGACATTGTCTTATTTTAAGTAGATATTAATTTTTGATAAATTTTTTAAATTGAAAGTTGGGGAAAAAATTTTTTTTAATTTCCTTTTGACTCAGTTTTGCCCTTTGGCTTGGGAGGGTTCACAGTATACCTCCAGGTGTGGTATTGAGAAGTCCCAATTAAGCCCTGCCTAGTAATGACATGGTCAGTGTTGGGAACTCCAGAAAAACTACTGAACACTACCTAGTTCTTACTGATATCTGCAGCCAACCATATCTACTCCTCCTTTGCATTCTGGGCCTCCATTCATCCATACCTTGGTGGCAGGCATAACATCTCAATCCATGTCCATTCCAGGGAGAAGAAATTCTCTCTCCCTTGTTAGCCATGGAAGATCCCTCCATGTCCAAGAAGACACCTTCTTCTCCAGAACCCTGAGAATGATAGACTTAGTGACAGGGTCATTTTCTCAAAAGTTTGGAAGAAGCAGCTTGTCATTTTGGTCAATTTCTTATCATTAAGCCTAGTCAGGTACCTTCAGAGCAGAATTCAGTAGGGACCATGCCCTGATTATGACATCTCCTTCACTCATTAAAAGTTCTGCATCCCACCCACCTTGCATGTACTATTAGATGTTGATCAGGAATCTAGGTCATTAGTGACAGAGAAGCCTGAGGAACACTCGGACTCCAGTCTGATTATGAGTGGGCAGTGCTTGTTGAAGGTCCTGAATTTGAAATAAGACTTTTCATCCTAGTCACAGAAATGGGGAAAGGACCTAGTGTTTACCTACAAATACCTAAGGAACTATTCAACAGTATAGAGCCACTGTTCAGCAATGTGAGGATCTTTGCAATCCCTAGCCCCCATATTCCTGTATTTAGTGATGGCCCCTGTCAAAGTCATTCTAATGGAACTTCTGGACTCTAAGGCCTATACCCCAAAGGACATGATGAGAGAGAATATGAGTCTGACAGGGAATTCAAAGCCTCCCTCCTGGGAGCCTGTGGAATGTAGGAGCTGTTTCTGTTCTACACTGATCCTAAAATCAGTTGCCATGGCTCGTAATCATTTCTTGGAAAAGAGACTGAACATAACAAGGTACAGAAAAGTTCCAGAGTCTCCTTTAGAAATGGTGCCGTCCCCAAGATTTAAGGGTATTCTCTTAGTAGAGTTGGGATATAGTAAAATGGTTACACACTGAAAGACCACCTTAACCCAGCAGAGTAAAACGGGGATTAACCCTGAGTGGTAGTCTGTAGGACTCAGGTTCTTCAAGACAAGAGTCCCCAAGTCCTAGTAGATAACTCAGCATTTCCCATATAGAAGTAGTAGGACCTCTGAGAAATGGGAGAATCAGGTTTATCTTTACAAGCCAAATCAACTCTGGGGGATAAGGGGCCACTGAAAGGCTAAAGGGGCCTAGTGGGACACATGGCATTATTCTTGAAGGGTTTCCAAACCTTCAGCCTGCAGTCTCAACCCTCAACATCAGCACAGCCAGGCCTATATTGCATACCTCACTTACCACTTACCAGCCCTCTGGATACATGTACTGGCTTGGCCTTCTACTCCTTTAAGAGTCTGTTGCCAGCCTGCCAAGGAAACATGATTCCCTTACTTTGATTGTGAAGAGCCTAGTCTAACCTGCTTAAACCTCAGTCCGTTTTTTAGATGTTCATCATTGCTAACCCTAGTCTCCTTGTACGTCTGCCTTAATCCCTAAAATCTGACACACAGGTCAGTTTCTTGCCTCTTACCTGCCTGTGTCTTGCTAACTTTGTTATTTACTGATTCTTACCCCACCCCTCATTAGCTGATGGAATTTAGTGTAAAAGGATCCTTTTATTTTTGCCCTGCAAATGTGATAGCCTGGTTGCCTTGGTTAAGTCATTCTTAAAGGGTGTTGGATTTTATAAGAGCACAAATGATTCATATTTTTCTATACAATTTTTCTTGTAAAAAGAAGAGATAAAATTTAAGTAAAATTATTTTTCAAGAATGGCGATGTCTCTACTTTTAAACATACTTAGAGTTACTTAACAGAATTGCCTTGCCAAGGGCATAATTTCATCTCATTAAAAATCTTGTATTACTTTCAGATCTCAACAGAATGATGTCACAGCACTCATTAAATATTACTTAACACAACTGCTTATATATCATATAATATATATGATATGATGTATGGCATATTCTTATATATTATATTGGGATTAACACCCTAATGTTTCTAAAATGACTTATGACTGCACTGCACTAACAAAACTGATAACGTGAAGTTTTCATTCCAGTAACGTTACTGAAGAATACCAGATTATAATTATATTTTATCCATGGTTAGTCAACTATATTTATTCTCTTTGATTTCGTAATTTCTTATTTTTATATAACAAAGCTGTTAAAATAGAAGCAGGATCATTTAAAAAGTAAACCAGTTATGGTTAACCGATGAAAGCAACTTTTGTATATGTATAACTGATTCACTTTGCTGTACAGCAGAAACTAACACAACATTCTAAAGCAACTATACTCCAATAAAAACATTTTTAATGTATGTCTCATTCTCAAATAAATAAATAAAATTTCAAACTTGTGATTTTTCTCCATTCCCTAAGAGACTGTGGAGCAGGTGTGCTTTGACTCAAAGTGGGTCCCTGAAACTGCTCCTTAGGCATCATTTCTCCCACGCAGCCCTGGTTCTCAGCCATCGCTCACGTAACTCCAACCACTACCCTGAGCGCCATCTTTTTTTTTTCTCAACAGGACCTGCCTTTCAGGTAGCGCCCCATTCTTAGGAATTTTCCAGTCATTTGCTCTTCTATTTCTCAACCTTTCATCTGAAGTCTAACGTGTAGCTGTCTGTCCTTGACAACTGCATCTCTAAGTACTTGTTCTCAAATATTGTTTTCCTGATCTGATGAACTGCACTCTGAGACAGTTAATAGGAATAAATGAGTTCACGGGGGCCCTCTCAGGGACCATGTTTACCTATCACACTGCCTTTATAGGTTGTATCCTCAAAAGAATAATTTCATGAGAACTGCAGGCACTGTGTCAGTTTGTAAGGGAGATAATTTTGGTCAGCAAGCCTTTTTATGTCCTTCAGATCATAGCAGATAAAAGAATAGTTTCATTTTCATTAGAAAAGAACATTTTGCTTGTTATTTCATGCTTTAACAGCTTTCTAGAAGCCATAAATCAAAGAAGTTATGACTGCATTATAGTTTCTCTAAAATTTGTCACTCTGTTTTAATAGGATGAGATTTCTGTAGTGAGATTAAAAACATAGGTGTACAAATATGTTAATTGAAGCTTTAGTTGTAATAAAGAAAATTGGAATTAACCTTATTGTCCAGGAATAGGAGAGTAATGGCTATACGTGTGTGTGTGTGCATGCAAGTGTGTGTGTGCATGCATGTATGTGTGTGGGTAAATAATATATTTACCCACATATACCCGTGGAATATAAAATATATTCCATGCCATGGAATATCATCCAGCCACTTTTTAAAACGTGGCAGAATTAGATACACTGATATTGAATGACCTCCAAGACATTATTGTTTAGAGACAATTGCAGAAAGAAAGTCATATCAACATGTGTAACATGATTCTCATTTATGTAGAAAGATAAGAAGAAAAATGATTCCAGATACATGCACATACGTACAAATGCAAATGCATAGACAAAGAACTGAAGCACTTCCTCTCTTCTTCCTCTTCCCTTCATTTCCCTTTCATTTCATTTCTTTCTCAATGTTTCAGTCTTAAAGCCATTAGGAGAGGCCAAGCAAAATAAATGTTTGTGCCAGTGGAATGGTCAACTAAAGGCAGACTTACCAAGGCAGAGTGTCAGGTGTTAAGTGAGATGAAGAGGGCATCCACTCAGATGATGGCCTGGCACAGGGAATCAGAGACCTGTTGATACAAGGAGAGTGTCACGTATTGAATGTTGGATTCAACCAACCATAGATTGAAAATATTCAGAAAATTCCAAAAAGCAAAGCTTGGATTTGCCCAGGCGCTGGCAACTACTTACATAGCATTTACATTGTACTAACAACTGTTTACATGACATTTACATTGTATTCAGTATCATGAGTAATCCAGATATGATTTTAAATGTGTGGGAGGATGTGCATCGATTATATGCAAATATTACATCATTTTATGTAAGGGACTTAAGCATCCATCAGTTTCAGTATTCAAGGGGGTCCTGGAATCAATCCCCCATGGATACTGGGGGATAACTGTATACACCAACTAGTTAACAAGACTTAACTTTTTAAAAGAGGAATAAAAGGTGAAGAAGGTTAATATGGAGTCTTTTACTATTTTACTCTATAGTTGTATGTGTTGCGCTTTACACTGAGAATACATGCAAATTTTAATTGTTTAATAGAAAAAAAGGGAAAGATAATATCACAGAGCCCACACATATATGCCTACCAGAGCAGAAATGTGATTACACTAGTTTCTACTACTGAATTACCTCTAGTTTTAACTGAAAATTCAATTGGTAATTCTACCTAGTGGCAAGACGAGAAAAAGACACAGGCCTACTAGAGAATGGACTTGAGGACACGGGGAGGGGGAAGGGTAAGCTGGGACAGAGTGGCATGGACACATATACACTACCAAACGTAAAATAGATAGCTAGTGGGAAGCAGCCGCATAGCACAGGGAGATCAGCTCAGTGCTTTGTGACCACCTAGAGGGGTGGGATAGGGAGGGTGGGAGGGAGGGAGATGCAAGAGGGAAGAGAATTGAGGACATATGTATATGTATAACTGATTCACTTTGTTATAAAGCAGAGACTAACACACCATTGTAAAGCAATTATATTCCAATAAAGATATTTTTTTTTTTTTTTTTTTTTAACATCTTTATTGGGGTATAATTGCTTTACAATGGTGTGTTAGTTTCTGCTTTACAACAAAGTGAATCAGCTATACATATACATATGTTCCCATATGTCTTCCCTCTTGCGTCTCCCTCCCTCCCACTCTCCCCATCCCACCCTTCCAGGCTGTCACAAAGCACCGAGCTAATATCCCTGTGCCTTGCGGCTGCTTCCCCCCAGCTATCTACCTTACTACGTTTGTTAGTGTGTATATGTCCATGACTCTCTCTCGCCCTGTCAAAACTCACCCTTCCCCCTCCCCATATCCTTAAGTCCGTTCTCCAGTAGGTCTGCGTCTTTATTCCTATCTTACCCCTAGGTTCTTCATGACATTTTTTTTCCCTTAAATTCCATATATATGTGTTAGCATACGGTATTTGTCTTTTTCTTTCTGACTTACTTCACTCTGTATGACAGATTCTAGGTCTATCCATCTCATTACAAATAGCTCAATTTCATTTCTTTTTAAGGCTGAGTAATATTCCATTGTGTATATGTGCCACATCTTCTTTATCCATTCATCCGATGATGGGCGCTTAGGTTGTTTCCATGTCCTGGCTATTGTAAATAGAGCTGCAATGAACATTTTGGTACATGACTCTCTTTGAATTTTGGTTTTCTCAGGGTATATGCCAAGTAGTGGGATTGCTGGGTCATATGGTAATTCTATTTGTAGTTTTTTAAGGAACCTCCATACTGTTCTCCACAGTGGCTGAACCAATTCACATTCCCACCAGCAGTGCAAGAGTGTCCCCTTTTCTCCACACCCTCTCCAGCATTTATTGTTTCTAGATTTTTTGATGATGGCCATTCTGACTGGTGTGAGATGATATCTCATTGTAGTTTTGATTTGCATTTCTCTAATGATTAATGATGTTGAGCATTCTTTCATGTGTTTGTTGGCATTCTGTATATCTTCTTTGGAGAAATGTCTATTTAGGTCTTCTGCCCATTTTTGGATGGGGTTGTTTGTTTTTTTGTTATTGAGCTGCATGAGCTGCTTGTAAATTTTGGAGATTAATCCTTTGTCAGTTGCTTCATTTGCAAATGTTTTCTCCCATTCTGAGGGTTGTCTTTTGGTCTTGGTTATCGTTTCCTTTGCTGTGCAAAAGCTTTGAAGTTTCATTAGGTCCCATTTGTTTATTTTTGTTTTTATTTCCATTACTCTAGGAGGTGGGTCAGAAAGGATCTTGCTGTGATTTATGTCATAGAGTGTTCTTCCTATGTTTTCTTCTAAGAGTTTGATAGTTTCTGGCCTTACATTTAGGTCTTTAATCCATTTTGAGCTTATTTTTGTGTATGGTGTTAGGGAGTGATCTAATCTCATACTTTTACATGTACCTGTCCAGTTTTCCCAGCACCATTTATTGAAGAGGCTGTCCTTTCTCCACTGTACATTCCTGCCTCCTTTATCAAAGATGAGGTGTCCATATGTGCGTGGGTTTATCTCTGGGCTTTCTATCCTGTTCCACTGATCTATCTTTCTGTTTTTGTGCCAGTACCATACTGTCTTGATTACTGTTGCTTTGTAATATAGTCTGAAGTCAGGGAGCCTTATTCCTCCAGCTCCTTTTTTCGTTCTAAAGATTGCTTTGGCTATTCGGGGTCTTTTGTGTTTCCATACAAATTGCGAAATTTTTTGTTCTAGTTCTGTGAAAAATGCCAGTGGTAGTTTGATAGGGATTGCATTGAATCTGTAGATTGCTTTGGGTAGTAGAGTCATTTTCACAATGTTGATTCTTCCCATCCAAGAACATGGTATATCTCTCCATCTATTTGTATCATCTTTAATTTCTTTCATCAGTGTCTTATAATTTTCTGCATACAGGTCTTTCGTATCCTTAGGTAGGTTTATTCCTAGATATTTTATTCTTTTTGTTGCAATGGTAAATGGGAGTGTTTTCTTGATTTCACTTTCAGATTTTTCATCATTAGTATATAGGAATGCCAGAGATTTCTGTGCATTAATTTTGTATCCTGCTACTTTACCAAATTCATTGATTAGCTCTAGTAGTTTTCTGGTAGCATCTTTAGGATTCTCTATGTATAGTATCATGTCATCTGCAAACAGTGACAGCTTTACTTCTTCTTTTCCGATTTGGATTCCTTTTATTTCCTTTTCTTCTCTGATTGCTGTGGCTAAAACTTCCAAAACTATGTTGAATAAGAGTGGTGAGAGTGGGCAACCTTGTCTTGTTCCTGATCTTAGTGGAAATGCTTTCAGTTTTTCACCATTGAGGATGATGTTTGCTGTGGGCTTGTCATATATGGCTTTTATTATGTTTAGGAAAGTTCCCTCTATGCCTACTTTCTGGAGGGTTTTTATCATAAATGGGTGTTGAATTTTGTCGAAAGCTTTCTCTGCATCTATTGAGATGATCATATGGTTTTTCTCCTTCAATTTGTTAATATGGTTTATCACATTGATAGATTTGCGTATATTGAAGAATCCTTGCATTCCTGGAATAAACCCCACTTGATCATGGTGTATGATCCTTTTAATGTGCTGTTGGATTCTGTTTGCTAGTATTTTGTTGAGGATTTTTGCATCTATGTTCATCAGTGATATTGGCCTGTAGTTTTCTTTCTTTGTGACATCCTTGTCTGGTTTTGGTATCAAGGTGATGGTGGCTTCGTAGAAGGAATTTGGGAGTGTTCCTCCCTCTGCTATATTTTGGAAGAGTTTGAGAAGGATAGGTGTTAGCTCTTCTCTAAACGTTTGATAGAATTCACCTGTGAAGCCATCTGGTCCTGGGCTTTTGTTTGTTGGAAGGTTTTTAATCACAGTTTCAATTTCAGTGCTTGTGATTGGTCTGTTCATATTTTCTATTTCTTCCTGATTCAGTCTTGGCAGGTTGTGCATTTCTAAGAATTTGTCCATTTCTTCCAGATTGTCCATTTTATTGGCATAGAGTTGCTTGTAGTAATCTCTCATGATTTTTTTTATTTCTGCAGTGTCAGTTGTTACTTCTCCTTTTTCATTTCTAATTCTATTGATTTGAGTCTTCTCCCTTTTTTTCTTGATGAGTCTGGCTAGTGGTTTATCTATTTTGTTTATCTTCTCAAAGAACCAGCTTTTAGTTTTATTGATCTTTGCTATTGTTTCCTTCATTTCTTTTTCATTTATTTCTGATCTGATTTTTATGATTTCTTTCCTTCTGCTAGCTTTGGGGTTTTTTTGTTCTTCTTTCTCTAATTGCTTGAGGTGCAAGGTTAGGTTGTTTATTCGAGATGTTTCCTGCTTCTTAAGGTGGGCTTGTATTGCTATAAACTTCCCCCTTAGGACTGCTTTTGCTGCATCCCATAGGTTTTGGGTCGTTGTGTCTCCATTGTCATTTGTTTCTAGGTATTTTTTTATTTCCTCTTTGATTTCTTCAGTGATCACTTCATTATTAAGTAGTGTATTGTTTAGCCTCCATGTGTTTGTATTTTTTACAGATCTTTTCCTGTAATTGATATCTAGTCTCATGGCGTTGTGGTCGGAAAAGATACTTGATACAATTTCAGTTTTCTTAAATTTACCAAGGCTTGATTTGTGACCCAAGATATGATCTATCCTGGAGAATGTTCCATGAGCACTTGAGAAAAATGTGTATTCTGTTGTTTTTGGATGGAGTGTCCTATAAATATCAATTAAGTCCATCTTGTTTAATGTATCATTTAAAGCTTGTGTTTCCTTATTTATTTTCATTTTGGATGATCTGTCCATGGGTGAAAGTGGGGTGTTAAAGTCCCCTACTATGAATGTGTTACTGTTGATCTCCCCTTTTATGGTTGTTAGTATTTGCCTTATGTATTGAGGTGCTCCTATGTTGGGTGCATAAATATTTACAATTGTTATATCTTCTTCTTGGATCGATCCCTTGATCATTATGTAGTGTCCTTCTTTGTCCCTTTTAATAGTCCTTATTTTAAAGTCTATTTTGTCTGATATGAGAATTGCTACTCCAGCTTTCTTTTGGTTTCCATTTGCATGGAATATCTTTTTCCATCCCCTTACTTTCAGTCTGTATGTGTCTCTAGTTCTGAAGTGGGTCTCTTGTAGACAGCATATATAAGGGTCTTGTTTTTGTATCCATTCAGCCAATCTGTGTCTTTTGGTGGGAGCATTTAGTCCATTTACATTTAAGGTAATTATCGATATGTATGTTCCTATTTCCATTTTATATATTGTTTTGGGTTCGCTACTATAGGTCATTTCCTTCTCTTGTGTTTCGTGTCTAGAGAAGTTCCTTTAGCATTTGTTGTAAAGCTGGTTTGGTGGTGCTGAACTCTCTCAGCTTTTGCTTGTCTGTAAAGGTTTTATTTTCTCCATCAAATGTGAATGAGATCCTTGCTGGGTAGAGTAGTCTTGGTTTCAGGCTATTCTCCTTCATCACTTTCAGTATGTCCTGCCACTCCCTTCTGGCTTGTAGGGTTTCTGCTGAGAGATCAGCTGTTAACCTTATGGGGATTCCCTTGTGTGTTATTTGTTGTTTTTCCCTTGCTGCTTTTAATATGCTTTCTTTGTATTTAATTTTTGACAGTTTGATTAATATGTGTCTTGGCGTGTTTCTCCTTGTATTTATCCTGTATGGGACCCTCTGTGCTTCCTGGACTTGATTAACTATTTCCTTTCCCATATTAGGGAAGTTTTCAACTATAATCTCTTCAAATATTTTCTCAGTCCCTTTCTTTCTTTCTTCTTCTTCTGGAACCCCTATAATTCGAATGTTGGTGCGTTTCATGTTGTCCCAGAGGTCTCTGAGACTGTCCTCAGTTCTTTTCATTCTTTTTTCTTTATTCTGCTCTGCAGTAGTTATTTCCACTACTTTATCTTCCAGGTCACTTATCCGTTCTTCTGCCTCAGTTATTCTGCTATTGATCCTATCTAGAGTGATTTTAATTTCATTTATTGCATTGTTCATCGTTGCTTGTTTCATCTTTAGTTCTTGTAGGTCCTTGTTAACTGTTTCTTGCATTTTGTCCATTCTACTTCCAAGATTTTGGATCATCCTTACTATCATTATTCTGAATTCTTTTTCAGGTAGATTGCCTATTTCCTCTTCATTTGTTAGGTCTGGTGGGTTTTTATCTTGCTCCTTCATCTGCTGTGTGTTTTTCTGTCTTCTCATTTTGCTTACTGTGTTTGGGGTCTCCTTTTTGCAGGCTGCAGGTTCGTAGTTCCCGTTGTTTTTGATGTCTGTCTCCAGTGGCTAAGGTTGTTTCAGTGGGTTGTGTAGGCTTCCTGGTGGAGGGGACTAGTGCCTGTGTTGTGCTGGATGAGGCTGGATCTTGTCTCTCTAGTGGGCAGGTTCACGTCTGGTGGTGTGTTTTGGGGTGTCTGTGGCCTTATTATGATTTTAGGCAGCCTCTCTGCTAATGGGTGGGGTTGTGTTCCTGTTTTGCTAGTTGTTTGGCATAGGTTGTCCAGCACTGTGGCTTGCTGGTCGTTGAGTGAAGCTGGGTGCTGGTGTTAAGATGGAGGTCTCTGGGATATTTCCACCGTTTAATATTATGTGGAGCTGGGAGGTCTCTTGTTGACCAGTGTCCTGAAGTTGGCTCTCCTACCTCAGAGGCAGAGCCCTGACTCCTGGCTGGAGCACCAAGAGCCTTTCATCCACACTGCTCAGAATAAAAGGGAGAAAAAGTAGGGAGAATTAGTAGAAGTATGAGTAAAGAAAGAGGGAAAGGAGGAAAGGAAGGAAGGAAGAAAGAAGCAAAGAAGGAAAGAAAGGAGGGAGGGAGGGAGGGAGGAGGGAAGGAAGGAGGGAAAGAAGGAAAAAAAAGACAGAAAGAAAGATGATACAGTAAAAATAAAATAAAGTATAATATAGTTATTGAATTAAAAAATATTTAGAAAAAAAAAAAAGGGATGGATAGAACCTGAGGACAAATGTTGGAAGCAAAGCTATACAGAGAAAATCTTACACAGAAGCATACACATACACCTTCACAAAAAGAGGTAAAGGGGGAAAAATCATAAATCCTGCTCCCTGAGACCACCTCCTCAATTTGGGGTGATTCGTTGTCTAAAGGAGGGAGGGAAGGAAGGAAAGAAAGAAAGAACGAAGGTAAAGTATAATAAAGTTATTACAATTAAACTTAATTATTAAGAAAAGGAATTTTTAAAAAAAAGTCATGGACGGATAGAGCCCTAGGACAAATGGTGGAAGCTAGAGTATACAGACTAGATGTCACACAGAAGCATACACGTACACATTCACAAAAAGAGGAAAAGGGAAAAAAATCATAGATCTCGCTCCTAAATTCCACCTCTTCAATTTGGGATCATTCCTTGTCTATTCAGGTATTCCACAGATGCAGGGTATATCAAGTTGATTGTGGAGCTTTAATCCGCTGCTTCTGTGGCTGCTGGGAGAGATTTCCCTTTCTCTTCTTTGTTCTCACAGCTCACAGGAGCTCAGCTTTGGATTTGGCCCTGCCTCTGCGTGTAGGTCGCTGGAGGGCGTCTGTTTTTTCGCTCAGACAGGACGGGGTTAAAGGAGCCGCTGATTCGGGGCCTCCGGCTCACTCAGGCCGGGGGTTGGGGGATGGGGGAAGGAGGGGCACTGCGTGCGGGGCGGGCCTGCGGCGGCAGAGGCCGGCGTGACGTTGCACCAGCCTGAGGCCCGCCGTGCGCTGTCCCGGGGAAGTTGTCCCTGGATCCCGGGAACCTGGCAGTGGCGGGCTGCACAGGCTCCGCGGAAGAGGGGTGTGGAGAGTGACCTGTGCTCGCACACAGGCCCCTTGGTGGCGGCGGCAGCAGCCCCAGCGTCTCCCGCCCGTCTCTGGGCTCCGCGGTTTTAGCCGCGGCTCGCGCCCGTCTCTGGGGTTTGCGCTTTCAGCCGCGGCTCGCGCCCGTCTCGGGGGCTCGCGCCCTCAGCCGCGGCTCGCGCCCGTCTCTGGGGTTCGCACTTTTAGCCGCGGCTCGCGCCCGTCTCTGGAGCTCCTTTAAGCAGCGCTCTTAAACCCCTCTCCTCGCGCACCAGGAAACAAAGAGGGAAGAAAAAGTCTCTTGCCTCTTCGGCCGGTGCAGGCTTTTCCCCGAACTCCCTCCCGGCTAGTCGTGGTGCACTAACCCCTTCAGGCTATGTTCAAGCCGCCAACCCCAGTCCTCTCCCTGAGCTCCGTCCAAAACCAAAACCCGAGCCTCAGCTCGCAGCCCCGCCCGCCCCGGCGGGTGAGCAGCAAGCCTCTCGGGTTGGTGAGTGCTGGTCGGCACCGATCGTCTGTGCAGGAATCTCCCCGCTTTGCCCTCCGCACCCGTCGCTGTGCACTACTCCGCGGTCCCGAAACTCCCCCCTCTGCCTCCCGCAGTCTCCGCCCGCGGAGGGGCTTCCTAGTGTGTGGAAACTTTTCCTCCTTCACAGCTCCCTCCCACTGGTGCAGGTGCCGTCCTTATTCTTTTGTCTCTGTTTTTTCTTTTGCCCTACCCAGTTACGTGGGGAGTTTCTTGCCTTTTGGGAGGTCTGAGGTCTTCTGCCAGCCTTCAGTAGGAGTTCTGTAGGAGTTGTTCCACGTGTGGATGTATTTCTGGTGTATCCGTGGGGAGGAAGGCGATCTCCGCGTCTTACTCTTCCGCCATCTTCAAGGTCCCCCCCCCAATAAAGATATTTTTAAAAAAAGATTCAAAGACAAATAAAACAGCATCCCTCATCAAGGAACTCAGGCTCTAGTGAGGACCCCAAGACATAGCAACTGTTAATTATAATACAGTCTACTAAGGATAAAAGCAGAGATATGCATGGAATATTTCAGGGACATAAAAGAGTTGTATCTAACCCAGATGGGACAAGAGATAAAGAAGGCGTCCTGAATGACAAGATGCCTGAGATAAGTCTGCAATGATGGGCAAGTATTACCAAATTAAAGGTGAGGAAGATATCTAGGGCTGAAAGTACCCAAGAAGAGAGAAAGGCATGAGCACAGAAGAAAGAAAGAATGGTTATCTGAGAAGAACAGCCAGAAGTGTTATGTGCTGATACATAAAAGGCAAGGCAGAGAGGAGAGAGGAATGGATAGGGGTGAGCCGATGCTGAGGCTCTAAATGCCATGATAAAGGGTTTGAACTTTTCTGGGAGGCTATTGAAGGGATTTAAGTTGCAGGTGGCAGAGTCATATTTAAGTTTCATGCAGGTAACTACGGTTACTCAGTTGAGGAGGACAAAACTGATTTTAGGTCAGTTAAAAGTTTGAGCAACGGTTTAGCTGAAGAATAGTAAGGATCGAAACTAGGGGAGAAAGAAGCAGGGAGAAAGAGGGAGAGAGGGATTTGAGAAAAAGGAAAAAACTCAGGGCCAGGGAGTTGATTAGCAGTAGGAGTTAGCAAGAAGGGGTAGTGAATGGTTGCTTTAATGACTCTGGCTTGGGTGGCTGAGCATGGCAGTGCTAGCAATGAAGAGGCAAGAGTTTCTATTCCCCCAGGGGACTACTTGCCAAGTCATTCTCTCCCATGGCATCTGCCATGGCCACTGTGTAACCAGGCATTCGTTTCAGGGGAGGGAGTGCCACGGTTTTCTCCAGTCTACACTACAGACTTGATAATCCCGGGGAATAGCATGAAGACGGCCTAACTGAACTCTTCTGTGGGTCAGAGCTCTCCCATGGATGTCACTAAAGTGGCACCATTGATTCCAGCCTCTCACAGAGCATGGTGGCTGGTTTCAGGGAACTGAAATCACATAAAAATTTTAGACTGATGATTCCGTACATGAGAAATTTATCTTCACCTTACTCCCTTTGTTTGCAAAGTGCCAATAAAACATTATGTGACATCAGTGATCATTCTGATTGTGCTTTATAATAAAATACAGCCAGAAATGTTTCTTAAAATAATAGAAAGGGTTCGAATTGAGAAAAAAATCCCCCAAAGAATTGAAGGTCCATTTGCCTTTTGTATAAATCTACCTTTGCTCAGTCTTGCTGTTATATCACAGTCCTTCCAAACAAGGTAAATGTTCTATAGACAGACACTCATATGGCTATTACTTGAGGGAAATAATGATAACGAAAATTTATTTTTTCACGAACAATTTGAAATGAACTGTCCAATGAAAGCTAACAGAACCTGTGAAATATAAAAGAAATAGATCATGAAACTTTATTACCCAAATTTAAAGCCTAAAATGAGAAAATAAAAAGTGTTTAAGTGATAATGAAACCAAATTTCTACTTAAAGATAGTAAATTTAATGCTTGGTTAAAAAATCTTAAAGTTGACTCATGAATTATAATAAATTGTTTTAATGTTGCAATAAACAGCTTGTGAGAACCACACAGTCTATTTCTGCATCTCTAGCCTTTCTGCTCTCTGAATCTCCACTTATTTTTTAATTAGTCTCAAGTCAGGAAACTCTTGAAAACAGACAAGTCTGAACACTGGTTCTTTCATTTTTTCTCTAGTTTATTTTTTAGTGATGTTTAAATGTAAGAGTTTTTGAACATGAGTAATTCCAGTATGTGACAATTTATAAATCAGATAAAATGAGGTGGTAATCAATTTACACTACAAAGAGATCTAGTGCAATAGTCCATTAAACAAGCAAGTGCCTCTACTCTTTATGAATATACATAAAAGGCTAAAGGCTTTAAACTAAAATGGCTAGAGGCTTTAAACTCAAATGTTATGAGCCTCTGCCAAAGGACTATCAATCCCAAATAAATATTAAAATTGTCATGCAAGTCAATTATATTTGATTTTTAATAAATCGATTCTTCAAGGCTTTATCATGTATGCAAAATAAGGATACATTTGCATGGATTCAAAGGTATCTTAACTTGTGTCTACCTTGTGTCCAGATCAGTGAAAGATTCTGTAACAGTCTTTTCAGCAACTATAGATATAAGTAGGTTCTCTTTTTGGATGAGCAGGTTCCCTGCCCCTGCATGATTAAACAAAGATGGTGTGACAGGAAGCTGGGGCAAAGGAAATGAAGCAGGCAGAGAAGGGAGACCCCTTGAGAAGTTACAAAAAGCTTGGAGAGAGCTTAGGACTTCAACAGGTGGCAGAACTTGAGGGGATGAAGCAGCAAGGCTGGCTTTCAAGCCAACATAAGCTGGATCTTTGAAAAGTTGGGAGGCCCCAGCTGACATCCGTTTTAGACATCCTCAACTAATTAATACTGAAGAATGCCAAAATTAAGAACAAGGTAAAAGTCAACAATGCATGTGCAGAAGAGCAAATTCCTCTGGTTTAGTTAATGTGGTATCCATGTCTTTGCATACACCATTAACAAATAATAAACAACCACATTTCTAAAAGGTGTTCAAGACAGTCAAATTAGGAAAACCCTTCAAATAAGTCACTCATTTGCACTGCCCCTAAACGAACTTTAAAAAATTATGCTAATAATACCAAAAGGTATTGCAAACAAAGTATTTTTTTTTTCTTCATTGGTAGATAGCTGAGGTTGTAATCATCTCAACTCCAAGAAGTCAGTGTTACCTTTTGTTTAAGAAATCTATCCCAAATGTTGGGAGTTTCAAAGAAGCTGACCCTAGACCATATCTCTGTAAAGGTCGACATATTGGCTTAGCACAAAATATTTATTTTCAGTGAATTCACTGTGATTCTCTTTGGTAGATCTCTAGAACAACAAATAGAGAAAATATTTCAAATCTAAGCTGTAATTCCATCATAACTCATTCTGGTTTTCATAGAATCGTTTGGATTTTATAATCTTGTGAGTCAAAAATATATTTTATGAATTAGTCTTCTGCTTTCATGTTCAAAGAGCACATGTCAATGACCTTGATGGGTAACTGGAAAGTGAACGCTGGCCACAAACATGTTACGTTTCTAAATCCAACTTCGACTTTCTAATCTATTCTCTGGACTTGTAGGGGTCTGCTACTGGTTGTCTCTGTTACAATTTTTTTTTGGCACCACTTGTAGATCTGAAAACACAAATATAAGTTTTTCTTCAGTGAGTCTAGGGTCCAGAAGGAGAAGACGTATGAATAAACAAATCAGTGCGATGAGAATTAAAGGTAATTTAATAAAGACATGTTTACATGGTCAATTCCCTGGGGTGATGTGATTGGTTTTGAAATGTAGAAAGCTGAGTACCTGTTCACTAAGACAGGGTTACTCCTGCTTTCTAGCCTAAGCCAGATTACTAGTTCCCTTGAAACTAGAGAAGAAAATGGGGTTTTGGTATTTAATTGCAACCCCGCCGTCTGGGATCTTACTTTGCTTCTTCGCCTATATCTGGCATCGGGGTTCTATGCCGTGCTCTGCCAAGTCTGACTCTCCTGGCTTCTGACTATAGCTTATCCATCATAGAATCTTAGGAATGGGAAAACCCACCCTGGTTCAGTTATCCAATCATTGCTTGAATCCTCTATACAACACTCTTAATAATAGGTTTTTCTGCTTAGGCTTAAAGGTCTCTGATGTTAGAGTCTCTTTATCTCTCCCAGCATAGCTTATTCCAATTTTGGATTGTTTTCAATGTTAGAAAGTCATTTCCTCTTTCAAAATAAGTTCCTCTCCAAAAGTAATTTCTCTCCAAATTATATCTACTTGGGGTCATGTGAAATGTTTAGTTATTTTTCCTCAGGATGTCCCTCTAAATATGTGAATACTGATACTGTAGTCTCCTGAGCCTTACCTTTTTCATGATAAGGTCACACTTGCTTCACATATATCAAGACTCTTTACCAACCAGAGGATCTTCTTCCAAAGAGTCTCTACTTTGTCTACATTCTTTGTAAAGCCGGGCGTCTATAGCAGGGCACAACATTCTTTAAGCAATGAAATATGGAAATATAGGTGAGTTTTCTAAGCTATAGAAGATAACTAAAACTTTATCATGATAATAACAACAGTAATTTACATTTGTATGGTGCTTTCTTTGGGAAATAGCATGAGAATAATGTTGGAAGCATGGGTTCTGGAGTCAGACTTCCTGGGTGAAGATCGTGTCCTCACCACTATCGGATGACTGATTTTATAGGTAGGACTCTTTACCTCTCTGTTCCTCATTATTACCACTTGAAAATATGGTTCATATTAGGATGAGCCTCACAGAATTAAGTACCATGAGGATTAAATGAGCTAGTACAGGGAAAACCATCAGCACAGTGTTTAACACAAAATAACGGGTTGCGTACTCTCTCCATTTCATTACCACACTTCACTCTTTTTCTCAATCACACTACTCTTTTTTTTGTCTCAGTGCCTTTGCACTTACTGTGCCCTTGCTTGAAAAGCTGACCCGCCTCCTCTTCACTGGCTGTCTTCTCTTCCTTCGTATCTCAGTTGAAATGTCCCCCTCTTGGAAAGGCCCTCCCGCTTCTGCTAAACTACTGCCTATCACATCACTCTGTTTATTCTTTTGACACTACTTCTCACACTCTGCCATTATCTTGTTTAGTTATTTGTTTTTCTTTCCCTAATAGAATGGAAGCTTAATCGGAGCAATACCTTATCTGGTCTGTCAACTGTTATATTTACAGAGACTAGTAGTGAATAAATAAATTGATGAATATCACCTACAACTATTCTTGTTATTGTATGTATTAGCACTTATCATTTCTCTTAGTTCTCATGAGTGCTCTCTGAAGCAGGCAGATCAATGAATTCACATTTTTGGAATAACTAAAATGTATAGCAATATGTATTTCACAAATGTAAGGGGAAACAGGGCCACTAAAATTAATAAAATCCACTAAAACTCTCCAAACATTTCTAAGCAGCTGCAGAGAATTCAGTTCAGTGGAGCATGAAACTCCATTTCATGTGCCCCAGTTTGTCATATTAGGAAATTTCAATATGTGTATTAAAAGGAAACACTTATTTAGGACCCAGAATGGTAATGTTACCATGACAGATCTATTTAGTTTAGTCTGGATTTGGCCTTGCAAACAAAATTCTAATGGAGGCTAAGTAACAGAATCTTAAAGAGTTACAAAACAAATTTTCACTGCAACATCCTACTTTCATTTATTTCAGTGAGAATTCCTGGCAGACTTGAATAAAGGGATGCTCACATGAAATGATGTATTTCTGAGGGCCCTGTATTATTTTCTAACCCAAATTATTTCTATACAAAAACCGTTCTTCATGACCATTTTTTTTTCTTTTTTTTAGATTCCATATATATGTGTTAGCATATGGTATTTGTTTTTCTCTTTCTGACTTACTTCACTCTGTATGACAGTCTCTAGGTCCTTTTGTACTAGACTTTTATTCTGTTTCACACTAGGCACTCTATAAATACTTGATGAAGGAATGAATAAATGAACAGGTAAAAGCTGTATTTAATGGAATTAAGTTTTGATGGGATCTGAAGATAATATAAAACTTAGTATTCTTAGCTGCAGCAATGGATTTCTGATACTCACAGCTTCCTTGTTAGTCCTTGCATGTGACCAGTAGAATGCATCTAGGTGATCTGATTTTAGAGTATTTTGTGATAAGTGTATCAAGAAAGGAGGAACTGATAGTTCTAGTTAGGAATTAAACCAGAAACTTTGGTCTTATAGGCAGCGTGTTCTTTAACCGAAACAATAAACAACACTGTAGGAAAATTATCAGAAGTCCTATTACCAATAGAAAGATCTCAGTTACGTTTGTGTCTCAGTCTTCAACTCTGAATCCCTGGTCCTCCCAGCAAAGGTAGGAAACAGAGCCTCTGTTATGCCTCATACTGATAATAAGTATGTGGGCTATAAGCTTTGAGTGCAGATATGATGGAGGTGTCGCTGTCACCACCACTGTCACTGTTCTCTGTTGCACTGCTGCTTCCTTGCTGGAAGAGCTTGGCTCTTCAGTTATTGGAGCAGAGGAAAAGTTGATGACCACAGGGGAGTTTACAGTGACTCCTAGGCAACTTTCAGAGCTATTCCACAAGAAGAGTATTTTATTCCTTAAACAAAGGAGTAATTTCCAGGGGGTATTTTTGGTTCTGTGTTTGCTATCTCATTGGTAATAGATTGCAGCAACAATGAAATCTTGCTCTGTATTTCTCTCATCTTCCCACTGATAGTTTGCCTGCCTTTTGTTGAGGTCAGTTAGTTAACAGCAAATGCTACACTGAAGTCCTGCGATTAATCAGTTGGCATGGCCTTCAACCTCAATCCTGAATATTAAACACAGTGGACTCATTTGGAGAGAAACAGGCAAATATAAAGGACATAACATTAATCACAGAGTTACCTAGAGCCTGAACCTTTTCTTTCTTTTAGAAGTGATGGCTTGTCAGAGGGTGATGAGAGAGCAACAAGACCTCTTCATGGTTTCTGGGAATTGTTAAATTTCAGCGGTGATTTTTCTGATTTTGTTTAAATATTTGATACCAAGCTACAGCAGTAGAAACACTGTAGTACTGGGCTTCACCAATCACTCTTCTCATTTTATAACAAAATGAAGGATGACAGAGGACTCTGTGGTCATAACTGTTTAATAGCTTTTTTAAAAAAATTACCTTTGTCTCCCCCCACCAGATTTGAGACTGGGGACTGGGGAGATCTTCAATACTCTTTAGCCAGATCTCCAGTTCCCTGACCTTTTCTAATTCCATCACACCCACCCTACTGATCTCCACTGTAGGACTGCAACTCCTTACCCTCTCTGCTTGTCCATCAGGACTACTGAACTTACAAAAACAAAAACAGAAGCACACACAGACACACTTTTGAGTGGTGCCTCTGCAAGCTCATGGTCGTCCACACCAGTGGAGTCCTCAGTGCTTTCCATCAGTCTTGAAAGTCCACAGTTTCATTCTCTACTGGTTTTCTCAAGCTCCCTCTCTTATTTGCATCTCTCCCACAGCTAATGCATCCTGCTTCCAGTTTTCCTGAGAAAATAGGCAAAAGGGTAAAGAAAATTCATACTATCTGCCAGCCCATTTACATGTATTATCTCATTTAATTTGCACAGTCTAAGAGAGAGAGATTATTTTATTGCTTTTCTGACAGAGAAGGTAACTGAGGCACAGGTGAGTGGTGCCTGTAAATGGTGGTGCTGGGATTGAACCAAAGTCAACTCAACTCCCAACCTCTTTTCCTTCCATGGGATGTGATCGTGCTCTACACCTGAAGCTCTGTGGTATGAACCATCAGATTTCTTACTCCCCCATCTCTGAATGTTTACAAATCCATATTTCCTTGATTTTTTTGTTACTTTCTTTTCCTCTCATAGGCTAATAACCCTCCATCCGTGATCTATCTTCTCCCCTTGGGGGAACCTTGATCATGGACCTCTCATTATTCAAACTCCTTCTTATAATAACTTTTCCCCTCAATATGTATATACATGCTTAAATTTCTGTCTTAAAAAAAGCATTCCTCATGCTTGCATCAGTCTTTGTATGCTACCCTATCAATCTTCTTTCCTTCATAACAAGCTTTAAAAAGCTCTTTTTTAATGCTACTCTGTCACCACTAATGTAGTCTTCTGCCTACTGTAGTCTGAATTCCAGGTCCACCATTCACTGAGATAGTTTTATTCTAGGAATACAAGATTTGGAGTTAAGAAATAACAAAATCCAATAGTTACTCTTCAGTCATGACACAGTAAGCTTTCTGACTTGTATGATATTTACTTTGGGATAATCTCTCATTGCTGGAACCATCCTTCTGTGACTTTCAGGATACCATTTTCTTCTAAATTTGCAATTCTTTTTCAGGCCACTTATTCTTAATTTCTTTGGGTGCTCCCTCCTCCCCTTAGGCTCCCTAAATGTTAATACCCTTCAGTGTCTCATCATTGACCTTCTTCTTCCTTATTGACTTTAATTGAAATATTTCATCCACGTTCATGGTTTTAAATTACCCCCTCATTAATGTTCCCCAGTCTCTATCTGTAGTCTGGACTTCTTAATGGCTCTTGGACCCATATTTTTGATTGCATAATGAGCCTCCATGGAAATCTCAGTCTGTAGGTTCAAAGCCAGAGGCAAAGTCGTTCTTTCTATCCATTCTCTCTATCAACATAACGGGTACCATAATACACCCAGGTATACACCAGTCAGGATCTTGGGAGTCATCCTTTGCCTATATCCCTTTCTCACTTTCAAATAAAAATCATTTGAACATTCCTAAATCCTTTGAAATGACATCCTACTTTTAGTCTTGAATTCTGTTGTGTTAGTTTGTACCCCCCAAATTCCCTGCCTTGATTCAATTCTTCTTTACTTCTCTATAGGATTCATTTCATTTTCTGATTAAGGCACTGGTTAATTGTGACCCATTAGAAGTACCAGTCTACTTGTTCTGCTCATTGATTGCATTTGTACCCACCGCCTATTATCAGGTTGGAATTACTTATCTTCAGAGTAATAGTTTTTTACTATGTCGGTGTCCTTAGATCTTCACCTTGTGTTTTTATTTTTGTTTTCCCCATGGTCTGTAAAAACTTAAGTTGTTTATTGCATTATAGAGCACTAATTTTTATTGCTATTGTTTTCTTAAGGTTTTTATTTGTCTACCTCGGATTTTTCCAACTTGAAAAAGTCATAAACTTTTTTTTAAACACGTTTTTTTTAAATTTATTTAATTAATTTATTTATTTTGGGCTGCATTGGGTCTTCTCTGTTGCACGCAGGCCCTCTCCAGCTGCAGCGAGTCGGGGGCTACTCCCTGCTGCAGTGCGTGGGCCTCTCACCGCGGCGGCCCCCCTGGCTGTGGAGCACAGGCTCCAGGCGAGCCGGCTTCAGCAGTTGTGGCTCACAGGCTCTAGAGCTCAGGCTCAGTGGTTGTGGCGTACGGGCTTAGTTGCTCCGCGGCATGTGGGATCTTCCTGGACCAGGGCTCGAACCCACGTCCCCTGCACCGGCAGGCGGACTCCCAACTACTGCTCCAGCAGGGACGCCCCAAGTCATAAAATTTTAAACAGGAACTTTGAAGTAAGTTTCTGATCGCTCTCTCTATTTATACTGAACCTCAATTAATAATGTTCTTCAATATCATAGTGCTTAAGGAAGTTTTGTGCTAGCATTTTCCTGAATCAGTTGATAACTACCTTCCCTGACATTTGTAACCCTCTGGCAATTGGATATATCTGCCAGGCTTGCAAAGATTTTCTGCTGCCCTGATGTGAGTGTCCCATTAGGGCAGATAATAAGGGAAAATGCAGTCTTGACTAAACAGCTTCTCGTGCTGAAATTGTTTGCATTTGATCTACTTTCAGCACAGTTTTAAGAGCAACCATTATCTATATTCACCAACTGCTCTGCTCTCTCTAGCTCCTAAAACCTCTGTTAAACCAAAACCATAAGCAGGCACACTGATTTGTGTGTGTAAAAATACATCGTCATTCTTGTTCTCAACATAGAAAGTTACCTCAGACATCTTTCTTCCTTTGCTTTCAAATGATGACATTTACTGGTGTGACATAAAATCGCTCAATGACTGTTACTCAGTACTTCAGGGGTTTATTTTCTAATCTTTGAGGAAGCTCCCTTTCTCAAGCAGCTGATTGCCTTATCTGAAAAGTGCATACTTAAGTATATATGTACAGTTTGCTGGAGTACTAAGTTGTATGCTATGCTTTTATTGAAAATAACACTGGTTTGTTTCATTTTTGTATTTGAATAAACTGAAATTGGAATCCAAGACATTTCACTGCTGATAGCTTTATGCTATTTCAGTGACTTATAAATTTTGGCTTTTGGTATATTTGTTAGCACACATAAAGCAAGTCCAGAGTCATTTATAAAACTTTGATTTATGGTATATGGAATCTTGAGCGGAGTTTATTCAAAGCAATTACTTGCAGTTAATGCCACAATCATTACTACAGTCGACATTCCAGTATTACATTTATTTTTGCCTCTTAATAATAATAATATTTTTATACGTAAATGTGTAGAGACACAAACATTTTCTTACGTCAAAACCTGGACTAGACAAGAAATTCATTAAGATTAAAAGCAGTATGTATTTTTCTTAACGATATCTTGGTCTTTAAAGAATCAGTCCTAAGTCTACTGTTATTCAAAGTTTGTTAAATATCAGTAACTTATGATAACCTTGAAAAGAAACAAATATTGGGATTTTAAAATCATATTTAAATGAAATTTCAGTGGATGTCTGCTGAATACCTTACACTGTATTATAATTATTTTATCCATTTTTCTGATATTAGAAGGTAAGACTCAACAGGAATCATGCAAAAAACAGAGAGGATGATTTTTTCTTTGACTTCCATTTTCATCATTTTCTCACTTTTTTCTTCAAATATTAAAAATCTTCATTGGTATTTTTTTTTTACTCATTCCTTCTTTATTTTAAACTTTAGTTTTCCTCAGTTGATATCTTTATGTTAGAGACTGGTGGAGTAATAAATACTTCCCTACACAGAATGTTTTTTAGAATGTGTTCCTATTTAGAAGGTGTGTAGTACAAAGACATTGAAGTGTAGGTAACTGTAGATATTTTATTGAAGTATTTATTCATTCAGGAAATGTTTATTTAATCCTTAAGTGCCAGGTTCTAAGAAAGGTTCTGGAATTACGATACAAATAAGAAAAAGACATATTGTAGTTCAAATAAATACAAGGTACCTCAGCCATTCAGGCTGCTCTAACAAAATACCATAGACTGGTGGCTTATAAACAACGGGAGTTTATTTGTCACAGTTCTGAAGACTGGAAGTCCAAGATCAAGGCACCAGCAGATTTTGTATCTAGTGAGGGCTGCTTCCTAGACCATTATTTTTTCACTGTAACCTCACATTTCAGAAGGGGCGAGGGATCTCTCTGGCATCTCTTTCATAAAGGCATTAATCCTTTGTGTTAGTCAGAGCCCTTATGACCTAATCACCTCCTAAAGGCCCCACCACCAAATGGCATCACATTGGAGATTAGGATTCTAACATACGAATTTTGGAGGGGACATAAACATTCAGTCCATTGCACCGGGATTATGTACAAATCAGATGAAGACAAATAGAAGATGCCAAGGGAAATGTCCGCTAATCATGCAGCCTCCCTCTCCCTGCTCATCCTGCATTCCTGCCAGCTCAACCTCTCTGATAAGGCAGCAGTAAGCTCCTTAGCCTTGCAAAGCCTCAGTGCCTCCCGCTGGCCTCCCCAGGTATGTCTGATCACAGTCTGCCTTTCCATCTCCCTCTGTAGAAGTCCTTGGCATTCACTCTCCGCACTTTTCTGCCCCCATGAGTTTGCTCAGGCTCATCGCTCAACCAGACATGCTCTCAGTTCCCCTCTGCCTGTCAAGATTCTACCCATCCCTCAAGGCCTGCATTGTGTGCTTTGATCTCCACGTTTACCTTCTTTCATCCGATCTACTCCTTCAGTAGTAGACTACTCCTTCAGTCTACTTTTTCTTGGACACGCCCCCAACCTTCTGGGATGCAAGAATAAACAAACAAACTTGAGCCCATGCTCATCTCCTACAGAGCCTACGGTCACTTTCCATTCTGCTTGGAATCAAGAGTGCACAGGGTGTAAATACTGAATACATTCACTTGGCGTTCAGAGCCTATTTTCCAAGCATTTAATTTATTTCTACTGTGTGCCAGACTCCGAGCTTGGCAATGAGATACAGATGCGATAGCTAAGGTGACAAACAGCATGCAGTCTGTGAAGTGCTCCAACACAGGTGAGCACAGCAAATTTATTGGAGTGGTACTAGTTCAGGTGAGTCAATACACGGATGAAAGAATGGATGAATACGTGAATGAGTAATTTATTTTAATTCTCTAGAGCTGACATTTAGTACTCTGCAGTCCTCCTGATGGGTAAATCACCCTGATAAACTTCTGCGGCAACTACCATGCATATCCTAATTTCTTCCTCCACAGCATTTGTTAATAACACTCAAGTGATACAATATAGTTCTAGTGAATTCTGTACACCTGCTTCCTTGGGTATGTCATCCTGGTTTTTATTATGACATGGACTGAGGTCTCCACCTGCAAAATTAAAAACATTAATTTGGGAATTTTAAAGGTAATGTTTAAGCGTAAGGTTAACCTAACGGTTCATCATTAAAAACAGCTAAAGCATATTTAATGCTTCTTTGATTTATGTTTCGTCCTTGTGTGTAACCTTAACACTTTATTAATTTACTTTCTCTGGGTCTCTACTTATGATGATTTGAAGCATCTTCTTTTCAGAGTTCACTGCAAAAAGAACATCAAGGTCTTATTTTTGGGGACTTTTTCTGTTTTACAGCCTTTTCACTAAAAAATTTCCTTTTGCCTATTCTGGTTCTTCTATTTTGTCTGTTAATCACAGAAATTCAGGAGGCTTCCTGAACCTATACCGTACTTGACATCACGATCTAGTAGGTACTTTAAACTGAGTCTACACTCATACACTTCAGAGATCCAGTGACTCAGGATCATTGTGCTGTACAAGGTCAGACAGCATACAATTTGGACACGAGATCTTTCTTTATATCCTTCAGCAGAAGTTTAGTGGGGACGACTCAACAAAAATGTCTTATAACAAACAGTCAGATGTGATCTGCAGTTCTGTTTAGAAATATTTCTTCAGTCGGTCAGTTTTCATTCTTTCTTTTTTCTTGTTTTCATCCTATGTTAGACCCCTGTGAGCTCAGACTCATAAAATGAAAGACATCATCATTTTTTGTCTGTTTCAGTCATGCAGCAAATGTTTGTTGAATACCTACTATGTGCCAGGCATTTTTTCTAGACACTAGCGTGTGGGGGGTCATCTCGGAATCCTGCCTACCAGGTAGGTGGGGAACAAAATTGTGAAAGGGGCAAGAGAAGAAGCTGGAGACTAATTAGAAGGCGCTGGAGATGTCTAAGCTGTTGCTTCTCAAAATTTAACATGTGTGTGAATCTCCTGGGGATTGGGTTAAATTGTAGATTCCAACCTGGTAAGGCTACAGTGGAGGCCTGACTCTCCTGACAGTCTCCTAGGTGATGGTGTTGCTGCATGTGAAACAGCAAGACTAACAGGCCAGCGATGACGGTGGCTTGGGCTAAGGGTGCTAACAGTTGAGATGAGAAACGATCTGATTAAGGACATATTTTGAAGGTAGACGCAAAAGGGCTTGCTGAGGAGGAAACAGAGGCACCAGGATGACTTCTGTGTTTAGGGGATGGCAGTGATTATAGGAGGCACTTGTAGGGCAGAAATCCAGTGTTCAGTTGTGGATATGCTAAGTTAGAATCCAAGTAGAGATGAGCACTAAATGCTGTGGACAAAACAGGTTATAACTCATATTCAGTGCTCTAGAGACTTAAAACTTTGTGTTTCTATGCCCCACAACTATGAGACTCTTCCTAAGTGTGCTCAGAATTTATTGTACTGTTTGAAAAAATGTAAGCAATAAAAAGTGGTTTATCAATTCGTACTGCAATTTCTTTCTCTGCTTCTCTTGCATTGACACTAGTAAAACAAGCAGTGTTTTCTTGTCCCCATGCCAGTGTTCTTTACAGTGAAATTAACGTATTATTACTCAAATTGTTAAAGCTGTTCCCAGAAGCCAAAATGTGCATCACTGTGCATATTTAAAGCATATTGTATTCAAGTGCTGTCTAAACAGAGAGCTAGATTTTGAAATAAAATAAGTTTTCAGCAGCTATTATTGATTCTGGTGTATGCCTCACTAGGAGATGAATTACCAAAATTTCCCTGGCTATACAGGCAGTTTCATGGTGTGACTAATTATTATTTCTTTCCTGGGTTAAATTATGCAAAATTAGCTTTATCACATTATGAGAGCTTGCATGTAAGTCGATCCTCACTGATTCCCTTGTCACAAAAAGAAGATGGCATAGACTAGAGTTGTACGGAGTGTATGTTTTCTTATAATTTCTCTGAACATCAACCATGTGAAATCTTGGCCTTACCCATACTCATGTTCTGAAAGAAAAGCATTTGAAAGGATAGAAGCTGAAAACGGTGTGGCTACCTGCTCTTTCGTGGAATGGCGGCAGAAATGCTAGGGTTTAGCCAGAGAAGAGGTTGAGACTTGGACTCACAACATTGCATATATTTTAATAGATGAACGTTAAATAAAACATACCCATTGTTAGCACTGCTTGGGTGCTTAGCTAAGTTAATGTCCAGTGAAATAGGTTATGAGAGATGGTTTGTGGTTTCAGGGAGTGGTGAAATAAAGGCAACATAGGGCAATTTGGGTTTAGAGGACTATTCATTCTGTGGAATAGATGAAAATTCACTTCACTGTAAGCAAAAATCTTTAGAGAAAGCCCTGTTTTATTTTTTCTATTGTTAAACCATAAAGTCTGTTAGGCTTTATAACCAGGAAAAAAAAGGGGGAGAGGGGAAGGAAGGAGATATTTCAAGGAGAGCCTGGTGATTACATTTTTATAAATAAGCCCTGAGCAGATGGAAATTAAACCAAATCGTTCAACGCAGGGATAAGAGAAAGTCTAAAGGGGCCTCCCCCCACCCCATCCCCGTGGAGAGTACTAAGGAAGTCGGAACTTAACTCCTCTCATTTGGACATGCTTCAATCTGGAACCCTGAGCTAGGACTAACTATCTGATAGGACAAGTAGGTTTTCTGTTGATCTGGAAGAGCGTGATGGCTAAACAAGGCCATTGTTGAACCCTGCACTTGTTCTTTAAGCATCTTCTCATAGTGTATCATATTAAAACCCAGAATCGAAATCTAGGCATATAGTTATTTCTCAGTATTGGAGAAGAATTGGTTCCAGGATTCCCTCGGATACCAAAATCTGTGATGCGCAAGTCCTTTATATAAAATGGTGTAGTATTTGCATATAACCTACATACATCCTCCCGTATTCTTCGAATTATCTCTAGATTATTTATAATACCTAATACAATGTAAATGCTATGTAAATAGTTGTATATACAATGTAAATGCTATGTAAATAGGTGTATATACAATGTAAATGCTATGTAAATAGTTGCCAGTGCTATGGAGCATTCTGGAATTATTTTTACCAAATGTGTTTGCTCTGAGATTAGTTGAATCTGCAGAAGTGAAACCTGTGAATACAGAGGTCCAATTGTAATTATTTTAAGAATTGGTTTAAAGATGTCCCAATTTTCCCTACTATTGTGTCTATTTTTATGTAACATATTAACTACTTTATAAATATAACATTTAGCTTTTGCATGGTAATTTAAAAAACTAACTTCTTACTTTTTATTCCCCCTAGGAGCATTGAATCAAAAAAATTGGGGAAAGAAATATCCAACATGTAATAGCCCCAAACAATCTCCTATCAATATTGATGAAGATCTTACACAAGTAAATGTGAATCTTAAGAAACTTAAATTTCAGGGTTGGGATAAAACATCTTTGGAAAACACATTCATTCATAACACTGGGAAAACAGGTAAAATATTTGCATTTTGTTTCTGACGTTAATATGTTTATCAGACCTAGAGTATGTTTAGGTTATTTTCCTTTTATTTTCCTTTGAATGATGTATTCTGAACTGGATAGAAACTATAGGTAGAAGAAGTCAAATAGAAAATTGGAAGTTTAGACCTTCTGAAAATGTGTACAAAAAATTAAATGACCAAAGTCATAATATCGTGTTCTCCAGTAATATAACAATAAAGATGCCTCCTCTGGAAGAGCTGTTAAAGATAACGTAATATATAGCTATTGTAATTTAATAACCCCATCACTGGTTAATCACTTAGTCAATCAGGATTTCTTTTTCTTGGGCATTTTATTTGATCTTGTCTGCTCAGCCTTGTGCTGTGTTCAATATTTGGATGTGAAAAAAGCAATCTATTATAATTGAATTTTAAGAAATTACTAGCCCTTCTATTAGAAAGTTTAAAATTATATACCATCCTTAGGAAGCACTCTCTAAGTTTTTTCTCTTAGTATGCAAAATATAATACCATAAAAAATTCCAGTAAACAACAGATAGACAAAATAGTTTATAAAAGTGAACAGTATTGTTTTTCTGATCTTATAGGTTAAATGAAATCGTATATATATCAGGAAGTTATGCAAAAACAAATATAGGAAAAAGATTAGAAAAAATATTCACTATAATAGTAGCTATGTTGGTGTGGTTTTATCATTAGTGGTATTTTTCTCTGTTTTCCATATTTTGGTAATGTAATTATTTTAATGTGGTAATTTAATTTTAAGTCCCGTGAGGGTAGGAATTTTCAACATCAGTGCCTGATAAATAATAAGCATTCAGTAAGTATTTTTCTGAATGAATAATTTGAAAAATTATTACATGTTATAAGATATTATTAATTTAATACATAATAGTATATTGTCCCAAATCTTGACATTTTAATTACCAGTTTTAAAGGATGTTACAAAGCAGTAAAGCATGTAATCTCTGCTTTATTTTTCTTAGTGGAATGTGGTAAAGCACTTGATCTTTAGAGCCACACTTTTTAGGTTCACTACTGGCCATTTAAAGCACAGTGTGGAACCCTGAGCAAGTTACTTAACCTCTCTGTGACTCAATTTCCTTACCTGTTAAATAGGGATTGTAATGGTATCTTCTTCCTAGGGTTGTGTGAGGATCAAATATTTAATACATGTAAAGTAGTGTAATGCATGGCATGTCGTAAGTGATAAATGTTGACCATTATTGTTATTGTGTTTGTTGCTATTGTTATTATTCATGAAAGTTTATATCTCTAGCTGGCTGGTGTCCACTGGGAAAAAAAGCACAGCCTAAAAGTTAAGAATTATGTTCTATTTGGCAGACTTTATACTGGCCAATGTGTTGGATTCTGTTCCTAATGCCAACAGTGGTTTCTGCTTGATAGAACAAAGACTATTTAAATCTGATTGAGAGACATTGAAATCTTGCATTAGGGTCTCCAGAGGATCATTAATCTCCAGATGACTCCTAAAGTACAGTCAGATAGTATCTGCTACGGAACTGAAATAGGAGAGTTTAAGATTCTGAGAGTTGCAACCGAGACTTCAAACATGAGATGGCTTAAACCCCTTCAATAGGAATGGGTCTCCCGCCTTCCTTGCCACAGTCTAGGACAGAAGTTCTGAAGCTTGTTGAAGCCTGGAGTGATGCTTGGAGGCATAAGGAGATGGGACAAATGCAGCCCCCTGTTAAAGAGTAGAAACAGGCTGACCTTGAGAAGGTTGGGGGTACCCCCAGGAAAAGACTTCCTCTTTCCACTCCTCTGTTCCTTCTCCCTTTAACTATCCCCTCACTACCCTTTGATGCGTTAGGGGGGCAGGGCTTTGGACACCAAACAAACAAATCTTGGAACACCAAACAGACAGGGCAGGTGGACTGCCTGTCTCCTGCTTTTAGTGCTGTATAGCAGTTAAGGTTTTAGGTTTATTTTACATTTGTGGCAATAGGATACATTAAGTATACTATGCAGAGTTACAAAGTTCAGCTTCCAAAATGGTAACTTTTTCTAAATTTATCAAATAAATGATTTTATTAATGTACTTTAATAGATGAAAATTTAGTTAAATTTGCAATTTTGATTCTCAGAAACTTAGATGCAATTTTATTGTTTTTCTTTAAGTGGAAATTAATCTCACAAATGACTACCGTCTCAGTGGAGGAGTTTCAGAAACGGTGTTCAAAGCAAGCAAGATAACTTTTCACTGGGGAAAATGCAATATGTCATCTGATGGATCAGAACATAGTTTAGAAGGACAAAAATTTCCACTGGAGGTAAGTCAATAGTTCCACTAGTTACTATTTTGTTTTCTAAATCATTGGGATTTTATTTAGCATATAATTTAATTCATTTGTAATCAACTTTATAATTTATACAGCTATATTTTGTTTACTTGGTTAATATCTGCCTTCTTCACTAGCCTCAGCTCAATAAGATCCATATGTGATTTTCCACGTCCTGGTAATGCAGAGTGTCACATTATAGATGATCAATAAATACTGATGAGTGAATGAATGAAATTCTTTCCATAGCCCAGTAGGAATAAAAGGGGAAAATTTTATCAACATACTGGAGAATCAAAAAGCTTCAAATTAAAATGAGAAAATTTTCAGATTTAAAATTGGCAAAATAAATATAATTATAATAAATAGTGTGTGTGCAGTGAAATATGTAAACACTTTCATACATGTCTGGAGAAAGTATAAATTGGTAGACTTTCTGGGAAGCAGTTCACTTGTTTTTATCAAGAACTTTAAATGTTTTATTCTCAATATTCACATTTCAGTTTGTAGCAATTTAGTCTGAAGAATAATTAAGGACATAAGAATTTATGTGCAAAGACTTATTTACAATAATAAAAATTGAAACAAAAGGAAATGATTAAATACATTATGATAGATTATTATAGATCTTGTAAAAATCATGTTTTTCAACTATTTATTTACACAGAAAAAGTTCATCGTAAGTGCATTTAAAAAGTGGAACATAAAATAGTATACACAGTCTTTTTTTTAAATTAATTATTTATTTATTTTTGGCTGCGTTGGGTCTTCCTTGCTGCGCCCGGGCCTTCTCTAGTTGTGGTGAGCGGGGGCTACTCTTCGTTTCGGTGCGCGGGCTTCTCATTGTGGTGGCTTCTCTTATTGTGGAGCACGGGCTCCAGGCACAAGGGCTTCAGTAGTTGTGGCTTGTGGGCTCTAGAGCGCAGGCTCAGTAATTGTGGCGCACGGGCTTAGTAGCTCCGCGGCATGTGGGATCTTCCCCGACCAGGGCTTGAACCCGTATACGCAGTATTATTATTCCAAATTTTGTAAAACATGAAACTAATTAGTGGCTGAGAGTACAGTCTGAGTCAAACGGACGAGGCTTGAATACTGGCTTCACCGTCTAGTTAGTAGCTATATGACATGACATTGTAAAAATTATTTAATTTCCCTAAGCTTCTGTTTCTGTTCCGTGAAATTGACATAATAGTAGTAGCACATCTCTGTAAAGTTATTATGAGGATTAAATGAAAGATTGAATTATTGCTATTGTAAAAATAATTGAAGGAAACCAAGAAAACATTAATAGTGATTTTCTCTGGGTGATGGCATTATAGGTGCCTTTTCTTTTCTCCTTTAAAGTTGCCATATTTTCAATATTACCTGTAATAAATCTGTATTACTTTTATAATCCAAAATAGTTATTGATAATAAAAATAACATAAATTAGTTATTTCATAAAGGATTAAAATATTTTAATGTGGAGAAGCACATTCAAGTTTATGACTTATAATTTTTTAAATATCCTTAAAGAAAAGCATGTTTATCAAATTTGGTTTGTTAAAAATACGAAAGTCAACCCATTAAACACATAACATTCTCACTTCCGAGAGTTTAGCTCTCTCACAATACTACTTAGAACAATGGTGAAAATCAAGAAAAACTAACAGTAACAAAAGCTGTGATTCCGCAAAATAAATTATACAGAATCTGTGTACTAAACCTCACGTATTTTTCTTATTTAAAAGCCCCTCAAGTTGTCTCTCAGAGATGTCATTTGTTTGTTGTTTGCTTTTTATTTCATTTTTTAAAACATTCATGGTTTTAATTATTTATTTTATTTATTTTTATTTTTTTGGCCGCGCCACGTGGCTTAGCGGGATCTTGGTTCCCTGACCAGGGATTGAACCTGGGCCCACAGCAGTGAAAGCCCAGAATCCTAACCACTGGACCGCCAGGGAATTCCATCTTGTTTGCTTTTCAAAACACTCTCCACGTAATTGTGCAAGCAGGGAAACTGGGGGGTATGCGTGACCTGCTCTTTCTTTCCGACCTCTCATATCCTATAATCAGCACCTCAGTTCTGCCCCTAAATGATGTGGGAGGTCAGAAAAAGGTTCAAACCACCTTTGTCTCTTACTTGAGTATCTAAGTCCCTGCAGCTAGTTTCTCTCCAGTCTTAATCCCTTCTGCTCTCCCCACTTCTCCCCAGCCCTGCCCCCTTCCCATCAGGGACTTCTATTGCCCTCCAGCCCAAACTGCTGGGACTGCCTGTGTGGCCCCTGCCTACTTCTCCAGCCTCATATCTCTCTTCTCCTCTCACGTGTGATCAACTGAACTTCTAACAAACTACTTTCCATTTCCCACACTTCTCATACTTTCTTGCCTGTAGGCCTTTTCCTAGCTGGCCCCTCTGACCTGAACACACATTCATCTCTTCTGCTTTTTCATCTGTCAACTTTAAAGCCACTCATGCTTCAGGGGTCAACTTGGAAATCCTCTCTCTGAAAAGGTTTTGGTGACCACCCAAGGCAGGAGCCACTGCCTTCCTCTGCTTCACACCTGCTATTTCTCTGATCCATAGCCCTAAATGCACATTAATCTTTTCAGAGGCTTTCTGCTCTTCCCTTAATTATATGTCTAAACTACCTGAGTTATCAAATTTCCAAGCCCACGACCCTAGGAGCACCAGCTTGTAAGTGAGAGTGGAGGCTGTTATAGATAGATGTGTGGACTGAAGTAGAAATGAACAAGGGATAGCCTCGCACCAGTGGGGAGAGACTTAAAATAAGGAATTTATGACTCCTTTGGTATTTTTTAGGTAGAAGCAGAGAGTTCTTGAGAGTTTCACTGTTAGTAGAGCACAATACAATAATGTCCAAAACTGGTAGCTCAGACCATCAAGAAAGGCATGTCCATTCAGGAAAGAATGAAACCATATTTGAAAGAATTCCATCAAAATAGTGAAAATAACATTTGATAATTTATTACATTTGATAATTGCTCTAGTAAATTATTCAGTGTCCCCTGGTAATCACAAAGTGGTAATTTCAGTTCTAGATCTGTCCAACTTTGTATTTCTTTCTTCATTGAAGGATAAGTGATAGTTGTGTATACATGTAATTGATAAAATATTTTGAAAATTCACAAAATATAGAATTATATAGTTTATAGAATTTTTCAAAGAGAATTTAATGAACTGATAAATTATTTTATTGTCTTTTTGCTGACTTTTTTGTGAAGTCTTTGTATGTAATAAAGGCATCTTTGTTACATTTATAGATGCAAATCTACTGCTTTGATGCGGACCGATTTTCAAGTTTTGAGGAAGCCGTTAAAGGAAAAGGGAAGTTAAGAGCTTTATCCATTTTATTTGAGGTAATCATTATACAGAGATTTAGCACTAACTTTTCAATCATGGGGAATACCAAAACACACTTTTTTACAAATAGAAGGGCTCATAAGTGGAATGATAACTGGTGATTATTTTCAAAGAGAACAACCTCTTGGCTGGTATGTTTAAAAGGGGACTCTTGTATTTGTCAATTGGATATGTCACTTCCAGCTGGAGCAAATCTGTGCACTCCTACACTACAAGATTTGCTTATTTGCAAAGCATCAGCATGATACAGCAGTAACTATGAATCGTAACATTTTAAAATGTCCTTTTCTTAATGGAAAATTTGAAAATTATCTGGTTTTTGTTTGGTTTATTCTTAACTTGCTGTGAAAAAAAGTGTGCATTTAGGACATTACTTTTGAATACTTAAAATAGAATTTACTAATCTTTACATTTTATTGAATAATTAGTCAGATATTTTACGCAACTTTTAGAACATCATTCTTCTTTCACAGGTTGGAATAGAAGAAAATTTGGATTACAAAGCAATTATTGATGGAGTTGAGAGTGTTAGTCGTTTCGGTAAGCTATTTGGAGAAATCTCTTTCTTCCAGATTTACTGGAATGCATGTGAATTTTTACAATGTTTTTACAATGTTATAAAAATCACTTGTTCCGGGGCTTCCCTGGTGGCGCAGTGGTTGAGAGTCCGCCTGCCGATGCAGGGGACACGGGTTCAAGCCCTGGTCTGGGAAGATCCCACATGCCGCGGAGCGGCTGAGCCCGTGAGCCATGGCTGCTGAGCCTGCACGTCTGGAGCCTGTGCTCCGCAACGGGAGAGGCCACAACAGTGAGAGGCCCGAGTACCACAAAAAAAAAAAAAAAAAAAAAAAATCACTTGTTCCAAGGAGGAAGAGCAGACATTTGTAAAGAGGAGCAATCTCTCACATCTCACACTTGACAATTTATACACTTCTCACTAAAAAACAATTTATCAGAAATTTTTGTCACATAAAATCATAAAACGTTAATGTAAGTAGGAAGTTGCAAGTTTTCTAATTCTTTTATTGAAAATAATCTAATCACATTATGCATTTAAACGTATTTTTATTCTGTCTCTGCATTGTACATCTGTAAAAGACTCTATAAGCTGAAACCAGTTAATTTTATAAAAGTTTTATTTTAAAGTGAAAAGGGAATTGTTACTCAAGTTCAAATGTATTCCCTGGTGGTTTCCTTGATAAGTCCTTTGCTTTACCAATATGATGAGATAAGATTTTTGGAAGGTGAATGCCTACATAGAACAAGGTTCACTATACTTTTATACTGTTCTGCCTGCTATCTCACGGATCTTGTAATTGTCACAGCAAATGCTTTTGACAACATTGGCAAGAGACAGCAAACCTGTTGTTACTGTTGTTTTATTTTTATTAAGCAGAGTATTAATGTTGTCCTGAGTTATCAATAAAGGAGGAGTATTCCTCTCCGGGAAGCTGCAAAATGTGAAATCAGAAACACAACTCACATAGATCCTTTTCCTGAAAGCAGAAATCTGGCCTAGGGTTGATTCATCTTTGTCAATTATGTGTGAGAACTTGAACTGACCAAACTCTTCAGAAGTCAGGCATATGTGAGGTCCTGCAGTGCAGCTTTCTTTTTTTGAAAGGTGCAATCAAACGGCATAAAGCTGTTAGTTATCTCCCTCCATCCACCTAGATTGCAGAATTCAACATTGAATGCCATAAGCCACACTTAATTTTTCCCTCATTTAGTCAGAAAGTGGAGTCTATGCAGACTGCAAGAAGGCAGCTAGTTTGAATTCCTAAACTTAAAATGATGTAAAATATGAACCTGAATGTTCCCAGGCCTTGCACCAGCCTGTGGGACCACAGAAGTGATACTAACACTGGTTGTTAGTCCTGCTTTGTGCAGCTGTGGCACTTTGGCCACTCTCTTGAGGCCTCTTCAGTTGTTTCTGGGGGTCTCTAGGAGGGTGTAGTCTGAGCTTAAGAACCAATTTGCTCATGTTCTTGGACTAAAGCTTCCTTTTTAATATCTACTGTCTATAAGCCATTGAGGAGGATGCTTCATTAGAGCCTGCTGTCACATAGTACCCTCCCTGGGAATGTGGGTTCCCTAACAGCATTCTGCCTCTGTCCTGGCTCTTAATTCAGAAACAGAACAAATGGTCTCCTGGCTGTCTGGAAACACATACTAGTCTGCCCTCTATCTATCTATCTTCTCTCTCTCTCTCTACCCATGCACCAACTTCTCTCCTCTTTTACCAAAAAATAAAATCCTCCATGCCTATCAGCCCATCTACTATATACTTAATATTTCCATATACTCAGCAAGGACACCTAAGCCCATACAGTTGTAGAGCTAGGATTTAGAACCTGTCTGTCCAAAAAGTTTGTTCTAATATATTGTAGAGATTTATATTAGTTATATGTCCGGAACCCATATGAAACAGTCTGATTTGAGTGGTTGTGAGATATGATCTGTCCAAACTAAATAAGTTAAGTCCTTCCAAAGTTAAATGTTTGAGAGTTCTTGGATTAAATTTAGTCCTATTTCAGAGTCTAGAAAAAACCCTGGTGCCCCATAAACGGTAGGTTTCCCAACATTGGCTGCCAGCCATTGCTGCTGGGAACTTGAAGGCAGTGCTCGTCTTTGGACAGTGGCTCAGGAACTGCAGCTAAACTCACATTATATGGAGAATATGTGGCTAAAATCCTGCCACATATTCTCCATATAATGTGAGTGACACAAAAAATCAACACTGTTCAACCATCATTCAGATTATAAAGTCTGCCTTATTACAGTGTGGGCTGGTTGCTCATTTCCTATATTCCTCTCTAAGAGACAAACCCATTTCTCTTTCCTTCCCTCTTTCTTACCTTTTTTTCTTTTCCTTCCTTCCATCACACCTACTCTATGTTAGACATTGCTCTCACATGGAGTGGTGAGAGAGGGTGCGGCCGCAGCAATCAGAGATAATGCATTAATATTCCCCAAACAGAGCCCACAAAAGGAAAAACTGTTAGTCGAAATCCTTCAAGTTGCGAGAAGGAGACACACCCCAGGTAAATCATCAGTGATTCTCAAATGAGAGTTCTCATCAGAATGATTTGTGGTGCTTTCCTAATCACAAATGCAGGCCAGGAATTTGTATACTGAAAAATCCTCACAGGCAGTGTTGATGTAGCCCCACCCTAAGTCTCATTGTCCTAAGTGATAAGAATTGGTTTTAAGTATTTAATGGTTCTTTCCTTGCATTGGGCCTGACCATGGTCTTTGTCTTTATCTCCATGTCTCTCACCCTCCTCATCTTTCCACCTCCTACTATCAGCCTCCCACGAAGGAGGATCTGATTGGTTTGTTAACCATTAATTCATGTTCAAAGGAAGAGGATCACTGAGTGAATGACTGATCACAAATAGAGCAGTGTTGGCTCAGGTGTGATTCTCTCTTGTGTTAGTAATAGTGAGGTTATTCAGATGAGGTGCATGTTTTTGCAAGCCACAAAAAAACCCCACCTTAGTCCAGTTTTCTCATAAGATGATGGTGCAATTGGAAAATGCTACTGTAATTGTAAAGTCTTGTGACATCAGAAAGAAACTTAGGACATGTGCGTACATAACAACAACAAAAAAAGGTACAAAATAGTTAACGTGTCCATAACAGAGACTAGATAAGTGGTATTGAAGTGCCGTTGAAGGAAGAATGGATTCTATACTGAGATGAGGAAAGGAGGAATTGAAAACTTTCTTCTGATTCTTTCCATTGCTCTTAATTATTTCCCCTTTAATTTCTTCTCCAATTTCACGACCGTTATCTATTTCACCATCCCTGTTCAAATCTTCTGTTTTTCCTTTTCTGGCTTCTAGGTCTCCTGGTGTTTAATTTCCCACCTAATTTAGCAGTGAGTCAGTTTCTGGCTCCTTACTTAATTAGTATTCTCTACGTCCACATTTCCACAGAACATTTGTAAGATAAGTTTTTTCATCAGAAAAAGGAAGAATTGTAGTCCGTTGATGATTAAAAAAGAGGTTATTTAATCACAAATTTTCTAAATATCAAAAACATAAATCTGAAAATGGAAAAATATTCACGTATTCAAAATAGTTTCCTTAGTTTCTGAGAACTTGAATCTGAGTCTGAATTCTAAATAATCTTGTCTTGACATTGGAGGAGAGGAAGACATACTTTTAGAAGTTACTAATTAACCCATTAAACCTAACGTAACTTGAATTTTCTAATGGATTAAAACGACTTAGGTTGTATCTACATGACACTATCAATTCTGTCAATAGGTTTTTACTTCTAAGATTTAGTCTTAAATGCAGACTGGAAGCAGTTATCTATAACTTTATTAGCAGGCTTCTTTCTTCCTGAAGAAGTTTCTGTATTGCAGAAAAAAGTAACATTCAATAACTAACTTTTAAATGGAAATAGTTTTTTCCTTGAGGCTTTCTGGATGTGTCCAATCTTCATTTCATTTAGAGCTGTAATGTACTATTAAGATCATCTGGTCCAAAATGTAAAATATATAGCTAGTGGGAAGCAGCTGCATAGCACAGGGAGATCAGCTCGGTGCTTTGTGACCATCTAGAGGGGTGGGATAGGGAGGGTGGGAGGGAGACGCAAGAGAGAGGGGATATAGGGATATATGTATCTGTATAGCTGATGCACTTTGTTATACAGCAGAAACTAACACAACATTGTAAAGCAATTATACTCCAGTAAAGATGTTTAAAAAAAAAAAAAATCATCCGGTCCAGTTATTTCATTTTGTAATGAGGAATTTGGGGTTCAAGAAGACTAAAATCTTGCAAAAGCTTTACTCAAGGTTTTCAACTCTGGCTGCATGTTTGAATCACCTGGGGACGGTTTTTTAAAAAAATGTAGACGCACCTAAAATTATAGCCTAAAAATAAATATAGATGCTCAAGTCCCACTACTAGAGATTTAAATTAAAACAGCCTAGGGTGGGGTCTGGGACATTGATATTTTTTTAATGCTCCCCCGATAATTCGTATACTGCTACTCTGTATTGTACCATCTCACTTAGGCTAGATTAAATTGGCGTCAGGGACTGTTTCTTTTTTTTTTTTTCCCGGTACGTGGGCCTCTCACTGTTGTGGCCTCTCCCGTTGCGGAGCACAGGCTCCGGACGCGCAGGCTCAGCGGCCATGGCTCATGGGCCCAGCCGCTCCGCGGCATGTGGGATCTTCCCGGACCGGGGCACGAACCCGTGTCCCCTGCATCGGCAGGCGGACTCCCAACCACTGTGCCACCAGGGAAGCCCAGGGACTGTTTCTTAATGACCTAAATCTACAAGACAGAGCAGAGGACACGTACTGGACTGGGTAGTTAAACACAGATAAGTTAAAATAAGTTAAACACAGATCTCACTGGTAAGCAGATTGCTGCCCATATGAGTGAGGACTGGTACACAAAGAGCAAAATGGCCAAGGCAGTGCCATTGGTAAGTGCTGTTGGAAAGATGCAAGATCAAAAATGGGACTCTTCAAGGAGACGGATTTAGCTGGGTTGTTTCAAGGTTCTAAGACTAGATGGAACACTTAGGAAAGGTCTACCAATTTTTTGTAGGAATTCTCTATTCTCGATACAAGTTATATATCTTTGTAAATATAGCAGGAATAAATCAATATTTTTATCATATATATATAAAATCTGAAATATATTTTCTACTCTTTGTCCTGCCTTTTTACTCTCTTAATGGTGACTATTGATAAATAGATCCTGAGTATCATGTACATCATTTTTCCCTTTGTGAATAACACTTCTTGCATGCTATTTAAGAAATCTCAACGTACCCTAACGTTATGGAGATAATTTTCTATGTTTTCCTCTAAAAGCCTTATTAGTCTGTTCACATCTAGATCCACACTCTATTCAGAACTGATTTGTGCTTACGGTGTGAAGTAGGGAATAAAGATTCATGTTTTTCTACAAGGATATCCAGTTGACACAGCAGTGCATATTGAAAAGGTTAATCATTCATTACATAGTAATTTTTCTGTCTTAAATCAAGTAACCATATATGTGTGTGTCTGGACTCTTTATTTTCTTCCATAGTTCTCCATCTTTGCATAAATATCTCACTATCGTGATTTCTATGGCCTTATATAGTAGGTCTTCCTACTTGGTATCCCTACCTTTGTTATTGCTCAAGATTGTCTTAACTTTTTTTGTGGTTACATTTAAATTTTAAAAACAGAATGTCAATTAATACACACACAAACACACACACACACACACCCCAACACCAACCCATCTGGAATTTTGATTAAGATGTCATTGACTCCGTAAAACAACTTGGGGAAAATTAACATCTTCACAATACTGAATCTTCCCATTAACATATTTCCCACCATTTTAAGGTTTTATCTAATTCTCTCAAAGTTTTAAAATTTTCAGTGTAGATGTTCTACACATCACTTGTTAGATTTACTTGTATTTGATATTTGTTGCTATCATGTTATATTGTTTGAAATTTCATTTTCTATTGTTTGTTACCAGTTAATAAAAGTACAATTAAGTTTTATATATTGGTGTTGCATGCAGTGACTTTGCTAAACACACTTATTAGTTCTAATAGTCTGTAAATTATTTTCACTATCTCACATGCTCAGCTAAGTTATTTGAAAATTATGATGACATCATTTTTTCCTGCCCAATCTTCATGACTCTTTTTTTCTTTTTCATACCTTATTGTAAATAAATAAAGTAAATAAATGGTCTCAGTCCTCCAGTTCAATGTTAGATAAAAATGGTGGTATTGTAGAAGGATTCCTTGTCTCATTCTTTATCTCTAAGGGAAAAACTTTCAATAAGTCATTTTTAAATATGATGTTTATTATAGACTTTTGAAGATATCTTCATCAGAATAAGGTTTAGTTTTTCTTTTCCACAAATTGGTATTAAATCCTATCAAATGGTTTTACTGTATCTATTCAGATGGCCATATGATTTCTGAATATCTTTCATAGGTAAAAATAATCTCTCCAGCATCTTGCCCATGTAATGATAAAGCATCTAGCACTATGTAGGGATATATGCAAGAAAATTTAGAGTATGCCAGTTTTATCACCATTTTTGAAATAAATCGAAAATGTTCTTTTTTGTTGTTGTTTTTGCGGTACGCGGGCCTCCCACCGCTGTGGCCTCTCCCGCCGCGGAGCACAGGCTCCGGATGCGCAGGCTCAGCGGCCATGGCCCACGGGCCCAGCCACTCCGCGGCACGTGGGATCCTCCCGGACCGAGGCACTAACCGCGTCCCCTGCATCGGCAGGCGGACTCTCAACCACTGCGCCACCAGGGAAGCCCCTACAATGTTCTTAAAATTTCAGTTCTGATTAAATACATACCAAAGCATATGTCTTTGTTTCATAGGAGCTTTGAGCAGCTAAGTTCCACTGTTGGAATTTCAGCTGAGATGTGTGTGATTCCTTTGTAGGGAAACAGGCTGTGTTGGATCCATTCACATTGCTGAACCTTCTGCCAAACTCAACCGACAAGTATTACACTTACAATGGCTCCCTGACATCTCCTCCCTGCACAGACACCGTTGACTGGGTTGTTTTTAAAGATACAGTTAGCATCTCTGAAAGCCAGGTAATCTTGGAAATTCAAACAAATGAAGTAATTTGAAGCAATCTTGAAAGAATTATTTTCTAAGCTTTACTATAGAATATCTGTTTTAAAGCACTTGCCGATATGCCTTTGAAGCAGATACACAGTTAAATTATGTGTTACTATATGTTAAATTATCTTCTTTCCAGCTGGCTGTTTTTTGTGAAGTTCTTACAATGCAACAGTCTGGTTATGTCATGCTGATGGACTACTTACAAAATAATTTTCGAGAACAACAGTACAAGTTCTCCAGGCAGGTGTTTTCCTCATATACTGGAAAGGAAGAGATTCATGAAGCAGGTGTGTATTGAAGTATAATTTTGTAGGAGGTAATTGTGGTATAGTGGAAAATATACAAGGCTTTGATTTTTGGAAATATTTTGATTATAGCCTTGTAGCTTTAGGTAAGCACTTTAACTTCTCTGAATCTCAGTTGCCATTTTTATAAAATGGCAATTAAAAATATCTGTCTTTCCAACATGAATAACCCCATTTTGCAGACAAGAGACACAGTTTCAGTAAGGAAAGTAATTTTTCTAAAATACATAGTAATAGGTGGCAAAGTCACATACACACCTCCACATTCTTTGTGTCATTTGCCTGAGCTAACAGCTATAAGAGAGGGATGAATAAGGGGTGAGGTGTTCAGAGCTTGGGGAGATCACTTCTGGTTGGGATGACTAGGGAATCTCCGTGGGAGAACCACATTTGACCTGAGTCTTGATGTGTGATTTGGGTTTTAAATAAGTACTCATCCTTGTGCTGGCAGCTCCCAGAGAAGCCTAGTACCTAGTAAGGATTGAAACCAAAGGCACTGAATTATTAATGAATAAAAAGTGAGTCTTTCCCCCAGTTTCTTTCTTTGAAAGAAAAGAAGTTTGTCCTTGTCAAGTCCAGGCGATGGAGAGGAGGGAAAGTCTCTGGAGTCTTTTGAAGCTGACACAGCAGTCAGAAGCCTTTGAAAGTGTCCAGAGGACACAATCAGTTGCATCTACTGACTTGTTCTTTTCAGTTCACACTGAGGGTGCACTGGTTCATGAAAGAAAGAGTTCAAGTGGCCTTTGCTTTGGGCACTGAAAACCTTTCCAAGTACATGGTCTTCTTTGATCCCCATCCTGCAATGAATTTTTGGCTGTGTATAATATTAATTCAATAATTGTCTGCTTTTGAAGGTTGGGCATTAAAACAGCATGTTTTTATTGTTTCGATGTGATAATTTTGGGAATTGTTTATCCTTTAACAACAACAGAGCACAAGACAACAGTGATGAATAGCTGCACTTAATGTGACATTGTTTCAAATTAAATTGCCCCAAAGTGAGGACATTTAATTATATTTCTACCCAAAATAGTAAATACTAAAACTTCCTGTCTGGTAAATAATACACAGTTGATTAGAAAAAAGAAACAGATTTACCCATCTCCTTTTCCGAAATGCAAATGACCAAATGACAAAGTAAATAAATACGATTTTTTGGTCATGTACTTTTATTAGTTATACTTTATTAAAACCCTTCAGTGGCTCCCATTGCTTTTAGAATAAAATCCAAACAGTTTGTCATGACATGGTAGGGCCTATTCAGCGCTTACTGGCCTTAGTGCTTACCCCTCCCTGGCCAACTTCCTTCCCTCATCCCGACCTCTATGAGGTCCCTGAAGGGGGCAGACCACACTCTCCCAGGTTGCATGTTCTTCCCTGCTGGTCTCCTCCTTGTTCTTCAAGACTCAGGTAGACCATTGCCTCCACTGGGGAGCCATCTCTGACTCTACCTCCACCCCTACCAAGCCTGGCTCTGGCTCGGGGGCACAGGACTGTGCCCTCATGAAGGTGCCGTGCCCATAGGGTGCAAGATGAATGATGCTCGTCTGGGGTTCCTATGCGCTGGGCAGCCACACTTCTTAGCAGTTGCCATTGTAGGATATTGTCTGTTTACTTATCTGTCCCCCACCACCGTCTGAGCTCCAGGAAGGAAGTAACTAAGTCTTTTATCACTTTACCTCCTTTGCTGGGCTAAAGTAAAGCTCTCATTCATCAAATAGTCACCAAATGACTGAAAAAATCCATTTGCATATATAATAAAAATATGGCAGGCTGTGCTCAATGGGTGCCTCTTGCATCGTTTAACATGTAAACCCTTCCGTTTTAATGTACATCATTGTTGTTTTTCACAGTTAAGGGATGAAGGCTAAAAATAATAATAAAAACAGTAATAGACCCGTGTGTTCAAACAAGCATTGGCCGTATTTTCCTCATTTTATAGTTTGGGAAGCTGATATTGAGTGGCTCACCCAAGTTCATGGAACTGTAAAAGGCTGGAGTCAGTATTTGAACCCAGGTCTTCCTAATTCTACAGACTTTCAAAGCTCTCTCCACTAGGCTTTATAAGGGAACATAATTTATGCTTACATAATTTTATAATAAAAACTGATGACTTCAATGACATGAAACTTTTTTAAACATAGTATTGGCTCTTTTCAAAAACTAGGACAATTGAATTCTTGCATTTTCCATTATGAGTATTTGCATTCACCAAGCACGTATTTTCCGTGTACATGTTCCTGTGATTTTTTTTTTCCCTTAATACACTATTGCCCTTCTACTTTCTCGAACTGAATTTGAAAATAAGAACTGAGGATTGCATTTATTTTCAGGATTTAATCTTTATTAGATTTAGTCTGAAAATGTTTTTATTACATGAGCATTGTAAAAAAGGAGAAAATATAGATAAGCACACAGGAGAAAATAAAAATGCCTTATACTGTCATTACCCAGAGATAACTGCTATGAGGATTTTGAGGAATATCCTTCTAGGTCTGTCTCTTAAATTAAAACTATATTATTGTATCTCACAAAAATCAGGCTGTACCACACTTATCTGTTTATTGATTTTGCTTTACTTAATGATGTAAATATATCATCAATCACATTCTTAATTTTATGTACTATTCCATTGTATAGTCATAGCAACTTATTAAATCAGTTTCTCAGTTTGGGACATTCAGATTATATTTATATATTTTGCTATTATAAATATCAAACATCCTCATTTTGACCATGAAAAAAGTAAGAGGTGGCATGAAAATTGTTAGAATTCTGCTCTTGGTAAATGCATTGTAGAAAAACATATTTTGCAAAATATCAATACATTATAAGTAATTGCAAAACCCATGAGAGGTCTGCATATCCATGCAAACTTCTTGAGGGTGGAAATCAAGCCTTATTCATTTTTGCATTCATAGGAAAATGCACTCAATGTTTGTGAATGAATCCATATTTTACCAGAACTTCAGTCCTCTATTTTTGCATTTTTACCTAGCGTTGCCATTTATTAAAAGGCATTTATTTTTGGCTTCAAGGAATGGGCGGTGGCTGTTCTAAGAATCACAGAATTTAATGGAATCATCTGATCTTGAAGGAGTTAGTAAAAGCTGTCTCTTAGTTAATGAGAAATACGTGTCAGTAACCATACAAACATAACGTATGTGTAGAGGAGGTGAAGTCCAGGTTTGCCCCCTGCCTTCCAGGCAACAGATGCCTCCCTGCTGCCCTCTTATCCCACTAGCAAGGCTCTCCACCTAGAAGCAGGGGCCTCCTGACGCACAGTAGGAAAGAGCTGGGTCTTTTAAAGCCCAGTCGACTTCTGGTTTCAAACCGCAGTGCAAATACTTATTCGTTATATAAAAATTTTCAAGTTATTTAAATTCTCTGAGCTCAGTTTCCTCACCTATAAAATGTGAGTTCAAAATGGCCACCTTGTATGGTTGTTGTGAGGTTTAAATGAACTAAAGTTTGCAAATCAGTCCATTCCCTTGAACATAATATGCTCCAGACCCATAGCTCCTATAACTGTAGTGTATGTGTTTGTGTGTATGTATACACTCATGTATATATGTGTGTGTATGCATTTATATATTTGTATATATAGAATGGGGCAAGCTCTCACAAGTACGGTGTGCTATTCAAGTTTTCCATACTTAAGGCTTTTGTTTGTTAAGTAGAATTATAAATGCACTTTAAATCTCATTTGCTAGCATTGTAATATTATTTAATGCAAACTTTTTTTTAAAAAACCATAAAATATAAAATGCTTTTCAAGGCAGGGTAGCATGAAAAGAGTGTCTTCATAGCTTAATGTTGTATTTGAGCTATGAGAAATTTCCTGTAATTTCCTGAAAAATGTCATGATGCATTATTCATCAGTAGACCTACCTTCTTGAAGGTCAGTAGTTGTAAATAGCATTCATTAAGGCCACATGTACATTAACTCTGTGCTCTAACTATCTGTAGAAAAGTGACATGGAGATTATCTACTTCTTGGAAGATTATATGTTACAAATGGAACTGTTGACGAAGTTACTCTGTGTTCCTAGAGAAGATTGACTGAATTAGGTAGAATTCGAAAAATTTCTTTTGGTTATTTATCTAAAGGGGATGGCATATAATCATTGAGAAGTGCAGAGCAGTGATAGATCATTTCTAGTTATTTTTAACATTTGTGGCAATCTTTACATTCGTTTTATTAAGATCTGCTACTCTGTGAGGGGAAATCACAACCTTAATATTGATTGTCTTCTGAGTCTGTCAGTCTTCAAGTTCCTCACGTGGTAGTCATCAAATTACCTGTCTCAATACTTTTTAAAATGAGGCTCATAAACCTCAAACAAGGATGTGATGGATTTATCAGTGTGCATTCATGGAAGTACTTTTGCCATGGGCTGTGTTAAACTGTACCAAACCTCAAACAATGGGAAATACTGGGTAAAAACCTAGTGACATTTTCTCTGCCACTCCCCAAGGATCACCACGCTGTCTTTTCACTTCCATCTACATTTTTACTCATATTCCGTGGAGGTAAGACTGGGCCTTCTCCCTTAGGGCATGCGTCCCTTCTCCCAGGATGGGCACATAGAACAGCAAAGGCAGAAGGAAACTCCTATCTCCTGCCCTCGACCATCGGCACTGACTTTCGTGATTAGCTAATCACGAGACATGTCATAGGGAAAGAGGTGTCATGTTCTCCTCCTTTGTGCTTTTCCTTCATTTATTTCCTTTTCTTTTCCCACTTTTTTTCCTTTTTCCTCATGACATTCAACGCTTTGCCTATTAATCTTTTGCAATTTGCTCTGCAAGGCATACGCATTCCTATGTAGGAGGTATTCACTCTCCATATCCATTCATTTAAGTGATGAGAAGGTAAAGGACTTTGTGTGAGCTAAGTGTGTGAAGCTTTTACAACTTTTAGTGAGAAAAACATGTACTTTTGAAAAGCACAACCTAATTTGGTCTAAATGGCAGAATTTTTAAAAGTTTATTTTGCATTCCTCTGTAAATGGAGTCTAGGATTTGGAAACTGAAAGCACCCATTACATTTGACACCTTACTAAATTTAAGGATTAGAGGAATGAGTTTCCTATAGGCAGGGATGGCACCGTCTTTATTTGTATGTCCAAGAGTACCTGGAACCAAATAGATGAGAAGTGAATGTTGAAAATAAGTTTTTAAGTAAAAGAACATTTACCACTCCCTTAAGATGGAGATCACATTCTCATTCGTTATATGTGAGGATCCCGTGCATGTGAACTGAAGCGCTTACTTGTATTCTGTGTGACTCGACGTGGACTCCAGATTTGTCACCGCCTGGCTCACAGCCACAAGCTTGCAGAAACCCGATTGTCCTTCCTGGCCAGTGTTCCTTAAAGGATCAGTAACTGTGATCCAGATCACATGTAGCTTGTAGAAAGGAACCAGGGCATGCGCTTCATTCCTAAGGAAGGAAATGGGACCTCAACGTATTGTAGTTCTGAACTCCCCATAATCAAGGAAATTATATTTTTGTTACTATTTTATTACATTTATTGGTAGCTTGTATTTGGTGTCTGAATATATGTTGATCTGGAAGACACTTCTTGATTTTCAATCCAGATAATGAGCTTTATGGAGTGTAGATAAACTATTTTCAATACAAAATATAATGAAAACTTTGTGCAAATTAATAACTTATTCCATAGTCATTATGCAGCTTTATGTCTGAACACCAAGTAGTGTATATAAAATTAACTAGATTGTTATTTAAAAGATCCCGTCCTGGGCTTCCCTGGTGGCGCAGTGGTCGAGGGTCTGCCTGCCGATGCAGGGGACACGGGTTCATGCCCCAGTCCGGGAAGATCCCACATGCCGCGGAGCGGCTGGGCCTGTGAGCCATGGCCGCTGAGCCTGCGCGGTCCGGAGCCTGTGCTCCGCAATGGGAGAGGCCACGGCAGTGAGAGGTCCGCATACCGCAAAAAATAAAAATAAAAAAAGAAAAGATCCTGTCCTACCTTATAGAAGGGCAACCCTTTGGCAAGGTCATAGACTATATACGGAAGTACTGGTCTTTCTCTTGAATACATTCTAAAGTATATATCTTTTTTTCCATAAAATTCTGTATTTCAGCATCTAAAGATAAGATTCAGCGGCAGCTTTATTACATATTACTAAGCTATGATTATCAATAAGCAAAAGGAGTGTTTTAAAAATAAATTTCTAATTACAATGTAAATTTAAACTCTTAACCAAATTACTAATAAGCTTTTACAGACGTGTAAAGAAGAAAACAAAGGAATGAAAACCTGGTGGCAAGGAAATGTGAATTTCTTTTCAGAGTCCTACTTTATATTAATGCTGATGAAGTACCCACTGATTTCTACTGTTAAGGCAAGATAAACATAGGCGTCTGACCAAAATTGCCTGCACTATTTAGGAAGTAGTCCTTTGGGTATTTTGCAGCTAATAATTTTACGTTTTTCTCAGTTTCTCAGAGTTTTATGTTTTGTGTACATGCATAAAACTCTAATGCATTTTAAGATAGTTTCATCTTTGAGGAAGAGATAGTTCACTTTAAATCATTCTCACTCTGTACAAAGTGGGAGTGATTTTTGAACAAAATCTGCAAATGATATTGTCCAGAATCACTTTCCGTCTTTTAAAAACAGACTTGGGATTCATCAGAATCTAGGCTGAGGCAGTCCTGTTCCTCCACCTGTATAGTTTGTTAGCAGCTCACTTCTGAGATGCTTTGGTGGTCTTCTGCCATCTGGCGGACGCTAATAGAATTGTCACTAGACAGAGTAACGATGATGGAGCCTAGACCTGAATTAGAATACATTTTCTTATTCTGAATTCGTGGTTTTTGATAACGGAAGAATTGTCCTCTTGTTCCCAAAGGAACACCCCACCCTACATCCTCGATAAACAAAAAGTAGTATATAGTTTTAACAGTGAAAACTTCTGTCTCTAACTCATACAAAGTTATTCATATATTGATTTAAAGAGTATATGTGTATATATATTTATGTTTATGTTTATATGTATTTATGTTTCTCTGAATCATTCATATACCATTGCTAGCATAGCATACATATGCCAAAATATCTATTATTAAGTACTGTAATAAAATTTGTTTCCATTTATAAGGTCAATTGTTAGTTTTGGGTGCCCTCCCATGTTCACGAGAAAAACTACAGACTGATAGAGACAAAAAGCCTTTGTGGTCATATTCTGATTCTGCTGCTTGCATGTTTTCGTTGGATCCCGGAAATAGTTTTGGTAGTAGTGATGATTGGTTGGCTTAAGTAAACTGCGTGGTCTCGTCTAGTGGTTTGTAACTTCTGGTATCCCTTTAAAGCAAAGCCTGGATTCTGTATGCGAGCATAATATGCTCTACGAGCATCATCTTTGGCCTTAGAGACCTTTCTCTCCCTCTCTTTTGCAAATCTATCTGGCCTATGAAGAGATTATATTCATTACTTTGCCTTGTTAGCAGAGTATCATGAATTTTGTAATTTTTATCCTCACAGTTAGTCCAAATGATCACATTATGAATGTATTTCAGAAAGTATCAGAGTTTTCTTTCTGATGGGACTACATTTTTGGCATGATTCCCAGCATGGGTTTCAATTCATTTTAAGAAGTCCCTGAATGAGTTTCAGTATATTTTTTCAGCTAAGACAAACAAATCTTCTAATTCCCTGAAATTAACTGCTTAATCTATTTATGATGCCAAAGTGGGATTTTTGTCAGCAGGTCTGAAAAATATTGAAACAATAGTTTTAGTTGTTCTTCTCTGGTTTTCTGTGATAGGGAATTTTTAATCAGTTTAAGGATTTTCAAACAATAAAACGTCTGATAATAGACCATCTTTTATCATTGAAATTCCCCTCACCCTGAGCTAAGCATATTTGTCAGGTACCCAACAAGTGTAATAAAGACACCATAAACTTGAAGATATCCTTTGTTCCTTTATTTTTGAAAATGAATCAGTATGCCAGATATATTCAAGACAGTGTTCTGGGCAATACAGAAATAGGAAGCTCTGGTTCTTATGTTTATAATCTACTAAAGGAGTTAAGACCCATTCGGAAAAAATATATGTAATGGAACAGGCAATTATGCAATGAAATAATAGTGGTGAAACAAAACAGACAATTGAAAATGACAGAGATCACTTCAGCAGAGATCAAAGCGTGCGCTTGATCAAGACATTTCCTGAGTGGGAAGATCAGACGTCAACAAATAGAGATAGGAGGTGTCAACTGAAAAAAAAATGCACAACCTAAAAGTTGAGCGTTATGTTTTATTCGGCAAACATTGTAAGCACTTCAAGCCCAGGAGACAGGACTCTCAGATCACTCTGAGGGACTGCTCCGAAGAGGCAGAGGGGGAGCCAGGATATACAGGAGTTTTTGCAACAAAGACCAGGTAGTCAGAACATCAAAAGATTACCTACTGTTAATTAAAGAAAACCAGATATCTCAAGTTAAGGAATTTAGCATTTTTCTATGTATCGGAGGATGCACGAGTCTGGGCTCACTGAAATCATTCCTTTGATATGCACCTCAGCTATCTGGGGTCAGTTTCCTGTACACTGTCATTCTGAGTTTCCTCAGGGGGCACTGTTGGGGCAGCTGTAATGTGATGGCTTGACGGCTGCAACATTCTTTGTTCACTGATATGGCGGGCAATATTTTTCATTCACAGAAGGAAGGAAGAAGTATCTCAGATACAGGAAATGGCATGAACAAAAGTGCCACAGTGGGAAAGTGTAACTTTTTACCCTTTATTAAAATACAACAAAAATGTTCACAGAATATGTCTCACTTGTTGAAATCCTAGAGAGTGACAGTTGTATCGATAACTGTACTTTTTTTTTCTCTGAAGTTTGTAGTTCAGAACCAGAAAATGTTCAAGCTGACCCAGAGAATTATACCAGCCTTCTTGTTACGTGGGAGAGACCTCGAGTAGTTTATGATACCATGATTGAGAAGTTCGCAGTTCTGTACCAGCAGTTAGAGGGAGAAGACCAAACCAAGCATGAGTTTTTGACAGATGGCTATCAAGACTTGGTAACTATAAAATCAATTGTTTCGTGTATTGTAGTTTAATTTTTAGGGTAAGAACTTAAAATGATTGTATATTGTTGCCTTTCATGACTTTAGACTTTGTACGAAGCTCTCTAGTGGGGTGAACGGGACACAGAAGCTATATTTAACTATGTCAGAACTTACAGTGGTTGACACTAGGTTCTTACTAATGTTTTGAATTACATGGAGACCACAGCTTTGCCAACAGCAACATTGTAGAGTAGACACTTATGGAAGACTTAGAACTGGAGATCATCTAGTGCAGCCTTTCTTTACAAAGAAAAGGACTCAAAGAACAGTTAAATACTTTATGCTCTCCCCATTGGGGAAAGAATTGGGCCTGGAATGTCAGTGCTCTGATACCCTCGTATGTTGTTTCCCCATCATACTGAATCAGCACAAGGGAAATAGAGTAGGGGTCTTGAAAGTCCTTTTCTTTGCATCAAATTTCCAAGTAACAGGGCTTCCCTGGTGGCGCAGTTGTTGAGAGTCCGCCTGCCGATGCAGGGGACACGGGTTCGTGCTCCGGTCCGGGAAGATCCCACATGCCGCGGAGCGGCTGGGTCCGTGAGCCATGGCCGCTGGGCCAGCGCATCTGGAGCCTGTGCTCCGCAGCGGGAGAGACCACAACAGTGAGAGGCCCGCGTACCGCAAAAAAAAAAAAAAAAAATTTCCAAGTAACAGATGTGAAGTCAATTGAGATAGAACTCTGGGGACATGAGGCAGGTAATCCTTAGTAAAGGATCCACGTCCTCTTGCTCCCCACCCATGCACAAGAATTAAAGAAAATGAAGTACAGATTCCTTCTGTGACCTGAACATCTCAGTATTAAGCTTTGCCCTGGAAGGGAGGTGTTGAGGTATAGCTGAGAAAACCCCTCGAGAAAGCCCCCAGTATAGGTCCAAGACATTGAACTCTGAATACAGACACTCACTGGGGTGTCACTCAAGCCCTAGGAACCTGCATTTAAACAAAAGCTGGTGTTGAATATTATATAAACAAAATAATGAGATTTGTAACAACTTTTTAATTCAGATGTCTAGAACAAAGACACTATGAATTGAGAAAGTTGTGGGATTTATGAGAATATACTATTTTTCACTCCATAATGATGTGAAGATAATAATTCTATTTACATAGAAATTTTAAATAAATATTTAAAACACGAAATTTTCTAATACTAGATCTGATTTGTAAAAGAAAAAAAAAGTGTAGTTTTCCAGTATCTCCCTAATTCACAAATATCACAAGTTCAACTTAACAACATTGCATGGAATTTTTTCTCAGGCTAATAAAATATAAATTTTTCTATTGACAAATGAGAAAATCTTTTCTAAGCACCGATGTCTAGCATGTTAGTACTCCTATGAGAATAATACATTTGTACAATTACTGCCACCTTTCTTTTAGGGTGCTATTCTTAATAATTTACTGCCCAATATGAGTTATGTTCTTCAAATCGTAGCCATATGCACTAATGGCTTATATGGAAAATACAGCGACCAGCTGATTGTGGACATGCCTTCCAATGACCCTGGTAAGTGACCCCCTGATATGCCTTATCTAAGTAAACGAGGCTAGTTTAATTTATGAATGCATTGGTGCTTTCTCTCTGACTTTATATTCTTCTGGCCAAAAGGCAAAATGATTTCCTTTATAGTCTGGATCATCAGGTAATTTTGTAAAGCATGGAACTCATTTTTCATTCAGCAGACATGGTGCAGTACAAAAAGTAAATTTATTCTTAATATTGAAGTTTTCTATTTGTAAAATAAGAACAGCAAAACCTATGGTAATGTCTGCACTGGCCACCAAATGAAAATAGCTAAGTAAATATAAAGCCTTTGATTTTGGAAAATAAAGAGTTGGTTTCATTTGTGTTTATTTCCTCTTTCAGCCCCCAAAGCATTTTGTAGTAAGTATATACGTGATTCAAGGATCATGTGAGGTACTTTGAAATATCTATACAAAGCATCTCAAAAGTCTATCTTAGATATTTTAATCCACTTTTTATAATTTGGTGGGGGAGGGGGAGCTTTCCTCTTAGTATTATTCCATAAAAGCAAACAAAAAAATTGTTTCTAATTGTATTTCATTTGCATGCATCTTCTCTAAGTATCACAGGAAAATCTTTGATCTCAAGGCATATGCAATAATTGAATGAAGTGCTGACCATCGTAATTTGACAATTTACAAATTTACATAACTAAATTAAAGCCTTCCTTTTGTTAGTATAAGCATTTTTAAAGTGATAGAATGGAATTATATATGTACGTATGTGTGTATGCGTATATATATATATACACACATACACATCATGCACATGCATGTTCATAAATATATGCAAACATACATACACAAATGTAAATATTCTTTGCCCATCCCTATCATGAGGCTACTCACTGAAATTTTCACAAGTTTTTAATGGCGATGGTTACAAGTGATATTAATTGTAGCGTATTTTACTTTTACATATGGAAGGAAAACTGATGTCTGTCGATTTGCCTTTGTGGTCTATATGCCATAGCAGGGCTGTAATCTATTACAAGCTCATTCATTGGTTACCCCATCATAGTTGTTCTCATTAGTTGAACTTTTAAGTTAAAGAATATATGTCAGAGCGTTAGATGTTAGATTATGGATCCTTCCAAACCACAGGCTACAAAACTTGCCAAGATATTTCCCAAGTTAGAGCATTGATGGCTAACGAATATTACTACTTTCATGATGGCAAAATCATTATTTAATAATATTTCTTATAATCTGCCTCATGTCCTGGGTATAACCATCTTTCCTATTGCTTTTATTTAGCATTATTTTTCAAAAGCAGGGTTTTTTAAAATGGAATGTGAGCTCTAAGTCTTATTGAAAGGTGAGTATCAAATTAACTGACCGTGGTTTCACTGTACCATATCATGCCCCTCCATTGAATGTCATCCTTCACCAAAGTTCCCCATATTGATCCATGCCCAAAATGACATCAGTAGCAGTGTACCATTGACCATGTTGGCCAATATCATATGTGAATTGTTTAACTGTGGTATATAAAAATCTCCTCTAATATATTGAATGCATTCACTTAACTTTACTATCTTGGTTTGATTATACCACTCTAATTTCTGAACATAAAAAAATTTCCCAGGAGTTTACAAAAAATAATTCTCGCTATTTATGTTGTACACTTTCTTACTCTAGCCACTATGCTAAAAGTTTAGACTTTCTGAATTTTTTTGTTTTTTATTTTTGAGAGAGAAGCTTATTGCATATGGAAAAGCAGATCAAATGTCTATTTTCTACAGAAGTGATTTCTGAGTGATCCTTTTAGACTGAGTCTGTACTGGCACAAAGTATAACGTACTTGTATCATTTGTAGCACTTACACCATTTGTACAAAATAATACGTATTATAACTTAATTTCTATTTGTTCAAAGGATCGGGACACCATTGAACTAATGAGGTGCTAGCTTGGACACATCATTTAATCTCCATGGATATCCCAGTCCCTTAGAGCATTTTGTACATGTTTTGGTAAAAGATGGTATTTGATTTGATATTTTACTATGATATTACTCTTAAAAGCCAAGGGTTAAAAACTTAGTTTATTACTTAGTTATTTCTACCAAAAAGCCCTTTGTCAAAAACCAATTTACCCAAAGTTTGGGCTCTTCCTATTTTTATAAAGAAAATATTAGTTCTTTCTTAGAACTCATTCTTTCTGATTGTGAAGACTACAATGGCATTTCAGCCCATATATTTTCAGTTCATTATTGAAATTACATTACCTTAAAGATTGTTTCTTTGGTAAATATATCACAGTAAAAGTCTTGACAGCAGTTCTATCCTGTGGTTTAGTGTGGTAGTACCTACAAGACTTGTAAATTTTATGATTTATGTGGCTAATATAGATGTAAGTGGCTTTTGAGTTTGCTGCTTATTTCATGGTTTTTATTAGTACCATTTCATCCTGTTAATCATGTTGTTTCATTACCTTAGTAACATTGTAATGTACCCTATTGAATTATTCTATTATTTTGGGTAAGCTGTTTCCTAAATACTGTACTGTTTGTTGCTTTTGTTTAAAAGGAATGAAGGAGATCACTTACACTTGCCCTCATTCCTTCCGTCACAGATTTTAAATATTCTAATCAATATCTGTGAAGGAAAACTCAATCTTCCAAATTGTGCATTTAACTTTGGCTAATTTGATTAATTTATCACTTGTGCGTTTTAATTACATTTGTTGTTGTGTACAACAGTATCACCATAAATTAGTGTCCATTAAATTTATTATAAATCGCTATTTTAAGATAAATGCATAAACTCATGTCCAGAAACAATTTAAATTTGTCGAGGAAACCTTTTTAAGGTTAAACAAAATGGATATTCTTTTTAAAAACTTTTTTAGAATTTTTTCTTTTTTATTTGGTTGTAACTAAAATAATGCTCGTTTCTATAATGTAGATCTAATTATGAAATAGTTATAGAGGACATTATTTAAGTACATGTTTTAGGGCCTTGATAATTATATGTGTTAAATGCATGGTGAATTGGATCAACACATTTTCCTGTATTGTGTGCTTTTCATTTGTATAACAATTGTCTTTGTTAAATCACTATATATTGTCCTTATTCAGCCTGTACCATACTACACTACAGGAGTTATTATATAATGATATTTAAAAATCACACTTCAAAGAGATTGCAGTTTACATTGCTTTTGCCTTTTTGCACTGTGAAACTTGGCTTAAAACCTTCAAACAATTAAATAAGCCTTGCTTGCCAACCTACATCAGTGTTGCTTTTTTGTGTTATGGAATGTTAATGTGTGACTAACATGCTCTTTTAGAAAATCTAACATTGCATGTGCCTCAAAACAAAACCAGAACGAACCAATAGGTTTTGTTCTATTATCACATAAATGTGAATTTTAAGTGTTCAGTCAAAAAACTATATTGACAATCTTCACTATTGGACTTTTTGTATCCTTCATGGAGTCTGTTTTGATGAAGTGAGAAGATTCTGTAAACCAGTATAATTTTTTATCTGTTTAATGTATGTGCCTGAGTCAGACCAGTGGCCACTAAAACATTAGTTATTATTTGCAAGAAAACAGCAGGCCAAAGTGTACCCATTCTGAGACCTTGTGCCAATCAGCAGCGCTAGACCTTGAGTGCTATGAGCTGTCAGACCCAGGATTATGGCTCGGATTCTCCAGGGAGATAGAAACAACCTTTCAAAATTATTTTATTTCAAAATTGTTCTGAAGAGGCTCAGCAAAACACTTCTAGATTATTTTGGGCAGGGCTATTAACGTGTTCCTGGGCAACCCCAGAATTTCGGTCAATTCAAATGATCTGAGTCTAGTAGGAAACCAAAATGAAGATCCTTCAAAGTGGGTTTTTACGTACCAACACGAAGGCACCCATACTTGGGTGCCATATTCACCCATGAATGTGCCATGAAATAAAGAAGGATCAAAGCGCTACTTGGACCCATAGGTTCTGCCCCTAGGGCCTGAAGGGGCCCAAAGGAAACTTCTTGCTTCTTATTGCGGTAAACAGCAAAGCCAGTTATAGTAGAACTCACTGATCCTGATACACGTTAGAGGATATGATTGAGTAGAATTATGTATTTTAACTTAATAGGAAACATAATCTATACAGTTAAGTTATGCTCTGGTCAAACGATAAAAATTAATCGAATGCAATACACACAGAGAGTACTGAAAGAAAAGAAAATCAGTCCTCAATGTAATAATTATATACACCCCACCCCAACCCTGACAATAAATAAGAGAATTATCTTTGCTCATTAAAAGTATAAAGTTAGGTGAAGTTAGATCAGTTTTTAAAAACACTTCTGTAAGAACGTTGAAGAGAATGGACTCTCACTGAGACGTTTTTCGGTAGCCTCTTAACAGAGAAAAATCTGTATAATATATATATCACTTAACAAGCAGTTGATTATGATTTGCCCTTAATAATGTTGAAGTATTTTAAAAGTGCATGAAAAGGATACATAAGGATACATAAAATTACGTATTGTTTTACATGCTGAAATGGGAGATTTTTACATGCATGAACTTCTCTAATTGTAGTTTTTAAAAAATCATATTAAAGGTTTTTTTATTTCTCTCTCACAGTTTAGTTGCCACCCATTTTAAAATTCACATATATTGGTTTCCTTGGAGGTTATAGAGACACAGTTTCAGACTATTGAAATCACTTTAATTTAAAAATATAAAGAATAAAGAGCATGAAAAACAGGGTGGGAAAGGGTTTCACAGAGACAAAAATAGAAAAAGGAGAACACTAATGATCCAAATGAAAGTTTTCAAATTCCTTCTTTTAACAAGAAAAAAATAATAATTGAGAGTTAAGGTTTAAGACTATGATTGTTTCCCATGAATATTTTCATTTTTATAGCATCGAAAATTATTCAGGGTAAGTAACTTTAAAATAATTAAATAGTCAAGAGTATTAATTTTATCTAAATCTTCATGGGGCCTGGGCTTACTTCTATGTTTTACTTGAGTTCTCGTCTAAATAGAATTCGGGCACATAACTATATCTTATAGTTTTACATTTCTTAATACCTAGAAACTTTATCATAAAAATAAACTCAAGAAAGTCTATATTGTAAAACAGGCCTGATTTGTGATAAATATTTAATGTTAGTTCAGTTATGCCTTTGAAAATTCTATAGACTATGCATTTCCTTTGAGGATCTATAGAGGCATAAAAAATAGAATATAAGCAGCTGTAGGATAGTGAAGAGCATAAACTTCGGAGATGGAATGAGATTCTCTAAAATAATAGGCATAAGAAGGGCATCTTTGTAATAATGCTCAAGCCCTCACAGTTACCCTGTCTCCCATCTTCCTGATGCAGCTTGGATGAAGAGTGAGGAAAAGTGGTCCTCGAGCTCCTCAGTAATTTGGCAGTGGGGCTACATTCCTTGTTGGAAAGAGGGAACCAGCTCCTTATCTTTCCTAACATTTACTGACGGGTCTTGTTTTAGGATTGAGATAGCCAGGGACTAGAAATATGCTGATTCTAGCCAGTTGGGAAAATCAGACTTAAATGATCCTAGTCATTATATTCCTCGCATAGATGGCATCAGTTGAGTATCCCTGGGAAGAAGGTGTGGGGCTAACCCCGGTCAGTCCTTCCTGCTGCCAATCCAGGCTGGACCTGCTGGAAAACATTCTTCCTTTTATCTGGTGCAGTACCCTGTGCACAAATACGTATGAGCCCAAATCTGAAGAATAAAAAGACCTACTTGAGCTTCAGTCAGAAGTGGACCTGGAGGAATAAGTAGTTGAATAAGAAAATAAATCCGTCAATTCTCCCCTGGCATTTTCCCAACTATACTTTTATCAGCCATGCTAAGAATGAAAGTAAGTCTACACTGATGAAAAATTACTTGGGTTTCTTTACCCCCAGTAATATCAGCCTCACTGTCCCCTTCTCCCTTCTGAGCTTCAATCACAGTTAGGGTGAGAATAGGGAAGGGAGTTGGAGTGGAGGATAGAGATGAAGGTTTTGAGCAGTTTACTGTACGTTTATGTAGTGTTGTGTTATGTAACATTCAGTAGCCTTGAAAACTGAAATTCGAAATTTTTATTTTGGGCAATTCTGTATTTTCCAAACTAACAGTCTTTCTTTTCCCTTTTCCCTCTTTCATCCAACGGTTGACCCATAAGGCTGAAATCGTTGAATAAAAATGTTAATAATTTTGTTTTTAATTTTGTAGAACTTGACCTCTTTCCTGAATTAATTGGAACTGAAGAAATAATTAAGGTATCATAGCTACTTTTTATTCAAGTGCTTTAAAATTAAGAAGTCTGGTTTGGATTACCGGTTAGGTTTCAGATGTTGCATTAATAAAAAGTTCATGTTGCATTATTCATTGTTTGTGGGATTAGTTGCTGAGCTTTGTAGATAGACATGTAATTAATATACATGATTTTTTTATGAAGAAGTTGGAAGGCACTTTAATTGGTATGATTTTTAAAAAGAGATAGAAAAGGTTTGTTGATAATTAGAAAAACAGTGAACTTTAAAAATAATGATAGCTATGAACTATAGCCACAAATTGAAATTTTTTCATGTTCAAATGTTTCTAAAAGACTAAAATAATATTTAAGCAATCCTTAATATTAGTACAGCTTATTTTTAACTAACTTAACCAATGATTGACAGATTGATAATAAATATGAGTCAAAGTATAAATTGTATATATTCTTTTGCCCATTTAATTTGATTATTTTTGTTTGGACTACTTATATTATAAATGTGTGTTGTTAGCACAAGGTCCTTTAAGTAAATGGGCACTTAAGGATATTTATAAATTTTGTTTGGACTACTCATATTATAAATGTCAGTTGCTAGCTCAAGGTCCCTTAAGTAAATGGGCATCTAAGGATAGTTATAAATTTTAACATTGTCTTAATTTTTGAAATAGAGCGAAAATGACTGTTTGTGTCTTATATTCAAAATTTCATCCTAAGCCCAAGTGTGCTATTCATTATAACTGAGACTATATGTTAAAGCCAGATTCTGTTGTTAATGATAGTATGAATTTGTCCATAAGTACATATATGTGTATGAGCTGGTAACTTGTGAAAACTAATTCCACTATCTAGTAATAAATAGCAATTAGGTTGTGTTTTCACAGATATAATTACCTCAGTAATTTATTTATCTTATGGCAATTCTCTCTTACAAAGGACTATTTTACCAAAATGACCAGTCCGCATTTCATCAAGAGTTCACAGAACTCAGCTAAAGATATCTCTGTGTGTCTGTGTGTGTTTGCATGCACGCATGTGTGCACATGCATGTGGATATGAATATACCTAGAAATGATTACCAGAATCAAGTCAAAGGCAAGAAAAAGAAATTATCTTTACAAATCATTGGTTTTTGTCTTAGCCAGTTTGGGCTGCTATAACAAAATACCATGAACTAAGTGGCTTATAAACAGCAAACATTTATTTCTCACAGTTCTGGAACCTGGGAGTCTGAGATCAGGGCACCAGCACTGCCGGGTTCTGATGAGAGCCCCTTCTGGATTGTTGACTACAGACTTCTTGTTGTGTCTTCACATGGTGGAGAGCAGAGCAGAAGAAGCAATCTTTCATGACTCTTAATATAAGGAAGGGCACTAATCCCATTCATGAGGGTTCCACCTTATGACCTCATCTAATACTAATGACCTCCCAAAGGCCCCACCTCCTAAGACCATCACTTTTGGGGTGTAGGGTTTCAACATGTGAATTTAGGGGGGACACAAACACAGTTCATAACACTATTCACTTTCATCGATTCATGCAGGAATGAATGATAGAGGTTGGCAAACATCTGGAATGTATCAGTGATGGTTCTAAGCTTGAATATGGAAATGAATAGTTTGGGAGATGTTTCTCAAATTCTCTTCCAATAGGAATGCATGACTTTGAAAGACAAAGTATCTCCAGCACAATCAAGGCTTTACAATAAAAAAATTTTAATAGAAGTTGTGAAGGATAACAGGTGTGATCCTTTATAATATAAGTAGTCCAAACCATAGTGAAAGAGAGATTCACAATAACTCCATAAGAAGTTATAGGAAACAGTGTCCATTAAAATATTTGTGGTTTCAGATATGTATAAAGTAACCTTAGAACATGAATCATATATTCTTCTTGAAATGTTGACATGAGATAATATGACCTCATAGAGATGTACAAGACTTAGTTGGGTGGGATTAATGAAAGGTCCATCACTTTCACCAGATTTTAAGAGGTATCTGAACCTCACAGTCTAAAATCTGCTAGAAAAGAAAGCAATGAAAGGGATATGTGTGTTTAATGTGTGTATAGTTTTTTTTCCAAAAGATCAAATAGAAGAAAAGGTGAGTGGCATTATGTTTTAAGAACAAGTTTATAGACATCTACGTAGCTTGTGATAGGAGGATGATAAAGGAGGTTTGTGTGGGAATCTAAGAAAAGAGGAAGAGAAGCAGTGTTACTGTGGGATTTGATAGAAATTGTCAGATCATATAGAGAAGATAGATGACATGTGTTTTGGGAACTTAACTGTGAAGAGAAGGGGAGAGGTAAAATGAATACTAGACGTTGAATTAGAGATTTTCCTTTATGTTCCTTTTAAATAGGAGAGATCTGAGTTTAAGCTGATGAGAATGATCCATTCAAGAAAGCGAAAAATTTAAAATACAAAATAGAGGGAAATAGTTGTATTCAGTTCCCGAGAAGATGATAGAGAATGGATTAGAACGCAAATGTAGGAAATAGAAAGGAAGGGGAACATCTCTTCAGTTACAACAGGATGAGAGAGGCAGGGGTGGATTTTGTTGGTCCCGGTTTTTGATGTTTTAACATTAGGAAGAGGTGTGTTTTTGTCTAGTGGCTTCTACTTTCTCTATAACCAGGAAAGCCGTCTGCTGAGAATGAGGAGAGAAGGAAATGGAGATTTGAATAGAGCAGAAAAAAAGTTTGAAAGTCTTGATAAAGGGTAAGAGTGTGGAGTTATACCAGAAAACTAGGCAAATATGCAGATTTGCAAAAATGAGGAAGAGTTCAGAAACTCCTTATTGCTAAGTTGAACATTGATCCTCAGAGAAACTCTGGATCAGATTATAAAACAAGTGTTTGTGAGAACTTCTAAGGAAAGAAGAGTATCTTTCACCAAGAGCGAGTCAAGACAAACTATTCTTATTTCCTTTTACATGAAGTTTCTAGGCTTGAAGATTAGGGGAATATTTATTCAGGAAATTATTTGATAAAATCTCCTGGTTGTCCTTGTGAACAAGGCATCAAACACAATGCAAAATTTTATCAAGAAATACCACTGGTGAGGAAATGTATCTGGGGAATCTAAGAGAATATCCATTTTTAACGACTCACTTCTCAGGGTTGTCACATGTGCCTTAAAATTTTAAAAAATACTTAAAACCAACTGAATAATTAAGCTCTGGATAATGATGCAGACATTAAGCTTGAAAGCTTGTGTTTCATACAGGGCCACTTTCCGTGTGTATGAGACAAAAGCCCATGAGCACACGTGGTTAAAGATTCAGATTCTTTCTACTGATATTGGTCACGTTCTCACTGACTAATTTGTACTCGGTAGCTTTTTTCTTTTTCTAAGGCACGTGGCCTTAAGAGGTCTAATAGATGGCAGTGCTAACAAACTTACAGAATCATGTCCCATGTGGACAAAAAATATCATATCTTGATACGTTTGGCAATTTAGTTTTCTAAACATATGATTAGATGTTTTATGAAATGCACAGTTTAAAGAAAAAAAGAAAGCCTGGGTTTTGGTTGACATCTAGCCAGATAACTCCTGGGCCATTATAGTGATTAAGTGTCCATGAAAGACTGGGTCACCTGAATAGTGTTTCTAAAGGAGACACGAAATTTAATGACCAGTACTAGAACCATATTTTGACAAGTTGTCTTTAAAATGTCTGCCTCCGTCTAAGATGAAATTCTCAGGGAAAAGTATTTAAAACAAAATAATAAACAAAACCAAAAACCTCTTCCAGTCCTAAACCTTCCTCTTATGATGGCTTAAAAATTGTGATGTATACAATGAAATATTCTGAATATACAGCTACTTTTGTCTTTGAAGTAAGTTGTTTCATTGCCGTTTCACAGCACAAGAAGCTAATTGCTATTTAGCTTGTTGCCAGATGAACTGAACAGAGAAATATAAACACAAGAAAATAAATACTGTGTTACATAACACTCTCAGTAAGTAAATACCACTACAATGTGTCTTTTTTTCAAAGTTGTGGTATTTATTAATTTACTTCCTTTCATCAAATAAAATAAAATAAAGTGGCCATAAATAAGATGTTTTCATTAAGTTTAGTTACTCTCCCTCAAGGGTGGATAATAATGGTTATAGGATAGTCATGGCTTCTACGGGGTGGTGCTTTATGTGACGTTCCCAAAATCCCACAAGTGAAGATTCACAGCATAATGCAGTATAAGATATTATTAAGATTTCATTTTTCTCTTATTTCCTTATGTCCCATTAAATCTTATTTGTTTTTCAAAGGAGGAAGAAGAGGGAAAGAACACTGAAGAAGACACTGTTGTGAATCCTGGTAGAGACGGTACCACAAACCAGATCAGGAAAAAGGAACCCCAGATTCCTACCACAACAAACTACAACCAAGTAGGGATGAAATACAATGAGGCCAAGACTAACCGGTCCCCAGTAGGAGGAAGTGAATTCTCTGGAAAGGGTGATATTCCCAACACATCCTTAGATTCCACTTCCCAACCAGCCACTGAATTAGACCCAGAAAAAGATGTTCCTTTGACTTCACAGACTGTGACCCAGCTACCATCTCTCACTCTGGCAGGCACTTCAGCCTCTTTAAGTGATGGCTCTAAAACTGTTCTCAGATTTCCACAGATGAACTTGTCTGGGACTGTGGAATATTCAAATACAGTTTCTGTAATGGAATCTCAAGAGGTATCTACTGATATCAGTGGGGAAGAGAGTTTATTGACCAATTTCAAGCTCAGTACGGAAGCCGATGATTCTTCAGGCTCCAGTCCTGCAACTTCCGCTGTGCCGTTCGTTTCTGAGAGCATATCCCATGGGTATGTGTTTTCTTCAGAAATCCCGGAGGCAGTCACATACGATGTCCTTATACCAGAATCTACGAGAAATGCTTCAGAATATTCAGCCTCCTCAGGTTCGGAAGAATCTCTAAAGGATCCTTCCGTTGATGGAAATGTGTGGTTTCCTAGTACTACAGATGTGACAACACTGCCCGACGTTGGATCAGGTAGAGAGAGCTTCCTCCAGACTAATTACACCAAGATGGATATTGATGAATCTGAGAAGACAGCTGAGTCCTCTCCTCCAGGCCCACTGGTGTCACAGGGTCCCTTGGTCACAGATACGGAAATGCCACACTATTCTACCTTTGCGTACTTCCCAACTGAGGTAACACCTCATGCTTTTACTCCATCCTCTGGACAAGCCGATTCGGTCCCCACCATCAACCTGGCACACCCGCAGACAACTCAACCAGTATACAATGGTGAGACACCTCTCCAACCTTCCTACAGTAGTGAAGTCTTTCCTCTAGTCACCCCTTTGTTGCTTGACAATCAGATTCTCAACACTACCCCTGCTGCTTCAAGTAGTGACTTGGCCTTGCATGCTACGCCTGTATTTCCCGGTGTCGGTGTGTCATTTGAATCCATCCTGTCTTCCTATGATGGTGCGCCTTTGCTTCCGTTTTCCTCTGCTTCCTTCAGTAGTGAATTGTTTCACCATGTTTCTCAAATCCTTCCACAAGTTACTTCAGCTCTTGAGAGTGATAAGGTGTCCCTGCATGCTTCTCTGCCAGTGGCTGGGGGTGATTCGCTATTAGAGCCCAGCCTTGCTCCATATTCTGATGTGGTGTCACATCAGACCGCTACTCATGCTGCCTCAGAGACCTTGGAATTCGGTGGTAGTGAACCTGGTGTGCTTTATAAAACGCTTATGTATTCTCAAGCTGAACCGTCCAGCGGTGATGTTATGATGCACGCACGTTCTTCAGGGCCTGAACCTTCTTATGCCTTAACTAATGATGAGGGCTCCCAATACCTCTTCAGTGCTCCTTACAGTTCTGCAGTACCTGTGCATGAGTCTATTCAGGGTTCCTTACTTAGCAGCCCTAACCACGTACCGATGCCTGAGTCTCCCTTAGTAACCCCAAGCGCACCGTTGCCGCAGCCTACTCATGGCCTCTCTGGTGATGGGGAGTGGTCTGGAGCCTCCTCTGATAGTGAATTCCTTTTATCTGACACAGATGGTCTGACAGCCCTTAACGTGTCTTCACCTGTTTCTGTAGCTGAATTTACATATCCAGCATCTATGTTTGGGGATGATAACAAGCTGCTTTCTAAAAGTGACATAATAAATGGAAATGAGACGGAACCACACATTTCTTCTTTCAGTGAGCTGATTTACCCTTCTGAAAGCACAGTCATGCCCGACCTGTATGATAATGTAAATAAGTTGAATGCATCTTTACAAGAATCCCCTGTTTGCACTTCTAGCACAAAGGGCATCCTCCCAGGGCTTCTTGCTTTTACTGCTACTAAGGTTTTTGATCATGAGATTAGTCAAGTTCCAGAAAATAACTTTCCAGTTCAGTCTTCACACGCTGTATCTCAAGCATTTGGTGATACTTCGCTTAAACCTGTGCTTAGTGCAAGCTCAGAGCCAGCATCCTCTGACCCTGCTTCTAGTGAAATGTTATCTCCTTCAACTCAGCTCTTATTTCATGAGCCCTCAGCTTCTTTTAATACTGAAGTATTGCTGCAACCTTCCTTTCAGGCTTCTGATGTTGACACGTTGCTTAAAACTGCTCTTCCAGCTGTGCCTAGTGATCCAATATTGGTTGAAACCCCCAAGGTTGATCACATTAGTTCTACAATATTGCATCTCATGGCATCAAATTCCACTTCAAGGGAAAACACGCTGCACGCTACATCTGTACCAGTCTCTGATGTATCGCCTACTTCTAATATGCACGCTGCTTCACTTCAAGGTTTAACCATTTCTTACGCAAGTGAGAAATATTTTGAACCAGTTTTGCTTAAAAGCGAAAGTTCCCAGCAAGCGGTACCTTCATTGTACAGTAATGATGAGTCGTTCCAAACTGCCAATTTGGAGCTTAACCAGGCCACCCCCCGAGAAGGAAGGCATGCATTTGCTACTCCCGTTTTATCAGTTGATGCACCACCAGATACGCTTATAAATAAGCTTGTTTACTCTGATGAAGTCTTCACCTCTGCCAAGGGTTCTATGTCTGATGAGGTATTGGCTGGTATTCCAACAGTTGTTTCTGATACAGTTGTAACTGCTGATCATTCTGTCCCTTTAGGAAACGTGTATGTTTCCATTTCAGTTATTTCTCCCAACAAAGATGGTTCTGTAACCACAACCAAGTTGCTGTTTCCTTCTAGAACAACTTCCGAGCTGACTCAAAGTGCCAGATCTGATGCTGATTTAGTGGGTGGTGGTGACGATGGTGATACTGATGATTACGATGATGATGGTTATGATGGCAGAGATAGAGATGGCTTATCCCTAAATAAGTGTATGTCGTGCTCCTCCTATAGAGAATCACAGGAAAAGGTAATGAATGATTCAGACACCCAGGAAAACAGTCTTGTGGATCTGAATAACCCAGTCTCGTACTCACTATCTGAGAATTCTGAAGAAGGAAATAAAGTCACAGGTGTAATATCAGACAGTCAGACTGATGTGGACAGAAGTCCTGATAAATCACCACCAACAAATGTGCCACCCCAGAAGCGCAGTGATGGAAAACAGGAAAATGACATTCAGACTGGTAATGCCCTGCTTCCTTTCAGCCCAGAATCTAAAGCTTGGGCAGTTCCTACAAGTGACGAAGAGAGTGGATCAGGGCAAGCCACCTCAGATAGCCTTAATGATAACGAGACTTCCACAGATTTCAGTTTTCCAGATATTAATGAAAAAGATGGTGATGGGGTCCTGGAAGCAGGTGACTCAGAAATAACTCCTGGATCCCCACAGCCCTCAACACCGACTGTTAATAGCAGGCACTCAGAAGTATTCAACATTTCAGAGGCAGGTTAGTTATGGATCCAAGGGATAGATTGAGGTGTGGTGGCCTTTTGCCTCAAAAAATAGAAAAATCGTGGGAAGAGAAGTTTGGTAAAATGGCCATCATTTTTTAAAATCAAGATATTCACAAATCAATTTACAGTTTTTAAAATATGATTTTACTCATTATTTCAAATGCATACTCAATGTGTTTCGATCCTTAAGTTAACACTCTCCAAAATAGATAGGGTGATTTTATTTATTGTCAATTTTTTTGTATTCTGCAAGATACCTATTACATGTGAGAGCAATTATTGTGGGCATAATACATTTTCAGTACGCTGCTTTTTAAATGATAGATTGGAGTGTGTTTTAGATGATTTTAATTTTAAGGTTTACTCATATTCTAAAATAAGTTGTCAACTAATTCTATTGAATTATAAAACGAATTATAAACTGATAATAATATGATACATGTATCACCTCTCTCTGACCCACCCAATGGAAAGGAGTTAGATAATTGCACATCCACATCAGCTTGGGGGCTTTAAAAGAAGTCCTATTGCTAAGTTTTGAGAGTTAATGGTAAGATTTTTTTTAAGATTTTAATTTTTAAAAATTGTCTTTGTTTGATTACCTTAATGTTGCCTAAAGAGGGCAGTGTGAACTAACAAAATACATTCTACTTTATACTTGCTGTTATACACCTTTCTAAGAAGTTAAATAACGGCCATTAATATGCATAGTATGTATAGGTATTGTATGACAAGATGTACAACACTAGAAGATTTTCTGTAGAAATGCATTTCATTTGTTAATGTATTTTATGCAAATTAATTTATCAGCCAGATGTTTCTTCGAGCAGATTGCTTGCAGCATATAAAATACAGATGTTTGCTTTAGATGCCAATGGGGGAGAAAAGGGGAAATTCAAAACCATTAAGAATATGAAATACTAGATAATTTCATTGCATTGATCATAAGAGTTTTATAATTTGCTTTTATTACATTTTAAGGCATTTTTAAAATCAACAATGAAAATATTTAAATCTCAACAGTAAGTCAAAAGATAGGCTAAAGTAAATCTTGCACTCTTATTGCGTAAAAGTAGGTATGTAAAATCCAGAACATAGACAACAATCTCATTAGTATAGTTTTCCTCTTTGTTGTTTCCATCCCTTGAATTAGTTATCTACTTTTCCTTCAGTGCAGCAGCAATTAAAAGTTTGTACATTTTGACAGAGAAGTTTTTCTACATTCTGACTTGATACCTGTTTAACATTTCGTTCCAGTTTAAACATTTACATTCTGTTATGTGAAAATGAGTAAGGAATTCATGAATCACCATATTTCATTAGTGTTGCCCTGTATATGAATTGTTATCTGGCTTCAAATATAGTCCTTGTGTTTTTTTAATTTTTATTAGATTTATTTAGAAATAAAACATCAGGAATCCATCCATTTTTCTGTCTTTTTAGGTAGTGACATCATCTGTATGTTCTTGCTAGATTATGCTGTTATGGAAAGACTATATATACTGTAAAATGCCAAACCTTAAATTATTGACTAAAACTTAGCAATTCCTCTTCAATGCACTAATTAGATTGATTTAATTTGAGTATGTTCTCCCACTGATGAGGAAAACAATACAAATATAACATCTAACAGCAGCAAGTAACATAATTAATGAAGTAAATAAGATCATACAGGATTAGGGGAAAATTCTTGCCTATTTTTAAAACATATCTGTAAAAAAATCATATGTAGTCTGTCTTATCCAATAATTGAATATGCCTCTTTATCAAATGCACATAGACTAATTCTGAAGCTTATCATTTTATTACCTACTTCTAGAATGTAGAATAATTTACAAGACATGCTCGTCAAAATAATATAGATAAGGCAGATCTTAGTATCTGCAATTTATGAATGCATAAACTGAGTCCCAAAGATACGAGATTGCTTGATCTAGGTCACATAGGGAGTTAATAAAAAACTGAGACTGGAAACATGTGTCATTGGTGTCTGTCTCTTAGGGACTACGTTTTCATGATTGAGAACAATAAAATATATATAATGCTTAATTTGTAATACCAAAATTCTAGTGTTTTATTCTCAAAGTGAATTTTAAAATATTAATCTTAGTTCTTTTTTTCTAATTGTCTATTAGCACATTTTTGTCTTATCATTTAGGTAACTCATATACACTACAGAGCCATATCCAAAAAGATATTTAGTGTCAACTAATGAATATAAAAATCAGTATAACTAGTTGTTCCTCATTATAGTATATACAAAGCAGCCAGTGGATTGTCTACTTTCATGTGGTATCTCATCTTATATCAAATATCTAAGTTTCATTATATGTAATTACCATGGATTTATCATTCTAACTCCCTAATTTAAAGGTTTGTTTTAAAATCAGACATCCCAGAGAACTTATGAGAAAAGTCTATATACAGGACTCTGTGTGTGTGCATGTGTGTGTATAGTGCATGTATATAGAGTGTATGATATATATGTGGTAATTTGTTATATATTTTATGTGTTATATATCTTACATATGTATCACATATTTGATCAGACATATCTCATATATATGTATGCACATACATCTATATAAATGAGATATGTATGTATCTAGATACATATATATATACACATACACCTATATACATACTGCAGTGAATATTTGTGGTCATTGAAGACCAGTATAATTATATAACCTCACTTTGCATGTAAGTTAATGTACATCATTGGTTCTTAAACTTTAATGTGGATCAGAATCACCCAGAGGACTTGTTAAAACACAGATTGCTGGGTCTTAGCCACAGAGTTTCTGATTCAGTAGATTTGGGATGGTTGGAGAGGGGCTGAAAATGTGCATTTCTAACAAGTTCCAGGTGATGTCGATGCCGCTATTCTGGGGGACACACTTCAAGTATGACTGAAATAGACAATAATACTAACCTGCATTTGTAATTTCTAGGTACCAGGGACTTTGCTAAGTGGCTTATTTCCTTTGTTAACCACAAACTTTTTACTTAGGTAACAATAATTACAATAGGAAACAATGTAAAGACAATTCTGTATAAAGCAAGATGCTTTCCTAAATTTCTTTTAAAAATACCGGTACATTCACCGTCAGATTATTTAGGCTTCTAGATGAGTCTCCCTACAATATGTAATGACCAGAGCATATGATTAACATAATAAGAGGTAAAGTTCAGCCTTCTCTCACAAGAACATTAACTACAGCTCAGGGATCAGTTGACTTACTGATTACTGACTTACATATATACATATATATATATATATATATATATATATATATATATATATATATGGCTAAGGGGGTGGGTTACAATATTGACTTACAATATTCCCACTTTTTATACAGCTTTATTATTTCTAGTCACAACTTTGAATTCTGTTTTTTTCTAGCAAATCCTTCCATAGTTATAAAAACAAACATCTTGGGACATTTGGTTGTCACTTATAGATGCATTTCCTATATGAGTGGATTAAGTTCTTGACCCTTTCTGCATCATCTCTTCTTACAGAAGGAAGCTATCATTTTAACTCTTAAGTTCTCTCCAGTTAGATATATTTCAATGCTATATTTATGAATTTGTGACTATCAAATTCATTGTCAAATATTTTCAACTAAATTGATAATATTTTCAATTAAATAGATTGCTGTTGTCTCATATCACTAAGAGTAAGATACTTGGTATAAAAGCACCAAATGTACCAAATGTGTAGGAGGCAATGTAGACTCTGATGAGGGGCTTAAACTTCGTTATTCCAGAAGTTCTACAGGTAGACAGGATAAGGGCTGTTACTTTGCAGCAGTGTCAGCGTATCATCCTGGTAGAATGGTTCTAATGTCCAATCATCTTGGTTTCACACTGCACACACCTCAAAGTAAAAGGGAAGAATTGTGACTGGCCACTGACACCCTGCAGTTCTGAAACTTTTTTTTAACAACTTAGAATGATAGCTTCAGTTGCAGTGATTTTGAAAATGCTAGAATAATAATGTACCTGATTGGTCACAAAAATAGTTATTTGCCATCTATTAAAATTAACCAAAGGACAGAATTTAGACATTTTCATAATTTACACTTGCATATTTAAAAAGAATTTCTTAGATCTGTGCATTCCTTTCAATTTATATGCAATAGTATTTTTATTGTTGATAAAGAATAACAGTTGGTAAGAAGGGCATTCAAAATAACATCTTAAAAGCAACCTACTTTTAAATGTTAAATAGTTTGCTGGATTGAAGGGTTATCCTAATGTAAGGAGGGTTATCCTAAGATTCTCTCTTCATGAAATTATTAATTGCTCCTAATTATTTACCTAACTGTGGGATTAAAAATATTTCCATTACAATTAATTTTGGGAAATCAAGATTATATGTGGTGACTCAGTAAGTAGCACTGTTTTTCCTGATCATTTTATTTAGAAACTGAATAGTTTTCTTATTTTAATATTTTCATGTCCCTTTTAATAAGCTTTTCAAGGCAATATTATACCTCTTGCCATGGCACCTCTTCCAGGGTACCAATCTTTGTTGGGATATTATAGTTCTTCAGCTCTGATAGGCTGCCTTACTTTATTTTTCTCTTTTTTTGTGAGTTTATTAGTTTGTTTTTGAAGTATAATTGATCTATAACACTATGTTAGTCCCTGTTACACAACATAGTGATTTGCTATTTCTGTACATTTCAAACTGATCACCACAATAAGTCTAGTTACGATCTGTCACCATACAAAGATATTACATAGTTATTGACTGAATTCCCCACACTGTTTATTTCATTCCCATGACTCACTTATTTTGCAACTGGATAGCCTGCCTTACTTTTTAAGCTTTGTGTTACTTAATTTAGCTTATGATCATAGACCTTGCTTGTCTCATAGAGTCGAAATTTTAAAGGTAAGCAACAGCAGTGAAGATTGCAGTTATTCGGTTGAAAAATGTGCTTTTCCTTAAGCTTAAATATCAACTTTCTCAATTTTCTCCGACTACAGAGGCCAGTAATAGTAGCCATGAGTCTCGTATTGGTCTAGCTGAGGGGTTGGAATCCGAGAAGAAGGCAGTTATACCCCTTGTGATCGTGTCAGCCCTGACTTTTATCTGTCTAGTGGTTCTTGTGGGTATTCTCATCTACTGGAGGTAAGTTGAGTGTTTGTTTTGGATATGCATTTCATAAAGCTCAGATTTTGCCTTTGTTTTACCTGAATGCTTTTCAAAGCATATTCAAAATTCCCTTTACTTGAGAGCTACCATTAATTTATCCAGGTAACTATGAGTAAGGTGAATTTGTGAATCCAAAGACATAATAATAAAAGATTTGACTGTTCTTCATACTTCTGTCAAACAATTAAAGGCGAAATGGAGGAACTTTGGTTTCAGTTAATATTTAATACAGTATTTTGACAGTTGCACTTTCATATTCATCTAATTAGCATTCAAACATTATCATAGCATTTAATATAAATCTAAGCTTCTCAGTTAAATGCTCCAGCTGTTATAACTTTAAAAGTTATTATTTTAGAAAACATAGTTTTTGATATAGTGAAATATTCTTTTATATATAGCAGCGGATTTTGTACAAGACACATATCAATTGCATACTAATACAAAAAATGATAACCCATACACAAAAGTAAAAATTAAGCATTAAAATATAAATATAATTTGAAAATAAAGTAAATGACTACATTAAGATGGATGGGATTTTTAAATTCATTATAATTGCCTTGAAGATGAGATATAGCTTCATTCTTATCAATAATCTCTTGAAACCTTTAAAGGACAAGGAAAATTGTACCCACTGTAAGCTTCCCATCCTACAGCAAGCAGAACACACTGCAAAGTAATAAGATTACTAGGGACACAATGTAAATCAGTATAACTGTTATAACTGTGTCTGTTGGAAAACAAGAACTTTATGATTATATAAGGAATCATATCTATAAACTAAGAAAGGATATAGCTTAGTACTTCATACTTTTGTTTTAAAAGAGAATTTTGTTCAGAAGATTTATAATCAGTTTCTTTTTTTTTAGCAACCTCTGTAAGTTCATATCACCACTCTTTGTGTTATTCCAAAATATATTCTCTCAGTTTATTCAAAAATATTTAGTATGTTTATTGACTGTTTCCCATGTGCCGAGTACTCTGTGAACTACTATGGGAAAGTATAAAAGAAGGAATGAATGAATGAATGAGAATCACCACTGTCAAGAAATTTATGCTTATTGAGGAGAAAGAATTTTCCATGCAAAATTTATAAAAAAATTACACAAAAGTGTATGCATGGCAGCTGAAATCTCTAATGCTAAGAGAGGTCAGAGAAGAAGGGATCTTGATAAGCCAGAATGGGCAGGGTGAATGTAAAATATCAGGCTTGAGCTGGATAGGATTCAGAAACAGGAGCTAAAGGAGAAGGGCATTCCAGTCAGGGTCTTATGTAACTTGAGTACAGAATGTTAGTTTAAAATATGAGCACTCGGGCTTTCCTGGTGGCGCAGTGGTTGAGAGTCCGCCTGCCGCTGCAGGGGACGCGGGTTCGTGCCCCGGTCCGGGAAGATCCCACATGCCGCGTGAGCGGCTGGGCCCGTGAGCCATGGCCGCTGAACCTGCGCATCCGGAGCCTGTGCTCCGCAACGGCAGAGGCCACGGCAGTGAGAGGCCCGCGTTCCGCAAAATAAATAAATAAAATAAAATATGAGCACTCTTAGGGTTTTATGTATGTATTTTATATCTAACTGTCAAATGTCCTGATAAGATTCGTTACTCTTACTTACCCATTTACAAATTTGACATATCTGTCCAACTCACAACCATTTGAAGTTGATTCACTTCCAAATGTAACTTTTTGGATCAGTAACACGAATACACGAGGGGTAGTATTTGCTGACTTAATGACCATGTTAGTGCATTCTTCGAGGTTTGTGTGAATTATTCAAATTCCAGTGTAGCTGCATTTGTGAGCAATATGATTTCACTCTCCAATATGGAAACATTTTCGACCTTTGTGGAAACTGCAGCCTGTAGAAAGGTTTAAAAATCTAATGGCATACCAACAAGAGTCCTAATAGGTGTATGGTCCTTATACATTTTTCCAGTTTATATATTAAAACACTTTTCTGACCTAATTCTTTAGGAGAAAAAATAATCGCAAAGTGGTATAATAAATCCTCTCTTTTGTCTAATTTATCTAACTCGGTCTTATGTTTTGTGTAAACCTTGAGAAGAAGCATGTCGTAGCAGGAAGACAGGACAAATCAGAGGTGATAAATCTGGATCCCTTTCCCAGTTCTTCCTGACATTTGTTATATGGCCTTGGGCAAGTCACTTACCCATCTAGGAATGAAACTTTCCTCTTTTTACCATTTGGGGGGAAAGATCATCTTTAAGATTGCAGTCAGACTTTCTTTAGGGTCTCTGTGATGAATACAGCGTGATGAATGTTGTCTCATATTTGTATAAGGATCCAAAAAAAGGAATCATAATTACATATTTCTAGCTTTTAATTCTAAATACTGTGATGAAAAGGTGTAAATTAAATAATCAGATTAACATTGATTGATAGGACCTATGTCTATAAGTTTAAAACAGTCATCACTTTTTTCCTCATGGCTGAGTGATAATTAGCAGGAGACATAGTTATTAACACTTAGCACATAGACGTGAAGACATTCACTGCTGATACAGAACAGATGGACCATTAGATATTGAATCTTGTCATACATTAAATAACATGCCTTGAAATTATTTTCCAGATATTTTAAGGTATAATTTACATGAGCCAAATCATAAGTTTTAAAATGCAAAATTACTTCCGTAAGGAATATTTTCAGAAAGTTCTTTTTATAGACAACAAAGGGTAAATTTTGGAGAGCTTTTTTAATAGTTAGAATCTGAAAAATACCAAGGCTATATTCAACAAAACAGCACTCCATCAAAAGCTATATAGAACAGAACTTTCCATAGACACACTTGTTCTGGCTGGGGAGAGTGGGAAGAGAAGCAATATGAATTCTCTCTTGATCTTACATTTAAATTTGTGGGTCACTAGTAGCTACCAAACCAGAATGGAGGCCTCCCAGTACCATGCTGCCTTTTAAGTAGAATGTCACTTCCTAGGTAAGACTGTACTATAAAGGGTACCTAAGTCATGTACAGATGATCTTCATCCAGAATTTATCCTGTACTATTTTAATTTTTACCACTTTTAAGCTTATTGGTATGATTTATAAGATTCTTTTGTTATTTATTAATGCAAGTATCATTACAAGACCACTTATTTTCTAAAACCAACGAATGTTTGATTACATAGCTGAAAAGTATAGGGCTGGTATATACCCAGATACCATGATGAATATTAGCAACATGTTAAACCGCTATACTAATATGTTTTAATTTACCTTTTCCTCTTCTAAGAGATGCTACCTTCTTCCCATTCTCTCAGACACATCCTCTATCCATCCATCCATCCGTCTATCCATTCATTTTTCTCTAGCTATGTATTCCACCTCTCCCTCCCAAATGTTTTGAAATTTTAGGTTAATCTCATTTGAGGCTCAGGTAGGCAAGAGAGTCTAGGATGCAGCCGAATACTTTATGGTTGGTGGAATTTACTTACTACTGGAAATCCATCTAATCATTCAACACTTAATACCTATTGTACTCCTGGCATTGTATTAAAAATTGAGTCTACACAAATCAAAAGACATGGCCCCATCTTTTAAAAAAAAAAAAAAAACATAATGAGGATAAAAACACAAAACAAATATACTGCAAAATACTATAACCACCAATTAATTAAAATATTTAAAATAAAATAATGGAGAATAATGTCCAGGAAGTGAAGGTCATCCTTGGATTAATTAAGCATACTTTTCAAAGCAGTCTTAAGGTGAGTGTGAATGGAGATTTGCGTTGGGTATAGTAGAAACAGAAACTGGAGTGCAAGAGTCTGCTTAGGAAATGAGAGGCTGTTTCACAGGGAAGAAACCACTGAGTTGTCTTTTAAAAGGAAGTGTTTGCATGGCACATTAGTGACTGAGGCATTTTGGTCAGAAGAACCATGTTTAAAGCAGGGAGGAGAAAAACTGAGTTAGAGCAGGAAAAGACATGTTCAATGATCTACAACATGTTTGTGTTACTGGATATAAACTTCAAGGAGAAAAGTCAAAAAAGGTTTGGACTGCAGATAGGTAGGGTTTAGGTATTAAAAGATTTGGGGTACTATAATCTAAAAATCTGTAAAGCACAGAACTAGAGCCAATATGTCAAAGTAACAGGGAGATAGATTTGGGGCTCGATACAAAAAAAATATCAACAGTAGGAGGCGTAACATTGGAAAAGGAGGGTCTCCTCTTTGGGTACCATTTGGAGATACAAGAGATTGAGTTTTGAGTTAGTACGAGAAATGTCTAGTAACTAAAGATGGTTCATAAAGAAGTAAGCTCCTTGTCACTGAAGGTATTCAAACTGGGTCTTTTTAATATGTCAGAGATGCTAGGGAAGGGACTCTTGTATCAGCTGTGATACTGCACTAGGTCCCTTACGGTATTTTACAACTTTAAGATTCGTTGAAAACTAAATAGAAACCCTTTCAACCGGCATGTGTAACCATATTTTAGAGGAATCAAGGAGGTTTTACTTCTGTGATCTTAAAAGCAGGTGTATCACATCCAGTGTTTTCAGATCAGTGTGTCAGAAAATACTACATCTGTGGTTACACAGGTAAGCCACACTTTCCCTGTAGTTCCTGCTCCAGTCTGGTGTCAATTCTGCTCAAATGTGGACTTTCAGTAGGATAGTTTCTTTATCATGAGACCTGTGACCCTCATCTTTCCCATTTCTCATTAGTCTGCCATGCTCTTTCACCTTTCCAGGATATGAACCTCGCTCAGGGTCCCTTTGACCCCACATTGCAGTTGATTCTACATCCACTCGTCTTCCTCCTACATCACCTCTTCTCTGTTGAAGACATTCCTGTGTTCTGTCAGTTATCTATGCTCTCACAGGCTTGATTATTAAAGGTTATAACATCACAGCAGAGGGCTAGTTTTTTGCTATGCATATCGTCGCCTTTGATTTTTTTTTTTTTTTTTGGCTTGTGACATTATATAATTTTGTACTATTCATAATTATAGCAGTGAATTCATTGAGCAAATATTTCAGGGCACCTACAACATGCCAGACATTATTCTTAGCACTGAGGACTAACAATGCCTTAAGACAAAGTACCTTGCCCTTTGGGGGCTTACATTCTGGTGAGGGAGGACCAACTAAAATTATGAAACATGAATAAACAAATATATAAATAAAGTATTTCAGATAGTGATAAGCTCCACAAAGCAAACAAAAGGGGGAAGAATAGTGACTTGGCTGGCAGGGCTGGTACTTTTAGCTCAGGTGGTCAGAGAAGGACTCTCAGAGGGTGTGGCATTTTAGCCAATGCATAAATGATGGAAAAGAGGCAAGTGGCCAGAGGGAACATCAAGAACCAGGGCCCTGAGATGATCCTGGCGGGTTTCTTAGAGGGAGAGAGAAAGAACCAGTGGGCTAGAGCCTAGTGGGTGCAAGTAGGAGTTGTAGGAGGTGAAGCCGCTCGGGTTCGAGGGGACCAGGTGGCAGAGGGTCTTATAGCCCTTGCTGAAATAATGGAATATCATTGTAATTCCAGTGGGAAGCCACTGAAGAATTCTATGCAGGAAAATGATTATTGAAAAAAATATCACGAATTGAAGTGTGTCATGTAAGAACAAATGTTATGTTAAAGCTCATTAGGATAAATATCCTTTTGCTTGGATCTTTTAAGTGGAAAATGAGATTGGCACTTTCCCCTAAACAGATCTTTCTATTTAAACTTAACCACTCATGAGTAATGCTTCAAATAAATTAAATGACCCACATCAAAGAGCGTCATTGGCAGTATTAATTTAAAAATTTTTTAAATTAAGGATAGTTTGCGTTAGTTTACAGCAGCAGTTGGTTCTTTGCTCTTCTCAATTGTTTGTAGTGAGAGATGTTACTCTTATTATCTGAATGAAAATAGATTCAGGTGACATTTTAGGTCACGGTTGTCGTTGATTCCAAATGTATTCATTCTCAAAACTCTCATCAAGGCTAGCATCTGTTGGAGAGAAAATCACCCCTGTTTTTGGTTATATGCTCACTCTTTTCTCACCTCGTTTTGTTATTACTGCATTATCATACTTATAATATAAAGCTGCCTTCTTTTTTCATCAAAATGTTACCACAGTAGAATTTCATTTCTACGTGGTCACAGCTTGCTGCCTTTTGCTAGCAGCTGAATATCCTCAGAACGGCATGGTCCCTTAAATATTGAGTGAAAATAGCTTTGGACAGGCTTTCTTTTCCACTCTGGTCCTGTCCAAGATGGCAAGACATCCTGGTATATGGCAACAGTGGAAGAGTAACTAGGGCATGGAGGTGTCCGACTCCTTGGCACCAACTGCCAAGTTCAAGTGTCATCTCTGCTTCTACCATGTCTGATATCTGCTCAGTCTTCTTCATCTGGTACAGGTAAAGCTGAGATAAATTTGGAGGCTATAAAATTCTCTAATAACTGTGTTTTGTAAAAGTAGGTGATAAGTAGATGATTTCCACTTGTTTTAATTCTGGAGATTTCTGTCATAATCTTTAAGCATCTTGGAAGTTGTCTTGCTGACCATGCCAGCTAGTAGTATAAATTGCTTTCTTTTCTTTCCAGGAAATGTTTCCAGACTGCACACTTTTACTTAGAGGACAGTACATCCCCTCGAGTAATATCCACACCTCCAACACCTATCTTTCCAATTTCAGGTAATAGCTTAAAGTGTGACCCTGAGTAGCTGGTAGATGTTAAATGAAAAGCGTGATGTTGGAAGGTTTTTCCTTATTGGAGTACTTTGCAAATGGCTATAATGTAGATTAGTTAAATGTTTGTGTTGCCCAAAATATTATGTATCAGACATTCAGGTTTATAACTTGTTCTTGTTAATTTTGAACATTCTTGGGACTTCCCTGGTGGCACAATGGTTAAGAATCTGCCTGCCAATGCAGGGGACACGGGTTCGAGCCCTGGTCCAGGAAGATCCCACATGCCGCAGAGCAACTAAGCCCATGCGCCACAACTGCTGAGCCTGCGCTCTAGAGCCCGTGAGCCACAACTACTGAGCCCACGCGCCTAGAGCCCGTGCTCCACAACAAGAGTAGCCACCGCAATGAGAAGCCCACGCACTGCAATGAAGAGTAGCCCCCGCTCGCCGCAACTAGAGAAAGCCCGTGCACAGCAACGAAGAACCAACACAGCCAATAAATAAATTAGTTAATTATTTTTTTTAAAGTAATTAATAAAAAAAATGTCTTGAACAGTCTTAACCATACAGGTAATGTGGCAAAATAATTTATAGCTGTTCAGATGTTATATGTTAAAGAACATAAATATTTATAGCAATAAAATATCAGTAAGGAATAATGCTGACTTTCAGTCATTTGCATTCCTTTAATGGAAACCTAAACAACAAAAGTCAGACTAAATCATTGCAGTAAGGATGGACAGGACAAAAACCACAAAAGCAAGGATAACGTTTAGTTCCCTTCTGATTATCTGAGTGTATGTGAGAAAAGGTTTCTTAACTACATTACGGGAAAAAAAAGAAATTTTAAAATGGTGAGGGTACAAGAAGAACTTGAGCACAAAGAATGCGTGGTTGCCGGAAATACTTTAAGTAAAAATGTCAGTTGTATCCCTGGGAAAACATCAACTGTTTTATCAGAACTTACCTAGTTAACAATATTCAAGAATTAACCAGGGTCATTTTAAGACCCTTACTGACCCTAGAGTTCACACTGTAACTAAGGACACAGACACTTATGAATTAACATTTTATAACATTTCAGAATGAAAAGTGGTAACAATTAAAAAAAAAACGTTTTCTAGAAATGAGCGAATTAAGGAAGCAGAACTGGAGGACAGAGGACGAGACGAGGACACGGAGAGTCACCAAACCAGGGAAAGCAAATGGAAACATTCCACTCTACATCTTTGTACAGAAGCCTCTTTTTAAATTGTCTGAGATGCCATATGTTATTGCTTGAGGCTCAAATTCTACATGAAGTTATCTTCTGAAGTCTCATGATTTCAAAAACAAAAATAAAGAAGAGGAGCATTTTCCTTGTAATTTGCAGCAGGCATAGGAATAAGAAGTGTTTTTCTCCTTTACCTCTTTTATCAACTCTATCAACTCTGTGTCTTTAACTACCACGGTTTTGTTTTTCTAGTTTATATTAAAATTCTTTCTTTTAGTACAGCACAATTTCTCATTAACATATTTAGAATTTTGAGACCAATTGCTCTTGGTGATCTGTTGTGTTTAGTTCCCTTCACTTTCAAACATACCTCTTCTACATATCCTGTCAGCGTGGGTATGCAAATTAACTATACCATTATCCAAAGTCCAACACAGTTTATTATTAACAATAAATAAAATAGAATAATCCAAAATCAGGTTGTCCAGGAAATCCAGAATCCCCTGTTCTACTTCTTAGAAGAAAGGTGCTCAAGGGCATCTCCTCCTTTTACTTGCAGACCAATTTGTAAAAGAATTACCAAAAGACATGATGGCAAATGAGAAGTAGTCAGTTTGCTTGTGGAAAGAGGTTAGCTGTGCAGGATAATATCCGTGGTTTTGACGAAGCTTTACTAGGGGAACTAACGATTTAGATGTGACAAGTTGTTTCTGTTTTCTTGTCTAATTATAAAAGCTACTTCTAGGCAAGGTCCTTCTGTAGGTGTGAAGGTGAAATGACACCTTTGTCTAGTGTTTCTTAAGGTTAACTCGCTAATTCAATTTTAGTATTCAGGTATACTCATCTAAAAGAGAACAGATGGATTCTAATTTTTTTTAAATCAACAAATTCTTGGCAACTGAAGCTTAAAAATATTAAATGGCCTAGATGCTGAACATCTGTTGATGTAGATAACTGGTTCTAGTGAAATGTGTTTGATGTTTCCTTGTCAGAGGAAGGAAATTGTGAAATTGCATACTGTGAACTAGTAATATGTTTAATCTAAGAAAGTCTTTCCAGGAAAAGAAAAGAAAAAAACAGAACCAGCTAAAATAATTTGGCCCCTTCACAATTAATTAACAGATCCAATGACTTTGTTTACATAGCATATTTTCAAGTTAGAATTCTTGAAATTTTACAGATTAAAAGTCCCAAAGGTTTTTGACATTATCCTTAATGAATAGTCTGCGTATAAATGTTTTCTATTATTTATAGAAAGAAGGAAAAAATGTTTTCAAATGTAAACATCTGACTATTTAACGCAGAGGCATTAAACTGTACAATTTTATAAAACTGAAATTGCACGATATATTATGTTTAGTCCAGGGTAAAATTGAAAATATATTATTTCTGCATTTTTTTCCCCAGAATTTGCAGGCAACTCCCACTCATGTTAAAGAAAGTTATCCATAAAGAGATGCAGTCCATTGATAAGAAGTGAGGCTGTGATATTATTTATAACTTAACATTGAAAATTAAGTTTCTCTTTAAAATATGAAAGGAAAAGAGATTCCTGATCAAATCAGAATTCTAAAATGCAGGTTATGATTGAAAGTAAATATAGAGAAAATTGATAATTGTTGCTGAATGTTTCTTTGAACATAAATTCAGTCGGGATTATAGGAATAAGTGAACTTTGAAGTTGTTTTAGAAGAAGGCTCTTTATAAATCTCTATAAATGAGAGGCACATTTATTTCTGTTGAATTATCCTTTCCAACCTGATTTTTTTATTCACTTAGATGATGTTGGAGCAATTCCAGTAAAGCACTTTCCAAAGCATGTTGCAGACTTACATGCAAGTAGTGGGTTTACTGAAGAATTTGAGGTATGATTTTAATATGTCTATTTAAAATAATATGGAAAATAGTAAATTTTTTAAATTCAGCAATAGGCTATTTCTTGACATTGAAACCATTTTCACTTCTAGCAAGATTATTAGTTCCATAATCAATTATGTGTTTAAGATATGTGTTATGGTTATCATACAATTTAGAAAATTGGTTTTCCATTTTAAAATTCAAGTTGTAAAAGTGGAAAAAAAATTTGTTAATTCTCTCCCATAAACTCAGAGCTCTGGTATTCTTTTTAAAATCTGAACTAGTAACACTGATTCCTTTTAATTTCCTAAACTATATAAATTATAGTAAACTAGTAAATTTCATAATTTTCAGCCAAAGTACATACAAGTTCTTAATTGTAAGGATTGCAACAGTGTAAATGCAGAAACATTTATTATACAAGGCATAATAAATATTATACAAGGTAAAACCCCATCTTCTCAAGAAAATATGCATTTCTAAAAAACATTTGAACTTCACAATCAGTGAAAAGTTTTCTAATATTATTCTGTAAAACACTCTTAGATGGTAGGGGCAGAGAAATTTACTGCAAATTTATCATGGCCCACTGAACTGTCAGTTAAAGAGCTTTTTCAAAATAGGGTGCCATAAACCAACAGTTAGCAATAATAACCACAAAATATAAAGTTACTCTAATTGAGCACTCCCTAATATGCCGATCATTGTACTAGATGCTTCTACATTCAACCTTCACCCAACTCTGGAAGTTATTTGTTTTTATTTCTATTCATATTGCTGATGAAATCAACTTCCACAGAAGTTAATTAACAACTAATAAATAGCAGGGTTGGGATTCAAACTTAACACTCATGTCCTTTCCATTCTAGGAATTGAGGGATCCCCACCCCCTCCCCAGCCTCTCCCCTTTAGGAAGCATCACATTGCTTTTGTGCCTCCTTACCTCAGCCCCAAGTGCTCAGTTGACCTCCCTCTCTGAAGCCCTTTGAGGTCTGATCCTGATCAGAGGATACACCACCATCCCTAATATACACAGAAACTGCTCCCCACGAATCAGATCAACAAGAACATATTTATGGAAGTAAAATGCCAGAGATTAGAAAGCTTTAAGAAACCAAAGGAAAGAGAAATGAAATATATGTTTTCACTAAATTAAAAACAGTAGAAACCAGCTAATTTAATTTTAAAAGAAGTCTAAGTCATAGCTACATTGAATAAGAAAGCAGTGTGAAGTGACTACTAAGTAAAGTGGAATAATATGAAGAATTATATTTTTAAAACATCAAATTATTTTTTCCTACCATAATAGAGGTTACTGGGTGGTGCGGTATTAACTTGTAGAAACTATCAGGCATCCATCAAACAAAATCATAGTTGCAAAAGGGAGAATATGCTAAGGATGTGTCTAATCTTCCAGATGTTAAAAGCCATAAGGAGGGGCTTCCCTGGTGGTGCAGCGGTTAAGAATCCGCCTGCCAACGCAGGGGACACGGGTTCGAGCCCTGGTCCAGGAAGATCCCACATGCTGTGGAGCAACTAAGCCCGTGCGCCACAGCTCCTGAGCCTGCGCTCTAGGGCCCGCGAGCCACAACTACTGAGGTCTGCGTGCCTAGAGACCGTGCTCTGCAACAAGAGAAGCCACTGCAATGAGAAGCCCACACACCGCGACGAAGAGTAGCCCCTGCTCGCGGCAACTAGAGAAAGCCCACGTACAGCAACAAAGACCCAACGCAGCCAAAAATAAATAAATTTTTAAAAGAAAAGAAAAAAGCCATAAGGAAAAATAGACAGTTTATTGTAAAAGTTGCTGATAAGCCTATATACAAAGGCAGATTCACAGTTTTCACTATAAAATCATTTTGAATATTATTAAGCAGTTCATAATGATTAAGTTAATAAAATAACCTCACATTTTTACTCAAAAAGTATTTTCTTAATTCCATTGGTTTAACTCATAGTCTGATTAAAGAAAACTTTTCATTAACTTAGTAATTAGCTTAATAACTAGTAATGCTACACCTTTTCAGTGGTTCATATATTAAATTGTTTTTAAATCTAGAGTCAGAATGACTTGCTCCAGAAGAGGCCTTAAAAGCTTGTTTAGTGAAAGGCTGAGCCATTTTGCTGATGAGCCAGGTTTATATTTAAGTTACATACTTTCTCAAAAATTATAAAGCTTTCACGTTATTACCTTAATATGTACTAAATAATTGTAAATTCCAAGCTAATATATTTAGATAGAAGACATCCCTGGGAAGGATTTTAATTCATTTTAAAAGAGAAATGGCAGAAATAATTTTTCTCTACCCATTGAAGTTTTATTTTAATTAAAAAGAGGTCTACTAATTAAATATGTAGAAAGTAGTACTATCTAAATTTTGTTTCAAAAGACATAGTATATATGATAAAAAAAAATTTTCAGGAGATTTCTAATGTTTTGACAGCTCTACAGACCACCTAATAGGAAACTGTTTACTCTTTAAAATTACTCAAAATAAACAAACCAAAAAAATGTACTACTAATTCAGTTTTAAATAGTCCTATCATGATCAAATACAATTATATTTGAATATTAGTAAATCTGCCTAGTATGTTAAAATGTGTCATCAAGTATGTGGTTTTTCTCATCAGCATTTTAAAAATTCGTCATATTATTATACCACTGTCCCCTTTTAAAAGTGTTATTTTTTTTCCTTTTACATAATGTTAAGGTTCCAAGCTGTTAGAAGTTTTGATTTGCATGCAACTGTTTGAAACATTCTGTTTTGTTAGTATTTGACAAATGTATTTATTGCATGATCATGGTTTTCCATTGTAAACCTAATATGAACACTTTCTTTTCTCATTTGTCGTGTGCTGTGGAATTTGATTTCTTTACTTTTTTGGCATTCATTCCCTCATTAGACACTGAAAGAGTTTTACCAGGTAAGGCATTATTTCACTGCATTTTCTTTTAGCCAAGAAATAGTTGTAACATATAAAAAAAATTTTTTTGGATAGATTGTTTTGTTTTTGTCTTCTGTAGTATATTTTAAGGCACTTTGTTTGAAAGAATGTGTGTTAAAACGTTATGCGTACAATTTCTTTACAGGAGGTGCAGAGCTGTACTGTTGATTTAGGTATCACAGCAGACAGCTCCAATCACCCTGACAATAAGCACAAGAACCGATACATAAATATTGTTGCCTGTAAGTATATCCTTCACTCAACTCTGACTTGTTATCATTGTCGTTGTGGTGCTTTTAGTTCACTGTCCTGAAGTCCTCTGAGAGCAGACCTCGGTGTAGCTGTTTCTGGACCTTTGTATCAGGGGATGAGACTTGCGTTAGATAATACAGTGTTTTTACCACTCCAGTTTAAATACATTCTGCAATTAATGACATCTGTTTCTTTTGAACAAAATAAACTCATATTTTAATCCAGTCCTTTCTTCAGACCCCATGGCCTGTAAATCCGTTCTTATGGTTTTCTGTCATTATTTATATTCCATAGTCCTATTTTTACTGGAGATCCCCCTACTTGATGTGAATTTACTAATAAAATGGGATTTTCTTTAGACTCTATTTTTTCCTTCTACCGTTTTCCCTGCTCTCTTGCCATTCTCCCCTGGGGTCTGATAAAGGGTTAATTGGATTCATTCTTTTTATTTCTTCTCTCCCCTTACTACCTTAGCTGACCTCTCTTTTTCTCCTCCATGAGCAGCTTTCTGGCTCTTTTCTTTAGGACAAGTTTACCTATTTTTTTGTATGAAATTAGCATGTTTCTTCCGTCTTCTTGCAGCACCTCTTATTTACATCTGTTCCCTTTTATTTTCCTTTATAGCCCCCTCCATTTCTTGAAATTCATTCTTCCCCAAAACTTCAACTTATATCCTTTCTTATATATTCAGTGGGCCTTCCTAGATTCATGTGAACATGGTATTACCAGCTTGGTTATTTAAATTCTGGTTCCATTCTAGTTTCTGGAATGGGAATTTTTACGATCACAGTTCTAAGTAGTTTGCATGGATGCTGTCTTTTTTCCCCACAAGGTTTACACCAGTCTTTCCATTTTGATAGAACGTTCTTCTCCATGTTTGTCTTTCTCAACAGAAGCAGCTATCCTGCTGCACATAAAAACTCAGTTGCTTCTTGGACAGGGTGAAGTGGTTGTTAGACCATTCTCTCCACAAGCTAAATAGAAAATACCCACCGGCTAATTAAGAAGCAGATAGAGATTAACATTTGTTGAACACCTACTATGTGCCTGGCACTGTGAATTCATCATTTCATTCCATCCCTGAAATAACCTGGCAAGATAGAGGTAATAACAGTCTACTCTGAGATGAAGAAAGCAACCCGGAAAACTTACCCAGTAATACCCTTCTGAAAATCTGAAAACCAAAATGCAAAAGTAGCCTGCCATCCATACCCCTCTTTCCATGGCCACACATCTATTTCTGCCTACATTTCCTGCATCTTTGTGAACTGCTAATGTCACCAAAGTATTATTATCCCAGAACGTCTCTTTAACTTGTCATAGTTTGGTCTGTATTCATTTCTTCATCCTTAAAAAAAAAAATAGTCTGCCCAGTGAAATCCCAAAGTGTCCTTCTAGTGACACCTTCCTTTCTTACTATGCAGTTCCTCCAAATATAGTTTCTCTGTAGAACTGAATTTAATCCCAAATGCCTCATTTCAACACATTTAATTATGACCGTGCACCGTGTATAAGTTACCACGGTTTTCATCCCCTCTTCACTGACAGTACAGGATCCATTCTTGGGCAGTCGTTGCCCTGCCTCCCTTTGCAATAGCTCCTCTTTGAGATCTTCCATTGAAAGAGCTGTTTGCTGTGACCATTCACGGAAACTTTCTAGACCCCTTCTGCTTCCTTCTCTACTCCTTCTTCCACCATCAGCCTCCTGTTCAGAGCATGCATGCTGCCATCCTTCCTGAGCTTTCTGACACCCCTGTCACTCTTCTCTCCCCTTCACTGGCTCTGCAGTGTTCACAGCCCCAGTATCCACCTTTAGAAACCCATCTAAGATGCCAACTTCAGGATTCAACCTCTATGAAAAGGTTTATTTTCATCCCAAACCAATACAGTTTCTGTCTTCGTGTCCCTCCAGGATTCTGCACCTCTCTCTTGACACCGGAACATTCCTCTCTGTGTATATGTCCATTCTCACCTTCCACACTGGAAACCTTGAAAGAGGATTTTGTTGTATTTATCTTTATTTTTGTCATCTCTGTATCCTCCGAAAGCTGACTAAAGTAAATGATGTTTGCACTGATTTTAATTGTATTTGATAAATTATTAGGTAAATATAAATGAACTTTATGCTGAAAAGCAGTTCATGCTATAGTGAAATATTTTCTTTTTTTTATTACAGACGATCATAGTAGGGTTAAGCTTGCACAACTTGCTGAAAAGGATGGCAAACTGACTGATTACATCAATGCCAATTATGTGGATGTAAGCATGTTTCAACTGAAATTTTGTGAAAATTATGTTAACCTATGAATTTACTATACCGTGGTATTGTACATAGAATAGTAATAAGTATTAAATGAAAGATAGTAAAAAATACACATTAGTAGTAAGAGATCCCGTAGCTAAAAGTTTTCAGATTGAATGGCATTCAAGCTATTGTACTTGGTTCATCTCCTGGGTGAGAGAGGGAATTCAGGCTGAGAAATTACATTCAAGGTAGGATGTATATATTCTGATAGTTTTATAGCTCCTTAAATAAGAGGGGCAGGATCAGTGCTTATTTGGATTGTCCCATAGCTCCTAGCCCATTACTATGTAGGTAGCAGCTGATAAATAAACTTCGACTGAAAAATTCTCAGGGTAGTACTGGCTAAAAGGCAAACACATGATTTCTAAACCAGTTACCAGCCTTTATAATCTTGGGCCCTTCTCAGGATACCCAGCTTTGTGAAACTTACTGGAGATCTCCAGGGACTGTAGACCACTGACTAACTTACTGGTTTCTTTCCTGTGGTCAGTTGAATGCCAGTGGAACTCAGTTATTTTCCTGACACTGACCTTGCAGTCTAGCAGCCTTCAGGTTTATGCTGTTTGGAACAGTTAATTCAAAGAAGTGAGTACCAGGGCTTCCCTGGTGGCGCAGTGGTTGGGAGTCCGCCTGCCGGTGCAGGGGACGTGGGTTCGTGCCCCGGTCCGGGAGGATCCCACATGCCGTGGAGCGGCTGGGCCCGTGGGCCATGGCCGCTGGGCCTGCGCGTCCGGAGCCTGTGCTCCGCAACGGGAGAGGCCACAACAGTGAGAGGCCCGCATACCGCAAAAAAAAAAAAAAAAAAAAAAAAGAAGTGAGTACCAAATATAAGTATACAGTAGGTTTGTTGTAGGCAACCACTTCAGGCTTCCATAGCAGGAAGTGTGTATGTCAGATTGAATATGAGCTTTGGAGTTAGAACTGGTTCTGAATCCCAGCTCTGCCGTTGGCTAACTGTGAAAGCTTGGAAAGCCACTGAACTCCTCTGAGCTTCAGTTTCGTATCTCCAAATCAGGGATGATGCTTCCATTTTGCATATAAATTAAGGATTAGGGTTAATGTTTGTAAACTATCTTGGCCAACAGTGAGTAATAAGTGAAGGTTAGCTATTAATGATTAGCATTGCTCAGTGCCACCAAGGAGAGGGTAAGGAGAAAACACCAAAGGTTTCCTGACTATTATAAACAGCTGAGCCCTAATGCCTTAAACATATTTCAAAGCAGCACAATTAAGCACCAGATGTTAAGCATAGTAAACAGACTTGGATTAAATGCACTTAGACTAGAGGTGCAGAGAATAGTGGTTGTGTCAGTGCAAAAAGGACTCTTTTTTTTACAAAAATTATAACTAAAGAAGAGTTGCTGTCTTTGCTAGTACTAGTTTCTCTAGCTTCGAAAAAAATTTTTTTTATGTTTTTCTTTTATAGCAAAAATCTCCTGATCTTAGAAACAGAACAGATAAAAATGGCATACAAATTTGTCAGTAAGAAACATTTGTCATTTGTTTCTTCAGGGCTACAACAGACCAAAAGCTTACATTGCTGCCCAAGGCCCACTGAAATCTACAGCTGAAGATTTCTGGAGAATGATATGGGAGCATGATGTGGAAGTTATTGTCATGATAACAAACCTTGTGGAGAAAGGAAGGGTATGAAGGTCATCTATTATGCCATCCCCGAGACAGTGATTAGAAATGCTTTAAGTTGCTTTTGATAGAGTCAGCGTTAAAGTCAGGGAAGCTAATCAGGATTCCTTTCAAGTAAGTATGACAGCTTAAGGGAAACTGTTAAAAGGTCAAAAAGTTTCGCTGTAACTCAAGCTACCTGCTATTTAAATGCATTCTTCATTCCGTAAGAAAAAGCAGATGAGGTTCATTGAAAAGCGGTGCAGAGTGAAGTAGATTTTAATTCATGAGAGCTGGATTCTAGTCCTGGCTTTATAGCTACTCAGTACATCTGGCCTCACTTTCCTCATCTGAAAGGGGGGAGTTTGAATCTGATCATCTCAAGTCTCTTTCAGCCCTGTAATTCTCTCTCTGCTCTCCTCGACAACAAACCTGCAATCACTTAGAACGGAAAGAACACGTTTAGAAGAATGAGGGAGTCATGGTATCAGATCTTTACTGATTTCAGGGATGACTTACACTAAGCATTTGAAATATGAAAAGAGTATCTTGACTTTCTCTTTTGCAGAGAAAATGTGACCAGTACTGGCCTGCCGATGGGAATGAAGAGTATGGGAACTTTCTGGTCACTCTAAAGAGTGTTCAAATGCTTGCATATTACACTGTGAGGACTTTTACTCTAAGAAACACAAAGATCAAAAAGGTGAGTCCACAATGATGGCTATCATCAATTGAGTAATACATCTCGATCCTTTTTTAAGAAAACAGGTGGTATAACCGAAACAGGGTAAAACTACAAATAATTAAAGGCATTAAGAGTTCTTATCACAGGGCTTCCCTGGTGGCGCAGTGGTTGGGAGTCCGCCTGCCGATGCAGGGGACACGGGTTCGTGCCCTGGTCCGGGAAGATCCCACATGTCACGGAGTGGCTGGGCCCGTGCGCCATGGCCGCTGAGCCTGCGTGTCCGGAGCCTGTGCTCCGCAACGGGAGAGGCCACAACAGTGAGAGGCCCGCGTACCACAAAAAAAAAAAAAAAAAAGAGTTCTTATTACAGCTACGCCTCAATCCCAAAAGTTTCTTCCAAGTCTCTTAATGCCAGATGTGGCTTTAGCACCATATTGGTCATGGTGCCAATGGTTGCAGTGATACAGGAACAAAAGTCCCTGCTCCATGTGATAACTGCACATCCAGCTGAAAATAGTGGAGACGAAAAAGGGGAGGAAAAGAAAAAGAGCAAGTTATAAGTCAGGGTTCCTTAGAAAAACATATATCTGTATGTAGATATATATGTATGTGTGTATATATATATATATTTAAAGAGAGAGAGAGGGTGTTTTAAGAATTGACTCCAGGCTGGAAATTCAGGCAAGATTTCTACATTGCAGTCTTTAGAATACCTTCTTCTTCAGGAAACCTCAGTCTTTGGTCTTAAGGCCTTCAACTGACATTATGGAGCATAATCCACCTTACTGGAAGTCTTACTGATTTAAATGTCAATCACATCTAAAAAATACCTTGACAGTAACATCTGGTGTGACAGGTGTTTGACCAAACTACTGGCCACCGTAGCCTAGCCAAGTTGACACATAACATTAACCATCACAAATGACAGTGTACTTTTTTAGCTTCGTTATGAACCACCAACATCAAGCTATGAGTCCTGAGTTGATGTTTAAGGACCCCGTGTGTGTGTGTTCCTATAATTAGCTGATTAGCTGTCTGGTCTCTTCCAGGGTTCCCAGAAAGGAAGACCCAGTGGGCGCATGGTCACCCAGTACCACTACACTCAGTGGCCTGACATGGGAGTGCCAGAGTACTCGCTGCCCGTACTGACCTTTGTGAGAAAGGCATCCCATGCCAAGCGCCACGCAGTAGGCCCTGTTGTTGTCCACTGCAGGTGAGTCTCAGCGCCAGGTTTCCAAACCCATAGAATTGCTTATGCTAACAAAAAGGGAATCAGTGGAACAAAGGTTTTGCCAAAGTGGGAATGATTTCACAAACTGAGGGGCATGAAACGTTGGTTACTGGGAAGTGAGTATGCCAGACTCAGAATTGGATTGCTGAATATTTCAAAGCACCAGGTATTTCTATGATGTATAATATTCTATTTGATTGGCTAATTGGATTTCAGCTTATTAACTGTGTGAAGCAGGCAGAACAACGTTTTGTCATTAAACAAGCACTTGTTACAACATAACGTCGTGGGATAAAAACGCTTAAGACACAACCCCTGTTCCTAGGAGTTAATAGTCTATTGTAGACTTAATATGCCAGGTTTACGTTAGAAAAACCAAAGTGCACAAAGTATGGGGAATTTAGCAAAATATTTTAAGTTGTTTTTAAACAGTTTGGGGTCAAAATCCCATTCTCATTTTCCTGAGTTCTGTCTGATATATCCTATTGAACGTGTAATCAATTCATCGTTGCCCAGGTACTTTAATTTCCAAGACTGGGTGAGTGAATAGAAATAATGATATTTCAGAGAAGGAGAAAAATGCGTTAGAGGCTTTAATTTAATATTTTTCAGTTAAAACAAAAATAGCAGTTACTGTTTACTGCGTGCTGACTCCTGTGCCAAGCTTTCTGACCACAAAAGTCGAATTCATTTCTATGTGGAGTATTTTTGTCAAAGCGGCGTCTGTGTTTTTACAGAAACAACTGTTTTCCTTTGATATGCAGAGTATCTCACACATTCTAATTACCTATCTCAGGAGTTATCCTCAAAGTCTGAGAGACCTATCTTGAGTTTTTTATCTGCGAGCCCAACGATAAGCTGAGGGAAACAGGAAGATGCAGGAAAAATAGCTGTGAAGGTCAGGGATTGTTTCCTAGCGAATAGAAAAGGCCCAGAGCCTTGTGCAGAGCCAGTGCTAATTCTTCACTCTAGTACTTCCTACTCGTCAGAGCATTTGAAAAGAATCCCTGTCTCTGAATTCTGTCCCTCCAGTAGAGGCTTTGAAGAAGTTGCTAGATAATGGCCCTTTAGAAATGACTGAAGTTATTCTTTATTCCTCACCATCTCACTGAAATGATATTTTCAGCTGAAAGCCTTCGCAAACTCTTTTTTTCCATTAACGTGGAAACCTTTACAAACATGTCTACCTGACAATACAGACCCAGAGACCTTGTCTTTTCAGAGTCTGGTGAGGCTGATGCTTTCATTCTTCTCAAATTAAATGTCTGTTTGCTATACTCTGATACATAATATTTCCACTGTATAATGTATAACGAATAATAACTGTAATTGAAAATAAAAAAAATCTCCAACAGGAATAATCAGATTGCTTTGGAGTTTGACCCGTAAGCAAGAAAGAAAAAAGAAAACTTTGTTCGTTATTTGAAGCATTTTGCCTAACTCCTAAGCTGCTTACTGTCTTGCTGAATTACTCACTAAGTGACTCATTTGCTTGCAGAAGGGTATTAATTTACAAGACAGCCGGGAGGGACCAATCCTCAAAGGTATTTGATGTTGACATTGAAGTCTCTTTCTTTGTGTGCTTTTCAGTGCTGGCGTTGGGAGAACAGGCACATATATCGTGCTAGACAGTATGCTACAGCAAATTCAACGTGAAGGAACCGTCAACATATTCGGCTTTTTAAAACACATTCGTTCACAAAGAAATTACCTGGTGCAAACCGAGGTATGATAAAAAGGATCATGTCCTTTATCTAAGGGTTGGAAGTGTCCCTAAACTGCGGGATAGACCAGAGTTTGTATTACCAGGTGCGTTAGTCCCATGGGGCTCCCTGTAATAAAATGCTACGAACCGGGTGGCTTAAAACAACAGAAGCATGTTGTCCCCTACTTCTGGAGGATAGAAGTCCAAAATCAAGGGGTAGGCAGGGCCATGCTCCCTCCGAATCCCCTAGGGAAGGATCCTTCCCTGTCTCTTCAAGTTGCTGATAGCCTCGTATTTCCCTGGACTTGGCAGCCTAACTGCCTCCTTCTTCACACGGCTGTCTTCCCTCTGTGTCTGTGTCTGTGTCCAAATTTCCCTCTTCTTGTAAGGGCACCAGTCCCCACCTCATCTGAACTAACTACATGTGCATCAACTCTATTTACAAATAAGGTCACATTCTGAGGTCCTGGGAGGTTAGGGTTTCAGCATATCTTCTGTGGGGGTGGGAGGCGTGCATAATTCACACTATAACACCAGGTACTTGCACATAAGTCATGGATGGACCAGCTGAATTTTGTCTATTTTATGACCAAATGGGGAATATCTTTAAAATGACACTGGTCACAGGCAAGATTCAGAAAAAGAGTAAGTGGATCAGTCAACCCTCATCTCCTCATGCTGAATCCTCAAGCTTTTCCTGCATGTAATGAATGAATGGATTTATTCTCATATTTAAATAGTAATGAATTATGCTCAAATTATTCCCTTTTTTAAGCCCAGATCATTTACCCCTATATGACACAGGACAAACTCTGCATACCTGTATTTTATTTTCACTATTTCTAAATAAAAATGGATTTAAATTGAACACTATGTATGGCAGCTTGAAAGCAATAAGAAACATATGACTGAGTGGGCTTCCACACCAAACCAACCAAACTTCATTCCATCGAGGAAATGACATTCTAGTCAGATAAGACAAGGGAAGAGTCCCACACGTGAAATGGAAGATAACTATTAACAACTGTATAGATAATTGTACTAAATTATATATGACCGGCTAAAAGGAGAACTGGAATGGGGAGAAGGGGGAGACCCATCAGAAGTAGAGAAGTCAGTGCAAAATGTGGAAGAGGGTCTCAGGTTTGAAGGGTGAGCAGAGAGGGCATTGCTTTGCCTCCCCAAATCGTCCAGTGATCTCCTTCCCTAAACGCCAATGCACAAGAAATAAAGAGGTGAGGGATGGAAAGAGTTGTATTGTTTCTGGATGACCACTTTTTGACCACCTTTTCCTCCATCTGACTTCCTGCCAGGACTGGTGAGCAATCTCCGTGGGTCCTCCCTTCCATTTTGTAAAACGCTTTTTGTCCATCAGTGGAAGATACTACTTTTGTACCTCAATACATATAAGGAAAACCTGAGGTGATATCCCTGTTTGTCATTGCTTTGCCAGGAACAGTATGTCTTCATTCATGACGCGCTGGTCGAGGCGATACTTAGTAAAGAAACTGAGGTCCCGGACAGCCACATCCACGCCTATGTTAATGGGATCCTCATTCCTGGACCAACAGGCAAAACAAAGCTAGACAAACAATTCAAGGTGAGTTCTCTCGGAAGCCCCTCTCTTGGGTGTCACCACAGGTTGGAATGTTCCTGCATCTCCTCATTTGAGTGGACAAAGCCATGGGGACAGGCTGAGCGCTCTGTTGGCCCAGTGGCTTTGTTGTGTTCTTTACAACAGGCAACAAAGCCACTTGGCAAATTTCAAGAACCTTAATTTTGAGTAGCGAGGGGGAAAGTTCTCAGAAACCCTAGAAATGCAGACGTGGTCCAGGAAAGGAAGGCACAGAACAGAACAGGAGGAACAGGCAGAACTTCTAACACAGACGGTGTAAGTGCTCTTCTCGCTTTGAGAAAACCAGACCACTTAAACACGAGTGCTGTGGCTCCGGCTGCTTGTGCTGCTCTTTGGAAGAGTCTGTCTCACTTGAAACCCCCAGACTAGAATAAGCCATCCCACAAGAATAGCTTCTTCAACCCCAGTTTCTCCCACCCACCCTGTCACAAGGACGTCGGCTAGACAGGGGAGCATGGTTTGTTCAGTGTTCTACCTCTCACAGCTTAGCTCTCTGATTTCCAGAAACCAGTCAGCAAAGAATTCAGAAAGCAGTTGTTACCAGACCTGCCTGCGGAGATAGGGGGATTTGCAGAGCTGTCATCTTCCAGAGGAATGAAGGCTGCGTTATTTTGTTCCCCATTATTTCTATACTAACCTCTTACTTCTCAGGGTTGCTAGAGAAACAGGGCCAGTTTCTGAAGAAGGAATGTCTAGGAAGAATTCAGAAGGCCCTGGAAAAACCCAGGAGAGTTAACAAACCTCAAGATTGAAGTTTTTTCTTTCTTTTCTGCAGCTTACAACATAGAAGATGTAGTCATGAGTTCCCTCTGACTTTTTACCTTCTCGGTCAGCACCTTTTGTGCTTTGGGAGGAGTAAGAGACAGATGAGGGGTGGAAGCTGAACTTAGAAATTGCAGACAGGAAAACATAAATGTTTTATTCAGCCAAACTTATCTGAGTCATAAAAGAACACTTTAAGGAAGACAAAGTGCACAATACAGCTTCCAGAAACAGATAATAAATATAAAGCATTAACGCGATGTTGCTAGGATGGCTTTTTTCTAAGTTAAAAATATACATCTATTACCCATTTTCTTATTTAAATATGATTTACCCCATACACAATTAAATTAATAAAAGAATTGATATCACTTATACTGGATAATTCAGGATCAAAATGGAAATATCAATTATGAGATCAGAATCTAATTAAAAACAGAGACATTTGACTCTGTTTCCTGTTAACATCCTAACTAGGGAAATTTGGAGGGGGCGTGTGTATACTGTCCTATAAGAAAAGGTATTTATTCAAGTTTACCCATAGAAAAATGTCCTTGAAATGAATTGCATGTCTATTTATTCAACAAATATTTATCAGAAACCCACCTCAGCATTGAAAAGTAAAGAATCAGGACTTCCCTGGTAGAGCAGTGGTTAAGAATCTGCCTGCCAATACAGGGGACACGGGTTCGAGCCCTGGTCCGGGAAGATCCCACATGCCGCGGAGCAACTAAGCCTGTGGGCCACAACTACTGAGCCTGTGCTCTACAGCCCACGAGCCACAACTACTGAGCCCAAGTGCCACAACTACTGAAGCCCATGCACCTAGAGCCCGTGCTCTGCAACAAGAGAAGCCATCGCAGTAAGAAGCCCGTGCACTGGAACGAAGACCCAATGCAGCCAAAAATAAATAAATAAAAATTTATTTTAAAAAAAAAGTAAAGAATTGAAAACACTAAAACAATACTGAAAAATAAAAAATAGAAATTTGTTGAACTGTATATGAAAGACTTTTTATGCAAATATAATAATTAATATTGAAAAACAGACAAATGAACCAGAGGAACCATGTGCGTATGGAAATTGTTATATGACAGATATGACATTACAAATTGGTGAGGAAAGATGGATTAATCAATGAATGATATTAGGACAATCTCCATGTAGAAACAAGTACAGTTAGGTCCCTACCACACCTCAAACACTGAAATTATTCAAGATGGCTTAAATATCTAAAGATGAAAACAAATTTTTATAACTATTATAAGAAAATATTGGAAAATATCTCTTGAGGACTTCAAGGTAGAGAAGGACTTCTTAAATTAAAATGTTAAATTACAGAAATCTTAAGGAAAAACTGAATTGGCTGTAAATGTCTGTGTGATTAAAGAGAACAAAGACATTTGCAACTTCCTTAGCAGACTGTAGATTTACATTTAATAGCCAAAACCCCCTACAAATTAGTAAATGAAAATGAAGTAGAAATAGGAAAAGGCAATCATCAAAGAAGAAGTAACTAAAATCAACAGTTTCACAATAAGTAAGGAAATGTACATCAAAACTGGGATAGGGGCTTCCCTGGTGGCGCAGTGGTTGAGAGTCCGCCTGCTGATGCAGGGGACACGGGTTTGTGCCCTGGTCCGGGAAGATCCCACATGCTGCAGAGCGGCTGGGCAAGTTTAATTCAAGGAATTCTTGGAAAATAAGTCAGATATATTTATATTCAGTATCTTATCTTTGTTGAGTCTCCTGTGTATATGTGTGTGTGTGTGTGTGTGTGTGTGTGTGTGTGTTTATTTGAGGGGCTTAAATGAAATAATCTATATTTTTCCTTGACACCCTTTCTCAGCTCCTGAGTCAATCAAATATACAGCAGAGTGACTATTCTACAGCCCTAAAGCAATGCAACAGAGAAAAGAACAGAACGTCTTCCATCATCCCTGGTAAGCTATGTTGAATTCTGGAAGAAAAAAAACCCCAACTTTTTAAATAATAGAAGCCTTGTAGATAATTTGACAATAGTTGTACATCTTGGAACAAAAACAATACACTCATATTTTTCTAATCATGCCAGATAATATAACTTAACAAGGACTCTTAAACCTTGAAGTCTTCGTCTAGAAGTGCAAAATACATAGACAAACTAGCTTAAGTCAAACACACTCTACTTGCAAAATGCAGCTATGTTTTGCCATTTGCAGGGGCGGGGAGGAGGTACAGTACTAAGAGCTTACTTGTTTATGATGAATGTTCTGTATTCCCAGTGGAAAGATCCAGGGTTGGCATTTCATCCCTGAGTGGGGAAGGCACAGACTACATCAATGCCTCCTACATCATGGTAAGTCGGAGAGCCACTGGGAGACTGCTGCAGCTTGCGTTATCAGAATCAAAACCAGAGTGGGGGGCTTCCCTGGTGGCGCAGTGGTTGAGAGTCCGCCTGCCGTTGCAGGGGACGTGGGTTCGTGCCCCTGTCTGGGAAGATCCCACATGCCGCGGAGCGGCTGGGCCCGCGAGCCACAGCCACTGAGCCTGCGTGTCCGGAGCCTGTGCTCTGCAACAGGAGAGGCCACAACAGTGGGGGCCCGCGTACCGCAGAAAACAAAACAAAGCAAAAAAAAAAACCAGAGTGGGCTGCCCAAAGCAGTGACTGGCAGATACGGGAGGCATCACAGGTGGACATGAGTCGTATCTGATGACTGCAGGCTCACAGCCCACAGCAGCAATAGAATCACAGCATTCCTTGATGCTTTTATGTGTCCTGGGACTGGAGAACCCTTAATCAGACAATGAGTAGATGTGGGAACCAAACTCACCATGAGTAGATACAAAACATCCACTCGCCCGTCTAAGCAGCTCCATTTCATTCACCAAAGCAGATTCCCTGCAGACCCAGGATACACTAGCAAAGTCCAGTCTCGTTCACATTACCACTCCAGGTTTGCAGCACGGTTCTCACCCTGCAAACTGGGCTCATTTGGGGACTTGGATTTCTAAAGGTACAATACTTTCTTTCTGCATTTAGATCTACTATCAGAGGGATGAGTGCTTTAGTAGCTGTTGTGTGACCTTCATTTCCATTTCAGGTCAATCAATCACAGAGTTTGCCTTCAGATGAGAGAGTCCTAATCCCCGTGCCAAAATCACTGTTCTGTTTATCTAGAAAATACTAAGGTATATCCATGCAAGAAACAGGGAGATGTGTGGAGGTGGCATCTAAAAGCATGCCACACTTAAAATAGGGGCATCTTAATACTATAGGAAGCAGATATTTTTACTCAAAAATTGAGAATGGGTTAAGAGAACAAATATAAATATTGCATTGTGTGCTGGTTAGATAGAAGACAGACGGTTCTTGTCAAGAAAATAATTAAATGCTGGAAAATATTACCTACAAAGCTTGCCACATTACATCTGAAGATTTGCAAAATAGGATGAATTTTTACCTACCTGGAGTGACTTAAGTGGGATATTGACTGAAAGTGCAGGATAAACTAGAGGTCCTTTCAAGGTCTCTTCCCATCCAAAGAATCTACAATTAACCAGAAAAACATTTAATTATGTACAACCTGCTCATTCAAATCCGAATATATGAACTTAAAAGTTTTCTGCTTCTTAAACAAGATTGTAACCAAAACAAAGTAAATTGAGTAGAATTCTACTTGATGAATAAATGACACTAAAGCTTAAAAAATAAAAAATGAAAATATTCCACACTTCATATGAGCCCATGGGGGATAAGAATGCGATCTGAGAGATTCCATTGCAGAAGGGGCTAACTGAGCCATGATTTTGGTAAGCAGTAACGTGGAAATCATGATTAATTCAACGGCACCAGCTTTCAGGTTTCTGCAGCAACATTTGCAAGGTGCCCAACACCCCCCCCCCCCCCCCCCCGCCGCAAAACCCGGCTCCTCTCCTGTAGAGGCAGCCAGGGTGTTAAGGTATCTGGTTGCCAGTAGGTGTGAAATTTAGCGCTCTGCCATTGGGACTTGTGAAAAGTAAGAAATATAAAATCTCTAGATTTCCATTCTGTCTAGTGTGAGAGACATAGTCCAGAAGCCATTTTTGTTGTCTCCTCCTAGAGGTGATAGCTGGGTAAGCTTGAGCACAGCACTTAATTTCATAAGCTTCAGTTTAGTCGCCTATAAAATGAAGATCACATTCCCTTTGTCATAGTACTACTGTGAGGAATAAAGGAAGAAAATGTTTAATGCTATACCTGGCATATAGGAGATGTCTGTAACATTGGCTATAATAATCACATTATTATTTATAGATACAATCCACAAATAAAAAGACAGTAACCATTAACCTATAAATGTTTTTTGAATGTTTAAAGTCACATGCCAGGCTCTTTCTATCTTCTCTTTGGTTTTGTAGGGTTATTATCAGAGCAATGAATTCATCATCACCCAACATCCCCTTCTCCATACCATCAAGGATTTCTGGAGGATGATCTGGGACCATAACGCCCAGCTGGTCGTTATGCTTCCGGATGGTCAAAACATGGTAAGTCCCTCAGGTCATTTTTGGCATGTTCTTTACAGGGTAGGTATCAAGACACAACCACCAGAAGTCCAGCATACAAAGAATATATTTTTTTCAACCAATAAACTAATATTGAAGTTGCACTTTGTCTATTATTGGACTTGGTTTGGATGCAGTATCCCAGGTCTGAAATTGTTGTATGACAGTTTTAAATAAAAGTAGGCTGAAATTAACTTAAGTATTTATTACGCTGCTTAAGGAAATTAGAATTGCAATCATGAAGGAAGTCAGCCCATATGTTTCTATTTACATTTTTTAAATAAAACTTGTTAGGATATTTTAAGAGTAAATATTGAGATTCAAAGAAAAATTTGAGTTGAATTGTCTATGGCAACCAGTTAACTTCGTTTCACAGTCTGACTTAAACATTTTATTAAAATCTAGAACCTTCTTTGGTTTTTAATCCTCCAGGCAGAAGATGAATTTGTTTACTGGCCAAATAAGGATGAGCCCATAAATTGTGAGAGTTTTAAGGTCACTCTTATGGCTGAAGAACACAAATGTCTGTCTAACGAAGAAAAACTTATAATGCAAGATTTTATCTTAGAAGCTACCCAGGTATGGACATAGTTTAAATGACAAACTTTTCATCTTAACGCACACGTTAAATATATGCCACTTTAAGAATCTCTCCTAGAACTTAAAAGAAGGAATCTGATTTCTTACAAATTGAGACAGATTACCCAAATAATAAATTTTACCTTACTTGTCATTTTCATTTTCAAAATCTTATAGAATCATTAAACAATTAGCCATCACTAAACTCCACCATCCCTGACTTCTACACACACAGAAAGTCAAAGATTTCTCTTTTACTCCAAAGCAGTTGCTGATAGAAGTTAAGCTGAAAATAAACAGAGTAAAAAAATAATTTCATTAATCCTAATTCTCATGTTTTAAGGCAAGTCCTTACCTTGTATTCTCCTAAATAAAATGAGAAAAATATTACCTACCAAAAAAAGCTTACTGCTCTCTACTTATGTACAGAGGGTTGTTAAGTGAAGAACTGCTTTGAAAACATGCAGTGCAATGAGCTAGTGTTGTTTTACTAGACTCCTGATTATCTACAAGGAACCAATTTGAATTCTTTGTCAATAACTGTTTCTATGATTACAGCACAGTTCATAAATTATTGCACAGCTCCTGTGAAAGACTGAAAGATGCTAACAGTGATGAGTAAAGCATGTGAAATTCAGAGGACTTTCTCAATCAGAAAAAAAATAAATCATGTTTTAGATGGTTTAAATGTTTCACTTTACCCTAATTCTGAAACTGGTAAAACATACAGGGTACATAAGAAGATTGAGTATTTGCTAGAATATTTGACCAAAACTTATAAAATTAATAATGCAAATACATTGTTTTCTAAATGTTTTATAGTTCTGCCTGAAATTGATGTTTTATATTTTGTGAGTCAAGGGTCCAATTTTATTATTTTTGTGTGAATAACCACTGTTCCAGTATCATTTATAGATCAACAATACCAGTTCAGTCATAAATCAAATTTCTATATATGTGTAAGCCACTTTGGGAAACTGGGGATCAGAGGTTTAAGAGATTTAAAGTCACACAACCTGGTTTGGTCACTTAATAAGCAAGGATCAGAACTGAGACTGGAGTGGAAACCATGTCTCCATCCTCCTTACCAGCATTTCCCACGCTGCGTCAAGCAATCTTATTCTTCCCTTAGTTAAACCTGAGTAATGCTGGTGTTTGAAGAAGTCTATGCTATTTTTTTCTTCTTTTAAATTTAAGTAGAGTTGATGTACAATATTATATGTTACAGGTGTATGATACAGTGATTCACAATTTTTAGAGGAAGAAGTCTATGCTACTTTTAAGACTAATTTTAAAACTGAAGATTTCTAAAAAAAAAAAAAAAAAACAAAAAAAAAAACTGAAGATTTCTTTTTGTACGTTTAGATTGATCAGCACAGATACATCTTTGTTCATGATTTGATTGGCAAGATACGCCCACAAAAAAGGTTTATTTTTGAATAAAAAAGAGATCACCTCTGTACATGGCAAATGAGGTGTCGCGGCATTCTCTCCCTTTCATGGTGGAGGACAGGCTGCGACTACTGCTGATCACTCAGTGTTTCTTGGTTTTATTGCCTTCCTATAATTCCTGACTTTCCTCAATTCATCTACTCACCAACCAATATGACACTTTCTAAAACAGTCATTTTTGTCTCTTCTTATAGGATGATTATGTACTTGAAGTGCGGCATTTTCAGTGTCCCAAATGGCCAAATCCAGATAGCCCCATTAGTAAAACTTTTGAACTTATAAGTATTATCAAAGAGGAAGCTGCCACCAGGGATGGACCCATGATTGTTCATGATGAGTAAGTTCCACACTTTAAATCAATTCACACCTGACATTCTCTGTGTGTATGTATGTTTCTGTTGTCTTTGTACTAACCTAATACTTTGGACCAATCGTGAATTGTTCAGCTTCTCATGGACAGGATTAACACAGAATAGTTTTGGGGGTTTTTTCCGCTTCTCTGGGAGCTCCTGTTGAAGGCAGAAAACGTGTGCTTGATCGCAAGCATCTGCTGTTGCATTCTACACTAAGAACACTTTGTGTGATGAGTCAGTGTTTCAGAACCTGAATTTTCAGGTGCTAACCAGCGAGGCGTCTCTCAGCCATTGGCTTCCTGGGATAGGAGTAAAACTGATATATTTTTTATTTACCAGAAACAGGAATTTTATCCAATAGACCTTTCCAAGTTTCAGTTGTGAACAAATAAAAAATGCATCTGCTGGAATTATGTTATCTATCAATATATATTATATATGATGCATATGATAATATTACATAATATATATTATAACCTCAGTCAGATCATTTTGATTTACTGCCAACCCCTTCCATAGTATAAAAATAAGAAATGTATCACCGAATATTGAACTTCTATAAAGTGTCTCATTACTAATATCATGAACACTCCCCAGTGATTCGAAGTAGACCACAGTTCCATGCACTATAAAGTAATGAGACAATTTATGAAAAATCTCAGTGTTCTTACTGCAAAATTATCAAGGCCATGTGCTCTGTGAGTTTCAAATGTGAACATTTGATGCATCTGAATGGAGTCTTTGTTCCTTCCATTTGTTTCCAGGCATGGAGGAGTGACAGCAGGAACTTTCTGTGCTCTCACAACCCTTATGCACCAACTAGAAAAAGAAAATTCAATGGATGTTTACCAGGTAGCCAAGATGATCAATTTGATGAGGCCAGGAGTCTTTGCTGATGCTGTAAGTAATAAAGCAGCGAACCAAACTTTTCTCATTAGAGCACAAGTCACTTTCTAGAGGCTACCAAAATCGTTTTGTCCTGTATCAAAAAAGATCACATTGATAATGTTAGCATGTAGTTTTCAAGCTGAATTATGTTCAGTTTGCAATCCATAGAACTGGAACAATAAACATTTAAAGTTTATTTTCCAGAAAATTGATGGATCAAAATTTTAAAATTTCATTGTGTGCCTTTTTGCAAGACTTATTGTAATTCTGAAACACATCCTCAGTAGAAGCACCAACTAATCTGATTTATCCAACAAAATAAATAGTTATTTTCCCGGGGTTAGTGTTCTACATCGCCTCAAAGAAGAGTCAGAAGATAGACTTCAGCTGTTCACCTTTTTCTCAAGCCAAATTCATTTTCTGAACTTAAGAAGTAGCTAATTCTGGGGATAGTTTTGAAAAGAGAGAGAGAGAGAGAGAGAGACACTCGTACAATCAAGAAAGAGCATAGCACATCTGGAAAAATAAGTCTCAACTCTGAGAATAATTTGGAGGTTTTTTTATTATAGAAACAAGAGCTAGAAAGACAATAGGGAACTTTGTGCAAATGCCCCAGTGGGAGAAGCTTAGGTGGATGCAGAGGTCATAGGCTCACTTCCAGCTTCCTAGTCTGGGTATGTGTAAGGGCCTTATAAAGAGTCCATCTTCAAAGCTCTAGCCCAGACCAGCTGGCCAGAGAGTAAGGTAACCCTTGTGCACGTGCACTTCAGAGGAGCCCTTATTGAAAGTCTCATTCAGGAGAGTTGAGTTGTATCAAGCTTGTCTTGTATGAAATTGCTTTCGGCGGACTAAACTTATACCCAAGTTTCACAAATGCATTTAATGAGACGTGTGGTCCTAATGATTTTCTACTATGGAGCCGGCCACTTGTTCATGTCCTTTGCAACTACCTTCCCCCACCTCACCATCCCCAAGTTGGCATCTGTAGGAGAACAGCTACTTTATTCTTCTGTGTGCCTCTACCATGAGACCACAGCAGGGTACACAGGCACACACTCTCCTTCTCACCAAGCAGGACATAAGACCCATCGGGCTGGTAGAGCGTGAAGGATACTTGGTAAACAGTGGGTCTTGTGAAAGGCCTGCATTCCTCATGAGTTCCTGGGCTGACAGTGCAGTCCTGAGACCTCTTCATAAATAGACAAACCCAACAGGTTTTGTAACAAAAGGAGAAAGGAAAATGAGTAACTTAGTGGGTTACAGGAGCCTAGCGCCAAAGGGTTTACACACAAGTTGATAAATCAATATCAGAACCTCATCACATCACCTTCTGATTCCATGAAGTAAATGACTGAGTGTTTACCATTGGCAAATGTAGTGGGCCAGTGTTCTAGGTCAATGAATGTTGGCTAATTATAGAGCCACTTTAAATTTAATCAGAAGGAGACATTAATATGGATGGTGTACCTCTGCTGATTATAACAGAGCCCTTAACACAATGCCTTTCTATGACAGTGGCAAAGGGTGACTAAAAACCTTGCTTCTTTTTACAAACGTATGTCTTCGGCGAGCTTTCTGTTTCTGACCTCCCATTCTCTGTTCTCCAGGAGCAGTATCAATTTCTCTACAAAGCAGTCCTCAGCCTTGTGAGCACGAGGCAGGAAGAGAATCCGTCCACCTCTCTGGACAGTAACGGCGCAGCGTTGCCTGATGGAAATATAGCCGAGAGCTTAGAGTCTTTAGTTTAACGTGGAAAAGGGTGAGAAGGGTCCATATCTGGGCATTGCTTTCCTCTTTCTAAAATTAGACAGGAAAATTAGTCCAGTTCTTCTGTTATCTGTTTACTTCACCTCACCTGACAGTAACTATCATGGCAAAGGATTCTGCTGCCAAGTTTACATCATTAACAATGTGTGCCTTTTGCAAAACTTCTTGTGATTCACTTATTGTGTTTAAACTAAAATGATGGAAATTTACCGTATTTCTAAGAATGGAATTGTGGTATCTTTTTTTCATATTGATTTTAACAGAGAATTTCAATTTATAGATATTAGGAACTCCCAACTACAGAAAACATGTTTGTTTTTAGTGTCAAATTTTTAGCTGTATTTGTAGCAATCATCAGGTTTGCTAGAAATATAACTTTTAATATAGTATACTGTAAATAAAACACTCTGTTCCCTATGATATTCAACATTTTACAACCACAGTATTCACCTAAAGTAGAAATAATCTGATACTTACTGTAAATACTGCTCTAGCATCTCCATGGACCAAATTTATATTTATAATTGTAGATTTTTATATTTTACTACTGAGTCAGTTTTCTAGTTCTGTGTAATTGTTTAGTTTAATGTTGCAGCTCATCATCTGGTCTTACTCTGTGAGTCTTCTGATATTGTTTTGTGTTGTGGTTAACTCTGTTCTAGCATGTAATTTTAACTTTTATGGAAAATAAAAATACATTTGTTTTGAAAGAAGATGTTTTTATGAGAATAACACCTTACCCGACATTGTTTAAATGGTTTTTATCCAAGGCATTGCAAAAATAAATATAAATATTGCCATCCATTTGTGTTTGCTTGTGGAGTGCTGAGGCATGTGTAGCAGAAAATTGTGGACATGTTCCCTCTGAGATTATGGACGTGAAAGAAGGTTGATGGGATGGGACAGTGTATAGAGCTGATTCCCAAACTGTGCCTTAAGGCACACAGGAAACTCACAAAATTGAAGATTTTTGAGGACAACACAGCAATGTGTACTTACACTACACAATTACTACTATTAAATCATTTGGATCTAACTACTTAATAAACAGAACCATTATGTATTTCCTTTGGTTTAGGGGAGCTATGAAAATGTTACTCAGAAGCTGAGGGCATGATGTACCAAGAAATGTTGGGAAACTGGTTTAGACCCAAGCTGGGCGTTAGAAGCGGGCAGATTTGCCAGCCAGGGAGAAGCTAAGCTGGTTTGGGAGCCAAGTGGGTGAATGGACAAGGACCAGGAGGTCCTAACTCCCGGAGTGGAAAAAGGTAAGTCCTAGGTGACAATCCTATTGTCAGGATTTAAGAGCTATGTGGAGGTGAAGGGCAGGAAAACAGGGAATCATGGGTAGCAAGCCTGCTCTGATACTGGAAATGATAAACATTTCTTTATGTAAAAGCCTTTTACCATATTTAGGATGTTTCCTTAGTACCAATTCCTGTAAGTGCCAGTTGGTGAGAAGATTGTATGAATATTTTTATGTGTCTTAATACTCTTTGGCTTTCCAAGAGTTGTACAGTTTACACTCCCCTGCCTCAGCCAGGAGTATTTTAGAACACTGCCCACAAAGGGGGCACCAGTCTCCAAGAATGCCCAGGTCAGTGCCTAAAGCGGGAGACCAGGAAAAGTTTTGTTGAAACCAGTGGTTCTCAGAGTATGGTTCCCAGACCAGCAGCATCAGAAAAACCCAGGAACTTGTTAGAAATGCAAATCCTGGATTTCCATCCCATATCTAAAATATCAGAAACTCTGAGGTTGGAACTCAGCAATCTAACACAAGTTAAAACTTGAGAACCACTGGTCCTTAGCAACAACAATTCAGAGAGCCTCCAGTTTCCTCAAGCAATGTCAGGAAAATGTCACCAAATCCTTAAAATAGAATCAAAATTTATAAGTTTCTGGGCTTCCCTGGTGGCGCAGTGGTTGAGAGTCCGCCTGCCGATGCAGGGGACACGGGTTCGTGCCCTGGTCCGGGAAGATCCCACATGCCGCGGAGCGGCTGGGCCCATGAGCCAGGGCCGCTGAGCCTGCGCGTCTGGAGCCTGTGCTCTGCAACGGGAGAGGCCACAACAGTGAGAGACCCACATACCGCAAGAAAAACAAAAGAAAAATGTGTAAGTGTCTACTTTTTTAGCTTTCCTTTTAAAGCAATAGTCATGAAGAGTCTTGAAATAGAAAAAAATTCCAACAAAGTGTCACAAACCACAAAATATTGATAAGTACTGACCTACAGGGTATAAAAAAATTAACATGCTTCTTTCTCACCCTCCCAGGGAGGAAGGCCAGAAGGTTAATTTTGATTCCTTGGTTGCTTTTCTAGCCTTGTCTCTTAGTCCTCTTGTTTTACAGTTTTGTTTCCCCATAACCCACAAAGTCTAATCTGAACAAGGAGTCCATGTCACAATTATTTTTTCTATTTTTCCATTTGCCTTTGTCCCAGGAACAAACAGCCTTTGAAGGGATATAGAATTTTTTTTCCTTCATGGTTTTTTTTATTAGTGAGGTGCCTTGTAGAGTCTCTTCCAAGAGAAAGTAATGTTGCAAGGGCAGGTATGATAATCAAGTATTTTATAGACAAATTCTAATAAAAATACCCTGAAACCAATAAAAAAGACAATCCTGTCAAGATATAGCAATCTTTCCTCATCTTATGAAGCTTAACTCTGAGACAATAATCAATTATGAGAAGTGAAAATAAATGAAGCCTCGTAAGTAAGCCTCATAAGTCTTACCCAATTATTTACATCCTTTACCAAAATTTCAGAGTTTTATTGCATTCACAGCTTTTATCCACACGTTGTTTTATTACATAATTGTGGCCTTGTTATGAATATATTTTTATGCTGCCTTTCATGTTGTTACATAGGCATTTTTATTACACATAATTATAAACCTATCATTGTTACTGTATAATATTCTGTTGTATAGTGGTTTTCAAACAGGGATAGTATTGCACCCCAGGGGACATTTGGCAGTGTCTGGAGACATTTTTGGTTTCCGCATCTGAAGGGGATGTGCTGCTGGCACTTACTGGGCAGAAGCTGGAAATGCTGCTAAACATTCCGAAATGCACAGGACAGCCCTCGCAACGAAGAATCGTACAGCACAGCATGTCGGTAGTACCAGGGAGGAGGAACCCGCCCTCGTGATGTACCGGGGCTCTTGTGATCACTTTCGTGATGTCAGCTGTTTAGGCTCTTTTCAGATTCTTCCTAAACTACAAAACTATGATAAACATTTCTTTATGTAAAAGCCTTTTACCATATTTAGGATGTTTCCTTAGTACCAATTCCTGTAAGTGCCAGTTGGTGAGAAGATTGTATGAATATTTTTATGTGTCTTAATACTCTTTGGCTTTCCAAGAGTTGTACAGTTTACACTCCCACTGCTCAGGTATTGGAGTCTTAGGGCTCCACTCCTGGCTGGGTTCAGGCTTCTGCTCAAACATCTCTTTGAGCAGCATTCCCCAGTCGGCCTGTTGGAAGCAGCATCCCCCTTCCCCTAAGGAAGATCTTCAAAATATTTAGTGCTGATCATTGGATGGGACTTGAGCTGGCTCAGTGTCCCGCGTGTGCAAGCCGAATGTGGGGGGCCTCTCTCCGCAAGCCCCTCACCCCAGGCCCTCCCGTCTCCTTACCCTGCTTTTTCTCCGGAGCGCATTTTGCTTCCTGACATATTTTATATTTGTTGTCTGTCCCCCGCTATTCGTATATAAGCTCCATGAGGAGAGGAACTTTGGCTCTTGTAAACCTCTGTATTTCTATACCTAGAACAGGACTGGGCACATTCAAAACACTCACTACATTTTAGATAAATGAATGAATAAGGAGTGAATTAATGAATGAATTGGGGTTGTTTTGTTTTGTTTTACCTAGGACAAAAATGCTCTTTAGTGATCCTGGGAAACCCGACACTCTATAGGTAGTGTTCCTCAACATACAATAAATGTATCAATTTTGACCCATTTTCTTTTTCTGTAGCACCTTTGTAAATTAGCCCAATTGAGAAATGGTGTTCTATACAGACTTTATCTCCGATATTAAATCACGTAGAGCAGTTTTGCAATCTGCAGAGAGGTATCAAAGGTGAGCATGATCCATCTATTTAGCCAAATGCACAGGAACTCTATATAGTCCATCATAGGTCTCAGTCTGATACTACCTGAGAATTTATGGCAGCTGCTTCTTCATATCAAATTAATACAAATATTTAATATGTGCATGTTCTACTCAATATTACACCATAGGACTCTTACTTAATTTTCACATTTCTCATCTGAAAGGCCCTAATTTGTTAGCATCCAAAATGACTTTAATAGACAAAACTTAGAAAATAAGAACGCTTTATAAGCAGATACATTTTAGTTTCTTAGAATTGAATTCCATTCATAAATAGCACATAGAATCAGAAATACTAAGTATTTACTAAATTAAAGTGAACTTTTTAGGGAAAGTGGGGAAAATATACACATTTGTCAAAATAAACAAAAACACTTTTATTATTATAAATCATGATTGATTATCATCCACTCACTGGCTAATTGCAAAATATTCTTGTATGTTATAGGTTTCCTCCTCATTAGTACAATATTGGTGTGTTAGAGTAGGTGGTATTAAATGTTACGGCATATAAATGAAACACACTACATTGGTTTTAAAAATCTGGACATCCGGGATTTCCCTGGTGGCGCAGTGGTTAAGAATCCGCCTGCCAACACAGGGGACACGGGTTCGAGCCCTGGTCCGGGAAGATCCCACATGCCGCGAAGCAACTAAGCCCGTGGACCACAACTACTGAGCCCGCTCGCCTAGAGCCTGTGCTCTGCAACAAGAGAAGCCACACAATGAGAAGCTCGGGCACTGCCATGAAGAGTGGCCCCTGCTCGCCACAATTAGAGAGAGCCTGCGTGCAGCAACGAAGACCCAACGCAGCCAAAAATTTTAAAAATAAATAAATTTATATATATAAAACAAATCTGGACATCCTTGGCATTAAAGTTAACAAGTTTCTTAAGGTAATCATTTTTAAAAAGAAAAATAAGATTTGGAAGTGGGAGTAAGAAAAACTGTGTGTGAGATTGAAACTTCTTGTTACATACACAACAAACTCCTCATCAGCCTGTCACCTGGGACACATTCTAAGCAGCTCAAGACACACAGCCTGACCTTTGAAAAACTTCCTGAATATGCTAATTTGTAATCCTTTCCTCTGAAGCTTTGGACATGACTTTCTCAGATTCCTATTATCTTGCTTCAATCCTAGGGGAGTTGCTTTAGTTCTGAATTATCCACATGAGAAATGAACCGATGCAAGTAATTTTTTCCTTGCTGCTAAATTGTTTAATGAAGGTATGTATTGAAAACTATAGCATTAAGTTTCCTAATGGAAACTATTAGAGAAGTCTCTTACAGCACTTCTACTTCAGGTAAGTGTTTTAAAGGACTCGGGAAGTTAAAAGCACATTTCTTGGGCTTTTTAGAGAGTAAATGAAAAACATTCCACATTTTGTTTATACAGTATGTCTAGTTCTAATCTCACAGGATACATAAAAATGTTCAAAGAACCACCTGGAGAAAAAAAATGAAATGGTTAGAAAATAACTAAGGCCACTGAGGAAACATTGATAACTGGGGTCATTTACTGTATATTCACAGAATCCACCTACATGCCACTCTCCTTCTGGGGTGCCTTCCTGTGGCAGATTGTATTTTCCAAAAATAGCTCAACAATAGCTTTCAGCCCACATGTGACTCATTGAAACTCATCCCAGTGAGAGGTGGATCTATGGTCCCTTGCCTTGAATCTGGATGGACTTGTGACTACAATGAAAGTGATGCTACATGATTTCTGAGGTTAAGTCATAAAAGGCAACACAGCATCTGCCTGGTTCCCTTTATAACCATGCTGTGAGTTACTGTTGTCTTCAGTTTATGGAAAAGGAAACAGCTAGTATGTTGTAGGACTAATCACACTACTTCTCAGAGAAACTTCTGTCTCATGAGTCTAGGATGAGGAAAGCTGGAAATATAAATATCAGTATTATCTGGAGGAAGCCAAAAAAGTCAGAAAGACCTGGAAGATGTGAGCATTAAGTCTACCGAAATGGTTAGACCAGGGATTCCCAAACTGTGGCTCAGGGGCCGCACGCTTCTAAGTACAGTGTAATCTACCCATCCATACCCAGATCCTACCACCACCACCTTTACTATTGAAATTTCTGGTAGAAAACTTGTTACTGAGAGCCAATGCAGTGTTTCACTCTATATATCTTTACTCAAGCTTACTGACATTTCCTTTCCTAGCACTAATGTTAGACATCCCCCCCCTTCAGTCATACCCCCTTTATCACTCAGTTAAAGCCCAAACTAGTTATTATATTATCTCAGTGGGTTCCTGCTCCCACCCAAGGTGCTAGTTCCCTAGTTCCCATGCCATCTGGGTGCTCATCCAGACTGGGGGTGGAATCAAAGCAACACAAGTGTTATTTCCTAATTGATTATGTTAAAATCAATGTTGTGGTTAAAAACAAAAAACTTTCGTAACAGTTATGTCTTTACTTGTTAATAGATTATTGATCTCCATTATTGATATTTTTGGCAGGTGGGACCAGCTCGTAATCAACTTTGATCCTTTTCCAAAAGCATAGATGCTTTCTCAACTGCCATATGTCCCACATATAATACCTGCTTATTTCGATGGCAGAATTAGTTCCATATGCCAGAATATGAGCATAGTCCCTCAGAAAGTTTAATTTTTATCCCTAAAGACAAACATTCCTTTCCTCCAAGGAGAAACAAAGTTTTATTTGTACATCTTGGTACCTAATTCACACAGCATGTAATTCACACAAAGTGCACAATTCAGTGATTTTTAGCATGTTCACAGAGTTGCACCTCCATTACCACAATCAACTCTACATTTTCATCTCCCCCCGAAAACCCCCAAACTCATTAGCAGTCACTCCCACTTGCCCCCAAACCCCCCAGCCCTAGGCAACCAGTAATCTACTTTCTCCATATAGAGATTTGACTATTCCGGACATTTCAAACAAATGAGATCATACAATATGTGGCTTTTCACGCCTGGCTTCTTTCACTTAATGTTTATCCATGTTGTAGCAAGTAACTGTACTTATTCTCTTTTTAATTGCTGTATAATATTCCATTGTATGGATATGCCACAGTTTGTTTATTCATTTATTATTGGATGGGCAGTTGACTTGTTTTGATTTCTGGCTGTTATGAATAATGCTGCTATGAACATCTGTTTACAAGGTGTTGCGTGGACATATTTTCATTTCTCTAATACCAAAGAGTGGAATTACTGGATCATATGGTAACTCTATGTTTAACCATCTGAGGAACTGCCAAACTGTTTTTCCAAGCAGTTGTACCATTTTGTATTTCCACCTGCAGTTTATGAGGGCTCCAATTTCTCCACATCTTCACCAGCACTTATTATTTTTTCACAGTAGCTATCCTGGTGACTTTGAAGTGGTATCTCATTGTAGGTTTGATTTGTATTTCCCTGATAGCTAATGTACGTTAAGCATCTTTTCATGTGCTTATTGGCCTTTTGTATGTCTTCTTTGGAGAACTGTTAATTGCGATCCTCTGTCCATTTATTTTAATTGGGCTCTTTGACTTTTTCTTGAATAGAGTAGTTCTTTACCTATTCTAAGTACAAGTTCTTCTCCCACTTGGTATATGATTTGGGAACATTTTTTCTCATTCTATGGCTTGTCTTTTGCCTTCTTGAGGTATTCTTGGAAGCACAGAAGTTTGTAATCATGATGATACCCAATTTATCTATTGTTTTTCTTTCTGTGCTTGTGCTTTTGGTGTCATTTATTTAAGAAAGCACTGCCTAATCCAAGGTCATAAAGATTTACACCTATGATTTCATCTAAAAGTTTTATAGTGTTTGCTCTCATATTTAGGTATTTGGTCCATTTGGAGATAATTTTTATACGTGCTGTGAGGTAGGGAGTCCAACTTTATTCTTTTGTATGTGGATATCCAGTTGTTTCAGCACAATTTGATGAAAAGATTATTTTCCTCAATTGAATTGTCCTAGCACCTTTTTCAAAAGTCAATTGACTGTAAATATGAGTTATTTCTGGACTCTCAATCTATTCCTATTTTACACTTTTTCTTAGAACTGTTTTCTTAATATTACTTTTGCTTCATTCATTGATATTGTATACAAATACAATCAATTTTTGAATATTAATCCTGTATCATGCAACTTTGCTGATCTCATGTATTAGTTCTAATGTTTTCTTAGAGTATTTTCTTTGTATAACATTAGAGATAGTTTTACATCTTCCTTTCTAATCTGGATGTCTTTTACTTCATTTTCTTGCCTAATTGCCCAGCTATACCCTCCAGTACAAGTTGAATGGAAATGGCAAGAGTATACATCCTTGTCTTGTTTCTGATTTTAGGGGGGAATCCTTCAGTCTTTCATCATTAACTATGATACTAGCTATGGTTTTTTCATAGATGCCCTTTATCAGGTTGAAGAATTCCCTTCTATTCCTAGTTTGTTGAGTGTTTTTATCATAAAAGTGTGTTGGATTTGTTAACGCTTTTCCTGTGCGTAATAAGGTGACCATGTGGATTTTGATTTAGTCTTACCTATTTCCTTCTCCAAACATTATAAGAAAGCTATAAGAAATGTCACTTTCTAAATGAATCATCATTTTACAAAAAGGCATAAAATAGTATTATTGCAAAGCTTTGGTGATCTAAAAGCATCCAACTGAATCCGTTTGAAAAATAAAAGCAAAAGAAAAATAAAGCTGCATGAAGAAATTTTTTTCTTACTAAAAAGATAAAACTTCATCTGCTAATTATTGGAAAATATATTCTTGTAGGAAAAAAGTTGCATAATAAATTAACAAGTAGTATAATCATTGTCACTTTTACATACACATGAAAAAATACATGATAGAATTATTAAAGTTCCCCGGTAATTACTGGCATCTCTTGTTCCAAATGTTTTCATATTAAAATAGAGATTTATATTTCAAAAACACCATCGTATTGACTTAATCAAAACATATCATGCTTTATGTTTTAAAATATCACATTAGCAAGCATGTTTGTTGCATAAAAGTTCAGAGCTGTGTTGGCTGGGAAGATAAAAAGAAAATATAATTCCCAATTATGGTTTGATTGTGCTCTGTGTAGTATACATAATGCCCTCTGCTTTAATTCGCTCCAATATTGGTCCATAGATCTCCTTTGAAAAGGGCCCCATCAGGCCTTTAGCTTGAATTTCACCTAGAAGAAAATAAATTTGTAGTTACCATTTTAAAGGTGGTATGAAAGGTTAACTTCTACAGCAAGAGTCTCCATACAGCAGTAAACTGTGAGTCAACAAATTGTTGAAGGCCTAGGGATTTTTCAAAATAGCAGCTTAAATGTCCCCTATTAAATTATTACTTTGAGACTTCCCCGGTGGTCCAGTGGGTAAGACTCCGTGTTCCCCATTCAGGGGACCTGGGTTCGATCCCTGGTCGGGGAGCTAGATCCCACATGCGTGCCGCAACTAGTAGTTCGCATGCTGCAACTAAGAAGTCCACATGCCACAACTAAGAGCCCACATGCTGCAGTGAAGATCCCGTGTGCCGCAACTAAGACCTGGCGCAGCCAAAATAAATACATAAATATTTTTAAAAATTATTACTTAATCAACACTGTAAGAAAAAGCAGTTAATTGAAAGCACAGCTGGAGTTAGGGACAGAGTCTGAATTTATACACTTAACTGCATTAACTACCAAATCAGAGAATAAAGTCTAGTAAGAAAGTAAGTCAACCTAACTGGTCTGCTTTATTTGCTGATGTCATTTTTTAAAAAGCATAAGACCAACAGAATGAAATTAAAACCAGTCTGGTTATTTGGGCACTGGCATCTGTTAGGGTGGTTGAAAGAGTAAGTCTGGGCACTTTCCTTAAAGACTATGATGCCCTCATCCCTCATCACTTCTTCACTCTGGTTCCCTCTGGTTCCTCAATAACTAAGTAGGTGCTTTAAATTATTATTATTATTTTTTTTTGCAGTACGCGGGCCTCTCACTGTTGTGGCCTCTCCTGTTGCGGAGCACAGGCTCCGGACGCGCAGGCTCAGCGGCCATGGCTCACGGGCCCAGCCGCTCCGCGGCATGTGGGATCTTCCCGGACCGGGGCACGAACCCGTGTCCCCCACATGGGCAGGCAGACTCTCAACCACTGCATCACCAGGGAAGCCCTAGGTGGTTTAATTTGATATTAGCTAATATGATACTGTACGTTTTTTCCCCATTATTTCCCATTTATATGTTTTGGTGTTTTTTACTCCCCGCACACCTTCGCAGGGGCCAAATGGGGTGTCATATTCAGAGCTAATGCTTATTGAATGCAAACATCATCTTAAGGGGAGAGTGGAGAGTTGAAATTTGAATTCATTTAGTTCAAAATATATATTTAGTATTGATAGTATGTTGAGACATGAGGATTAATAAAATGTGGCCTATATTTTTGAAGATCTGGAAATGAATACCCTCTGCTATTTCAGTGTTACCCCAAAAATACAAAAAAATAAGGAAAGAAAAGAAGGCAGTTAACATTCCCTGGGGAACCCCTCTATGTGGTAGAAGCTTTATGTATTATTTCACTTTAGTGTCACAACAACCCTATGAATTAGTCATGACAATCCCCACTTTAAAGATGAAGGAACTCTGACTCAGAGATGCTAAGTAACTTGCACCCCATCACTCAGTCATCTTGTGACTGAGCTGGGACAGAAATCAGGTCTAACTCCAAAGCCAAGGTTTTTTATTCATCACAAGGTGATCTCCCAGTCAGTCAGCCCTTAGATCTTCTGAACTGGCTCACTTTTAGTGAAAGCCAGTGTCATACTCAAGACTAATTATTTGATATCCAGGCCCTGAATGACTTGGAGATAATATGGAGACAAACTTGGTCCCCCAGTGAAAGAACTTACCATCAAGTAACATCTTGGCTGCCATAGCAGTGGGTAACCCCACAGTTTTAGCCATAGCTGAAAAACCATTGACATCCCCGTAAACCACAAGATCAATAGTTTTATTTTCTAAATGTCCAGAAGGATGTCTGATTCCAAAGTTGTCTCTCATCACAATCATATCTTTCTCTCCAGGGCCTTAAAATAAATAAACATACAGTTTAAAATGTCACTATCATTACACCTCCAGTATCGTACTTCATCCCCCTGCACCTGCCCTTCTGCTCTCGTTTCCCTTCCCATTATGTATATCCTTAAACAATTATGTATACTGCTTTTAAGCCCAAAGAGCAAATTAAAAATTCAAGGAAATGATAACTCTAACCAGGTTCCTCTGTCTAGGTGGGTATCACTATAACCTGGTTACAGACATGAGGGTACTGCTGTAGAGGCCATCCCTGCTTCTCCCCAAAACGCTCCTTCAGCATTTCCTTAATGTGTCAAAAATTAACAGTAAAACTAATGATTTTTTCCTTTGCCATATTACCCAAGTTCACTCTTACTTAATAGTTCTCTTATTCTCCCCTCTGGAAAAATAGTCCAAGTGTTCTTTCCCCATTCCCACTGTGTAGCTCCCGCCCTTCAGTCTAATTCACTGGTTCTTATGATTCCTCTGCTGGGATGTTTAGCCAATAGCCCATGGCCTACCATAGGAAAGCTTCATGGCCAAATGCTTGGAGAGTGCATCCACGAGAGACTCTGCCCGAGGGACTTGTTCATCCCCAAGCAAGCCCAACCTGAGAAGGACGAGAGATGGCTGCATTAGTTCAAGTCCTATACATATGCTCAGTTGGGAAGCAGAAGGGAACACTCACTGGATTTTATCTTGAAAGGGCAGAATCACAAGACAACAGTTCAAGTTATAGGACTCTCAAGTTATTGTAAAATAATAATAATGAGAGTAATGTTTTAACCTTTAGAATCAGACTCTCCCAGGAGTGTTGCCTGGAGCTAGACCTGATGCATTGTAAGTACACACCGTTGCAAAGCTTTTCATGAGATTAATTTACAGGTTACTTCTCCCACATGAAGGATACCCGCAGAATGGGCCACAGCCACATGAATAAGTGTTTTAAAGTAGTTAAAGGAAGACTGGGAGAATGTCCTACAGGAGAGAAAAAATATCCCACCTTTCTCAGGAACTGAGTAGTGAAGCTGCTCAAAAATAAGTATTTCCCAAGTTATAACTGCCATTGAATTTCTCACTTTACCTACTTTTTATCCCCACATGAACATGGTACGTGGTAATCTCTGTACAACAGGCCAACATTAGAGCAGCAAATTAATCAAAGACAATGTAAAATGTTTGCTTCTATCTTGACTTTTCTTTGACTAGAAAGCACTAAGTAATCATTGATCCAGTATTTTGCTCTAGGTTGACTGGTGGGTACCTACCATTCAACAGCCTCCAGCTGGGTATTGTCTCCTTCTAGTTTCTTAAAGACAGCTTCCTTAAGCACATCACACTTGGAGGAGGGTGAAATTCCCACTAGATCACAGAGGAGTTCTTTCTGGTTAGAAAAACAAAGATACAAATTCTAAGCTCCAAATAAAATAAAAAATGAGCTGAGAAATTATCCTATTAAGACATTGGACCTCAAAAGAACCTCAAATTTTAAATTAGAAATAATTAGAAATAGTAAATTGTGTCACACACATGTGCATACACCCATCTGCACATGCACACATCAATAAATGGGTATTTCAGAATGATATTTCAGCAAAAAGAGTCATGACACCAAATCAATACCAAAAAGGTGATACCATATTTACCAACACATTGACTACCTTTGCAGGTCCTCTCCATCACCTTATCCCTCATTATTCCTCACCATCTAGAAGTCAATTTTGGCCAGGATAGAGTGAAAGGGGCTTATTGCTGTGGTTGCTAGTAGCAACTAGAGTTCTTTTGTAGGTTCAAGAAATGAGGAAAATTGTGCAGATAATAAAATCTCAAAGGACGAGCACTTAAACAGTGGTCACAGCTTTTTCTAATTTCTAAACAAGACTTTTTCCAGGCTCCCAAGGAAAATGTTATGCTCTAGATTAAGGATCAACAAACTAGTTCACAGGCCAAATTGAGCTCACCACCTGGTTTTGTAAATAAAAAGTTTTATTGGAACATAGCCATGCTCATTTGTTTACGAGCAGTCTGAACTAAGTAGCCTGACAGAGACCACATGACCCATAAAAGCCTAAAAAATTTACAATCTGGACTTTTACCAAAAAAAAAAGTTTGCCAGCCCCTGTTCTAGACTGTAGCTACCAAGACAAGGGGACCAGCCCCAAGAATGCCTGCACCAACCTTCCCAATCAAACTGCCTCAAAATCAGATTCACTATGGATATTTATTCACTCCTGTCCAACAAGTAAATTTATGAAATCTGAAACTTAGATTGAAAAGACTCTCAGATACACAAAAGAACTGAATTTAAAAGCAACTGGCAGGCTTCCCTGGTGGCTCAGTGGTTGAGAATCTGCCTGCCAATGCAAGGGACACGGGTTCGAGCCCTGGTCTGGGAGGATCCCACGTGCCCCAGAGCAACTAGGCCCGTGAGCCACAACTACTGAGCCTGCGCGTCTGGAGCTTGTGCTCCGCAACAAGAGAGGCCGCAACAGTGAGAGGCCCACGCACCGCGATGAAGAGTGGCCCCCGCTCGCCGCAACTGGAGAAAGCCCTCGCACAGAAACGAAGACCCAAAACAGCCAAAAATAATAAATTAATTAATTATTTTTTTTTAAAAAAGCAACTGGCTAACCAGAATACCCAAGATCCAAGTTTCTTTGGGACACTTAATGGGATTAGCAGTATTGATTCTTTTCTCTTTGTGATAAATTTCTAGCATTTCTATTGGAATATGGGCACATTAATTTAAGTTAAATGACCAGCTGGTAACAAGTTAATTCCTGGCAGTTAGTGGAAGCTCTAGATTTTAGTACAACACAGATATGGGCATAAACTCAGTAATTAAAAACTCAGATTACGCATGGTTACAAATGATCAAATAAAGGAACGAATGGGATTCGGGCGTTGGGAATCTAGTTCTGCGATACCACCAGGAGCTCTCCTGCTTTCTCAGTTTCAGGAGGCCCAAGCTTAACTCCTGTCATGGGGCCACCACTTAGACAAGCGGCAGAGCCCAGAGCACAGTGCAGAGAGCAAGCGCATCTCTGCTCAGGGCTGAGGGAGCTATCAAGTGGTAGAAGTTGTTGCAGGAAACGGGTCCCGAGAGTCAGCCTCCGTGTGCTCTCCATCCTCCCCAAACAATGAACTTTGGAAAGGGGGGCTTTGGGGCTAGGACTTAACTTCCTGCACATAAGCCACAGAATGGGTTCTTTGCTGGTCCAAACCCACGTTCAAACCTGACCATTTCAGAAGGCATTTCTTTTTTCTTTTTTTTTTTTTTTTTTGCGGTACGCGGGCCTCTCACTGTTGTGGCCTCTCCCGCTGCAGAGCACAGGCTCCGGACGCGCAGGCTCAGCAGCCATGGCTCACGGGCCCAGCCGCTCTGCGGCATGTGGGATCTTCCCGGACCGGGGCACGAACCCGTGTCCCCTGCATCGGCAGGCGGACTCTCAACCACTGTGCCACCAGGGAAGCCCTCAGAAGGCATTTCTGAAGAGCAGCAGACAATGTATAATTCCGGAGTCACTCACCCAGGTGAGCGGATTGGCATCAGGTCGAAGGGCAGGAAATGCATCTCTGTTTATAAGACCCAATTTTACAAATCCATTCAAGGCTTTGGCATATCCCTGTAACAAGAGTTATTGAGCAATATATAAAAATTTGTTTTCAAAGAAAAACTTTTTTTAATTTTTTGAAAATAAGGACCTATTTTTGTAATTCATTCAGAAAACAGGCTGAAAATAGCCATTTGTACTGCTAGTATTGATGCAGCCACCCTCAGGTTCAAACCAAAATCAGTAGTGTCACAATTCCACTGGTTTACACAAGAGCCCTTGCAAAACGTGGGTCTTTACTTTTGTTTCTGGGTAACATGCGAGTGGTGTTTTCTGACAGCATAAGGGAAAGTTTCATCTTGTGTTACATGCTCAGGTCAGCAGAATTGTATTTAACAGAATAGTTGTTCTCTCTCTTATAATGGAAGAAGGAGCTTGTAAGAATATCTCCCAACGAAGATAATCCATCCTACTGATTAAGAGCCATTACCCTAACGTATATAAGGAGCAAGGGGAAAAGGCAGGCATCAGAGAGGTATTTCTAAAATGCCATCACTCTGATAAAAACTCCTCACATGTCCTTCATTCTCTACAGGACAGGCCGAGGTTCTTGGCACTGTTATGTAGAACCCATCCCAATAAACCCCTCCAGCCTGACTCACTAATCATCCTTTCCACCACTCACCATCCTCCAAACAAGCTGCTGTGCTCTTCCAGAGACCTGGGGCTCGGTGCACACTGCTCCCATGCTTGGAACGTGGTGACCCCTCTTTCTCATCTATGAAATGTTTACTTTTCTCTTAAGACCCAGCTCAGCACACATACTGAGCTCCCTAGGTGAGTGGGCACTCCCTTCTTCTCTGTATTCCTGCAGCATTTTGTACACACCTCTATGACGGCACTTAACACAATCTATGTAATTAATTGTCTATTCAGCTACTGAACTGCAGGCGTAGAAAGTATGTGTATGTGTGTCCTTCATCCCCATGTCCTCACCCCATTATCCATCATTCCAATATGCTGAAAGAGAACAAATGACTGGATGAATAGATTCTGAATGAAGATGAAGTGAAGGGAGACCATAATGTATGTTCTCCTGTGAGCAAGTTACACTGGGGGCCGGGAGGGAGGGGGGATGGGAAAGCCAAAATAAGGAGATTTATAGCCACTGCAATTGAGAGACAGCAGGTGGGGGGAGGAGAAGAAGAAGAAGAAGAGAAGAAGGGCAGGAAATTATTTCAGGAAGCAGTAAAATTATTAAGATATAAAACAGTTCCTGTTGCCACTGGACGTTTCACAATTTAATGTGTGAATTCTCACGTCTGAACGGCTGTATTATTCACTGTCCAAAGTTACTAATTAAAGAATTAAAATTCATTTGCTCTAACCCAAGGTAAATATACTTCAAAGAGGAGAAGCAAAAAAGCAATACCCCGAGCCTGCTTCTAGGATCTGATGAATGCTGGGGATCCCTTCTTCCAACATCTCAAATACTGAGACACTTCTCAGCTATTTCTTCATCTCAGAAATAATTTTACGGTGACCTCTAGAAACGAATTTGTTACGTGTATTCATTTATCAGTAAGTACTTAGCAAAGTGCTGCTATGTGTGAGACTTGTGCTAGGGGCTGAGGCCATAGAGGCGAAAAATGCAGTCCCTACCCATGAAGACACTAGTCCAGGAGAAGGGTCAGATAAGTCCAACAAATAAGGCCTGGCACATAGTGAGCAAAACCACAACCACTGAGGACTACGATACACTGGGCTATCGCAGGTGCTACGACAGAGGTAACCGCCGAGCTGTGGGCGCACAAGGAGGGGAACTCACGTAGATGTCGGGGAGGGGAGTCAAGGAGAGGAATTAAGAAAGATCCTGTAAGGTGATACAAGCTGGGTCTGGAAGGACTCAGGTGACAGGCAGGTGCAGGAGAGAAGTCAAGGTCTCCCTGTCATACTTGGGTGACAGGGTCTCATCTCTAACGCTGGAAAGAATCTTCAGGTTACTGAAGGGTTGCTGACATTGCTCGGGACATGAACTCTGTGACATCTTCCATCCTCTGGGGTTCTGTGGGGATGGCTCTCATCCATGCACATCCTTGAGAGCTTTAGTTAATTCTTAAATCTCTTAAAATCCTCTATTTCTGGGTCTATATGTTTGGCAGGAGCCTAAATCTATTAGAAAATCCTAATTCCTGAAACCCCTGGGGAAAAGAAACAGAATCAAGAATCTGCTAGATCTGAGGACAGCATGGCTGCAATTCACACTAGAATTTCTGCTGTGCTTGAAGGCTTGTGAAGCATCCATGGTTCCTCGATCTCCTTAGGATGTTATCACTGACAATTCATTTAATTCCTAGACAATGAGGACATCACATTCATGAGAGCACAGGTACCACGGAATCTCACAGGGCGTCGAGATCTGAAATCAGGTCTCTAATTTTTAGAGATCCATGTATTTTAGATACGCTGGTTGTAGTGGGTTGAGTAGTGTATCCCTCATAACTCATGGCCACTCAGAACCTCAGAGTATGACCTTATGTGGCTCTTTGCAAATATAATTAGTTAAGGACCTCAGTATGAAGCGACCTATATTTGGGGTCCTAAATCCAGTGCCTGGTGTCCTGATAAGAGAGGAGAGGACACAGTGATATAAACAAGAGAAAGTGGTATGAGGATGGAGACAAAGAGATGGGACCAGTATGTCTACAAGTTAAAAAACATCAACAATCACCAGCAACCACCAGAAGTGAGGCGAGAGTGGCAAGGGACAGTTTCTCCCTCGACACCTCCAGAAGGCTTGCCCTGCCCACACTTTGATTTCAGACTGTGACCTCCTGGATGGCGAGAGGATAAATTTCTGTCGTTTTAAGTTTGTAGTAATTTATTATAACCACCCTAGGAAACAATTACACTGATTGTCTTAATCTGATCACACTTGTAACTACTCTTTTGTGATTACAAAACGTGTGCTGGAATCTCTGAAACGGCGGTGCTTCCTGGGTCCCGCGGCGTCTTCCCTGGCGAGTCAGGCGTGGCTGGCTGCTGAGCAAAAATCAGACCCGCCTCTGTCCCATCACCCACGACGGAAACCCTCCAAGAAAAAGTGGTCCCAGACGCGTGTGCCTGAGGATTCCGCACGAAAGAGGTGCCCAAAATGAAGACCCTGACGCGCCCGGGGCTGGCAGTGTGTTTTGCGCTCACCAGCACGTGCACCGGCTTGCCGCTCGTGTACAGCGGCCTTGGCGGCCAGAAGGAGCAGCCCCCGCAGCAGCAGCCGGCAGCGGCGACCGGCAGCGCGCAGCGGCCCGCAGAGAGCAGCCCCCTGCCGCGCCCCGAGGCCTCCGCGCCACCGCGGCCACTGCACGGATACCTTGGCGTGGCGGACCACAAGGAAGATCTCCAATACTTGGCTCAGCACTGGCTGGTTCACAGTGACGATTGCCCTGGAGCTCCGCGACAGGACCAATGTTTATGGCATGGATCCCCAAGACTAATGCAGGGATCCCAATCACCCTTCAGTACCTTATCCCTATTATGAACCTTCTGGACCTGATGAATGTGCAATGCACCTCTCCCGTGAGTGAGGACGGAAGGGTAGTCATCACCGCTTTATCACAGAGAAAAGAGCCATAAGGACTGCGCGCGGGGCTTCCCTGGTGGCGCAGTGGTTGAGAGTCCGCCTGCGGATGCAGGGGACGCGGGTTCGTGCCCTATCCGTGAAGATCCCACATGCCGCGGAGCGGCTGGGCCCGTGAGCCATGGCCGCTGAGCCTGCGCGCCCGGAGCCTGTGTTCCGCAACGAGAAAGAACTGGGCACAGACATTAAATTTTCACTTTTCTCAACCAGACCGGAAACCAGAATCGCTTGCTAGAAGTCATCCTGAGAACAAACCTGTGTTCTGAGGAAAGTGTGTGGCCAGACTGAAATCCCAAGTACCCTCTGTATCAGACATCGGGCCCCTGAACTTCCTGAATCACCAGACATGGAAGAGGAACAGAATTGGTCGCAGGGATAGCTTTACTCCTCAAGAAGTGCCATGTACAGATGCCTCTGAGGCCTGACTACAAAGCAGTGCAGCTGGTTTACAAGGGAAAAGTTCCAGAACTAATACACCCTAATGAGTGCTGTCCCTTTCAAGAGGGGTGACCTTAGGACCTGAACACTCATTTCAATGATGCTGCCATGGCTAAAAACATTTTGGATCTCTTTAAGTATTGCCTTTGAAACTGAGACATGAGCAACTCAACATTAGTTGTATTCCTTTGTAGAAATATCACGTTAAGAGTCATTTTTCTATCAAATTGTATCCTAACCTGAACCTTTGTCATCTGTTGGACTGTGTGGTTTGTAAAAAGCAGCCTTGAAAGTATGGACATGATTTCTGAAGAGTACATCTTTACTAAAACTAAAAATAGAATTACCATATGACCCAGCAATCCCACTCCTGGGCATATACCCAGAGAAAAGACATATGCACCCCAATGTTTATTGTAGCACTATTTACAATAGCCAGGTCATGGAAGCAACCTAAATGCCCATTGACAGACGAATGGATAAAGAAGATGTGGTACATATATACAATGGAATATAACTCAGCCATAAAAACGTACAAAATTGGGTCATTTGTAGAGATGTGGATGGACCTAGAGACTGTCATACAGAATGAAGTAAGTCAGAAAGAGAAAAACAAATATCGTGTATTAATGCATATATGTGGAATCTAGAAAAATGGTACAGATAAACTGGTTTGCAAGGCAGAAATAGAGACACAGATGTAGAGAACAAACATATGGACACCAAGGGGGGAAAGCGGGGAGTTGGGGGGATGAACTGAGAGATTGAGATTGACATGTATACACTAATATGTATAAAATAGATAACTAATAGGAACGTGCTGTATAAAAATAAATAAATAAAACTTAAGAAAAAGAGTACATCTTTACTGACTTTCAAAAGCAACTGCCCAATATTTATTTATTGAGAGTTTTTTAGTGTGCTCTAGGTCAGTATTTTTATAGATTATGATTATGTGGTAATTTATCCTTCCTAGTTCTTTAATCCTGAATGATGGTTGGAAAAGGCCCGGAACAGGGAGATGAGTTGCCATGTTCACAGTGGTCATTGTTAGCATGTGATGGTATGTGGCTTGGAAATGTTGCGTTGCATTTTTTGAACCCTCAGGCTTCAAGAACAGCTATGACATTTTCCAAAGTGCAGAAATGCTCCAAATGACAAAATTGAAAACCAAAAACTTTGTCGTTCAGACAAAAAAGATATCAACAAGAGAAACTTAAAGACAATTTGCTTTAGTAATAATTGATGTAGGTCACTTCACTTAAGCCCTAGTTTCCTCTTCTGCAGAATGATATCACTGTACCAGAGGACCTCTTAAGTTTCATTCCAGATCTGAAATTCTCTCAACAAGCCTCTCGTTGACCCACGTAAGGACTTTGCACTTGGAATGATGGAGCACCCACAGTAGCAGGAGCCTTATTTTAGGGGGTCTTTTATATCCCCCTACTACCTATCCCCCTCTTGTGGTTAAAAGCATACCTCCTCCCCAGACCCCATTGGCAGAAATCCATCCCCTGCTTCTCTGGTGCTTCTTGCACCAAAAAGAGTTGGCGGAGGAGAGAATTTTCATGCTTTTCCTTGGTGACAAGAATGAGGAACTGCACTTCTATGAGTTTTTGAGGAGAAGAGAATATAAGGAGATTCCCCATTATACTGCTCATTTGTCCTATGAACTATTCAGATTCACTCACTGCAAATCTTACATTATGTTCACTGCCATTCCTTGGTGTTCAGGAGTATAAAGGACTTATTTTACTTAGAACCAAGATCAAATAGTATGAAAGATTTTCATTTATGCAAGTAACATTGTCATCTTGCCAGCCCTGTGAAACAGGGGATGCAGCCAATGCTTGAAGGAAGAGCTGAGAGGTGAAGAGACTATGCCAGTGAGGTCACAACCCTCAAACCTCAGTACACCTGAAGCTGACGCTTCACCTGACCCCCCTTCTCCTGAGTCAAAAATTCCCTTTTTGCCCCAGCCACTTTGAGTTGTCTCCTGAAATAGTCAATCAAAAGAGCCCTGAGGGGGGAGAGCAGCTCGGGGCTCTGTGACCACCTAGAGCAGTGGGATAGTGAGGGTGGGAGGCAGACGCAAGAGGAAGGGGATATGGGGATATATGTATATGTATAGCTGATTCAGTTTGTTATAAAGCAGAAACTAACACGCCATTGTAAAGCAATTATACTCCAATAAAGATGTTTAAAAAAACCCAATTTTTAAGTAAAATATTTACATATAGAGTAAAAAAAAGAAAGAAAGAAAAGAGCCCTGAGAAAAAAGATGCCAATCTGGTTTGTTTTTTTTGTTTTTTATACATTACAAAATGATCACAATGATAAGTCAATTACCATCTGTCACCATACAACGATACTACATTATTATTGACTACATTTCATACCTGTGACATGTACATTTCATACCTGACTCATTCATTTTGTAACTGGAAATTTGTACCTCTTAATAGCCCTCACCTATTTCCCCTTCCCTCTGGAAGCTACCTGTTTATTCTGTGTATCTATGACTTTGTTTTTTTCTTTTTTAACATATGTTCATTTATTTTGTTTTTAAATTCCACATATAAGTGAAATCATATGGTATTTGTCTTTCTCTGACTTATTTCATTTAGCATAACACCCTCCACGTCCAGCCATGTTGTTGCAAATGACAAGAGTTCATTCTTTTTTACAACTGAGTGATAGTCCACTGTGTGTGTGTGTGTGTGTGTGTGCGTGTGTGTACGTACATACCACATCATCTTTATCCATTTGTCTATTGATGGGCACTTAGCTTGCTTCCTTATCTTGGTTATTGTAAATAGTAAGCATAGGGGTGCCAGTCTGGTTTATCATCTTAATTATTTCAATTATGAAGAAAAATTAAGTGTTCACATCACTTATATCAAAACAGGCAACAAGATCATCTCAGATACAGCCACTTACCTTGTACCTCAGCGTCCCCCGTAATAAAGTGTGAGCAGACGGAATGCCATAAATCTCAGCATATTTGGTACTGTCTCTGTTAGGATAACTTTCCAAATTTAATCCAGGGAAATAATCCATAGGAGTAACCGAATCCAGAAAGGAGACACCCCCTACCACATTCACAACCTGAGGAACATTGAAAAGGCACACATGGGGTTAAGAAAGTGTATTCCTCTTTGGATTTACCTGCATTAGTTTCATAAGAAAGAAATCCAGGTTTTACAAGAAAGCAATAGGGGATTTGAAAAACAAAATTTAATAAAACTACACTAATCAACATCCCATATTCAAGCTGCTCTACTAATATCATAATTCACAAGGCCATTGTTCTCCCAAGCTTTAAAATCTGACTTAAAGCATTTCATTTTTTACTCAGATCTTGTTTCTGATTTTTCCTTGCCCCTGGATGAGATGGCACTGGATTATGTCTCAGTAGAGTTTTGTTTTGTTTTGAAATAAACAATACGCTATAAGCAACAGATACTCAAAGTGGCTTCTGTGCTCACACAGCAATGGCCGCATTCTTATTCTGTTCTTTTCTCTTCACTCCCATCCCCCTTCTTGAATGCTAGCTACATCAGGCACCAGTCTTGCACATCCGTTCACACAGCTAGCATTTACGGACCACCTGCTATGTGTGTGCCAGGATCACACCTGGGAATAAGGACAGTGATGAATAAGATTCAACTCCTGCCTCCGTGCAATCCTTTGTTCATTGAACAAACCTTTACTTAATGTCTACCAAGACCCAGGAGCTAAAGTGCTTCAGCCTGGACTAGTCAACCAACATGTGTATCTTGGGAAATGGAGTGGGGGAGATGCCTTCTCACAAGGACAATGCAATGAACATACAGTGAAACTCAAAAATATATATATACTACCTCCTGATCTTACTGCCTCTGAGAAGTTATGTCACCGATTCCCAAGCTCTTCTGATTTCTCAGTAATCCTCGTTCCTACGTCTCTGCCCCCATCATACACAATCAAAATGCAGTGAAGCATTTTTTCCCGTTAATTTTGATTAAAGGGCTAAATTTTTCTTTCAGTTTGTGAGGTTGATGATCATCCTTGAGATCATGGAAAACATTCTGGAGTAATAAAATCAGGGCTGAGAATCCTGGTGGAACTAGACTTTTTGTCCTGCTTGCACCACTGGAAACAATCTCTGACCACATCTAAAAGCTGCACGAAGAAACACCGCACAAGAGGGCTGGTGACGTACCTTCTGGCGGAGTCTGAGCAATTTGCTCAAAGGAGTCTTCGGCTAAACTTAATGATTCACAGGGTTTATTTGTAGGGAGGTTCTGCGTATGTCTTGGTATGAAAGGGAAAATGGAAAGGTATGTATATGTATAGCTGAAGCCCCAGAAGGAAATGGGCAGTGCTGACCACAGAGTCATGCCTGGAGAGGCCTCCGCAGTCAAAGGCTCACTTTAAAGAGCACCAAGGACCATCAAAAATCCCAAGAGTGAGGGGCTTCCCTGGTGGCGCAGTGGTTGGCGGTCCACCTGCCGATGCAGGGGACACGGGTTCGTGCCCCGGTCTGGGAAGATTCCACATGCCACGGAGCGGCTGGGCCCGTGAGCCATGGCCGCTGAGCCTGCGCGTCCGGAGCCTGTGCTCCACAACGGGAGAGGCCACAGCGGTGAGAGGTCCGCGTATAGCAAAAAACAAAACAAAACAAAACCAAAAAATCCCAAGAGTGGGAATCAGCAGGAAGTGAGGAATGCTTTTCATTTAAGTTTCTTGTCAAACTCTTCTGAACTTCACAGTAAACATTTCCTGAAGAGCCATTTCTGTACTTTTTCTTTGAAACAAATTTCTTCCATCAGGATTCTAAATTTTTTTTAAAAGTCTAATAAAGAGGCAAATGTTTACTTTTAGGGTCTTCCCACCTATCTCTCTTCTACAACCTATGGCAATTCTAAAGTTTGGTTTACTTGTTTGCAGGTTAGGGATTTTTAAAGAAAAATTCAATAAAGACCACTATATCCCAGCACTGTACTGATCAGAAATAAATCAGCTGGTTCCTAAGTCTATCATGAGATCCTTGTAAAGAAAACAGGGAAAATACAAGCTGAATGGTAATGATCCATTTAGAGGCTGACGGCTGCTGAAGGAACTTGACCCCCAAATTACTGGGTCATTTGATATCAATTCAGACTTGTATTTCTAGTGTCCTATCATGGGATTCATTAATAAGCCCCGCCCTATATGACAGATAAGAAAGAGAGGCATATTTTTCCATTTGGCAGAGAATATGCATTTTTTTTCTGACTCAACCATGATTCCATCCAAGACCCACTCCCAGCAGAAACAGTGGCTCATTACTCGCTGCTGGTGCAGACTGCTCTAAGTGTGACTCTTCCCCACACATGCGCCCACACCCACACGTCCCCCAACCACTGAGAACCACTGACAATAAGCTGGATTACTAAACCAACAAGACATTTAACACAGGCAATATACAGACAAGCATTTATGAGGGCCCACTGTGTGCCAGGTGCCTTATATACATTACCTTTAATCCACACAATAACCCACTTTTCAGAGGTAAAAACTCAGGCTGATAGAGTCACCCAGGGGCAGATTTAAACCCATGTCTATTTGACTCCAGTGTCCGTGTTCTTTCTACTATACCATACCGTCCCCTTAATTGTGCTCATCTGTGGATCAGTAGTTTGAAAAGGATATTAATTGACTAGGTACAGCATTCCTGATCATGCCACCAGTGATGCACCTGAAAATTGAGTTAAGAATGGCTGTAGGTGGGCTTCCCTGGTGGCACAGTGGTTAAGAATCCACCTGCCAATGCAGGGGACACTGGTTCGAGCCCTGGTCCGGGAATATCCCACATACCGCGGAGCAACTAAGCCCGTGTGCCACAACTACTGAGCCTGTGATCTATAGCCCGCGAGCCACAACTACTGAAGCCCGTGAGCCACAACTACTGAAGCCTGCGCAACTAGAGCCCATGCTCCGCAACAAGAGAAGTCACTGCAATGAGAAGCCTGTGCACTGCAGTGAAGAGTAGCCCCCACTTGCCGCAACTAGAGAAAGCCCGCGTGCAGCAACAAAGACCCAGCATAGCCAAAAATAATAAATAAATTAAAAAAATAAAAGAATGGCTGCAGGCAATAGAGAGCAGCAGCTACAGAGGGAAGGCTGGGTGCTACAGTCAAGGGAGGGGAAGGCAATAGGAAGAGAGCCAGAAAACCTATCTCAAATCTGTGTTTGCAGAGCGAGCACGATCCTTACTTAGTGTATTTGTTTAGCTTGGGAGTGGCTTGGGATAGGAAGCTGAAGGAGATGATGGCGAAGGTCTGCCATGTCACCCCCAGGTGTCACCAATGTCCCACCACCCATGGAGGGAACAGAACTCAGAGAAGACACAGTCACTGTCTCCAAACATGTGGAAGGAAATCAGATGCATTAGAAACAGGATTAGAAGTTAGAAGTTAGCAGTAGTACCAGAGGTAGATCTTGTCCTACATCCTTGCAGTTATTTCCAATGAAATACATCCTAATTCCTAGACCACTGCCTGAGTTGCTGGAAAAGTTTAACGTTTCAACTTAAAAGCAGAAGCCAGGGGCTTCCCTGGTGGCGCAGTGGTTGAGAGTCCGCCTGCCGATGCAGGGGACATGGTTCGTGCCCCGGTCTGGGAAGATCCCACATGCCGCGGAGCGGCTGGGCCCGTGAGCCATGGCCACTGAGCCTGCGCGTCCGGAGCCTGTGCTCCGCAACGGGAGAGGCCACAACAATGAGAGATCCACGTACCCCCCCCCCCAAAAAAAAAAAGCAGAAGCCAGAGAAGTCACCTGGCTCCCCCGTGATGATTCTGTGTATTACATAAGGCCTGCTCCATGGTGGAGGGTGATGGTGACAGAGGCAATGGAGGAACAAGAGAGGTTTTGAGATGTTTAACAATCTGGGTTAGGAGACAGACCGACACACTTGAATTACTGAGTGAATAATACAGCATCCGGAAAAAGTGGTAGACACAGACAACCAAAGTGTGGGAGTTCAGACAAAAGAATAGTGAACAGGGGCTGGAGTGGTCAGGAAGAGCTGCGTCCACAAGAGGAGACCTTGAAAAAAGTATGATTTTAGCAAAGAGAAGAAAAGCATCGTGTTTTCTCTTGGTGTCCTCCACAGTGTCAGGGAGATGCAAACAGCACTCCTCTTTTACAAAAGGAGTTCAGGATAAAAGGGATAAACTTCAAATTCAACAAATACAACTTTTGCTGCCTGAAAATAACCTCTTGCTTTTCCTGAGCTCCTACCACCATTAATTTCTTTATGCAGCTGATGTTTGCTAGGGGCTTACGACATGCCCAAAGGTCTGCTGTGTGGCAGATTGTAATCTATATGGCCTCACTGAGCCCTACTGCAAGACCCCTGCAAGGCTGGTGTGATTATGCTTATCTTCAGGCAAGGAGCTCAAAGCTCAGAGAGATGAAATGACTGTTCTAGTGCCGCCCAGCCAGCAATGGCAGAGCTAGAGGACCAAGTCAGACACACCGGTATCAGGTTCCATGCTCTTTCTGTTGCACATTGCATTCCACTGACCTGCTCCTTGTTATCATCTTTATCTCTTTTTTTTTGCGGTACGCGGGCCTCTCACTGTTGTGGCCTCTCCCGTTACGGAGCACAGGCTCCGGACACACAGGCTCAGCGGCCATAGCTCACGGGCCCAACCGCTCCGCGGCATGTGGGATCCTCCCGGACCGGGGCATGAACCCGCATCCCCTGCATCGGCAGGCGGACTCTCAACCACTGCGCCACCAGGGAAGCCCTCTTTATCTTTTATATGGCCTCCTGAGAATAAGCATTTTACCCAGCTGAAGCAAGAATTCTTCCTGCATTCACATGTGAGTTTATACCAAACATAGGCCAGTCTCTGTTCCATGACTGCAGAAGGTAGAAGGGGCAGTTGAAGAGGAGATCGGCAGTAGCATAGAAAAGGGCGTGTGTCTGGTAGAACGTGAGACTGAGACCCAAACCTTCATGGTTCTTAGAATTAGAGAACTAGATTGCCTGGCCTTTGGTGACACTGAGGGATGTCAGCACTTGGACCACAACTCAAGGGTTCTGTTTCATATCCTGAACCATGTGAATGTGTCTTTCCAGAATCAAGGTCAAGTGTCTTGCTTGTCCAGTAGTGTTTTCAGTGCAGCTGTGGTCCTCTGGTCACTAAGTCAGTCCATCTCAAATTCACCCGCACATTAGAACCATTTGGGAAGTTTTTAAAGATCCCTAAGCCCAAGCAAATCAGAATCTCTGGGGATGAGGCCCAGACATCAGGATTTTTTAAAGTGCCTTGGTGATTCCAGCATTCAGCCAAGACCGTGAGCCGCTCACAGGTACAGAAGTCGATGGCTGACAATGACATTCACCTTAAGAAATTCTTTCAATTTACTCCGGTTTTTACACGAAATACATTTAGATCACAGATACACTGAGAACTTATAATATTGCTGCCAGGATAATCTTTGTTAAGACCCACATCTGATCAAGTAATTCATCACTCCCTGCAGAGCTGGGACTATGGTGAGGTGAGTGAGGTGCTTAGGGCACAAAATATAAAGAGGAACCCTTGGTCTAGTTATGTTTGTTCCTAAATGTGAGTCTTTCCTTACAATCAAGAGCATAAACCATGAAAGCAGACAGACGTGATTTGGACACTGCTGAGCACAGTCATGAGTGGCAGTGTCTCTGCCAGGCTGGCGCCTTCTTATCCCTCAAGGCTGAGCACATCTTCTCTTCCCTGTTAATTTTTCTCTCCCCGACCTCCTCACCAAGGTCAAGTCAAAAGTCAATTGAACCTAGGGGTAAGAGAGGAATAAAGACACAGACCTACTAGAGAACGGACTTGAGGATATGGGGAGGGGGAAGGGTGAGCTGTGACAAAGCGAGAGAGAGGCATGGACATATACACACTACCAAACGTAAGGTAGATAGCTAGTGGGAAGCAGCCGCATAGCACAGCTCGGTGCTTTGTGACCGCCTGGAGGGGTGGGATAGGGAGGGTGGGAGGGAGGGAGACACAAGAGGGAAGAGATATGGGAACATATGTACATGTATAACTGATTCACTTTGTTATAAAGCAGAAACTAACACACCATTGTAAAGCAATTATACCCCAATAAAGATGTTAAAAAAAAAAAAGTCAATTGGCCTCTCATCTGCATCGCTGTGGCACTTTAGCATACTTTGGAACTTCTCTCATTGAATTATACCTATTTATTCTACTGTCTGCCTTTCCTGCCATGAAGCGATCTGGTAAAAGAGGGGGAAAAAAGGCTTTAGAGTTAGACCTGGGTTTGAATCCCAGCTGCATGACTGTGAACATTCTCTTTGCGCCACAGTTTCCTTAGAGTAAAATGATGAAAATAGTACTAAACTCAGAGCCCTCTTACGTTCTGCCACACAGCAGCTGGGAAGAAATCTTAGTTTCCTTCCTTGACCCATCACACCCTCCATTCCGAGAGCTACCCCCATTCTAGTTGTGAGTTCTCTGAGATCAGAAACTTCATTCAGCATGACAACCTTTAGTGCCTTGGCCCAAGTCTAGCACATAGTATGGACTCAGTAAATGTTTGTCAGGCTGAAATAAATTGCAAGATGACCAGTAGTTACGCACGCAGAGAAGTTAAGAAGTGAGTGTTTCAACGGCAGAAACAACTTGCAAGAGGGCAAAGAGGAAAGAATGAGCCTGGGCTTTGCTGGGAACCGTGAGGAGACCACACGGAATGGAACAGAAAACACACACTGGGAAACAGTGCAGGAGGAGAATGGAGAGCAAGCAGCACAGCCAGCGTTAAAGGGCGCTGGTATTGGGGAGAAAGTGTTTGGACTTTCTTAGGCAGTTACTGCAGGTTTGTATCTCTAAAGCTTTGATGATGAGCCTTCACCTTTCCATTGAGCAGGTAGGTGGCGGGCTGCATTATGTTCATCAAAACTCCCACTGGACTCCAGCTAAATTTGTATCTCAAAGGATTGTCTGAATGTTCCGGGGCTGGAAGGCCACCGCAGTAGGAAACATAAGATTCAATCTGTAAGATAAAGAATCAATAAATTAGGGAAATTAACAATTAGTTACGGAGAAGAATCTATCCAAATCTATCCGAGTAATTGAGTACACTGACACAAATAAGGTAAACTTGCTACAGTTTCTCCTTTCTTAAAGTTACAAAGGCTTTCAAAAATACATCCTTAAAGCCAAACACCATTTGGTGTTTGTCAGTTATATTTAGATTAAGTCAGTTATATTTATATATATATGTGTGTGTGTTTACATATATATATAGTTTTTAATCATCTAGAGATTGTGGCTAACATTTTGCTCCATTAAAAATCCAACCATTAGCTCAATTCTGCTTGGTCAGTGCCTCCTGACTTTTAATTTAAAATATATACTTCATTATAATTTGATTATATATGTATAATTATTAGTATTAATATGTAATTAATATAAATATTAATTGATATGATATATAATTTAATTAATTTGATTCTATATTTGATTCTATATATTACATATGTGTGTGTATATATATATATAAAATATATATAACCTGTTTTAGGTTATATATATTAGGTTAGGTTAGGTTTAATATGAGTCATCACATTTTCATGTCCAATAGTTCTTTCTTATGTGTAAAAGATACTTTATATACCAACAGGTTGATAATATTACAAAGAATTTTTCCCACTTTTAAAAGTCAAACCTTATTATAGAATCTCCAAAGCAGTCTAAAATCTTTTATCAAACCAAAATATATATTATAGTAGCATCTATTTCTCTAAAAATCTATTGTTAAGGCTTGGACTTTTTTTTTTACCATACAAATATTTCTGCAGTTTCAAAATTTTACTTGAAATTTCTAGTCAAAGTATGAGTTAGAATATAGCAGTTTCTTCTCAAAATAGACTAAAGACCCTAAATGTAACACCAGAAACCATGAAACTCCTAAAGGAAAACATAGGCAGAACACTCTTTGACACAAATTGCAGTAATGTTTTTTTGGATCTGTCTCCCAAAACAAAGGAAATAAAAGCAAAAATAAACAAATGGGACCTAATTAAACTTAAAAGCTTTTGCACAGCAAAGGAAACTATCCACAAAGCAAAAAGACAATCTACTGAAAGGGAGAAAATATTTGCAAATGATATGACTGATAAGGGGTTAATATTCAAAATATAAGGGCTTCCCTGGTGGCGCAGTGGTTGAGAGTCCAACTGCCGATGCAGGGGACGCGGGTTCGTGCCCCGGTCCGGGAGGATCCCACATGCCGCAGAGCGGCTGGGCCCGTAAGCCATGGCCGCTGAGCCTGTGCATCTGGAGCCTGTGCTCCGCAACGGGAGAGGCCACAACAGTGAGAGGCCTGCGTACCGCAAAAAAAAAAAAAAAAAATATATATATATATATATATAAACACATATAAATAGCCATATAACTTAACATCAAAAAAACAAACAACCTGATTAAAAAATGGGCAGAAGACCTGAATAGACATTTTTCCAAAGAAGAAATGCAGATGGCCAACAGGCACATGAAAAGATGCTCAACATTGTTAATCATCAGGGGAATGCAAATCAAAACCACAGTGAGATATCACCTCACACCTGTCAGAGTGGCTGTCATCAATAAGAACACAAATAACAAATGTTGGTGAAGATGTGGAGAAAATGGAACCTTCATACACTGTTGGTGGGAATGTAAATTGGTGCAGCCACTGTGAAAAACAGCACAGAGGTTTCTCAAAAAACTAAAAATAGAACTACCACATGACCCAGCAATCCCACTCCTGGGTATATATCTGAAAAAAACAAAAACACTAATTCAAAAAGATACATGCACCCCAATGTTCATAGCAGCATTATTTACAATTGCCAAGATATGGAAGCAACCTAAGTGTCCATTAACAGATGAATGGATAAAGAAGATGTGGTACATATATACAATGGAATACTATTCAGCCATAAAAAAGAATGAAATTTTTCCATTTGCAACAACATGGATGGACTTGTAGGGTACTATGCTAAGTGAAATAAGCAGACAGAGAAAGGCAAATACTGTAAGATATCACTTATATGTGGAATCTAAAAAATACAACGAACTAGTAAATACAGTAAAAAAGAAGCAGACTCACAGATACAGAGAAAAAACTGGTGATTACCAATGGAGAGAGGGAGGGGAGGAGGGGTAGAGGATTAAGAGGTACAAACTATTAGGCATAAAATAAGCTACAAGGAATATATCCAACACAGGGAATATAGCCAACATTTAAAAATAATTATAAATGGAGTATAACCTTTAAAAAAAGAATACAGTAGTTTCTTTAATCAGAATTATAGAAAGAGTATTTCTGTACACAAAAATCGGGACCTCTTAATATTTTCCTAAATGGACCTTTGGGTGTCAGTTGGGCTCACCGTGGCTCCCACTTCTTTGGCCTTATCTATCGTTTCCATTGCCAACATATGATCAAGACCAGGGTCCAATCCCAATTCGCCAATGACTGTGATGCCAGCATCTTCCACACTGAAAGAGGTGGAAAGAGAAGGAAGGAAAATTTGGATAGAAAATAAAAACAATTCCATGGAGCTACTTTGTTGAAAACCTACAAAAACTTACCTCTTTTCTAATTCTTTTAGCACCGGGGTGATGTAGCTTGCAGTGATCATGTTAACCTTGCTTGCGATGCATGCCTTGGCCACAAGAGGATGCAATACATAAGGCAACAAGCTTAAAAACAGGAGAAACTAATCAGAAACTTTCTTTGCCAACTGTCCCTCCAATGTACCTTGAACTGCACTAAAGTGAAGATATCACACTGATTATTCTCTCAGAGATGATCGATGACTCCTTGAAGACTACAGAATAAATTCATCCTGTTATCATATTTAAAACTCGCCACAATATGACCTTCACTTAACCTTTCTATTTTTCCTCCTTGCATCTCCTTCATAAACCATATATGGGGACCAAAGAAGCTATTGTAATTCTCCACTCACAGTCTTTACTTTTCCATTTGTGAACCTTTACTCTCACCGTGTCTTCCCCTTGAAATAGTCCCTCACCCAACCACCACCATCCAGATCATACCTTCCTTAAAGACATGTCTGAAAAGGTAAATCCTCCAAGAAGCTTTCCCAGATTGCCCCAAATCCAGATCTTCCTCTGTATGCACTCAGCTATCCTTTTGTAACATTTAATGGACTTTATTCTACTCATCCTTATATTTCTATGATTTTCTGTCTTGGGTCCCTTAGTAAAAGGTAACGTTGCTATTCTTTTTACCTCCACATCTCCTAAATGGCTATCGGTAAACTAAGTCAAAGTGACCCATATGTTACATTAAAGAGTAGAGTCTAGGAAAGGCCAGGGGAAGAAATAAGTTTCAATGGTATTGTTAGGTGTAAAAGCTATCAAAACAGCTAAACGTCTATATGGTAAGCAAAAACTGAAACTGTACTCAAAACTCAACTTTGGGTCTTCTAAGAATCTGGCTCTGGTGTTTTACTTTGGTGCTGGGACTACACAATCACAAAAAAATGAATTTCCATAAATTTACATATAAATGAGTATACTCATATTCTACCAAGAAATAACAAGCATCCTGTCAATCATTTAGTAATATTTAAGTTCTACTAGCTTATTGCCTATTTGGCAAAGCAATCTACACAGTACCAATGAAAATATAAATACAAACTTGTAAACATTATTACAGTATATCCCTGTACTTGTTAAATTCCTCCTCATATTTTCTCTATTTCACATAAAACAGAACAATAAAACCACCTCTCAAGCACTTATTCCTCTTCAGGTTAATAGAACAGAGTATTGTTACTTAGACTTATTATCATGCAGAATAAAATTGGGTACATACTTTGCCAGTAACAATATGAAAGCCCTTGAGCTCTGTTTTTTGGCTTTTTTTTTTTTTTAAAGAAGATGTTGTGGGTAGGAGTTTAGTAATTTATTTATTTATTTTTGCTGTGTTGGGTCTTCGTTTCTGTGCAAGGGCTTTCTCTAGTTGTGGCAAGCGGGGGCCACTCTTCATCGCGGTGCGCGGGCCTCTCACTATCGCGGCTTCTCTTGTTGCGGAGCACAGGCTCCAGACGCGCGGGCTCAGTAGTTGTGGCTCACGGGCCTAGTTGCTCCGCGGCATGTGGGATCCTCCCAGACCAGGGCTCGAACCCGTGTCCCGTGCATTAGCAGGCAGACTCTCAACCACTGCGCCACCAGGGAAGCCCATGTTTTTTGGCTTTTTTTTTTTTTTTTTTTTTTTTTTTGCGGTACGCGGGCCTCTCTCACTGTTGTGGCCTCTCCCGTTGCGGAGCACAGGCTCCAGACGCACAGGCTCAGCGGCCATGTCTCACGGGCCCAGCCGCTCCGCGGCATGTGGGATCCTCCCGGACCGGGGCACGAACCCGTGTCCCCTGCATCGGCAGGCGGACTCTCAACCACTGCGCCACCAGGGATGCCCTTTTTGGCTTTTTTAATCAAAAATAATTATTACTAAATATGGTAGCCCTTTAAAAGCCAATGAATGAAATACACTTGCAAAACTCTTAGTTGAAAAAGTATTAATAGAAAATGTTCAGTGGCAACATCTTAAAGGTTAGTGGGGATTTTTTGTCACATTCTCCACATTGAAAACCTGCCTGATAAAAATTTTATCCCGATCTAATAATATTTTTAAATTTGGTCATTATCAGCACCAACCTAATAATATGCTGAGAACTAGAACGACAGAACTTCCATTGATGGTGCCTATTTCAGACAAAGGGATTAGAGTTCATAATTCATTGTGTATGTAATATAGCAACTACTCAAGAGGACATAATTAACCCAAATAGTTGGAAATGCCACTTGTGAAAACATACACAAAATACACATCTAATTTTCAAAGTAATTTATCAAACTCAATTCCTACTTTGCATTAAATCGTTAAAAACCAGAACTGCAAAATAAAACCATGAGAATTTGACGTATTATAAAATTTTTGTGAAACATATTCTTCACTCATTTTACTTTGATAGTCCCTAACATTGTGTTTACATCAAAACATTCTTTCTCCAACTTAAAAAATGAAAAGCTATGTAAGAAACACTATAGGAATGTTTAACAGCATTTCCACTATTCACCACAGAAATTCAACCAACTGAGAAAAATGAAATATAAAACAGATTTTGCTCATGCTAAATCTTACTGCAGGTCACCAAGTCACGGAATTCTAAATTTTACACCTGTTAATAGATTATTATCGTGTCCATTATCTTGTCATATTTTGCTTCTGATTTTGTTCAAAATGTGTTTTGTTATGTTTTCTTTTTTTAATCAAAAAACAATGTTATGTTTAGGTACCTATGTGTGGCAAAACAAATTCTTTGTTTTATTCAGTAGGCTAGAATATTAAATTTTGAAGGACTTACTTTCATAATTATAACCTGACAGACAAGGTCTATTGGTTATTGATAAACTTTTGCTGAAAAATAATTAATTCACATTAAATTTTTATAAATTGAATAATGTTTTTAAGTGTCCAAAGTGAGCCTATATTAAGAGATAATGCAAAAGTTCCCACTTAGAATTACCTTTCTTTGTGTCTGCTTTCCAACACCCCCCCCCACTTTTTTTAAGGAGGAAATCACAGAACTTGCACAGAACTTGCAGAACTTCCTCCAAAGATACCATTTGAATCTGATCTAACTATGAAAGTGATCTAATTATGAAAAAGCAGGTTAACTTTCTTCCTTCCACCTTGGAAAAATTATATTCTAAGAATAAATGGCTTATTCTTATCACTTTGGTATTTTCAAGGTGAAGTATCTAGCCTTCATTTTGTAGCCCTGTATCTAGAGTTAGATCTGCAGTTGTATTAGATAGTAATGAATGATATATTTCAGGATATGTTCCTCTGCTAAGGCTAAAAATGGTCATAGGGCTAGAGAATCTACTCACTTTCATTTAAGTTCTGTAAGTCCAAAGGAAAAAATAGCCACCAAAATACGTCATTAGTGTCTCATGACCCAGCATTTCCACTTCTAGGTGAATACCCAACAGAAATGTGTGTAGATGGTAACCAAAAGACAAACGCTACATTGTTCATGGCAGCACTATTCATAATAGCCAAATTCTGGAAACAACCTAAACATTCATCAGCAGTCAAATGGATAATAATAGCATATTCACGGAATGGAATATTACACAGTAAAGAGAATAAACTACAGTTACAGACAACAACACAAATGACTCTCACAATCGCAATGCTGAAGAAAGAAGGCAGCCACAAATGAGGACATACTGAAAGATTCCGACTGTACAAACTGAAAACCAGCAGAAACGAATCTCTATGTTAGAAGCCAGGACAGTGCTTACCCTTGAAGGATGGGGCTGGTAATAAAAAGGGGCACAAGGAGCACTTCTTGGATACTATTAAATTCTGTTTCTGATGTGGATGATGGTTACACCATGTGTTCACTTTGTGAAAATTCTCTGAACTACAAACTTATGATTTGTGCACTTTCCTGGAGGCACATGTGAGTTTAAAAGTTTACTGAGAGAAGAGAAGAGGAGAGAAGGGGGAAGGGAGGACAGGGGAGAGGAGGGGAGAAGAGAAGAGTGGAGAGGAGAGAAAATAAGGAAAGAGAAGTAACAGCAACAACAACAAAATATATGGCAATCGTTTCTTACTGTTTACTAACCTGATGACAAGATCCTGCGTTGCCACCAAGGAGTTCAACTTCACTTCTTGTTTACCAACGTACAGGCTAACAGGATTAATATTATATTTCTTGCCTAACTGTTCGATTTGATTCTCCATGTCAGAGCCTATTCAAGAATTAAAACGTCCAATCTTTAGATTTCCTTCCACTAGTCAGAGAGAAAAACACATTTTAACATCTCCAAAAATAATTTTTCAAAGTTCAGAAACAAGATAGTCTTCTAAAATTCACAGAGTAGCCATGTTTTGAAATCAATTTTACTTCCTCTTCTTTAAAAATTGGGGCTTATTTACCTACTGTTATTTCTATATTGTCATCCCTCGACAGGTATTCCAACACCGGCTCAGATACATAACCAGATCCAAGAACCAAGACCTTTTTCTTGGTGCTCACTGAGAGTGACTGAACACGTTCCCTATAAATAAAGCGGGGGGGGGGGGGGATTTGAACAAAAAAACATTTCAAATAACAAAATGTTGCTGTCCCCAAACCAGACTAAAACTTAGACTGTGAAGCAATTATTTTTTTCCCACACTTCTTATAGTAAGAACCTCAACAGGAGTTCCCAATACCAACATTTTTCATTATTTTAGATCTTGTATGATGAACAACAGACCCTGAGATCTTTGAGGTGTATGAGTTCCCTATACCACTAGTGAGATGCAGATGCTGGACCAGCGCCTGGCTACTCACAACTGAGTAACTTGGTGTCACACTCTATCCTTCCGGGGGACATGATTCAAAATCATGCTGGGGGCCTTACATCGAACCTTATTTACTCCTCACAACAATCCAAGAAGACAACGATCTGAGGAGGAGATTATTATCATATTACACACTGTCTTGTGATTTATCTTCAGGGTCACTTGAAAACAGTTAAAACCATAATTTTAAAATCACAAATGCCGTGGGTTAAATGTAGAAACCTACATGAGTCACTAGGCAGAACTTTAATTCTTGAATTTTTCTGTTGTTGGAATTTGTGCCTTCCTGACAGCTAATTCTTTGTCTTTCCTGCAAACTCTGACCTCCAAGACAGTGACTGAGTCTTAGCTGTCTTTATAAACTCACTATTGCTCACTGTGTTTTGCCTTAAAGATGGAAGATACTCATTAAATGTCTTCTGAATCAGAGTCCCAGATAACATTATAAAACCATGGAATGGCTTGGTGACAGGGACTTAAGCAGAAGGCTCTGTTGCTGGAATCTTTTAGGACAGGATGTCTCTCAAACCTTAACCTTTATTTAACTTCACTTCATTTCATTAATTATAAGTGAATAAAAATAAATTTAAATGTAAAATGTTCCTGCCCCCTCTTCACCCCCAGAACTCATATTACTGATGAGGGGACGACTCCTTTAACTTCCACCCCCATCCCATTTCACCTCCCAGAAAGAAACACTATTACAGATCCTCTCTAACAGCACTTTCTGTAGTTTGTGTAATTGAAACACATTATTTTGATGTCCAAAAAATAAAATGTTCAAAATACATATTTAAGAACTCGCTCCTAGATTTTAATACTCTCCACCCCATCAGCAACCCCAAAACGCTCCAGGTTAATAATCATTGTGCTAAGGAATGAAGAGAACAAAAGAACAAGGCAGGGATTCAAGATACTCCAATTCCCTTCCAAAATGCAATCTTCATTTTCAGTCTCTTGGCACAAGGTTCTACCTGGGAAGGAGGGCAGGAAGTCCTAGCAGTTGGGGCCAGCAGACCTGCCGCTACATGAAATATAGTGTGTAAAGAGCGACTGGTCATGGTAGACACGTCATTGGATTAGTAATGTAAGAAACAGATCATCTGATGATGGCAATTCAAAGATACACAGAACTATGAAAAACAAATATGTGCGGTTTCCCCTACAAGACACTCGCCTATGGAGTTATAGAACTAGTTGCTTTTTTAAAAAACAAATTATACACTCTTGGATCATGCCAGAATATTTCACTGACACACAAAAAACTACTGTAAGCTAACAAACACATTTGGAAAAGGCGTAACAGTAGTACTTGATCTGGTCATATCTCTTATTTACTTCTTATAGGTGGAAAAACTGAGAAAGAAGACCAGGCAGTTTGTTTGTTTGTTTTTAATTTTCCCACTCTGGCTTCTCCTGAGAATTCAGTGCACGGGTTATTTTTTTTAATGTGAATAGGCCAGTGGAGCAGATATAAACACGGATCAAGTGCAATCAGTCGGAGACCAGAACATTCCAAAGAAATGTCAATGTTTCCAAACTTTTAGTAGTAAAACCAATTATAGAAACCAGGGCCTTAGCTAAGTATCTTCCTAAGAGAACTGTTCTCTCCGGTAGATTTGCCACGTTACTTCCTGACACTTTCCTCCTAGTAAGAATCCCCAGGGGAAACTGACCTCTCACGATTTTCTTTCTTCACTACTTTTCTTAATTTCTAACCAAAAGCTCACTTTTCCGAGTATTATCCGAAACAAAAGAGAGTCCAAACCCTCAACCAAAAATCAGCCTGAAAGCACCACAGAAAGGGTTAGCAAGCTCATTTTCCTCTGAGAGAATAGCTGAGACATTACAACATGCAAAATGCTGGAGAAGGAACAAGGACAGAGCTTTTGGAGTTTTGCTTACTTACACCCAAGTCTACATGGATAACAGAAAGCCAGAATGATGCTACACTACTGTTTAAGGGAAAATAATTCACAATGGTTCCAGGCAGTCACTTCGTTTGAATTTCCTATTATATACAGACATTTTTTTAAATTACATATTGCATAATCCTAGCATCACGAACTCACATGGAAGCATTAAAAAAAGTACTCATGAGATCCATGATAAGAATAAATGTATTAAACAAGAGGATGTGAATGATGCTTACCTGCTCTCCCGGAGTTTCTGGATATATTTATACTTATTAGACAATGTGCCGTTGGATGTAATCACTGCCTGAATATATACGATACAAGACATTTCTTTAGTCACCACATTTAGTCCCACAAACATGGGCTCATGACTAATAGAGAAAAGAGAGAGTAACAGAGAAAGACAGGGAGAGAAAAAGGAAAGGGGAGAATGGGGAGCAAGGATAGTGGTGGAAAAAGACATTCATGAAAAGAAATTCTTTTCATAACTTACATCTCGCACCACAGGAGAAAAATTCTGACTCTCAAGAGGCTGTGTCGCGTCTGATAATATCTGAAAAGGAAATGAGATTGGAAAGAGAGGAATGACATTGCAAAGAAATAGCTTCTTGCTATTTTATCCATATGAAAATATTAGTCAAAGGAAAGAAAATAGTTTAGAAAACAGTTTTTTGAAAATCACTGAATTGTATAGATAATTGGTAAAAGAAGTTTTCTATAAGCAATGAATTCTGCCCCCCTAAAACATTATTTTAGTACAATTATTTCAGTACAATTTCCAACTCTAAAACCAAAATTTAATCATGTTTGCTTACTGGAAGCACAAAAAAACTTATGCTTCCCCATCAGTTAAATGTGTCATGTTGAGCGTGCTGGTAAATACCATCACACGCTTTATAACCATAGTCCTCCCTCTGAGGAACTCTACCCCTTCCCAAAAGGTTCAGGCTGGGGCTTCCCTGGTGGTGCAGTTGTTGAGAGTCCGCCTGCCGATGCAGGGAACGCGGGTTCGTGCCCCGGTCCGGGAAGATCCCACATGCCGCGGAGCGGCTGGGCCCGTGAGCCATGGCCGCTGAGCCTGCGCGTCCGGAGCCTGTGCTCCGCAACGGGAGAGGCCACAACGGTGAGAGGCCCGCGTACCGCAAAAAAAAAAAAAAAAAAAAGAGTTCAGGCTGTTCTATTAGAAGTATGGGTCTTGCAGACAAAAGAGCCACCAACCCTACAATAGAGAGTCTCCCTCGGGTCAATATTAGTTCTGTTTATAGGCACATCAGCATTTCCAAAGTGTCAAGGAAAATGATTTGACCTAGTAAACTCAAAAAGTCATTCACACTCCTCCCATTATCTTGCAAGAATGAGTCAGATGGCCAACAACAAAGGCCACATCTCTCATATTAACATCCCAGCAACCCAGTCCTCCTCTTTTCTTCCAAGGTATAGAATCCTTGAATAGACTGCCAAAGGGTGAAGGTCATATAAGTCAGTATGATTGCTTCTGGTGGCCAATGAGACGATCATTCCTTCTTTATCCATAGGTTAAGGTCCAGAGCACTCATCCAACTACGAAAGTGTAAAATGTACCTACCAGATGCTGGCAGGACAGTATCTGTTTACTGTATTAAAATAAATATAAAACTACTTCCATGTGTCTAAAACATAAGACACCTAGGCTCTCTATTGCTGGGATAATGGCAAAGCCAGGGCATTCTTTGGGAAACTGATGAAATGAACACACCTGGGGTCTCCCCACTGCTTGTCTCTCCCAGGCACCTTTGGAGTATTTCCTTCTCAAGCTGACTTCTCCACCTACCAACCCCGTCTACAAGCCAGGAGCCATCAGTAAGTAGACAATGAAATGAGTTTGCATTTCACTCGGTATATGGTTAAACCGCTGAACTCTTGTGTATCTTTTCACTCTCTCTCTGCTCTTTATCTCTTAATTCCACAGCTTTATTTAGGCCTTACTGGGACCAGGGGAACTACTTCCCACCTCTCTTTCCTCCATTTATCTCCAATCTACAACACAAATCTGATTATTTCTCCTGTGCCTATTTAAAATAATTCAGTAGCTTTCTGTTGCCTTCAAGTTAGTCTCAGGCTCCTCTACAGTCTGACTCTGCCTCTCCTGCCTCAACCCTCCCATTGGCCTCACACCCAACACTTCAGTCCTGCTAACAGCGTGGAGCTGCGTATCTGCATCACGCCCTCACCTGCCTCTGTGCCACACCATGTAGATGCTTCACATGTTATTCCTCTACCTGGAACTCCTCCTCTTTGGTCTCCAAGATGCAGCTGAAGAATTGCCTCCTCTGAAAAGCCTTTACCAAAATCTGCCCCCAAGCAGACCTGGAAAGTAGGAACTGCACTTGGCATCTTGCTGTATGCCTACTACATTATAAAATGGTAAATATTCAATAAATACCTTAGTGGATACATGCAATAATTACTTAAAGTTCAATGGATTTTTTTTCCCCAAGGAAACTAATAATTGTCTTGAACTGCAGTCCTCAGAGATGCCAATCCTCATTTCGTTTTTTTTTTGGCCATGCCACACGGTATGCGGGATCTTAGTTCCCCAACCAGGGATAGAACCCGTGCCCCCTGCAGTGGAAGCGCAGAACTTAACCACTGGACCAACGGGGAAGTCCCTAATAATTGTCTTGAGTCCACCTAAAGAAAGGCAAACATAAAAGACAACAAAAGGCTGTTTGATTACTGCATTTAACTGTCTCCCTTGCTAGAATTCAACCAGTACAAAACTGCAAGCACAAGGCTCCTGGAACATATGGTATGTCTTGTCACTTTCACATATAACACCTTTGAGGCTCATCACTCTTTTTTTTTTTTTAAATAAATTTATTTTATTTACTTATTTATTTTTGGCTGTGTTGGGTCTTCGTTGCTGCCCTCGGGCTTTCTCTAGTTGCAGCGAGCGGGGGCTACTCTTCATTGCGGTGCGTGGGTTTCTCATTGCGGTGGCTTCTCTTGTTGCGGAGCACGGGCTCTAGGTGTGCAGGCTTCAGTAGTTGTGGCACGCGGGCTCAGTAGTTGTAGCACGCAGGCTCAGTAGTTGTGGGTCACAGGCTCTAGAGCACAGGCTCAGTAGTTGTGGCCCACAGGATTAGTTGCTTCCCAGCAGGTGGGATCTTCCCGGACAGGGGCTGGAACTTGTGTCCCCTGCATTGGCAGGCGGATTCCTAACCACTGCGCCACCAGGGAAGTCCCTCATCCGTCTTTTCTAAATTAATTTCAAGCTATTTATCCTGGTGTTAAGACCCTTTTAACATGGAACCGACATATCTACCTTAACTCCACCAGACCAGACAACGCACAGAAAGCTTACATTAAATTACTTCCACCTTTGCTGCCGTCTCCATCACACAGGATGCCTCCCACACCTACGCAAATGAACAGATCCTATACATCCACCAAGAGCCAGCTCAAATGTCACCTTCCCTGACTTTCCCAACAGGGCAGATCCTCTCCCTCCACGACATCATTAGCAACTTTCTGATGGCTGTCACATTCCACCGTATGGCAGAGTTGCACATCTTATCCCCTTCCTGGACCTCATGCTCCTATAGGTCAGAAACTGTGTTTTAATTCTCTTCACTCATATGTGTGCCTTGTTCCAACAGACAAGAAATATCTATTGAACTCAACTGAAACAAAACTTCCATATTGGTTCAAAATGATATCTTGTGCCCTGCAGTGCTACAGGGTCCATAGGGACCTCAAGTCAAAAAGGAAGATCTGTGGGAAATAGGACAGCGCATATACCGGCATACCTTGTTCTACCGTGTTCAGTTTACTGTGGTTTACAGGTACTGATTTTTTTTTTTTTTTACAAATTGAAGGTTTGTGGCAACCCTGTGTCGGGCAAGTCTATCAGTACCATTATTCCAAAAGCATTTGTTCACTTCATGTCTCTATGTCACATTTTGGTAACTCTCCCAATATTTCAAAATTTTTCATTATTATTATTCATTATTATTATTTTTGTTAAGCTGATCTGTGATCAGTGATCTTTAATGTTACTATTGCAAAAAGATAATGACTCATTGAAGGCTCAGATGATGGTTAACATATTAGCAATAAAGTATTTTTTAGTTGAAGTAGAGTTGATATATAATATTGTATTTCTTAATTAAGGTATGTACATTTTCTTTAGACTTAATGCTATTGCACACTTAATAGACTACAGTATAGTTTAAACATAAATTTTATATGCACTGGGAAATCAAAAAATTTGTGTGACTCACTTTATTGTGATATTCACTTTACTGCAGTGGTCTGAATATCTCCGAGGTACTTTAAGTATAGCCACATACCATTATCAGAAAAGAATACAGAAAATATACTTAATTTTTTAGTGGTTACACATATTATTAAGCAGATACACATATTATTAAAACTACATACAGACACTCATCAGTTTTCAAAAATGTCCAGTACTCAAAGATAGGCTGAGATAGATGTCTCCAAGACAGTCCCACCACACTGTTTGGAAGACCTTAGCGACATACAAAAGGAAGAAGCTGTGACAACTCAGGGAAGTTGGCTTTGTCAACAGACATCTAAGCACTTTTCTTAGATGCAGTCACCAATGTGGAAGAAATGGCTGGGATGCTGAGCAGAGAGAAACTGAGAAGAGCTTTCGGCCGACCTTAAACAATAGGGTGACAAAAACTGGAGTTTAAGCTCTGTTGAAGGGGATCCTAATAAAGGCCAGATTTTCATTTGCGATCCTGAAAGACTATATTCTAAATAAACGGTAAATTGAAAAACATCAGTTTTCCAAAGGACCAAAGCCCACCTTTGAATCAGCAATTGAGGTGATTTTTTCCCTAGCCTATCCCCCTGCCAGAAACAAAGGAAATCTTCTCTGAAAAAAATATACAAAACCCAGAGCCTCAAATCATCTCTAAAATTTTATATACACAATATCCAACATTCAATCAAAACCAAACAGGCATAGTAAGTGATAAGAATTGACTGAAAACCAAGAAGAAGTAAAACAAAGAACATAAACAGACCCAAAAGTTCACTGTAATTAACAGAAATGAGTTTAAACTCTGATTAATATGTTCAAAAAATAAAATTTTCCCCAAAAAGGCAAAACTAATCCATAGTTTTTAGTCAAGATGGTAGGTAACTTTCAGAAGGAGAGTGGGAACGGTGCTGGGAGAGGCACAAGGGGATTTCTGGGATGTTAACATTGTTCTCTTTTTTACCTATGTAGTGTTCACATGGGTGTCTCTGTGATAATTTATCATGCTGTATACTTACATATCACTTATCTGTGAGACTTTAATATTTTATACTATTATATAATGTAAAAAAATTATATTTTCTTCTTTAAGAAAAATTTTATTTAAATTTTACTTATCCCTCATCAGTTACATGGGCTAACCCTCAAACACACTTTACTAAGGATTTCATTGAATTGGCTTGCTTTTCTCCTAACATCTGTATGAGATCAACTGTACTGGATGAATGGCAATTGTGATTAAGGACAAATTGGAATGAAAAACTGTGATCTAAGGTTCAAAAGAAATAAACTTGTAGGGCTTCCCTGGTGGCACAGTGGTTAAGAATCCGTCTGCCAATGCAGGGCACATGGGTTCAAGCCCTGGTCCGGGAAGATCCCACGTGCTGTAGAGTAACGAAGCCCATGGGCCACAACTACTGAACCTGTGCTCTAGAGCCCGTAAGCCACAACTACTGAGCCCACGTGCCACAACTACTGAAGCCCGCACATCTTGACCCCGTGTTCCACAACAAGAGAAGCCACCGCAATGAGAAGTCCACGCACAGCAACAAAAGACCCAACTCAGCCATAAATGAATAAATAGATTAATTAATTAATTTTAAAAAAGAAACTTGTAATTGAAATTTTGAAACATAATAATTTGTGACTTGCAAATGGCTAGTAACAGCTTCTTAGAATGGTAAATGATTTTAGAGCAGCCAAACAAAAGACATTTCAAGAAATAACAGTCAAATCCATTCACAAAGGCAAATCAGCATGCAACACTTTCCATATTTTGGCCTAATAAGGTAAGAGTTGCACTGAAATGCATACTTGGAAGATTCAAAAGATGAATTAAAGCCAAAGGCTCACCAATAGCTCTTCTAGCTGCTCCAAAGCTCTGCTGGAGTCAAGCTGATTTAATTAATGTATTATGACTGGGGAGTTCTCTTTCAGGTAGGGACTAAGCTCTAACAGACCATCCCTCCTACACATAACAACCATAAACTCTGGACAGAATACAAACAAAACTAACTACGTGAGGGCTTCAGAGAATGAAGAATAGCAGGCGGTTTGGGGAGAGTGTCAAAACTCGGAAGCAATCAGCAGTGCCATAGCTGGGCTTGCTGTTCTCTTGGCATTGCCCTGAGGAGGGGCCACGTGGTGTGAAGAGCTAAAAACCTGCAACAAGCTCACTGACTTTCTGATCTGAGGAAACAGGGCTAAAACCCACAGCACCACAGCCTCTGGAGTGTGACTGGAAAATGCCAAAAAGGACAGATTCAGATAAAGTGAAGCCCAACTTCCACGTAAACTCTGGTCCAAGTCTGGAAGGACTGAGCACACGCAGGTCAGATTACAAGCAATCCAGATAAAGATGAAAGAGCTGAACTTGAGCTACCTGTCTCAGGTGAGACAGAGTTTTCAGTTTAAGTCTAGCCAAGTTAATAAACCAAACAAAATCAACACTTTTCAGAGAAATGTAGCAATCCAGAATCTCCACAGCATGACTCTTCACCTCATCCAGGATGTACTCCAAAATTATTCAGCTTAAGAAAACGAGAAAACTATGACATGATCCATTCTCAAGCGAAAAGACAATCAATATATTTCAAGCCCAAGTTTACCCAGAATTTTGGAAATATGAGGTAGACTGTAAAGTGGCTTTTACAGCTGTGCTCCATGTGATAAAGGAAACTACACTCATAATAAATAAAAAGATAGAAATTCTCAGGCGAGAAAGAGAAAAAGATGTACTAAATGGAAAGTTTAGAACGAAAAGAGAATATCTGAAATAAAAATTCAAGTAAAGAACTAAAGGAAGTTATTGATTCTTCAGGGAAAGGATACCAGAGGGAAATGAATGAACATCACTGAAAATAGTAAACATCTAGGTAAATTTATTATCACTTTTTAAATATACACATGCTTTTCACCACTTAAACATTTACAATTACAGAATGTTAGAACTAGAGGGAACCATTAAAATTATATATTAAAACCACCTTACTTTACAGGTGAAACATCTGAGGCTCAGAAAGGAAGTGAGTGCCCAGCTCAACACCATAAAGCAAGTGATGTCTCCAATAAAACCTGGCATTTATACTCTCTTTCTCAGGCTACTTTAATCCCTCAGCACCAATTCCAGACACACTGCAGATCCAGTACTGCATCAGCAAGCTTTCTCAGCCTTAACTTCTTTGTGTCTCAGTTTTCTAATCAGTACAATGGGTTGATAATGGTACCTACCTGAAAGGGTGATCATGAGTATTTAAAAATTAAAATATATAAAGTAATTTGAACACTGTCTGGAACATAGTAAGTGCTATATAATATTGTTTCCAACCATGATAATGCCTGCCACCAGCATTTTCTAAAGCCTGTTACATCTCCCTGCTGACATATTCCAGGAGGAAAAACAAAGGGTCAAAATAGAATAATTTGTGAAAGAAAAGAAGAAAATGGGCTGGAAGTTGCACTTATTAATACCACACTACCTATTGTCCCATTTTAGTATGAGAGCTCCTGAGTGAAACAATGGATGAAAAGGACAAGAGCCACTCTTCATACCTTTGGAACCATTGCCTGAGGCAGACAGCCATTAGCAATAGAAATAAAGCAGGATGGGTATGAATGCTTAGGATAAATACTGAAATAAGAAAGCTTTTCCTGACAAAGAAAATGGAATTTAGATAACACCATATTTCAGCAGTCAATCGCTGATCACAGTAAATAATACATGACCAGTGGACCTTCAAGACAGCAGAGGAGAAAGACGTGGAGATCACCTTCCTCCTCACAAATACATCAAAAATACATCTACATGCGGAACAACTCCTACAGAACACCTGCTGAACGCTGGCAGAAGACCTCAGACCTCCCAAAAGGCAAGAAACTCCCCACGTACCTGGGTAGGGCAAAAGAAAAAAGAATAAACAGAGACAAAAGAATAGGGATGGGACCTGTACCTCGGGGAGGAATCTGTGAAGGAGGAAAAGTTTCCACACACTAGGAAGTCCCTTCACAGGCAGAGACTGCGGGTGGCAGAGGGGGGAAGCTTCGGAGCCACGGAGGAGAGCACAGCAACAGGGATGCCGAGGGCAAAGTGGAGAGATTCCCGCACAGAGGATCAGTGCTGACCAGCACTCACCAGCCCGAGAGGCTTGTCTGCTCACCCGCCAGGGTGGGCGGGGGGCTGGGAACTGAGGCTCAGGCTTCGGGGGTCAGATCCCAGGGAGAGGACTGGGGTTGGCTGCCTGAACACAGCCTGATGGGGGCTAGTGCGCCACAGCTAGCCGGGAGGGAGTCCGGGAAAAAGTCTGGACTTGTCTAAGAGACAAAAGACCATTGTTTCGGGATGCGCAAGGAGAGGGGATTCAGAGCACAGCCTAAATGAGCTCCAGAGATGGGCGCAAGCCGCGGCTATCAGCGCAGACACCAGAGATGGGCATGAAACGCTAAGGCTGCTGCTGCAGCCACCAAGAGCCTGTGTGCAAGCACAGGTCACTGTCCACACCTCCCCTCCCGGGAGCCTTGCAGCCCAGTCTGCCACTGCCAGGGTCCCGGGATCCAGGGACAACTTCCTGGGAGAACACACGGTGTGCCTCAGGCTGGTGCAATGTCACGCCGGCCTCTGCCACCACAGGCTCACCCCTCATTCTGTACCCTTCCCTTCCCCCAGCTGAGTGAGCCAGAGCCCTCTAATCAGCTTCTCCTTTAACCCATCCTGTCTGGGTGGGAACAGACTCCTGAGGGCAACCTACAAACAGAGGCAGAGCCAAACCCAAAGCTGAACCCCAGGAGATGTGCAAACTAAGAGGAGAAAGGGAAAAATTTCTCTGTGCAGCCTCAGGAGCCGCGGATTGAATCTCCACAGGTACCACAGGGTACCCTGCATCTGTGGAATAACTGAACAGACAACGAATCACCTCAAAATTGAGGTGGTGGACTTCGGGAGCAACTCTAGACTTGGGGTTTGGTTTCTGTGTCTAATTTCTTTCTGGTTTTATGTTTATCTTAGTTTAGTATTTAGAGCTTAATATCACTGTTAGATTTGTTTATTGATTTGGTTACTCTCTTCCTTTATATATATATATATATATATATATTTATATATTTTTTTCTTTTTCTCTTTTTGTGTGTATGTGTATGATTCTTTGTGTGATTCTGTCTGTATAGCTTTGCATTTACCATTTAACCTAGGGTTCTATATGTCCATTTTTTGTGTTTTTTTTGTTTTGTATAGTATTTACCATTTGTTATCATTGGTGGATTTGTTTATTGATTTGGATGCTCTCTGCTTTCTTTCTTTTTTAAAAAATTTACTTATTTTATTTTATTTTTATTCTTGGGTACATTGGGTCTTTGTTACTGCATGTGGGCTTTCTCTAGTTGCAGCGAGCGGGGGCTACTCTTCATTGTGGTGCACAGGCTTCACATTGCGGTGGCTTCTCTGGTTGCCGAGCACGGGCTCTAGTCGCACGGGCTTCAGTAGTTGTGGCGTGCAGGCTCTAGAGCACAGGCTCAGTAGTTGTGGCACACAGGCTTAGTTGCTCTGCGGCATGTGGGATCTTCCTGGACCAGGGCATGAACCCATGTCCCCGGCATTGGCAGGCAGATTCTTAACTACTGCACCACCAGGGAAGCCTTCTTTCTTTTTCTTAAATTATTTTAAAAATTTTTAATAATATGTATTTTTAATAACTTTATTTTATTTTCTTTTTCTCTTTCTTTTTTTTTTTTCCTCCCTTTTCTTCTGAGCCATGTGGCTGACATGGTCTTGATGCTCTGGCAGGGTGTCAGGCCTGAGTCTCTTAGGTGGGATAGCCGAGTTCAGGACATTGGTCCACCAGAGACCTCAGAGCCCCACGTAATACCAAACGATGAAAGCTCTCCCAGAGATCTCCAATTCAACGTGAAGACCCAGCTCCACTCAACGACCAGCAAGCTACAGTGCTGGACACCCCATGCCAAACAACTAGCAAGACAGGAACACAACCCCATCCATTAGCAGAGAGGCTGCCTAAAATCATAATAAGTTCACAGACACCCCAAAACACACACCAGATGCAGTCCTGCCCACGAGAAAGACAAGATCCAGCCTCACCCACCAGAACACAAGCAAAAGTCCCCTCCACAAGGAAGCTCACACAAACCACTGAACCAACCTTACCAATTGGGGGCAGACACCAAAAACAACAGGAACTACGAACCTGCAGCCTGCAAAAAGGAGACCCCAAACACAGTAAGTTAAGAAAAATGAGAAGACAGAGAAATACACAAAATATGAGGGAACAAGGTAAAAACCTACCAAACCAAACAAATAAAGAGGAAATAGGCAGTCTACCTGAAAGAGAATTCAGAGTAATGATAGAAAAGATGATCCAAAATCTTGGGAAACAAGTGGAGAAAATACAAGAAATGTTTAACAAGGACCTAGAAGGACTAAAGAGCAAACAATGATGAACAACACAATAAATGAAATTAAAAATTCTCTAGAAGGAATCAATAGAAGAATAACTGGGGCAGAAGAAAGGAAAAGCACAGAGCAGGAAAGGATTTTCCGCAGAGCAGAAAAAAGAAAAAAGAATGAAAAGAATTGAGGGCAGTCTCAGAGACCTCTGGGACAACATTAAAAGCACCAACATTTGAATTATAGGGGTCCCAGAAGAAAAAGAGGAAAAGAAAAGGGTCTGAGAAAATTTTTTTTTTTTTTTTTTGCAGTACACAGGCCTCTCACTGTTGTGGCCTCTCCCTTTGCGGAGCACAGGCTCCGGACATGCAGGCTCAGCGGCCATGGCTCACAGGCCCAGCTGCTCCGCGGCATGTGGGATCTTCCCAGACCGGGGCACGAACCCATGTCCCCTGCATCGGCAGGCGGACTCTCAACCACTGCGCCACCAGGGAAGCCCCTGAGAAAATATTTGAAGAGATTATAGGTGAAAACTTCCCTAATATGGGAAAAGAAATAGTCAATCAAGTCCAGGAAGTGTAGAGAGTACCATACAGGATAAATCCAAGGAAAAACACACAAAAACACATATTAATCAAACTATCAAAAATTAAATACAAAGAAAAAATATTAAAAGCAGCAAGGGAAAAGCAACAGATAACATACAAGGGAATCCCCATAAGGTTAACAGCTGATTTCTCAGCAGAAAATCTGCAAGCCAGAAGGGTGTGGCAGGACATATTTAAAGTGACAAAAGGGAAAAACCTACAACCAGATTACTCTACTCAGCAAGGATCTCATTCAAATTTGATGGAGAAATTTAAAGCATTACAGACAAGTAAAAGCTAAGAGAATTCAGCATCACCAAACCAGCTTTACAGCAAATGCTAAAGGAATTTCTCTAGGAAGGAAACAAAAGGGAAGGAAAAGACCTATGAAAACAAACCCAAAACAATTAAGAAAATGGTAATAGGAACATACATATCAATAATCACTTTAAATGTAAATGGATTAAATGCTTCAACCAAAAGACACAGGCTTGTTGACCCATATATATGCTGTCTACAAGAGACCCACTTCAGACTGAAAGTGAGGGGATGGAAAAAGATATTCCATGCAAATGGAAATCAAAAGAAAGCTGGAGTAGCAATTCTCATATCAGACAAAATAGACTTTAAAATAAAGACTATTAGAAGAGACAAAGAAGGACACTACATAATGATCAAGGGATCAATCAAAGAAGAAGATATAACAATTGTAAATATTTGTGCACCCAACATAGGAGCACCTCAGTACATAAGGCAAATGATAACAGCCGTAAAAGGGGAAATTGACGGTGACACAATCATAGTAGGGGACTTTAACACCCCACTTTCACCAATGGACAGATCATCCAAAATGAAAATAAATAAGGAAACACAAGCTTTAAATGATACATTAAACAACATGAACTTAATTGATATTTATAGGACATTCCATCCAAAAACAACAGAATACACGTTCTTCTCAAGTGCTCATGGAACATTCTCCAGGATAGATCATATCTTGGGTCACAAATCAAGCCCTGGTAAATTTAAGAAAACTGAAATCGTATCAAGTATGCTTTCCGACCACAATGCTATGAGACTAGATATCAATTACAGGAAAAAAACCTATAAAAAATACAAACACATGGAGCTTAAGCAACACACTACTTAATAAGAGAGATCACTGAAGAAATCAAAGAGGAAATGAAAAAATACCTAGAAACAAATGACAATGAAAACACGACCCAAAACCAATGGGATGCAGCAAAAGCAGTTCTAAGAGGGAAGTTTATAGCAATACAATCCTACCTCAAGAAACAAGAAACATCTCAAATAAACAACCTAACCTTACACCTAAAGCAATTACAGAAAGAAGAACCAAAAAATCCCAAAGTTAGCAGAAGGAATATCATAAAGGTCATATCAGAAATAAATGAAAAAGAAATGAAGGAAACGATAGAAAAGATCAATAATACTAAAAGCTGGTTCTTTGAGAAGATAAACAAAATTGATAAACAATTAGCCAGAGTCATCAACAAAACAAGGGAGAAGACTCAAATCAACAGAATTAGAAATGAAAAAGGAGAAGTAACAACTGACACTGCAGAAATACAAAGGATCATGAGAGATTACTACAAGCAACTATATGCCAATAAAATGGACAACCTGGAAGAAATGGGCAAATTCTTAGAAAAGCACAACCTTCCGAGACTGAACCAGGAAGAAATAGAAAATATAAACAGACCAATCACAAGTACTGAAATTGAGACTGTGATTAAAAATCTTCCAACAAGCAAAAGCCCAGGACCAGATGGCTTCACAGGTGAATTCTATCAAACATTTAGAGAAGAGCTAACACCTATCCTTCTGAAACTCTTCCAAAATATAGCAGAGGGAGGGACACTCCCAAACTCATTCTATGAGGCCACCATCACCCTGATACCAAAACCAAAGTTGTCACAAAGAAAGAAAACTACAGGCCAATATCACTGATGAATATACATGCAAAAATCCTCTATAAAATATTAGCAAACAGAATCTAACAGCACATTAAAAGGATCATACACCATGATCCTTTTATAAAGTGGGATTTATCCCAGGAATGGAAGGATTCTTCAATATATGCAAATCAATCAACGTGATACACCATATTAACAAATTGAAGGATAAAAACCATATGATCATTTCAATGCAGAAAAAGATTTTGACAAAATTTAGCATCCATTTATGATAAAATCTCTCCAGAAAGTACGCATAGAGGGAACTTACCTCAACATAATAAAGGCCATATATGAAAAACCCACAGCCAACATGGTTGTCAATGGTGAAAAACTAAAACCATTTCCACTAAGATCAGGAGCAAGACAAGGTTGTCCACTCTCACCACTCTTATTCAACATAGTTTTATAAGTTTTAGTCAAGCAATCAGAGAAGAAAAAGAAATAAAAGGAATCCAAATCAGAAAATAAGAAGTAAAGCTGTCACTGTTTGCAGATGACATGATACTATACATACAGAATCCTAAAGACTCTACTAGAAAACTACTAGAGCTAATCAATGAATTTGGTAAAGTAGCAGGATACAAAATTAATGCACAGAAATCTCTTGCATTCCTATACACTAATGATGAAAAATCAGAAAAAGAAATTAAGGAAACACTCCCATTTACCACGGCAACAAAAAGAATAAAATACCTAGGAATAAACCTACCTAAGGAGACAAAAGACCTGTATGCAGAAAACTATAAGACACTGATGAAGGAAATTAAAGATGATACAAACAGATAAAGAGATATACCATGCTCTTAGATTGGAAGAATCAATATTGTGAAAATGACAATACTACCCAAAGCAATCTACAGATTCAATGCAATCCCTATCAAACTACCAATGGCATTTTTCACAGAACTAGAACAAAAAATATCACAATTTATATGGAAACACAAAAGACCCCGAATAGCCAAAGCAATCTTGAGAAAGAAAAATGGAGCTGGAGGAATCAGGCTCCCAGACTTCACACTATACTACAAAGCTACAGTCATCAAGACAGTATGGTACTGGCACAAAAACAGAAATATAGATCAATGGAACAGGGTAGAAAGCCCAGAGATAAACCCATGCACATATGGTCACCTTATCTTTGATAAAGTAGGCAAGAATATACAAGGGAGAAAAGACAGCCTCTTCAATAAATGGTGCTGGGAAAACTGGACAGCTACTTGTAAAAGAATGAAATTTGAACACTCCCTAATGCCACACACAAAAATAAATTCAAAATGGATTAAAGACCTAAATGTAAGGCCAGACACTATAAAACTCTTAGAGGAAAACATAGGTAGAACACTCAATGACAAAAATCACCGCAAGATCCTTTTTGACCCACCTCCTAGAGAAATGGAAATAAAAACGAAAATAAACAAATGAGACCTCATAAAACTTAAAAGCTTTTGCACAGCAAAGGAAACCATAAACAATATGAAAGACAACCCTCAGAATGAGAGAAAATATTTGCAAATAAAGCAACTGACAAAGGATTAATCTCCAAAATTTACAAGCAGCTCATGCAGCTCGATATCAAAAAAACAAACAACCCAATCCAAAACTGGGCAGAAGACTTAAATAGACATTTCTTCAAAGAAGATATACAGATTGCCAAGAAACACATGAAAGCATGCTCAACATCACTAGTCACTAGAGAAATGCAAATCAAAACCACAATGAGGTATCACCTCACACCGGTCAGAATGTCCATCATCAAAAAATCTACAAACAATAAATGCTGGAGAGGGTGTGGATAAAAAGGAACACTCTTGCACTGCTGGTGGGAATGTAAATTGATACAGCCACTATGGAGAACAGTATGGAGATTCCTTAGAAAACTAAAAATAGAACTGCCACACAACCCAGCAATCCCACTACTGGGCATATACCCTGAGAAAACCATAATTCAAAAAGAGTTATGTACCACAATGTTCATTGCAGCTCTATTTACAATAGCCAGGACATTGGAAGCAACCTAACTGTCCATCAACAGATGAATGGATAAAGAAGATGTGGCACATATATATAATGGAATATTAGCCACAAAAAGAAACGAAATTGAGTTATTTGTATTGAGGTGGATGGACCTAGGGTGTGTCATACAGAGTGAAGTAAGTCAGAAAGAGAAAAACAAATATTGTATGCTAACACATATAAGTGGAATCTTAAAAAAAAAAAAAGTTTCTGAAGAACCTAGGTGCCGGACAGGAATAAAGACGCAGAAGTAGAGAATGGACTTGAGCACACACGGAGCGGGAAAGGTAAGCAGGGACGAAGTGAGAGAGTGGCGATGGACATATATACACTACCAAATGTAAAACAGATAGCTAGTCGGAAGCAGCCGCATAGCACAGAGAGATCAGCTCGGTGCTTTTTGATCACCTAGAGGGGTGGGATAGGGAGGGTGGGAGGGAGACGCAAGAGGGAGGAGATATGGGGATATATGTATATGTATAGCTGATTCACTTCGTTATACAGCAGAAACTAACAAACCATTGTAAAGCAATTATACTCCAATAAAGATGTTAAATAATAATAATACATGACCAGAACATAGGCTGTCAATTAACCAAGCATGAGTGAGTAAAATCCAACAAAATTTCTGTATTTCTGATTTTTCCAATCTATTAATCACAGCATAGTAAGAATGCCCCAAAATATGAATTGACCTAGAAAGCAGAAAAAAAGTGAAAATAAAGTAAATCTTATCTCACATGTCAGGAACATTTTAATAAAGTATGCATAATGAGAGGCAAATGCAATTGTAATTAAGCATGAAGGCAGTTACATATTTCCCATGAAACAATTACGCAGAATATGTAAAATAAGAGTGTCAGTAAGTACTTCGGGGAAGCGCTGGCATTTCATTTTACAACAGATTTCTTAGATACAGAAGACCAGAACATTCATAAGATCACTCCAAAGTCCTATTTAAAGCCACAGAGGTGCTGCTACCAGTCCGCTTACCATTTCTTCAACATAAGGGTAAAGCATGTCTCCAAAGTATTCGGTAGATTCGATTGGAAGCTGTGCCGGCAAATTGTCAATGGAGCACATCAGAATCCCAGAGCCTTCAACGCTAGGAGAAGCAACATGCTTTATTCGGATGACAAAATTTATGTGTAAGCTCTAACTTTCCCAGATGTCTACTCCGTTATTTACACTTCATAATCATTTGTAATCTTCTACCACAGTATATAGGAAAATAAACAAGACTTTTCAAATAAAACTTTTCCCTTCTTCACAACCCATTGAAATGTAGTATGTGTGTGTATTTAAGTGCTCAAATCTGAATGTGGTTTTTCTACCAAATTTTTTAATATGCTTGAGCATATCTCTGGAAATTTGCATAGCCTTCCTAAAGCCGTGAAATATTGAGTATTTTAGAGTAGTATATCAAAGGAAGTAAATGATGCATGATTATGTATCTCTCCCCATCTAACAGCTTTAGCAAACTCACCTGTCATGAATAATATGCTGATCTGCATCATACATGCAGAAGGGATGCTCTATTGTCGTACACTCAGTCATAAACTCAATAGATCCTCCGGTGTCGGCTGAAATGTCACATATTGCCACAAGTCTGTAAATAACATCAATACTTAGATGTGATCATGGATCTCTGAAGTCCCCGACAGAATTAAAAATGAGTAAAAATGGGGCTTCCCTGGTGGCGCAGTGGTTGAGAATACGCCTGCCAATGCAGGGGACGTGGGTTCGAGCCCTGGTCCGGGAAGATCCCGCATGCTGCAGAGCAACTGGGCCCGTGCACCACAACTACTGAGCCTGTGCTCTAGAGCCCGCGAGCCGCAACTACTGAAGCCCGCGTGCCTAGAGCCTGTGCTCTGCAACAGGAGAAGCCACCACCATGAGAAGCCCGCGCACCACAACGAAGAGTAGCCCCCCCTCGCCGCAATTAGAGAAAGCCCGTGCGCAGCCACAAAAAAACCCAACATGGCCAAAAATAAATAAATAAAATTAATTAATTAAAAAAAAAATGAGTAAAAATGAAAGGTGCTTGAACAATTTTCAGTGTAGATGCTAAATATTTCCTTAGGTTCCTTAGCTCTTTTTCCTACAGCTCACATGTTCAGGAAACTGTTCTTTTGGGATACAGAGAATCTTCCTAATAGGAGTTTTAGTCTCCCCAAGCAAAAAGAAAAAGAGGAAGAGGAGATGGATAGAGGAAGATAAGAAAGGAAAAGGGATAAAAGTAAAAGAAAAAAAAAACCCTCCTTATACATACTACTATATATAAAATAGATAACTAATAAGGTCTATTGTATAGCAGAGGGGACTCTACTCAATACTCTGTAATGGCCTCTATGGGAAAAGAATCTAAAAAAGAGTGGATAGGGAAGTCCCTGGTGGCTCAGTGGGTAAGACTCCATCCACACTCCCAGTGCAGGGGGCCCAGGATCAATCCCTGGTCAGGGAACTAGATCCGCATGCATGCCACAACTAAGAAGTCCACATGCCGCAACTAAGACCCAGTACAGCCTAAATAAATAAATATTAAAAATAAAAAAGAGTGGATATATATATATATATATGCATATATGTGTATATATATATATATACATATATGCATATATGTATATATATATGTATAACTGGTTCACTTTGCTGTACAGCAGAAACAACACAACATTGTAAATCAACTATACTCCAATAAAAATGAAAAAAAAAAACCCTTCCCTAGAGAAATCATTGACAACAGCCTAAAGTTAAGCTAGTTAGCCAACTTTAAATAACTTAGGAAGTTCGACTACACTACCTCCACCCTGCTTAGTAATACATAATTTTATGTGTTATTACATAGAAATCTCTGGAATTATGAACAAAAGTCTCAGCCCAGGATTCGAAATCCTTTTGAGGTTGACCACAATTTTCCTGTCCGATCTCTAATTGCCCATATAAACCCTATACTAGGGTTACACTGTCCCACTCACTGTCTTAAACTGTGCTTTGGTGGCTCCATAGTTATCAAGCACCAATCCTATCACTTGAAATCCTTGTTCTCACTCCTCCCTAGAGACTTTGCCGAGCCTATGCTCCCACTTTCTTCTAAACTCTTGCGATATTGATTGCTCCTAGCATTCCTTTGGAACTTAATTGATGCCAACTACATGCCTGAGGGCAGTAACCACATTTTTCTTTATCTCTCAGCTTAGCAGAGTGCCAGGCAGACCAGGTGCTCCACAAATGTTTATTTATTAACGAATTCATTCAACGTTTAGTAATCATTTGAATGAACATTGTATGTCAAACAACGTACTGGGTACCTGTGGCCAAAACAAATAGGGCCCCTATCCTTAAGGAGATTAAGTTCTAGTAAGGCAGGAAATATCATAAACACAGGAAAATTAAAATCATAAACACATGAATTTCAGGGAAAAATATAGTAACAGACTGAAGAGTGATGGGAATGGGGAAGCAAGAGATGACCTCTCTGAGGAGCTTATTTTTGAGCTACGTGTGGAGTCACATAAGAGAAGAGAATCTCAAGAAAGAGGGAAGGAAATGGACTCACAAACATAGAAAACAAACATATGGCTACCAAAGCGCAAAGGGGGGGAGAGAGGGATAAATGAGGAGCTTGGGATTAACAGATATACACTACGGTATATACAATGGATAAAAAATGAGGACCTACTGTATAGCACAGGGAACTATATTCAATATCTTATAATAACCTATAATGGAAAATAATCTGAAAAAGGAAAATATGTATATATATACGTATGTATATATATACATACATGTATATGTATGTATATATATACATACGTATATATATATGTAACTAAATCACTGTGCTGTATACTTGAAACTAACAGGGCATTGTAAATCAACTAGACTTCAATAAAAAAAATAAACTCGCTCCCTAGAGCAAACAAAAAAAAAAAAGAAAAAGAAACTTTGCAATCTCAGTTATCCCTAACATGTTATCACCGAGCCCAGCTGATCACTTAACACAGTTAAGCCCAGAACACTTTTTCTAACTTTCGGGATGTCACCTTATACATATATATATAACTGAATCACTTTGCTGTACACCTGAAACTAACAACATTGTAAATCAACTATACTTTGATTAAAAAAAAAGAGGGAAGGTTAACTGTCAAATATTTCCAAGAGATTAAATAAGACAAGGCAGACAACTGGTTATTAATAGTCAAGTCCTGTGCTATGTAGATCCCCTATGTGTGATACCCTCACAGTGGGCCTTGCTGCTGAAAACTGCCATCATTGCTGAAGTCCTTACTTGTGTGGCAGTGCAGGGCAGCCTTCAACACCAGCAACTGAGGACTTGCCTGGAGCCAGGAGACTCTGAGCATCTTGGCGGGTTAGTAGGCGAGGAGTGTTTTGTTCCCAGTAGATTCCATTAATTAAACAAGTTGTATAGGGTGCAATCTGTAAAGCAGATTCCAAGGTCAGCGAGATAGGAAATAGCCTTTTTCAAAGCAGTGTGCTGAAAGAGAGCTATCAGTAAAGTTCATGAGAAATAATTTAACGTTATTTCTAATTGACTTTGTTATTTGCCAAGTCAGGGGCCACCTTTCGAAGCAAAGACGGTAAATACCCACCCAGATTTCAGTGGAAAATTATCTCATTATAGAAAAACATATGAATATAAATACATTAATATTTGTATTCTATAATGCCTTGCATAGCCAAGAAAAAGGAAATAACAGAAGTTCAAGTGACCAAGTGCTCTATTTCCAGCTCAGCCTCTAGTAGCATGTGATCTAAAGCATGCTACCTTAACTTCTCTGGGCTCTGTTTTCCTTACCTGCCAGATGGGGATAATGCGTACCCTATTCCTCAAAGGAATGCTGTGAAGATTAAATCAGATAACATCTGTAAGCTCCATGGGCAAATGTGCTACATGCATGCATACATGGTAACTAGGTCATTATAAGTTTGGGGATGCATCCAATCACCAGTGTTTCTGTGACTGGGGAAGAGAAGGGATGGAAACTTACTAGATTCAAAATTTTTCAATTTGAAACTAGTTTTATAATTCCTGTTTCTCAAGCATCTCAAGCATTTTCAAGCCACAGGTAAGAGTTCTTGTATAATATGCTCTACACGCTATAAGACTAAATTTCATACCAGAATCTAAAAATGTTATATTGTTCAAATACATTTAAAATTATTTAAAATATTCCTTTTCACAATTAGATGCATGCATTTTTTTTGTTGGTTTATTTTGAGAAGGACTGTTGCAAGACCAATGACTACAAAACACACAAATATATTATCCTTCTTATAAGACGAGACCAGTGTGTCCCCATCAGAAGGATCTGAACTGGAAGTAACTTTTGCACAGTGGAGATGGGTCTTCCGTAGCCATACTGTTTCACTCTGGTCCCCTGTAATCAATGGCATGTATTTCAAGATGGCTGGCTAAGGTTGACTGCAATTTGTGGCCATAGAAGGGATAGAACTATGTGGAGAACAACTCTCATAGACACTATGGTTTCTCAACAGTACTAACTAATTCAGGGTAAATACAGAAAAGAGTAACCCACAGGAAATGGTTTAGAGCAACTGGGCACATGCAGACCTGAAGGAGAAACAGAGTCAGCGAAGCAATGTGCATACCCATAGAAACTACCAAAGCCACAAAGCAAAGGCCACTCCGAACACCAAGAAAAGCCAACAACACCTAAGGACAACTCATAATACCCAAAGGACTCACCACAAGTCAATATGGAGAACTGAAAACCAATGTACACAATCACAATCTCTCTCCTTCAGAGCAGCCTAACTATAGTGTATCACGAGCAACCAACTCAAAAGCTAGGCATGATACTCACGTCAGTATTAAAACGGCTTATGTAGCGCTCAGGATATTTGTCATACTCTACAGGATCATATATACCATCTGTTTTCCTGACGAGATGATGATGGCGACTTAACACTGTCCCGTACACTTTTCTCAGGTCTTGCAGAGGAGAAAGGAATTAGTAAAGTGGGTCACAAATGATAAAGGTTTATGGTGATAAAATATTATAACACTGAAACTGTTAAAAAACAGTGAAAGATACAAACACTCGCCCTCCCCGCCCTCCCTACCTCCATTTTGGGAAACTTCTTTTAATTCATGTGGCTCCACATATTCACAAGGTAATTCATTGAAGATTTCTTGGGCTCCCTGTAAATAATGCATGAGTGAAAAATCTAAAAATCAATCAGAAAAGAGCCAATACGATTTCCTGCAATGGTTCCAACTCATTTTCCCCACAATTTTAGAGCTCAACTTGCCCTGCCCTGCAGCTGGGACCACAACACGGAAGCACAGATGAGCCTCTTGCATGCAGCCTGTGAACCAATTTTTTTCCCATTTAAACGCCACTCATTGGAAGGGGCTTTAATTGTTTTACTTAAAGTTATTCAGCATAGAAGCAAGGGGGTTTAAGAACTGACAGTACGATAAAAATATTTCTATTTAATTTTTGCTCCATTGCAGAAATTATTTCAAGTGGGGAAACTATATTTCCTACTTACATCAGATGGCTATCTCACAGTATAATATAAATAGTGATGTCCTGTTTGTAAAATATTTTCGCTGAAGAAAGATCTATTTTGCAATTACAAGTTTCTCTATGGGATCAAAAATACATTCTCGAAACTACCCCAGAAGGAAGAAAGTAACAATAGTAGTCTTGAGTTAAGCCTCTTAACATCTTTTGGCAAAACTCCAAATCTTGTAAAATTTACATCCTGGGGTCACTTCCAAATTTTGGGATATCTCAGTGATAGAGGTAAAACAGAGCACCCTAAGAATAGACCTTCACACAACAAGGAGTTATCCCTCTAAAAAGAAAAAAAGAAAAGAAAAACCATTCAAAGCCTCTGACAGCTTGGAATCAACTCAAAGCAAAGACACTAAGTTTGGACCAGTACTGCACTTTACTGTGGGAAAAGTACATAGGTAAGAAAAGTACCAAGAACAGAATGCCCAGTCATGGAAAAGAAGGGCTCTGAAATGTTACACAAAATGCCCACATCCTTTGGGTTAGTGTCAGAGTTTCAGACTGCTTTACAGAAAGAAGACAGTTGGAGCATACCTTAGATACATTACCAGTCCCTGTGAACACAAATGTTAAGGGCCCTATCGACTTTGGCATCAAACCCAGAGATATTTCATAGCCAGTGTCTCGGACAGCTTGCACAGCCTGACTGCTGTTCCTGTAGTTATGAGCCATGCCAATGTGCTGCAAGCAAGCACACGTGGATCACATTAGTCTACCACCTGAGACATGTTTCTATCCTTAAAATGTGACATGTATTTCAAAAAAAAATAGACACAATAAACATCTCACCATAAAAGGTGTGTGATGTCCCAAAGCAAGGAGCCTTAAACCCATTCCATGTAAAATGTTGATCATCCCTGTTGCAGAATCAGACCAACAGAAAGACCATTAGGTGGGAGAAGTTGAAGCTGTTCTCTCTACCTGTCCTCCAACCTGCTCCGTGCTCTGAGAAGGCACAGACCACAGCATCTCAGATTTGGAAGGGGCCCCAGTAGTCATCTTATCCATTCCCTCAACTTTCTGCCATCGAAAGCATTAACCCAGCTGCACCCTGACCTGTCCCCTCCACATCCAATCCTGCTAAAACGGAAAGAGTGCCCCTCTTTTTCTCTAAGGTTAATCTCTCCACCTTTGCTCCAGATCCCATCCCTTCCTGTCTCTCTCAGGAATTTACTCTTGAATTATGTCCTCTCTCTATCCCTCTCTATTGGTTCATTCTTATCAACATTTAAACACGCCTCCATTTCTCTCATACCAGAAACAAATGAATAAGCAAAAAAGAAGTCACCATTGACCCTATGACCCCTCCCCCCATCATTTCAGTGACCTACACAGCTAAACTCGTGGACACCTTTCAGATCTTGACTTACTTGTCAGAGATATCTGGCAATGTAGAGCCCCTCTTTGTTGGGACTCTCTTCCCTCAGCTTGCCTGGCTTGAACATTTTCACCCTACATTTCTGCAGGCTCCACTTCCCATGCCCATTCCTTTCATATTAGCGCCTTGCCCTTTGCTTGGTATTGGTCACTCTCAGGATTCTGTCCCAGGCACTATTCTCTTCAATCTCTACATTTTTCCCTTAGCTAATCTCATCCATTCCTAAATTTCAAGTACTCTCTGTATGATGATGACTCCAAGTCTGTATCTCTAACGCAGATATTTTATTTCAAGACCCAACCAACCACCTTATGGATTTCTCAATCTGGATGTCCTTCACGTAGCAGAAACTTAGCATGCCTGTAACGAAGACCTCAGCATCCATTCTCCCCTTCTTTTCCGGAAGGGAACTTTCCCTCTCCATATCCCTGACAAATTTTCTTTGACCTTTTTTCTGATGTCAACTTTTAAAGGAATAATTTATATACAACAAATCACACCAATTTAAAGTCTATAGTTTGATAACTGTTAACAAATGCACACACCCATATTACCACCAACATAATCAAAATACAGAATATTCCCATCACTCCAGTCAATCCTCCCCAAACTTTGGCCCCAAACAACTACTGATTTTATTTGTCTCTATAGATTCGTTTCTTCTACAGTTGCAGACAAATGAAATTTTAAGTATTTACTCTTCTTTGTGTGTCTGCTTTTACTCAGGAAAATGTTTTTGAGATTCATGCATACTTTGTGCGTATAAGTAGTTTGCTTCTTTTTATTGCTGAGGAGTGGTCCATTCTATGGATGTACCACAGTTTATTTATCTACTCCTCTGCAGATTGTCTGGGCTATTATGAATGAAGCTACTATAAATAATTCTTTCCGGGTTTCCCTGGTGGCGCAGTGGTTGAGAGTCCGCCTGCCGATGCAGGGGACACGGGTTCGTGCCCCGGGTCCGGGAGGATCCCACATGCCGCAGAGCGGCTGGGCCCGTGAGCCATGGCCGCTGAGCCTGCGCGTCCGGAGCCTGTGCTCCACAACGGGAGAGGCCACAGCAGTGAGAGGCCCGCGTACCGCAAAAAAAAAAAAAAAAATCTTTCCAAAAAATAATTTGTTTCTCTTGATAAATGCCTATGAGTGGAATTTATTTTGTACATTGATATGCAAGTGTTTTATTTATTCTTGAGATGAGTCTTTCAAGGATTTGCCTATTTTGTCAACGTTGTCAAATTTATTGGCTTATTCATAATATTCCCTTATCATTTTTAATATCTGTGACATATATAGTGACGATTCCTCTTGTATTCCTAATATTGGTAAAAAGTGGCTTCTCTCTCTTTTTTTAAAAAATCAATCTAACTGGAGGTTTATCAATTTTATTGATTACTTTTTTAAAAAAAGAACTGGCTTTTGATTTTCTCTATTATTTTCCTGTTTTAATTTAATTGATGTTCCCTCTTATCAATATCATTTCCTTCCTTCTATTTGCTTTGGGTTAATTTATTCTTCATTTTCTAGCTTCTTCTGATGGAAGTTTAGATTACTAATTTAAGGACTTCCTTCTTTTCTAATGAAAGCATTAAATGCTATAAATTTCCTTCTAAGCACCACTTTACCTGCATTCCACAAATTTTGGTGTGCTGTGTTTTAAAGTTTCATTCAATTCAAAATATTTTCTAATTTTTCCTGTGATATCTCCTGGACTCATGGGTTATTCAAAAATACATTGTTTATCTTCCAAATATATGGAAATTTCCTATATATCTTTGTATTATAATTCTAAAATCAATTTTATTATAGTCAGAGCACATACTCTATGATTTCAGACCTTTTAAATTTATTAAAAATTGTTTTGTGACCTAGCATATGGACCATCTGGATGAATGTTCCACAGGAAAGGAATGTGTTCTATTCTGCAAGTTGCTGGGTGGAGTGCTGGGTGCTCAAGAACTTTCACTGATGTCAGAGCGGTTGACAGTGTTTTGTGTCCTCTATCCCTACAAATTTTCTGTCTACTTATTCTGACAATTATACACCTTCAAGTAGTCTAATCTGATATAGAGTTATAACATGTGGTGTTTCTCAACTAAAGATGGTTCAAAGTACTAACTGGGACAAAAATCAAGTGCTGTTTTTCCCCAAACTCCAGCTTGTATCCTTGCTAGACTGCTCCTCTGTTGGCTCCTGTCCCCGTACATTTTCTCCCTCTTTTACCCTTTCTTCCATTCTTCAGTTTCTCATCACCAAACTGACCTCTCTTTCCAGTCTTCCAAACAGTAAAAATTCAGAGCCTAAGCATAGTTGTTGTCCTTCTCCCTGCTCTCTTTTTCTTATTTTTTGTAATAAATATAGTTTAATGATTTTATTTTATTCCCCTGATATTCATCACCCTTAGTCACACCCCCATGTTTATTTTTATTGGTGGAAATGAACACTCCCATCCCCTTGCCACAGAAAAGAGAGGACACAGTTACTCCCCAGGCAAATTTAGAAAATGGGTGATGTAACAGCCTTGGCATACCTACCTGCCACACCTGCCCACTGTCCAAACGCCACTACCCGTATTCCTCTATGATCCACCATTTTCTCATAATCAATAAGTCGGATTTCCTGAAGAAACAGTAAAAAATTTCTCAACCAGACCCATCCAGCTTAATTTGAATGAGCACAAAACATATATGAGCAAGTGATTATTTCACAGTATTCCCTCATAAAATAGATCTTGACTTGCCAGGTGCACCATGAAATATTTAGAAAATGCTGGGTCACAAATCAATGATAGGTTTGTGATGAGAGATGAAAGAATGGTCCTAGCAGGGTGCTAACACCCCTTGATGGTAGGCAATAAAACAACAAAGGCATGATTTCTTTTAACTTTTAGCCCAGCACCACTGACAAATATATCCACATACTGCCCCCACTCATCCTCACATCCTTCCCTCTAGTCTCAAAAAACACAAGTCTTTCCTGAGACTAATCCCTGTGAGCTAGATGCCAGCTTTATTCTATGTCCTCCAAGACCTCTCAAACGTTTTCTTTCTTTTCTTTCTTCTTTCTTTACACTGTTCCTTTCCCTCAGCCATTCTAAATACACCCCGCTCTCTCTTCTACTTTAAAAATAACAACTATACACCCTCTCAAGTCCATACACACAAATCTATCTCATTCTCTCTCTCTCTCTCTTTCTCTCTCTCCCTCTGTCTCTCTTAGTATCTCTCTGTTTCTCTGTCTCTCTTTTTTCTCTCTCCAGCCTTTCACAAGCGAACTTTACTTTAAAAGTAGCACAAGCTGCTTGCGCTTCACTTCCTCACCTTCACTAAAATCCTCTTTCCTTGGGAATCTTCCCTCTCTCTTGGAAATGCCCTATGAACTCATGCTTAAAAACTGCTGACACACTGGAATTATAGAATGTTTTAAATAGTCTCTTTCCTCAAAGATGATATAATTCTTGCCATGTGCTTGGATTTAAGAATATTTAATATTAATCCAACTCCAAGTAATCTGTTACAAAATGTTGCCCCAAAGCAGCCCTGCTGGGTCTGTTTTCATTTTCTTGAAATGAACGAAACTTCATATATCCAAAAAGAAAAATGTTTCTAAAGTACTTTTTGAGGAGTTTTATCTGCTTAAAGTGAACCATTCTTCTATAATACTATTTCCTTTAATTACTTTTTGAATTGGTTCTTATGAAACACTGTAAATTAACTACAGTGTCTGCTTAGTGAACCTGAAATTAGTAAGAATGTAGTCTACACGTTTATGTAAAATACATTTTCCTCCATTACTTTTACTGTTTGTGAAACTCTCCTGTCCTCTACCTATTGTCAGATTCAAGTCTAGTTTCTAATGCTCTAACATCCTTACCCGAGGACTTAGACCTTGGACTTCTCCATCTACAGTCACTCCTTACCCTCACCCAGTCTCATGGCTTTAGATACCATCTAGTCTCTGACAACTGAAAAACGTGTATCTGGAGAAGCTGCCCTCCTGAGCTACAGACTCACATCCAATGGCCCACTCAGCATCTCCCCTTACATGTCTAATGGGCAAATTAAACTCGACAGGCCCTAAGCTCAAATCTTCATCCTCCCACCCAAGCCTGCTCCTCGTGCAGTAGCATCATGTCAATCTAAAGCAACTCCTTTAAGTTACTCAAACCAAAATCTTGGAGTCGCCTCTGACTCCTCTCTTTCTCTCATAGTCCACATTCATCTCATCCATGAATGCTGTAGGATCAGACCTCTAAAATACATCCAAGATTTGTCCATGTGTCACGACCTCCACTCCCGCCGCCCTCAACATCATTTGTAGCCTAGCATCTGGACTAGTCTAGACTAACAATCTTCTTATCAATTTTGCTCTCCTTCTCCCGTCTCCAACTTTTATTCACAGAGCAGGCAGAATAAGCATTTTAGAATATGATTAACTCTAATCCGCCATTCAAAAAGACTGTCTGTCGGGCTTTTGCACTACTATTCTCTCAGGTTGGAAGGCTTCTCCCAGATGGATATGGCTTGATCCTTTGCCTCTTACAAATTTTTGCTCAATGCCAATATTGCAATGAGGCACTCCCAGATCATCCTATTTCAAGTAGCGTTATCACCTCCCCTAGTGCCCAGCACTCCTTTTTTTCTTCTGTATTATATTTATCTCCATTACACATATCACCAAGTGACATATGAGGTGTTGTTTATTTATTCTAGTGTCTCCTCGTACTAAAACGTAAGCTATGTTCATTGCAGTGATCAGTGTCAGACACATTGTAGGCACTTGGTAAATATTTGTTGAGTATTTTAAATAGATGTATTTTAAATAGATGATAGTTTTTCCACAGTATTTATATCTCAAAAAATGTTTCTTTTCCTTATGAATGTTAATAAATGTAAAAATAGTTTCCAGTACAGTTCTGGTACTACAGAGCTGTGCAGCCTCAGTCAAGTCACTTCACCTCTCTGGGCTCCATTTGAAAAATTAGGGTGGTAAGTTATATGATCCCTGAGGTTCCTTTTAGCTCTAAAATTCTACTTGCTAATAGTTGAACTATTAACCTTATAAGTTAATAATCATTTGGAGCAAATGCTTCTATCATTCTTCCCATTTCAGAATACAAAGGAATGAAATGTGTTTGGTTCCTCTTATCACAAACTCCAAACATGCCCAGCAGAGCAGCCCAAAGAGCAGCAGAACTATACAAGCACTAACTGCAGATCACCTCTCCTACTGAGGTGAATACGTGATGTATTTTCTAGATGCTGAAAGAAAACTAAAACTCCACTTGACAGTTAAAAGTTAAAAAAATATATGTTTCTATGTTAACATTTATGAATATTGGCCACTAATTACCTGTTTTAGGATCTCATCCAACAAACCCATATTGGCCTCCTGAGCCTTTATGGTGTGGGAGAAGAATGCATAGGTCTTCTTAGGCATTAATTTTTCCTCTGGGGGTCTTTTAACTCCCAAAATTAAACAAGCTTCAGAAATATCCTCCTGAAGAATGCCACCAGCTTTGACATATTCCTGGGAATGTAATTTTGATTAAAAGTTATTCTCTTGATTTGTTGTATTCATATTTTCTTTAATAAATAAATGTAGCAGTTGAAGTCACAACCTTTTGAAGGAAAAAAATATAAGGAACAAATAACAGAAAAACTACTTCTAATATTCTTACTCGCTGGCTAAAGATCAATCTAACATGTTTGACTTTTGTACCAGAAACAAAAAATTAGAGACTTCAGCACATACTTTAATCTAAGAACTGTTAATAGTTTGACCATAACTGCTAGCACATGTGATTTAAATATACATGTAAAATATATACTTTGTGCTAACAATGCCCTGAAACATTAAATGCTAAATAGTAATTTATTACTCAGGTATACTTTTAAAGGAAAGACATATATGCAATATTTTCTTTTCTTTTGTTTTTTTGTTGTTCAGTTAGTATTTATTACTGCCCTACTCTGTTCCATGGACTGTGCTAGAGATGAGATAGGACACAAAGAAACAGAGACAAGATCCCTCCTGTAAAGGAGCTCACAAACTATTGTAAAAAGAAGTCAGAGGCACAGTACATGAGGCTCAATGAGTAGCATAATCTAAGTGATATATTACTTTAATGGATATTGAGATAACTCCCAGGTGAGATGATCAGGGAAATGTGGAAATTTAAATTAATCTAAAAGGCTGGATAGGATTTGGAGGGATGGAGATGGGAAATACAAGGTGGTAATATCAGTAAGAGATAGTGAAGGAATATATACAAATATGGAGATGGGAAAGTAAGGAGATGTTTAGGGCATAATAAGTGCATCAATTTAGAAAAATAGACTGAATATTATTATGGTGAATATGAGCTTTATTGGATAAAAATAATCATTGATATTTATTAATAAATTACTATGTGCTTTGCTAAGCTCTTTGGGTGAATTATCTCATTTAATTCTCAAAACTCCCATGAGGTAGGTACTATTATTATCCCCAATTTATCAATGGGAAACCTGAGTCCTACACATTAAACTGAGATTTCATAGCTAGTACATGGAGGCAATAGACAATCATTTCAGATTTTTAAATAAAGGGGTAGCATGATCCAGGCAGAATTTTTAAAGCATCTTAGATGGCAGTTGAATAAAATGAAGATAAATCTAGTTAGGAATCTACTTCAAAGTAAAGTACAAATGAATAGGAAAGAAAGTAAAAGAATGAACATATGGTTCATACCTGGTTTCTCTGAAAACAATCTATTTGCCCATTTATAGTAGACTGGTTAAATAAGTCATGATAAATAATGGAGTAATTATAGCAGCCATTAAATAGAATGAAGCTGATGTCTATGAACTGACATGAAGTGATTTCCAGGCATGCTGTAGAACAAAGCAAGGTGCAAAAGAGTATATACAGTATAAAACGTTCTGTATAAGATTGAAGGGAAAATAAGAAAACACATACATACACACACATACACATGCTTATTTTTCCAAGAAGAAACATAGGAATGATAGATCAGAAACTGATGAAAATAGTAACCTATAGGGTGGGTGGGAATGGGATGTAAGGGATTAAGATGAGAGCAAGACTTCTCTGTGTCGCATCTTTTTATACAGTTTTAATCTTTGAAGCTTGTAAATGTTTAACTTATTTGAAAAATAAAATTAAATCAAAAAGGATTTAAAGCAAATATTAAAATGTAATAGAAACAAAAATAAATCCAACTGGATATCACATTGACATGTAACCAGAGAAAAACTCATTCAGATATCTTTTGAACACAGCACTCTGAATATTCTTTGTGGGATGTATTCTAAAGGCCAAAAAAAAAAAAATTCTTCTAAGAAATATTAAATTCCATTCAATATTCTCTTGTTGAGGTATAATTAACATTATATTAGTTTCAGGTATACACCTAAATGATTCGACACTTGTATATATTGCAAAATGATCACGACAATAAGCCTAGTTAACAATAAGCCCAGTACTGTTCTAGATTAAAAGAACTAAAGATACATAATAATGAATACAATGAACCTTAATTAAGCCTTGATTAAAATAAAAACCATAAAAGACAGTTGAAACAATGGGGAATTTGAAATGTGAGATGTGAGATGATATTGTGGAATTATTAAGTTCTTAGGTGTGAAAAGGATACAATGGTTACGTAGGAAGATGATTTATTCCTAGGAAATGTATACTGAAGCATTTAGAAATAAAGTGGCGTTGTCTGCAGCATATTTTCAAACGGCTCAGGAAAGGAAAAACACATGCATGTATCTAAAATAAAAATAAAAGTCAAACCTGTGTCATAAGATTATCGTGAAGAATAAACAGAATGATGACTATGAGGGGCTTCACCTGGTGGCTGGCAAGGTAAACACTCATGAACAAACTCTACTCAGTGAAGCATTTCCTGCAGACATTTGTCTTTCCAGTCCTAGAACCAGGGTCACACATGAAGGAGAGAATGACTGAGGGATGTCATCTCCTAAAAGCAATCGTTTTATCCCTCAGCTGGAAGAAAGCATGGAATGGGGTGAAAATAATACTTACTGGCTAAATTATGGGCTCAAGAAAGGATTCTAACTAGAAATCTCATAACTATATAATCTCATTATAACCGAAGTAAAGAAATATTGTCATGTGGTCTTTAAGTGACATTAGCAAACATTTTATTTTCACTCAGATGCTCCCTATTTTTCATACACAGGGTCATTTCAGTCCCACCTATTTTTAAAAATTGGAAATATTTACCTTATCGTGAATGGCCCGCCGATTGGAAGGCTGTATTAAGACCTTGTACCCCAGATTGGTGATCCCTTTGATGTGCCGGGGAGCCAGGGGAGCCCGCCTCTCCCAGGCGTTCACATCCTCCCGCCTCAATGCCATCACCGCCTTATAGTGAAGCCTGGAGAGGCTGAGGCCCAGCCTGCCCAGTTTGGTCCTAGGTACTCGCAGCATCTTGAAACCTGGTGACTGTAAAGAAATTGTAAGAGCAGGACAACAAAAGGCAAGAAGACTCACAGGTCAGTTCTGGTCTCCTGAGAAATCTGCTGTAAAATCCAACCAACTCAGGTGGTAACAGATTCAAGATGAAGAAGGGAGAGTGAAAACCTGGGTGACATGATAATTTGCTGGTCATTGGGATGCTGTTTCTTTACCCAAACAAACCCAAACTTCCACAAACGAAGTTACTTCCAAAAAAAAAAAAAAAACAATAAAATGTCCCAAGCAGCTTATGGGACACTAATCAATATCTGTTAAGTTGAACTCATTTTTTTAATGTATGTTTTATCAAACACACATTCAGCACAAAAGTTTTAAGCAAGTTAACCTACAGTGCAAATACAGGAAGATAATTTATGCCAATTTTGATGATTAAAGTTTAGAATCCTTTCATAATGTACAAGATCCTTGACAATCTAGCTCCAACCTCTTTTGAGTTTCATCTCTGACCATTTTCTAAACTAGTTCTACTCAGTGTGTTTTATAGCCTGTTGTCGGTCAGTGACTGCTTTGTACTGGTCCACAATGAGATATGTACAGAAATAGAAAGTAAGCACTTAGAAACCTTTATATGACAGGATCATTTTTCTAGTAATTCATTGGTATTGAATTTTATAAAAGCATTGGTCCTGGAAGATTGGAAATTTAAGAAAACAAAACAAACAAACAATTTATCACCACAGGTGTTAGAAGCTGAAGAAGCACCTGACACCCCCAGCCTCGCTTCTCTGACCCTGTTGTTGCTCTAAACATTCTCTTCCCGGGCTTCCCTGGTGGCACAGTGGTTAAGAATCAGCCTCCCAATGCAGGGCACACGGGTTTGAGCCCTGGTTCGGGAAGATCCCACATGTCGCGGAGCAACTAAGCCCATGCGCCACAACTACTGAGCCTGCACTCTAGAGCCCGTGCTCTGCAACAAGAGAAGCCACTGCAATGAGAAGCCCACGCCCCGCAACGAAGAGTAGCCCACACTCACAGCAACTAGAGAAAGATCGCGCACTGCAACGAAGACCCAATGCAGCCAAAAAAAAAAAAAAGAAAAAACCATGCTCTTCCCCTTTCCAGAGTTTCCTCTACCCGACCACCTCCCCCTGCTATTATATTAAACCCAGACCTGTCTCAGTTTTCTAACTGCTATTCCAGATTCTGTAACCCTATTCATTAATTCAATTAAGAAATATTTACAAGAGGCTTACTATGTGTCAGCACAGAATAAATTTTACAGAAAATTTTAAAGCATAAGTATCAAACAGTATTCTGTGCCTCTTGAAACGGTTACATAAATTTAGTAGTCAGAAGTCATTTCAGACTATCTAATTTGCTGGTCATTTGGATGCTGAACCTTAGTTTTCTATGTTTAAGGTTGGCATGAAAATATAGAGACTAAATGATTTTACATCTTCTAGAAATTCCCTAGCATATAGCACAATTCTTATGGAACACATTTCTGTTACATCAGACTACAGTGTCTAAATCAGACCCACCTTATAGACAGGGAAGTTTTGTCCAACAATGGAATGTACAAGTACTATTTCCTGGGGGCAAACTACTTATCACCCTAGATAGAAAACTTGTAGGATAACTCACAACACAGACTAAAACAATAAAGCAAACAGCAAAGAGTCCGGCTAAGAAGGCTTTAGGAAGAAAAGGAGCAGGGAGAGAAAACACTGCACACAGCAAATGAACATGCCGGTCATGAGGAGTTCAGGCTAACTTTTACTCAGGCCAAAATACGGATGACTGACATTTCAGTAAAAGTCTGTTATATATTTTATCTAACTTTTCGGTTTACTTATATAGTTTCATTTTTAAAAGAGACTATGCTAAGCCCAAATCTAAGCCCAAGCCCATAACATTTATTCTCCCCCAAGCCAAAGGAAAATCTGCAAAGTCCCATAGAACTTGAATCCCTATGTTTGTAAATGAAATCAATTCCAAAGACAAATGAGTCTTCTAAACACACTGAGAAGCCCAGAAACAGTCCCATCTTCTCAGCAGGAGCTGCATCTCACATACCATAGTTGACCAAGTGACCTTAATCCTCTATACATAGTAGCAGTTCTTGGCACAAAGATTAGGAAACATATCCAAATAATTCAGTTTCTTTCCTTAGCCCAAGCTTGATTTATAACCACAGCTTCCCCTTTCTCAGCAACACTCCCTCCTCTTCCACACCTCCTTTGCCTGAGGTCGGGGGTACAGCATGGGAGGAGAGACATAACCACATACACTCATGTAATACACACATACACGTTTGCAGCGGCAGACCTTCCCCGGGACCTAGGAAAGGAAAGTAGCAGAGGCTGGTTATGCGTTTTATTTGGGAAGCTACTTTCACTTGCACTTTTTGTAGGGAATTCTTGAATCACAATTCCTGACCCTTTGTTTTTAAAGAAATAGAACAATAGTCACCACTGATTTAACATTATATGCTTAGCCCTATACTGAGCACTTTACAGATATTATCCCATTTCCTCCTTGCAAAAATCTTATTTAGTAGATACTATTATTAGCCCCATTTTACAGATGAAGAAACTGAAGTTAAATCCAACTAGAGCTGTTGCTTTTAAGCAGAAGCAGAATTCCTAGGGTAATATTCAACACTCAGGATTTTCTCTTCTTTGCCAAAACCTGCATATCCACACCTCATACATCTGACATGTTACTCCTGCCAGCTCAATTCAGAAATAAATCAGATCCATATGGCATATTATTAGTTCTCACACAGCATGGGGTGCCTCCATCAACCCCTTTCTATGTGTCACCAAAAATCCTTCCTGAGTCCCTGCCAAGGTAAATTCTAAGTTTCTGGATGCTTAGAAAAAAGATGATTATAGCAGGTCTGATTATGTTAGTAATTGCTTGAACCTTGGAACTTGGTCTCAGCATAGAACTTTCTGGGACCGCCATTCATTTCATTCTCAGGTCATCAAGAAATATGTAACAGTGAGAATTTCTGAATTACTCTGAGGTATGGCACTGCAGGTGTCTGACATTTCATGGAAATGCCCAAGTGGGTTATTCTGGACCTCCCTGTCCTGTATTTTATGGGCTTTTCCAAGAATATCGTGAAGTAAATGTCATGTATATTTCTGGCAATGCCTTCAAGTGAAGCAAGGCAGTAAGACTCCGGACTTATTCACTGGCTCAAGTGAGGTTAATTGACAGGGTTGTGTGCTGATAACAGCTTCTGGCATGAGCAAGGAGAATGTGGAAAAGCAAGAGAAGGAAAGGAAAGAGGAAAAATAAGGAGGAGGAAGAGGAGGTGAGAAATAAGGGGAGAACGAGAAGTGTCACCCAGTCAGGGTTGGAGAACAAGACCCTTTCCCTGACAATTTCTAAACAGTCTTCCCTTCAACACATGAAGGGCCAATGTTTCAAATGGCATTAAAATAAAATTTAAAAAGATTCTTCTGTATGTTTTTGTAAAACAAGAATAGCACTATGGGGCTTCCCTGGTGGTGCAGTGGTTGGGGGTCCGCCTGCCGATGCAGGGGACACGGGTTTGTGCCCCGGTCCGGGAAGATCCCACATGCCGCGGAGCGGCGGGGCCCGTGAGCCATGGCCGCTGAGCCTGCGCGTCGGGAGCCTGTGCTCCGCAACGGGAGAGGCCACAACAGTGAGAGGCCCGCGTACCGCAAATAAAAAAATAAATAAATAAAAGCCAGACACTTTCTCGATGCGCTATAATTTGCCCATTGATTATGGGAGAAGTGTTTTGATTTTCTTTCTTTAATTAAAAATAAATTTGGGGTTACTTAAGGTATGCATAGCGTGATGTTAGTTTCTTGTAAAGCAGCAGCAATCCAGTCCCCTGCTCATTTTCATGAGATCCAACAGGAGCAGCATGAAACAATTTTATCTAATTAAATGACCTCGAGCATTATCTGCTGGTGACTTATCAATCACTAATTATAGCTGAATATGAGAGTCAGAGTGGATGGGAGAAAAGATCATCTACAACCAGATAATACAAATGAAGGTAGCGTGCCTCATATAAATATGGGATTTCCCATGTTTCATAAACAGCATTTTCCAAGCATCTATGGATGAATCATAATAAAACAGTCTGCTCTTTGGTTGGTATAACTTTTAAATGTAACTGGATTAGGTTACATTTATCTGTTATTGTTCAGGTAGTACTTATGCCAGAAAACAGAGTACTTGTTTTGTGCTGGTTTTCACGGGTTAGAGTGGTAGGTGGATGAAGATAGCTGAGATCTACAGAGAGCTTTCTATCCTTCCATCGAATGTTCAAAAATCTTTTAAGTCTCTTCAATCCCTTCCATACTATCAACCTAAACAGAAAACTTTTTAAACCTGCAAACCACCTACCAAAGCCAGAACAATGTGCAAGCAAATACAAGAGCTTAAGTACAAAAGAGGGTTAGGCTTGGCCCCTTCTAATTTCTGGTGCTTCCACTGAGACACGTCAAAAGGATTACGAATTCAGTATTAAAGAAATTTTAAGGCCAAATCATCTATCTTTAGCCCCCAAAGTCAGAGATGTGCTCTTTGTCCTTATATTTTAGATCTTTGAAATAATTCCACGAGAACATAATTCAGTGACTCACACTAAAACCATCCAATTACATGGGGAGATTTCTCAATGCCAAGTTATTTGCAAATGATCAGGCATACATTTTGGTTAAATATTGAGACACTAAGGATGGAGTAGCCTTGAGCTGACTAAAATAAATAATGAGTGAGAAATGCAAATGTTTTATATCCACACTTCCAGTTTATTCAAAAAGTGCAAATGTATTTAAAAAGCCATGGTTTCCCAGGAAGCCTTGGTACTATAAATAAGGGTAGGCAGCTGCATGGCCATGAGTCTTGGCCTACACAACATATTTGGCATCCAGACCATAATAATCCTGTAGAGGTCCAAAAGAGTTCCAAATTAATAGAAGACCCAGTGATGGCCTCGAACTAATCCAAATACCTCCCAACCCCAAGGCTTGCTAGAACTAGGCTTGGGTATGCAGCAATACTGTCCTCCATACTTTTATTTCCTGTTGCATAGCTATATTCTTTTAATATTAAACTCCTTACAAAATAGTTAGCTAGAAGTAAAAACAAGCAGACTTGGGGAGTGCTTATTAGTGCTAAGTAATCTGGTCTAAGAATATTCATATGTTCTCAAGCCTATAAGCTACTCAAAGTCATCCAAAGACATAAGACCTATGAGTCTCCTGGTCTCTAGCCCACAAATGTAGCTTCACTGAGATGGAATGCAAAGTTAGTTCTGAATTGGAGTCTGATCCAAAATGTTTATCTGCATATTTGTCTGTCTCTTTGTTAAACTCTAAATTCTTTGAAGAAATGAATTGTGTTTTCCTCATCTCTGTATTCCCAGTGACTGCCCCATAGGAGAACTCAAGTGTTTTGCGAAAGAATGAAGAAATAAATGAGAAAATTTAAATGAATGTCATAAAGACCAATGTAGCAGAGAAAACAAAATAGACTAATGAATAAGAACAGGAATTCATATCTCCCATCCCTCCAACAATGCCCCACAAAAGATCTAATCTCTTGGGCTTCCCTGGTGGCACAGTGGTTGAGAGTCCGCCTGCCGATGCAGGGGACACGGGTTCGTGCCCCGGTCCGGGAAGATCCCACATGCCGCGGAGCGGCTGGGCCCGTGAGCCATGGCCGCTGAGCCTGTGCGTCCGGAGCCTGTGCTCCGCAACGGGAGAGGCCACAACAGTGAGAGGCCCGCGTAACGCTAAAAAAAAAAAAAAAAAAAAAAAAAAAGATCTAATCTCTTGCTGAAATCTCATAGACCAATGAATATTTTGAAATGCAAATAAAAATGGTAGCAAAATCCAGACCTGGTTGCTGAGACATTTAACTAGATATGGGGCTCCTTACCTGACTTCAGTTTCCTAATCCAGACTGGAATATAATACTAAAGTCCTTTTCAGCTCTGATGTACTGATTCTATTAAGGAGAGTAGTGACTAGGCACTGTGGATTACAAAAGCATTCGAATTTTAGAACATAAATAGGCACTCTGACTCATGAAGATCCAGGTGGAGTACAGTAAACAGGGAGACAAAAATACCAAAAACACTACGGAGGAAGACAGGATATTCGCTTAAATTACCTGGATTAACTGCAGTGACCAGGAGTCCAGAGCTTAAAACAGGAGGGGGTACCTCAAAGGAATTCTGACTCCTCTCTTCCACAAATGGCCTGGGTTCCTCAGCTTCCCACTTACTCTATGACCTCGGTGAGTAACTTAACCTGTCTGTGCCTCATCGGCAAAATGGGAATCATACTATCTACCTTTTAGAGCTATTGTGAAGTTTATTTGCGCTAGTAGGCATAAAGTGCTGAGCACTGCCTTGCATGCCATAAACACTCAGTAAATGTTAAGAAAAAGGCTGCAAGCCTGCCCACTCCTCAAAGGTGAGCACAGGGGCTTCCCTAGTGGTGCAGTGGTTGAGAATCCGCCTGCCAGTGCAGGAGACACGGACTCAAGCCCTGGTCCGGGAAGATCCCATATGCCGCGGAGCAACTAAGCTCATGCACCACAACTACTGAGCCTGCGTGCCACAACTACTGAAGCCCAAGTGCCCTAGAGCCCATGCTCTGCAACAAGAGAAGCCACCACAATGAGAAGCCTGTACATCACAACAAAGAGTAGCCCCCGCTCGCCGCAGCTAGAGAAAGCCCGCGTGCAGCAACGAAGACCCAATGCAGCCAAAAATAAACTAATAAATAAATTTATTTTAAAAAAAGGTGAGCACAACCATCACCACTGACAGAAGACACCACTTTTCCATACTCTGGGTCACACCGTGGGAAGGCCTTCACAATGGCTCCATATTAATCCCTCCCCCTTCTTATTTTTTTAGAAGCCCAGTAAGCCTTCTCTTTACCATCACCCTTTAGGCATGAGTGTTCAAGAAAAATAAGTTACCATTTTAATACTGTATTTCACCAAATTTAAAACATGTTTCTTCACATTTTAGCATCCCCAAAATGGGGATGCATCTTATAATTGGTTGCACCTTAATTCTATGAACACGGTAATAATGTTGTTGATTATTTCCCATTCCAAATGTACAGCATTTCTGTGATTCCATGAATTCCATAGAATTTTTTTGTGGGCTCATCAAAGAAACTTGCCACTGTTTGTAATGTTATCTCTATGAGAAAATTAGAAAAAGAATATTTGGAAAAATGAAAACTTTTTTGTTAAATTGGCATTGGTTACATACCAAAGATCACTTCCAAAGTCCTGAACCAAAATCTGCTAATGATTAAATAGAAGATTAGTTAGTAAAGGGGGAAATTTTTCAATTACAAATAAATCAAAATTCTGATGACGCTGTCACCAGTAACAAGTGAGACTGATAACAAATATGATTTTCTGGAGAGTGGGAAAGTCACTTGGGGACATTGGATTAACCTTTGTCGTCCTAGCTCATTTTGCAGAACGGACACCAGGTTACATGGCTAGAAGGTAGTCTGGCCCTAGGTTCACTCAGCTTTATATCAAAAAAAAGGGGGGGCTTCCCTGGTGGCGCAGTGGTTGAGAGTCTGCCTTCCAATGCAGGGGACACGGGTTGGAGCCCTGGTCTGGGAAGATCCCACATGCCGCGGAGCAACTGGGCCCGTGAGCCACAACTACTGAGCCTGCGCGTCTGGAGCCTGTGCTCTGCAACAAGAGAGGCCGAGGTAGTGAGAGGCCCGCGCACCGCGATGAAGAGTGGCCCCCACTCGCCGCAACTAGAGAAAGCCCTCGCACAGAAACGAAGACCCAACACAGCCAAAAATAAATAAATAAATTTATTTTTTAAAAAAAGGGGGGGGAGTTCAAGTTACAAAACAGAAGCGTCCACACCAAGTGCCATGGGTTTCTTGTTTTTTTTTTTTTCTTCCAATATAAAGTATATGAAAGCCACGTGTCAAATTCAGTGATGGTTCGGTCCTGTTCATAGCTAGGTCGGCGTAATAACAGCTACGCCTTTTCCACATTCCGATAGCTGACGACCCACAATATCAAAAAATGTTCATCTTTGTTCGAGTTACTAAACACACTCTCTCCCTCTCACCACACCCACTCCCGCTCTCCTAAAATCAGTGCCTAAAAAGCATATTTCTTCCAGAAGTAGTCGGGCCATTTAGCCCCACTGAATTAAACAGGGTAGATAACTGCTTCTAACCGCGCCCCCTCCCCGCGCAAACGCTCACATTGGCCCGCACAGCCCCTGCGGGGTCCCCGCAGTTCAGATGCGCCGAAAGAAATCGGGGGGGGACCGGGGGGACGCGGGGAGGCCCCCCTCTCCGTCAACAACCTCCCACAGCTGCCTATCTAAATAAGCACACAGTCCAAGAATTAACAGAGGGTTTGCTCTACAGCTTCAATACCAATGCTTTACTCCCCAGCAACCGCTCCCCACCTCAGCCCTCGCCAAGAAAGAAATCCGAATTGCCATCCCCTGCCTTCTCCTTCCTATACAGAAACTCCGGAGCCGCGCCCGCTGCGCCCCACCTCCCAGCCCTCGCGTGCAGAGAAACGCTAGGCGGGGAGGCCTGGCGAGGAGGCCCAAACGCTCGCCACCCTCTCCCGTAGGCTCGTCCCGGCAAAGGCCGGAGTCCGCAGAGCTCCCGGGTCCCCAGCGGCGCGGGGAGGGGGAGGCAGAGCTCGCCAGCACCGCCCGGCGGACTGGCAGAGCCCCGCCGGCGATCTCCAAATCCTTCTCACAGGCTGAGCCCACCGCCCATCTGCTCAGCCCCTCCGGGCACCCTCCCCCTGCTCACCTCGTCCGGTCCCCGCCGCCTCTGCGCTCCCGGGTCCGGGCAGAGTAGGATCCGAATTCCCAGCAGAAATTGGGATGGGGGCCTTGAGGAGGAGGTGTTTGCTCAACTTCGGAAGTCATGCCTCTTCCTCCGCAGCCAATCAGCGCCCGCCCTGAGGGAACAACCTTCTCCTCCACCAATCCGCGGCGCTGCCAGGTGCTAGGTCATGCCCTGCCCCTGCTCCTCCCCGAAAATCCTCCTGCCTTTTAGATCTCTGACCTACGTCCTTAGCTGGGGGCGTCACGTCCTTCCAGGACTGTTATTGACCAAGTTTGTAACTGTCCACAGCAGGAGACAGGCGGAGACGGAGAAGGACGAAAATAGTCCGGACATTACACGCTCAACAGATGCGTGTATCTCCTGGGAAAAAAGTTTCCGTTTCATGTATATCACGCTTGCTTAGCGATATGCACTTCTCAAAGCATTTTCACAGCCTCGTAACAAGACTGTGACGCCAGATGACAGTCCTTAAGGCCATTTTAGAGTCCAGCAAACTAAGACTGAGAAATTAAGTGTTGTGTATCCACATCCAATGAATATTAATGTTCATTAATGAATTTACTAATTTGAATAATGAATTTTCATTTCTATGAATAGTGTGTAGCCCCAGAGGCTTTTTGCTCAAGTCAAGGAGATGATCAGAGTCGTGTGCTTAAGGGAATATGGTCTAGATAGTGTATAGAAGGGGGTCAAGTAAAAGTGATAGTAAAGGGATTTAAAAGGACAGAGTCAACACCACCAGTAAGACTAACAGGCTAGAGGAAGAACTGAAACAAATTTGGTGTTTCAGGCTTGGCTAAGTGGTGATTAGGAAGTTGGTGATATCAAGAACAGTGCAGTAAAACACAGCAAGAAGGGAAGGCTTTAGAGGAGTGATTAGGAATATGATTTGGCATGTGTAAAGATACAGAGGAAAACCCCAGCTTCCAGAGAAGCTTCTCATTTTCTCTGTAATTGGAGATATGAGTGGAGTTTATAAAAATGTTCTAGGTTCAAGATCATTGACATGAGCATTTAATAGTTAAACACATCTGTGGCAGTATGAGAAAAGTATGTGTTAGAGAAAGTTACAAAAACAGAAAGGAATATTACCCTCTGGCCATTGATTCCCTAGGAAGCCCACAGATGGACTTCAAGTGTTTTTTCTGCCTCTAGTGCTCACAAAATGCATTTCCCCCTGATCCTCTAGGGCCATTTAGCCAGGACTTTTAAAGAACATTGGACTTTGTCACATATGCATGAATTCTTAATATTCATTGGATGTGGATACAGTACGTTTACATCTCAGTCTCGGTTTGCTGGACTCTAAAACTGTTCTAAGAACTGTCATCTGGCTTCACGGACTTGTTATGAGGCTGTGAAAACACTTTGAAAAGTGCATATCGCTAAACAAGTGTGATAGTCGTGAACTCGAAACTTTTTTCCAGGAGATACACACCTCTGTTTAGCATGTCATGCCTAGACTATTTAGTCCAAAGTCTTTCACACAATGTGTGAATTCCTTCAAGATATGGCCAAAATCAGCCATCTCAGCTTTATTTCGACAGCAGCACCAGCCTGAAAAGAACAGTGAACCACAATCTGTGCTTTGTTATCTCCTAAGGATTAAGAGCCTGGATCAGAATCCTTACTTTTCCCCCTCAAGGTAGAAATCGTGGACAAGTTACTCAGTTTTCAAAAAGGCCTTGGTTTCCTTACCTGCTAATAGGAAAATAATAGGAACTACTTCATGGGGTCATTATGAGGATAAAGCAAGATGATGGCCAAAGTGCTCTGCCAAGTGTTTAGCTAAAGAAACAGGCAATTATTCTTCATTTTCCCAGAATCTCATGCTGTTTACTTATCTGTGGTTCTCTGTAATTCCAACGGGGTAAATTAGGAGACATTAAGAGAGTGGGTACAGGGATAAAGAAGGGCAACAAAAGATGGTGATGCACCCCAGGGCTAGCAATAGTGAGAATACCTGTAGGCCTTGATAGGGCCAGGGGAAGAGACAGTTACCAGAATTCAGGAAGAGCTCTAGCTGTGGTGTAGCTGAAGCTATAGGAGAGCCACTTGACAGTGGTGACTTTTTACAGTCATGGAGATGCCTAAGGAATCAATAACCCTGCCCAGAGAGGGAGTTACCTAAGGCAGAGGTCAATAAACTTTATTCTGTAAAGGACAGAAAATTAATATTTTAGACTTTGCAGACCATTACGTCTGTGTCACAGTTACCCAACTCTGACATCTGGAGAGTAAAAGCAGCCATAGACAATACTTAAATGGATGGGCATGGCTGTGTGCCAATAAAACTTTATTTATAGAAATAAATTGCAGGCTAGATTTGGATTGAGGGTCACAGTTTGCAGATGCCCCGCCTATGGAATAAATAACCCTACTTCCCTCTCCTGCCCTCCTCTCTCCTGCTAGCGCCTTCTACAAATTGAGCCCAAGGAAAGCCTGAGGCTTGGTACAGTCCATAAAGGTCAGTCCCTCAAGGACAGAGCAGGTACAGAAAGGGGCAGAAGTTCTACAAGGTTCAAAGGAATGTATTCAGCACAAAAGGTATTCAGCAAATGCTTGTTTAAATGAATGATTGGTCACTGTGAATTACTCTGCAAATGGTTGAACACTCATAGGAAAACTATCAAAATTACATCCCTTAATGGGCAAAGCCAGGAAAGGATCCTGGATTATGGTGACTCCACCAAGAGACTGGGATGCTCCGTTAGCCTCTCTCTTGCTTTATTTTGAAATTCCATGCACTTCTGACCTGCCGATGAAACATTAACCTGGCAAAAAGAATCCTTCCTTTTAATTCCAAACTACCGCTCAAATGCTTATGGTGTTCAAGAATTTTGCAAAATATGCACGAGAAAACCTGTTCCTTAAAATGGGGGATTCAAATGTTTTTCATCGTAGTGACATTTGTTGTAATAAGTGTGACAGTTCTCAGAAATTTCTTCACAATGAAAAGAGACAACAGATGCAAGAAAAACAAGTCTTGGATACACCCCAAGTGCTTCCACAGTCAACTTTGGCAGTCAACCCCTCAGACTCCTTCAATATAGGAGAATTCTTCTTCCACCTACGTGGGGTGCTGAGTCAATACTCCTGAAATTGGAAAGTTGATTCTAGGTCACTCAAGCTGCCTCTCTTTCTCCCACATTCTTTGGCTTTCTCTCTCCCCTCGGTGTTCCTTACTCTGGTTTTGTTCTTCCTGAGAGGCCATGAGGGTAGTAGTCAGGCATGGGAGCACTGGAGTGAGCCAGACGTAGACTTAATCCCTCCTTTGCCAACTCCCTAGTAAGTCATTTTCCCCCACCAGGACATTGGCAAACATCGTAATGTTCTCAAGAAGATTAAGTGACGCACATTCTCAGGATACATGAGCTATTATTGGGGTTTACTGTTTTACTCTGTCTCCTCCTCCCTTCCCCTTTGTATGCAGAACCCATTTTTAATCTTAAGTGAACTTTGCCATAAAGAGAAAAGAGGTGGACATTTGTTCTATTTTTTTAATTAATTAATTAATTAATTTAATTTTTGGCTGCTTCGGGTCTTCGTTGCTGCACGCGGGCTTTCTCTAGTTGCGGCGAGCGGGGGCTACTCTTCGTTGCAGTGCGCAGGCTTCTCATTGTGGTGGCTTCTCTTGTTGCGGAGCACGGGCTCTAGGCACGCGGGCTTCAGCAGTTGCACCACATGGGCTCAGTAGTTGTGGCTCGTGGGATCTAGAGCGCAGGCTCAGGAGCTGTGGTGCATGGGCTTACTTGCTCTGCGGCATGTGGGATCTTCCTGGACCAGGGATCGAACCTGTGTCCCCTATGTTGGCAGGCGGATTCTTAACCACTGCGCCACTAGGGAAGTCCCAAGAGGTAGACATTTGTTCTCTTGATCTCTCAAGACTTTATATCTCTCACATGAACAGCAAATTTCACAATATCACCTATATCAGCCCACCCTAATAAAATATTTGATTATTATAAATAGAACTTTCTTACAGAGAGGAAGTACAAAGTCATGTTGTATAAAATAAGAAGTAGTTTAGGAAAGAAAAGTTTCTAAATGACAATTACTATTGTTGCCTAACTCCCAAATTATCTTGGGAATGAAACATACCTTCTTTACCATCAAGGAATTTAAAAATCTGATTAGGTAAGATAAGAGCAGGAACCACCCACAGAAAAATCACAATTCCTGCAAACAGGTTCTGGGTGGAGACAGTGATGTCCTGGGGGATTGTATTTCCCCCCCACCCTTAGAAGAAAGAAGCAGAGAAAACTAATTTTTAGTTTACCTCCTCTACCATTACTAGTCCTTAGGGAGCCTTCCTGAAAAAAAATTTTAAGAAAATCCCAAGCCCCCTGGCATTTCCAGGGTCAACGTTTGTTGGTTTCACAAAGTCCCCAAGCGTCCATGACCTCCCTCGAGAGTTACTTATGCAAACATAACTCACTGGACAGGTTTGCTGCCCATCATCACCTGCTTAGTAACTGTTATTGTAAGTCTACCAGGACTTCTAAATTTTCAGTTACACAACAATGCATTTTATAGGTTGCGTGACAATTATATGCCATGACAATACAAGCATTGTACTGGGGATGCGGATTGTGGAATATATCTCCCTGACCAATAATGGATCTAATATATTCAGATCGAGGAAGAAAATCCGGCGTTCCTCCTCTCAGCCTCATTTGCATGAAAATCTCAAAAGAGAAGATGTCTTAAAGGACTGAGAAAAGATTCCTGAGAAAGGAGGGAAGAAGTATTTAAAGCAAAAAAAAAAATACAAGTGAGTTTTTCTGGAGTAACTGCAAGTGTAGTTGAGCTGGAGACAACCAGCAGGCCAGGAGGAGGAGGTAGGAGAGTCAGGACTTTCTCACTCTAGTCCTAATCTGGGTTAGGGACTGAACGAAACCAATCTTTTACTGTTGTCATCTCACTATAGACATAGGAAGGAGAAAAGAATATAAAAATTGTTTTTTGCAGTGTAAGAAGTAGCAGCTAGGAAAAATAATCTCAGCATAGACAAGGTCTCATCAGGAAGCAGGAAGTCAAGTAGAGAAAGTATCCATGACATTGAACTGACTCTCACGATCACTGCCATCTGTATAGCTCCTCGGAAACAAAGGTAATAGAATTGGAAAGGAAGAGAGAAAGAATATCAAAGGAAGATGTTCTCACTGAATGGTGTAATAATATGGACGCTGCCCATGACAGGCACAGGCTTGTCTGGCATTATTATTTATCATTATTGAACGACTCCCAACCCCCTAAAACAAAACAAAGGCAAAAGCCTGAAAGACAAGAATTTACTCCATAAAGAGAGTACTGCCTGGGCCTATATACACAGGTTAACTCCAAATATTTGTTAGCTATTTTATAAACATAGTTTAAATAAACGCTTTCCCTACCCTAAGAAGCTAAACGCCTACAATGCCAAGGATGTGTTGAGACAAACACCACAACAATGAATAAACTCTTAGGAGTCCAAGACTTGTGCTCTGTCTTTGGAATCTCAGGTGTCCCCTGCCCGCCCTACACCCACTAGGCCCTGAGGGACCTGAGTGCAATTTTGTGAAAGTAATAGATTTAGACCATGGATGAAACAGGCAATGGAAAAAAAAGAATAAAATGAGGAAGAGTGGAGAAAACAAGGATAAAGAATGAAGTGAGCGGAAGGTGAGAGGCCAGCAGCAGAAGGGTTACAGCAAAGTTTACTCACTGCATGCAAGTCCCATGAGAAGGAGACAGGAGGATGAGCTGCCACAGAGGACACAAAAGGGTTTCAGAAAGGACAAATATGTCAAAGGTTTGGGGAATAACACCCACATCTCAGAACGCCTCTATTGAATTTCAAGAAGGAATTAAGTTCAAGAAATCTTTTCCTGCTAGAAACCACTTCTGCTTCTTCCCCTCTCTTTCTTGGGCACAGGCTGCCTTTCCTGCTTACACCTTCAGCTTCTTGTCAGCGTCCTGGCTGCCGTGAAAGCTCCACGGCTGGTGGGAGCCTGGCTGTGCCATCTGCTGAGCCTGTAACAGCGAAATACCATCTCCCTTGTCAGGAAGGGAACTGCGTTCCTACCACCTAATGGAATTCAGTGGCCTTTGTAATGGGTTGAATGATGTCCCCCAAAATTCATGTCCACCCAGAACCTTGAAATGTGACCTTATTTGGAGGTAGAGCCTTTGCGGGTATAACGAAGGAAAGAATCAAGTTGAGATCATATTTGTTTCAGGCGGGATTAAACTCACTGTAAGTGTTTTTGAAAGAAAAGGACACGTGAAGGGAAGAAGCCCAAGACAGAAGCAAAGATGGAGTTATGCTGCCACAAGCCAAGGAAGCCCAGAAGCCACCAGGAACTTGAAGAAGCAAGGAAGGATTCTCCCTGTAGCGCCTACGGAGGGGCCATGGCCCCGCCAACACTTTGATATCGGACTTCTGGCCTCCAGGACAATGAAACAATACATTTCTGTTGTTCTAAGCCCCCCAGTCATTGGCACTTTGTTACGGAAGCCCTTAGGAACAGCCTTAATTCACCAAAGAGCTAGATTGCCCCCCAATGTTGTGGTGATTGCTCATGTATCACTGTCTTAGGACACAAAACAAAATAAAATCACGCAATGAATAAAGAAGGTAGAAATATACCATAACTGCATAGGCAGGAATTCAAAGTCAAGGTCACTTCTTTAGATTGATCTTCCAAAGACTGTTTGCTCTAAAGGTCTAGAGAAAATGAAGCTGAGCTACAGCTTCACTGTGAGCTCTAAAATCAATTTGAAATACAGGTACACTGAAGCTGGTTGATTCTACTTTTAAAAGACCTATGCCTATGGATTTTGGAGAAACACCGTTATACCTGCAGTTTCTACAGACTCATTTAGCAAGAGTATTTCATTTACAAAAATGCCTATATGAAAAGAGAATGGTGGAAACAAACATTTTTAACCACTTCATCTCAGACAAGTCTTCTGTAACCCATGCCTCTTCATTAGGTAGACTGATAAAAAGCATATCAGAGAATCGGTGAATACTATCTTGAAAATGGTATTATTGTTATTATTATACATGGTACACGGCACACTAATCTGACGATGTGAGAAAAAAGTCAGAAAAGTATCACCCTCAGGTGAAACAGATGACCAGCACCAAAATGGAGAGAAGAGCGGCCAACTTTAGAAATTGTTTTTAAATGAATCGCTGAAGGTACTAAGGAATTTTCCAGGTCTCTTTCAGGAGATCCTGTTGCCCTCTCAAGATCTCTATGGGATACAATAATGTAGACAAACTGTAACTTAATTGCTTGTTTTCTACCTGAAGCAATGATATGGTAACCCCAGAGCTGTGAGATGCATGGAATCGAAAAAAAAGGTGAACAGAGTCTTACCTACGAAGGAGAATCCTCTGCTCAGGCCAGCTGTGTCCATATCCCTGCGTTAGAGACACAGTAGAAGATCCAGATGTGGGGGAGCCCGAGATATCATCTGTTGGACTTCCTTCAATAAAAAAGACAAAATTATAAATTCAAAATTAAGTACAAGAATAAATTCTTATTTATACTAAGAAAAGAATTCACGATGGATTATTAGAGGCTTGAAAATTCAGGGCCCATTCTTCTGAGATCTCTTTAGGCAATTTACTAAAAATGTTTACATAGAAATACTTCCTGGTTGCAATTCTGGCTTCCCCTCTCTACCTAGAATACTCTACAGTTCCCAGTCACGCCCAGCACTCACAGGACTCAGGTAAGGGAGGGGCTGAAGCTGAAACCTGTTTATGCTACATCCAATTCTGCAGAGAGGGTTGTGTCCAGCTGTAACAGAGATTTCCCTGTCCAGGACAGAATGTGCTGTCAAGCAGTGACATGAATTTCTTATCAAATATTAATAATAAATTGACATTTTGGCTTTTGAGTTCGACCTGCATGAATCAGTCCCTAAGAACCCAAAGTGCTGATAACAATGAGGGAGCTTGAATGTGGAGACTCTAGCAAATAACGTCATCCTGAGAATCCTTGGCTGAACAACTAGTCACACTGCGTCTTTGACATCTCCAAGAAGGACCACTAGCTCCATAAATACACTTAGCAAGAAATACTAGACTCTTCGCCTTCCTGGACACACACAAACACACACACACACACACACACACATCCACGAGATATAGCTCACTCCATTCTTTAAGGATCAATTTTGATCTCAGTTTAAGATGGATTTATATCTACTGCAGCAGTGCTCAACCTCGGCTGTTCATCAGATTTACAAGTAAGAAAATGCTCTAGTAAGAATGTATACAGGGCTTCCCTTCCCTGGTGGTGCAGTGCAGGGGACACAGGTTCGAGCCCTGGGCCAGGAAGATCCCACATGCTGCGGAGCAACTAAGCCCGTGCGCCACAACTACTGAGCCTGCGCTCTAGAGCCCGCGAGCCACAACTACAGAGCCTGCATGCCACAACTACTGAAGCCCACGTGCCACAACTACTGAAGCTCACGCGCCTAGAGCCCGTGCTCCACAACAAGAGAAGCCATCACAATGAGAAGCCTGCACACCGCAAAGAGGAGTAGACCCCGCTCGCTGCAACTAGAGAAAGCCCGCGCACAGCAACGAAGACCCGATGCAGCCAAAATAAATTAAATAAATAAATAAATTTATTAAAAAAAAGAAAAGACTGTATACAAAATAAATTAAAAAAAAAAAAAGAATGACCAACTCCAATGGACCAAGGGATAAACGAATGCCTTAATTAAAAAGAGCCACATCATGTTTCCCCGAGACAAGGTGGTAGCAATGCTGGTTGTGAAATGCGGAGTGGAGGAGTGTTGTGCTTTTTAGAAGATAATGAGTAAAGTTTCATGCATATTTGGTGTGAGGCACCTGCAGCATATACCGAGGTAAAGATGTTTAGTAACCATGTACTACAATTACATTCACACATGTCTTCAGCTCCTGGTAAGCTGTGATCCCCATGAAGTCAGATAATAGATCTTATTCACATTTATATCCTTGGTATCCAACTCAGGACCTACAGTATAAACGGAGTTCAATACACATTTGGTGAGTAGATGAACAAACAAACTACTATATGAAGTAAATGAACCAGTGTTTGATAATCTGTTCAGGAACTGAGTCATCGAGACTGAAGCTTTTCTGTACACTTGCCAAGTCCCAAAGAGAGATGAAAATTCTGGTGCCTGAAGCCCTGACACCTGAAAATCCTGATTCCCTTATTTTGTCCGCTTGGCTAGTGGGTTCTCCCAAAGACTACCTTCTCTTGGATTCTTGGCTCCCTTACCCTTCATGCTTAGCAATTCACACCACTACCCCTTGCTATGACTGTGTAATGCTGATTGCTCATCTAGAATACCGTTACCTGTGCCCATATTCTCTGTACTCTCTACTCTGCCTTCCTAGCTGCATTTTCTCCACTACTTGTAGCTGCATCCCACTGCCAATGGCTGTCCTTACCTAGTCCCTCTCAATGTGTCCTTCCTTCCGTGGTGTATCAATGTACCAGCAGGAAAGAAATGGCAAACACAAAGGCTGTAACTGAGAGAGTTCCATGAAAGCAGTATGGGCAAGTCTTGGTGAAACACTCAGGGATCAGCAAGAGTGAGAAATCATTGCTACGTCACAACTGAAGGCACAAGAATGGGAAATAGTGTTTCCAGAGCCTAGAAAAAGTTTGGAGCCATAGAAGAGGAACTGAAGGACAGAAGCTCTAACTATAGAACACAGCCACTGCCCAAACTGTGGCCAAGCGAATGTAAGAGTGCAGAGGGAATAAATAACCCAACATGCTTCTCCTTTCATCTGCCAATACTCTGCCGCTGTCTCCTGTCGGCTAAACCCAGCTGGAAGCCAAAGGGCAAGGGCAGTCTGGTAATGTAATCCATAGAGGTCAGTGTCTGACGCACAGAAGGTAAAGGGCATGGTATGGATCAAGGTATGACGTGGGAGTATGCAAACAGAGAATAACCTATACAGTCCATTCCTTTTGCTACTCAGCCTTTACTCTTGACCTCTGCCTAGATGAAGAACTTGTGACCCCCACACAGGAGAAACACAAAATAGCATTAGTCACAGCATCATTGTGGAGTGATGTCACACTTCCCACCACTGGAATCTAAACTGTGATGTTAGCCTCCATTAGCACTCTTCATAAAATGTAAGAAGGAAAGGGGGGAAACAATTAATTTAAAAGTGCCGCAAAGCTTTTTGTAGTTGGTTACGAGATCTAAACTGATAACAAGAGCTTCCGTGTTTTAGCACTCATTCCCTCACTCTCTACTAGCATCTTGGCTGAACAGAATTCTTTATCTAGTAAGGTTACCTAAACATTCTTGCCTGCAGAATCTGAGTCCTTGGTGTTTCTGATTTATTGAGCTACTGGAGTTTTCCATTGACTAGTGTTTTGAACTGGGAATTCTAGACTTTAGGTTTATCTTTTATGTATACTCTCCAGAGTAGACAGTGTCCAGTCCATTCTTCAATCCACCCCACGGTTGCCATAGCAACTAAGTGAAAGACTATTTGATCCCTCACTACTTTGTTCTCTCCCTCTAACTCCATCACATGCCGCCTTTAACGATAATCTGAGTAATGTGATATTATTACATCTCCTTTCCTCCCAACAAGGAGGGTATCTGTGCATTCAAATACGTGACCATCACAACCTGAGCTTCCCATTTTGAGGATCACTTCTGAGACCAGTATCAGCCAGGGTCACAGCAGGAAAAAAGATAGCTCACTCAGAGTCCCTTGGCATAGTTTTCTTCCCATGCTCCAAACTTTGGCCAGAGTATCTCATCAACCCAACTCAACAGGAAATCTTAGGGCAAACCCTAGGGTTGCAGTCCACAGAAGTCAGCCTCCTGGGTGTGGCACAGAACAAGTTAGAAACCTGGAGGATGGATGTGATGTAGCACTCAGATAATAATCAGCATACTTGGTCACACTGACATCTCTTAAAAAACAACTTGTTTTTTAAGTTATAACTCCTGAATTATAACAGTTAAGGTTGAGAAAGTTTTTAAATCTTCTTTACAGAGCAAACATATCAACATTTATCCCTCTAAATCAATTAACATAAAAGACTAAATGAACATGTGTATGTAAGTCTCTCTGTTCTAGAGGCCTGGGACACCACTAGCTAAATCTACTTCTCAATGGAAAGATTACTCGGCAAATGCCAACATGCCTTATAATTATTTTACTTTGATTGTGTTTTCCTTCTGAGGTTTAATGAGTTTGAATAACTTGCTGATGCAATTTTGTTACAATGGAATTTATCCGTTTTAGAAACAATTTATTATAAACTATATTTGATATAACTATAACTAGAAATATTCTTCAATAATACTCTACATGTTTGTTAATGTCATTTGGAGCAAACAAAATTACCAGAGCATATCTGGACTTTATCTCCTGACATTAACGGATACTCAACTCTTATCCTTATAATAGTCAATGGTCCTTGGAACTGACATTCTTCTCTTTGTTGAATTTTTGTGACCTGTTATGATGGCTTGTAAAACTGGGAACGATAGGTGTGGGTTATCCATGTAAATAATGTTAAAATACAGTGTAATGTAAACACTAAGGACTATTTACGGATGCTAATGTGTTTCAGTCGGAGAACTTATAGAGCTCTGCTACTGATGGATGGAAATTCAGTTTAACAGCACTGATTATACTTAGTCTTGAAATGGAGTGGAGAAGTGGGAAGTAGAGAGCTTGGGAAGAGTAATGTTTGGAAAGGAGAAGGATAAGTGATTGAAGGAGCTAAAGAATCACCAACATAAGATCTTATTGAGACTCAGCATCCTGGCTGAAGAACCACCATTTCCACTGAAATGATTTTATCTGGATAATCAAATGTGGACTTTGATTAACCACAGGACCTGCTTCTCCAGACTCAGACGTAATGGAGAATATGTAGATTTGTAGAAATATCCCAATATAAAATTCTAGGGACTTGACTTATTTTACTTTAGCTCTTGGCATAGTATTCCTAACAATATTTTGATGATTGGCTTACGTTACTTTCATTCCATGGAGAACTCTGATTCTTGTGACGATGTATTTAAAGCAGGAATGTAGGAAAGCTATTTATATAAACACAAATGTTAGATTCTTACAGGAAATCAATGAGTTCCTAAATGTTTTCTATAGGGTATCAGTGAAAAATATGCTGCAAAGATCCTAAAATACATGAAAGCCATAACCTTAAAGGTTTCCATGAAAAGAAAGAAGTATGAACAACAGAGAGCGGTGAAATAAAAGTGGTGAAAGTATAGGTCAGAATCTAAGAATATAATGTATATTTTAGAAAGTCTTGAGAGAGAAATAAAATTCGTATTTTATGGCAAGACAAGAAAAATTTAAACATAAAAACTTTTCTCTGTCCTTTGGCCTCCTCTCTACCCTCTGCTGTGCATTGTGTATCTCCATTATGCATCGACCAAACATCCCCATTGGCAGAAATACCTGCTCAACCATAAATAGCAACATTCTCCTAGCATCAACAAGACAACTCCTTAAAAGATAACATTCTTTCTTGATCTTGTAAAGGGTCACTACGACCCACCACTTTGTACTTACAGACCTGGGATTGTATAAACTGTCAAAAATACATCATTTAAAGTTTAGCTCTCTGTCTCAAAAAAATTTTTATAACTGTGCCTCGACTTCTAATGGACAGGACAGCTCTCAGAGATTTCTGAGAGGCTGTACCCAGGATATAATCCTCAATTTGGCTCGAATAAAATTTTCCTCTTCTTTCTTAGATTGACCAATTGATGCTTTTGCTGACACAAGAAAGAAATTTAAAAGTATAAATGTATACAGGGATAAAATACAAACAATTAGGTAATTATATGGTAATAAAATGATAATAAGAAAAGTACCATGCTTGAACACCTATATGCCAGATATTGTGAAAAGTGCGAAACCTCTAATATCTCATGCAGGCCGTACAGTATCACATGGGGTAGATATTAATAGTAGTTGCAATCTATTTGAGAAAACTGAGGCTCAGAAAAGTTAAGTGAAGACACTCAGATCCCTGCTGAGGAGCTAAACTTAGGTCAATTCCCTGTCATCTTGCATGAACTGTCACGGGGGAACCAGGGCCAAAGAGAATAACCCCCAGACAGGTGAATAGACTGGTGGGTTAATGGCTGCCACGAATACCAATGAAGTACCGAAACAAACCAACAAAACTATCAGAATACAATTATATACTCAGCCCTCCCCTGCCAAAAAAATCATTCAAAGACAAAGGTGAAATAAAACCATTTTCAGGCAAACAAAAACTAAGAGAATTTGTCACCGGCAGTTCTGCCTTATGAGAAATATTGAAAGAAGTCCTAAATAAATGAAGAAAACCAAAAATGACAAATGTGAGGGTAAATATAAAATTTTTTTTCTAGGGCTTCCCTGGTGGCACAGTGGTTAAGAATCCGCTGCCAATGCAGGGGACACGGGTTCAAGCCCTGGTTTGGGAAGATCTCACGAGCTGCAGAGCAACTAGGCCCGTATGCCACAACTACTGAGCCTGCACTCTAGAGCTTGTGAGCCACAACTACTGAGCCCATCTGCCACAACTACTGAAGCCTGCACACCTAGAGCCCGTGCTCTGCAACAAGAGAAGCCATCTCAGTGAGAAGCCTGCACACCTCAACAAAAGGTAGCCCCCCGTTCGCTGCAACTAGAGAAAGCCCCCGTGCAGTAACGAAGACCCAATTCAGCCAAAAATAAATAAATAAAATAAGTAAATTTCTTTAAAAAAAAAATTAAATAAATTTTTTTTAACTTTTAACTTTCTTTAGAGGGTAATTGACTGTTTAAAGCAAAAAGAATAGCAATGTATTATAGAATTTATAATAAATGTGGACATAAAATGTATGACAACAATTGTGAAAATATACTATTATAGGATTCTTACATTGATTACATTGTATGTGAAGTAGCATAATATCATTTGAAGGAAAACTGTGTTGACAATGTATGTGGTAAACTCTAGAGCACTAAAATAATAGTGCTACCACTAAACCACTAAAAAAATAACAATATAATAAAGAGATAATAAAACAAAGGGAGGGAAAAAACAACTTGTGGAAAAAAATAATCTAAAAGGACACCAAGAAATGTTTTGAGTTGATGGAAATGTTTTATGTCTTGATTTTGGTTGTGGTTGTATGACTGTATACATTTGTAAAAACTCATTGAGATGTATACTTAAAATCAACAACTTTTATCGTTTGTAAATTAAACTTCAATAAAGCTGATTTCCAAAAAAGTGGGCAGAAGCTGTTCCCAAATTGTGGTCCAAAGAAAACCAGCATTATAGGCTAAATGTTTGTGTCCCCACCAAAATTCATATACTGAAGTCCAAGCCCCCAGTATGATAATATTTGGGAGTGTGGCTTTTGAGAGGTTAATTATACTTAGATTAGGTCATGAGGGTAGGACCCCCCTCCCATGGAATTAGTACCCTTAGAAAAAGAGGAAGAAAGAGAGAGATTTCTTTCTCTACCAGGAAAACACATCAAGGAAATGCCACGTGAGGACACAGCAAGAAGGAGGCTTTCTACACTCCAGGAATCTCACCAGGAATTGAATCTGCTGGAATCTTGATCTTGGACTTCTCAGCCTCCAGAACTATGAAGAATAAATTTCTGTTGTTTAAGTCACCCAGTCTATGGTATTTTGTTATAGCGATCCAAACTGACTAAGATAACTGGAATCTTAGTGAGATGTTAATCAGTACTTCAAGAACAGAAGATCTTCTAGTCCTAGAAGCTGGGTAATGTTGTGCCATAAGTTATTCTCTCAGAACCTCACAATAAACAATAGCACATTAAAGAATCTAGGAAATACCTTGTCATAACAAAAAAGGAAAAAAACCTATTTGAGTTGGGAAAGTTTTTTCCCATCAAAACTATTAATTTCTCCTGGAACTCTTTCCCTGAATAAACTAGTTTGAGAAGTTCTGGTGTCCAATATTCTTTTGAGAAATTCGTCAGCAAGTAAAATGAGATCACTGGGTCTTTCATCTGACTGATAAGGAAAAAATAAAAATAAGAACATATAATCATGACTTGGTTTTTAAATAAACATATAGTAAAAGTTACCTTTTTTAGTACAGTTCTTTGAATTTTAACCCATGTACAGATTCATGTAACCACCACCACAATTAAGATACAGGACAGTTATATCATCCCTAAAACTCCCTCATGTTGGTAACATCCTTTGTAGTAACATCCTGCTCCCATGTCTAACCCCAGGCAATCACTGATTTTTTCTCTATTGCTATAGTTTTGTCTTTTCAAGAATGACATAAAAGTGGAATCATACTGTCTATAATGTTGAGATTAGCTTCTTCCACTCATAATGTCTTCAGAAACCATCTAAGTTATAGTGTGTATCAATAGTCCATTCCTTCTTATCATTGCATAATATTCCACAGTGTCAATGTACCACAGTTCATCCATTCACTCACTAAAGGACATTTGGGTTGTTTCAGCTCTTGACAATTCTGAATACAGCTGTAAATATTTGTGTACAGGTTGCTGTGTTTTCATTTTACTACCTAAGAGTGGGATTACTAGGTTTTAGGAAGTTTAACTTTATAAGGAACTGCCAATCGGGACTTCCCTGGCAGTCCAGTGGTTAAAATTCAGCACTTCAAAAGCAGGGCACACAGGTTTGATCCCTGGTCAGGGAACTAAGATCCCACATGCCATGTGGCGTGGCCAAAAGAAAAAAAAAAGAAAAGAAAAGAAACTGACAATCTGTTTTCCAGAGGGGCTCTACCATGTTTTACTACCACCAGGAGTCCAAAAGAGTTCCAGTTATTCTGTATCATCATCAGGACTTGGTATGTTTACTCTTCTTAATTTTAGATATTCTGATAGATATACAGTAGTGGTATTAAAAATGTGGCATTAATTTGTGTTTTCCTAGTGGCTAATGATATTGGATATCTTTTCATGTGACTATTTGCTTATTTTTTGTCCACATAACCTGTTTTAGCGAAGTGTCTTTTCAAGTATTCCCACATTTTTAATTGGATTGTTTGTTTTCTTTCTCTTGAGTTTTGAGATATCTTATGTAATCTGGATATAAGTCCTTTGTAGAACATCTGGAGTGCAAATATTTTCTTTCAATCTGTAAATTCTCTTTTATTCTCTGAAAAGTGTCTACCATAGAGGAAAAGGTTTTAATTTTTATGAAGTCTAATGTATTAATATTTTTCTTTTGTGGACTGTGCTTTTGATGCCTTGCCCAGAACTCTTTGTTTAACCCCAGGTCATAAAGATTTTTCCTAGGTTTACTTCTAAAAATTTGTATGATTTTAAGTTTTACATTTAGATTTATGATCCATTTAAATTAATTTTTGCATAGGTGTGAAGTTATGTCAAGGTTCTTTTTTTTTTTTCTTATGGTTGTCTAATTGTTCCAGCATGGTTTGTTGAAAGGTTCCCCTTTCAACATTAAATTGCCTTTGCATCATTGTCAAAAATAAATCAACTGGGCTTCCCTGGTGGCGCAGTGGTTAAGAATCCACCTGCCAATGCAGGGAACACAGGTTTCTGCCCTGGTCCAGGATGATCGCACACGCCGCGGAGCAACTAAGCCCATGTGCCACAACTACTGAGACTGCACTCCAGAGCCCATGAGACACAACTAGTGAGCCCGAGAGCCACAACTACCGAGCTCACGTGCCACAATTACTGAAGCCCGTTCACCTAGAGCCCATGCTCTGCAACAAGAGAAGCTACCGCAATGAGAAGCCTGCGCACTGCAACGACGAGTAGCACCCACTCACTGCAACTAGAGAAAGCGGGCACTCAGCAACAAAGACGTAACGCAGCCAAAAATAAAAATAAATAAATTTATTAAAAATGTTATATGTCAGAACGGTATTGGCTTCCGGAAGATGGCGGAAGAGTAAGACGCGGAGATCACCTTCCTCCCCACAGATACACCAGAAATACATCTACACGTGGAACAACTCCTACAGAACACCTACTGAACGCTGGCAGAAGACCTCAGACCTCCCAAAAGGCAAGAACCTCCCCCCCCACGTACCTGGGTAGGGCTAAAGAAAAAAGAAACAACAGAGACAAAAGAATAGGGACGGGACCCGCACCAGTGGGAGGGAGCTGTGAAGGAGGAAAGTTTTCCACACACTAGAAGCCCCTTCGCGGGCGGAGACTGCGGGTGGCGGAGGGGGAAAGCTTCGAAGCCGCGGAGGAGAGCACAGCAACAGGGGTGCGGGGGGGGCAAAGCGGAGAGAATTCCGCACAGAGGATCAGGGCCGACCGGCACTCACTGGCCCGAGAGGCTTGTCTGCTCACCCTCCGGGGCGGGCGGGGCCTGGAGTTGAGGCTCGGGCTTCGGTTGGAGCTCCGGGAGAGGACTGGTGGTGTGAACACAGCCTGCAGGGGTTAGTGCGCCACGGCTAGCCGGGAGGGAGTCCGGGGGAAAGTCTGGACCTGCCGAAGAGGCAAGAGACTTTTTCTTACCTCTTTGTTTCCTGGTGCGCGAGAAGAGGGGATTAAGAGCGCTGCTTAAAGGAGCTCCAGAGACGGGCGTGAGCCGCAGCTAACAGCGCGGACCCCAGAGACGGGCATGAGATGCTAAGGGTGCTACTGCCGCCACCAAGAAGCCTGTGTGCGAGCACAGGTCACTATCCACACCCCCTTCCGGGGAGCCTGTGCAGCCCGCCACTGCCAGGGTCCCGGGATGCAGGGACAACTTCCTCGGGAAAACACACGGCGCGCCTCCGGCAGCTGCAACGTCACGCAGGCCTCTGCCGCCGCAGGCCCGCCCTGCATTCCATGCCCCTCCCTCCCCCGGGCCTGAGTGAGCCAGAGACCCCGAATCAGCGGCTCCTTTAACCCCATCCTGTCTGAGCGAAGAACAGACGCCCTCCGGCGACCTACACGCAGAGGCTGGGCCAAATCCAAAGCTGAGCCCCTGGGAGCTGTGAGAACAAAGAAGAGAAAGGGAAATCTCTCCCAGCAGCCTCAGAAGCAGCGGATTAAAGCTCCACAATCCACTTGATGTAACCTGCATCTGTGGAATACATGAATAGAAAACGAATCATCCCAAATTGAGGAGGTGGACATTGAGAGCAAGGTTTAGGATTTTTTTCCCCTTTTCCTCTTTTTGTGAGTGTGTATGTGTTTGCTTCTGTGTGAGATTTTGTCTGTATAGCTTTGCTTCCACAATTTGTCCTAGGGTTCTATCCAACCGTTTTTGTTGTTGTTGTTGTTTTGGTTTTTTGGGTTTTTTAAATTTTTTTTCTCTTAATAATTATTTTTTTATTTTAATAACTTTATTATATTTTATTTTACTTTATCTTCTTTCTTTTTTTCTTCCTTCCTTCCCTCCTTCCTTCCTTCCTTCCTCCCTCCCTCCCTCCCTCCTTTCTTTCTTTCTTTCTTTCTACTTCAACTAATTCTTTCTTTTTACTTTTTCTCCCTTTTATTCTGAGCCGTGTGGATGAAAGGCTCTTGGTGCTCCAGCCAGGAGTCAGTGCTGTACCTCTGAGGTGGGAGAGCCAACTTCAGGACACTGGTCCACACTGGTCCCAGCTCCACATAATATCAAATGGCAAAAATCTCCCAGAGATCTCCAGCTCAACACCAACATCCAGCTTCACTCAACGACCAGCAAGCTACAGTGCTGGACTTCCTATGCCAAACAACTAGCAAGACAGGAACACAACACCACCCATTAGCAGAGAGGCTGCCTAAAATCATAATAAGTCCACAGACACCCCAAAACACACCACCAGACATGGACCTGCCCACCAGAAAGACAAGATCCAGCCTTATCCACCAGAACACAGGCACTAGTCCCCTCCACCAGGAAGCCTACACAACCCACTGAACCAACCTTAGCCACTGGGGACAGACACCAAAAACAACGGGAACTACAAACCTGCAGCCTGCGAAAAGGAGACCCCAAACACAGTAAGTTAAGCAAAATGAGAAGACAGAAAAACACACAGCAGATGAAGGAGCAAGATAAAAACCCACCAGACCTAACAAATTTAGAGGAAATAGGCAGTCTACCTGAAAAAGAATTCAGAATAATGATAGTAAAGATGATCCAAAATCTTGGAAATATAATAGACAAAATGCAAGAAACTTTAACAAGGACCTAGAATAACTAAAGATGAAACAAACAATGATGAACAACACAATAAATGAAATTAAAAATACTCTAGATGGGATCAATAGCAGAATAACTGAGGCAGAAGAACGGATAAGTGACCTGGAAGATAAAATAGTGGAAATAACTACTGCAGAGCAGAATAAAGAAAAAAGAATGAAAAGAACTTAGGACAGTCTCAGAGACCTCCGGGACAACATTAAACGCACCAACATTCGAATTATAGGGGTCCCAGAAGAAGAAGAGAAAAAGAAAGGGACTGAGAAAATATTTGAAGAGATTATAGTTGAAAATGTCCCTAATATGGGAAAGGAAATAGTTAACCAAGTCCAGGAAGCACAGAGAGTCCCATACAGGATACATCCAAGGAGAAATACACCAAGACACATATTAAACTGTCAAAAATTAAATACAAAGAAAACATATGAAAAGCAGCAAGGGAAAAAGAACAAATAACACACAAGGGAATCCCCATAAGGTTAACAGCTGATCTTTCAGCAGAAACTCTGCAAGCCAGAAGGGACTGCCAGGACATATTTAAAGTGATGAAGGAGAAAACCCTGCAACCAAGATTACCCAGCAAGGATCTCATTCAGATTTGATGGAGAAATTAAAACCATTACAGAAAAGCAAAAGCTGAGAGAGTTCACCACCACCAAACCAGCTTTACAACAAATGCTAAAGGAACTTCTCTAGGCAAGAAACACAAGAGAAGGAAAAGACCTACAATAATGAACCCAAAACAATTAAGAAAATGGGAATAGGAACATACATATCAATAATTACCTTAAATGTAAATGGACTAAATGCTCCCACCAAAAGCCGCAGATTGGCTGAATGGACACAAAAACAAGACCCATATATTTGCTGTCTACAAGAGACCCACTTCAGACCTAGAGACACATACAGACTGAACGTAAGAGGATGGAAAAAGGTATTTCATGCAAATGGAAATCAAAAGAAAGCTGGAGTAGCAATTCTCATATCAGACAAAATAGACTTTAAAATAAAGACTATTAGAAGAGACAAAGAAAGACACTACATAATGATCAAGGGATCGATCCAAGAAGAAGATATAACAATTGTAAATATTTATGCACCCAATATAGGAGCACCTCAATACATAAGGCAAATACTAACAGCCATAAAAGGGGAAATCGACAGTAACACATTCATAGTAGGGGACTTTAACACCCCACTTTCACCAATGGACAGATGATCCAAAATTAAAATAAGCTTTAAATGATACATTAAACAAGATGGACTTAATTGATATTTATAGGACATTCCATCCAAAAACAACAGAATACACATTTTTCTCAAGTGCTCATGGAACATTCTCCAGGATAGATCATATCTTGGGTCACAAGTCAAGCCTTGGTAAATTTAAGAAAATTGAAATCGTATCAAGTACCTTTTCCGACTGCAACGCTATGAGACTAGATATCAATTACAGGAAAAGATCTGTAAAAAGTACAAACATATGGAGGCTAAACAATACACTACTTAATAGCGAAGTGATCACTGAAGAAATCAAAGAGGAAATTTAAAAATACCTAGAAACAAATGACAATGGAGACACGATGACCCAAAATCTATGGGATGCAGCAAAAGCAGTTCTAAGAGGGAAGTTTATAGCAATATAGTCCTACATTAAGAAACAGGAAACATCTCGAATAAACAACCTAACCTTGCACCTAAAGCAATTAGAGAAAGAAGAACAAAGAAACCCCAAAGTTAGCAGAAGGAAAGAAATCATAACAATCAGATCAGAAATAAATGAAAAAGAAATGAAGGAAATGATAGCAAAGATCAATAAAACTAAAAGCTTTTTCTTTGAGAAGATAAACAAAATTGATAAACTGTTAGCCAGACTCATCAAGAAAAAAAGGATTAGAAATGAAACAGAATTAGAAATGAAAAAGAAGTAACAACTGACACTGCAGAAATACAAAAGATCATGAGAGATTACTACAAGCAACTCTATGCCAATAAAATGGACAACCTGGAAGAAATGGACAAATTCTTAGAAATGCACAACCTGCCAAGACTGAATCAGGAGGAAATAGAAAAGATGAACAGACCAATCACAAGCACTGAAATTGAAACTGTGGTTAAAAATCTTCCAACAGACAAAAGCCCAGGACCAGGTGGCTTCACAGGCGAATTCTATCAAACATTTAGAGAAGAGCTAACACCTATCCTTCTCAAACTCTTCCAAAATATAGCAGAGGGAGGAACACTCCCAAACTCATTCTACGAGGCCACCATCACCCTGATACCAACACCAGACAAGGATGTCACAAAGAAAGAAAACTACAGGCCAATATCACTGATGAACATAGATGCAAAAATCCTCAACAAAATACTAACAAACAGAATCCAACAGCACATTAAACGGATCATACACCATGATCAAGTGGGGTTTATTCCAGGAATGCAAGGATTCTTCAATATACGCAAATCAATCAATGTGATAAACCATATTAACAAACTGAAAGAGAAAAACCATATGATCATCTCAATAGATGCAGAGAAAGCTTTTGACAAAATCCAATACCCATTTATGATAAAAACCCTGCAGAAAGTAGGCATAGAGGAAACTTTCCTCAAAATAATAAAGGCCATATATGACAAACCCACAGCCAACATCATCCTCAGTGGTGAAAAACTGAAAGCATTTCCACTAAGATCAGGAACAAGACAAGGTTGCCCACTCTCACCACTCTTATTCAACATAGTTTTGGAAGTTTTAGCCACAGCAATCAGAGAAGAAAAGGAATCCAAATCGGAAAAGAAGAAGTAAAGCTGTCACTATTTGCAGATGACATGATACTATACATAGAGAACCCTAAAGATGCTACCAGAAAACTACTAGAGTTAATCAATGAATTTGGTAAAGTAGCAGGATACAAAATTAATGCACAGAAATCTCTGGCATTCCTATACACTAATGATGAAAAATCTGAAAGGGAAATCAAGAAAACACTCCCATTTACCATTGCAACAAAAAGAATAAAATATCTAGGAATAAACCTACCTAAGGAGACAAAAGACCTGTATGCAGAAAATTATAAGGCACTGATGAAAGAAATTAAAGATGATACAAATAGATGGAGAGATATACCATGTTCTTGGATTGGAAGACTCAACGTTGTGAAAATGACTCTACTACCCAAAGCAATCTACAGATTCAATGCAATCCCTATCAAACTACGACTGGCATTTTTCACAGAACTAGAACAAAAAATTTCACAATTTGTATGGAAACACAAAAGACCCCGAATAGCCAAAGCAATCTTGAGAACGAAAAATGGAGCATATGTGGAGAACTATTCTACAAATAGAACTACCATATGACCCAGCAATCCCACTACTGGGCATATACCCTGAGAAAACCATAATTCAAAAAGAGTCATGTATCAAAATGTTCATTGCAGCTCTATTTACAATAGCCCGGAGATGGAAACAACCTAAGTGCCCATCATCGGATGAATGGATAAAGAAGATGTGGGACATATATACAATGGAATATTGCTCAGCCATAAAAAGAAATGAAATTGAGCTATTTGTAATGAGGTGGATAGACCTAGAGTCTGTCATACAGAGTGAAGTAAGTGAGAAAGAGAAAGACAAATACCGTATGCTAACACATATATATGGAATTTAAGGGGGAAAAAAATGTCCTGAAGGACCTAGGGGTAAGACAGGAATAAAGACACAGACCTACTAGTAAAAAAAAATGTTATATGTCAATTATATATCAATAAAAATGTTTTAAATCAGTAAGGTGGAATCAAAGATTTTAAAGATAACTTGCATATTAAAAAATAGTAATAAAAATAAAAGTGAAATCTTATCATTAAAAAAAAAAAAGAATAAAATACTTGGGAATAAACTTAACCAAGGAGGCAAAACACTTGTGTACTGAAAACTACAAAGCACTCTGAAAAACAAATTTTAAAGCACAAATAAATGGAAAGACACCCTGTGTTCATGGACCAGTTTCACTCTTAAGTAGAGTGCCGTTCACATGTGTGTCCTTGTCCCTCTTTTCTCCTAACTTAGCATATTATTCCACAATATCAACTTTTTACCCACCTGTTGCACCCACGATTCCTCCCTGTGCCCTAGTCTGAAAATCATTAACAATTGGAATTGCTGTTTAAAGCTGAGGGGTTGCAAACTTCTGTTGGAGGTGGTCAGAGGGAATAATAATCATAACTTAATACTCTTTTTTTCCTTATCCTGTGATATAAAGGGTGAAAATGGTCTCCACTTGGGGTACTGTAAAATATAACTGTGCTTTCATCAGACAAAAGTTGGGATTTGGTTGAGAAGGGAGACAAAGGGATTGTCTGGAGTATTTCTGAGTTTGTTGACAACAGAATATCAGTTGAAAGGAAGGGGAGAGGTGTTGTCAGGAGGAAGTTTCAAGGAGATACAGGCCTGAGCTGGAGGTACAAGAACAGTTAGACTGAACTAGATAGGGAGGAAAAAGTAGTGAAAGGTAAACTGGAGGGTTCTCAGTGACATTTTATTTCCTGTAACTTGCCTCTCCTCCCTTCTGGGACTGCCTGATGAGAGATTATATTATCAAAAATCAAATAGATAAGTAAGAATTTATTGCCAGTTTTATGAACACAAGGGCAAGTACCCTATATCTCAATGGCAAAAGATGAATAAGAAGATACAGTTTAGTTTTCAGTTGAAGGGAGATCTCTTACTCTGGAGATCTTACAGGGAGGGAAGGGCAGGTAGAGGGTGGGATACTGTGCAGAGCATACATGTAATCACTAACCCAACGAGCAACAAAGATTAGAAGGGGCAGGCCTACTGCATCTACCCAGTCTTCTGCTTGTTGTGAAAACACTGTCCAATTTATCTAACTTTTGTTTAAATCCAACAGCACATGAGAAAGCCAAGAGACTGTGCCACCAAACGGCATTGATTTAGCACAGTGACTTAAACTCCACTGAGTCAGACTTGCAACTCTCCCTCCTATGGAGAGGAATGAGTATGGGGTGGAAAAAAAGGAAGGCTAGAAGGACTCACGTCAAGCCTCCCAGGAAGTATGGAGTGGAGATAAGACCTAAGATTTGTAGTGAGATTGGTATTGAAAGCCAAGGACCAGGAGTCGATGATGAGATAACATCCAAATAGTTAGAAGGCAAGAACGAGATGCTGTCTGAATTGTTTAGGAGACAATCACTAAATGAGAGCCACCAGGCTTTCATTTATAACGTGTCTCATTTGTTGCCTCGATCCAAAGGACATAGAAAATGACCAAAACTAGGGCTTAGACATTCACCTGAATTTCCTAACGACCCAATGGCTGAGCTCTAGTCATATCAACGGTGCCACGCTAAACACCCAAACCTTTCACCTTTTTTGTTTCTCTGCCTCCCCACTCCCTAGGCTGAAACCCTGCGTGAGCATTAACAGGCAGTAGGGTCCTGGTTTAACTCCCCCAGACTTTGCTTAAGGGACTCCCTCAGCTACCTCCCCATATTCTCACAGATCCGTTTCAGACGATCTATTGAGAAAGGTTAGGAAAGAGACTTGTTCTAGCTTCAGTGGAGGGGGTCACAGGTTCATATCCGTTTATGCCTCCAATAATTCTATTTGTTGCCTTTGCATTGTGTTCCAAGATAATGAATACCTCCATAGTAACAAAAGTCTGAAAATAAACTGTTACCTTGATTTTCACATTTTCAAAGAAAAATCCCTCAAAGGCAACCAAACCAGAAGTCTCAGCCGTGAATATGCAATAATGGCTACAAGGTGAACAGTGTTTTTTATTCCATTTTCTAAGCAGCACCACTGATTGACTATCTTGGAAAGGAAGTTAGATTGGATTAGGTGATCTTTTTTTTTCCTTCAGTTGTATAGCTTGTTATTAGCAATTAGAACATGCAGTTGCTTTTGAACAATGCAGGTGATAAGTGACTTTGAAGGAGATTTATTATATTGTGATACAAATGCTTTATAAATGCAATTTTATTTTAAAACTTCCACCTTTTCCTTTTCTCTGGTTACAACTGTCAAAGTATTCTGAAAGCAGAAAGAGTTGCATAACTGGAAAAAGATATAACGAAATATTCCAGATATACTAAACACTTTACAGGCTGAATTCAAAGGACTGCTGTTGCTGTACTTTTTTTTTTTTTAACCTATCACCTTTTCTCTTTGTACAACATACTTCAGGGACAACCCCACTTACACTGTGTGAAACCAGAAAACCCTTAGCAATGAACTAAAATTAGGAAAGACTATACCTATCAACCATGAGGAAATTGAGTTCTGGCAACTTTGAGGGTTCAAGATTCCCAGTGTTCAGCAGTGATATCTTCGTAAGGGTCCAACTGGACCCCCATATAGAACACAGGCATGTGCAAACAGAGTCCTGTAAACTCAGAACTTCAGTGAGCTCAGCTTAAGTCCTGAAAGGACAGCTCCCTAAACATCTATACTGGCTTGATTGGGTATCATTTTTTAAATGAAATATTTTTATTTCAATTTTCTGGACCCTGTGATTGTGGTTTTAGAGAGCCAATAAATAGCACTCCGCTTTTCCATACCCCAATAGATGCAGGAATCTGACAGAGATCAAAGCATAATCTTTATTATTGATAAAAGGTAGAAGGAAGATGTGGCTTAAATGTTCAGTCTCAATAGATTTCCTAACACTTTGTCACTGTATTAAACTTAGACCCTCTAATTTGCCAAAGATGGAAACTGTCAATAAAAAATTAATCAGTCAATCTAAGAAAGAAATGAGAAATTTTATTCAAGCCAAATTGGTGATTATAACCCAGAAACAGCTCTCAGAAAACTCTGAGAACTGTCCCACTCATTAGAAGTCAAAGCACAGTTATTTAAGTTTTTTGAGACAGAGAGCTGAACTTTAAGTGATGTATTTTTGACAGTTTACACAATCTCAGATCTGTAAGTGCAAAGTGGTGGGTCACCGTGACTCCTTACAAGATTAAGAAGGAATGTTATCTTTTAAGGAATTGTCTTGTTGATGCTAGAAGAAGGTTGCTCTTTATGGTTGAGCAGGTATTTCTGCCAATGGGGGATGTTTGGTCGATGCATAATTCGATACACAATGCACAGTAGAGGGGAGAGAGGAGGCCAAAAGGCAGAGACATTTTTTTTGTTTAAATTTTTCTTGTCTTGCCATAAATTGTGAATTTCATTTCACAAAACTAAATTTTTGGTGGTGAGAATACTGTAGTGTGTACAGAAGTAGCAATACAATGTTGAACACATGAAACTTATATAATGTTATAAACCAATGCTACCCCAGTAAAAAATAAACTTACTCTCTAGGGGCACAACAATGGATCCATGGTACTGGGAGGTGAGACTGGCACCTGGACACTTTGAGTTCCTCATGACACTGAATCAACAGGCAGAAGCAGCAATGACTGTACTGCTAGGGGTTGATTCATACTGAGTGAAAAGGGGGAAATTGAGGTTGCAAGTGCATAATGAGAGAAACGATCCCTGGGACACCTCTTATTACTGTCATATCCTGTGAGTAAAGTCCATGGAAAATGGCAACAATTAATTCAAGCAGAACTTCTAATGGCTCAGACCCTTCAGGAATGAAGCTTAGGGTCACTTCACCAGGCAAAGGGTCATGACCAGTTGAGGTAAATCTTCGGGGCAAAGGAAATATAGAGGGTTAGTGAAAGGATGTCATTATAAATATTAGCTACAACCATGTGACCTGTTGCAGTTATGAGGAATGCAATACTTATGAGTGGTTTTACTTATTTTTATATGAACATTTTTGTTTTCTTACCTCTTTCATCCTTTATTATCTAATATAGGTTGTATTAATTGTAGATAGCTAAGTATTTATCAGGTTATCAAAAAGAGAGCGTAAATCAGATGGGAGAAGGATGAATACCCAAAGACAAAAAAGAGATGTAACCTCTCCTGGGGAAAGGCTTAGATGGTTTTTCAGCTATATGTGATAGAGTTGCAGCAAGTGAGATGGAAGTACGACTTTCTTACTGTCATAATCTGAGACTAACTTTGGTTTGAGAAATGTGAATGCATGCCAAGTAAACAGGGATTGGACTGTGGTGGCTTGTCAATTTGGCTAGGTTGAAAAACATTTTTATTTTTTTAATGATTTTATTTATTTTTGGCTGCATTGGGTCTTCATTGGTGCACGCGGGTTTTCTCTAGTTGTGGCGAGTGGGAGCTACTCTTTGTGGGATGCACGGGCTTTTCATTGTGGTGGCTTCTCTTGCTGCGGAGCACAGGCTCTAGGTGCACAGGCTTCAGTAGTTGTGGCACATGGGCTCAGTAGTTGTGGCTCTAGAGGGCAGGCTCAGTAGTTGTGATGCATGGGCTTAGTTGCTCTGCAGCATGTGGGATCTTCCCTGACCAGGGCTCGAACTCATGTCTCCTGCGTTGGCAGGTGGATTCTTAACCACTGCGCCACCAGGGAAGCCCTTGAACAACATTTTTCAGAATTCTTTTTTGTGTAAGTTTTTGATCAGTGAGAGTCCAAACAGAGTCTTGTGAAAGATATGAGAGCAGAATGGAATAGATATATATCCATCTGTATATAGATATAGACACCTATAAATATATCCATAAATATGTATATAGTTATTTATAAATAAATCTATATATCAATATAGATGTAGATTTTCCCATCCTGACTGCCTGAGCTGTGGACTCCAAGATCCAGTATCAAATGTGATGACAGTGACTTCATAGAAACAGCTTAACCAGCTCCACAATTGTTCTATAAGGCCAAATCCCTGCAACAAATCCTTTTTAGATATAGATATAGATCTTGTAGGGTTCTCCTTCTCTAACTGAATCCCGATACATTTCAACAATAAAACCAACAGAATTTTCCGACATATTGAACTTAGAGTACAAGAGAAAGAGAGGGATCAAGAATGATTCCAAAGTTTTGGCCTCAGAAATTTAGAAGAATGGAGCTGCCAATTACTATGAAAGAGAAGGCTGAGATTGAACAGATCTAAGGGAGAGAGTCAAGAATATGTTTATAATGATGTTATTTTGAAATGCCTACTAGACGTCTAGATGGAGGTGTCAGGTGAGGACCTGGATTTACAAGTCTAAAATGGTGAGAAGCTCCCAGGTGAGAGGGTTTGACTGAAGATAAAAATCTGGAAGTCATCCCAAATTTAAGTACTTAATATTTAAGTACCATAGATTACTTAAGCCATGGAAATGGATAAAATCACCTAGGGAGTGAATGTAGAAGAAGAAAAGCAATCTGGGAATGGGAAAATGATAGAGGAAAAAGAGTTGGAAAAATGAAGAGGATCCACCAAAGGAAACTAAGAAGGCGCAACCAGTGAGGTAGAGGAAGTAGTGGTAAATGCTTCTGATAGATGGAGATAGATGAGGACTTAAATATACCACTGGATTTAGGAATAGGAGAGGTCATTTCTGACTTTGAGTGGAACAACTTTAAGTAGAGTGATGGGGATAAATGTCTGACTTGAGCAGATTCATGAGAAAATGGGAAGAGGGGAAGTGCAGACTGAAAAGGCTGTTAAAGGCAAGTTCATGCGCCTGATACACAGTGAGGCCAAACAAACCGAATGTCAGAATTTGGAGCAGAGGAAGGTCTATTGAAGGGCCATGCAAGGAGAATGGGCAGCTCATGCTCCAGAAACATGAATTCTCCAATGGTTTGCGGGAAATTGATTTTATAGGCAAAATTTGAGGCGAGGGCTGCAGGGTGTGTGACTTTCTTCTGATCGCTTGGTGGTGAGGTAACAGGGTGGTGCTCCAGGAATCTTGTGCTCAGAATGAAGTTACCATCTTCCACCTCCTACCATCCTCCATCCTCCACCTGGTGCTCCAGGAATCTTGTGCTCAGCCTGAAGTTACCATCTACCTCCTCCACCTGGGTGGGGGCCTTAGTTCCTGCAAAGGAACTTGAAGATATATTGTTAAGGTATATCCCTTGAGGAGGAACCAGGACGCTGCTTTGTCTCTGCACTATTGTTTCTTGATGTTCCTCCTTTCTTTCTGCATTCCCTCTCTTCTCTAATTAGTAACTGTTTGAACCTGCCCTTTGGAACTCAGGGAAGGTCTAGAAGGCTGAAGCCTTTTCCTACAAACAAGAAATGGGGGGCATAGGAAGGCTTTGGTACTCAGGAGGGACCCAGAGGGTCCTGCTCAGTTTCACTACCTTTCTGAAAAATTTTGCTGTCAAGGGGAGCAGAGAAATGGTGGAAGCAGGGGGGAGATATGGGATCCAGGGAAACTTTTTTAGATGAGAAATATTATAGCATGTTATATACTAATGTGAATAATCAAGTAGAACCATACAGATTAATTATCAAGAGAGAAGGGGAGAATTGCTAGAGCAATACCCTTGGGAAGGTGAGAAAGAAATGGAATCCAGGACACAAGAGGAGAGATTGGCCTCAGATGGGAACATAGGCTGTTCATCTCCTTCAAGGGGTAGAAGACAGTCACACGGGTTTAGGTACAATGCTTTAGTAGATTAGGTAGTGGGTTCCTGTGGAAATCCGTTGGTAATTACTTCTATTTTCCCAGCAAAGAAAGAAGCAGGATCATCAGCTGATAATGTGGTTTGGGGAGGGAAGGGTTGGAAGTTTGACATGAAAAGAGAAGAATGAAGTATTAATCAACAAGAGTAGGAGTGTGACAGGACTAGAAAAACATGGTAGAATCACTGACATTTAGCAGACATAAGTGAAGGACAGAGTCTGTTTCAGTATGCTGCCCTGTGGACAGAGGACCAGGACACAACTCCTTTTTGCACAGGCAGATCTGAAAAGGAGAGAATGTGAAGGGGCAGAGCCAAATATATTCAACTCCAAATTGGATGACACATATTCTTCTTTAAAACCCACTGGTCAGGTAAGTCAATCTTCTTCTCAGAGGAAGAAGAGAGCAAAGGTCCCTCTTGAACCTTTTCCTCCTTGGGAGTGAGAAGGAAATGCCCTTCCTTCTAAGAAAACATGAGGAGTGGGGGTATGTGTTCCCCTAACATGCAGCATCATTTTATAGCACTCCAGTGGGATACACATTCTGTACACTGTATTAAGCGATTCCTTTGAGACACTTCATAAAGAATCTGCCCAATTTTATGCAAATATTCAATACTTCTCCCTGCTGGTATTCATTTTAATTACTATAACAGAAAAAAAAATAACTTTTGGCTCCAAAAGTAGAAATCTAAGATACAAAGAAAGTATAGGCTCTAGCAGGTGTGTTTTAAAGATATTACTAAATTCCTATTTTTTAACTCACTAAGAGGGCTCCTGGACTCATAGGTCACCAGCAGTGACTCTTCACCAGCCCCCCTTCAGTTTGCAGAGACCTACCCTCATCCATTTTATCAGTCACCTTTCCCTGTGTGAGGTTATTGTCCAGAGCTGCAGCTAGAGTTACAGAACCTGGACAGGCAGGCCTATGTTTGAGAGCTCCCAGATTGAAAATGTTCTAAGTAATCCACGAGTCAGCTTACTTATAAAATTGGGAAGCACGACCCTGTAAGTAAATCCTACATGGAGTACAAAGATGACATTGAGACAACTTCATGGTCAAACTGGATTTCATCAAGATTCTGAGATTCCTGATACAACTGGCTTTGCAACAGTCCAGGGTACCTGGTATACAAGAATATGTAAAGAGGAAAGGTGAGTGGTGAAAAGAATCCCTTCAGGAGGATATAGAACTTCCAGGCAACCCAGAATATCCTAGGTGTTGGCCATAGTAGAGAAGGTTATGGTTTCTGAAGAGTCTCTCCAAAAATAAAATGATCTCTGCCTGAGATCTTCAAATGATAAAAACAAAGTTTTAGCCATTTAAATGTAATCAAGTTATTTAAAGATAGCTAACAATTGAAAATGTTAGGATGTATGTAAAAACAAATGTGTAAAATGGTAGTTCATGTTATGTATGTTCCATTCGTAGAAGTTCATGTTATGTATGTCCCATTCATAGAAGAGTATATTGATATTATTTTTGTACCAGATATTCCATCAGAAACAGAACTTCCCATAGAAAAGAGACTCTGTAACAGAGTAAGACTTGAAACATAAAACTAGTCCTGAAAATTCTCTACCCATTTGCCTCGTTTGCCATCAGAGATTATGAGATGGAACCTGCATGTTCAAGGCCACAGATAGAAGGAGTCAGGATCCTGGATGATTGTAGAACGACAGCTCCACAGTTCCAAGTTGACTACTCAGACTTTAACATGAGAGAGATCTGTATCTCTATCTTATTCAAACCACTGTTATTACTGAATGTCTTTCAACAGCTGAACCTATAATACAAGTCCTAACCAGGTCGTTTCATTCAAAAAAGTGTTTTTAATACATATGGTTGTTCCTCAACCTGGATGACCAAAAACTTCCTGGTACTTCAACAAAATGCCTTTGTCAGCAGGCAGAGAGTTTCCTACACAGTGAGGATTTTCACTCTTCATTTTGGCCCCTGGAGAGATGGGTCTTATATTTTTCCTGTGAACGACTGAAAATTTCAGACTTTCGCAAGGCTCTCGTAACTTGAACAAAACATTAAAAAATTTTTTTCAAATACACAAATATAAAGATTTTATTTAACATAGTGTAATATAAAAATCTTAGTTGTCTAATGCAGTTGATGCCAAAGTATAATATGTATTTTCAATTTAGATCTTAAAAAAAGATACGTTTTTCCAGCTCTCAGCCATAATGTAGGCAACATAGTCCCATTTTATAAATGAAGCAACTCCAGAACATGTCTCCCTTCTCTTAATTCAATATTTTTTCTATATTATATCATGTTGCAGTTAAATGTAATTCCAAACTTATGCCATTTTTCTTTTATAGTTATTGGTGTCTCTGTGAATTGTAGGGTATAATAAGGAACTAGTACAGTTCCAACCTGAAATTCTCCTCGCGATTGGTCTTATGCGGCAATTCACAATTTCACCACTGGACGGCACCAGATTTTATCTTTTAAAGTTGATTTTTCAATTGAAATTGAGACTAGTGCACAGCAGTAAAGTAAATATTTAAGTTACAGGAGTTAATCAAGAACAAAATACTTCAATCAGGTAAAATCACATCCTGATCCTCTAGTCAACGCTAAAAACTAACGTTTCTGCACCACATGTTTGTAAGTGAAGAAACAAAATATGTGTATAAATGAGCATTACAATTCAAAAGTGTTGACTCAAAGTAAATTGTATGTAACAACACCAACGAATTGTTTAACCTTGAAATTAGATTAATCCAAAGGAAAACTGTTCAAATCCATAAGTCACAATAAACTTTAACAAACTCTCAGTACAAAGACAGAAAGTAATGCAAATATGCTCCAGCTACGTGAATTCAAGTTGGAGACTATCCAAAGCTTATGATAATCACCTGTTTTCCTGAACTATCTGCTCTAAGTGTTCACTCCAGTGTTTCATTCCCTTGGTGGGTTTTCTCAGTCTTGCTGTGGTCTATGAAGTCATCCTTTGATTTCCCTATCAAAGTGACCTTCTCTTAAAGGGAGTGAACCTTCAAGATGTTCTCGTCTCGCGCTTCCTCTTTCTTCTTCCCTCTGATGGTAATTTACACATCCGATCCAAAATTGTACTTTAATCATGTTGCAATATATACGTATATCAAATCACGTTTTACACCTTAAACTTCCACAGCGTTATACGTCAATTGTCTCTCAAGAAACCCAGGGGAAAAAATGTACTTTATGTACTGACTGGCTGGGCATCGTAACCAGAAGCCCACATACTACCAAGAAAAAGATATGCACGGGAGAAGGAGGAAAACCAGAAAAAGATAGTGCATGGGACGCAAGAGAAAAATCTTGTGGGACAATTCCTTCCTTCCAGTTGCTCAGACCAGAAATAATTGGAATTATCCTTGACACCTCTATTTTTCTCACACTGCAGATTCAATTCATTAACGAAACTCTATTTTCTCTACCTTCAAAATATATACAGGTCTGTTATGGTCTGAACGTTTGTGTCCCCCTAAAATTCTTATGTTGAAATCCTAACAGCCATTGTGATGATATTAGGAGGTGGGGCCTTATGGACGTTCTTAAGTCATGAAGATGGAGCCCTCGTGAATGGGATCAGTGCTTTTACAAAACAACCAAAAAACCCCACAGAGCTCCCTAACCCTTTCTGCCACGTGAGGACACAATGAGAAGTGTGCAACCCAGAGAGGGCCTTGGCCAGACTGGCACTATGATCTTGGACTTCCAGTCTCCAGAACCATGAGCAATAAATGTCTGCAGTTTATAAGCCACCCAGTGTGAGGTAGTTTATTATAGCAGCCTGAACAGACCAAGACAAACACCCACTCACTTCACCCTACTCCTTCTCCTGTAACCCTGGTTCCAAGCCACTACCATTTCTTGCCTCAATTATTTCTATAAACTCACGACGGCTCATGCTGTCACTGTCTTCCCTCCTACAGCCTACTGTCAACACAATGATCCTTTTAAATGTGAAATATTACTTTGCTGCTTAAAATTCTCCAATGGATTTTTCTTCTTCATTGATTGGAAAGGTTGCAATTTTTAAGGTTGAATCTTTATATTTCCTTACATCAAAAATTTTACATGTCCAATGTGATAACGTCCATCATTTCTAAAATGAGTATTATAGACAGTGAAATTCCCGAGTGACCTTCTCTTCCTAGTAAAAACTACTATTGACCGTTTGATGGGTATTTTTTAATGCAGGTAGGATCATAATATAATATTTTTCTGCAAATTACTTTATTGGCTTAACCTTATATTTTTGGACAATTTTCCATGTCAATATATCTAGACCTACCTCACTCTTTTAAATAGCTGTACCACAATTCAATAGTATATTGAATGGCTCTGCCATGGTTTATTTAACAATAATTGATATAGGAACATTGGGGTCATTTTCAAAACAATTTTTTTTACTAATACTTCAGTGTTCATCATTGTGCAGGCATTTTTGCATGCACGTGAGTGTATGTCTGTAGGTAAAGTCCTAGAAGTGGAATTACTGGGTCATAGGGTATAATACACATACATTGGTGTCAAAACCTTGATTCTCCTAGTTGCCACTCCCCTACTCTACCCTTTCCTGTGAGGAAAAGTGCCTCCTCCCCGCAGTTCTCCTAGGGTTCTACATTGAGATCACAGTGCCTTGACATGACGCTCACCTCCCCTGGCCACAACACAGATGATCATCTCCACCTTGCAGGTGAGACAGATGAGTTCAAAGAGCCATGATAAGACCTCACATGTTTAGTAAGTGCATAAAATAAACGTAAACCCAAGTCTGCATGACTCCAAAGCTGTGTTCATTTTCCTGTACTGCACTTTGATACAAATATAAGGAATTCTGTTGAAAACCAACTGAATATAGAAGCTAAGTGGATTCTCTGGGACTCAGGGTCTGGACCCTGGTTGGGTTTGTGCTGTTTTCTAAGCAACAAGAGAGGGGAAATCTCCACCCTGGCATCTAAATATTCGGACTCCACAGGACCACACGTCAATGCTTCCAGGTCTCCTGATATTTGGGTTTTGCTAATAAACCATGGACTGGATGTTTTATATTTTGTCTGGGTGTTTGGGGACTATAGAGACCAACAGAATGTGATTAAGCAGTGTTCACAGTGAGATGCTCTGTTAATTGCAGCATTTGTGACTCAAGGAAAGAGGAAAACTGCTAGTGATAGAAACATCCATTTATTTGGACCTGATAAAGCACTCAGATATTGTTGATATTTATAATCCAGTATGTGCTTATAGTGATAAGGAAAAAAGAATAAGGCTGCTAATTCCCTTGCATTGTATGGAACTCTTTATGGTAGCAGACATTTGTTTCCCTGTGATAGGAGTCTCTCTTCTAATTCTTCTAGAATTACTGAGGTCCAGAGCATACATACCCAATCCCCAGCAGGTCTCCAGTGGACAGTGTTGCTCTAACAGAACATACCTGCCTGAAGCAAACCTGGGAAGTGAGTCGTGCTGCTTTCCTTAAAGCATCTATCTTTCCTGTTGTAATAAAACCAATCAACAACAACGGTGATGAAGATGACATGGTAACAGCTAACATACATTGAACATCAATGCATACGCTCATGCTCCGTAAAAGTATTTCTAAGGATACTTTTAAAAATTGTACCAATGCCTATGATCTCCTCCCAAAACTCCTCCCTAGTTGGATGAACCAAACTTGGAACAGTTATGCCTAGAAAGAGAAATGGAGTTTCAGATTTCCCAAGAAAATGATTGATAGTTTATTTGGCTTTGTAAGCTTCCTTGCATGGTTTTTATATCTGTATTTTATTCCTATATGGTCACAGCTCTTGAAATTAATAAAAACAAAGCTCAAACTAGCATAAACCAAAAAGGTAACTAGGAAGTTCAAGGGATGAACACACAGAAAAATCCGAATTCAGAGGCTCCAATGATAGTATCGACCTTGGTGTCTTCCCTTCGTGTCTTAATTTTGCTACCTTCTACACTGGCTTTCTTCTCAGGCATTTTTTGTTTGTTTTTTATGAGATGACCCATGAGCAGCTTCAGGCTTAAACTTTGCCAGCATAACTATTCATTCAAAGATGTTATTTTGCAATAGCTCCAGCAAAAATCTCAGAATTCAATTAACTGACTTGGGTCCCAAACCCAGATTTGAAGCAATCATCATAATTGAAAAGTGAAACTCTCCAAAAGGCCAGGCCTGGGACATATATGCCTACTTCTAGGTAAACCCCAATCCAACACATGAATTGAGAGTGGGGTGGTCAAGTCCTCACAGAGTAAGAAGAGGTGTTGGATGGGAAAAAAAAGGTCTTTACAGTGTCTGTGTCTTAATCAGAGTTTAAGCTTATCAAGAGCAAGGACTACATCTGATAATTATTTGTATTCCCCAGATAGTATTCAAAACAGTGCTATACATGACAGCCCATAAATAAATTTTTATTTACAAAGTTTCTAGCTGCCCGAATACAATGGCTTAAAGGGGGCCTTTATCAAAATATAGTGACATCACCATGCCCACCAAAACAAGAATATGTGACATTCAAACAATAAAAAGTATTTTCTCTTTTTTTTTGCTAAAAAATGGTGAGGGGACTCTATATAGATCAAAAGATACAATATTTCCCTCTCTAAATAAGTTACTGTTTAAATTCTATTAATATTTATTGAGCAAAGATCATTTACAAGGCACTATATATAGTATTTTATGCATATTATTGCATGTAATAACTAGTCTAACCCTGTGGGGAAGTATTGTTATTTCTTTTACAGAATGAGGAAATTGAACTTCTGAGAGATTAAGTAATTTGCTCATAATCTTAAAGTTAATACATGGTGAATCTTGGAGAGATTTTTGATTCTACCGCATTCTTTGCACCAGGCCAAAAGTGGACATTTAGAGGCCACAGATGTGTTTGGACAGAAAGTTATGTTAAAAAATTAAAATGGAATGCTTTTAGGAGAGACATTAATCACATGTTTATTGTATAAACCAATTTTTATTGACTTACAGCTGACTTCATCACACAGTTGTGATACCTGCATGGTCTCCAGAAGCACGTGGGTGAGGGAACTGCACAGGACCATGATGGACTTAAGCCATTCATGCTCCATAGGCTCCCATCAGTATTATTTCCGTGTTAAAGTATGATATTTATACTGGCTATACATTTGGGGGGGAAATTAAATTAGATTCTGTTCACACCATACAAAAAAGTAAATTCTAAAAATAATACCAAAAGAAAATATTAAAAGATAACATAGGCACAACACTCTGACATAAATTGTAGCAAAATCTTTTTTGACCCACCTCCCACAGTAATGAGAATAAAAACAAAACTAAACAAATGGGACCTAATGAAATTTAAAAGCTTTTGCACAGCAAAGGAAACCATAAACAAAATGAAAAGACAACCCTCAGAATGGGAGAAAATATTTGCAAATGAAGCGACTGACAAAGGATTAAGCTCCAAAATATACAAACAGCTCGTGCAGCTCAATATCAAAAAAACAACCCAGTCAAAAACTGGGCAGAAGACCTAAATAGCTATTTCTCCAAAGACATTCAGATGGCCAAGAAGCACATGGAAAGATGCTCAACATCACTAATTATTAAAGAAATGCAAATCAAAACTACAATGAGGTATCACTTCACACCAGTCAGAATGGCCATCATCAAAAAATCTACAAACAATAAATGCTGGAGAGGGTGTGGAGAAAAGGGAACCCTCATGCATTGTTGGTAGGAATGTAAATTGATACAGCCACTATGGAGAACAGTATGGAGATTCCTTAAAAAACTAAAAATAGAACTATCATATGACCCAGCAATCACACTGCTGGGCATATACCCAGAGAAAAACGTAATTTTTTACTGCATGGGGGCATTGGTGCCCCTAACCCCACATTGTTCTAGATATATATATGTCCTGGAGATACATATACATATATCTCCAATTTGTTCTGTTTCTCTGGAGGACCCTAATACACTATAATTATTTCAAAATAATACATTAAAAAATAAATGCATGCATACTGAACAAGTCTTTTTTTTTTACTTGCGTTTCATGGGAAATAATAAACATAACGGTATCTATAGAGAAAAAAAGCAAATAGATTAAGGTTTCCATGGAACAGCACTGTCAGCACTGTCCAGGCTCTGAAGCCAACAAACTTCCCCGAAGCCCTTGCACTAGGCAGGTCCCGGCAAGTCCCTTAACCCATAAGCCTCAGTTTGTCATCTGTAAAATGGACCTTATAATAGATATTGCTTTGGGAATACCGTGAGAGTTAAATGAGCTAACTCCTGTAAGGTACTCAGTCCTGTGCCTGCCAGATAGTAAGTATTCAATGCATTTAGTTATAATTAAAATTATATTCATTCATATTTAAGTATATTATGTATCAATGCCCACATAATTTTGGATTTTTGTCATAGTTTTAAACCTGGTACAAGTATAAAAAATGTTATGAGAGCTATTTTCAACCTCATTTTTGTACTAGAAAATAATTTACGAAATCTTTCATGGGAAACCTTTGGAGATTTAATTTTCTTCACTCTCTGTTTCTCAGCTTGCTGGAAAGTGTATTATACCATTGGCTATTTAGTCTTGGAATTTTGTTCACACTGTTCTCAGGAAGTGTTGCCAAGGAGCACAGATGAAAATCAGAATTGTCAATCTTATCCAAATCTCACTGCTTACTCCATCTCTGATGGCTGATCATATTAAAGACTAACGTAAATCGTTATAACGTGACCTTCAACTTGCATGATCTTTTTATTAAAAAAGCGTTATTTACTCAAATGGCAGCTGGGAGCCCAGAGCCCATGGCTACTTAAGGCATTTTCTAATACAGGCAATTTTCTGCCCTAGAGACAAAACATAATGGACCAGCTATTGGGATGACCAATGGCAGTGAGGGGATGGGGAAGGGATGACAGAAAACTAGATAAAGGATAAAGACATAATTAAATGTCACTGACCAGTGTCATTATCATTAGGACATCAGATCTTCTGGAAGCTTGATTTATATAATCAACTACCGAAAGCTGATTGGATGAAGATGATCACCACTGGGTAAAATTGGACAGAAAGAAAACTCAGGAGGTTTAAAATTCTTCATGTAAGTCAATCAGCTCATCAGCTCAAACTGTTTTATGCCTAAATTTTTTAAAACTAGAGTTAGAATTTATATTTTTGTTTAAAGCTTCAGGTAATAAATGCAAAATATTAATGAGATTTAAAATTAAGTAGCTGTGAAACAGTATGTTCTATTTAATTGAGGCAGAATTTTAAAGCTTCTGTCAGGAACACTAAGGGACTCTAACCAAAATGATGAATTCTCTGATCAAAGAGGTCAATTTGCCTTGAGAGCGGTAGTCTGCAGCAAGAGCAGGGGTGCTGGGAAGAGTTGCAGTGTCTTAGCTCTACTGTCAATTATCCTATCATCCAGGCATTTGAGATTTATCGACTCTGACTTGTAAAAGTTGTTAGAATCCCCCCCAAAATTTGATTTGCCCCAAGTGACCAGAGTGTTATGGTTTTATTAAGGGCCCAACTCTGGCCTCAGCTTGATTTCACGAAGCTCTTATGGTTAAGCTGCCCTGGGCACTGCTCCCAGAGCCCACTGAACAACGTCTCTGGACATGGAAGACTCCTATTATTTCTTAATATTAGTCAGGACTCTTCTGAATGTGAGTGACAGAGCTCTTACTCCAACCAGCTTAAGGAATAGAAAGGAAATATATGGGATCATAGAACCATTAGAAACTAATGCTCACTTTACTACTGGACCCACTTTCCCATTCTTTCCCCCTTTAACATATACAATGTCGTAAGCTACTTCATTATTATTTACCAGAATTTTCTATAAACATGTGGATAATTACCTATCATTATGGCATATATTAAGTGAACTTAGTAATGATAAAAGCTATAGTAAGCAACTACTATATTGATAAGGAGGGATAAAAAAGATCTCGAATAACTGACTCAACTCAGTCCCTTGCCCAGCCTAGGCTAATCACGGTGACTGGGGTTCAGACATTCTGATTGGCTGTGTTCAAATCATGTGCTCCAATCATGTGCTTCCCAGATGAAGGGGGAGGGGGCTGCTAAACAGACCTAGAGGTGTTCAACTTTAAACGTGGGTATTTTAAATGTGCAAGGCATTAAAATTGAAATGAAAATAATTATTATACTTATATAAATATAATAATAAATACATTATATAAAATGTAACATATATATTAATTATTAAATATATTTATAATGTTATATATTATGTTATAATAGAATATGTAACATAATTATACTTATATAAATATAATAATTAATAAGCATTGTAGTTATAGGATTGCTTCTCATCCTTCCATCGCCCCCTAAGAATTAGGTGTTATTCTTACTTCACGGACAAACATACTGAGGATTCAAGAGGTTAAGTAGTTTCCCAGTCTCACTGGTAGTGAGCGGAAGTATGGGGGCTTGAACCCACGGAGTCCAAGTCCCTCTTAACTGTTACATTGCTGGCAGCAGAGTCACAGCCCTTTTGCTTTTTTCTGCTGTTTCTTTATCTAGTAAACATCTGCAACCCCTCTGGTCTTCAAATATTTGGTCTTCACATTTTCTTAATGAAAGACTGAAGTGATTTTAGTAGTTTGATCTATTATTATTCAGGATATCAGGGCAAGAACAAAAGGACTTAATTTACACGAGTGAGGAAACTAAAACACTAAGATGTCTAGTAAAGATTGGACTCTTCTGTTCTCTCAGCAAGGAGCAACACAGAGCTGAGAGCTCACAGGGGCATGAAGAGGGCAAGAAAGAAGGGGCCTCCCAACAGCAAGTCCAGGTTAGGGGTGCAACAGTCAACGGCAAGATGGCGGAGTTGTTCTCACTTTCTGATATAATTATTTGCCCAGCACATCCATTCTGGAGCTAAGCTATCCATACTTATACCCTAGTTCATGTTGATGTCAATAATATAGCTCAGATTCTGTAAGGCAAATCAGCTGTAGTCTTCTTTTTGTTACCTGAGCTCCCCAAACTCATGACTACTGAAAATGGAGTCAGCATACTGGTAACTTGCATTATGTGAATCAAAGAATTGATGCTCAGGGTGTCATAAATAGCACAAGAAGTGGATAAATACAACCAGAACGTCCTTGTTATCAGTCTTTGATCATAACACTAATGTCCCTAAGGTATGTGAAGGGGTTATACTCAATTCTTATCGAAATTTTCCTTCAATTGTTGTCTTTATTAACCGATTCTGAATTGGTCGTCCAGAGATAGAAGTATATTTTATTAAATGCTTATATAGAAGTATAAATATTATTCAAGGTATATGCTTATATAGAAGTATAAATATTGTTCAAGGTATAGTCACCTTATTATTCAAGTAAGGTGATAAATGACTTCCCTAGAAGTGTATGCAAATTAAATTAACATTGGGAGTGAAGTCTTCATTTTCAAGAGAATCCCACACAATCTACTGCTTTCGCTCCTGCTGAGAGTGTTAATTTATTTTTTCTTAACTAGAAAACCATAAGAAGATCTCTTTTAGGACTGCGTTTTCTATTTATTAATTTCTTTCATTGATTCTAAGATACTTTAACAACAGCCTTGCATCAATGGTTATGGTATTTTCAAGCTATTTAATGTAATGTCAGACAATGTGTTTCATAGTAGTATCCTTTTGGAGTGTTAGGCAGTTTGCCTCCCTGTATAAGCTATCAAAAGACAAACAGTAGCAAGTATTTATCACAGCCTCAGATGTCCAGTGGTTGGTTGGAATTCTTGGGTCAACAACAGATACAGAGAGATGAATGTTAATTTTCCAAGCATTTTATTTAGAAAGCAATTCAGGTGAACATGTTCAAAGGAAATATTTAGTATTAATAGTGGTTGTTTATGACTTTTCCCTCTATTCACAGGAACTCAAAAACTAAGGAAAAAAGATAGTGGCACTGCTCTGCTTGTCGAAGGTAATTTATACTATAGCTAGTAAGTAAAGACACCTAGGTTAAATGATTTAACTATGTCTTCCATGCCTAAGACTCCAATTTGAAAACTCTTTCTGCTCTAAAATTAACTTGTAGCTTTAAATATTGTCAGAGTAGGACTTCCCTGGTGGCGCAGTGGTTGAGAGTCCTCCTGCCAATGCAGGGGACGCGGGTTCCTGTCCCGGTCCGGGAAGATCCCACATGCCGCAGAGCGGCTGGGCCCGTGAGCCATGGCCTCTGGGCACTGCGCATCCGGAGCCTGTGCTCCGCAATGGGAGAGGCCACAACAGTGAGAGGCCCGCGTACCGCAAAAAATATATATATATACACACACACATATATACATATATATATATATATATATAGTCAGGGTAGGAGAGTATAGCTATACTACTAGTTGTGTGATCTTGGGCAAAAAACTTAGTTTCTCTGAGTTTAATTCTTCATATACCTAAGGGACGTAATTTCTAACTTACAGGATTATTGAGGATATTTAATAAGATAGCGAATGCAAAATGTTTAGTACCCTTCTTAACGAACACTTGATGTTATATGGAATATACCCCACTAAGGCCAATTGGAGCCATTTCAAAAATTGAAAAGAAATTATGTAAGTTAGCACCTAACTCTAGAATAGAGAACATACAGGTTGTTTTTACAAGTAAATTTTTTTACTGAAGATGAATGAATACATATAGTAAAGTCCACAAGTAATAAGTACATTGCTCAATATTTTTTTAAATTAATTTTTATTGGAGTATAGTTGCTTTACAATGTTGTGTTAGTTTCTACTGTACAGCAAAGTGAATCAGCTATACATATACATATATCCCCTCTTTTTGGGATTTCCTTCACATTAGGTCACCACAGAGCACTGGGTAGAGTTCCCTGTGCTATACATTAGGTTCTCATTAGTTATCTATTTTATACATAGTATCAATAGTGTATATATGTAAATCCAAATCTCCCAAGTCATCCCACCCCCCCTTTCCCCCTTGGTATACACATGTTTGATCTCTATGTCTGTGTCTCTATTTCTGCTTTGCAAATAAGATCATCTATACCATTTTTCTAGATGCTACATATATGCCTTTTAATATACGACATTTGTTTTTCTCTTTCTGACTTGCTGCACTCTGTATGACAGTCTCTAGGTCCACCCACATCTCTGAAAATGACCCAATTTCGTTCCTTTTTATGGCTGAGTAATATTCCATTGTATATATGTACCGCATAAACACACAAGGTAACAAAATCAAGAAATAGAACATTACCAGTATTTCAAAAGCCCATTCCTCTGTTCTTTCTCCTAGTCTCTACTCCCTTTTCAAAATTAATCAGTGTTCTGACTTCTAACATCATAGATTAGTTTTGCCCATTCTTCAACTTTATATAAATGGAATATACCATATGCATTCTTCTGTCTGGCTTCTTGTCTTTCAACATTATTGAAATTAATCCATGTTGTTGTATGTGTCACAGTACTTCATTTTCATTCCCCTGTTGTATGGATGTACCACAGTTTACTTTTCCATTCTAATGTTGATGGATTCTTAGAACTATTATATTATGAGTTAATGCTATTATGAAGATTCCTAACATAGTGATAGTATAGGATAATGCTATAATAAAATGAAGATTCTCTGTACATGCTTTTTAGTGCATATATGTATACATTTCTTTTTCTTTTAAAAAATATTTTTAACATCTTTATTGGAGTATAATTTTTAACATCTTTATTGGAGTATAATTGCTTTACAGTGGTGTTAGTTTCTGCTTTATAACAAAGTGAATCAGCTATGCATATACATATATCCCCTTATCTCCTCCCTCTTGTGTCTCCCTCTCACCCTCCCTATCCCACCTCTCTAGGTGGTCACAAAGCACTAAGCTGATCTCCCTGTGCTATGCGGCTCCTTCCCACTAGCTATCTATTTCACATTTGGTAGCATATAAGTCCATGTTGGGTGTAATTTCTGTTGGGAGTGGAATTTCTGGGTCATAGCACATGCACGAGTTTATTTTCAGTAGATACTGCCAAATTTTTCCAAAGAGGTTGCATCAATTTACACTCTCAGCAGTCATGTATGGGAATTCCACATGCTTGCTAACACTTGGTATTACCTCTCTTTTTTTATTTTAGCCCTGTGTCAGGTGTGTAATGATATTTAATTTTAATTTCCCTGAATTGTAATGATGTTAAACACTTTATTATAGGCTTATTGACCATTTGGAAACTCTCTCTTTTTTGCCCCTTTATTTCTTTAATGTTTTTCATAGGCATGGAACTTTATTGAAAAGTGACCCAAAACCAAACAAAAAGCCAAACCTGCTGCCTGGAAGTCATCAGGTAAGAGAAAAGAGAAACACCATATCATAGGTATTACAATAGTTACTCTTTCATTTTTTCATAACGTCCAGACAATAAAAAGCACTTGCAAGTAAATTATAGTGAATGGTAACTCATAAAGAGAAAGGAAATTCCCATAAAAATTTTACGGAACTGGAAATTGAGAGAGAAAAGAGCTAACATTCAATTTTAAGTGATTGACATTCTTGATATCAGTGATAAGGAAAATAATATTCCAAGGTTGATATATCTGTGGAAGTATAAATTGATGGTGTGTATGGTGAGGTGGCATTCAACTTTCTTTTTTTTTTTTAATTGAAGTATAGTTGATTTACAATGTTGTGTTAGTTTCAGGCATACAGCAAAGTGATTCAGATATATATATATATATATATATATTCTTTTTCAGATTCTTTTCCATTATAGGTTATTTTAAGATATTGAATATAGTCCTCTGTGCTATACAGTAGGTCCTTTTTGTTCATCTATTTTGTATATAGTAGTGGAAACTCTCTTTTGTGAAGTAGCTGTTCAAGTTCTGTGCCCAATTATCTAATGGTTTGTCATTATCTTTTTGATTTGTAGGTGGTTGATTTTTTTATACTCTGGATATATCTTGAATCAGACACATAAATGCAAAAAAACTTCCTTCCCTCTAAATCTTTACTTTTACTTTCTTAATGACTTTTTTAATAAATAAAATTATTGATTTTAATGTGGTCTAATTTATCAATCTTTTCTTTTTTAGTTATAAGTCATATGAGTAACAAATAGCATTAAAAACAAATAACAGATTCAGAAGACTGGGGCTTTAGATGTTGAAATTAAGATACATAATATAAAATTATTAGATAGAAAACACTTAAAAATAAAAACTAGAATTTTTTGAATTAGGAAAAACTATTTAAAGCTTCTGAGATGATTTGAAAATTTTTTTTAATTTGTATTGGAAATTTGGTGCACAGAATTGATTTAATCATAACCCTTTAATCATGGCATATTAGAATCATTTGCCCAAGAATGGCCTTTTTTACTTTATTTCATCTTAAAAACATAACGAACATTTGGAAATTCACCACCTAATGCAAGAATTAGAATATTAACAATAACTTACATTTACTACTACTAGTAATACCACCTCAGTGGATAGGTTAACAGCTTGTTAAATGCGGTTGAAAGCAAATTGAAGAACCAAAAAAGAGAGCTTAAAAATTACCCTTATGCCAAAGACCTACTGTATAGCACAGGGAACTATACTATACTCAATATCTTGTAATAATCTATAAGGGAAAAGAATCTTTAAAAAATGTATATATAATATAAAACTGAATCACTTTGTTGTATACCTGAAACTGACACAACACTGTAAACCAATTATACTTCAATAAAAAAAGAAAAAATTTACCATAGTGCAACACAAGGAGACAGGAATATGGAAAATAGGAAAAGAAATTTAAGAGATGAGAAAGTTCAATAAGATGGTCTAATTGGAGTCTAAGAAAGAGGCAATAGGGAGAATGGAGAAAAGTCAAAATATGAAGAGGTAATGCCTAACAATTTTCCAGACCTGATAAAAGATATCATCTCATTTTCAAAAAACATTAAAACCAAAGCATAATATATAAAAATTCACTTATAGAAATATTGTAATGAAATTGGAGAACATACAGGTTGCAGAAAACATTTTTCAATTTAAAACTTTACATTTGTAAAACAGCTGGAGAGAAAGGACTAAATACATAGATCAAAAGCAGCTATGCTAGTGTCCATTGTTGCCAGAGAACAGTAAAATAATATATTTAGAGGTCACTGAGGAAAAAAAACAACTAACAGCTAGAATTATAAAGCCATCAGAACTATCTTTTAAGAACAAAAATTTCCTTTAATATATGTCTGGGCCTGGTGTTGTTTTTGTGGGAAGATAAAGAAAAACTGAGCACATAACAATAGAGCCCCACTAAGAAACTTCTTAAGATGTACTTCAGGAAGAGCAAAACAAGTCCAGAAAGAAGGTATAAATGCAAAAGGAAATGAAGGGGAAAATTGTGATTGTACATAAATCTAACGCAGCATTGATCTGAATTAAGATGTGCCAAGCTCTTTGTCTGGATTGGGGATTAACAATTAATTTTGAATTTTATTAAATATAATAAAAACCATTTGCCCAAAGAGATCTGTATGTCCATATTCATTGGCAGCATTAATCACAATAGTTAAGGAATGGAAATAATCTGTGTCCATTAATGAATGAATGGATCAAGAAGATGTGGCATGTATTTACAATGAAATATATTCAGTCATAAAAAATAAATATTTTCATTTGCGACAACATGGTGTGACGTGATTTATAAGAAATATTTATTTGGGAACTTCCCTGGCGGTCCAGTGGTTGAGACTCTGTGCTCCCAATGCAGGGGGCATGGGTTCAATCCCTGGTTGGGGAACTAAGATTTGCATGCCTTGCGGCAAAAAAAAGTATATATATGTGTGTGTGTGTGTGTGTGTGTGTGTGTGTATATGTATATATATGGTCTTTATCCCCATTCCAAGCACAGAGCTCCTAAAACCCTTGGAGGTTCCTGAGATGAGAGCAATATAAGTGTCTTTGTTATATTAATGAGGTGGCTTTTGGAAAGCTGGTTGCCAGGGGAGCCAGCCACATGATTGGAGAGTTAGAGCTTTCAGTCCCACATACATGATCTTTGGGAGGGGAGAGGATGAAGGTTGAATTAATCACCAATGTCTCTGTAATGAGGTTTCCATAAAAACCCAAAAGGACAGGGTTTGGAGAGCCTTCCAGTTGGTGAATCTGTGGGGATTTGGAGAGAGTGATACACTCAGAGAGCACATGGAAGCTCCAAATCTTTTCCCCCTTTCTTGCCCTAAGCATCTCTTCTATATGGCTGATCCTGAGTTATATCCTTTTGTACAAAACAGGTATCTAGTAAGTAAAATGTTTCTCTGAGCTGTGTGAGCCACTCTAACAGCTTAATGGAACCTGAGCCATGGGTCATTGGAACTTCTAATCTATAGTCAGTCAATCAGAAACACAGGTGACAACTTGGACTTGCAATTGGCATCTTAAGTGGTTGGAGGTTCGCTGGGGGTGGAGTGGGTGCAGTCTTCTAGGAGTGAGCCCTAAAGCTATGGAATTTGACGCTACCTCCAGGTAGATATTGTTAGGATTTAGTTGAATACTGGGACACCTGACTGATGTCTGAGAATTGCTTGGTGTGGTAAAAAACACCACACATTGGAACTGGATGCATAATTGCACATGGATGAACCAGAAGGGCGTTATGCTAAGTGAAATAAGCCAGGGAGAGAAAGGCAAACACTGTGTGTTATTGCTTATTTGTGAAATCTAAAAAAAAGAAAAATAATGTCAAATTCAGAGAAATAAAGAATAGAAAACTAGTTGCTAGGGGTTGGGGCGTGGGGGGACTATGGATAAGATGGTAAAAAGGGTGCCAACTTTCAGCAGTACAATGAATGAGGAGTCAATGTATAACATAGTGATATACTTGATTACACTGTATTATATAACTGAAATCTGCTAAGAGAGTAGAACTTAAATGTTTTCACCCAGAAAATCCCAGAAGGTAACTATGTGAGGCAATAGATGTGTTAATTAACTCAATGGGTAGAATCCTTTCACAATGTATACATATATCAAGTTATCACGTTGTATACTTTCAATATATTACACTTTTGTCAATCCAGCCTCAGTAAAACTGAAAAAATAAATATCTGTTTTGCATGAATAATAATTATAGTTCACATTTGCTGAGTGTTATATCAGGAAAGTATGTTACATAAATAACACATTCAATCCTAAAAACAACCTCTGAGGCTTATTAGCCCCATTTTACAGATGAAGGAACTGAAGCATGAAGAGATTAAATAATTTATTCAAAGTCACAGAACTCGTCATCAGAGGAGACAGGATTCCACCCCGGTTTTCTGGCTCTAGAGCCTGGTTGCCTAGCAGCCCTATGCTGTCTTAACTACAGTCCAAAAAAAGAATTTTTAAAGCATGTATTTTTATATGCTTAGAACATTTTCTGGGAAAAAATAAACTAGAAATGATCAAAATAGTAGTTCCCTTTAAGGCAAGTGCCTTGGGAGGGAAGAGATATTTTTCTTCCTTTCAATCTTTCTATTTTTGTTGTTAATTTATTTGGAGGGAGGGTTAAAAATCATCACGCACCCAAAAGAATAAACGAAGCATATATTATGAAGCATATATTTTGAAGCATAACAATGAAATGAATCCCTGTGAATCATGATCTTAAAAACACAAACATTACCAATACTATTACATTCAGACCTCTGTTGTAACTTCCTAATCATGTGAATGTAGTACTTTAATTTTTAATTAAAAAATTCAACTAGAAGTATTTTGATGGGGCAACTAATATCATTTTTCTCACTGGCAAAGCCCATTCACAATTCCCAGGAAATAAAAATAGAATCTGGATAATAAAATGAAGTCTAACCTTTATTTGCTCTTTTCCTTTGTGCTCAGTCTCATTTCACTTGCTCAAAGCGTGTCTGCTGCATGCAGAGGCCTCCAACCCGGTGCTTCAGACCAGAGTTCCTAGTGCGAAACACCTTAGCTGGGCAGGCTGTGCGCTGAAACACTGCACACAACACTGCGATTCAGGACGGTGGGCAGCGGGCCACGTGCAGAGGTGCTGCACCCGGCACTGCGATCTGGATCCGTGAACAGCATGCTGCACCTGCGCCCCACTGGTGAGAACTCGGCCCCTTCTCCCTCCCCGCTGATGTGAGCCCTCAACCATCCCCGCCCACGAGCTACAAGAGCTGGACGGCCTGTGCTCCAGCTGAGCTCACCCTTCTCCATTCTTTGATCAAAGAATGAAGCTTTCCTTCGCTTCTGAACCAACCTTGGTCTCCTGTTGGAGAGAGAGGCACCAGGCAGGAGGACCCTTGTTGGGTGCTGACTTGGGAGGGTCAGTAGCATTTTTGTCTTCTTTATACGTTTCTAAATATTTTTTCGAGAAACCAAACAGTAAAGTGGGGAGGTGAATCAGAATGTTACATTTTCAAAAATGTAGTGGCTGTGAGTTCCAGTCACACCCAGGGACGTGACAGCACATTAAGCCTCCCAACGCCCTTGATTAAACCCGTGTGTATCTCACGTGAGGCAATGTGAAACACTATTGAAATATCCGTTGTAATTTTATATAACAGGTTATTTTACAACCTCTGAAAGGGAAGTGAATTCCAAAGGGGAAAAAAAGCGATTTTATGCAAGTACGTCGCTTAAAAATAATAAGTGTATGAAAAAACTACCCGCAGCTAGAGACTCTTAACACTATTAAGGATAGTATGAGAACTCATCTCTGCTGTTACCAGCAGCTTTTGTCACTGTACTCTTTGTCTTTGCCAACATCACTTTTGGTTTAAAAAAAAGAAAAGAAAAAAGCACCTGAAAACCTTGAAACCCGACAATCTTTCCCACGTGATTCTGGGACAAACAAACAAGTACTGTTCAACTGCTCCATAATAAGGTTAAGGACCTTTAACGATAATGTCAGCATATTGACGACATTGTCAAAAGCTTTTTTATAATTCTGAACACACAGGCAGAATAAGTTGTGTCATTGGTGCTTTTAGGTGGTCTTTCAAAAACCTTTAAAACCTGGTACCATGTGAAATCCTTAGCACTTAATGGGGAAGTTTCAATTCTTGAGGACGCTACTTACATGAAATAATGTTTTTCATTAGTAAATTGAGCACCCACAAAAATTTTTAAATAAATTCATGTTTCTTAGAAATACATTCTGTATAATACATTCTTTTTAAGTGAAGTTTACTTCTTTCATTGCAAACTGTTGAAAGGACATTTCAGGAAATTGGATGTGAAGATGCTATTTGAAACACTACACACACAAACTTCTATCCTTCATTATATTCTTAGCGCTGCTGGCACAGGGATGCCTTAGAGCAGAAGGATCTGAAAAGTGTGAGCCAACACAAGCCATGTTTCTAGAATAATCTATACATTAGATAGATAGATAATCTGACACATCCCCCATTGCCCTCCTCCTAGTATATATCCACTGCCTTAGCCCTCTCACCCCACATCTGCACCTTGCTGCTTTGTAGCAGGGCGGTGTAGTGGCTAAGAGCCTGGACTTGGAAACCAGACTCTCCTGGCATCTAACCCTGACTCTGCAATTGACCACCCTTAGCTCTGTGGTGATGGATGAGTTAGGTAACCTCTCTGTGCCTGTTTTGTCATATGGAAAACAGACATTATAGTGTTGTTACAAATATTAAATGTTACTCTATGTAAAACACTTAAACAACACCTGCAGATAAGTGCTTCATAAACATTGGCAATTATTACCTCGTACACACTCTGCCTTCTGTATCCTAGGCCTCTAATCTTTTCCATAACACCTGTCTGCTTTTTTCAATTTTCTTTTTCCCCCAACAAACACCCACTTGTGACCTTGACCAAAGTGCTGCTTTGCGTGGGTGTGAGTGTGGAAAGGAGACCCACAATATAATCAAGACTGTTCCCTGTTACTCTTCCATCTGGACAATTTCCCCTGTTGCATCTTTTTTTTTTTTTTTTAATTATTTATTTTTGGCTGTGTTGGGTCTTCGTTTCTGTGTGAGGGCTTTCTCTAGTTGCGGCAAGCGGGGGGCCACTCTTCATCGCGATGTGCGGGCCTCTCACTATCACGGCCTCTCTTATTGCGGAGCACAGGCGCCAGACGCGCAGGCTCAGTAGTTGTGGCTCACGGGCCTAGCTGCTCCGCAGCATGTGGGATCTTCCCAGACCAGGGCTCAAACCCGTGTCCCCTGCATTGGCAGGCAGATTCTCAACCACTGCGCCACCAGGGAAACCCCCTGTTGCATCTTATGAGTAATAAAAGTAAAAACAGTTTTCAAAGGCCTATTTCTTGAACTAAACCATATCATGATGCTGGTAATATAGCAGATTCTGTGAGAGCATTAGTGATGAAAAACACATGAAGCTCTCTCTATCTGCCAAAGTCACCTTTTCACTCATGGTGCTGGTGATAACACTTCTCCTGTGGCTTATGGAACCCGAAACCTATACCAAGCACACAAATGTGGTCTGCAAGCCGCCAAAGTAATTAGCTTTGTGGGATGATTACTTTGCTAGCCTTTACAAACCTTTTTCTATCTCCACCTTTACCCTGCCATCCCAGAAAGATCTAAAGTATGAGATAGAAAGAGCTTGCCCGATTTTCCTGCTATCGTTACGATCACAACTCATTAGGAACACAAAAGGTTTCATTCAGAGAAAATACAAATAACAGCACTTAGTTATTGCCACCAGAAACTAAAACTCCCCGGTTCCAGTATCTCCCTCTCGTGGATGTTCCTTCATATCCGTCCTGGCCATGGCTCAGCCTCTCAGCCCTTCACATGTATATCCTCAAACAAGTACAGCACCATTTCTTTCAAGCCTCAGCTGGGTGCTTGGTGCTTCGGATTACTTTAAACCCACCACTTATTCTCCAGAGCCTTTAAAGGTTCTTTCATTGCTGTGATCCCATAGGCCATGTCCTATGCCTACAATATCATCCCTTCTAGATGATATTTGGGTGAGGGAGCAATAAGGGCCAGAGAGGGTTGCTAGGCAGTCACCAGCCATCTTGGGCAATAATTTTGATGTCTTCTTCCAATCAATTCACAGATTGCACACCACCACCACCATACTCAACAGTTTTTTTTTTTTCCAATTCATACCATATACTCTACCAGTGACATGCCACAGCTGAACTTGTTGGTTACAACTTGTGAATTACAGCACGGCCTACTTCTACTTCTACTTCTAATCCTAATCAGCCCCTGGCTTGGTGACCAGGTCATCTCCCTCTACTCTCTCTTCGTTGAAGCGCGCAGGCTTCTCATTGCGGTGGCTTCTCTTGTTGCAGAGCACAGGGTCTAAGCACATGGGCTTCAGTAGTTGCAGCACGCGGGCTCAGTAGTTTTGGTGCATGGGCTTAGTTGCTCCGCGGCATGTGGGATCTTCCTGGACCAGGGCTCAAACCTGTTTCCCCTGCATTGGCAGGCAGATTCTTAACCACTGCATCACCAGGGAAGCCCACAACCTGTGCTCTTTTTCTTTTGATAATTCCTATTAAACAGGATGAAAGGGGAACTATTTAAATGTGTAATAAAACTTGAACTGTTGTATATATATATTTTTAAACTGAGGGGAAAAAGTAAAGTCAAAGCAATGTAGTTTTTTTTTTTAAAACTGAGACTTTTCAAGGTATCAAGGCAAATACTAGAACATTTTAATTATAAGCTTTTACGACAATGCAAGAACAAATAGCTCGTTTGGCTGAATATTTCCTTAATGGACTTGCTTGATCAAGTAAATAGCTTGGTTTGCTACAAAGCAGATATATCCTAGACTTTCTGAATTTTTCTGATTTTTACAAGACCTATTTTTTAAACACCTTTCCAATTGCCTGTTTGTTATTTTCCTCACCATGGTACACAGCATAGGGGGGCAATATAATGCCTGGTTTCTAGCCACGATTTTTTTTTTTTTTTTTTTTTTTTTTGCGGTACGCGGGCCTCTCACTGTTGTGGCTTCTCCCGTCGCGGAGCACAGGCTCCGGACGCGCAGGCTCAGCGGCCATGACTCACGGGCCCAGCTGCTCCGCGGCATGTGGGATCTTCCCGGACCGGGGCACGAACCCGTGTCCCCTGCATCGGCAGGCAGACTCTCAACCACTGCGCCACCAGGGAAGCCCCTCTAGCCACGATCTTTTCATGCAGTGAAAGTACTTCACAAGTACTTTCTTAAACAAGTACTTTCTCTCCTGAGTATCATGACAGCTGTACTTCTGTAGTTCAATTAGATAAGTCATGGTATCTGATATACATTCTCCTGCCAGATCTAATTGGTGACAATTAAATTTCACCAGTCGGTCTATTCCATATTAGTTTAGAGTGTACCATCCCAACTTAACCACAGGTAATAGATGCTGTTCTCGAAAAGACTCTCAAAGAGAAGCCTACTTTGCAATTACAGGACAGTGTGAAACTTGCATCTGTCTGCCCTTCTGTGTTCAATAATCACAGCCTTTGGGTTTCAGCCAGCTAACAGAAGACAATATATTGCCATCCTTCTTATTAGATTGTGCAGGTGACGGCATGAAGATCCATGTACGTGAGCAGGGCTGAAAAGAAGATGAAGGAGCCTGTGAAGAAAGTCATTTGAATTTTGGCAAATGACACTGCCCTAAGAGCTTCCCTAGGTGTAGTTCGGCGTCTGCACTCTTCAGATTGTATCCTCGAAACATTTGCTTTATTTGTTTGCACTTTGCCCCCAGCCCCACCCCATGCTGTCAGCTTCTTGGAAGCAGGAAATCCGGTGTGTATTCCTCTGTGATCCCTAGGGAACCGGTGATCTTCTCTGAACAGTGGGTAATCAATAAGGACTCGTTAGCCTAATTTGTTTGCCACTCCTGTTTGCCAACAGCTCACAGCTACACCGCATTGCTTGATATAGTGCTCCAGTGAATCCCTTATGAGTCCTTATAACAGTGTCACATAATGGAAAAAGGAGGGAACAGAGGATTCTAATACCTGGATTTTGGTCCCAGTTTGCTGCTAACTTAGGTGTTGTGGAAGATGCTCAGAAAACTTCCCTTCTTTGGGCTTTCAGATTCTTTGATATCCTCCCACAGAGAACCTTTAATGTCACCTTTTTAAAGAGGCCTCTCCTAACTTAGTTAAAATTACAACCACTACCAACTCCAACCCAGAAACCCTCTCCCTCATCCTTCCTTTATTTTTCTCCATAAGACTTAACACCATTTCACATATTAACTTATTTTTTTTTACTATCTCTTCTCACTAGAATGTAATCTCCATGAAATCAGGGACTTTTGCCTCTTTTAGCAAAAGTATTTCCAACGTTTGGGACAATGCATGGTGATGTAGGCACTCAATGAATATTTGTTAGCAAGCAATATATAACTACATTCTACTCACGGAATGAGGAGATGGAATTAATAGATTGGGACTGGACTAGGGTCCATTGCTCTTTGTGGGCTCTTTTCCCAGAAGATAGGACATATATTGCAACAAGGGAAGAAAACATATAATATTTGCAAATTTCTTATTACAAGTCCCTCTTTGTTTAGAAATTATGCAAACCCAGTCTTTGTGTTTCTTCTGGACAATAGGGAGAAACTTTCCCTCTAGCATTCCGTTTAATAGAAATTATCAAGAAAAAAATGAGTGATGACTAGATTCCAGGTTATGTAAAGCATTTGCTGGAATTTGGCATCCCAGAGAAAGTTAACGAAAGGGGGTCATAATCACTCCTTCAGGAGATAGCACTTCAACACATCAGAGACTAAGTTGGAAGTTTCAAGAACCTCTTGTAGTCTATCCCCAATCCTGAGAAGATAATGTCATCTCATGGCCCAGAATCTTTCAATAATTGCAGAATCCCACCTTTAGGCAAAAAACCGGAAGTAGCAGTGAAACATCTCAGTATTGCTTAGTATTCTATTTGACAGGAAATAAATGGATTGAAAAGCTCTTTAGTATGTTCTGTCTCTTGGTGTCCTGCAATTTTCCATTTTATTGTCATTTTAAAGAGTTAGAGAATAATGTAGCCCAGAGAGAGAAGTGCTGTGAGAAAGAGCCTTGCAAATTCTGGCAAGTATACTTCATAATAATTCTTCCAATCCTTCCCCAAAGGGTCCTATAGTTAGTTACTTGGGTAATTGCTTACTGGGGAGAGGGAATGCACAGTTTGATTTGTTGTTGTTTTGTTTTTTTCTAGGACTCTTGGACAAATGGTCTGGGTTGAAATTGATATTCAGGAACTTGAAGTGCCATTAGAGCCCAACTGCTAGAGTGGAAAAATATGGGAACCAAGTAATAAATGGTGTTCTGGCCTAGATTTGACTCATGGTAGGTCCACTGAACCCACTTCGATCATGGACTTACCCAGTGCCTCAATGTACATATTGAGTACTTAGTATTTGGGCAGAATTAATACAATAATCCCTTGACATGTGGGATAAGAGCACCTGCAGTGAAGAAGACCAGGTGGAAACTTCTGAATATTCCCTTACTCTCGCTGAGATAGTAAACAAAAAGCAAGAGACTTCCACTTGCAGTTAGAATACAGAAAGTAACAAGAGATTGTTCCAACCCTACTGCCAGCAAATTGAAAAAGCTAACCTCCCCACAAAAAAATAAACATTAAATCATGGCTTTATTTAACAACCAGAGAGCTGAGGACACAAAGAAACCAAAGTAAACTGAAAAACATGAAGTGATGAGAGGCTTCCATCTCTTGCAAGACAGTGGGAAGAGGAGGAATGCACCTTTGGTAGTGGTAAGGGGAAACCAACTGACCTTTAACAAGCTTCTGGAAGCAGCACCTGGGGATTGGAACCCTGAGAAGCCCAAGCCAAGAGAGAGCGCCTACTCAAACTTTCCTACAGGTTTTCATGGAGTGCAGAGGGAAGATACACAAAAGACTGGTTACAGTGCAGGAGAGCCAAGAGAAATACCCCCTGAAGTGCTCTCCAACCCTAAAAGCTGGTAACTAGGCTTTGGAGCACAAAGATCTCAGATCTTTGGCAAATTTCGGCATAGCTCAAAAACCAAGCACTACTGAAGAAAAGTCCTGATGTTTCCCCCAAAATATTTAAACCAGAGGTGAATCGAATTTAACTAAAGCTGCAACAAAGTTGAGATTCAGTTCAATTATAGATTAGATTACCTTAGTGTCCCATACCAATAGCCTGCCAGAAAAAAAAAGGATTATCGTATTATTTACTTCAATCTCTATTATTCTCTTACATGTAATGTCTGGCCACACAATTAAACTGTGTAAGACACAGAAAGAAGCAAGAAAAAAACATCTGCATCCAAGAAAGGAAAACCATGAATAGAAGCAGATTAAGAGATATTGCAGAAAATACCCCATCATTATAAGACAGTGATTTTAAAGTAATTATGACGAATGTTAAAAAGAGGTAGTGTAAAAGATGGACAACATGTATACATGAATTAATAGATGGAGAATTTTAGAAGAGAGATAGAAACTAAATAGAAGTTAAATAAAATTGCTAAACATGAAAAATATGAAATCAAAATTAAGAATTCAAGAAATGTTCAACTATGCTTCAATAAAAATTAATTTAATTAAAATTTTTAAAAAATAATTCAAGCGATAGCCTTAACAGTACACTGGGTACTGCAGAGGAAAAATAAGTAAACTTGAAGATAAATCAATAAAAATTATTCACATTGAAATGAAAGAAAGGTGAAAAATGAAACAGAAACCTTAAATGTCTGGAACAATACCCAGGAGTCTGATACACATATAAATGGAGTGCCAGAAAGAGAGTAAGAAAATGGAACGGAAGAAATGTTCAGAGATAATGGTAATTTTTCCTCAAATCATAAAATATATCAATTCAGGGACACAAGCAGCTCGGTGAACCACAAGTGGAGTACAGCACACACGCACACACACACACACACACGTGTAACACAGTCAAACTGCTGAAAAACAGAGACAAAGAGAAGATCTGAAAAAACAGCCAGAAGAAAAAAACACATCATATACAGAGGAAAATCGGTATGGATTATGGCTCACTTCTCATCAGAAACAGCAAAAAAGCTAGTGGAATAGGCAAAAAAAAGAATGAAAAAGAAACTTTAAAATGCTGTAAGAAAAAAATTCCTAACCTAGAATCCCTTTTCCAGCAAAATTGTCCTTCAAAAATGAAGATGGGGACTTCCCTGGTGGCACAGTGGTTGGGAGCCTGTCTGCCAATTCAGGGGACACGGGTTCGGGCCCTGGTCTGGGAGGATCCCGCATGCCGCGGAGCATCTAGGCCCGTGTGTCACACTGCTGAGCCTGCGCTCTAGAGCCTGCGAGCCACAACTGCTGAGCCCGTGCTCCTTGAAGAGAGAAACCACCGCAATAAGTCCACGTACTGCAACGAAGAGTATCCCCGGCTCGCTGCAGCTGGAGAAAGCCTGCCCTGTACACAGCAATGAATACTCAACGCAGCCAAAAATAAATAAATTTATTTTTTTTAAAAAAAATGAAGGTGAAATAAGGATATTTTCATTAGTGACAACCTGAGAGATTTTGTCTCCAGAAGACCATCAGAAACACTAAAAGAAGTTTCTCAGGCTGAAGAAAAAGACTGTCAAATGGAACATTGGATATGAGGAAGTGAAAAAAACCATATATATATATATATATATATATATATATATAATTTATTTAAAAGACTATTGATTATGAAAAACAATCACATTGATAATGTAGGGGTTATAGAATATACAGAAGTAAAATATAAAAGAATAAGAGAACAGGTGTCAGGAGAAGGAATAAAAACACTTGCTTTAAGATTATTACACTTTTTCATGAGATAATAGAATATTATTTGAAGGCACATTGTGATGAGATAAAACAAACAGAGATATAGCTTAAAACATAATCTAGGAGATAAAATAGGATACTTAAAACATACTCACTTCATCAACAATAAGGCAGCAACGCAGGTGGGAATAAAATACACATAGTAAAATGAGGGGGGAAAAAGTAGACAAATCTACTTGTTAGTTAGAGATTTTAACGGGTTTTTCTCAATATTTGGTAGAAAAGGTAACCCCACCCAATCACTAAAGATATAGAACTTTTGAATGACATTATCAACCAACTTTAATTAACATTGAGAGAATACCACAAAGTTTCATAACTTGGTGTATAAGAACAATTGAGAACAAAATAAGAACAAAATAAATGACATACTGGACCATAAAACAAGTCAATAATTTAAAATGATAAAAATAAAGCAGAGTGGGCTTCCCTGGTGGCGCAGTGGTTGGGAGTCCGCCTGCCGATGCAGGGGACATGGGTTCGTGCCCCGGCCCGGGAAGATCCCACATGCCGCGGAGCGGCTGGACCCGTGAGCCATGGCCACTGAGCCTGCGCGTCCTTAGCCTGTGCCCCGCAACGGGAGAGGCCACAACAGTGAGAGGCCCACGTACCGCAAAAAAACAAAAAACAAAACAAACAAAAAAAAAATAAAGCAGAGTATGTTCTCTAACCATGATGGTTTTAGATTAAAACATGCCTAGTAAAAACAAGGCATCTAGAAAATCCCTAATATTTGGAAATATAGCAACACACTTCTAAATAACCCATGAGTCGAATGAGGAAAAATTACCAAAAAAATTGGAAAATATTTGTACTGAAAGATCATGAAAAGATAATGAAATGTTAGCATATCAAAATTTGTGAGATAGAGCAAAAAAAGTAGTGTTTTGAGGAAAATGTACTGGTCTAAATGCCTATATTAGAAAAGAAAGTGTAAAATAAATTATTTAAGCTTCCACCATAAGAAGTTATTTTTTAAGTAGAGCAAATAAAATCCAAAAGAATGGAAGAAACAATAAAAAGAATGGAAATCAATATAACAGCAAATGGGCAAACAATAGAGAAAAATCAACAAAAGTTTTCAAAAGTTGAAAAGTTCAATTGAATTTATAATCCTCTAGCAAGACTAATCAAAAAAACAGAAGAGACAAATTACTAATATCAATGTAGAAGGGGACCACACTACAGATGCTACAAATATTAAAACAATAATAAATGAATGTTACGGACAACTTCAATGCCAACAAATTTGGCAAATAAAGGAAAAGAACAAATTCCTTGAAAAATACAACTTTCCAAAATGGACAGAAGAGAAATCAAAAAATCAAGTAGCCTTCTATCTATTAAGGAAAGTGTATTTGTAACCAAAATATTGTAACAAACAACTGCAGGTCCAGATAGCTTCACCAGTGAATTCTATTAAACATTTAAGGAAAAAATAATTCTAATCTCACACAAACTATTGATATTTCAGAAAATAGAAGACAAGGGAACACTTCCTAAATCAGTTTAACAGGTTAGACTTGAAAGGACATTAACAAGGTATAAAAGCTACAGGATAATATCCTTTGGGAACATGGGCAAAAAATAATTTTAACAAATTTTTAGCAAATCAAATTCAGCAGTGCATATATAGGATAATACCACATGATCATGTGGGATTTAACTCAAAAATTTAAGATTGGCTTAACATTTTTCTATCAATCTATGTAATTCACCTTATTAACAACATAAAGGAGAAAATCATATTATCATCTTAATAGATGGAGAGAAACTATTTGACATCTTAGTAGATGGAAAAAATGTATTAATGATAAAAACTATTAAGCACACTATAAAAAGAAGGAAATTTCCTTTTGATAAAGGACATCCGTGAAATACTATATCTAATGTTATACATAATGTGAAACACTAAACTCTTTTTCACTTATATTTGGAACGTTGCAAGGAAGTCTGATCTCACTTCTTCCAGTCAACTTTGTAATATAAGTCCTAGTCAATGTTACAAAGCAAGAAAAAGAAATATAAAAGACTTATTAGAAAGGAAGAAGCATAATCAACACTACTCTCAAACAACATGCAAATACACATAGAAAACCTAATTAAATCTCTCCCAAAGTACTAATAAAACCACTAATAAAATAAAATACTAATAAATAATACTACTAATAAAAATACCAGTACTAATGAATTTATTAATTTGGTTGAATACAAAGTCAGTATGCAAAAATCAGTTGTAATCCAAAACACTGTAAAATTACATTTTAAAAAATATAATTTGTAAGTCCATCATAAACACCGTATAAGTAGGAATAAATCCAACAAATGATACATAATACATCAACATTGGAAACTACAAAGCATTGCTGAAAGAAACTAAAGAAGACATATACAAATGAAAAGACATACCCCATTCATGGATTAAAAGACTCAATATCATAAATATTTCCCATCTCTCCAAATGCAGTGCAATCCCAGTCAAAATTCCAGGAAGGATTTTTACAGAAATGTACAAGCTGATTCTAAAATGTATATGAAAATACAAAGGACCTAGAATATCCAAAGCAATATCGAAAAAGAAGGACAAAGTAAAGGACTTTCTCTGTCTGACTTAAAGTCTTTATAGCTACAAAAATAAGACATTTATTAAACATTGAATTGGCCTAAGCATCAATGAATAGATCAGTGAAGCAGAATAGAGAGTCCAGAAATAGATCAACACACATATGGTCAATCCAATGGGAAAAGGAAAGTCTTCTTAACAAATGACTCCAGAACTGGAAAAACATATGGAAAAAAACAGACCTCTACGCTTGTGCAACCATACACAAAAATTAATTCGAGCTAGATCATAGACCTAAATGTAAAACTAGATCCATAATGTTTTAGCAGAAAATATAGGCATATATCTTCATGACTTTGTGGTAGGAAGTTTTTTTTACATCACAAAAAATATTAATCATGTAAGAAAAAAAGATAATTTAGATTTTATTAAAAGAAAAAGTTCTGCTCATCAAAGGCACCTTTAGAAATGAATAGTCAGCCCACAGATTGGGGAAAATATTCACAGTATATGCTTAAAAAAGAACTCATGGGGATTCCCTGGTGGCACAGTGGTTGAGAATCTGCCTGCTAATGCTGGGGACACGGGTTCGAGCCCTGGTCTGGGAGGATCCCACATGCCGCAGAGCAACTAGGCCTGTGAGCCACAACTACTGAGCCTGCACGTCTGGAGCCTGTGCTCCACAACAGGAAAGGCCGCGATAGTGAGAGGCCCGTGCACCGCGATGAAGAGTGGCCCCTGCTTGCCGCAACCAGAGAAAGCCCTCGCACAGAAACGAAGACCCAACACAGCAGAAATAAATTAATTAATTAATAAACTCCTACCCCCAACATCTTCTTTAAAAAAAAAAAAAAAAACAACTCATGGCTGCAATATATTTTTAATAACTATTACAAAACAACAATAAAAAGAAAAACAACCCTATTTTTTAATGGGCAAAAGACTTGAACAGACACTTAATAAGAGAAAATGTAGGTATAGCTGATATCATATGTAAAGATGCTCAAAATCATTAATCATCAGGAAAATGCAAATTAAAACCACAATGGGGTACCATTTCACACCTGTTAAGAGTGGCTAAAAGTCAAAAAGTATGCCAGTACCAAATAAGGTTGTGGAGCAATTGATCCTCCCATATAGTCCCAGTGGGAGTGAAAAATTAGTATAACCTCCTTGGAGAATTGTTTGCAAAGTTTCCTAAAAGAGGTATAGACCATCTGGACATCCCTTGTGACATAACATTGGCCGTGATACCAAAGTTATCATGCTAATCGAAACAGATGAGCAAAAGAAGCTAATGTGTTGAAGCCTTTGGTAAAGTACCTGTGTTCCAGAGGGTTTAAAATAAACCCGATGAAGACTCAGAAGTCAAACACATCAGTAAAAAACTTTTTAGGATTTTAATGGTCTGAGGTATGCCAGGATTATCACATATTAGGTTCTGGAGACAGCACAGTTCACACTTGCAAATACTGCTCCAACCCATTTACTGAGTGACATGGAAGGTTGACAGATTTTAATGAGATCCAGAGAAGTAAAGGGCTCTGGGGCAGGATTAGGCTGTGGGACAAGCAGCCCTGTCACTTGGGCTGTGTAACCCAGCAGACCCTATGATATTAAAGGAATCTGTGATGAAAAAGATGTTGCGTGGATTTATGGCAAGTTCCTGTAGGAGAATCATAACGTTAGACAAGTAAGGTTCTGGAGTGAGACCATGGCATCTGCAGCAGAGAATTAGCCATAATAAGATGGACGTGGTACATTGGCGATCGGTCCTGAGCAGGACGAAGAGGCACAGTAAGCTGCGTGAGCCCAGACTCCAGGGACATACATTAGTATTACAATGATGTCTCCTGCTGAGCTCACACGCGAAGGGAGTGCTACCTTAGGCCCGGAGGACAGAGGTGAAAAAAGGCCAAGCTGCATTCACAGGTGAGTTGGCTCAGTATATATATATGTGCAAGACAAAAACTGGCTGCAGTTTCATTATCTCCTCACTCAGAGGGAGAGGAGGTGTCTGAAAGAAAATAGTGACAGGAAAATCCTCCCCAAAGGCAGTCTTGGATGTGGGCTGCCCCTGGGGAAGGGGTATTCAAAGGCTTAGCCCCTCACCTTGGTTCGGGACATGTCTGAAGAATTATCCCAGCTTCATAGCACACTGTGGGGTCGGGTCAGGCTTCTCTGAGGCTGCACTACAGTCCAACTTCTCCCTCTGCCCAGCCCTGCTTCCCTCAACTCTTTATAGAGGTTATGCCCAAAAACACATCTCAATTATCTCCATCCAGTTCAGCCTGTTTCCCAGGAAACCCAACTTGCAAACAATGAATAAAAAGAACCAGTGAAATAAATCAGGATTAACATTTCTACATTTAGAAAGTTTGTGGGAGGCATGGAGGGATGTTACTTCTGCTTGGAAATTCAAGTTATCAATTTTGATACTTGTTTTTTTAGTTCTCTTATTTCTGATGGTGGAGACATACACCTTGGCTAGAGCTATACCAGAATATAGACTTGGACTGCCACACCGCTACCCAAAAGCAGAGGGCGCTTTTGCCTGGAACATGTGAGAACAAATTATTTTCTCGTTACTTTTCTGCAGCAAGGGGAGTGTAGCTCCCAAAAGTCTAATGCTTGCTGGTGGAATTGAGAGTTCTCTAGAGCTCTATCTATCTATCTATACATAAATATATATAAAGGCAAGGTGGGTAATTAATGTCCAGTACTGGGGGAAAAGACACATACTACAGTATAGGAACAGCCATGCTTAGAGTATGTTACTCAAAGGGCAAAATATGTATTTCTTTCCTCTTTTCCTTTGTCACATTTTTTTTATTGGGCATCAGGTGCACAGAACTGCACTAACCGTAATCCTAAATTCAGAACAGGCTTCCATCATCTATATATAAAAGGCTCTCTCTTATTTGTTTGTTGTTCATTTGTTGGTTTGAATAACATAATAAACAATTGTGAAATCACCACCCAAGAGAAAATGTAAACGATGACAATATGATCCTCCTTGGGATCCAAACAATTCTCCTTGGGTGAGGATCTCATGTGACAATAACATTCACATGAGATCCTCACCCATCCTATCCCCCTGCATCTCACCTTGAAACTTGAGTTCACGTTGTCTTGCTTACTTTTGATATAATTATATTACACTTAACTCTGTTTCTTAATAGCATATACTTTTGTTTTGTCGTTTTTAAATTTATAAAAAAGGGTCTCAATCCAATTTTACTGTATTATATTTCACAATGAAAAGGATTATTTAAAGGTATCATGCAAGATGTAATCTCTGGAGACTTTTCATTTAAAATTATATTCCTGGGCTTCCCTGGTGGCGCAGTGGTTGAGAGTCTGCCTGCCGATGCAGGGGACGCGGGTTCGTGCCCCGGTCCGGGAAGATCCCACATGCCGCGGAGCGGCTGGGCCCGTGAGCCATGGCCGCTGAGCCTGCGCGTCCGGAGCCTGTGCTCCGCAACGGGAGAGGCCACAACAGTGAGAGGCCCGCGTACCGCAAAAAAAAAAAAAAAAAAAAAAAATTATATTCCTAAAATTCGTCCATAGTGTCATATGTAGCTATGTTCATTCATCTTGTTTACTGAATTTTTTCTACCTTCAAGATCCATTTCTGGAAATTCATCTATAGACATCACCTTTTTTTCTTATCTTTTCCTTAAAAAACATTAAAACATTTTTTTCTTCATTTCCTCTCTCCTCTTCCACAACATTCTCGTTTACTTTACTGTGTATCTCATACATGCCTTGCTTCTTCTTTTTCCAACATAGTTTCAAGGAACCCTGGCATCTCTTGTTTAGTTTCAGGAAGAGGCGTGTTTGTTTTCCTAGAAAACCAGAACAGAGAAATTCAAAATGCCTTTAATATAATGCCACATTTGAATACCCCCTGCGCCTACACATCCACCTTGTTCTTGTGGGCCCCTTAAGCCAACCTGAGGCCTTACACCAGTTGAGCTGTTTGTAAAGATTCATTTGGCTGGGCATAAAGAAATCTCCTGCGGCACTGAAAAAACATCCCTCATAGAATAAAGGACCAAGCTGTTGGGCATAATGAAAATCAAGTATTAAACCTAAGCCATACAGGCACTTCACACACCTGGAACAACAGCCTGATGGTTTGGAGAGACAATGGCAGAAAATGAATCTTATGTGTATTCCAGATGGTTCTGAAGGCTCACAGACAAAAAGCATTCATTCTATCCCCTTTTCAGAGCAACTCCAATGAAAATGTCCTCCTACTCTCAGCTAAATTCGAAAAGTTAAGTGGTTAAATAAATGCCTGAGATGGGACAGGTTATCCTTATCCTTCCAACTTGCATATGAATGTGAAGTCGTCTTGCAAGAAGAAATGACAAACACCCAAACGACTGTGATCACACTGACTTCTTCCTAGTGGACATGATGACCAACAGAACGTACAGATCACCACACTGAGATGAATACAGATGAGAGTTTAACACATGCTGAGACCCACAGCGCTGGACAGGCCAGGGTGGGGACAGAGATCCCTCGCTCTGAGGAGTAGCAACAGTGGATGGTGCAGCCACATTTCTGCAGAGACAGAAAGAACGCAGTTCTGCCATTCACAACAGCTTTTAAAAGAGCAAATATTTTCTATTCATTCTAAAGAAAATTATGTTTGTGAGAATAGAAAATTGTGTGGATGCAAATTCTCCAACCTGGTAATTATCTCCGATCCATTTCAATAAGCAAAGGTTTGGGGGAATTATTCACATCTGAATCATTTTCACTGCTTTTTATTGGCAGAATAGATTGGAACTCTATGAATAAGAGACCTTCAACTCTTATTAACATTTTTGCGTACAACTGAGGCTCTCCGGAAATGAAAAGACAAACATCAGTAAATCAATAAAAGAAAACATTATTTTATTTCACCTTGGGCTCAGTCACCCACTGCCTAGCTTCTCTCCATCCTTGGAAATTTTTCTTTTGAGCTGACCCAGCTGGAATGCAGACAGGCGGTGAGGAGGTGGGAGTGGGCATTGCAGCTGAAGGGAGCTGCTTGAGCTAAGGTGAGACTTCACCCAAAGGGAAAAGATGAAGTGACTCCTTTGGTTGGATTGAAGGGTCCACATGGGAAAGTGGTTGTAGAGGAGGCACTTTGTGGAGGAATTTTAATGTCTGGATAATTGGAAGCCGCAGAGGCCACTGGGGTGAGTGTGAGTGTGTGTGTGTGTGTGTGTGTGTGTGTGTGTGTGTAGGGAATGGGTGCTGTCCAAGGACTTCGGCTAGTAAGGGATAGCCATAAGTGGCAATAGACCATTAGAGCACCGTAATGAAGACGGAAGGACTTGTGTCAGACCTACCACAGCTGAAATATTGGCTTGGCTACTTCCTAACTCTGCCACCTTGGGCAAGTTATTTATCTAAGGCCAAGGTACCGCCTCTCCAAAATGGGGGTGATATTAACAATTCCTAATTCATGGGTTGTTTGAGAGGGTTAAACAGAATCATCTCTATAAAGTACTGGACACATTGTAAGACGAAGTATAAATATTAGACATTATCATTTTTATCATCTTCGTTATTATCATTATTATTTCAGGAAAATTAATTCTCTATATGAGATGAGTAGAGATATCCATCCACTACTGCGCATGGCTCTGATGGAAAGAACCCCATTTTCAGCAATACTATAAAGCAACTAAGATAGAGGCTGTTTTCATTTTGAACAGCCTTTAAAAATCTACATTTCTTGGAACAAGCCGTTATAAATTCCTTATTTAAAATATCCTTAGGGCAAAGCCAATTTTACCTCTTTAAATTGCAAAGAATAAACACAGGTGGACTTCAACTTAAGTTTCTCCGTAAACTATTTGTGGGAAAAACTTGGCCCAAGTCTAGAAAAAAGAAATAACTTACATGTTAAAGGCAAGTCCGTGCAGAGAACATACAGGAATGGCTGCATCAGCCAGGGAATCACCTCCCTCAGGGAGGAGCAGGGAGCTACAGATTGTAGCAGATGGGGATTATGTTTTCTTTGTTTGGCTTTAAGGGTTTGAGGCACAAGAACACGATGGAGTTACTCAATTGCAGAGTTAGGCAATTCCATACCCACCTACTGCCTCCAGTTTTCTTTTTATTAAAGGAATGAGGAAATTCAAAGGAACAGCCATGATTATTTTCTAAATAGACGACTTAAAAGTCAAGACTTTTGTTACCTATTTAAGTGGGTGGCTGTGTGAGGTACAGGAAAGCTTACTGACAGAAGGATGGGGTAAGTGAGATCAGATTCCACCTCCTAATTTAGGGACACTATGCACTACCTCATTTATAAGAAAAGGAAAGGGTTTGAATTAGATGGTCCAAAGGTTTCTCCCAGTTCTCAAATTCTGATTCTACATTAGCCACATTTTACATAGCAGTGTCTCCTAACTCCTCCAAACCAGATATGACCTTTCCCTGCATTAAAAACCTGTAAGATTTCCCCCTCTTTTAGAATACTTGCTGTGCTCCACCTTGGATTATAGTTAAGGGTGTACCTGTTTATTTCTCCCTAATTGACTATAACATCCTTTAAGGCAGGAGACATTTTTTTTTTTTTGCGCTACACAGGCCTCTCCCGCTGCGGAGCACAGGCTCCAGACACGCAGGCTCAGCGGCCATGGCTCACGGGCCCAGCCGCTCCGCGGCATGCGGGATCCTCCCAGACCAGGGCACGAACCCGTGTCTCCTGCATCAGCAGGCGGACTCTCAACCACTGCGCCACCAGGGAAGCCCCAGGAGACATTTTTATTCATATTTGCATAATCCAAAAATGGATAGAAAGAATTATACACCACAGCCAAGAGGGACTTATTCCAAGTATCTAAGGCTAATTCAACATTCAAAAATCAATTAATGGGGCTTCCTTGGTGGTGCAGTGGTTAAGAATTCACCTGCCAATGCAGGGGACATGGGTTCGAGCCCTGGTCCGGGAAGATCCCACATGCCGCGGAGCAACTAAGCCTGTGCGCCACAACTACTGAGCCTGGGCTCTAGAGCCTGCACACCACAACAAAGAGCAGCCCCTGCTCGCCGCAACTAAAGAAAGCCTGCGTGCAGCAACGAAGACCCAACAGTCAAAACTAAAATAAATTTTAAAATAAATAAATTTTAAAAAATCAATTATTGTAATCCACCATATCAATAGCCTAAAAGAGAAAAATCATATGATCATAGCAATTAATGCAGAAGGAGCTTTTGACAGTATCCAACTCTCATCAGTGATAAAAGCTCTCAGCAAACTAGGAACAAAGGAGAAATTCCTGAACTTGACAAGTACTATCTTCAATAAATCTATAGCTAACATCAAGCTTACCGATGAGCAACTGCATGCTTTACCCCCTAAAATTGGAATCAAGGCAAGGATGTTCTGTTTTACCACATTGTTCTTCAACATTGTTCTAGAAGTTCTAGCTAATGCACAAAGACAAGAAAAAGAAATAAAAAGGCATACAGATTGGGACTTCCCTAGTGGCACAGTGGTTAAGAATCTGCCTGCCGATGCAGGGGACACAGGTTCCAGCCCTGGTCCAGGAAGATCCCACATTCCACGGAGCAACTAAGCCTGTGTGCCACAACTACTGAAGCCTGCGTGCCTAGACCCCATGCTCCGCAACAAGAGAAGCCACCACAATGAGAAGCCTGTGCACCGCAACGAAGAGTAGCCCCTGTTCGCCACAATTAGAGAAAGCCCGTGCACAGCAATGAAGACCCAACCAAAAATAAATAAAATAATTTTTAAGGCATACAGATCAGAAAAGAAGACATAAAACTACCTTTAGTGACAAATGGCATGATTTTTATATAGAATTCACCCGAAAATCTACGAAGAACTTCTGGAACTAAAAGGCTGATATAGCAAGGTGGCAGGATACAACGTCAATGAACAAAAGGAAAAAAAATTTTATATACCAGTAATGAACAATTGTAACCTGAATTTTTTTCTTTTTTCTTTTTTTTTTTTTTTGTGGCTGCACCACACAGCCTGCATGGTCTTAGTCTCCTGACCAGGGATCGAACCTACAGTGGAAGTGTGGAGTCTTAACCACTGGAAGTCCAGTGAAGTGCCAGGGAAGTCCCCTGTAATCTTAATTTTTTTAATGTTATTTACAATAACACTAAAATATACACTTTGGTATATATCTAGCATAATTTATACAGAGTATATGTGGAAAACTATAAAACACTGATGAAAGAAATCTAAATAAATGGAGAGATAGTTTGCCTGAAAACCAATAAATGTTTGCCAGGGGCTCAAGGGAAAAGTGGGTTGAATATGTGAGGCACAGGAGATTTGGGGGGATGGTGAAATAATTCTGCATGGTACGATAATGGTGGATATATGATACCATGCATTTGTCAAAACCATGAAAGTTTATAGCACAAGGAGTAAACCTTAATGTGTGCAAATTTTAAAATTTCACTCAGAAGATCTTGGAATCCCAGGAAGGAAAGCAGACCGTCAAGAGGATCTAACTGTATTACAAATATATGACACAACATCAACCTCACCGAGTGGGATGGGATGGGATACAAAATGCTAACTTAAGTAATGTTGGAAAGAAGTGGACATGGTATGACACAGGAACTGCACACAGGCACTGTGCTCCAGCTGATGAAGCCTTTTCCCATGAGTGTACAGGTTACCAGTTCAGAAACCACTATACATGAACAAATAAGTAAATGGATAGTGGGTGGTGGGAACCAGATTTCTCACTGTTGGAGTGAGAAATTACAGATAAGAAAGAAGGGAGGGCTAGAAAAATCCGTGTTGATTTTGACTCAAGTTAGAGACGTCAATATGAACTCATGTTTAGCTTAATATAAATACATATAGAAATATCTATAAGTACATATAGATACACCAGTTAGTATACACACACCTATCCCTGCTCTGACAGCTTAGAGGGCCGAGAAGCAATGACAGCTTAGCAGCAAAGAGCACATCTAGCGCCTAGATCTTGATTTCTTTTTTTTTTTTAATTTCTTTTGATGTGGACCATTTTTAAAGTCTTCACTGAATTTGTTACAATATTGCTTCTGGTTTATGTTTTGGTTTTTTGGCCGCGAGGCATGTGGGGGCCTTAACTCCCTGACCAGGGATCAAACCCACACCCCCTGCATTGGAAGGTAAAACCTTAACCACTGGACCACCAGGGAAGTCCCCTAGATCTTGATTTCTTATATCATTCTCCAAAAAAAGGAATGAGAGATCCTTAGGAAAATGGTTGATTCCAGGACTAGGACAAGAAATGTATAGGATGAGCCTAGAACATCTTGCAGTGCCAGCATGTAAGGAAGTACTCAAACACTCACATATACACGCACACACACATACACACACACACACACACTGACAATGCTGGGATTATGTGTCAAAGGGACACAGGAGCCAACTGAAAGAGCTCTCAATGGCCAAAGCTGGAAAAATTTGAGCAAAACAATAAAGTAGTATTTTATTATAACTCAAAGTATAAAATAAACATCCATCAGTCCATACTGATATACATAAATGATTAAATAAATAAACGAATGGGGAAAAAAATCTCTTGTGCAGAAAAATTCCAAATAATTTATGTAGACACTTTGCCTAAGGGAGGTAGAACTCCCCCGCTGAGATTGAAACCAGGCGTATATAGTGGCATAAATCCACTCGGTTTTGTGGTTTTCTCCAACAGCACTTTAGCAAACTGTGTAATAAGAGAGAAAACAGGTATATGAATTGATTCAAGGTTGAGGCTTGAAGCAGGGGTGCAGTAGAAATAGAAGGAGACTAGTATGCCGAAAATGCTTGCAAGCGGGTGGCTGACATCACGCACTGTAAAGTGTAGTCTAACTAGGGAAGGAGGCGAGGCTGTGAGAATGGCAATGACCCGGATGAAAAAGAAGGAGGTCTCCCAGAAGTGTATTGAAGAGCAGCTGGCGATGGAATTGATGAATGGCTTGAAAGATGACGATGACTTTATGTAAGTGCAAAATTGACCAGGGAGACTTGCATTTTGACTATGGCAGGGGATGAGGCGTGACAGGACGGCAGGATTGAAGGGTCTTCAGGCTAAGTTTTTAAGCAGGCCTGAAGGAAGCCTTGAGGGGTGTCAGCCTCTGTACTCCCCTTATCCTGGACCCCCACAAAGCACGTTGTGTCTGTTTAGTGTCACAAATAAAGGGATGGCGAGAGACTACTTGGCTGCGTTTGAAAGGTTGAAATTGGAAACTTCCTATTGTTCATCCACCTCTGAGGAACTGGTTCTTTCTCAATAGCATTGGCGATGTCCTTCATTGACTATGAGTCTGAGCTTCTTTTTCCCCCCAGCTTTGTTGAGGTATGATTGACAAATAAAATTATATACATTTCGGTTGTACACGTGATGTTTTGATAAACGTATACATCGTGAAATGATCTCCACAATCAAGCTAATTCACATACCCATCACCTTATGTAGTTACTGTTTTTGTGGGTGGTGAGAACACTTGAGATCTACTCAGCAAATTTCAAGCATGTGATACATTATTATTAGCTATAATCATCATGCTATACGTTATGTCTGCAGAACTTATTCATCCCATAACTGAAAGTTTGTACCCTTTGACCAACATTTCCCTTTTCCACCCACTTTATAGCCCTTGGTAACCACCATTCTCCTCTCTGTTACTATGAGTTCAACTTTTTTTTTTAGATTCCACATATAAATGATACTATACAGTATTTGTCATTTCTTGCTGGCTTATTTCACTTAGCATGTTGTCCTCCAGTTTCATCCATGCTGTTGCAAATGACAGAATTTCCTGCTTTTAGGGCTGAGTAATATTCCATTCTGTGATATAAATATATATATATATATAATCTTCTTTACCCATTCATTCACTGATGCACACTTAGGTTGTTTCCATATCTTGGCTATTGTGAATAACGTGGCAATGAACATAGGAGTGCAAATATTTTTTTGAGATAGTAATTGCATTTCCTTCAGATATATACCCAGAAGTGGGATTGCTAGATCATATGGTAGTTCTGTTTTTAATTTTTTGAGGAATCCCTGCGCTGGTGTGTTATCATGTTTGTCTTTGTGTTGAAGAGGCTTAGAGAACACCAGCATGGAGATTATGGAGCAAATGAGAGAGGATGTGGTGGATGTTTTAGGTGTAATTATTTCACCTTTGACCTGTTGGAGAAAGGTCTTAAGAATGACAAAAAAAAATTGTTTGAATCTTCCAGAATGTGGGAATAGAGAGTTAAGAAGTCCCGCTCCACAGCAAAACGACAGCTTAACTGGTAAAATAAGGATTTGCTTTCCCTCCCTCATATGGTAATAATTGTTACAATTTGCAGACTAAGAGCCTCTCCACCACCCCACCGCCCAAACTAACAGTATAATCAATTTTCTGTCCTACTTGGCTATACATTTACAACCAGTTTATCTTGGAAATTTCATCAGTGAGTAAAGTAACATGGCTCAGTGTTATATGTTACAAGATAGCTTGAGTTTTTTTTTTTTTTGAGATGAGTATTTGGTTACAACTGCCTTAAAATTTCTGCAGGCTAAATTCATTGCAGCTCTGTCCTATAACATAGAAAATTCGATTTGATGACTCATTGTAAGTAAGAGCAGAGTCAATATTAATGTCTTACAGGACTCTTGGCCCTGTATAAAGGTATCCCCTGGCCCTCGTCTATGGTATTGTGGTGTAGCAATCGATTCCAGCACATTACCTAGCCTAATTCCTCAATTTTAATAATAGGATTTTAAAATTTTTATTTATTTTATTTATTATTATTTTTGGCTGCGTTGGGTCTTCGCTGCTGCGTGCAGGAATTTCTCCAGTTCCGGCGAGCACGGACCACTCCTCTCTGCAGTGCGTGGGCCTCTCATTGCAGTGGCCTCTCCTGTTGTGGAGTACGGGCTCTAGGCATGCGGGCTTCAGCAGTTGTGGCACACGGGCCCAGTAGCTATGGCCCACAGGCTCTAGAGCGCAGGCTCAGCAGCTGTGGCACACGGGCCTAGTTGCTCCGTGACATGTGGGATCTTCCCCGACCAGGGCTTGAACCCGTGTCCCCTGCATTGACAGGCAGACTCCCAACCACTGCGCCACCAGGGAAGCCCCATAATAGGATTTTAATCCTATATTCCATCTCTATTGATTTTTAAAACATTGTTCATTGATTTAGTTAGCAATGTACATTACGGGTTCTATTACCTTAATTCACTGATGCTCAAAGTTTTAAAAATCTCCATTAGGGGAAACACAATATTCATGAAAAAGTATCTGAAATACCGTCTAGCTATACCTGCAGAATCTCTATGTTTAGAAAGAACTGGAGAATTACATTCTTCAGTCAAACTGCTAGGCAACTCAGTTGTACTTGGACATTTTGCCAATAGCCCAGGCTGAGCAAAGCTACACAAAACAATTTTGAAGAGTTTAGTGCTTACTATAAAGACATTTTTGAGGATGAAATTCTCTGTATCCTCTCAGTGTCTTCTCTCTAGGAAGACCTACCTGTGGAAATTGCTACCGTGTCTCACTACCAGCATAGTTATATTTCTTCCCAGCAAATTTTTATAGGTACAGTCAATCACACCACTGATGAGTTCTCCCTTTTCATATTTGCTTTTTGAAAGCGTAAAACAAAATTGGTGTCTCGGTGACAGTAAACCAACAAGATCCGGCAGCACTGTTCCCTGCACTAAACCTAACCCAGGCTTGATTTTATCTTTCCTGCCTTCTCATCTGTTAATTTAAACTTTATTTTCTTATTATATATATGTATTTCAGTAATCTGTTTTAAATTCTTCCTGGAACAAAGAGAGGAATTTCTAATGTCCCTAAAGAAACCTTTCTTGGAATGTGCTTCCTGCTAAATTAAATGAAAATTCTGAGGGCATTTCAGGTAGCCAAGTAGAAAAAAAACATTGTGTTTCATCACAAGGGTCCTCCTTTAAATGCTACTCTTCAACCTACTTTACCAGCCTGTATAGAATGTCGCTGTGAGGGAAGAAAGAAAAGATCTTTTGTAACTCATTTTTTTTTTTTTTTTTTTTTTTGCAGCACGCGGTCCTCTCACTGTCGTGGCCTCTCGCGTTGTGGAGCACAGGCTCCGGATGCGCAGGCTCAGCGGCCATGGCTCACGGGCCCAGCCGCTCCGCGGCATGTGGGATCTTCCCGGACCGGGGCACGAACCCGTGTTCCCTGCCTCGGCAGGCGGACTCCCAACCACTGCGCCACAAGGGAAGCCCTGTAACTCAGTTTTGAAGGCCTTTTGACGAGCCTTGAATCTCTAATCTGGGGAAGCTCAGGCGGATGAGTGGAGTAAATATCCAAACACCATTCTCTGAGAGGCCAACGTGGTATTTCTGGTCAGGACTCATTGTTCTGAGCTATCAGCACTAGGACCCATGGCTGTGATGGAGTCACGTGTCCAGTGCAGTGGTGCTTGTGGCAGCATCCTAGACAGGACCTTGTCTATGCCTTGCCTCCCTTTGCTTCTGTCTGAGTTCAGTTCAAATCTCTGTAATCCAAACTGTGAGCAATTGGGTCTGTGAGCCAAATAATTCCCACTCAAGAAATTCCTTTTCTTTTCAGATCCACAGATCCAGTTTTGTGGGTTGTTTCTACAAATCTTGAATAGTACGTAGGACCACTCTCATTTTCTTTTTCTTTTTAAAATTTTTTTGGGAGTATAGTTGATTTACAATGTTGTGTTAGTTTCAGGTATACAGCAAAGTGAATCAGTTATACATATACATATTTATATCGACTCTTTTTTAGATTCTTTTCCATATAGGCCATTATAGAGTATTGAGTAGAGTTCCCTGTGCTTTACACATATACCATAGATCCTTATTAGTTATCTATTTTATACATAGTAGTGTGTATACACTCAATACACCCAATCTCTCAATTTATCCCTCCCCCACCTTACCTCCTGGTAACCATTAAGTTTGTTTTCTACATGTGACTCCTGTTTTGTAATTAAGTTCACCTGTACCCTTTTTTTAGATTCCACATATAAGCAATATCATACAATATTTGTCTTTCTCTGTCTGCCTTACTTCACTCAGTATGACAATCTCTAGGTCCATCCACGTTGGTGCAAATGGATTATTTTGTTCTTTTTATGGCTGAGTAATATTCCATTGTATATATGCACCACATCTTTTTTTCCATTCCTCTGTTGCACTCTCATTTTCTTAAGGAGAGAGGCTGACACTCTGGAGCTCTGGGAGGTCCCACTTTCTAATTCAGAAAGTAAATATGATAATGCTGTCAGGCAGGTGGTCCCAGACTTGATATAAGCTCTGACAAAGGAGGGAAAAACAAAGGGCAGAATTTATTTTGTCTTAGAAGATGCTGAAGAACACAAATGTCGTATCACCTTTTTTTATTTTTTAGGATGTTCTTAGCTCCAAATAACAGAAATCACGACTCATCAAAAAGGCTTAAACAATGGGAGTATCTTGGGTAGATTCAGGCATTATGAGACCTGAAGGCTAATACAATCTTTGAGGCTCTCTTCATGCAAAAGAATGCAAAATTACAAATTTAATACTGCTCTCCAGGTCTTAGAAAGTCCTATGCAGGAGAAACACCCTGATTCTTAAGCTTTGTGTTAAAATGATTTATACCTCCCATCACTAGAAGTCTAGAAGTAAATTTGTAATAGGTAATGAATTCAGCAGTTTGATGATATCACAAAAGATGTAGGTTCCTGGGCTTCCCTGGTGGCGCAGTGGTTGAGAGTCTGCCTGCCAATGCAGGGGACACGGGTTCGAGCCTGGTCTGGGAAGATCCCACATGCTGCGGAGCAACTGGGCCCGTGAGCCACAGCTACTGAGCCTGCGCGTCTGGAGCCTGTGTTCCGCGACAAGAGAGGCCGCAATAGTGAGAGGCCCGCGCACCACGATGAAGAGTGGCCCCCCGCTTGCCACAACTGGAGAAAGCCCTCACACAGAAACGAAAACCCAACACAGCCATAAATAAATATTAAAAAAAAATAAGATGTAGGTTCCTTACAGATTTACACTGTACCATCTTCAGCATATCCTTTTCAAGTTATCTCTCCTTGTGGTTACAAGGTGGTTACTAAAGTTCTAGGCAACAAATAAAAACACTAAAATATCCAAAAGATGATGATGGTCATTGCAATAAGGCAAGGAAAAAGAAATAAAAGTCATAAGGATGGAAAGGAAGAAGAAAAACTGTTTTATTTGCAGATAACATGATTATTTACTTAGAAAATTAAGGCATCTACTAAACGACTACACAAACTAATAAATTTAGCAAGGTCACAGCATATGAGGTGAATGTACTTCACTGTGTTTTTATAAACTAGAAGTAAACGATTAGAAAATTAAATTTAAATATAATTCAACATACAGTAGGATCAAAAAATATTTAGGAATAAATTCAACAAAATATGTGTTAGACCTCTACACAGAAAACTATAAAACATGTCTCAGAGAAATTAAAGAAGGTCTAAATAAACGAAGAGATAAGTCATATTCATGGAGTGGAAGACGATATTGCTACTATGTCAATTCTCACTAAGTTTAACCAGCACAATTATAATCATAATTCCAGGAGGATTTTGCATCAAACATGACAAGCTGATTCTCAAATGTGTATAGAAATCCAAGCTGTCTAAAATATTGAAAGGAATCTTTGAAAAGTAATAATAAAGATGTACTTTAAAGATATAGTAGTCAAGATACTATTAGATACTATTAGAATAAAGATAGACATATAAACTAATGAAACAGCATACCAACTCCAGAAATAGATCCTCAGTTATATGGCTATTATATTCTCAACAAAGGCACCAAAGATATCCAATGAGAAAAAGAATAGTATTTTGACAAATAGTTATGGGAAAACTGGATATGTATATGGAAAAGAGATGATTCTCAACCCTTACTTCATATCATAGTCCAAAATTAAATCAAGATAGATTATGGACCTAAACACAAAAGCTAAAGCAATAATAATTTTAAAGGAAAACAGGAGAAATTCTTAATGACTTTGGAGTGATAGTAAGTTTCCTACAGAGAATGAATAAAAGAAAAAGATGAATAAATTAAATTTCATCAAAATTAAAACTGCTTATCCAAACTCACTATTGAGAAAATGTGTATGGAAGCTGCAGACTGGGAGAAAATATTTGCAAAATATATTTCTGATAAAGAACTGGTATGTAGGTTGTGTAAATAATTCCTACAAATTAATAATATAAAGAAGAGCACCTCAATTAAATAGGTAAAATATTTCAATAAATACTTCACAAAAAAGAATGTATGAAATGCTGATAAACACATGAAAAAGTGCTCAACATTATTAGTCACCAAGGAAATGAAGTACCACTGTATACCCACCACAATGCCAAATTTGGACTAACAGAGACTTGCATATATTTTTTTGTAGAGTGTAATATATTACAACCACCCAGGAAAACTTTCTTATAAAATTAAACATACATTTTCCCTATAACCCAGCAATCCTACCTCTAGGTGGTTACTCCAGAGAAATAAAGACAAGTTTCCACAAAAAGACTTGCATAAAATGTTTATAGCAGCTTTACTAAAAATAGTCGAAAACTGGAAAAATCTCAGATGTCCATTCGTAGATGAACGCACAGCTCCGATATATTCATATAATGAAATACTACCACATAATTAAAAAGGAAGAAACTACTGATGCATGCAAGGACATGAATGAATCTCAAAAACCCTACGCTGAATGCAAAGAGTCTTACACGAAGGAGTACACAGATGTATGATTCTATTTATATAAAAGTCTAGAATAGGTAAAATTAATCTATGATAGAAGAAAAAAAAAAGAACAGTCGTAGCCTCTTGGGGGAAGAGGTAGGGTTGACTTAGACGGGGAATGAGGGAAATTTCTGGAGTGATGGCAATGTATGTTGATAGGGATTTGGGTTACACGAGTGTATGCACTTATCACTTAAGATTTTTACATCTCATTTGAAAATTTTACTTCAAAAGAAAAAATTATAAACATATAATGACCTCTAGTTAATATTACATGTCTGAATTATCTAGTGAGAAGGGTAGGCATGTCTATAATTTACTTTGAAGTGCATTAAGAAATAAGATGGATTGATGGAATTACAGATGGATAGATATGTGATAAACCAAATACAGCAAAATATTAGTAGTAGAATCTTGGTGATACACATATGTGTTTACTGCAAAAATCCTTTATCTTCGCTAAACGTTGTTTCATAATAAAATGCTGGGGAAAGAGGCCCAGAAAAAAAATTGTTTTATTCTTCTGAGTCTCTTTTTATGAGCAATGAAGCCTTTCCCCAAATAATAGAAGAATTTCCCTCATTTCTCATTTGCAGGAAGAGTGGTATCTTAGAGCTGGCTCATTGTGGCTTGCAAGAGTCAATTGTTAAATTTTCAGGAATTTTGTGAACCAGTTGATGTCACGTTGGAGTTTGAATTCACTACAGGGGGAGTATTCACACCAGAGAAATTGTTGAATGCTCCAAATCAGGACTTTTTTAAAAAAAAGAGCCAGTTGTTAAATATTTACCAATACACCACTGCCCACTCTCAACAAACCTCTGACATAGAAAACAAAACACAATGATAGGCATAAATTAAGGAAAATACATCTGAGTTACAAGTCAGAATGCCAACACCGGAACCAAATTAGGTCTCTTCCGGCATGGAAGAAAGGAAAATGACTAATGGATAGGCTAGTAACAGTCTGACACACACTTACACAGACTCACAGTTCAAAAGAGTATATAGTACTGTTTTGGTTCAAAAGGATACACAGTAAAATCTCTCCTCCCACCTCCCTCCATTTTCCCGCCCTTCCAGTCAGCCAGTTCTCTGACTGGGTAACCAAAATTACCTGTTCCTTGCACATCCTGCCAGTAAGATTACATGCATATACAAGCAGATGGCATTTTTCTTCTCACAGTGATAGTATACTGCTACTCTGCTTTAAAACCTTGTTGTGTATGTTTTTTTTTTAACCTAACTTTGTGAAATTCTACCCACATTCTCATTTTTTGGTGATTGCATGGTTTCTATTATATGAATATAATGCAATGAATTTAACCTAGCCCTAGACGTGGATATACAGGTCGTTTCCAGTCTTTATTATTACAAATTATGCTGAAATAAATTATAGAGTATTTCCCACATATGAGATCAATTCCTAGGAGTAGAATTGTGGTGTCAAAGGGGATTTGCAACTCGTAATTTGAATGTTATTGCCAAATTGCCCTCCACTGACAATTGTATCAATTTAGAACACCACCAGCAATGACTGAGTGCCTGTTCCCGCAAAACCTCACCATCAAAATGTGCTAAATCTTTGCTAATCAGATAGGTGAAAATTGCTTTATTGAAGTTTTGATCTACAATTCTCTTAACACAAGTGAGGTTGAACATCTTCTGATGGTTAACAAACATTTGTACTCTCTTTTTTAAGAACTATTTCTATAAACATTTGTAAGGTGCATCCTTTTCATAACAAATGTGTAAGGAACTCTTCTCATACAGTAAGGATATCTGCACTATGTTTGTTTTTTAAGTTGCAAATATTTTCCCCAGTTTGTCATTTTTCTTTTGACTTTGCTTAGTTTTTTTTAGATATGCATGACTTTTTTCATTTTTATGAGGTTGGTTTATTGACATCTATTTAATGTATTCTAGTTTTGTTGCCATACTTAGAAGGTTATACTTATTATGTGAGTATTAAAAAATATGCCATAATTTCTTCTATGACTTTTATGGTTACACACTTTTCATCTAAATTTTTGTCCTTTTGCAATTTACCTTGGTTAAGGTAGGCAGTATGAACCGTATTTGCTTTTCTCAGTGACTGCTCAGCTGCCCCAGTACTGTTTAATACTATGATTTATCACTTTTCTGAAAACACAGCATGGTCTAATTTATTAGTTATCTTGTTTTTCTGTTACTTAATTTTTTAATGATCAATTTTATCATTTCTATATTTCCTTCTGCTTCCCTAAACATTTTTTGTTCTTTTTCTAACTTCATGAGTTACGTGCTTAATACATTTCTCTCCATTCTTTCCAGATTATTACTATAAATATTTAAGGACATGAATTTTCCTCTGATTTAGATGTATCCTAAAGGTTCTAAAATGTAGTGGTTTAATTCTTTTATTAAATTTAATCAGATAAAAATAATAGCTATAAATTCTATTAGGAATCATCACACAACAAACATCTGTATACACACAGGCTAGTTTAATAAAAAGACTACAACTATTAATATCAAAGCCTCCTGTGTACCCTTCAATCTCATTGGCTTATTTCCTGCTTATAGGTAACCACTATTCTAAAAATTTTTCTTCATTTATTGACCTTATTGATATATTTTTAACTTTTTAATGGATTCACATAGTGTGCATTCTTCAATGACCTGTGTTTTTACTCAAATTACGTTCCTGAGATTTATCTATGATTTTGCATATAACAGTAATCCATTTATTTTCACTGCTATATACTATTACATTGTATAAGTATACCACAATTTATTATTTTCCTGTTAACAGACATTTGAGTTTTTCCCAGTTTTTTTTATAATTATAACAGTGTTATTATGAAATCTTGTACCCCGGTACCTATATGTCTCTGGTAACTGTGTGTGAGAGACTCTCTATGTAGTTAATAGAGGGATTTCTAGCTGATAGAAATAGTGTATGTATAGACAAATTACTAACTAATGCCAACGTGTTTTCTAAAGTGATTTCTAAAGTTATTACAGATTCCTTTGCTATCAAGAGGATATAGACGTCTTGGATGCTTTATGTATTCACCACCTTTGCTATTGTAAGAATTTTAATTTGTCCAATTGGTTGGGTATGAAATTGGATCTCACTGTGGTGATATTTTGTATTTTGATGATGATTAAGAAGGTTAGGCATCTTTTTACATGTATATGGGCAGTTTGACTTCCTTCTCTGTAATTCCTTATCAAGTTTTTGCCTGTTTTTCGATTAGGTTTTTTTGCCATTTCTTTTTGTTTTATAGATTTCTTTATATATGTTGGATGTATGTGGGATAACACAAATTATATGTGTTGAATGTTTTAGCTATTCTAGGTATTGCAAATACCTTCTGTATACTCGCTGTATACTAAGTAGCTCCATTTTCTTACTGTAAAATTTCTTAGTCTGAAAAATTCATGTGGTATGAAAGTAAATGAGGAATTTAGAGAATCCATAGACGCAAGTGCTGGCAAAAACACTATGTACAAGAAAGACAAATCTATACAGAATAAGTGCCTTACATACGAACGAGTTCCAATCTGAGAGCATGTTTGTAAGTCCAATTTGTTCATAAATCCAACAAAGTTAGCCTAGGTACCCAACTAACACAATCAGCTGTATACCGCTGCTTTTACGCTTGCTTCTGGACAGCCTGGGCTTGAAATAAAGACACTGTACTACTGTACCCTATACAGTACTGTACAGTGAAGTACACAAAAGCACAACCACTTGTAGAGGATGCACACACGTGACAATGTATGTGACAATGTACGGCCAGACGTGAACTAACTTACGTGATTGGGCATGCAAACGCACGTTTGCAACTTTGAAAGTTTGAAACGTGAAGGTTCGTAGGTAGGGGACTTACTGTACAGAATATATATCTCTTCCAGCAAAGACAACATGATGTCCTCCATGCGGAAGGAGTCCAATGTAATCAGCGTATCACCAGCTGGTCACCTGGTCCCATAGTACCATGCCAGAGGCTCTGCATTAGATTCTAGTATTGGCTAGAAGGTCATTCATCCATGAAAACCACATCAATCTTAGTGGAGGGGAAATCTATTGATCCCATGCAAAACACTCTGTTTTCCATGATAGAATGTGAATTCCAGGAAGATAAAAAACATATGGGTGTTAATTCCTATTGCATACCCTGCACCTAAGCTGGCGCCTTGCACTTTGAATGAATCAATGAAATAATGAATGAATATTGAGTTTTAGTTCTGGTTTTCTTGGGACTTGGAGTGACTATACAATGCTGAGGTAGTCTCCCTTTTATGTATTGCCTTTCGATTACCCTGTGCATATATATGTTTCTTCTCACTATCTGAAATATCCTAGCCAATATAAATTTTCAATTGTCCTTTACCCTCAACACTGCTTCTCAAGAGAGTAACAGGTTCACTGATTCTCTTCCTTTACATTCTTTGACATAAACTGACAATTATTTAATTGTTTTATTGTAGAATTATTTAATTCTACAAAAGGTTTAAAGCTCTATATTGTAATGGGATTAGTCCTGGAATCAGACTAAAAAGAACAGTATAAACAATGCAATTAATGCTTTATGGTGATAGGATTATGAATGTTTAGGGGGGAAATGTTTTCTGATATGATACAACTTACTGCAAAATATTTTTAAGTGAAAATTTAAATTTAATCCAAGTATTCAGAATGTATAATATAATCTTGTTTACCATCACCCAGCTTCAACAATGATTAATTCATGGCCAATTTTATTGACCTGTACTTACATCCCTTCCCTTCTCCTGTATTATTTTTAAGCAAATTCTAGGTATCTTATCACTTCACCCGTAAATAGTTGAATATATAGCTCTAAAAGAACTATTTTTTAACAAAATCACAATGCTTTTTTCATATCTTAAAAAGTAAACATAATTCCTTAATTTTATTAAACACCCAGTCAGTATTCAAATTTCCAGTAGTCTCGGATGTCATAAACAACTTTCATTTTCATAGTTTATTTTATTGACTTGGGATTGAAATAAGATTTACACGTAGCAATTGATTATTAATGGCAACTGTTTTTAGCAACTGTTAAAATAAGTAGCTGTGTTAAAAACATAGCAACTGTCTTTAAAATCTTTTTTAACTGGTAGGTTTTCTTGTTCTGCTGTCCTGGTCCCCTTCCTCCTCTCTTTCCCTCCCCCTGCCCACTCCCCCTCCACTCTCTTCTCTTTTTCTAGCTCTCCCTCTGCCACTCTCCCTTACTACTGTTTGTTGAAGAAACTGGGTTGTTTGTTCCACAGAGGTTTGTTCCAAACTTTGGTTTTAGTTGACATTTTAAAAAATGCAAATCTTATTCGGAAATTTGTGTAAACAACTTACAGGTGTAGAATGTTTCACCAACTCCAGATCTGGTTCACATTTAACTGAAAAATTACCTTCTTATGGTGAGCTATCAAAAGACATCACTATAGGGGCTTCCCTGGTGGCGCAGTGGTTGAGAGTCCACCTGCCGATGCAGGGGACGCGGGTTCGTGCCCCGGTCCAGGAAGATCCCACATGCCGTGGAACGGCTGGGCCCGTGAGCCATGGCCGCTGAGCCTGTGTGTCTGGAGCCTGTGCTCTGCAATGGGAGAGGCCACAACACTGAGAGGCCCGCGTACCACAAAAAGAAAAAAAAAAAAAAAAAAAAGACATCACTATATTTGTTACTATGATTCAAGGGCTCTGCATTTCTCACACGTAAAAAGTGTATATTATTGTTATCAAGAAGAAGAGAGTTAAATCAAACTGAAGATCTGTTCTTCATCTGAGTATAGATTTCTAGCTCCAGTTAGGAACTGGTACGTGATGCTTTCTCTCCCCACTCCCACACCTTTGTACCCATGAGCAACATTTGTTTGACAGCAAAATATTAGCCCTGGAGACTTGTACTGACAGAATTTTACTTCATCTTTATTTAGTAACTTGATCTCCATACGACCAATAGCAACATGATTTCATTTGACACCAATATCACCTCGAACTTGAACAGAAAATGTACACAGTTATTTGTGATAACTTTGTACCCATTCAAGTACATGATGGGTTTTGACTTTTCTTCAAAGTTCATTATGGGCAGCATGTCACAATACAAGCAGAAATAATATAATAGCAGAGGTAGATTTTCCTATCAGGGTCATTTAAACACCAAGCTTCCTCTTCTCTATTGCCTGGAGTGAGTAACCTATCCTGGTTTGAACTGCCAATTGCTTCAACACCAAGAGAGTACAAATGACCAGTGTGTAGATTAATACAGCTTTGTTTTTAGTTAGTCTGCCTGGAGCTGGAATGGACATATGCACTGACTTCTAGAAACGATGAAATTTATAGTAAGGTATCTGCTTACACTTATAAATATGATTTACTTTTTGGTTTTTAATTAACCTAATGGAAACATATAATTTCTTTTGTGAAATAATATGTGTTTTGGGCAAAAACATAGCAAAAAGGCAATGTTTTTCAGGGCCAGGCTGAACAACTTCATATTCTTACCCACTGAGATTTAGGTTTGTCTTTAATTTTTATGCTTTTAAAAATGTACTGTTTGGTAACAGAGTAAGTCATGATCATGATCCCTTAAAATCATAAACTTTATGTGTAATAAAGGTTCTACCCATTGAAAGTGTTTGTGAAGTGACCAAAAAAATTTCTGTAAGAAATAAACCCTAATTTTGAATTTGAGATCATTTGTATTTTATATCGTATATTTGGGAGTGAATATTTTGCAAAGACAAAACATCCCATTACAGTTATAATTTAGTCACTGCTTTGAGCTGTCACCAAATCTAACAAAATTATGATGTCTGGCATTGTTACCTGCCACTAACATAAGGGACATCTATCAAACAGTGTGCACAGTTCTGGCACTCATGATTCCATTGCGCCCTGTGGGTTCATTTCTTCCATATTTGGAAAGGAGCAAAGTTCTATGATAGGCTCACTAAGCTTCAGACTTCATGAACAAGTAACAGCTTTGATGAGGCCCCTAAAAATGCTTTCATTCACTGTTGAAAAATGGGCACTTCACTCCTAATCTTGCATGATAATAACTTGTTCTCAAACTAAATTTTTTTTAAAGTCAAACATATTATATCCTTTGGGAAGAGATTATTAGAAATCAGAATTTGGGATCTGGGTTAAAATAAAATCGGTAGGAATTAACTACTTAACGTTATTAATTCCATTCTATATTCTGATTTCCAAAACTGAACAAAACACAAGGCCCCAGGTCAGGAACTTTCTAAAACTGGTTCCTGCGGTCCAATAGGCCACCTTCCTCTGTACCAAAAGTTAACTTCAACAGACAGCTGGAGATAAAACATTTCCCTCTGCAGATGATCTGAACACTGGCCACTCTTCCTAAACATGAGAGAATTTGCTGGCTAACTTCAAGTAAAGAGAAGGTTTATGGGGGTGAGCCAATTTGCTATTCATACCATTGGGGTGCCTATTTCATGAATGAACATAAACATTTATATAAGCACACACAAATACAAACATACAGGTTAGAGAGTGAAGGGGCACCTTTTCACATTTGTTGGAGGTGGGAGAATTGTAAGGTCTTCCACTGACTATTAGCTAAGTATCCCTCTTCATCAATTTTTAACACCCCCCTCCCAGTCACCGCCACTCCAACTAATCTCGAAGCTCACCCTATCTTTAAGGAGATTCTCCTTGATGTTTAGTGAGCTCAACAGCTTTGTCATAAATCAAAGTTCATCGGTAATTCACCTCCTGACAAGTAGTCCTCCTGAGTGCTTATTTTAGAGGATTTCCTTTTGGCTTCTCCTACTTAATCACCACTACTTCAGACTACTCAAACCTGTGACCAGACAGACTACTGTTTCCGTTGCCTGCCTTCTCTGGAACTGTTGCCCCATCCCAAATCAGACCTGCGCAAAGTCTCTCCAGATTACAATAACAGATCCCCTATATGCTCCCACCTCCCCCAACAGACCAATTCTATCCTTCCATAGAAGACTTCTTTTTCAATATGTCAAAGCACACTGGCAGGGGCTAAAAGGTGGGAGTACCACATATAAGTACTTCCTAACTGTAAGTATTTTATGGCTTAGTAATTTTCCTCAACAATGTTCATTTTCTTTTCCACCAGTGAAATTGTTTCACCTTGAAAGTCTGGGAGAATTACATCCTGGGGTTCTGAGAATAAGTTCAAATACTGATTGAGAATAAATTCAAGAGACAAAAGCCATTTTCTGCCCTTTATAATTACCCCTGACCTCATTCTGTTTACTCAAAGAGAACAAACGCTTTCAAGGTCCGACTAAGTCACCTCGGAAAGGTGGCTACCCATAAGCTACCAGACATTTCCCCCAAGCTCCCTGGGGCACAGGCAGCTGTGAGGGAATGTGACAAGCACCTGGAAAAAGATTTTTCCACTTGGCTGTGATATTCAGGAGAAATGGCACTTCTGCCGGCCTCGAAGATTCAGAATGTACCCAACTATGGAATTTCAAAACGATCTCTTTCTGAAGTCAAATCTAACACGGATCTAGTCTCAGCAAAGGATAAGGTGGGGTATGGGGACGTCAGGAAAAGAGAAAGGTAGGGATTCGATCTACTGATTGCTGGATTGGGACTTAAAAAGTCCCAGGGCCCGAGGGCTTGCGTCCTGGGGCAAGAGCTGGGAAGTCTGGACCCGACGCCTGCACGTGGAATCAGGAATCCCCTGTTCTCGGGATCCCTCCCGTCCAGCTCCGTGCCCAGGATATTGGGGTCCCCCAGCCCGAGAGCGGCCGCAGTGGAACTTGGCTCGGATGTCCCGTGGGGCCCGCTCACCCGCTTGTCCGCGGTCGCCTCACCCAGGGTGTCTATCACCTCTCTGACTAGGGCCGCCGAGGAGGCCCAAGGGTCGTCGGCTCTCGGCGCCCGGAGCGGTCAATCCTTCCCCCACCTGGAAATGCGGGCTCTGGTTGCCAAGGAAATCGCCGCCTCGCCCCGGCGGTGCCCCCTACCCATCTCCCTTTCGTCCCGCCTGTCGCCTCCTGGCTCCGCATTTCCTTGAGCGCCCCCCAAGACGTACAAAAGTGAGGCAGGAGAGCAAATTTAAACTCGTTCCCTACGCCTCTCTTGCGACCGTCAAGGCGCTCGAAGAGCCGGCGAGGCCGCCCCGGGTGGGAGGGGATCCTGTGCCCACCGTGCGGATCCGCGGTGGATTCTCCGCAGCGGCCAGGCCCGGCGGGAGCTCGAGGCCGAGGGAGGGGCCGAGACGCACCCCCGAGGAAGGCGGGGCTGCGGGGACCCCTGCGGCCCACTCCCCCAAGCCTCTCTCCCTGGATGTGGCCCCGCTGCAGCAGGGTGGCTGGGCTGGGCTGGGAGCTTGTCTGGCAGCTTCTACTGAGCAGCTAATAGTATAACAACCCGGCTTTGATAAATCTGAACTAATTACCCCTCTTAATTAAAGTCTTTAGCAGTTGTTTCACTGTTTTGGCAAGAAAACAGGAGAGACTTGCAGTTAGAAAACACCAGAGCCCGAGCTCACAGCGGAGATGCTGATTAACACTTGAAGCATTTCAAGGACCTGGCACCCGCCACAGTTTGGTTTTCATCCATTTTTCCTCCTTGAATGGAAGTATATTCGTCTATAAACATATACACACACATAAAAACATGCAGGCTCCCTTTGCCAGCTATGTACCAGTCAGTATGTGCGTTCAGGATGCAAACAATAGACCCCTGTCCACATGATATCATTGTAACGCCTGTGTGGGGACGTATATTACACACAGCTCCTATAGATATGTTGTTCCCACTTAACTTTGCACTACAAATATATCAGATGGTCCAGGACAAAGACGTGCTTCTGTTAGAAAGCTCCACATCTTCTGTCTCTGAACTTACTGAATTTCATTACTTTACCAAAGTTGTAACTATTTGGAGAGACTATTATTTGCTCCTGGTGAATTTTTCAGATGAAACATTGGGTGGTACTAACCCAGGGTTGAACTTCTTAAAAAGGAAGAAAGAAGGCTGAGGGGGTCAGAATCAGGGATCCCTAGCTGAATAATATGAACAGAGCCCTGAAGGTTGTTGATTAAATAAGCATGTTCCAAGGATTTATTTCCAACAGTCAATGAATCAGTTTTCACGTGCAAGAATCAAAATTCAAATTCATCCATAATGAACCATCCTTATCTAATGTGTATGTGTTTGTATGTGTGTGTGCTGATGAATGTGGACTGTGCCTTTACAGGCACACACATCTATGCGTGTATATATAACATACACACAGAATTGGGTTTGCTTGTTTGGTTTTTTTTTAACCTCAGGGAAAGAGGAACTGGTAATAAACAGTCGGCAGGCATCTTGAGACCACAGAATCAACACAATGGAAGTATATACAATAATAAAATTAAAATGGTGCAGCATTCCCGGGTAGGATAATACAGATCTCAATAAATACAGCAGAAATTTGTGTTTAAAAAGCAAAACAAACACGATCTCTCCACCCGAGATGAAAATTCTTTGCAAATTAAAAAAAAAATCAGAAAACAAACCCCCAAATTTTCTCATAATTGTTAGTGCCTATATAGGATATAATACACAAAACCATTTAGCAGGTGCATGCAAGAGGCGAAAGGCCGGGGAATTCAGAGGCTTCTGGTTGGCGCTAATGTGTAAGGCCCAACATGCCCTGGGTTCTACAGGTGAGCCTGGGTAGAGAGGTCCAGCTCTATTCGGCTGCTGTCTCAGTAGTGGGGACCCCGGCTGGGGCTGGGAAGGGACTTCGGCCTTGATCACTGGTGGCCCGGGGGGAGCCCAGGCTGCAGGGGCCCAGGGGGCGGCAGCGGCGCGGGCAGCGGCTGCTGTAGAGAGGGGGACGGGTCCGCTCCCGGCTCCCCAGCAGAGGTGCAGGGCAGCCCCAGGCCGCTGTCATGCAGCTTGCGGACGTGCTTCTTGAGGTCAAAGTTCCTGCAGAAGCCCTTGCCGCACGTGGGGCAGGTGAAGGGCTTCTTGTCATTGTGGGTGTGCATGTGGAATGTGAGGTTGTAAATCTGGTGGAAAGCCTTGTTGCAGATATTGCACTTGAACTGCTTCTCCCCGCTGTGGGTCAGCTTGTGGTTTTTGTAATTCCCTGAAACAGACAAATGACAGGGACGTGGATCTGAAAAGAAAGCTTGGAACGGGAAGAGCAGACGATTGAAGGACAACGAGTCTAGAGAAGAGGGGCCACAGCGCGGAGGGCCGGTACAGTTCTATGCTGCCCGCCTGCACTTCGCTCCCCAATTTTATTTTTAAACATCAGCAGTGAGGTCGTTCCCTCCACGTTTTAATACAACAGTTATTAATCCAATTCTATAAAACGAGGACAAGCGGTTAAAAAGAAATGCCCCCTCTGTATCTGAGCCATGCCTTTCTCTAGTACTCATCACACTTGAGGGTAGGACGTTGGAATGGCAACACATGCGCTGGTAACTAGCTGCACTTAACAAATCGTTTTCTGAAATACCCCCCAAAGTTGAGGGCTTTTGGTAAGACTACTGCGAAAGACAACGCCTCCTGGGTTCGATACCTTTTTGATGAAATCCTTTGCCACAGAATTCACACACAAATGGTTTGTAGCCTGCGTGTATTCGGGTATGCGTGTTTAAAGTAGAACTTCTATTAAATGCTTTGCCACACTGGTTACATTTATGAGGTTTTTCCTAAGCGGAAAGGAGAAAAAGCAGAGACGTTAAGGTATTTTGCTGTTCAGTGGAGTCTGAAAAACTCACAAACACTGTAATGCTCTTCCTCATGCTTTTAAGCAAAACAAAGGCAAACAATACCTGGCATTTCTCTCTCTCACAGCCGGCACATTTTAAACAAACCTTACGCTAAAGAGTAAGAGTTGATCGGCCATTAAAAAAAAAAAAAAAAAAAAAACCGTTCGGAAATAAACCAGGTGAAATTGAGACAGCCGAACACACCTGGGTGTGGATGATCTTGTGCCTGCACAGGGTGCTGGCTTGCCGGAAGCCCTTTCCACAAACTTTGCAAACGAAGGGTCTGGCTCCCGTGTGCACCGGCATGTGACGGGTTAAGTTATAGTGCGCGTTAAAGACCTTAAACACAAGTACAACAGGTTAGCTCAACAAGCCCTTGGAGATCAAACCAGGCAGAGGGAGGGGAGGGAGGTGATAACGTTATAACAAGTGTATACAAATAATTACAAAATAAAGTTAAATGTGGAAAGAAAGAAGGGAGGGAGGAAGGGAGGAAGGAAGGAAGGAAGGCCACCCCCCACCCTTTACACAGTACTTGCCTTTCCACACACTTCGCAAGTGAAAACTTTGGGCTTGGTATGAGGAGAGCCGCGGCTGAAGTCAGAGGTTTTGAACGCTATTTTTTCCGACAGGAGCTGGGCGCTTTCTTTCATGTAATGCTGCAGCTGAGCCTGGGACAAGTCTTTGAAAGCTACTCCCGAGGGGTACTTCTCCACCGCCGGGACCACCAGTTTATTCCTTTCGGCTAAATACGTTTTTGGCTGCGGGTGCAAAGGGGAACTGAGGAAGTAGGAGGCCACCGGGTGGATGTTAACGCTGGCCGCCGGGTGGCACGGGCCGTCACCTCGATTCAGGTAGCACAGGGCTCCCATGGCGTGGAAGGAAGAATGGTTGACCACCCGCGGCCTTACCAGCTTGTACTGCTGCAGCGGGAGCGCGTCGCGGGCCAGGTCGCCCTTGAGAGTCAGCGCGCAGTTGAGCAGGTCGCTGCAGCTGAACGCGGGGGCCGCGGGCGCTTCTGCAGGTGCAGCCGGAGCCTCCAGACTCGCCTTCCGCGGCTCCGAGCCCGTCACTCCGACCTTAGGGCTCGTGTCGTACGCCACGGGCACGAAGGGGATCATGCAGGGGATCGACGAGTTAAGATGCAGAGAGTGCTTGGGGTCCCCCTTGGGCACGGCTCCCTGCAGGAAGTGGGGGACGGGCAGGGCTTTGGGCTCGGGGGTGCGTGCCATGATTCTTTCGATGGAGAAAGCCAAGGGTTTGGAGGTGTTCATCATGTTGCCCCGGGCCGGAGCGGTCGCTAACATTTTGGCAGTCGCGTTGTGGCAGCTACTGTCCATGTCTGAGTCTCCAGCGTCCCTCAGCCGGGGCCGGGCTGCGCCGTCGTTGCCTTGTTCCCTGCTTGTCACAGACCTGCGGAGAGGGGGACGGGCACCATCACCACCAGCAGCCTCCTCCTCCTCCCCAGCATCACCAGCCGAACCTGCCTGCCCAGCCCAGTGGACTCCTGCCAGCCCATCGCAGAGTTCTTGGCGCACCAATGACTCGGGGACAATCACTACTTATTTCTATCAATAGAAAGTGTTGTGTCAATAACGCAGCCAAGATCTCGCCAATCGTTAACTTCCAAGAGGAGAAGGTAAACTAGATAATTGCTCAATTCGCTTCCAACACTCAACAGGAAAACTTTTTTTTTTTCCTCTGCAGTCAGTGACTACTTTTCATTGGTGAGCGAGTTCCCCCGCCCAGAAGAGGCGGGGGCGCTCTCCGAGGTGCGGCGGACCGTCGCCTCCGCGCACACACTCGCCGGCGGACACTTCGCTACCCTCCGCGTCGGCCCCCCCCCGCCTTGCTTTTTCCTGTCTTTTTAACTCTCAATCTGCTTAACCGGGCTTTAGAGGCCAAGCAAATCTGAGATCAATTTTCTCCTTTAGCTCTAAATGACATCATCTAAAATCATTGTACAAGGGCTAAATAAGGAAACAGACTCGAATTCAGGGGCAAACACCAGGCTATATTTATCAAACGCCAGGCTCTAGAAAGCCGCGTCCAGAGAGCCTCCGGCAAGAGAAATCCGAGCCTTCCTGGCATGGTTCCGCCGGGCCCGAGGTGGGCCCGGGTCGGAGCCCCGCTGCCTCCTCCGCAGTCCTCTTTCTTCCTCTAGGGCCTGGGGCTGAGCGCTCCTGGAATCCCGAAGTCTCCGTGGCCTGAACCGAGTCTGGACCATTTGGAAGACGCCAGCAGGTAACTGGCCTCCCCGCAAAGCCCCTGAGAATTAAAGGCCTTGGGAGGCTTGCTTTATGTTTGTGGTTTTGTAAGCGCGATGCCGTGACCTAAGCTTGGGAAAGACACGCTCCATCCACAAAGTTGAGGAGGAATTGCAAGGAATAAGCGGGTGTCACACCAAAAGAAACCTCGGCTAGGACTAGACACCCTCCCCCAACACCCACCAAACACACACGCGCGCTTTTTGGCGTTTCCATTGAGAGCCCGGAAAGAGAGTCTTTCTTTCAGTACTTGCGCTCAGCTAGAGCTCTCTCGGAGCATTTAAAATCCTGAATGTTGGGCAGAGAAGGGAAGCAACCTATTGATTCCCTCCCCCAACCTCCCGACTGCTGGTGTCCGCGCGCCTCCTCAAAGCAGCGCGGGCGGCAGCCAGGGTGTGTGGGCGCTCGGGGGCGACGAGCACCGCGAGCTGGCTGCATGCCTGTCGCGGCCTCAGCCGCGCTTTCGCCTCCCAGAGAGCGCGCGGAGACTAGGACCCGCAACCCCCCACCCCATCAAGGCGCCCTCCGGGTCCGGTGCCTGGGCCAAAACTCCCGGGGAGGAGCTGTAGAGAGTAAGGAATGTTCCCGGAAGGCTCCGGTGGCAGCGACTCCGGCAGCGCGGGTTCTCATAGCTTAGGCGGGCGCCGCCCGGAGCGCGCCGGGAGCAGCAGCGCGCACCGTCCTCGTCGCTCCCCTTGGCAAGCCTGCAATCGCGCGGAGCTTAGCCCTGGGGCCAGGTGTGCTAGTGCCGGGCGTGCCCTAGCCGCTACACCGGGAGGACGCAGTAGCCGGGAGACCGCGCCAGGAGGCAGAGGAAGAGCACAGAGATGCCAGCTCCGGGCCTTGCGGCCTGCCCGCCCCTGTGAGTGGCCGCCCGCAGCAGCCCAGGGTGCCATCTACCTGGTGAGTTACCCCGAGTGGGTGCTTGTAGAACGGGTGGTGACGGGCGCCAGACATCGGGCCAAGCGGGTGTGGGCGTCCTCTTCCAGCAGGAGCGGTGGAAACGGTCGGCAGTGGGAGGCTGGATGCAAGCGGACTAGAAACCCTGGGATTGTTGAGCCGCTGACCAAATTACACACCAAGTGCAAAGCCTGGACCCCAAACGGAGGAAATCGACCTCAAAACAGTCCCTCTTCCTTAACCCATTGCCCAACACAGGCCAGGGACCACTCTCTCTGGCTTTGCTTGGGGGGTCTGCCCCGCCCCCGCCCGGCGGGCCAAGAGGAGTGGAAACCGAGAGAGTCTGGGCTGGGAGCGCGCCCGATGCCCAACCGCGAAGCAGAGCAGCTGGATGGGTGGCGAGGAAACCCAATTGCTGGGGAAATGGGGGAGGAGACGCGAGTCCGCCTGGAAGTTGAAGGCAGCCAAAGGGCCAGGTGGGGGAAAGGTCCGGTTGCGACCGGCCTTAGCAACCAAGCCTGCAAGTGCCTGGTTTCAGGTCTCGAGGTGGCGTCGGGCTTGGAGGACAGATGCAGCGGTAGAGAAGTGCAGAACGAGGCGAGCGCAGAGCGCGGGGACCGGGTCCAGGAAGAGGTGCCACACCCCCAGCGGCACTTTGGGGCGGTTTGAGGCCCAGGCGCAGTCGCCCAGGGTGCTCCCAGGCTGGAAATTTTCTTTCCGTTTGCTGCTGAGGCCGCAGAACCTGTCTCCTCTTCTCCCCTGCTCAGACAAAGAGCGCCGGACAGCTTTGCTAGGGGAAAGTGGGGGCGGGTCCCGCCACAGATGGGTCGCGATTAAGACTTTAATTGCTGCTTTTTGGGGGGCGGATCAGGTTTCCTTTCCTACCTGCCGCTTCCCAGCATCGAAGAATCCCCCTCCAGCTGCCCTCCTCCGAGGCAGGGCCAGATTTAAAGGAAAAAGCAAAGAAGCAAGAAACTGCCCGACTCTGGAAAGCTTTGCAGCGCCCAGCAGACATATACAACTCACCCGCTTCCGGAGCGTTACCTGCCTTATTGACTGAATGCCACCAGTTTGTTTTATGTTCGTCGCGTGTCCCTCCCTCCTCTTACCCTCCCCCACTTCCTCCTCCTTAACGGCAAAAGAGCCTTGGTTTGACCTCGGTAAATTTCTCCTTCGTTGGACAGTGAACTAAAAAGGAAAATTATTGGCTAAGGGGTATATACGTGTTTTGTATGGCTAATACTTCAGTAGTTTGCTTTCCACTGGTCTTTTTGGGATTTGCCTTTTTGACAAGTGTTGTTTGAAAGTATAGTGTCATTTGAGTAACACAAATAGCGCAAAGTAGCAATTATACCCTTCCTTTACTAGTGCCGAGCTTCCTAATCCTAAAGACCGAGGAGGTTCTTTATAAATGCAGGTCTTGTTATTCCAACATTTGTTGATGAGTGTTTTCCATTTAAAGCCTAACCTATATATATATATATAAAAAAAAACCTAACCTATATGTTAATTTTAAAAAATCTCTATTAAGTAAGGATTGTCTTAAACAAAATGCACAATGTATTCAGCAAAGTCTTCCATTTTATTAACAAATCTAGCCAGTACTTTGGGTTTTTTCCAAATACATTTGAAAAATAACAACAACAAAAATACCACCAATGAAAGCAGAGCTTATCTGACAAATTTAGAAGCTTCTAAATCAGTTCAACACTTTAAAATTATTTATTAAAAGAATGCAAAGAAGACTTGTTTGTTTTGTTAATGGCAAAATAGAAACTCGGTTATCGTTTCTTTGGATTTTCTTGGAGAATCCTATAATCCCCCCTTTTTCTCATCAGAGCTGATGATTAAGTTCCCTCCCCTTCCCAGCCTTGGAAAGCCAGTATTCATTTGCTCTACTACTTTAAATCCTTGGGGAAGGTGAGTTTTAATGTTTGGTTTATCCTGCATGAGATGTCCTAAGGGAAGCAGAAAAACCTTTGGTACAAAGAGACTAGGTAACAAGCTCCGAGTTAAGACTTTCTGAGAAAATAAGAAAGAAGTTCTACTCCGCTAAAGTAATTCAAAGTTCTCTTTTTCCTGGGGAATCTGATTTTGATCTCAATGCTTCCTAAACTATGTTCTTGATATTTTTCAAGAACTTGCATAATTTTCACATGCTTTTGATTTACATCCCTGTCATAAGGAAATGAAGTTTCTGGTCATGATTATTGCAATAAAATATAACAGAACCATCAATTGCCAAATAATCCACAATTTTTAATCTCTTCTCTTTAATGTCATCAAATACTGTTGACTATTTTAAAAATAAAAAATGGACTGGGAATTATTCAGCCTTCTGCCATGTGCACTAATTCATCCCTGGTCACGCTTTTAAGGTTTTCAGGCCTTTCCAACAACATCTACCACCCCGGCCTCTTTTTCAAAAGCAACAAACCAGCTTTCTTTTTGCTTCTTATTAACTACTGCAAGCTAAAAAAAAAGGAGAGAAGATTATTATTATGATGACCCCCCTTTCCCAGGCATTCAGATTCATCCACACTTTTTCCTATTTAATAAATAGCACCAAGGGCAGCATACCTTCCTTCTAGAGGAGGAAAAACATTCCTAAATTCTTCTACAGTTTTGCTCAGTCTTTATCTCGGACTGGTCTTTTGTTATTTCTTGTGTGTGATGGAGGCGGGTGATGGACTAGGACACAAATAGGAAGGGTCTGCAAGGTTCAAGGAAAGACTCTTGTTGAGTTCCTCTGATTAATTACTGAATACACAGTGAGAACTAACTTTCCAGTACATTAACAAATACATGGGCCACAAGTTCATATTTAAGGCTACTGCTTTTGCTTTTAGTTAGTTTGGTAGCAAATAAAGAATTCTTGCTAATTTCCTATAGCACGTGAAAGGCAGTAAGTATCACAGGTTAGGAGTATAGGAGGCATCAGTTAACTCGCAGAGCCCTCTGTTCTCTGGGGGTCGGAGAGGTGGGAGTATGGCTTGTTGTTTATCTCTAGGTCTTTGTTGTTCGTATTTCTTTCATACTAGGATTTCCCTTAAACCTAGTGAAATTATTCTCCTCAAAACAGCATTTGCCTATTAAGTCAGTTTGTGAAAGTAAATGAAGAGCCCCAAAGGTGAGAGCTGGTAATGAGCTGGCAGGCATTACAGACTCCGATCACCTGCCCTGGGTTTGTTGCTGCCCCTCCACTAATGCTGGGCTTTTTCTCATCCGTTCCCACAGGCCTGTGAGGTGTTTTCCCTCCAGACTGCCAGGCTCCGACTCAGGGCTGGACTTGATGGAAAAAGAAGTCTATAAACAAGCAACCCAATTTCTCCAACATATTCGAGGAGCTGCCCCGAAGTCAAGCAACAAAACCCAGCAAAGTTTTACTTGCAATTTACAACGGTGTTATTGAAACCCGGGAAGTGGCCAATTAGAAGAGGATGCCCCAAGTATGCTCTCTTGCCCTACACTGATAGCTCGTTCTGCAATTGGCCGATTAGCATTTTGCCGCAGTCCCCAGACAGTTTTTTCAAAGTCATTTTGTGGTCAAAATAAAAACTATATTTAACACAGCGCTGCTCTTTCCTTGATACCACCCACGAGATTTAGAGCGGTTTTCATGTTGTTTTCAAACTTTCTTATCTCTCACACGAAATAAAAGTCGACAGTGGCCATTCAAATAACACAGAGCAAAGAATGAGCTTAGAGAAATGGAGAAGCAATCGAGGTAAATCAAAATCTTTGGGCGAGAAATCTCTGACAGCCGTTTATAAATTCAGTTTCCTCCCGGACCCCGGCCGTCGCAGCGCCCCGCGCCGACCCTCTGCCTCGGCCGCCTGGGCCTCCATCACAGCTGCGGCCTCGGCGCCCCCCGCCGTGGCCTCCGAGGGAGACTGCGTCCGGCTGTCGGCGTGGGAGCTGGGGCGCCCTCCTCACTCCCGAAGCGCTGGCCCGCGCTGAGCGAGGTGATAGAAGCCCGAAGTGAAAGAGAAAAGCGGACCCACTCTCCCCGGCCCGGCCGGGCTCTCTACTCATTGGCCCTTGCTCCCGAGTCCCAAACAGTAAAACTGACGTTGGCAAGGCCTAGGGCGACCTGGCTCCGTGCTGTGGCCTTGGAGGGGCCCGGGGGCGATGGCGCCTGGCGCCTGGAGGGGACTGGGACCTGGAGCGCCACTCGCCTAGCCCGACCTTCCCTTCCAGCCCGCCGCGCGGTGCGGTGCGCGTCCAGCTGGGCTCCGGGCCCCGGCGGGGCCTCCGGGGTGCCGGGTCCGCCAGCATCGCGCGGTCGCCGACCCGGTCCCTCTGACCTCGGTCCTCGGGGACCGCCACCGACCCCGCGGGCTCCGCGGCCCCTTCGGGGCTCGATCGCGCTCCTCCCCTCCCCGCACACCCCCGCGGATCCTGCCGCGGCTCCCTCTCCGTCCTCCCCTAGGCTGAGAGAATGGGGGGAGTCTCCAAAACCTCCAAAGAGTTTCGGGATGGGGGAGGGGCTGCCGGATCGGGTTTAAAGACCCAGTAACAGATGGCAGAGAACTTCTGTTTGAAAAGTTTTTGAACAGAACATTCGCTAATAGACTTGCTTTGACGACTCCAAGTGTAACTGAAGGGTGATTTAATCTAGATGTCAGGTGAAAGAAAACAGGCCTGACGCTGTGGCACGCCCAAGAAGGAACTAGAGCATCTTTTTTACTAGTTTTGCGTGTCATTTTGAGTTTCCCAGAAAACATTTTCTTAAGCCAATTTTAAATGGGGGCGAAGGGGGGGCACCACTGTGTTCTCCCCAAACCTGTCATATCCATTCCCGTACCGTATTTTCGTGCCCACTCCTCACCCCCCAACCCCGCGAATCCTCCTTTCAGAGCCGTTTCGCTTGTCCTTACAATTAGTTGGAGTCTTCTGAAAGTCCTGGGGATGAGAGAGAGTTTTCTAACTAGATTCTCCTGTTTTAAGACATTTTCCTTCTACCTTCGCCTCTCGGCCCATCCTCCAATTTGTCCTTTTATTCGGGTTCCTGAGCTCTCCCTGTCAATCCCTTTTTTTCCCCCTTCAAAGGAGGAGATGGGACGGCTGTCCCCAGAGCACAATGCCCCCGCGGCCACCTCCAGCAGGCCTCCCCAGTCCCGAAAGGGAGGAATCGCTCAGCCACTGGCCGGCCCCTTTTTCTCAGGGGGGCTGGACGCTCTTCTGCGATTCCCCCCGCCTCCCTCCCTAAGGCCTCTCTCGGACCAGATCCTACAGGCGTTGACCCTGTTTCAAGAGTTGAGCTGTAACATCCACGCCGAGGAGATCCCAAGATGAGGCTTGATCCGTCGTTAAGGAATCTGACTTTTACAATGTTAGGTTAAATCATTGCCTTCTTTGTTTTGGGAAGTCATTTTTCTTTTTCTCTTCCCACCGTCTCCTCTTTAAGTTCAGTTGATTCTTTGAATTTCACCAGCAGTGGGTCTGCTGCCCTCAGAGTTTCCCATCAGTCTCACAGAGGAAGAGGGTGCTGGAAACACCGTGAAGCTAAGCGGCCCGAGTCCGTGTGAACGCCGACTACAGGGGAACGGCGTCCGGCGGCCCGCGGTGACCTCGAGGGCCGGCCGCCTGATGTCACGAACGCTGCCCCGCCGCGGCTCCCAGGGCCCGGGTTGGCGGCTCTGTTTCCCTGCCGACCCGCGGGGTGGAGGGTGGGAAGGAAAGCTGGGTCCGGGAAAAAAGCGCGAGGAAGAAACGAGGCTGTGAATCATTCAAACACTGAATGGGGTCGGTTCCAGTTGCAAGTGGAGGTGGGGGGACCCTCCTCGATCTAACCCTGTGATTCACAGCTTTTCAGAAATTTACATAATACCAGGGCGTGGATGTAAACCTAAAGGACAAAAATATGAATTCGACAGCACATGTTCCATTATTCGCACCATGGGCCTGGATATGTTCCCGGCGTTGGCATAGTAGCTGATTCCCCGAGCTTTGTACTCATGCCGGAGAGTAACTGAACTTTCACAACAGCGTTGAAAGGAGAGGCAGAGAGGGAGGAAAAAAAGGGAGAGAGAGAGAAAATGGCTTTAGTGACTCTGATTTAGATTTCTTACTGACGGCAAAAGAGTTTTAAAAATTGAGAGCATATGCTGTGTTCAAAAGGCAGTGGGCATGATGGTAATTGGGGTCCCTCACTTTCCAAAGGATCTGTTCCCCTTTGATTTGGCTAACATGGACCTTTTATTTGAAAAGCAAATTCATTACCCTTTAATATTAATAGGACATTCCAATTCATTATTTCCCTAGATAAGTGAAGGCCACAACATCTACTGAGAGGCCCCGCTGTCAACTGGGCTCCAGCTGGCCAGCTCCAATGTAAGATCAAAAAGTAAGACATGGCAGCTACAAAATACACGTGATTTGCTGTCTTGCCTTTTGGACTAGTATTTTTGTTTTGTTTTGTTCCTTCTGCATTTGAACTCAGATACCACTAATAAATTCAAATTCTGGAGCCCTGCTGGAGGCATTTTCTTAATGATTCCCTGTGGAACACCGGGCATGGGGAAATCCAAGGGCAAGGTTTGTGGGATCCCAGCGTCCCCTTATTTTAGCGGGAAGGTTGCAGCAGTGCAGGTGCCCTTGGCCTCGTGCTGTGCCTCGGCCAAGTGCATCTGGCATCCAGTCCACCCGCGGGTGAGCAGTGGAGCCCTCCCCTCTTGCTTAGTGGCGGACGTGGTGGTCACTGGAAATCGGAAAGAGGAAAGGCCTTTCTTCTCCCATCTCTGCCTTTCTACATCTTACTGCTATTCCAGCCTCCCTCTTCTCTCCAAAACCTATGTGCAAAATTGGCCATATTCTCTCTCATTCAGTCCAACCCATCAGTAGTTTGCAGTTATTTTAAATTAATTTCTAGAGCTTTTAGTTAAACCTGTATGGGCAGGAACTTAAGAGGAGAAATCATCTACTTTTTCAAGTATGCAGTGAATTCTGCCTTCACTAACTCCCCCCCCCCCGCAATTGCTGCCCCATAAAGGGTAAATAATAATCCTCTTTTCTCCTCTTTGTCCCCTTCTATACTTTTAAAACTTGATTCTTCAATTATCCATTGAAATTGAGAACGTTTCCTCCCTTCTAAGAAACTTCTTTTTCATTAAGTACTCCTACCACTGATGTGTCCCAGGAGTTTTGAGGGCTGAAATAAATGATGTCAGTTTCCTGTCCTGCTTTAGCCTTCTAGCCAGGGAGTGCCAGACTGGGGAGGGCCACCCAGCCAGTGGACTCCTTGTTAACCTGAACGGATGGTGGCAGTTCCCCTTTGCCTTGTTTTTCTGTAAAATGGGACTAAATCAAAGCCCACTTCATTCTTGGGAGGCTTTGAGATTGAAAAGAGATTTAAAAATAAAACTACTTTACATGTGAAAAGCTATCCATCACTTTGTTAAAAAATTAAGCTATAAAATTTTCCCAAATATTTTTCAGACAACTGTTTTTAAAAACAACGCTTCTGCTCAGTGATTTGCTTTCTGGTTATATACATGGAAATGTTAAAATACACATAAAAAAATCACATTTGCTAAATTATTTTTCACAACCTTGAGGACTTCCCTTATCCTTGGGGGCCTGCTCTCCCACGTCCAGTCTTGAGTTCCCCAGGGGACAATTTCTTCTGTAGATTTGTGAATTAACCTTTCACAAAAGCTTTTCAAAAATCCCAATTTGATTAAAGCTTCTCTTTCGAAGCTGTTGTTTCTAAAATTAATCAACTTCCTGATAGACTATCATGATTATATGAAAGAACACACCAAGCTATCACCCAATGTAACAAAAAACTGGGCAGTTTGAATGAGTGACAGTGAATGAGCTTCTTCAATACAGCAACTTTGTAGTGGGTTTAAAAAAATTATTACCCAGCTTTGGGGTATGTGTGTAGGTCAGGGACACCTAACAAAAGCCCTCCCCTGACACAATTTGCTGCTATCCTGGCATTTCCATATTTCACTTTCCACGTTTTGAAATCCAGTCCATTGGGTTCTGACCTTTTACTAATGTAACCCCTCTTTAATGAAACTTTTTCTACCTCCCTAGCAAAATCTCCTTCCAAGGTTACAATTAGTTTTGCTTCCTTGGCATTTTAAGGAAGTACCCTAAACAACAAACTTCAGCATTTAAAGTTTTCTTTCTGTCAATCACACCCAAGAGAGGTGTTACCAGTTGGGTGTCAGGAAGGAGGCAGTGTTAAAAGGCAAAGCAGAAGTGACTTAAAGTAGAAAAAGAAATAATTTGACATATCACTTTCAATTTTGCAAAGGTACATATTATGTGTAGGGGCCCTTTCCTGTAGGGGCCAGGGGCCGGGAAAGAGTATCTACTCTGCCTGATGGTTCTTGTTTGAAATCAACTCTTCACTTCCTCTCAGACCAGAGAACCACTGATCCTAGGGATGGACCACGTGAAAGGAGATTTCAGTCAACTCTAGACTATGTTTATTGTCTGATTTATTTATTTATTAAAAATAAATGTCTTTATTTATTTTGGCTGCCTTGGGTCTTCGTTGCTGTGCGTGGGCTTTCTCTAGTTGCGGCGAGCGGGGGCTACTCTTCGTTGCAGTGCGCGGGCTTCTCATTGCAGTGGCTTCTCTTGCTGCGGAACACGGGCTCTAGGCGCGTGGGCTTCAGTAGTTGTGGCGCGCAGGCTCAGTAGTTGTGGCGCACGGGCTTTGTTGCTCCCCGTGTTCCCTGCATTGGCAGGCGGATTCTTTTTTTTTTTTTTTTTTTTTTTTTTGCGGTACGCGGGCCTCTCCCTGTTGTGGTCTCTCCCGTTGCGGAGCACAGGCTCCGGACGCGCAGGCTCAGCGGCCATGGTTCACGGGCCTAGCAGCTCCGCGGCATGTGGGATCTTCCCGGACCGGGGCACGAACCCGTGTCCCCTGCATTGGCAGGTGGACTCTCAACCACTGCGCCACCAGGGAAGCTCTGATTGATTTTTTTTAATCGCACTGCAAATAAGCACACAAATACAGCGGCCCGCAGTGTAAAGTTGCGAAGTAGGGGAGATTAAAGGCAACGTGGCATTCCGGAGTGGGAGGATGGGCGTGGGGCACGAATCCTGTTTCCTAGGTCTGGAACTCAGGAAGCTGCAAGTAGGCTATCTTAAAGGAATGATGGGGATGGGGAACATCTCTCCAGTTAAAAAAGCAGCTCTACGTCTGGGCCTGTGAGCCATGGCCGCTGAGCCTGCGCGTCCGGAGCCTGTGCTCCGCAACGGGAGAGGCCACAGCAGTGAGAGGCCCGCGCACCGCAAAAAAAAAAAAAAAAAAAAAAGCAGCTCTAGTTCTGGCACAAAGCAGGGTGCGATCTCTTTCCCTTTGGTGAGTGATCAGTTTCTCCCTCCACAAGGCCACCGCGTTCTTGGCCCCAGCACCACCTGGGCTCGCACCTCCCTCGCCACGGACATCCTGGCTTGTGACCCTGGGCGCGCCCTCGGCCCCGCGCTGGGTCTCTACGCTATTGGCGTTTCCCTGACGGCTTCGAAGGGCGGTCAGTTCAACACTCCAGGGCAGGACTCCGTGCTGGCTGTCGTCCTCAGACCCTGCCGTTTTTTACTCTGTTGCCACGGCTGAGGTCACCTTGGGGCGCGCCGGGGCGGCCTTCGGTCTCCTCGGCCTCACTCCCGGTGCTGCTTCGCATTTTCCCGTGCCGTGTGCGCATCCCTGGGCTGAGACGCAGGACGCCATTAAAGGCCCCCTTAAATCTGGGAAAACACTAATGAACACCAATTTGCCCTTGAAATTCTCTTGAACTCAACCTACTGGTCACAGGCAGAGGCCTGGAATTCCTCGCTTGTGGTCCGACACCCCCCGATCATAACCGTCCGGTTTCGGAGGCCCTGACCAACAAACAGTATCCTCATGTGGACCCAAAGACACGTCTCCAGCCGCCTCCCCTCCTAACTGCAGCTCCAAGGGCTGCTCTCGGAATACTGGCCCTTTTGGGAGACAGTCGACTTGCCCCTCCCGGTCTCCTCTCCTCCCACTAGGCTGGCTGTATAAATAACCTTGAAACTGGACAGTTCTAGCCAGTCCACTGACACGCTAGAGACGGAGCCAAAGATCCGCCGAGATGACTGTGATCTACACCTTGTGCCAACCCGGCGAGCACTGGGCGGTGCGAGTGGTGGTGTATGTTGGCAGGGGCAGGCCTCCCACAATTTCTTTCGAATCCACCCTTACATGAAGAGTCAACAACGGCCACAACTTATACGCATCACCTTCGTAACTGAGCGCCCACTTCACAGAGAGGTTACATAACTTGCCCAAGTACACAGAGCTCGGACGCGGGTAAGGGTAGTCGTTGGCACTCAAACCCAGGCTTTCCTGGCTCTAAGGCCCTGGCCCCTTACGGTTCCCCAAGCTGTGTCACGTTCACACGTTTCTGGGTAGATCTTTAAATCGAGGTCTTTTTCAACTTGGGAAACACATCGAATTCTTGTCTTACTTCCTGTCTCTCGGCTGTACACACTCACAGTCTAGTGCCTCCTTCTCCCTTAGAACGATCACGTATCGCACCTGGATAGAGGCTGTGGCTGACCGTCACCGTGGCTTCTAGAACCCAGGCTCAGAGCTTTGCGCTCACAGCCTGCACTCGCCTCGGGCCCCTTAAAGTATCATGCTTCAACGTTACAGAGAAGGGCAGTTGAAGGCACATGTGCCCTGCATCTACCAGCCCACGCGGCGGAAGGCGGGGAGGGTGGGGGAGGAAGCCTCGCCCTGGGCTCCCGGGGTTGGGGTGAAGCGCTCTGGAGCCGTCGCTGTTGCGGGGTCGCAACTGCTCTTTGCCTCTGGCCTGCTGCCCAGGCCCCCTGGGCTTGACTCCATCTGCAGCTAAATACCGGGGCCAAACGAGCCGCCAGCTTTTCCCTAAGGTTCCTGCGGGTCCAGCGATCTGGACTTGAAGGGAAAAGGAGACCCAGGCCCACAGCGTCTCGCTACACAGTACCGGGGAGGGGATGGGGACTCAGTGTAAAGGCAGGATGAGCCCCATCCTCCCGAACCCCCCCCCCAAACCAGGCCCCGAATTCCGCACAAACCCCGCGGGGCCGGGAAGGGTCAAGCGCTGTAGGCGGGGCCGGGGTTGCGGTGAAGCGCGAGCGCGCGGGGGCCGACTCGGTGGCTCTCAGGCCGCGTAGCTGCCCCGCCAGCGGCGCGTGAACAACTCTCGGGAACATCGATTTGTCACCTCCCTTTAGGGACCCGGACCGGGAAATTTCCATTTTCTGTGCTGGGAGTAAGAAATGAAAGCGATCGAGCTCTTGCTCTAATTTCTTCCATCGGTCCTTCTACCAAAGGCGTGGCGGGAGGGGCTCGGAAGACCGGGTCTGCGCAGGGCGCCGGGCCTGGGGTTCCCCCGGGCTTTCGCGGGGTGGCTCGGGGCGCGCCCCTCTCGGGAGGGGTTTCGCGGTCCAGGAATGGCGACAACTGAGTGGCCGCTTTCCCACCAAGGGCACCTTCCCGGAGCTCACGGACCCCCTCACCCACGATCGCCGCGGGACCAGGCCGGCTGTGACCCTGGGGGCGCGGGGGGAGCCCCGAGACACTTTGCATGGGCGCTTACTGCAAAAGTAGCAGAAAATCCTTTCTCCAGAGCGAGGGACAATGAACAAGAACTAAGGGGAATTCAAGTGGAAAAATCCGTGAATACAAGAACGACCCACAGCTGGAGCTGGGAGGTTTACGTTAAGCTCTATGTGGTTCTTTCCCTTTCCGGGGAAAAAGGCCTTATTATTATTTTTCTCCACAAGAGCTTGGAGAAACTTTCCCTCTAGGTGTGTTCTTTAGCAAACTCATTCCGGCTGGACATTAGACTGTATTAGTTATTTTCTCCTGCAACATTCACCGAACTGGCCGAAGAATGCACTTTTTTCCCCCCCTTTCCCAAGACCGTTTAGGAGAGTTGAGCTATTTCTTTGAAGTTAAAAATGATTTTCCTTTCAAAAATTGTACTACATTTGTTAGGTTTTCAATTAAATTCTTTTTAAAAAGATTTTTGTTTTGTTTTGTTTTTAAAGAACATTTGGTATCCTTTAATAGACAGATGCTTGGGCATTCACTCTCACAGCTATACACACGGATGAATTATGAAGTCATTTCAAGCAATTTGCAGTTATGTTGAAGAGCATTTCTGGGCAAAAGCCCCAAACTAACTTTTCATTCTTTTTCAGGGTGACTTTATAAATTTCTCTCCATACACCTCTCTGTGGCTCAAAGGTTAGTCCACACAGTCCTCAGAAAACTGTGAGCATCTCCACTACCTGCCCTTGATCGCTATTGTCCTCTCCCCGCAAGCCAGTGGAGGCTGGAGTGGGGGTGGAAGGTTTAGAAATCTCCTGGGTGTCTAAGGGAAGGAGCAGAGAATACCCAAATCTGGAGAGAAGCTACAAGAGGCTGACCAGTAAAGAGGGCCAGTGGGCAGGTTAAATAGGTCAGGTCAGCAGGGAGACCCTGCTGGTCCCAAGTACGTTCCCCTGTGACACATGCTTTCCCCTTTATTTCCGAATTCTATCAGCTAGATATTTCCTTAAAAAATATATATATATATGTATATATATATATACATATATATATGTCTAAGGGGTGGGTTCATCAGTTATTCATACTTTAGGACAAGATGGGCCAATTACTCTGAGATAAGCTGCATCAAAGAAATAGACATTCGATATAAAGGAAAAGAAGGGTGGGTAAGTTCCAAGTAGAGAGCAATTTGAGCTGTGCAGAGCCAGCTTGGGGAGGGTACCATTGGGGATTTGAGGGTAGCCTGACTAGAGACCCGAGGGCTTGAGAAAGGATAGTATCTGCATGAGGGTGGAGAAGAAAGGGAAGGACAAGCATTCCAAGACAAACTGCCTTTCAACAATACTGAGCTTGTAGAGTGGGTCTCTAATCCAGGAAAGAAGAAGAAATTTCCATTCATGTTTATCTTGTAGCACAGGGTCTCTTACACCTAGGACCCAGAATTGAGCCCAAACAATATTAAATAATAACTGTGGATTAAATAGGTTTTTGTGGGCTAGTCTAGGTCAGGCACCAGAATAAATTTGGAGGGCCAAGAAGTTGTTTCACTTCCAAAGCTTCAGAACTTATGTTTACACAAATTCAGGGGTACCTTCACTTATTCTGCATTAACTCTCTTCATTTAAGAACTACTTACGAGGGCTTCCCTGGTGGCGCAGTGGTTGAGAGTCCGCCTGCCGATACAGGGGACACGGGTTCATGCCCCGGTCTGGGAAGATCCTACATGCCGCGGAGCGGCTGGGCCCGTGAGCCATGGCCACTGGGCCTGAGCATCCGGACTCTGTGCTCCGCAACGGGAGAGACCACGACAATGAGAGGCCCGCAACGGGAGAGGCCACAACAGTGAGGGGCCCGCGTACCACAAACAAAACAAAACAAACTACTTATGAATGAGTGCTGGCATATTTTTGAAAAAAATACAAAAATTAAAATTCAAAGGTAAATTACAATTTAAAATTGTAGCCATAGCCAGAAAATACTTGGGGGGAAGAAAAACTGTTAATATGTCAATTGCTAGTTAACATTACTAGCATTTCTAGTATTACTCATTATTAACACTAATTGCTAATGTTAACTAATAATACACAATCTATGAGTATGTAGTCAACATCAGCTTTGCTATGGAAATGTGCTCTCACATTTAACCAGTTCTTTTAACAAGTGTGAGTGCCTACTAGATGGAAAGCAGTGTTAATATCTTTTACTCATTTGATTGTAAACAAACACAATAAAAACACAGAGCCAAATTGTTGAGATGGTTATAATACTGCAAACATATTTTACTGTATTTAATTTATACAAGTCTAATAAATACATAAGTGGTTAGGACCAAGTGGACTTTTATTGCCTGCAAGCTGTTACACTTAGTAGTAGGAGAATATGGTATGCTGACGACAGCACACTTACTACCCCACACCTTGGGATTTTTATATTTGAAGGAAAAAATGTTCAGAATGGAACAAGACACAAGCCCATTGGATAATCTAGTTTATATTTGGGTTTGGTGATCCTTTAAGCCCAGGAAGACCAATTCAGAGTACCAAGAACCAAGGTTAAAGTTTTAACACACATCACAACAATGATAAATTAACTAGGAAGCAAACCTATTACATTGCACGTAAATGATAAACTGTCAAGTACACACCATTTTAACAAGGGTACGTACAATAGAGCTGGCGCAATGATGAGAAGTGGCTTATTCTCACAATGTCGTATCATGAGAAATACATATTTCACTTCATACAAGCGACATGACTTTGATGTAACTACAGGAAAAAAAGTCGAATCTTCTTTAAAAAAAAAAAAAAAAGGTTCATGTTCCAATCACAGAGCCAAAGATCATCATTTTAGATCAAGCTACACAAAAAAGGCTGATCTTCTTCAAAAAAATACTTGGCATTTTCTTTTAACTCTGCTTCAGGTTAACTTTTTAAAATGTAGAGTGAAATACAAGCATTTATATTTGGTCCAAACTATCAATGTAATTACAAGGACAGGTACAAAATAAACAATGTCAAGGCCCTCCTTCCTTCTGCAGAGCTGCATTTTATTAGCCTTCTTCTTCTTCGTCACTGTCTTTCATCGTGATGCCCTGAAGTCCACCTCCTTCCGAAACAGAAGCTGTAGCCTCCTCTACTGTTAAACGTCTGTGCAGGGTGTCATAGGTCTTACTGTTCAGGGTGCCTTCCAACACACCCTGCAATCGGAAGTCCCTATAGGTTTTCTGGAGGAAGGAGAGAGAATTTGCTTAGATCCCTTATGGATTATATGTCTGGATGGATGTATATGTGTATGTCTGAATGTATATATACTCAGTTGGCATTTCAGAAATGATCTTGGACAATTCACTAATGGATTCGGATTGTAGCTGCCCAGGCCAGTCATCCTGTTGGTGTAGGTTCTGGGGAGCAAATGAAATGAGAGACTTTTGATAGTGCTATTCAAACTAGAATCACTCTGAGTACATCAAAATGTTGTGACTGTCAGATGACAAGTGAGCTTTTTTCCCCAAAATATTACTAATTGCACAGAATTCACTACTTGAATAACCTGTAACAAAGGTAAAATGATATGCACTTATGTACATTTTCAGTATGAAGGAGTTCTTAGTTTTTCAATTGAGGAGCCTTTATTTTAGTATTGAAAAATACGTTACATTTTATAAAATGCATTAGGTTTTGGGGGGAGGTGTGTAGAGGGAAGAGGATTAATCCTATTATCACTAAAAGAAGTTTGCATTTTCAGCATTTGTGAATTATAAAGTTTATTTATAGGCACACTGGGTAAAAATTTGTGTACACCTAAATGTCTGTATCAATTTTGCCCTTCTGAAATTGTCTTGGAATGTGAAGTGTTAAATTCTGGCATTAAACTTCCACTGATGGGCTAATAAAACATATTTACTGTTTGTGGTGTGAAACAGTAAATTGTTATTTGGTGTATTATCTGTCAAAAATAGTGCAAATATCATGTTACTGTTTACACAGTGATTCTTAAAAAAACAAGAATAACAACGAAACTCTGATTTCTGTGGCTCTTAAGATATGTAACCTATAAAACTTTCCTTATTTTACTTTTCTCCTGAAGTGAGACTTTCTTCACACATGAGTTTTTGATGACTAAACAAGGCTGGTATTTTATTACTGACTTTTAAAGTTGTAGAAAAAGTCTAGAGTTAGTTCAATGGGGAAACAAAGCACAAATGAAGATAGCTCATTCTGTAGAGGCACTTCTAAGGCCATTAAAATGCTAAATATCTTTAAAGATTTTTTTTTTTGACTGTCCTATGTTAGATTTAGAATACTAAACAGCCAGATGTCAATGGACTGGCCCGAAGTATCAATACATATCAATGTGCCACTTTTTTGTTCTAAATGACTGCTAACAGTCACTTTTTTGGGGGTTTGCACTTAACAGATGAAAGAAGTCAAATAAAAAAAGGAATGTTGTACTTCCTGGCCCCAAATTACAACTCCAATAGCTGAAAATTAACATTAAGGGATGCCCGGTTTCACTCAACACAATTAGAAGGAAAATATAATATTCAAACAGCTCAGCTGAAGGCGCTTATTCACTTGAGGTAGGAAGTGCTGATGGATGGCATCTTAATCCCCTGGATATACACACCTGGTCTACAAACAGACTTCTGGAAAGGAACAGAACCATTACAAGGTAGCGGTGTCACTGGTGTTTTCACATTTTATCTTCCTGTCTTATATCATCTGCCTTATGCCCCATGGTACCATTCAAGTTTCAGAAGTGATATTCACTTGTTATAAATAAAATGCATAAATAAAGTCCACCTCATGTCCAAAACATAAACTGAATGGTGAGGAACACTGTACTGTATGAGGTCAGTATCTCAACAGCAAGAAAAATTTAGTGTTTTTTTTCTTAAATAACCCAAACTATTTAAATTTGATTATTTATTTATCTATTTATAGATAATGTGTTGGGTCTTGGTGCTACGTGTGGGCTTTCTCTAGTTACGGTGAATGGGGGCTGCTCTTTGTTGCAGTGCACGGGCTTCTCGTTGCAGTGGCTTCTCTCGTTGTGGAGCATGGGCTCTAGGCACGCAGGCTTCTGTAGTTGTGGCACGTAGCCTCGGTAGTTGTGGTGCACGGGCTTAGCGGCTCTGCGGCACGTGGGATCTTCCCGGACCAGGGCTTGAACCCGTGTCCCCTGCACTGGCAGGCGGATTCTTAACCACTGTGTCACCAGGGTAGTCCTTTTAATTTGATTTTAATATTTTGTATTAAGACACATAAATCCCACCATCCTCATATTCTCTTTCTAAACCATTAAAGCTTATTATTACTAAGGTGATATTTTCACACCAAAACATATGGTAATTTGCATCAGAACCCATGAAGTAACTCTGTAAGGTAAATTTTGTCTGGAAAAATCTGGTAACTAGTATGCATGGTATTACTACCATAGAGATTTCTGTTCAAGCCTCTAACACTCTGATAGTTAGATTAAAAATATATCAAGCACAATAAACATTCATCTACAGATAATACATCTGAAATAAAGTATTAGTGTTCCACTGAGAATTATATACCAAGTTTGTGAGTCCCACTTTCTTATTTTATTGGAATGACTTTCCTTAGACTTAGCTTAATTATCAGTAAGTTGGCCAGGACAGAGTTGTATTGTGGATTTGCAGCCCTAAAGGCTTTCTAATTTGTATAAAATTAAGACTCTGCTTCCTTACTTTACTAGTAAGCAATAAGCAGTTAGGGGCACTGCAGGGCAGGTACCCTTGCAATCTCTCTCTTTCTCTCTTTTTAGAATTCATAACATGTTATTGACACTTAGAGATCCTCTGTGGCTGCCAAGAAGGTCTGCTTGGCTCTTACTTAAGACAAGTGCCTGCCGCAGGGCGCTGCTCACTTGTCGTCTTTTCTCCTAGTAAAAGAGGCAGCTCATTTATGTTAACCGCTTTTAAACGTCAAATGGCCTCTAGGGGAGAACAGAAATCCATCAGCCATTTTGATTATTTGAGGATTCTATTTTTCCCTTCCCCAAATAAACCATTCTGATGTTTAAACTTTGTTAATTTCTTAGTCCTAAATCTTCTGTGAATATCTTACTGCAATTTGTCTCTTCTTAGTGAGCAACGTCAATGAACCAATTGGCGTCTAAGTGTCTTTGTGGGGCAAAGTTGGCGATCATATACATCTTGATGGCATCTGGGTCTCCGTGGGCACAGAAGAATGACAATGCTTCTAAGGACTAGGCTGCCAGAGCCCAGGAGCCCTCGGCCTGGCTCCTGAGTAGAACGCACTACCCCGCTGTAACAGGCAGGTCCAGTCTAAGTGATGTGGATGGAAGGAAAGCCTACTCGGGGCCTGCACAATTCTATACACGTGCTGTTGAAGAGCCGCTTAAATTCACTGGAAAATGAACGTTATAAACATAGCCATATAGGCTCTGAAGAGTGATGGATCTATGTATGAAATTGGTTAACGTCTGTTTATATTCAAAGTAGAAAAAAAACCAATTAGAACACTGAATTAATTCATCCTAATTTTCATTGTGAGAATAGTCACTTTTAGTTATTAAATAAAGCCCTATGAGTTGATTAAATGTATCAGCCCAAGAAAGTATTGGCTGAGTTTGGGGACCTGCTTGCGAAAAACAAAACATGGAAAGTCAAATGTATACATGAAATTTAATTTCATGTTTATCAGTCTTGACTGTTGGTAGCCATAATGAAGACTACATTAAAATAAGATAAACTGACTGGCTTAGAATACAATGGAAATGTCACCCTATAATTAACAAAATTATTAATCATTTTTTCTGTTAAAATATTCACTGGTGCTTGAACTGTTATGACTGTGAATATGAGAAGAGGAATAACTTTGAAATAAACAGATGATGGGTTAATAAAAAATGGAGATTCTTAAAAAAAAAAAAAAATGGAGATTCTTATTATAAAAACAAAGAAAGAGCTTACCAATCTATCAACTAATACCACTCAGCCGAGTATGTAATTTCTGACATCCTGAACACAGTAGACATTAGCTTGAAAATATGGCTGATCCTAAGGGGAACAAGCTAATCCCGATATTAGTCACAGTATAGACTGCAATCTTAACACGTACACATATTTAGAAGGTAAACACAGATTATTCTGATTCTCTTTTATGAAAAACAAACTTCAGTTGAAAGCTCTCCAAGTGACATTTGTAGAAACAAGGAAGAAACCATGGAGGAACTAAAGCAAACATGAACGTTATCATAATGTGTTTTTAGTTTCTTTGTAAAATAAATAACACCTGGTAAAAAGTGTTCTAGATCAAAGGCAGTCTGTCAATTGAAATGTAATGTTTTAGTGTATTAAAATTAGTGGGTGACCAATTTTACTTGTTATTTATGGCTAATCATGATTGCTATTACTGTGACATTATAGGTCTGGTTCTATGTTCCAGTAGATTTGCCGATTTCTGACTTTAGAATAGAACTTTCCTCTTGGTGGATCTTTCTATAACCTATGTGTCTGTGGCACAAAAGAATTCATATTCTAATGAGACTGCAGGAACCAGGAGAATGGTGGAAAGTATTTTAATGTGGATAAAACTTTTAATGATGTGACACAGTGGTTCTTCTCAAACTTTATCTCTATCAGAATCCTCTGGAGGGCTTGTTCATGTACAGATGGCCAGGCCCCACTCTCAGACACTCTGACTTAGTGAGTCTGGTGTGGAGCCGAAGAATTTGCATGTCTAACAAGTTCCCAGGTGATGCTGATAATGTTATATCAGGAATGACACTATGAGAACCACTGTGTGTGTGTGTGTGTGTGTGTGTGTGTGTGTGTGTGTACATATACACACATACACACAAATATACACATATACATATATATGTACGTGCAAATATAGATATACACATAGATAGGCACACATACATATATATAAATACATCAATGGCATATTATACCATTTGATAAATGGTACTAGAATGGAAGTAAAAGTCACTTATTTAAAGGAACAGCTGATTCACAAGAGCTTAGAGTTATGTTTTTTGCCATAATGTAGAATTTGTCTCAATTTTAAGAAAAAGTTATACCTGTGGTAAATTCTGTATTTCCACTGGAATTTATAAGGTGTGAAAAATCATGCTGAATAATATATTACTTTAAAGCCCCTACTTACTCAATATAACATGCATGTGATTACATTTCCTCTTGAAAAGCGGAAGTCAAAATGGCCTCATTGAACTGATATAACATCTGTTAGTGGTTATGGATGGTCCCCGACACTCATACTGATCATCTCTTACATACAAGAAGGGGCATGCTTCCAAAAGAATTCAGGCAGTGACAATGTTTTACTTTCATATCAGGATATAACAAAATAAAGGAGACTCTCCTTATCCTAGGGGCAAATATAATTCAAAAGCCCTCCTAATAATATATTAATAAATATGAAGGAAATGTATTAGGAGAAAACATTTCTATACCTAAGACAATTAATACAAAATTATTGTGGACCTACTAGATTCAGGTAAATGTGCTAGGGGCTTTATGTATATATTATCTTCAAATATGATTACTTGATAACAAAATACTTTTAATTTATTAATACAAAAACAATAAATTTATGTTTATTTAGTAATCTAACTGAAAATGGAATAAACAGCAGCACATCATTGCTGAAAGTGATGTTTTTAAAGTACTTACATCCACTCAGGTATATTAAATACGATTTTCTTATATGTCAATATCTTGCCATTATTCTTTATAGCTTGCTGGGCAATTCACATCTAAACACATTTTGTTTACCTTCACAATCTTGATTAGTGTCTTCAGTTGGTAAATATGAAGCTGCAGGTCTAATCTATCAGCCAACCACACACAAATGACTTTCATGGAACTGCTGTACCATTGCTGGAAAGAAGGATGGGGGCGGGGGGGGGGAAGAAAACAGAAAAGAAAACAACCTCTGCAGTATTCATTTAACAGATTCGGTAATGAGGGGGTAATGAAACACTCTGAAATGACCACAGATCAGCACTTGAAGTCAATAATGCTATAATTTCCTGTTAACAGAATTGTATGTTTTGCTAGAAAATCTGCTAAGTTGACCTAGGCTGTTCTTTACATGAATTAACATTACAGTCTTTTAGCTGTAACATATTCATGGGAAACAGTGTTTTTGCACTTGCAGCCTAGCGGCCTGCTTTGTAATTTGTAGGTAACAATGGGTACTAAATACATGTTATGGGACTGAATGGACTGCCAGGCAGCAGGAAAAAAACAGGTAAATTCTTTTCAAAGGGAAATTTCCCATTAGCCTGCATGTTATGTAAAAATCAGAGTAGATACCATCATGCATGTAGGCAATACCTAGAAAAAGCATTTTAAAGGAGGGATGGCAAAAAACATCCACAGCTTACTAACCTCTAATCCCCAATCACACCTTTATCTACTATCGGTTGTTAAGTATTTGCCAAGATGGTCTAAAACCACCTAAAATAAAGATTTCAGATCTTAGGAAGGAACATTATCAGGATGGAATTCTTGTGTCTTATAAGAATCACAAAAACAGATGTCAGTTGACCAAATTATAAAAGAAAACAATCTGTTTCATTTTGCAAGTGTTTCTGGAGGCTTCATATTTTCTCTCTGTTTGTTATAACTCTCTTGGTGGGAGAATGGAAATTCTTCTCTAATATACTTTCCTGCTCCTATATAACGCCTGTGAGTATAGTAAAAGAAGAAATTCTGTTCCTATTTTCAAAAAAGGGCAATCTGCCATTAGTGATGGCATTTTAAGGGATTCAGTACTTACACGCCAGAGCCAGGTTTAGGTAATACTGTAAGAAAATAATGCTATTCATTCAGATAACTGTGAGAAATATCAATGTCCACGCAGCATTTAGGAAATGACAAAAGAGTTTTTGAAAGAGAAGGTATTTTGTGCCTTGCTTGTGTACACACAGTGACACTACAGATCACATATGTACGTGCATATGTTCTTAGGTATTCAAACACAGAAAAAAATCTTAAAAGATATTTTTCTTCCATAATAAAGCAGTAAATACAAATTTCTAAAAGAAATCTCAAGTGATACAAGTAAGTCTGAAATTCACCTGGACTTGTATTTACTAACATTGTTCTAATAAAATTTAGTATAAGGAATGGTAGTTTAAGCATAATATAAAAATGAATTAGTTTAACATTTCATCAGACTTATTTCTATTAGTTTGTTGGCATACTGGACACACATGCATAAAATGAGATAAGCTAATGAAAATGAGTGACTGATTTACTGAATACTGTGATATTAAATGGATGAATGAACATTCACGTTTTTAAAATGTGAGATGGGTTATGGTTGTTTAAAAAAAATATTACTCATGTACCCAGTTTTGCTTTTTCCTAATGATTACTTTCCTAATTTTCAGGACATGTAAGAGTATCAGAAATAAGTTTTATAAAATGAGATACTCCTAAATTCTCATAAAATAAACTGCTAAAAAATTCAGTACTTCAGCTGACATATTAAATCTTAATAGAGTAGTATCTGGTATTTAAATTCTATACTTCCTTATTTCAAGTTATAGCCTCAACTGCTTGAGTTCTATTTTAATGCAGGTAAACACTCATACGTATTGGTGATATTGAATATGAGTATACTGAATTAAAACCCTCGCCCCCAGCCCACCCTCCAAGTAACTTGAAAACTAAAATGTAGTCATAATGGTTATGACTCTTAAAACTATAGTGCTTCTTCAAGGAATAATTTTTTTTTTAGTTGGGGGGACAAAATACGATATATTGTACAAAGTTTATAACATACAAGTTAATTGGGCTGTTAGACTGTAAAGTTACTATATATGTGGTAAGTTGCATGAATCTGAAGTAAATGAAAATGCTTTCTTAAAATTACTCCATATGCATCTTATGTTCTTAAAAAATCCTTAGGTAATTTAAAATTAATGTAACTTCATTTTTCCATTACATATGAGTGGTACTTACGATTAAGTGATAACTGAAAGGACATCTAACATAACACAGAAATTTATTATTAATATAACTTCTTTAACACAATGCCAAAATCATAATTTTAAAGAAGAATAATTTGGGAATAAAATGATCTAAAGTTAACTATAAAAACAGAGAAAAAGAACTAATGTTAATAAAGTGCTTAAGCTACTTCATCATCAAACTTTAAAGGCAAACAAATTATTCTACAAGGAACATTCTATAAGAAAAATTATTCCATCTGCTAATCATGCATATTTCCTGGTTCCAAAGTCAAAGCATTTTGAAGAATTTCAGCTAAATCAAGCAAATGATGAAGAGAAATCAATAGCTTAGCTTAGAGTTTACGTTGCTATGAAGAATAAGCTAACAAACAAACAAAAAACCTTACTAGGACTGCTTCTTTCTTATATATGGTGAAACACACACACACACATACACACCAAACAGACAAAACCACCAAACAGAAATCACTAGCATTTTCCTATTTCTGGTGTTGGAATGGTTATGTTCTTCTTCTGGGTGGAGGACCATAGATTCCATTTTTTTCATCTTGAGAAAAATCTCAAAGGTAAGTTAGCGTCATTCCCCCCACCCCACCAAACCAAACCAAACCACCCTCCAAAGCAAAGAAAAAAAAATTGGAAAGGGGTGAATGTGCACTGAAGTGTGACTGTTAGAAAATGTGCTTTCATTTTGGAAAAGTTAATTTTATAAAGCAACTTGTTTGACTATTCACTTTTCCTTTCAGGGGATGACAACGAAGGGGCACTGGAGCTTGCACTCAAGTCGTGGGTATGGCATTACTGCTTTATTCCCTGCTTGGTCTACTTAAGAATAAAGCAGTTAGTGTATATTCTACACTTTTTTTCTCCATCAATCCATGCCAGCAGCCTACCACTTTAACAAAATATATGTGTTTTTTTTTTTTTCTTTTTTGTGGTTCATTCAACTCCTGTAAGGGCATGCCTTACTCACTTCATTTTCTTGAGATATCTCTTTTAAAGCAAAAAGAAAAGAAAAGGAAAGGCTAGGGTTGACTCTGTGAGACCCCTGTATTTATTCACACTTATTGTGCATGACTGTAGACTGGTAAATCATATTAGCAGCCCGTCTCCCCATCAAGCTGCTACTTGCTTTCCAGCCCTGGGAAGGTTCAACAAATCAACAGGAGCACGGAAAACAGAACATCAGTCTAATCTAGTGTTTAAGGTGAAGTTTTCAAACCCAATCTAAGAAGATCTTTAGAGCAAGCAACAAGCTGAAGGGCTCAGAAGGTGGTATTGACAATGAAAGAGTGTTGAAATATTGAGAAGCGCAGCACTTGTGCATTTTTAATAACAAGAGGGTCAACAAGGACACAGCTCCCTCAGTGCCAGGAGTTGCCACTGACTATGGAAATTGCCACACCAGGGCTATAAACGCTTGCAGTTCATCAGCTTTTTTAAACAGTTCATCAGCTTTCTTAAACACCCTGAACCCCCTCAGTGGACCTTTAGTCTTGAATTAACAAACGAAAGCAATGAAAGAGGGTGCATTCTGAATGGCTGGCATTGATCCCCAACTGTGTCAGCACTGCTACAGGCCCTGAAAAACTCTCTCCATTGTCAATAGAAATTGACAAACCTCCTCTCCTAAATAGTACAGCTGAGCCGGGCGGGATCCACGCAGCTGTAAAGGGCTCTGCTCTTGGGGCCGGGGAACACTAACAATGGAACAAGCATGAGCTCTTTGTCAGTCCCAGACTCGGCAATTTTCTAACAAGGATTAAAGTTGTTTCTCGGCAGTGCTGGTGAAAAGAGATTTAGCAACATACCGTGCTTTCTTCATGCAAGTTAAAGAGAAGTAGTTAAGGAATTTCATTATTCTGTCGACTAGTGGAAATACAAAACAAATATATTAAATATGCACGGCTCCCTTTGCTGCCTAATTTATAACATTTTGAGGAGGATTCAATTAAATATAACACTTACTGCCTGGAAACAGGCGCTTCGCCTTTATTTTGGAAGTTTTATTTTTTAAAAAGTCCAGCTGCTTGCCACCTGGAATGAGGTCTCAATACATACTAATGCACAATGTCTTCAGACCTTCTGGGGCTAATATTCCTAAATCTGAGTCACAGGACCACATAGGGTTCCTATATTGCGGCTGCTTCAAGCAAATGATTTCTGTCAGAATGTGGCTTCTGATGATGATGGCAGGGTAAAAATAGTTGCTTTGCTGGGGAACAAATCTGTGATATATTTTCCGCTTAAGTGTTTAGCTTTTTATTGATTATGAACTTGGTACAACTAGCTGATATATTTTCATTCTTCTCCAGCTAGGCTCGTCTCAATAGGTGAACGACGACGACGACAACAACAAACCCAACCCAACACTTTTTAGTGCCCCCAGATATGAAATGGCTACATTTCCACAGTATGCGTGCATTTCTTCATTTATTTCAAGAGAAGCTGATAGTTTTACCAGAGTCAGGTCACCGTGTTGAAATGACATACCATCTGGAAAATCTCATCTTAGGAAATATGTGCCTTTTAAATGTTAAGTTTAATTGGATAAAAGAATAATGGTTTTGAAAAGCTTGATAAATATAAAGCATCCTTTAGGATCACTTCGTGGCTTTAGAGGGCAACAAATTATTTAGAAATGTTAATGCCCTACAGTTTCACCAGTACATTAAAAAGTAAATAGAAATGTTTCTTTATACATGTTGTGTTCCTTTTGTCAATAGTACATCTGTTTAATATAACTAAATTCGTGGTCACTTCCCATTTCTAGGCACTAAAATGCAGATCTATATTAACGGTACATTTGATATAATAATACCAACATTTCCACCCTCTTTTCAAGCTAACCCACTCAAAATGATTATATTTGGTTCCACAAAACAGACCCTCAAAACACAAGCATTTAGGGCTTCCCTGGTGGCGCCGTGGTTGAGAGTCCGCCTGCCGATGCAGGGGACACGGGTTTGTGTCCCGGTCCGGGAAGATCCCACATGTTGTGGAGCGGCTGGGCCCGTGAGCCATGGCCGCTGAGCCTGCGCGTCCGGAGCCTGTGCTCCGCAACGGGAGAGGCCGCAACGGTGAGAGGCCCGCGTACCGCAAAAAAAAAAAAAAAAAAAAACCCCACAAAAAAGACCACAAGCATTTTGAAAGTTTTAAGTGTGAATTTTGTGTTGGCTTGGAATAGGATTAAAGGCTATATTTAAGGAAAACTGAAACCAGTCTATTAGGTTAAGAATACGGGAAGTGTTCAACCCAACCTACATCTATCAACCAGCTAGCCCCGGAGGCGCGCAGGAGGAGGGAAACAGAGACTCGCATCTGGACATGGAGGCTGAGGGCTGGCCGTGATCGCACCAGAGAAGAACATCAACACAGAAGCTGGAGGAGCCGCAGTGCCGGCCCCTGGGATGCGACTATTTGCTTGACTGAGCCTGTCGCTTGCTTTCTCTATGCCTCAGTTTTCTCATCTGTGATATGACGGACAGATTATATGAACTAGCTTTAAAATAAGATTTTTATGCTCTCCAGAAATACTATGAGATCAGATTTGACTGTCAAAGGAAGGGGCATGATTAGAAGCAATATAGTTTGTGATTCTCCTCAAAGAAGGGAAAAGCCAAATTGTTTTTTTTTTTAATGCTTCTTAAATATAGCTTTGTTCATCCAAATATGCAAGTCTAGGATTCCAGAAGTTTCATTTGGCCTTTTAATGAAGTACAGATATATTATAAAAATGAAACAATAAAGTATAATGAGGAATAAATGAAATTTATTAAGAACTGTGAAGTATTCTTATGATTTTATAATAACAAATATATATACACTATATTATATTATATAATACTAATACTCTGATTATAAAGGCATCTGATGTTTTTAAAAAATTCTCCATGGGAAGTTCAAGTGCATCAGTTAAATTTTCATTTGATTCTTAAAACAACCTTGATGAAGTGGTTATTATTCCTAGTTTGCATGGAAACTGAGCTCACGTAGGTAGAAAACTGAGTTTAGATTAAGCAATTTACTTATTTAAGTTTATGTAAGTGGCAAGGTTAAGATTCATCTTATATCTATGCTCCAGAGTCCGTGCTCACGACTACTAGGTTATTCCATTTCCTTCTATGAAACAGTCTGTTCCATCAGTGAAGTCTCTGATTTTTTTTCTTTGCGGTACGCGGGCCTCTCACTGTTGTGGCCTCTCCCGTTGTGGAGCACAGGCTCCGGACGCGCAGCCTCAGCGGCCTTGGCTCAAGGGCCCAGCCGCTCCGTGGCATGTGGGATCTTCCAGGACCAGGGCATGAACCCTTGTCCCCTGCATCGGCAGGCGGACTCTCAACCACGGCGCCACCAGGGAAGCCCAAGTCTCTGATTTTTTAAGAGTAGTTTGATGCTTGTAGCAAACAACTAAGAAAACAACTCTACCATTCCTGGGGGTCCCTGATAGTTATCATAACACAGGATTGTGAAGTAATACAGGGGATGCTTGTTGTTTCAAAGAAGTCCATCACATTTTCTTGCAAGTTACTGTAATCTGCATTTCCAAAGATATTTGTACACTTAATAATGTAATTACATAATGTAATACATTTTTGGAAGCACCACACTCTGTTAGGGTAACCAACCAAATGGTCCTTGTGCTATGCATTTCCCACGTGTTTCCTTCTTAGGTTGTTTTAAAGTGCCATATACCCTAATGCTTAGGAATACTGGGAAGAATTTGTTTTTTTCACTGCAACAAAACAAAGCAATGCGGAAAGAAGATCCTTAGTACATTCATGAGGGGACTCGATCTATATGTGCAGTTTTCTTCATCTTTTTTTAAAATACACAACAGAGAAGAACTTGATTCATGCCTTTTTCCTTCCATATTCAATAAACTCACATCCAGGGCGATTTTCATTTCTTATCTCTATGAGGAAGTCTGCAAAGGAGAGTTCATGAGCACTATGATGTCTGCTAAGAAAGGGAAAATGTAACAAGTACTAATATGGGAGGGTTGGCATATAGTAGGTCCCTAATAAATGCTTGTTGAATGCTGAAAAATCTTTCCTGCTCTTGAAGTTCAGTACTTTTTTTTCCCATTCCTTTTTTTTAAAGAAAAATGCATGAATATAATAACCAAGACACTTCCAAGATGCATTCAATCCTCTTCACTTATAAAATAGGATAAGTTACATAACAGGGTAAGTTCCACAAATTGGGGGTTGCAAAAGCTCTTTTCCACTCACTACTATTTCATTAACCCCAAATTTCCTTTCTTCCAAAATATCCTGAAAGTAATATTATTAAACTAGCCTACCTATTCTCACACTAGACAAAGAGCATTAAAATCAATACTATTCTTCACGTTCATTATCATCAAGTAGGCAAGTGCCTTTGTAAATTTATTCTGTGGTTCTTTCCCTGGTGCTAAAAAGATTAGTGATTACAAAGTGAAAATTTCAGATCATCAGTTGTTCCCCCTCTCGCCTACTTATTGACAAATGATGGAACGCATACTGGTTTGGCTAATCTTTTGACTAATGAGTGGTTTGGTTGAACTCAGTGGTCAACCCAGTTATAATGGTGTGTGCACCAGTTTGGGGTGCAGACATAGACTATGAATGATTTATTTGGGCATATGACCTGTTCATCTGGTTGAATGACTCATCTTAAGTACTATATATAAAAGTTTGGTCGATATTGCATTTAAATCAATAATGTAGGATCCGGATAAAAATAAATTAGACTATTAAATGGCACACGTTTGAGATAAAACCTAGGTCTGAGAATTAATGGTTAGCAAGTCCTTCTGCTTCAGTTTCCTTATGAAAAATAGGGAACAATTATTCCAAGTTGTATCATTATTATTCCAATTGTAGGGACTGGGATAAACAGCTGCCTTCCTGTCTCCGACTCATGGCGCACCCCCACAGGACCTGAATGACCTGCTGATCTGCTAGATGTTGGGTTTCTCTATATCTACGGTTTTGGGGCATGCCAATCCCTCTGTCTGGACTTTTATTCCCATGTACGTTTCATTGGCCAGATTCACGTTGACCTTTAAGACTCAGTTCAACTATCATTTCTGCTACGAAGCCAACACTATCTCTTACCAGGTAGACTTAGCTGCTCCTGTATTTCCTGCTCCTAGAACCCTGTACAGGTGTCTATAAAAATACTGCACAATGTGCCCTATGGCTGCCTCACCAGGCTGTGAGTATCCATAAGGCAGAAACCAAGTCTTTTTACTGATATCTTGAGCCCTTAGCAGAATGTCTGGCACATGACATGCATTACATAATTGTTGAAGGACTGAATGCTTTTAAATATTTGGAAACATAAACTGTTACGTATATAATAGTGGCAGGGCAGCTTTTCAACAGAAAAAAGATAAAAGAATATCAGAGCCAGAGGAACTGCTGACTTGAATTACATGTTTCATTAATAGCAAAATAATTTAATGCATGCTAAAGTTGTAGACATCATCAAAAAGTAAACAACTGCATCTGGCTAAAGAAATTTAACATAGAACTAAAAATGTGACAGTCTAATTTCATTTTAAGTGATGAATTAAGTAAAGGAGAAAGTACTGTAAACTAACAACCCCCCACTGTCTATGTACATATATGAGTGTCCACATATATACTCTTATACACAAAGATATGATAACATTATGTGCTCAGAGGTTGATGTGCTCAGCTCCTGGATTGGCCCTCAAGAGTCTGTCACTCATGCAGTCAGCTGCCCCTCCAGCATATGCTCAGGGGTATTGGTAGCTATTCCTGGGGGGTATCTGAGGCTGTGGGGGCATATCTGGTGTATGGCCGGCAGCACTGCCTGTGCATTTACACCAAGAAGTGACATGTCCTGGGTGCTTTCAATGCTTGTTGGTTTTGTGAGAGGTGTTAAAAAAAAAAAAAGTGAGAAACATCATTGGTGTGGCACTATTGACTTGAGTCTGAGGGGACATGAGAGCTCTCCTGGGAGCTGGTATAAGCCTGGCTTTTGAGCAAAGAACCCATGAAGGGTAGAGAGGGAGAGCGTGCCCTTGTTGTCCTGTCACGGCATTTGATATTGCAGGCACTACAGTTAGGTACAACTCTTGCATTGGCCCTAAATTCTGGCAAGTTTCCAACCATCCACTTGCAACAGAGAGAAATAAATGTCAGATTTAGATAATCACTATCATCTATTTTGAAAGGGTACTAAATTTTAATTCTCCATAGTACATCCATTTGGAAAAAATCTATTAATGTCTATTCAGTAGATGAAAATATGAAACATTTTAATGTAGAAATTAAAAACTTTTTCAGAAGACCCACTTGGCCATAAGAATGTAAGCTCCCTTAGGGCAGGAACTTGGTGTATCTTATCTAACATTGCATTCTCAGACTCTAGCAGTGTGTGGCCTCTAGAAAATAAATACTGGTTGCATGAATAAATAATAAGAGGGGTTTTGATTTCCTATTTTAATTAGAATGCTACCGAGTCACTGTGACAGAGATACCCAGCTATGTGGGAGGAAACAAATGCCTAACGTTTTTTTTTTTTCTTTTTTTTGGCCACACAGCATGTGGGATCTTAGTTTCCCAACCAGGGATTGAACCAGTGCCCCCTGCAGTGGAAGTGCAGAGTCTTAACCACTGGACCATCAGGGAAGTCCCAATGCCTAACCTTCTAATCCCAACATTCACCACCATCCTTTGCACTTCCTATTTGAAGGATGAATTGGATTTGTTTTCTAGATCTTATGCATCCAAAACGTCACGTGAATGACCATCCTACATCTATAAACATATACATTTTTAACTGTATAACATAGGCAGTAAGAGGAAAGTCAACAAGAAATATGGGGAGTATATGGGACCAAATTTATAAGGATCAGTAGAGCAAAAGTATGGGAAAGTTATCCATGAGAATGCATAACTAGGAATATGCCTTGAAAAAAATACTGTTCAGCCACATTCAAATACTGCATCCTATTCCTGACTCTAAACCCTAAGCATGACCGAGAACATTTTGAGAAGTTTCAAAGGACAGCCACAAAGATGATTAAAGGGCTAGAAAAGGGGCCTATGAAGAGAAGTTTAGCAAATAGGGATTATTTATCCTGGAGTAGACAAGTATGACAGGTGCCTTAATAACAGTCTTTATACATAGGAAGGATTATTCCCTAGAGATGCTGGCTACCTGCTTTTTGTTCTCCACTGAGAGGAAAAAGGGAAATGGGTTTAAAAAACAGCATGAAGAATTTTGGTGACGTAGGGGTTAGAACTTGCTTTATTTCAAACAAAACATTTTGCCCATATTAAGAGAGCAAAATTTAGATGGTCTCTTAATTAGGGCTGGGCTGAGATCAAGAAATTGAGGGCTCTCTGGAGTTTAGGTATTTATAAGTACCTGTGAAAATTGTTCTTTTATAGAGTTTCCTTTCAATGCATTCAATAAACACATGGTTTTGCCACAATGATGCTGATTTACTACAATAGCCGTTTCCTTACACGGATTATTTTTTTGTAGTTGGACCTAGTCAATAGTGGCAATCTGGCTGCCACTGCTGTGCCCACTTGTGAATGGCACTGACTATGTAGATGGGGCTGCATGGAAAGCTTGCAGAGGGAGTGTCTGACGGAGGAGGAGTTCAAAAGGCTACCACAGAAAACGGTTTTAAAGCCATGTGTCATTTGCTTATGGAGTTAGGTTTGAAGAGAAGAACGGTAGCTATCATTTCTATGAAAACATCACTGGTCAACTGAAAGAGATGCTGGTCTCAGGGGGGTCCTGGGTATTTTCTTTTTTTGTTTTTTCTGCGGTACATGGGCCTCTCACTGTTGTGGCCTCTCCCGTTGCGGAGCACAGGCTCCGGATGCGCAGGCTCAGCGGCCATGGCTCACGGGCCCAGCCGCTCCGCGGCATGTGGGATCTTCCCGGACCGGGGCACGAACCCGTGTCCCCTGCATCGGCAGGGGGACTCTCAACCACTGCACCACCAGGGAAGCTCTGGGTATTTTCATTAATAAGTCACTGGTTGCCAGATGCAGTGCAAGCATGCAAACCACTGAGGAAAAGCCAGGCTCTGTGTGGAGAAGTCGGAGTTTTCAGACCATATTACATGTGAAGGCAGCATGAAATCAATACTAAATAACTTCTGAAATGCTCAACATGTTGCCTGTAATTATTTCAACTATCTTTGATAAAATCAGGAGGGAGAATATTCTAATTTCTTCCATGACTATTAAGTCACTGTTACCGGCTTGGGTGAATGAAAGCAAACGCATACTTATGCGTTCGGTGTGAAGAAAAATTTCTCGATCGAAATGCAAGTTTTGCCATTTTCCATTCATCAGAGAGTTTTACCATTGCTAAGGGATTTTAGGTGATCAACCACAATTTTTTTTTTTCCTATTCAAACAAAAACCTCAGATCAGTTCACATGTGAGTTTTTTTTTGTTGTTTTTTTTTTTTTAAAATTCTGAGCACAATTAAAGGTGAGTTAAGGCTCTGGTGGAAATCTAAAGAGCATCAGCAAATCTGAGCACTGCTCAGCTTTTGAATTGCTTTTCTACTTCTCAGTTCTTTTAAATGGTTTTCTATGGCAGGAACATTTTTCTTAATTAGTCACAGCTAATTAGTGTTCGGGCATAGACAAGTAATCAGAAATGTCAGAGCTGCAAGGCTACATCTCCCTAATCCTTTGATAATAATTTAGCCTCCTGGGAGGGCCCCAAGCTGCGGTAAGTAGTGACTGACAATAAGGCAAAATTAGGTGGGCAGCAGACCATTAGGGTAGAAAAATAAAAAGCACTACCCGGTCCCGCTGAGCACCATCAGGCAACTAACTGCACTGCCAGATGAGGTGCCTGTTTAAGCCTGTGTTGTTAATTAGCTGATTCTACCAGACCTGCCACATATGTCCAGGTGCCTCATGCAAAGATGTGTATTTCTGGGCAAGCGCCAAATGACAACTGTGTCCCGTGATCACATTTCAAGAATCTAAGGAAGAAGTCCACATATTTCTGGAAGATTCTTTTGAATTATTAAAGAAATAAGATCAACAAGCTACAATACATTTTCTCGTTGAGTTTCTTTTAGGCGATTAGGCACGCTTATCTCAAGTTTCTCAGGTCTTAATTCACCAACAGCTTAGGTTCAAATGAGGGCCTTTGGCCGCAGAGCCGTGTCTGGACTTGCCAAAGCTATTCTGGCACACACCGTACATCAAAAGTAGATCCTTTCACAAATCCTTACACTTACAAATGATAACATGAAAATAAGGATTATTAACTAAAATGAACGAGACGGCTGTAATTTGAGAGCAGAGGTTTTGAAGAGAAACAAACTTTGAGGGGAAAAAAGAAAACAGCTAAGGGGCAAGCTCTGTATGGCATTTACTGAGGCAGACATGACCATATACAGAACAAGTCTGACTGCAACTGTCTTAAAAGACGTCAAACAACTTCAGTGGGAGTCTGAATACTGTGGGTAAAACAAAGCAGGAATATATATATAATGAAAATAAAAACCATCACCTGGAAAACAATGTGTTAAAGTAGCTAAATAAGACATTGTTCAAATGTAGGAGATGTGAGATGCCGGTCCTATAACGCAAGTAAGAAACAAACGGTTAAACTTCTTATCTACCTTTAGTGCACAGTGTGGCCCAGGGTACACGACCTAACAGTGGGTAGAAATAAATGATCTCGAAGAGTCTCAAGGACATCCCTGAGCTTCTATCATCCATCTTTTCTAGTGATGGAAAAGGAAAAGAATGGAATGACATGAGAGTGATGGTAACATTTGAGTGTTGATAGGGAAATCATGATTGGGCATAAGGTTCCAAAGTTAATGCTTTATATTTGACTTCTTTTTACATAGGGACAAAACCAAAAAGAAAATACGCTGTAACGGGAAGCTATACTGATTTAGGCAGGTATATAAGCACTTGCTCGTCATTTGGAAGTGAAAGATCATTGAAAAGAGGAAAAGCGCTATTTTTAAATCGACATTCACATATAAGAGAATATATCTATAATATCATGGAATGATAAGAAATGCAGGAAGGCAAAGAAGTCTTCTTAACGGGTCTTAACGGGTTCCAGCCTGCATTTCTAATAATGAGGTTGATTACATACACAAAGAAATTCATCCAAGGAATATGACTGAAAAAGTAGATGGTCAGTTCTAAATATATCCTACTATCTAACAGCCATTCTTACCCATGTCCTGTTGATTTCATGTATTCTTGGGAAACCAACATGATAAATTTAATTTTTAAATAAGTTAAGAATAGTAGTGTCAGTCTTACTGAGGAAGAATAAATTCTCAAATCAAAAATTTGGGCATTGGTGTGAAACAGTTAACTCCAAAATTCTGAGCATTTCCCCCCTTTTTCTTATTTGGGAGTCCAGAGACAAACAAGAGCATAGAAGTGCAAAATTAGTTTTATTTTGAAAAGCATATTCACTTGCAATAGTTTCATTTTTTTTTCTTACCGTATCTTAAAATGGCTACTGAACTCACTGACATAGTTTAGGTCGATTTTACTTAAAATGTTTAATTTAGAGTTTCTTTACTGAAAAGAATTCTTTTCAAGGAAAGTCCTAAGAAATTAATCCTTCATAAAACACTATTCGGATGAATATCACTGATTAATTATCATTTAAAGAATTACTTTTAATTTTAGAAGACATCACAACACGATTTAAAAAAAATCTCATTGAGATGAAACTCCTCAACAATTAGATATTTAATCAGTTTATAACACAAGAGAATGTTTAATCTGCATGATTTACCAATTAAATACTGCACCCTGATGTGTCTTCAGCAACACTAGAGCTAAATCGAAATTGTTTCAAAAGGACACAAGACGGGAAATGCCCTATAAATGCACAAAGGTTTAGAGAGGTAGGAAGGTTGAGTGTCTCTCCTGGACAGCAGGAGGCACTTCAGTCGACTCCTACGGGCCTCAGCATTGTAATATTCTTGGACATCAGAAAGTGACCACAGAGGATGCTCTCGTGGCGATTACCGTGGTGTCAGTTTTGATTTCTGAAACATCACCACTTTCTGACCCAGAGATCCAGAGCTCTCAGGGAAGTTGCCCAGCCTCTCTCCTGACCCATGGGCACTTGGGGCTCTCACCGTGTTTGCTGAAACTTGAGAGCGTGGGAAGAAACATCATAGTAGGCATTAAAAAATGGAACTTAAGAATTAGAAAATCATTGCCGTGCCTTTATATTGGGATCAGACAAGTTGTAGATGGTTCTGATTTGATAAAATTTTTTAAACGGCTACTGACAATGATGTTTTATGCACTGGGGTAAGGGAGATTGCCTGCAAAGCAGAACACCTTCTTTTGGTGAATCCATATTCTCTTCTGCTACAGAACTTCCTTTAGATTTCTCTTACCCAGATAAGACACATTTTTTTTAAATTGAAAAAGTAGACTTAACATGTATATTTTTTTCCTTTGGCTAAATTCAAAACATAATAAGTGAGTATAATTTTTTCTTTTTAAAAATTTAAGTATAGTTGCTATACAGTATTATATGTTACAGATATACAATATAGTGATTCACAATATTTAAAGGTTTTACTCCATTTATAGTTATAAAATATTGGCTATATTCCCCATGTTGTACAATATAAGCTACAAGAATATACTGTGCGACGCAGGGACCATTATATTAACATACAGATTTTAAACACAGCTTGTGTACCACCAATGACCACCTGACAGGCAAAGACAGCCTCTGTTTAAGATATTCTGGTCACTCAGAAAGACTTAACATGAATACAGAATATATGAGTTCCAACCATTTTTCTAAATGTAGGGTTCAGAACCATGGTGGTAGCTGTACAGAATGTCAAATGACAGTCTTTATATAGAATCTATTTTCTACTTATCTACTGTAATTGCTACTGCTTATTGCTTTCACCTGGCCATCACAAAAAAACTTAAGAATTGATTGCTACTCCGGGGTGCAAGACTCAGCATGCAACCAACCCAGTAACTTTTGGCGTCACTGCTAAAATTAAAACTAATTTAATTGTTTGGTTTAAAATCTGGAAGGGATTTCAGAAACCATCTGGAGTTCTAGACTAGCTTCTTCAGTTTATATGTACTACCTATACTGAGTCTCAAACAGGTGACATAACTTCTCGAAGCTCACTCAACCAATTAATGGCAGAACTGTGGCTGGAACTGAGGTTTCTGGATTCCTGGTCTAGCCCTCTTCCTACAAACACTGTTTTACCACTTCAAATTTTGTAAGGCTGAAGTATGGTAGACATAACATGGACTTTGAAACTAGAGAGACACAATTTCAAAGTCCGATTTAGCACTTAACAAGTCCTTTATAGCCTCTGGGTGGGAGATTCTTTAACCTGAAAATAAGGCTAAAATGGGGGTGATGGCATCTACCCAGAAGGTTAGAAATGATATAGGTCAAGTATCTAGCACATTTCCTGGTACATGGAGGTGCCCTGCGAATAGTAGTGGTGACAGGGAAGGCTATTATAATTATTCTGACACTTTGAAAAGATTAGGGATGTACCTTAATCAAACTTAGTACCTTCCATTAAACAGGGGATCTGCCATCATTTACTTACACTTTTTTGAAATTATTTCTGCTTTAAGCAGAAAGTGTTTTATAAGTTTAACCACTTATGGAGTAAAGCAGAATGTCTTGATATTTATCCTAATATTAACTGTTTTGATCTTCAAATGATACTTTTAGTTTTGATATTTCAAGATTTGATGTAAACGTCTAAGATTATCCTATCTATGGTCTTTCAGATAATACAGATTTTAGTCATCCCCCTCTTTAACACACTGAAGAAATAAGAAAACTTCCATCAGGGGCTAGAACAATAATAATATTAGTTCAGGATGCTTAGGAAGCAGAGTCATGGTGTATGGCTGGGTGGGGTGCCGCACATGGACAACAGTAGAAGGTACCATTCTCCTTTGTAGGTGCATCCCCAAAACAATGGATGCAAATCCAGGGCAATGGTCATTTTTTTTACCTTAGTCCCTGGTACAGTTATTTAATCAGAACCCTAAGGTATTTAGCCACAAGTATCAGGAACTAGTAAGATGCTTAATTGATCAAAAAGTTTCTGAGGCCAGGAACACCACAAGTAATTAATTACTACTCTCAGGGCCAGTTTCACAGAATTTTCAGCAGTCTTTTTCACGCGTGAGGCATCATGCGGAAAAAAATTCTTTAGTAAAACACACGCGTTCTTTTTTAAAGTGTTGGTGTTGGTGGCAGGATGGGTGTTTTGTAGAATAATTGTTTTATATGGAAATACTGCTATGTGTTCTAGAACGAAGCGAACTTCATCTGGATAAAAAGCACATCTTTTGTAAGAAGTTAAGCTCTCATATTTCATGACCAGAAACTGCCGGCCCTGTACTCTCATCTGGGTGGGTTAAAACCACTAAGTATTGACTCACTGCAGTGAGTGTGTGTGTACACATTTTCTTCTGCCTCTGAAGGTGGGAGGCTCCATTTCCTTACTCAGGAGGCGAACTGGAATAGCAAAAGTTTGTCATGATGCTTGAATAAAACTGTTCAGTCTTTTATCTGTAATAGGCTAAGGTTGCTAACAGGATTTATAGGGTCATTACTTTCAACTGTTTCTTGACACCTAACAATATTATTTTAAGCTCCAGCCGAGTAATTATATAACGTCTCTCAGTAATGATCTGTTGCTTAAGATACACTTTCTACTTTACCTTTCAACACATACTTGATAACCTCTCATTTACTAACTGTAATTGAGGCAAATTCAGTCTTGGCTAATTAGGGGCTCTCGGTACCCCTTCATATGTTATTCTTGGTGACATATCAATAGAATTACAGTTTACTTTTTATTTTTAATTACAGTAATAAAAATGTGCAACTTAAAAATATTAGAATGTTTAAGGACATTATAACTATTTTACAAATAACAAGTCCAATGTTCTACTGGGGATACACAGAATGACAAAACCTTCACAACCAAAACAGAATGGTTGCTTGTCAAGGGTTCCCCTTAGAAGCAAACTCACAGCCATGTCTGATGCTTAGGCGTTGAAAGGAAAGTATATACCTATCACCAGGACAATCAAACTAGCACATCATTTTAATGTTGGCCTCCTGGCATCCACTTTAGTTAGCTCCGTTGTTATTGCTGCCACACAAAAGGTCTTCAAAAGAAGTTTGGTGAATGAAGGGGAGTTTAAGTAGGAAATAACTTTATGAAGAAAGAAATTCTGGGACTTCCCTGGTGGTTCAGTGGTTAAGAATCCGCCTGCCAATGCAAGGAACATCGGGTTCGAGCCCTGGTCCAGGAAGATACCACATGCCACGGAGCAACTAAGCCAGTGCGCCACAACTACTGAGCCTGCGCTCTAGAGCCCGCGAGCCACAACTACTGAGCTCGCGTGCAACAACTACTGAAGCCTGCGCGCCTAGAGCCCGTGCTCCACAACAAGAGAAGCCACCACAATGAGAAGCCTGCGCACCGCAATGAAGAGTAGCCCCCGCTCACCGCAACTAGAGAAAGCCCACGCACAGCAACGAAGACCCAACACAGACAAAAATAAATAAATAAATAAATTTATAAAAAAAGAAAAGAAATTCTACCTCTGTTACAATCTGATGGCAAGCTTTGTAGTAAATAGGTCGCCAAGACAAAAAATTGAAGATGTTAAGAAACACACACACACACACACACACACACACACACACACACACACACACACAGTGGCCTGTTTCCAGAATGACTCTACCATTTTTTCACCATAGAAGATGTGCTTTAGCTATACCAAGAAGAAACATAATGGGAATAACATCAACTCAACTTTTCTTTTCTGTTCAACATTTTTGAAAATTACCACATATGCAAAAAAAGTAAAAGAGAACTTGGAAGTGAAACATATGCTTGTAAATTCAGAGCAATACCAAGTGGAAGCAGAAGTTGCTAATATGGTTTCAGTATTTTGTAAAGGAGCCAGCTGGATGGATGATAATTTTTCTACCCCTGCAGGGCATCAAAGCTTTTAGAAAATCATTCTTTTCACACATATTAACACTTAGCTTATTAAAACAGATGATACTTTTATTGTAAAACAGCCTGGCTAGAGGCTAGAAACATAAAATATGAAAGATAAGGCTCATTTTGACCACCCAATCTGACAAACAGCAAACACTGACATGACAGACCATGGTGGAGATGATGACGTAGCAGGACCTTCTGTAACTGCCACAGCTGAAGTGTCACCATGAAGCCCGTGAACTGCTGTTATGAAAACATTTGCAGAAACTTGCATAATTAAATGAAACTGCCAGAAAAGCATTTCTAAAATGCAGAGAAGATGTACATAAATAAATACAGTTCAAAGCAAATACTACATTTCAGGATCAGCACTGTAGTGAATTATGCCAAGTTATGTCACAAGCAAAGTACCATTTCCTTTGAACTGACTGCTGAATAATTACAAATGAGTGACAACATTGTTGTTGAAATGGACTGCTCTCTTAGTCTCTTTTACCGGTACTCGGTGAATGAAACTTGCTGATCAGGCCATCTAAAACCACAACCTCCCCATTCTAGGAGCTGCCATGCCTCAGTGAAGACTTTCACGAGACTACAGCAGTATTCTGTTAGCAAACGTCAGTACTGGAAAGCAAGATGAAAATGTACACTAACAGTACAGTCGCAGATATCTGCCTTTATTGCAGCTTATTTCTTTGTTTAAATGAAGACTGTCATACTGACTTAAGAAAAACTTTTATAGTAGGGGCCAAATCCATTCCAGTCTGATTCTGTTTATGGACTGCTGCAAAGGCAAGTGATGTAAACTATACACAACGGTAAACTGGATATCACCTTGCTTGCTAAAATTAACCTTAGAAGGATTTTGAGACTCTCACTCTAATAGTGACAGTTTCCAAGCATAGAAAAAAGCCAGTTAAGGCTTCTGTCAGCAGTCAAAGAAATAAAATGGTCAACTATATTAGCTGCGTAGAAGAAAAAGAAATAAAAAAAGAGAGTCCGCTTTGCAGACATACCATCAAAGTGTAACTGTTTCCTTCACAGTACATCTGCAAAGCCAGCATGATTTGCAAGGGTACTTACATCAAACAACTTTTCTATATACATTTCCTCATTGACCTTTTCTCGAAGAATATCCTGGTTTTGCCGAACAAACATAATATAGGTGTCTGCCAGATCCATTCCTGGTTTCTGTTGTGAGGGAAAAGCACAGGGAATAAAACAATATCACGTCTTGATTGTGAAAATGTTATTTAATCACCATCCTAGAAAATCATTCCTTATATCCTTTCAAAAGTTACAGTAGAAAAATATGCTTAAGATCAAATCAACAATGGACACCTTCAAATTCCATAATTCAAGTAAATGAAAGTTTATTATTGAGGTCTATAACTTGAGGTCATAGTTACTTATCATTATTAAGATGATTAGGAATATGTGGTTGTAAGCTAGCAGATACTCTTTTTTTTTTAATGGCTAACTTGCTAGGTCAATATGCCAAGCAGTATAAATGAATACATTTTTCAAAAAAATTCCCACATGCAATAATCATTTCCTAATTGTAAGTTCAATTTCCTTTTCATCATTTCTGGCTGGGTTTATCCATATATGTTTTTTAAAATGTTAGCTTTCCTTGGTTTGCCTTCCTCAACTACTATGGGTGTTCAAGGGATACAAAATGAATTTTCTTATTAGGAAGATATTGAACAAAAAATATTTAATGCATTACAAAGTGAAATGCAAATCAAAATTTTGTGGGTTATCCATTGCTTCTACTCATCCATATTTATCAATACTATCTCAAGGATTTATATTATTTTAGAAATGCAATAAGAATATTGATGAACTAGTCTCCCATGAAGAGCCAAAGGTGTGGATTAGATAAGTTTCCAAAGTTACTCAACGTTTGGTGTCTTCTAATATTAGACAAGATAAGGCAGTTAATAGAATTCCTCCTTCCTACAGAGTCTACAGAATCAGCACCAGGGAGGGACAGAAACCTGAATGGCTCCCAAAGAGTTTTCCTTCTAAGTTTATCTCTAGTTCTTCTTTTAGTTTCACATAGCTGGACTAGATGATCCGTATACTCTATACCTGGGGTTGGTTCATAGTCTATACTAATTCATTTAACTAGAATAGGACAATAATAATGATGAAATGGTAGAAGTGATGCCCGAATAAGTCAATGTCAGTCGTGCATAATTTCGTACCTACAGGATGCACCTACAAACTCCATCAATGGACTCTTTGTAAAAGTAAATAATATAAGGGAACTAGGTGAAAGAGGATATGAATCATTTAACTATTACTACTGCAGGAAAGACAAGATATACATCTGAGTGATGCTAGGACAGTAGTAATGCCTTTTCCTTAAATGAAGGACAAAGTTCTTATCACTTCTTTTTCCGGGAGGGGATTGTATTTTATGTATTGATACAATGATAAAACTGCCCATCTCTTAACCAGTGCACAGTATAGACATGGGGCATATCTCATTAATACAAATTAATTTGATTTTTTGGTAACAAAGTTATTTCTGGGCAATGAAAATCACAGAAAGTTCTTATATATTTATCTCTTATATTTAGCCTAAAGGGAAATTTATACCACACGGACGGAAGGATCCTTTCAAACATAACCTTGAGGAGGCTTCCCTGGTGGCGCAGTGGTTGAGAATCTGCCTGCCAATGCAGGGGACACCGGTTCGAGCCCTGATCTGGGAAGATCCCACATGCCGTGGAGCAACTGGGCCCGTGAGCCACAGCTACTGAGCCTGTGCGTCTGGAGCCTGTGCTCCACAACAAGAGAGGCCACGACAGTGAGAGGCCCGCGCACCGCGATGAAGAGTAGCCCCCGTTTGCCGTCACTAGAGAAAGCCCTCGCACAGCAATGAAGACCCAACACAGCCAAAAAAAATAAATAAATAAATTCATAAAACAAAAACCATAACCTTGTTATAACAAAATTCGTGACTAGCTATAATCTGAAACAACTATTTATATAAATGTCTTCACTGATCTTTCCTTCCAGAGCATCCATACACAATGTAGGAAATATATTCCAAACTTAATGGAGACAACTTACCAAATTCATGCCTTCACTATTTTTCTACATAATTCTCATAAGCAATGTCTGAAAGTTTAAATAATTATAAGGCTACTCAAGAGAAGCCTAGGTTATTTTCTTCTCTGGGGGCAAGGGGTGTTATACGTAAGTTTTTCCAGTAAAAAGGCAGGGTAATTTGTACAAATAACTACTATTAACGGTTGAAGACAGATAGCCCATAAGATAAGGATTTCTCTCCATGCCTCTCAAATTTGTCAAGACACTGAAAGTGTGAACATTCAGAAAGGATACTGCCGCAGAATGAAAATGACAGGAGAACGACTTTCTATACATGATAACAAGTCAGCTCTACATCTGAGTTTCAGTCAGGTGCCTAGAAACAAAATACTGTGATATATACATAATACCAAGGCAGCTGGGCACAGCCCAGAGGAACTGAGTTAAGAATCAACACATGAGAGGCGTGCCTCCTCCACCATTTTTTCCCACCGCTACCCCATTCTTATTTCTGCCTTTCAAAAGAAGAGTACGCTTAGAAGTTTAAACTAGTCAATCACTTGACCCATCAGACTCACTGGAAACTGAGTTACAGCCAGGAGAAAATGGAGAATGATGGCTTTAAACACTTGCCACAGACCCGAAGGTAATTTTTTTCCCATTTCCTTGATCACTCTTAAGATAACATTAGACATCATGAAACACTGTCCAGGAAGAATTTATCTTTTGTCATCTAAAACTAACAAATACTTTTACAGTTTAAGCCTAAGAGAAAACTCAGTGCTATTCCCTTCCGCAGACCCGAGGGATATAATACTGAAATCTGTAAGCTGAGACAGTTCTACAGCTCTCTAAGAAAATCACAACCGTGGTTGAGGGTGTGAAGTAAAGCTCATTTAAAAGTTTATTTCAACAAATTAAGTGTTGTCTTTTTCTTTTTTTCTTTTTGAAATTACATTTTCTCCCCTTTGGCAAATTAAGATCCACTTGCCCAGAAAACAAAACCTACAATTCTTACGTTCCTCATTAGCATTATTTCTTCCTTTATCTTTGAGCTGTTTACGTATTCTTGCAACTGTGACATACGGGAATTTCACACCTAGTGAATATATTTTCATGTAGCTTGTGGCATGAGACTATAATCATTAAAAGAATATACACAAGTAAGGATAACTGCAACAGCTGGTGACATTTACCAATTAGAATTATAGTTCTTTAAAACACTTTATCCTTCCTTTGGTGTATGAAGGGTAATTATCTCTGATAAACTGCTGAAAAATATGTAATTTTCCTTTTAAACAGTTTCTACTTACAGTACAAATGTGTTTGGATAGAAGACATTATCGCTGGTTCAGTGCTCCTTTGTGCAGACTCTGTTTTATGGCAGTAAGATCTACATATTTTGGAAGTCACTGCGTCTCATTCCATTATTACATGTTATCTTATTAGGAAATAAAGTTTAATTAAAAAAGCAAAAAACTGAACACAGTTAAGTTTTTGTTTGCTGGCGTGTAAATGAAAAGCATGCATGTGACTGCATCACCAGGTAGAATATTGCTACACATTCTGGTGCAAGTGGGTGTCTCCAACCTTATCAAAGGAGCAGCCTGTTAAACTTCAACAACTGTAGATCTGGATGAATTTTTATCAAGGATATTTTGTTCTGGAGAGCTACATTTAGAAATCTTCGCTATATTTGTAATTACAGTTTTCTTAATGAACGAGAAAATAACAATTAAAAACCACACAGCGAGCACATTATGTATTAAATACCACTAAGAGAGAGTAAATGTTGTTTTTCATTCTCCCATTTAAAACTTTGAGATCACGCAGCGTAGAGAATGGGATTGAGGACATGGGGTCGGGGGAAGGGTAGGCTGGGACGAAGTGAGAGAGTGGCATGGACATATATACACTACCAAGTGGAAAACAGATAGCTAGTGGGAAGCAGCCACATAGCATGGGGAGATCAGCTCGGTGCTTTGTGACCACCTAGACGGGTGGGATAGGGAGGGTGGGAGGTAGACACGAGAGGGAGGGGATATGGGGATATATGTATATGTATAGCTGATTCACTTTGTTATAAAGCAGAAACTAACACACCATCGTAAAGCAGTTATACTCCAATAAAGATGTTAAAAAAAAAACAACAACTTTGAGATCCTCAGTTCATTAAGCACTAACTTCTCCATCTTGTTTCTTAGGGTAGTAATCTCTAAATCAAAATAAGCCTTCCTGGATTGCTTCTAATTCGATTCAGAAGAGAACAGAATTTGGCTAACGAAGTTATAGTAAAAGGATACAAATATCTAAAAACATTCCCCCACGAGCATAAAGAAATCAAATATGGACGGGAATGGAGTATGGTAAGGTGAGCTCCTCTGACTTTGGCTGCATGATAGAATACACCAGCGAGGGAATGAGTTTAAGTAAGGATGCAGACTCCAGCAAATTTTTTTCGAGCGCTAATCACTGGTTAACCCAGTGAGATGAAAATGCCGTTTAAAAAAAAAAGAAAAGCAAAAAATTCCTTGTTAATTACACACTGCAAATGCTCTTACTTCCTGCTGCTACACCTAATCCCACAGGTGCAAGTCTTCACTTTCCCCATTCATGGGTGGGTGGGTGCAATGCTGCAGACATTTTTCACAGCTACAGATTTAGATACAGAAGAAGCCTGTTTAACCTTCCACAGGAGGTTAACAATACACTATGCAAACACTGTCATGGTGTCTATTTAACAAGGAGACAATTTTTTTTTTTCCCCCCTGCGGTACGCGGGCCTCTCACTGTTGTGGCCTCTCCCATTGCGGAGCACAGGCTCCGGACACGCAAGCTCAGCGGGCATGGCTCATGGGCCCAGCCGCTCCGCGGCATGTGGGAATCTTCCCGAACCGGGGCACGAACCCGTGTCCCCTGCATCGGCAGGCAAACTCTCAACCACTGCGCCACCAGGGAAGCCCTACCACTAGGTTTTAGTCACTGATCCTAGTTCTATCCTCTTGATCGATACAGACTGAGGCTTCTTTAAATGGGAACTCCATGTATTAAACATGACTCTCTTGTCTCCTAGCGTTTATCCTCTCTCAAGGATAATATTCCAATTTCCCTTTTTTTCTTTATAAGCCATTATTTCTAGATCCCCTTAACTATGCTGGCTGCTGTCTTCAAAAGGAGGTAAAGTAAAAATTATATGTCGTTTTTAAAAGACTACAGATGGATTTTCCCACAATAACACAGATGTGAATAAGATAGTATAGAGCAGAATGATTATTCTTTAGAATCTGGACACTAGATTTATTATAATCAGTAATAATGTATGATGACAACTAACATTTATTGATCACTAATTTCATTCCAGGAATCCTGAAAAGTGCTTAACATATTTACAACAAGCCTAGAAGTGGTATAATTCTATTTCCATTTGATAAAGCAATTGATGTCCACATGGGTATATGCCTATGTCCAAACTCATCTAATTATGGACATTAAATATGTGCAGTTTTAAATATATCAATTATACCTTAATAAAGCTGTAAAAAAAAAAAAAAGGAAACTGATGCCCAAGGTCATACAGATACTGAGCAAAAGTGATGGAGCAAGGGTTCCAACTCAAGCAGTCTGGCTCCTGAGTTTGGGTTTGTAACTTCTCTGTTGTGCTACCTCGTGTTTGTTTTGTTTTGTTTTTTTAAGCAGCTACTTTACATTATGGTCTCACTTAATTTTTCATACAACTTTTAAACATACATTGCTATCATCTATATCCTCCCTACCTTATAGGGAGGCAATATTTTTTGGGGGGTGGTTAGTTTTAATATTCTACTTTAAATCTACTGAAGTTTTGGGTTGGGCCTAGTGTTCATGTCTGTAAAGCTAAAGTGAATGTTTTCATGCTGGTCCTACGTCTACTATAGCCATTCTCCCTTCCCCTCTCTCAGATCTGAGTTCCCTTCATCTAAGTTACTGCTGAGCAGGGGGAACAGATTCACCCCCTCGAGGTCTTGCTTTTCTTATGTCTAAGGGCTTTGCCACCATGAACATTCCAAGGTTCTATGATGGAGCCTTGAACTGTGCAACTACAACAGGAACTGCTCTCCAGAATAGGGTTGTTTAACCAAGAAAAAATCTACCAAACCATCCAAAGGTCACAGTTTATCACCCTGATTAGAAAGATATCACGGGGGTGGGGAGGGGTCGGCTACTAGCTTCTTTGCTAAGAAGCAGGAGATAATGAAATTCACTTCTGTTCAGGAACATACTGACGATTTTTCTCTTATGTACGATATTTTTTCTTTCAAAAAGAAGTGTCATGAAAGTACAGATTACAAAGATACATAAGACTATGTTCATAACATGTTATATTTAAATGACTTGATTTGAATCATTTTCTGTTATTGACTCTTTTTTAACATCTTTATTGGAGCATAATTGCTTTATAATGTTGTGTTAGTTTCTGCTGTATAACAAAGTGAATCAGCTATTCAGATATTCCCATATCTCCCCTCTCTTGCGTCTCCCTCCCACCCTCCCTATCCCACCCCTCTAGGTGGTCACAAACCACCAGCTGATCTCCCTGTGCTATGTGGCTGCTTCCTACTAGCTATCTATTTTACATTTGGTAGTATATATATGTCCATGCGACTCTCTCACTTTGTCCCAGCTTACCCTTCCCCCTCCCCATGTCCTCAAGTCCATTCTCTACGTCTGTGTCCTTATTCCTGTCCTGACCCTAGGTTCTTCAGAACCATTTTTTTGCTTTTTAGATTCCATATATATGTGTTAGCATACGGTATTTGCTTTTCTCTTTCTGACTTACTTCACTCTGTATGACAGACTCTGGGTCCATCCACCTCACTACAAATAACTCAATTTCGTTTCCTTTTATGGCTGAGTAATATTCCATTGTATATATGTGCCACATCTTCTTTATCCATTCATCTGTTAATGGACACTCAGGCTGCTTCCATGTAGTGGGATTGCTGGGTCGTATGGTAGTTCTATTTTTAGCTTTTTAAGGAACCTCCATACTGTTCTCCATAGAGACTGTATCAGTTTATATTCACACCAACAGTGCAAGAGGGTTCCCTTTTCTCCACACCCTCTCCAGCATTTATTCTTTGTAGATTTTTTGATGATGGCCATTCTTACTGGTGTGAGGTGAGACCTCATTGTGGTTGTGATTTGCATGTCTCTAATGATTACTGATGCTGAGCATCCTTTCATGTGTTTGTTGGCAATCTGTATGTCTTCTTTGGAGAAATGTCTATTTAGATCTTCTGCCCATTTTTGGATTGGGTTGTTTGTTTTTTTGATACTGAGCTGCATGAGCTGCCTGTATATTTTGGAGGTTAATCCTTTGTCGGTTGCTTCATTTGCAAATATTTTCTCCCATTTGTTATTGACTCTTATACATCTTCAGCTGTGCTATAATTATATGGAATACCTGACAATCAAGTATGTACTAGGATCATGAATTCCTCCTTCTTTTTTGTGTTAGGAATGCCACTTGATATCATAGATAATTTTATATTTCTAACGCTTCATTTCATAAAATGTATTTTTTATTTTTTGCTTTTTCAAAATTTCAAAAATGAGATCATTTGCTAGAAGATGTTGTTCATTTCTCTGAAGAATTTTTTTTCTAGCTCTTTACCTTACTATCATCTTCTAAGTGACATTTATGGGCTCTGTTGTTTCTTGGATGGAATATGACAGAGATCTAGAATTCACAGAATGATAGAATATCACAGTTAGAGGGACTAATGCAGTTTATATAACTATTCATTCATTTTATAGATAACTAAACTGAGGCCACTGAAGTGAAGTAATGCCCAGGGTCATGCAGTTAATCCAAGGGCACAGAGCAGCATAAGAGGAATTAAACCTCAGGTATTAAGTCCTAGTCCATTGCCTTTTAATTTTTTTTAATTTTAGAATAATTTCAGATTTATAGAAAAATTGTGAAGATTGTATGGAGAATTCCCATTTACTCCCCACTAAGTTTCCCCTATTATTAATATCTTACATTAGTATGGTATATTTGTTACAATTAATGAACAAATAATGATACATTATGAACTAAAGTCTATACTTTATTCATATTTCTTTAGTTTTTACCTAATGTCCTTCTTACGTTCCATGATCCTGTCCAGAAGACCTCATTACATTTAATTAGTCATTATGTCTCCTTAACCTCTTCCTGTCAATTTATAAGACTTTCCTTCTTTTTGATGATCTTGACAATTTGAGTACTGGTCACATATTCTGTAGACTGTCCCTTTATTGGGATGTGTCTGTTGTTTTTCCTCTGATTAGACTGGAGTTATAGGCTTCTGGAAGGAGACCACAGAATATTTATCAAGAATAAATATTATGTATATAATTTATCACTGTTGATGTTGACCTCAGTAAACTGGCTGAGGTAATACTGTCAGGTTTCTCCCTGATAAATCCATTCTCCTCACCCTCCTTTTCATACTGTGCTCTTTGGAAGGGAGTTGCTATGTACAGCCTTAAGGAGTACGGAGTTATACTGTCTCCTTGGAAGTAAAGTATCTACAGTATTTATTTGGAATTCTTCTGCTTGGGAGATTTATCTTATCCATTTCTTTTTTTTCTGGCAGCGCCGCATGTAGGATCTTAGTTCCCTGACTAGGGATCGAAACTGCGCCACCTGCATTGGAAGCACCGAGTCCTAACCACTGGACCACCAGGGAAGTCCTTCCCCCATTTATTTATTTATTTATTTAATTTTTGGCTGTGTTGGGTCTTTGTTTCTGTGCGAGGGCTTTCTCTAGTTGCGGCGAGCAGGGGCCACTCTTCATCGCGGTGCGCGGGCCTCTCACTGTCGCGGCCTCTCTTGTGGCGGAGCACAGAATCCAGATGCGCAGGCCCAGCAGTTGTGGCTCATGGGCCCAGCTCATGGGATCTTCCCAGACCCGGGCTCGAACCCATGTCCCCTGCATTGGCAGGCAGATTCTCAACCACTGCGCCACCAGGGAAGGCCCCCCCCCATTTATTTATTCAGTCAATCATTTACTTACATCAGTATGGACTAACAGATATATATTTTATACTTTGTGTTATAAGCTAACACTACCTAATTTATCTGGTTGCTGAACTTACTCTAGCTCAGGCCATTGGGAGCTCTCTCAGGGGTCTCCTGGGTCCCTTTAACATATCTCCTATCATTGTGGGTTTTTCTTTCTAGACACTTCCTTACTTTGTCTCACACATATATAAGATGCTCCAGGCTCATCTTGTGTTTCCTGCCCCAGTCCTAGTGTCAGCCATTTCTTCAAGGAATCCTGGTAATCCTGGTTCATTTTATTGGAGATTAGAGACCACGATCTGGGCACTGGGTGTGCTTGTAGCTACTGGGATATCACTGCTTCTAGGCTCTCTCAGCTAACAAACCGAGGAAATATATGTGTATATACTAACCCGTGCATATACGTATATCTAAAGATATTTCTATATGCAACCAGCTCTATCTATATTAAGCTAAAGACAAGTTCACATTGATGGCTCCAACTCCAATCCATTACCACAGGGATAATTCTAGCCTCTTCCTCTTGTTTGTCTTCAACATCTCACTCCATGGGAAACTTGGCTCCCACCAGCCACCACCCTTTACTTAATTGTTCAATTCCATTATACACGTAGAGTGGTTTCTGAATTGTTAACCTGGGAGGAAACACTTTCTCAACAAGAGTACAATGTTTATGTACATTTCCTTTTTCCTTTATTTTTACATATGCCACCCATTTCAAAAGTGACTCAGATCAGCACTTTTTTCCTTCAACTTTTTTTAGTGAGGTTATTCCATACATTTGCAGTAGGGTTTAGATTAGTTTATCACAGTCTCCATCCTAGGATCCCATGACATCCTAATTGGTTTAAAAATTTTTTTCATATATTCAGGTTCAATTTTTGTGCTATAAAGTTAGGACCTGGCAGAAGCATAGCGTTTTATATCTTTCATTACAGTATTACATGGAATAGTCTTACTGCTCCAAAAAGTTCCCTTGGCTTCACCTATTCAAGTCTCCCTGACCTTGAACTTATGGTAACCATTAACCTGTTTGTAATCTTTATACAGTTTATTTATAGTTTTTTAGATGTAGTTTTCCCTTTTAGAATGTGATATAAATGATATCATACAGTACGTAGCCTTCTCAGACTGGCTTCTTTCACTTAGCAATATGCCTTTAAGATTCATCTATGTCTTCGTGTCGCCTGATAGCTAATTTTTCTTCTTCTTCTTCTTCTTTTTTTTTTGCTGACTAGTACTCCAATTGTATGGATATACCACTGCTTGTTTATCCACTCACTGACTGAAAGACATTTTGGTTGCTTCCAATTCTTGAATATGAATAAAATTGCTATGAACACTTGCGTGCAGGTTCTGGTTGTGGACATATGTTTTCAAATCAGTTGGATAAGTACCTAGGAGTGCAATCAGTGGTTTGCTAAAGACTATATTTAGCTTTGTAAGAAACTGCGAAATGGTCTTCCAAAATGGCTGTACCATTTTGTATTTCCACCAGCAATGAATGAGAGTCCCTACTGCTCTGCATCTTTGTCAACATTTTGCTACTGTCAGTTTTTAAATTTTAGCCATGCTAATAGGTAATAGTATCTTATTGTTTTAATTTTCATTTCTCTAATGACAAATGATGTTGAGCATCTTTTCATTTGCTATTTGATACCTATATGTCTTCACTGCAATGTCTGTTCTTATCTTTTGACCATCTTTTAATTGGGCTATTTGTTTTCTTATTGTCAGGTATTAAGAGTTCTTTGTACATTTTAGATACAAGTCCTTGATCAAATATATGTCTGTGGCTTGTCTTTTCATTCCCTTAACAGTGCAGAGCAGTCAATTATTAAGTCCAACTTACACTGTTTTTCTTTCATGGATGCTTTTGGTGTTGTATCTAAAACCTTATCACCAAACTTAAGGCCACAAATATTTTCTCTATGTTTTCTTCTAGAAGAGTTTTATATTGTAGTTTGCATTTTACAGGTAGGTTTTTGATCAGTTTTGAGTTAATTTCTGTGAAAGGTGAGCCAGTGTTGTTGTTTTTTTTCTCATAAGGTTCTCCTTAAAAGACTGCTTCAGAAAGGTATCTTGCTGGAGTTTTAGCATAAACAAACAAATAAACAAACAAAAACAGTAACAGCCAACAGCACCTCATAGCTTTTGAAGTTAATGCTTACAGACATCAATAATAGAGGTGTAATGTCTGGATCTAAGGGAGAAACTCTTCCTATAGCAATCTGCCATGGCCAGACCGTATCTATGGTTTAGTATGCTTTGCTCTGGGTGGCAACTTGATTTAATAGTGAAATTGGTAAGCTGGAATTCATCTAGAGAGCAACTGGTATGATAAAGAGTCTGAGTACAACTGTTACAGCTGTTTTCATGATATGTCTATTTCCCTATCTCTTTTATTCCTAGACACTGAACAGCTTGTGGGCAGGACATATATATATTTTCATCATACATGCCCAGAGTCTAGCACTTAGTACGTGTTAAATAAGTATTTAATTAGTGAATTCAGTGAAGAAGTTAAGGATGTTTAATACAGAAAATAAGAATTCCTCAGACAATATATCCCTTTGAATAGCCACCATATCTCTTGGGAAGAGGATGTATGATAATTATCAACAAATATTTGAAGGGCTATCATGCAGAAAAGGGATTAGAACCAAGACAGAATTGACAGAGGTACAGAATTTCAACTCATTATACATAAGAGGAGGCTGTCTTATGGTGAGCCTGCAATCACTGAAAAAATTAAAAGAGCTTGACTGAATCTTTGTGAGGGCTATCAGGAGAGGGGGCTTCTGCATTGAGAAGGAGAGTGAATGAACCACTTTCTGTGTCTTTCAATGCTGAAGCTCTATGGGCTCTATCTAACAGATCTAGTACACAGTCAAATAAAGAATTTCAAAAGCTCTAAGAACAGAAATAATTATGGTGTCCTATTCAAAATTAAAAACAAAAATTTGTGATTCAAAATTTGTAATTCAAAATTAAAAACAAAAATCTATATTATAAAGTATTTGCTAGGAATTCCAATAAAATTCATGTGTTCCCATGATTACTTGTCTTATTTTTCATACAGCGAGTATAAACCATTCCCCCTTAATTCTCCCTTTCTCTCTTTCATGCTGTTCCTTTGCAGGACCATACAAATGTGATTATTTCTGCTTATTGCCCAGTACTGACTTTCTGATTCTAGGTACAAGACAAGGAGTATGCCAAGACTTCTTTTGGAATCATCTGTAAAACTAAAAACAAACAAACAAAAAACTACTCTGAAGAAACCCCAGGCAAAGGCAGGAAAGTCCATGGCCTTTTCATTTAAAATGTTCATTTATAATAACTATAGCAGCAATAAACCTGGAGACTGTCTAGTCCATAGTATAAAATGCAGTTATGCATTTCAAAAATAAGAGCCACCTACAACTGATATACAACGCTTGCCAGCTCTCAAACCACTAACATTCATAATGATGATCTAGAGATGGTGATGCTATTCAAGTACAGCCTTAATCAAAGATGAGATGACTTATATTCCACTTAGTTTAAAATTTTAAGTTTCTTCCCATTGTGCTCTAATTCTTTGAAAATTGATACACGTGCCAAAACACATGATTAAACAGAACATCTTAGGCCTTGATCATATATACGTGATAACAGAATTTAAGGCAAAAGCTAATTTGTTAATGACTATCAACTTACAAATGCTGTATTAACTTGTTGATTATATTTATCACATGAATTTTTTTTCATTGTAGCTAAGTAAGTTTCATACTTTCCTCTCATGGTATCTTAACTGTTGAACAAATTTACAGGTCACGCATTATTTCCCAAGAATTCTGTGAAAAACCAAATGTTGAACTAAGTGAATATTGATTTATTTATAACACTTCTGTATTCAGAAAACTAGTTCTTTGATTCAACAGGTCTTGATTGTTACTTTAACCCCTATAAGAAACCTGTTAGAGCTTTCACGGAAAGGGAAGGAGAGTGAACCTTTTCCTATAAGTAATGTGAGTCATTTTCTCCCCCATCCTAGAGCTGCCACTGAGCTGCTATGTTCTCATGATGAACTGACCTCCCCAAGTTACAACGGAAAAGGTACGCTGAAATAACCTTGCCAGGCCTTGTTATGACGGTTAGTGCTTGCTTAAGAAAAATAAACTGCTCCCTGAGGCAATGATGCTAGATTAAAGATTTGAAATAAACCCGCGGTGAACCATAATTATTTTTTTAAAGACTTATTTATAATTTTAAAAAGCAGATAAAAAAATACTTACTGGAACATCAACATATTTTGCGGCTGCTTTCACCTTAAGTGGAAAAGAGATAATTATGAGAATTATTTTCTTAACTGTTTGATAAGTACTATGACAGCAGTCAAAAGACAGCAGAGGAGAACTCATTCAAAATACTCACAGTGAATGACAGAATGGATGAAAAGAAAGTGCCTTCATCATATCTTGACAGCTTAGACAACACCCCTTCCAACACTGAAACAAACTAGAGTACAGTTTATAGTGAGTATTTAGGATAGTACTGTGCATACAAATAACGGGGCAAACAATTCTTGGACCAACTTCTCCCGTGGCACAAACATCTGAAATGTATAAACTGACACAATGACAAAATCTCATTTTGAAGATGAACTCTAAGGTCCTTTTACATTGCTGGAAAAAATACGCACATTTTTTAAGATAAAAGAACAATGTGTAATAGGAGTCTGGTTAGTACGTGTGAGATGACTTAAACCATTAGTAAAAAACTTTAAATCCCTGTGACTCTTCCTTAATATAATTTTCAACTCCAATATAGATAAGTCCTCATCACAAGAAAAATTGTTGTAACTATGTATGGGGATGGACTTATTTTGGTGATCATTTTGCAATTTATACAGATATCAAATCACTATGCTGTATACCTGCAACTAACATAATGTTGTATGTCAATGACACCTCAATAAAAAAAATAGAGAGATGTTTCAAGGCAACGATGGTCAAGCTTCATCAAATTCCTTTCTATCATATAGCACTCAACCATTCCCCAACTTTTTCTATCTACAGAAGAGGTTGAATGACAAAGAACAGATAATGAAAAGGTGTTAACATTTGGGGCCCTTGTAACACTGAAATGAAGTATGATACATCAGCTAACGAGTATTCACCAAGCAGTTCCAATTGGGACATGTAAGGATCATCCCTGCTTTCAGAAGCTTACAAAGTAGTTGGGGAGCTCAAACAGATACACGTACTGCAGAGTACAATGAAAAGAGCACCAGACTGAGAATATAAATCCTGATTCTGTCATTGACTGACTGCTATGTGGGCTCCAGCCAACCAGTGCACCGGATCCCCCATCAGTCAAAGGTGTGTTTGTGTTGGTGGGACGGGTATGGAATTAAAATTGTCTTAAGAGTTTTACATTTCTAAAATTTTATACTTCTACGAAATGAGACTTAAGACATATATACTGTAATGTAATTAAAAATGTGGAGAATTTTATTCCATTGAGCAGAAACATTGAGTTCTGGCATGAAGATAAATAAAAGATATTAATAAGGATCTACTGCCCTACATCCTTCCTCTTTAGAAGCAAAATAATATGCACTATTGACAAATTATACCTTCCCAAAGGGAAAATACCGACAAGGTTTTTTAAATACAAAAAGGGAAATTAATGAAGGCTGGTTTTTGTTCACACAGCAGCTTCTTCAACAAAGGGATAATAGTTCTAGGGACACACCTTATTGGTCTCTGGTGAGCAGAGAACTCGCTGAGAGTGCACAGGAGATAATCTTTTCTCTATGGCTGGTCAAAATAGTTTTCTCTATGGCTGCAAAATAGTTTATGCAAAAGAAACAAAAACTTCCCTGCAGGTTTCTCCATCACATCATTTGAGACATGATGTAAGAACACAGAAACAAATTCATGTGAACTGCTGACTAAAATTTTATTTTTATTAAAGAATGAGAACTATGTATGGTTGGTTAGTTATCCTTGGGGATACAAATAGCAAAATACATAAAATTACAAATTGCTCACAACTAAACGTCAGTTTAGCACTTTCCTCCTGCCCATTAAGATTTCTTACCAATCACAGCTGGCTACCTCAACTTGCTGTGGTTGGCAAAGACCCGGAAGACCTATACTCCAGGCCTATGACCAGGGGAAGGGAATGCCAAACTTAATGACCCTATGCGGAAAATGCCTCATCTCTTGTAACTCAAATCTTGAAAGCCAGTGTGTGATGGGTGATATCATTTGTCACGAGGAGAGAGACAATTGCGATGGTTACCAGACAACGTGAACCACTGAAGGCTCTAGCATAGCATCTGGTTCTTGGTGCCTTCAAGTGAGTATTTGTTTACACAGGTGAGTGATGCTGAGGGACTAGGCAAAGTAGAGGCAGATCCTGTGGATGGATTTAGAAGATCTTAGCTCGAGTTGAAGCTCTGCCACTCTCTGGAGGTGAGACAACAGTCTGGACATTCAGCTTCTCTAGCCTCAGTGTACTCATCAGTAAAACGGGGAAAATGTCGCTGCTTTGCTCACAATAAGGATGGTGTGAAAATCAGCAGAGATGATCTAGGTGAAGGGACTGTGAAAATGGCAACACACTAAGAGATGTAAAGAATGAATATTATTGGTATGATGAGTTAAATCACTAACCATTATATGTCTAAAAACCTACACATGTTAAGTCATAAGTTAATGGAGGTAGCCTTGGGATTGTTTAGTGATAAGGAGAAATAATGCATTTGGTTACCAGAGAATGCGTCTAATTCAGTGACGTGATATCTATGGAGGCAGGATAGAGTTGATGCTGTAAGTCAGAAGACCCATGTCGGAATCCCATCTGTTTCAAGGTCATGTGGCTGACAGTAGAGGAGGGAGGCTTTGGACACAGGTGGTCTGGCTCCAAAGCCCGTGTTCTTTGCCATCACACTACAGAGTTGTAAGCATTAAATGACATGACATAACTAATGTGCCTACCATATAATAAGTGCTCAATAAATGCTATTTTCTTCTTCTTATTGAGCACCTGATATGGGAAATACAAAAAAAAAAAAAAAAAAAAAATGAGTCTTAGACCCTTCCCTCCAGGAATGCACAAACTAGTAGGAGAGACAGATGTGTACACAGTTGGTCATGACACAAGGCAGGAAGTGATGAGGGACAAACAGTGTAACTGAAACTGACTTCCACTGGAGGATACTGGGTAAGCTTCGTTTGCATGGTGGCACAGGGGCTGAGCAGCAGGGTAGCAGAAATCGAGTGGCTAAAACAACACTTGGGGAAGCCCATCAGCAGATGACCTTAGGGCAGAAGTTGCCCCACTGTGGCATCTGACAACCTGTCTGGCTCGTCTTCTCTTTCGAGTGTGAAGGAGCACCACATTATATCCCACGAAGTCTAGTATGTGCACCTGCTGCATGCATGTCACAGCATTCTTGGGCTCCATTTTTTTTTTTTTTTTTTTTGCGGTACGCGGGCCTCTCACTGTCGTGGCCTCTCCCGTTGCGGAGCACAGGCTCCGGACGCGCAGGCCCAGCGGCCATGGCTCACGGGCCCAGCCGCTCCGCGGCATGTGGGATCTTCCCGGACCGGGGCATGAACCCGTGTCCCCTGCATCGGCAGGCGGACTCTCAACCACTGCGCCACCAGGGAAGTCCCTTGGCCTCCACTTTAACAATAGTGTAGAGCCTCTCCCTGGGATCCTCCCTACCCCAAATGGTCCCTGGGGAGGCCCAATACGGCAGGGACTCTAAGTGCTTACATGGCAGTGAACAGCGACTGCACCTCTGGGACCAACCACGTGAGCCATACAGTTCCAACAGGAAGGTTTTCTTTGTAAGATTTCTGTCAAGGCACACGTGGTGGAAGAGCTACCTTAAAACCCAAAATCTATGAACAAGATTGACTAATAATGATGTAGTTTCCATCTGGCTTTTAATTGTAGAAGGCAGCAAGATTCCACAGAAATCCAGCTAAATGCTGGGTTTAGTTGCTGTGTCTTTAACTGCTTCCTGTGAACTTTCTCTGTACAGCTCAGGGAGGATATAAATACTTACAGGTTTGCCTTGCGCTCCCTGTTTTCCTGAGGGTGTCAGGTTGGAACGAAACCCTGTAATCTGCTTCCCTGCTTTTTATTGCGGATGTCATTTACTGGGTTTGTTTGAATAATATTTAGCGCCCAAAGTCTGTCTGGGTCATTACCAACTTTGCCTCATTATGTACACTCTCAGGGAAATTAAAGGTGAAGGTATGTTGAAAGGACTGGTAGAATGAAACATGAAGTATGCCACAAGGCATGTCGGTTTAAATTTCCTGCTGGATTTTAACAGGGTATAGGATTCATTTTCCTACATGTATGGAAAGTAGAAGGACAAATTCTGAGAAGTGATAGGAACGATTCAGCTGTAGATTGGTGGGTTCAAAACACGCAGTTCTTACTTTTTTCAACTGAAATTTCAGGAAGTAAACAAGGAATACTTGCATCATTTACACTGCAAGTTATTAAATCTTCCACAGAAAAAAGATGCATCCATAAACAAGACTAATCATGAAAAACTAGGTGTATTTTGGAGCGGGGGAGGATAAATAGGGCTGGAGATATCAGATGTTTTATTTTTGTTTGGTATAATCAGGACTGACTAGTACTGTTAAAAATCCACCTGGAACCAGAATGTCATGGATTGGAAGAAAGGTTTCCTTCCCTGAACTGGAATGTTAACGTTATGATACAATGGAAAATAATCCTCCCGTCTCCCACTGTGTATCCACGTCCTCTTTGAACCCTTGTTCCAAATGACTCCGAAAAGGTCCTTCCAGATGATCCAGATCGGTATTGAGGACGGACAGGATCTGACAGCACGTATTTATACGACATGCCTTGTTCTGCACAGTATCTCAGACAACTTCCAAAACAGCACGCCTAGCCCGGATGTTGGTGAAGTCTCCACATTCCTCTCATTGTTCCTTTCTCCCTTGTCTCCCAAATAGACTGAACTATGTTAGTTTGTATTTCTTTTCTTCTAATTACTCCTAACAGTGCATGTTATTCCTTTCAAGCACATTCTTGGGTTTCAACAGTTGTCTTCTGAATACATTGTCTTGATCCAAACAAGTAAATTTAACCAAGTTAACTTAATCAGACTGAATTGGTGGTGGTGGAGGAGATACTTTAATTGCATCATCTAGACAGTCAGGTCAGATTTGTCCTCTGTCCCTCTTAAGAGAAATTCAGGGGAAAATATTCTAGGTTATTAAAAAGCAGAGGTGGGGCTTCCCTGGTGGCACAGTGGTTGAGAGTCCACCTGCCGATGCAGGGGACGCGGGTTTGTGCCCCGGTCCGGGAGGATCCCACATGCCGCGGAGCAGCTGGGCCCGTGAGCCATGGCCGCTGAGCCTGCGCGTCCGGAGCCTGTGCTCCGCAACGGGAGAGGCCACAACAGTGAGAGGCCCGCGTACCGCAAAAAAAAAAAGGTGGTGTGGTATGTACAGGTATTTACACCTACATACCTATATATCTATATATGTACTTAGTGAAAAAGTATATACTCTTTCCTAAATCCCTTTTTGCAATAGTTGAGAATTCAGGAAGTTGAATATACTGCTATGGTCTTTTAATTCATACCCAGAATTTACTGAGCCCCTGTTGCTGGAGTGCATTGTGAGAGTAATCACTTTCTCACTCTTTGCTCTGTTGACCATTTCCTCCAAGCAGTTCTTTCTCACAGCCTTCCCAGTTTTTCTTTAGCATCCTGATGTTACACACAATGAATTCCACTCTCACCTACCTGACTCACAGCTGTCCCACATGATTGCCTGCCCAAGCTGGTCCCACAGTGTGTATGCCTGCATGTAACAAATATCGAAGGAAATATCCACAGAGCCTGGACATATAAAGGGGACATGAGAAGACTGCAGTGAAGGTCCCATTCTTTTCCTCTCTGATCTTGCTGAGTTCTGTGTGCTGTTGTGCAAAGATGACAGGCTTAGGGCTACAGGGTCAAGTCCTGGCTCCTCCGCCAGCCACTGTAAAACCGTGGGCCTTTGCTTCCTCATCTGTGAACAAGGAGACTGGACTCTGGGTGGATCAGGCCTGCCTTGGGAGATGGGGCTACACAAGTAAGCTCTGGCCTGCTTCCCCTCCTCAATCAGAATAGCTTTGCTTCCACCAGTGTTGTATCTGGGGTGCCACCTAAGATATATCTGAAGACATTAAATATATCTCATAAACATCATAGAAGTATATAGAAATGTCTTATAAACATTACAGAAGTGTTTGAAAAGTCTCTGTTAGACAATCTCAGGGTTCTCTTCCAACTCTAGCATCGTGTGTGCTATGGGACTTCAGAGCCTGCAGAGAAAAGATGCAGGTCCCTGGGGGCCTCCATACACAAACATATAGAAAGATCTTTGCTTTATTTATTTATTTTTTGATGTGGACCATTTTTAAAGTCTTTATTGAATTTGTTACAATATTGCTTCTGTTTCATATTTTGGGTTTTTGGCCACAAGGCATGTGGGATCTTAGTTCCCTGACCAGGGATCGAACCCACACATCCTGCACTGGAAGGTGAAGTCTTAACCACTGGACCTCCATGGAAGTCCCCAGAATTTTTGCTTTAGACGGAGAAAAGGCTGTAGGTTTTCTTCTCATCCAGTATGCCTGCTTTTTTTTTAATGCGGAAACTGAGTCATGCAAGGAGACCCAGCTGGTAACATGAAGAAACAGGAATGGAGTCCAGTTCTCCTGAGCCTACCACAGTTTATCTGACTGAATTAATTCTAATATAAGGCAGCAATAAATATAGCATTTCTTGTATCCTTTCCTTGGCAAGAGTTAATGTTCCTGCCTTCATTTTTTTTTTTCTTGGTAAAAATTATCTATGTCCTTTTCTGGATAGAAGCTTCTTTTTTGTTTTTGTTTTTGCCTTCTTTAAAATGGTTTTTATTTCTTCCATTTCATTTCTCCATGTCTTCCACAGGAGTTCCACTTATAACATATATACCTGAGAACAGCAGCCACTGATAGAATCAAGTTCAATGGCTGAAATCTTATAATCCCATTGGTATTTTCATCCCATATCCTTCCTGTGAACTCCAGCCCCAAATACCTAAATATCTGAATGTCCCCTTGCTATCTCCTCCTTCAGATATCTCAGAGGCAGCTCAATTCCCCCATGTCCAATAATGACATGGGTTGTTCCCTCCAAATCTGTCCCTCTTCCAGGGCACCCTGCATCACCGAATGGCACAACATCCATCTCCTGCTGCAGGCTATAAACCTAGAGGTAATTGTCAACGTTTTCCCTTCTCTCCCCATTACTAACCCCTTGTCTTAGTCTTCTCAGGCTGGTATAACACAATGCCGTAGACTGGGTGGCTTATAAACCACAGTAACTTCTCATACTCTGGAGGCTGAGAAGGCCATAGTCAAGGCGCTGGCAGATTTCATGTCTGGTGAGGACCCAATTGCTGGTTCATAGATGATACCTTCTGGCTGTGTTTTCACATGGCAGAAGGGACTAGGGAGCTCTGTGGGGTGTTATTTATAACAAAGTGAATCAGCTATACGTATACATATATCCTCATGTCCCTTCCCTCTTGCGTCTCCCTCCCACCCTCCCTATCCCACCCCTCTAGGTAGTCACAAAGCACCGAGTTGATCTCCCTGTGCTAGGTGGCTGCTTCCCACTAGCTATCTATTTTACATTTGGTAGTGTATATATGTCCATGTCACTTTCTCACTTTGTCCCAGCTTACCCTTCCCCCTCCCAGTGTCCTCAAGTCCATTCTCTACGTCTGCATCTTTATTCTGGTCCTGCCCCTAGGCTCTTCAGAACCTTTTTTTTTTTTTTTAAGATTCCATATATATGTGTTAGCATATGGTATTTGCTTTTCTCTTTCTGACTTACTTCACTCTGTATGACAGACTCTAGGTCCATCACCTCACTACAAATAACTCAATTTCATTTCTTTTTATGGCTGAGTAATTTTCCATTGTATATATGTGCCACATCTCCTTTATCTATTCATCTGTCAGTGGACACTTAGGTTGCTTCCATGTCCTAGCTATTGTAAATAGTGCTGCAGTGAACATTGTGGTACATGACTCTTTTTGAATTATGGTTTTCTCAGGGTATATGCCCAATAGTGGGATTGCTGAGTGGTCTGGTAGTTCTATTTTTAGTTTTTTAAGGAACCTCCATACTGTTCTCCATAGTGGCTGTATCAGTTTACATTCCCACCAACAGTGCAAGAGGGTTCTCTTTTCTCCACACCCTCTCCAGCATTTATTGTTTGTAGATTTTTTGACGATGGCCATTCTGACTGGTGTGAGGTGATACCTCATTGTAGTTTTGATTTGCATTTCTCTAATGATTAGTGATGTTGAGCATCCTTTCATGAGTTTGCTGGCAATCTGTATAACTTCTTTGGAGAAATGTCTATTTAGGTCTTCTGCCCATTTTTGGATTGGGTTGTTTGTTTTTTTGATGTTGAGCTGCATGAGCTGTTTGTATGTTTTGGAGATTAATCCTTTGTCAGTTGCTTTGTTTGCAAATATTTTCTCCCACTCTGAGGGTTGTCTTTTCATCTTCTTTAGGGTTTCCTTTATTGTGCAAAAGCTTTTAAGTTTCATTAGGTCCCATTTGCTTATTTTTGTTTTTATTTCCATTTCTCTAGGAGGTGGGTCAAAAAGGATCTTGCTGTGATTTATGTCATAGAGTGTTCTTCCTATGTTTTCCTCTAAGAATTTTATACTTTCTGGCCTACGTTTAGGTCTTTAATCCATTTTGAGCTTATTTTTGGATATGGTGTTAGGGTGTGTTCCAATTTCATTCTTTTACATGTAGCTGTCCAGTTTTCCCAGCACCATTTATTGAAGAGGCTGTCTTTTCTCCATTGTATATTCTTGCCTCCTTTATCAAAGATAAGGTGACCATATGTACGTGGGTTTATCTCTGGGCTTTCTGTCCTGTTCCATTGATCTATATTTCTGTTTTTGTGCCAGTACCATACTGTCTTGATTACTGTAGCTTTGTAGTATAGTGTGAAGTCTGGGAGCCTGATTCCTCCAGCTCCATTTTTCTTTCTCAAGATTGCTTTGGCTATTCGGGGTCTTTTGTGTTTCCATATAAATTGTGATATTTTTGGTCTGGTTCTGTGAAAAATGCCATTGGTAGTTTGATAGGGATTGCACTGACTCTGTAGATTCTTTTGGATAGTATAGTCATTTTCACAATGTTGACTCCTCCAATCCAAGAACATGGTAAATCTCTCCATCTGTCTGTATCATTTTAAATTTCTTTCATCAGTGTCTTATAGTTTTCTGCATATAGATCTTTTGTCTCCTTAGGTAGGTTTATTCCTCGGTATTTTGTTCTTTGTGTTGCAGTGGTAAATGGGAGTGTTTCCTTAATTCCTCTTTCAGATTTTTCATCATTAGTGTATAGGAATGCAAGAGATTTCTGTGCATTAATTTTGTATCCTGCTACTTTACCAAATTCATTGATTAGCTCTAGTAGTTTTCTGGTAGCATCTTTAGGATTCTCTATGTATAGTATCATGTCATCTGCAAACAGTGACAGTTTTACTTCTTCTTTTCCGATTTGGATTCCTCTTATTTCTTTTTCTTCTCTGATTGCTGTGGCTAAAACTTCCAACACTATGTTGAATAACAGCGGTGAGAGTGGGCAACCTTGTCTTGTTCCTGATCTTAGTGGAGATGGTTTCAGTTTTTCACCATTGAGAATGATGTTGGCTGTGGGTTTATCATATATGGCCTTTATTATGTTGAGATAAGTTCCCTCTATGCCTACTTTCTTGATAGTTTTTATCATAAATTGGTGTTGAAATTTGTTGAAAGCTTTTTCTGCATCTGTTGAGATGATCATATGGTTTTTATCCTTCAGTTTGTTAATAGGGTGTATTACAGTGATTGATTTGCGTATATTGAAGAATCCTTGCATTCCTGGGATAAACCTCACTTGATCATGGTGTATGGTCCTTTTAAAGTGCTGTTGGATTCTGTTGGCTAGTATTTTGTAGAGGATTTTTGCATCTAAGTTCATCAGTGATACTGGCCTGTAGTTTTCTTTTCTTGTGACACCTTTGTCTAGTTTTGGTATCAGGGTGATGGTGACCTTGTAGAATGAGTTTGGGAGTGTTGCTCCCTCTGCTATATTTTGGAAGAGCTTGAGAAGGATGGTGTTAGCTCTTCCCTAAATGTTTTATAGAATTCACCTGTGAAGCCATCTGGTCCTGGGCTTTTGTTTGTTGGAAGATTTTTAATTGCTGTTTCAATTTCAGTACTTGTTATTGGTCTGTTTATGTTTTCTATTTCTTCCTGGTTCAGTTTTGGAAGGTTGTGTTTTTCTAAGAATTGTCCATTTCTTCCAGGTTGTCCATTTGATTGGCACATAGTTGCTTGCTATAATCTCTCATGATCCTTTGTATTTCTGCAGTGTCAGTTGATACTTCTCCTTCTTCATTTCTAATTCTGTTGGTTTGTGTCGTCTCCCTTTTTTTCTTGATGAGTCTGGCTAATGGTTTATCAATTTTGTTTATCTTCTCAAAGAACCAGCTTTTACTTTTATTGATCTTTGCTATTGTTTCCTTCATTTCTTTTTCATTTATTTCTGATCTGATCTTTATGATTTCTTTGCTTCTGCTAACTTTGGTATTTTCTGTTCTTCTTTCTCTAATTGCTTTAGGTGTAAGGTTAGGTTGTTTATTTGACATTTTTCTTGTTTCTTGAGGTAGGATTGTTTTGCCATAAACTTCCCTCTTCGAACTGCTTTTGCTGCATCCCCTAGGTTCTGGGTCGTCGTGTTTTCATTGTCATTTGTTCCTAGGTATTTTCTGATTTCCTCTTTGATTTCTTCATTGATCTCTTGTTTATTTAGTAGCATATTGTTTAGCCTCCATGTATTTGTATTTTTTACAGTTTTTTTTTTTCTGTAATTGATATCTAGTCTCATAACATTGTGGTTGGAAAAGATACTTGATACGATTTCAATTTTCTTAAATTTACCAAGGTTTGATTTGTGACCCAAGATATGATCTATCCTGGAGAATGGTCCATAAGCACGTGAGACACAAGTGTATTCTGTTGTTTTTGGATGGAGTGTCCTATAAATATCAATTAAGTCCATCTGGTTTAATGTGTCATTTAAAGCTTGTGTTTCCTTATTTATTTTCATTTTGGATGATCTGTCCATTGGTGAAAGTGGGGTGTTAAAGTCCCCTACTATGATTGTGTCACTGTCACTTTTCCCTTTTACGGCTGTTATCATTTGCCTAATATACTGAGGTGCTCCTATGTTGGGTGCACAAATATTTACAATTGTTATATCTTCTTCTTGGATCGATCCCTTGATCATTATGTGGTGTCCTTCTTTGTCTCTTCTAATAGTCTTTATTTTAAAATCTATTTTGTCTGATATGAGAATTGCTACTCCAGCTTTCTTTTGATTTCCATTTGCATGGAATATCTTTTTCCATCCCCTTACTTTCAGTCTGTATGTGTCCCTAGGTCTGAAGTGGGTCTCTTGTAGACAGCAAATATATGGGTCTTGTTTTTGTATCCATTCATCCAGTCTATGTCTTTTGGTTGGAGCATTTAATCCATTTGTATTTAAGGTAATTATTGATATGTATCTTCTTATTACCATTTTCTTAATTGTTTTGGGTTTGTTTTTGTAGGTCTTTTCCTTCTCTTGTATTTCCTGCCTAGAGAAGTTCCTTTAGCATTTGTTGTAAAGCTGGTTTGGTGGTGCTGAATTCTCTTAGCTTTTGCTTATCTGCAAAGGTTTTAATTTCTCTGTCGAACCTGAATGAGATCCTTGCTGGGTAGGGTAATCTTGATTGTAGGTTTTTCCCTTTCATCATTTTAAATATGTCCTGCCACTCTCTTCTGGCTTGCAGAGTTTCTGCTAAGAAATCAGCTGTTAACCTTATGGGGATTCCCTTGTATGTTATTTGTTGCTTTTCCCTTGCTGCTTTTAATATTTTTTCTTTGTATTTAAATTTTGATAGTTTGGTTAATATGTGTCTTGGCGTGTTTCTCCTTGGATTTATCCTGTATGGGACTTTCTGTGCTTCCTGGAGTTGATTGACTATTTCCTTTCCCATATTAGGGAATTTTTCAACTATAACCTCTTCCAGTATTTTCTCAGTCCTTTTCTTTTTCTCTTCTTCTTCTGGGACCCCTATAATTCGAATGTTGGTGCGTTTAATGTTGTTCCAGAGGTCTTTGAGACTGTCCTCAATTCTTTTCATTCTTTATTCTTTATTCTGCTCTGCAATAGTCATTTCCACTATTTTATCTTCCAGGTCACTTATCCGCTCTTCTGTCTCGGTTATTCTGCTGATTCCTTGTAGAGAATTTTTAATTTCACTTTTTCTGTTGTTCATCGTTTGTTTGCTCTTTAGTTCTTCTAGGTCCTTGTTAAATGTTTCTTGTATTTTCTCCATTCTATTTCCAAGATTTTGGATCTTCTTTACTATCATTACTCTGAATTCTTTTTCAGGTAGACTGCCGATTTTCTCTTCATTTGTTTGGTCTGGTGGGTTTTTACCTTGCTCCTTCATCTACTGTGTATTTCTCGGTCTTCTCATTTTGCTTAACTTACTGTGTTTGGGGTCTCCTTTTCACAGGCTGCAGGTTCGTAATTCCTGTTGTTTTTGGTGTCTGTCCCCAGTGGGTAAGGTTGGTTCAGTGGGTTGTGTAGGCTTTGTGGTGGAGGGGACTGATGCCTGTGTTCTGGTGGATGAAGTTGGATCTTGTCTTTCTGGTGGACAGTACCATGTCTGGTGGTGTGTTTTGGGGTATCTGTGAACTTATTATGATTTTAGGCAGTCTCTCTGCTAATGGGTGGGATTGTGTTCCTGTCTTGCTAGTTGTTTGGCATGGGGTGTCCAGCACTGGAGCTTGCTGGTCGTTGAGTGGAGCTGGGTCTTAGCGTTGAGACGGAGATCTCTGGGAGCGCTCTTGCTGATTGATATTACCTGGGGCCGGGAGGTCTCTGGTGGTCCAATGTCCTGAACTCGGCTCTCCCACCTCAGAGGCTCAGGCCTGACACCTGGCTGGGGCACCAAGACCCTGTCAGCCACATAGCTCCTGTTGCTTGAGGATCCACATTTCTTCTGGAAAGGACATAAATCGGGCAATCTCACTTCAGGCCTAGCCCATCCACCTTTTCTCCCTTTGTGCTTAGTCTGTTTCACTTGCTCATAATGGGCCCCATGCAGAGGCCTTGCCCCCGGCCTTCAGACCAGAGCTCCTCGTGAAATGGCTGGGCCGACACCTCAGCTTGGGATGTGCACTGAAGCTCCTCACAGGACACTCAACTCCTGTGGGGTGTTTTTTATAAGGCCACTAATCCCATTTATGATGGCTCTAACCTCATGACCGTATCACCTCCCAAAGGTCCCACCACCAAATACCATCACATTAGGGATTAGGTTTCAACTTATGAATTTTGGGGGGACACAAACATTCAGTCTATGGCACCCTGCCCACTGTATATCTTAAATGTCTTTGGACTAGTCCAATAGAGACCAATGTTATAGCCTCCTTACTACTCCCTCTCAATCTGTTTGCTGTGGGCAATCAAATGAATTGTCTTACAATGCAAATATGATTAACTCTATACCCCTACTCCCTGCCTCTCCAACCATTCAGTGACTTCTCATTGCTCTAATGATGAAGACATTAAACTCCTCAGGCCTGTAGTTGGGCTTTTTTTTTTTCTTTTTGCAGTCCACGGGCCTCTCACTGTTGTGGCCTCTCCCATTGCGGAGCACAGGCTCCGGACACGCAGGCTCAGTGGCCATGGCTCACGGGCCCAGCCGCTCCACGGCATGTGGGATCTTCCTGGACCAGGGCACAAACTCGTATCCCCTGCATCGGCAGGTGGACTCTCAACCACTGCGCCACCAGGGAAGCCCTGTAGTTGGGCTTTTAACCATGATTCCATACTACCTCTCAGGTACAGAAATCATCAGCATATAGTTAAACCAGAAGTGTGAAAGTCACAGATATATATATAGAATGAATTCAAAAGAAGACTAAAGATGGAAACCCAAGAATCCCACCATTTAGCTGCTAGGTGGAGAGAGAACATAGAGATGGAAAGCCAAGATCTTTTCTAGGCATGGGAAATGTGTGTGCAGGTGGGACACATCCTGTTGAGTGTTACATGTGATTAAGAGCCCTGGATCATTCTCAAAATATTTGTGAAGACATGTGGATAAAAGGAGGATGCAGAAGTTGAACTTAAGAGATGAAAAGAATGTAGCAAACGTATTTCTCAATATGCACAGAAGAATTGAAATATGGGCAGAAACATTTGGGATACAATACAAGGAATTCACTATTTTATGCATCTACTCTATATTGAATTAATTAATATGCTATAAAAATGTCTAGGACACAGCTCTTAGAATTTTCCAGAATAAAGACAGTTAATGTAGAAGTTACATATTTTAATTTTTAGTCTTTTGCTTTTTACTGATTTCCTGGAGATCTGGAATCAGCAAGTGCACTGGATTAGGAATCTGAAACTCAAAGGTTTGAATCCCAACTCTTGCACTTATTAGGTGTGTGGCTCTGATCAGTTTACTATACTACTTTGAAGATTACATTCCTCTCTGTGAAATAGGGTAAGTCCACTCATTCCATAGGTGCTATGTAGTTTGAATTAAATAACATATGTATAGTAGCTGCTTCACAGTAGGTACTCCATAAATACCTCCTTTAAAAAAGTCATTTCTTCTTTGGTGAAGATAAATGGGAACATACTATCTAAGGGGTTGTCTTGTTTTTAAATATACTGAAGTTTTAAGGTAGTTTGCATGTCCATCTAAGTAGAGGGTCATCAGAGCAGTGGTTCTAAAAGTCTGGCTCAGGGACTCCTACATCAAAATCACCATGGTGACTGGTTAAACATGCACATTCCTGCCCTTCTTCCAAAACTTCTGGAAAGCAGGGCTAAGGCATCTGTATTTTAAAAAGCTCTCAGGCAATTTTTTGGCATGCTAACATTTAAGGATTGTATTACAGAATCTTATTCATCTTTGTTTAATGAAATAAAATGCACCATTTATTGTCATCTTTGATGGAAGCTTAAGACAGTTGTCAAAACTATCAAATTAATTTATTTTATTCTTTTCAACTAAAGATTATTAAAAAGTGCCATTTGACTGCAGGGGAATGGATCCAGAGAGAAAAACTATAATCTAGACCTGATTTCTAAATATAATAGCTAGTTACATTAGGCTATATAAGTTAAAATTAATTACAATTAAGTAAAATCAAAATTTCAATTCCTCAGGTGCACTAGCCACGTCTCAAGTGTTCCACAACCACATGTGGCTACTAGTTACCATACTGGATGGTGAAGGATAAACATTTCTATCATCACAGAAAGTTCTATTTCATAGTGCTGATCTCTAGGACACCATTTCCCAGCTTGACTCAAATATACTATTTTTTCAATTAACCAGATGCATTTGATATAGAAAAATTTAAGTCTTTTACTTTGCCAGAAACAAATGCAGAAATGATGTATAGACCTTCCTGCCTTTTCTGCAACCCTTCCTCCCCTTCGCCCCAAACCAAAACTCATTGTAGCCTTTTTGCCTATTTAACCCTTTATCAACTGCATGCTTGCAATTCAGTGGCTCTCTTTATGTACCCTTCTCACAGAAGACAACTTCCACAGGAGAACTGTGCTGATGGGAAGGCTCTACCCGGATAAAATTTCCCTGGATGGCTCGCCGACAATAAAGGTGCAGGGTGAACTATGTCTGTTCTATGGGCTGTAAGCTGCTGGGCTGGGCTCCTGGGAGGGTGGGAATCTCATGGTTCTTCCTGTAGGAGCTTCATTCTCCAGTGATCCACCTCTTCCTCTACCTCCCAGATGGCTTTCCTGTTAACACTTCTCCTTTCCCCCTGCTGGTGAATTTGTGTTTTAAGTGTAGGTGTTCAGTGCTGGGGTAGAAGCTGGGGGGCAAGAACAAACTGGGGAGGTGGTGCAGTTCTAAAATCCCCTTTCTTTGTGACTTATTTTCTACCTCAAGATCTGTTACCAGAGAATTAGGAAGCACAAAACAATTTGAACCCCACCACCCCTGAATCAACTATAACCCCACCACCTAGATAAAAGCTCTGTTGGTACTGTGGTGTTTATCTGTCTTTTCTCTATGTGATGACAATTCAGATCATAGTTTACATTTCTAAATAGTCAGCTTTTTTCCCACTTACCACGATATTATGAAATTTTCCTTTAACATTATAGTCTTTGAAAGCAAACTTTATTAATACAGATGTCCCATAATTTACTTTACCGTTGCCCTCATGTTAAAGTTGATTCCTGTATTTTTCATTAGAAATAATGTGACATCTATCGATGTATATAAATTTTGTGCATCTCTCTGAGTAGTAAGAAAAAAGAAACGCAGAAAGAATTTTAGGTGAAGGGGTATTAATGTACTTGACATAGTTCCAAACTATCTTCTAGAAAGGCTGTAGCCATTTATACTCCCATAAATAGAAAATGTGAGTGTCCCACTTCACCTTTTCTAAAACTGGGTGATAGCTTAAAAACATCTATGCTAATTTGCTATAAAAATATTATATAAATTTTAGCTTTATTGGTATTCCTTAAACTGTTGAGGCTTAACAGCTTTCATGCTTGTTGGGCATCTCTATTTTTGTCTTTTCTAAACAATGTGTTCTTTGTCTGTTTATCGAATTGAGGGTGGCTTTTCCTTTGCTTTTTGCACATTCTTCCAATTGTCTTATGAAGCCTGGTCTAGGGCTCTTTGATTCAGCACCCGCTCTTATGAAAGTGACTCTTTGGGAGAAATCCATCCTCTCTCCTTACCCTCTTTCAGCTCCCCGTGCTCTCCGGTTGTTCATCTCTTTTCCTATCAGACCCTGATCTCAAATGTCATCTATGGCAGTCTGTTCCACCTTAGCGGGATTTTAAATCACCTAATCATTCAGTGGAACACTCACTTATACTTCATCTCTCCTTATACAGCTAAAGGCCATAGCTTTTGTCAAAGATATCTGAAGCCTCAAATTTCCAGACCTAGAGTCCCAGTGCTGTCACCACAAAAAAAGAGGCTAAATCCAAGAACTGATGACGACTCAACTCATCCGTGGAGATAAACAATAAGAGAACATGAATGAGAAAGAATAAGGTATTACTGGAAGATAGAGTTATTTTTAGAAAGACAACAATTGCAAGAAAAGCCAAAATTAATTATAAATGAAAAACCAAAAGTTACTGACAAAGTGTTCATAGTTTGCTCATAACTTTTCTTAAAATTTGAACTTTTCTTGCATCTGCCTTTAAAGCTACTATTTCTCCATTAGGTATTTAGAAACCTAAGACAGGTATTTCTAAAAAGTCTCAGTTGAAAATTATTTAATGTGATTTAAAAAGGTAAATAAAAAATACCTTACCTTTGAAACTAGAAGTGAAATGATTTCTTTTACAGTGTTGTCAATCAAATCATCTATTTTCAAATGGTACTGCTGCTAGATATTAAAAGACAATGATGCATTAGTTGATGTGGACACAAAACTTTTGTCGTAAGTCAAATGTTTTAAAGCTACTAGTTATGGCATATCCGATTTATACAAAATGGCCATTTTGCACATTAGAAGAACAAAACCTTGAAAACGATCCACCCAATCAACAGTTTTTACATTGTGGGGTTTGAAAATTTTCCCATGTGCTCTGTTGAGTGAAGCAGCTAATGGGGTTATTATATAGATGAATTGAGTTCTTATTCTTATTCAGGAGAAGGAATGTGAAGGATACTTTTTGTCTTCTCCTCTATAATTAAGGTGGCTGTGTATTTTTCTAAAGGGTTGGTTTAGCTGGAGAAGCAAAAAGACTGGAAAAAGATTTAATTAATACAGCATTTCATGTCTGACAACTCTCATTCATATGTTATTTTAAATGTGCTCTAGAAATAAAATGAGCTCCCAATTGTTCACACTGAAAGGACCTTTTTGTCAGCACAGGGAGCCGCAGTTTATACAATTCTTACAATATGCTCAAGCAAGGGCAAAATTAAAATTTCATCAACAAAGGTGATAGATGGTAACAAATTAATAGGCCATAAAAGGTATAATGAAACGGCACTCACTCCCCATAGTTTTATTACTGCTTCCTCTGAAAAAGACGCCTTTAAGTAAATGCAAAAAAGATGTATTTAAAATAAACCTGAAAGACTCTTTTTTTGCTTTCTTTAGAGAATACTAGAGAGTCCCCTTCTTAAGCTAGCAGGAGCTTCGGGCTTTGACAGTGTGTGAAGGCACACTTCACAGAGAATGTGACTTGTAAAGACTAACCCTATCTTGATGGTTCAAGGCTTCTTGCAACAGCTAACATAATGCATAGAGTAAAAGTACTCAGGTCAGTATAAACATTAGACCAACTTAACAGCTGCTGGGTGAATGGTTTCCAAAGATGTAAGTTTTTGAAAGCTATTTTTTCTTCTGAAAACATGTCTCAAAGTTTCCACACAGAACAAAACACCAACTTAGGTCTGCGTTGGAATACGCAGGAATGAGGTCTCCCCACAGGCTCTGACAGTTACAAGCCATCATTTATCTGCACAAATAATGAAGAAAGGAAGCATAATTTTGGAGCATGTGAATTATTTTCTTTTCCTGCTTGTGTGTGTATATGCATGTGTGTGTTGACAAGTGGTCTAAAATTAAGCACACATATATGAACAAGGAAATTTCTAGGCATGTATTCCACTCAGTGAAACAAAATACTAAGCGTCCATCTCACGTAAAGCCTTACTGATCCTCAAATTTGTGCTCCCCAAAGGACAAACAGAATGGAAACCTAGATGGGGGATTTCTACTGCTGTAGTACTGACACTTTTGCTTTCAGAACAGCTTGAAGAGAAGGAAAAGGGAAGAGAACAAAGAAAAGCAAGGCAGAAGAGGAAGAACCTGAAAAACCTGGCTGGTAGTTGAGATGTCCAGGAAGCCCCCCACAGATACAGGTACAAAAACATCACTTCCCCTGGCCCCCACCAGCTGAAACTGTTCCAATGCCTCGGCAGTGGAGGAGCTTATGCAAATGAGCTCAGCAGCTCTCCCTCTATGCACACACTCTTTTCAAATCCTTCTCTCTCCAAATTCGTGTCTGTGTAGCAGGAAGAGCTAAAATAGCAGCCTGAGGCTCCCTCCTCTTTGGGGTAGAATAAGAAAGGGATACAGGAGATGGGCTTCAAGCTTCTCTCATCCCTCTTACATGGAAAGTGCTACAGAACATTCAGGGGTTGAGGCGCCCGAACCTGCAAACAGTTCCATCTTCTTAAATATGCCTTATCCGCCATGTTCATCTCCCTTTGCCATAAACTTTATTTTTAACTCAAAAATAATGAAATGCCATCAGAAGGCTATTGGATATAAAATAGTAGAGCTTATACATGTTAAACTTTTGCATTGGACCGATTTTGTCAATTCTTAAAGTCAAGAGATGAGCCACTGAAGAGGCCATTTATATCTTTTTTATCGAAAGGCAGGGAAAGCCAGACTCTAGGAGCCATCAAATTCTCCTGCTATACACATCTTTTGACTGCTGTTTTCTTTCATATCTAATCTAGCCAAAAGCAGAGATGGAGGGAAGGAGAGAGAGAGAAAGTCAAAAAGGAAGAAAGAAAATTACTATACATCTTAAATGTGTTACCTAGGGGGCAAACCCAAATAGTATAAGGGTTGCTAGATTTTTTAAATATGAGATTTTGCTACTGTAAATTTCTCTGATTAGCTCTTACACTAATTCTAAATCTGAAAGCTGTTGGGAACTTCCAGAGTCTGCTCTAGTTGCACAGTTGGTAGAGGTGGTCTAGGAGAACTGTGGGTGGAAATGGGGAGGTGGCCCGAGAATTCATAGTTTACATACATATTCTGCAAAGAGAATAGTTCAGAAATGCCACATACAGATAACAGATAATTAGGTAGAAAAAGTTATTCCTTAGGAGATCCAGATAGCTTCCAAAGACAAATACAGACGCATACAAAAACCTCAAAACAGGTAAGAAGAGAATTTATCTGGAGACATTTACATTTCCTAAGCTAAAACTGATAGGTTTTTCATTTAGATTAGCAGACCAAATTTTTGTGAAAAACTTGCAAACTTTTTCTCGGCAACCATAAAAGCCTATAAATAAAATTCCTATCAGGATATTTCAAGTTGGATCAGTGATTCTACAGACCAGGGTTTTGGTAACTTCCAGACCATTCTTAGACTAATTCTCCCCACATCTGCCCTCAAAAGTAAACCGCTGGTGCCTTGCTTCTCCAGTAGATGACTCCGAACTTAGATTAAGATGACCGTTGAGGAATTTTTACTTCACGGAGCCCAGGGAATTCAGATCAGGCACAGGTCTGAAATCCTGGCCCCCCTATATGTGGGTAAATATTCTCATTTCACCGGACTGTTCTCATGAGGAAACGCGCAAGAAATGAAGACTAATCAAATGCCACTGCAATCCAGCATTCTTAAAAGATTTTGGTCCTTCTGTTGGATTGGATTGTTCTGGTAACGGAAGTATTTTACTGCAACGGAGAACAAATCCCACATAAGTAGGGGCTCCCGAGTGGCTCCATTAATGTGCTTCCATCTTCAATGGACGGACCATGAGGTACAGTGGTTCTCAGAGCATATGACTGCCTAAGGCCCACGCAGTCATCTGCTTTTCTGCAGGAATGGATAAGGAGGATTTCTAAACACTGGTGGTTTTCTGATCCCCACATCTGTCCCTGAGGGCCTGGCCTGAGATTGCTGACTCATTACACACAGCTGTCACAAGAGCAGATCATTCACTCACTAATCACTCCATTAAATGCTGTTCTGGGCTGTGGCCCAGAGTGCTTGCATCATTGTGTGCCACGTAAGAAAACAGAATCATAATTTAGGAGCCCAGAAGAGGTTTCACTGTGGGTTAGGAGCTGGGAAGGTTTTATCCCAGCAATGACGATATAACAAATTTACTAGAGACTGTGGAGAGGTAATTCCCTTAAATTTAGAAAAAAAAAAAAAAATCTGCTAGGTTTACCAATGTAGTATATATTTTTATAAGGTTCCAAATTGTGTAATAATCTAGTTTTTTCAACAACTTTATTTGTTGCTTGCTATACAGTGGGGTCCGTTGGTTCACCTCTGTAGGTAATGTATTCACCACTTTGCAATAATTCCAAAACTTGTCTCAAACACGTACAGGGAGGAAAAGCCTGTGCAATTATGTGCATATATTTCCTGGAGATTAAAAGCAAAGTATAAAATACTTCTTTTGCATTGAAATTCTTGTTTACCACTTTTCAGGGTTGCTAATGAGTTTTACACCTGCACATTTTGAACTATATTAATTGTGTGAAAGTTGTGGGAAACTAATTGTCTCTGGTGAGAAGGTACAGGTGCAAACATAATGAACAATAGCAGATTACTCTTCAAAACCATCCACCTATTAATGTAAAGAATCATTTGACAATGCAACAATGTTTTGTCATTTGTGCCCGTTTTGCTTTCAGAGTCCTACAGTGAGTTGTTTCTTACAGAGGAGGATTTTTTTTTTTTTTAATGGGGGTAATATTTTTAAAGCAAAAAAAAAAATCAGTCTGCTCATTCAACAAATATTTATTACGTGCCTGTCAGTATCAGGTACTGCAGTGCGTGTAAAAATAAGAACAAATGGATAAATTCAGTATTAATGGAAGAGGCAAGATCATTCTATCAACCTGATGAGAAATGGATGTGTGTATAAAGAGACTTAAGGCAATGTTCCCAAGCAGACAATCAAAGGCTTACATCTGGCTATAGAAAACCAAGAGAAGGTGGTTATGAGCCATTGAGAGCCAAGCCAGCTGCCTACTCATTCAGGTAATTAGAAATAATAAATCACATCATAAGAGATCAGAGAATAATTACTGAACACTCTACAACACATACCAGCTACTTAATGTGTCTGTATGGTTGTATGCTGTGGTATTAGAAACACATCTTTTCCCCCTGAATTGCTCAAAGAATGAAAGATGTGTACACGCACGTAAGTTATGGCCAAATAGTTAATGTTTATCTCTGGGTTAAAAAGTATGAAATTCACAAATAGTGGGCCTTCTCATCCTCTTAGCAGTTACTTAAGCCTTTCTGCTTGGATGAGAATTGTTAGCCCAGTGAAGAGTTGGTTCTGAATTTGATTCCCAGGTGTCAACTGTAAGACTTAACATATTCGTAGAGCACAAAAGCATTAGACCTATTAAAAAATATTTAGTCAATCCTGTAGGTATAAAAGGTTTTCTTTTTTTTGAAAATTTTAGATTTTATTGTCTCATTAGATGTAATTTTTTGATAAGAACATGATTAAGATATAGTTCTATGTTTTTTTTTTTTTAAAGATGACTGGTTTGAACAAGAAACAAAGTGGTTCAGCAACTTGTGTTCACTGAATACCTGAACACTACAGAACAATGAACTTTGGGTGCATTAAAAATCAGTGAGAAATCCATAATGCGTGAATCCTTCTGGAGAAGGATTTTTTTTTTTTTATATTGGAGTATAGCTGCTTTACAATACTGTGTCAGTTTATACTGTACAGCAAAGTGAATCAGCTATATGTATAAATATATCCCCTCTTTTTTGGATTTCCTTCTCATTTAGGTCATTAGTTATCTATTTCATACATAGTTATCTATTTCTAGGTCATTAGTTATCTATTTCATACATAGTATCAATAGTGTATGTATCATACAGTCAATCCCAATCTCCCAATTCATCCCACCACCACCACCACCCCCTGCTTCCCCCTTGGTGTCCATACGTTTGTTCCCCATGTCTGTGTCTCTATTTCTGCTTTGTAAATAAGATCATCTATACCCATTTTTTCAGATTCCACATATATGTGTTAATATATGATATTTTTCTCTTTCTGACTTACTTCACTCTGTATGACTGTCTCTAGGTCCATCCATGTCTCTACAAATGACCCAATTTTGTTCCTTTTTATGGCTGAGTAATATTCCATTGTATATATGTACCACATCTTCTTTATCCATTCCTCTGTTGATGGACATTTAGGTTGCTTCCATGTCCTGGCTATTGTAAACAGTGCTGCAATGAACACTGTGGTACATGACTCTTTTTGGATTATGGTTTTCCCTGGGTATATGCCCAGTAGTGGGATTGCTGGGTCGTATGGTAGTTCTATTTTTAGTTTTTTTAAGGAACCTCCCTACTGTTCTCCATAGTGGCTGTGTATCAATTTACATTCCCACCAACAGTGCAAGAGGGTTCCCTTTTCTCCACACCCTCTCCAGCATTTATTGTTTCTAGATTTTTTGATGATGGCCATTCTGACTGGTGTGAGGTGATACCTCATTGTGGTTTTGATTTGCATTTTTCTAATGATTAGTGATGTTGGGCATCCTTTCATGTGCTTCTTGTCCATCTGTATGTCTTCTTTGGAGAAATGTCTATTTAGGTCTTCTACCCATATTTTGATTGGGTTGTTTGTTTTTTTGATATTGAGCTGCATGAGCTGTTTGTATATTTTGGAGAGTGATCCTTTGTCAGTTGCTTAATTTGCAAATATTTTCTCCCATCCTGAGGGTTGTGTTTTCATCGTGTTTATGGTTTCCTTTGCTGTGCAAAAGCTTTTAAGTTTCATTAGGTCTCATTTGTTTATTTCTAAAAGGTTTTCAAACTGTATTCCTCCTGAGGTTCTGGGTAGTACCTCAAGAAAACCTTGTGTCAGGGAGGAAGAAGGCTCCTGACACAGGCCTGCCTCTTCCCTGCCTCTGATGATGGTTACATCCCACACCATGAGTGGGAGGAAAGGCTGTTACCATGGTGGGCATGTCCCTCACTGAAATCCACATCTGGGTTCTTCTGTATGAAGTGACCTTAAGAGTTGCCTCCTGGTCCTCAAATTTAGAGGTCACCCTCATATATGCTATATGTCATCCAAAGCCCCAAACTCTAAATTCTTCTAGTATTAATGAAAGTACATAATACAGGTATATGCATCTTGAAAATGTTAACAATCACTCTGCTTCTGAATTTATTTAGAATTTAAAGGAAGGTGAATTCATTTGGTTTAAAATAATCTTATCTTTAAAAATTTTAAAGTAGTTTGCTGATTCTGCAGCTTAACAGGGAAGAAACATTCCCCTTGACACTATTTAAGGTATAAGTATCTACACGTGTTTTAATGAGTCATTGGTATTGCTATGTAGTGTTATACGCAGAAACCAAAAACCTGAAAATGGAATTAATTATATTATTTTAATTTGAAAAGATGAAAATAAAAAATGTACACATACGAAAATAATAATTCAAATGAAAATGTGCTTTTTTTAAAAAAAAGAAACTTACCCACTGACTACCAAACTGGATCATGCCATGGGGGGGAAAAGAAAAGATGATGAAGGAGAACATAAGGGAAAAATAAAGAAATGATGAAAAGGTAATTACCATGGGAAAAGATGCAATAAAACATCAACTTAAATAATCTAAGAAAAAGAGATCCATTTCACCCAATCACCACTCTCAACAAAAATAAATCATGGGGTAAAATAAACTGTATTTCTGAGTATAGAATCAAACAAAATAGAAATCAAATTGAAACAATGGGGTATTTATTGAAGAAAAGCAAAGCCCGATCTTTAAGTACATTTCTACTTGATCTTTAAAAGAAATGGAAACTTTTGTGTAAATAAAATATTTCTTGCCCTATTTTCTGTGGCCTGTTTTTTGTACGCAAACTCTGGATGCTCTATATTTGTATAAACAAAGTAAGTAGCTTTCTAGCTTTCTCATTTGCTTGTGAAAAGCAAGGTTTATGTAAATACACAACACCTAAGCCGTTAAAAGGTATATCTGAAATTCAATGGCCACTTGTAAAATTTTGGGCAGTCTTTATATTAAAAAGAAGAAATTGACAAGAGCAAAGGATAAAGGGGCATTCCATTATTATAGTAAAGATCAAACACTTGTATGGGGGAACTTGGTCTTTTTAATCTAGTCAAGTGAGAGACTTCTAGAAACAGAATCCTCCTCCACCAGGGCACCCAGTGGTGCATTTCCACATGGGACATTCAGTCTCCACTTACCTCCTGTCCTCCATCCAGGGCACAGAGTTTGGTGCTTTGCTTTTTGGCATCAACTAATACATTAAACATTGTACACACAGAGGCTGGGATGCGCAAGTCAGTTGTTTTGCTTGCCTTTTGCAGCTTGAGTTCGAATGCAGTTCTTGTTCTATTCATTAAAACATGAATTCAGAGTAAGAACTTCTGACATATGTCCCACCTGTTTTGTAAAAGTGAAATCAAAACTACAAGATGCTAATTTAAAACATGCAAATATGGGGTGTGGCATTGCCTGGCAGCTAGGAGGTAGGATGCTCTTCTTTTCAGGTGTCTCGTATGAAAGATCAGACTGTGGTATTTTCTATTAAACATAGTTTTTGCAGTCGCTCAGACAATATTTCTACCCAAATGAAGCTATTTGTTACATCTAGTGTGTACTTTTCATGGAAAAACCTCATAGTTGCGCTTAACTGTCTGAATGACTATCCAAGTAGAAAAATCACCTGCTTCTCTATGTTAAAGCAGAACAAATCCTCTGTGTGAGTGTTCACCACATCAAAAAAAAGGACAAGTCTAGAAAACACTAAAACACCATAATCAGTGTGCAATGGAGAATGTGTAATTCTTTTATGTCATTTAGTTTCTCTTTCAAATACCTGAAGTTGCATTTAGGTTTTTTAAAGAAACTGCATAACAGGTAGTTTGGAAATGGTTTTGCTAAAGTATCCAAAGAATATCCATAGATTTGATACATCAGAATCACAGATGACGAACATGAGTTTTTTTAAACATTAAATAATCTAATTCATGGCCTTGCTTTACAAAGCCATTAAACATTATTCTAAAGACAGGATTTTTCTTGCTTTAAAGAATTCAGGATTATTAATTGCTCCAACCAGAATTTGTTATTCCCGTATGCTGCCCTCATTGTTCTTGCACATATTGTGAACAAGGGCAATGGGGAAAACAATGCCAATTAGGATGCAATACTGATTTTGTAAAAAGTATTAAAGAAAAGGAAAGCACATGTGGAAGAATCCAAAGCCTCATAACTTATTTCTGGTTAAGTTCTGAAAGAATGTAAATAGATACTCGGAATTCATCCGATGTGGATAGAGAATGCCAGAAAAACAGAACAATTGATGGCAATGATCATCCATGGAGTTTGCCATGTCATTTCACAGCACACAGACACAGTAAGTAATGCATAAAGTACTTAACAGATCTCCTCCATATGTCTCAGGAAGTATTGCTTTGGGAATTTAAAGCACAGTATTCCCAGAGGATAATAAGCACAACAGAAAGGATTAATACGGTATGGGTGCTATTGATGAGGGTAATGGTTAGGAGGCCCGAGAAAAAGTAGCAGGCCAATTTTATCAATTACATGGGTCCCCAGAATTCAGGTCAAAGGACCTAATGTCCTTGAAATTTCGGAAAAGTGGTACATGTTGAAACCTTCCTTGCGACAATTATATAGAAGAGACTTGGTGTAAAGTGGTATTTTGGGAGTCGGCAGAGTAAGCAGCAACTTGAAAATACATGTCTACCTTTTGACACAGGCCTCTATCATATCACTGGCCATTAGTTTAAGTCTTTGCTCTAAGTGATGGGCAAATTCTTGTTCTGGCCAGTGAAGATCAAATACAAACATTTGCAGTGCATCAAGTTTCCAAAAGAGGTCTTCTGATGTCGCTGAGCCATTGCTAGAAGAAAAGGGAAAAATGAAGAACATCGTGAACTTCCACTGTTAGCTGCCTCACCAATCCATTGTTTCTTCTTTTCTGTATCACTTGCCATCAGTGAAGAAATACTACATAAACCCCCTAGTGATCAATATTTTCTTTGTTCAACCTTCTAATTTTCCCCTTTCACTTCTTCTTAATGAATAAGGCAAGAAGAACAAAATGGAACTATAGTAGTAGGGTTTCATTAAAAAGGGGTAAAATGAATAATGATTCTTTACTAAGGAAATCAAATTATATACATAGGAACAAACATCTTAAATTGTTCTTTACCAATCTCTAGGATAAAGATAAAATACACATTTCCTCCTAGATATTCAGAAAAGTATGTTTTATGCAAGAAAATTAATATAACAGCAACTAGCAGCTTTATTTAACTCATGCATATGTGCCTCTGTCATCATGATGACAGCCATGACGATGGCTTCTGTTTATCTGTAGGTATGTAGCCTTCAGGGCCTTAAATTTCTCAGTTACAGGTAAAGGTGAAACAGGTGCTGGGAATGAAGTAACAGGCTGGGTAGGGAAGCAAATCTTACTTTTACTTTGAAATGCTTTGCACCTTTTCTCGTTCATAATCAAACCTAACTTAGTACCAGGTATGGTCTAACAGAGAAAAGATATTCAAGGTGCTCTCAAGTTGGAGTACCATCATATATTTCAGGTCCTTCCATCTATCTAACCCTGGAGCCAAGGTCTGCTACGCATTCACTACTATGGTAACGTTACTCTAGGGACCATATTTTCACACCATGTGAGAAGGTAATTTGTGTCAGAGTATATCATATTTGAGTAAAGGATGATATTATTACTTTTCATTAAGCAAGTATACAGCCTAATGGGAAAATAGATGATTTGAAAATAAAATATTCCTATGTATACTGAAACTTAATTGTAAAAGAGAACAAAAGAAAAAGAAAAAAACAAAAACTGCTGTATGATTTATTTCTGCTTAGCTTTCCAACATTTTAACATATACTAACCTAAAATTTATATTTTAGGTTTGTAAAAGAAAAATATTAAAATAAAATTAACTTATCACAAGTGCATGGTAGAAAAATTTTATAAAAAAGAAAAGTCTTTTAAATAACCACATTGTTTAGCTAAATATATCTTAATTAGCCAGCATAAAAACAATCACCTCCTGCTCTGGCTAATTAAAAGCTTATTTCTGCCCTGCAGCGCCCAGCATCTTTGCTCCATCACCAATCTACTGTGCTTTCCTCCTCCCATTTTGCCAGTAATTCCTCATGATCTCCTCGTCTAGCCAAGACGTCCTCAGAGTTAAATTCTCAAGGGAACGATCACAGCAAAGCAGTGAACACTACCCATAGCACTTCCCTCACTTAATATCTCCAAACCTTAATATTCAGTGCCCCAAATGTGTCATTAAACAAAAGAACCAGACAACCATGCTGACATTGCTGTAAAAAATGTCTGAGAAAACACTAGAGTCAATTTTCCATTTTGCCATTTATATAATAAAAAAATAAGAGAAAAAAGTCCTGAAGCAAAATCCTCCTGTACATCTGTAGTGTACAATTTAGGAGACAGAGGAACTATGTTTTAAGAGCTATTGAATATAATTGTCAAAGAAGCAAATCTACTTCTTATAATTTTCTAATTTGGAGAAATATAAGTAACAGCACAACAAAACAACAGCAACAAAAGCCACCATCAAAACAAACCCCCAAATAGTAAAGGTAGAATTCTATTAAAAATGGACTTTCTCATCGTATGTGACAATTAAATCTTTATAGAGAAGATGGATATATGTTTTTCTCTGTTCTTTGATGTTACGGTGAGATTCTGAATGATACATGTGCTTAATTGGGAATGTAATTAAGATAACAAGAGTTCGTTATAATCAAATAGATGAAAAAATGTAAATAGGTTTTCTCTCAAGCGGGCATGTATAACCCGCAATTTATTCAGAGCTTTTTCATTTTAAAATTATTTCTTATCAGTGACCTATCCCTCGAAGTATTAGTAACAGATTAAAGAATTCAAACGCGAAAAATGGAGTCTGAGATCATTTTCTCAAAATGCCAGCAGTAAACTTACCTGACTGGCATTCACTTCTAGAGCGAAAAAACCCAGAATGAAGATTTTATATACAGCGAGAGATTTGGAGGAGCACCTCTTAAGGTGATTTATACATGAGTATGTAGAGATGCATCTTCAGACTCATGGATAGTTTGGTATTATTTCTCTTTATCAGTAGTTGTATTTTTAACTCCTTATATATGTGAAATGGGATTTTTTTCTTGTTATTTAATGCTTTATAAGAAAAGTTAAAAAAAACTTTGCAATGACATCAGAACATTATCAGTAATTCTGGCCACCTTGACACAAAGCCTAGTGTTGAAAACCTTGGCAGGTAAAGATAATGGTAACTAACTTGTAAAACATAATTTTTTACTTGCCCAGGATGATGAAAGTAGAAGCACTTTATTTACAAAGTCACAATTTGTTATAAAGACAGGACATTCCTGTCCTGAGACAGGTTATTTTTAAAAAGGGGCTCCTAATAATGAGATTTAGGGCTCACATATATCTCAAAGTTAATACAGTAATTACAAAAAACCCCCACTAAATTTCACAAGGCAGTGCCCAAAATAGTGTTCTTCATTAAAATCAAGGATGTTAAACAGATGGGAAATGAGGAAGAAGAGTTAAATTAGAAAACCACGTAAAGAAGTACAAAAAAAAATCATAAACTTAGAAAGGTTCACTACATTTCCCAGATAACTGAGGACACACAGACACCACTTGTAAAGCCCAAAGCATTTGCTTGTAAGAAAAAGATTCACATGTAACCTAATATCTTAATAATTATTATGAGTATAGTGTTGATGTTTAATTTGGAGAAAAACTGCCAAACTATTTTGCAAATTATCATTCTCTTCCTTGGTCTTTGTTTCTCTCCCTTTTTTTTGATTATATGCAGATTAGACTGGGAATAGATTTGACATGTGGTGATGGGATAGGTTTTGGATGTTGGACAACTTTTTAATCAGTATATTCTCTGGAAGCAAAATATATTAATAATCGGAGTGAGAGCTTTGGAGTCAATCAAACCTGGGTCCAAATCTTGTCTTTGTCATTTGCTTACTGTGAGACACTCGTAAGTTTTGCCTTTTGACTTCTTTGTGACTTAGTTTCCTTAACTGTAAAATAGGGAAAGTGACATTTACCTCACAGGGTTGTTACAAAGCTTAACCGAGATAAAGAATTTGGCACTTTATATAACAACTTCTCTACAAATGGTAGCTAATTTTCTTCTTATAATTATTATTCTTTCTAGCTGACTTCATGAGAGACCTTGTGCAAAGCACGGGCTGTTATTGAGTTCATTTGATTGCTGTGGGGCTCATACTTTTGACAACCATACAGTTATGAGTAATAATGATGATTGACGATAATGTAATAATAATTATAGTAATAACAATCATAATGTAGAACAGGAGTGGTTATCATCTATCGAGACCCTGTGCTGTGCCAGGCACTTTTCAGTTTTTTAAAAAATTCTCACAAAAAACGTCTTTAAGTTAGGTGTCATAACCATTTTAGAGTTGAGGAAACTGAGGCAAAGGAAGACTTAACAATGAATAAGCTGGGATCTAAATGTGGGGCTGATTGATTTCAAAGCCCATGTCCTTTTCACTTTAATGACTCTTGGTTACTGAATCTGCAATAGGTAGGCTCAGCAAAATGTGGAGTTAATAAATATGGTTTGTAATGATATAAAGATTACTTAGGGCTCCCCTGGTGGCGCAGTGGTTGAGAGTCCGCCTGCCGATGCAGGGGACACGGGTTCGTGCCCTGGTCTGGGAAGATCCCACATGCCGCGGAGTGGCTGGGCCTGTGAGCCATGGCCTCTGAGCCTGCGTGTCCAGAGCCTGTGCTCCGCAATGGGAGAGGCACAACAGTGAGAGGCCCATGTACCGCAAAAAAAAAAGATTACTTAAAAATAACAAGGTGCATCAAATGATATATGAAAGGACAAAAGAAGAACTTGTTGGTACTGAGAAACAAAGGACAACCCATTCTCTGCAGCCTGCATTATTATTTCTTTAAAGGTGAGACTAAGATTAAAGCAGAAAAAGATTATGTTCTTGAAACTGTTCTTACAAATAGGTTTTTCTACATATACAAGATAAATCAAGTGGCAGTAACAAAGCTGGAGCCAACTAAGGATCCTGGAGATACATACCAACCGTTAACCACACTGCTTGTCTGAATATGGAGAACTCTGGTTATACCACTTAGACTGGAGTCTACAAGCTGGGTCACAAAATGACCCTTGCCCCACAGATTACATATGAACGACATCAAACCAGTGAGTATTTTTTTTTAAAAATCTATATTATTTATCATTGATATGCTAAGCTTAGCTTAATAGCTTCAAAAACTCAAAACAAATAAAATCAAACATAGTATTCCTCAACCAATGATAAATGCCATGCAATCTAAACACATCTGCACAGAATACAGCCCAGGCCATGCACCAGCTAACACACCACCAGGAAATAAGTGAGGGATACACACGTGGACTCATATAAAGAAGCCATCCACGAAGGAGTAGAAAAGCTAGGAATCTGTGGAAGATTAAGAGGCAGACTTGGAACTTTTGGAAGAGCTACATTGGGAAGACTGTTGGCGATATTCCTGTAAAGAAACAAACAACGTGGGAAGGGACCACCATAAGCAACAACTACAGATGGCCACGTGTAAAGTCATAAGGTCAGCATAGAAGAGACAGGGGCTCTGTGGACACTAGGCAAGATACCTACTTGACAGGCTGCCATGTCTCTTGCTCAAAACCTCTGTGAATTGACTGGGCGATGGAGGACTCCATGAGATCCACGTAGCGGACAACCAAGGGCACAAAGATTTCTTGCAAGTGTTTATGAAATTTTCCATTACATAGAAGTGCTGAAATAGTCAAGCAGAAACAGTGTTTGTCAGAGGGATAATATCAGGCATTTGGAAAATATGGACGAAAAACTTTTCTGGCAAGAGTCTGACACAGAACCAATAAAATACAGAGGTCTGGCCCCTCATATTGGATATCGTGTCATGAAAATTGATCAAGAAGTACAATTGACCTCCTATATATGGCTGTCAAAACCACAGATAGATTATATCTGTATAAAATGTTCCTGCCAGGTGGTATGGTTTTATTTTCTAAGAGGTTTAGCACACGAGACATCTGACCACTTGCTGGAGATTCAAGGGAGCTGCCGAATTCCCTGAAGGTCTTGACACGTGTAAATACAGCAATTAAACAGAGTTAGAATACCTGTGGTATGCTGTGTATCACAGAAGAGCTAAACCTGTTGAATTCTAAGAGATAAGTTTGATTGCTTCTAAGAGATACACTAGTTTAATTCAGCAAGAGGGTGACTGTGGCCTTGCGAATGGCTATTCTGCTTCATGAACTTTTTAGTTATTTGTGGGTTTTCTTCTTAGGCATTTACTTTTTCACATGGGTATTAAAAAAGTCAGCATATCACATGCATTTTTTAGTTGTCCGTTAGTCTTCACTGAATTATGATATAGGACATCCAACCTGAAGCCGTTGCAGACGTCTAAGAATTTGCACTACTGGGACAGGACTGCTGGACAAGATGCACTTACCTCCACTAAAAGATGGCTGCTTTCTATGCACAGGTCATAGTTTTATTAGAACACAGGTCAGTGCTGTAGACTGAATGTGTCTCTCCCAAATTCATATGTTGAAATCCTAACTCCCAGTATGATGGTATTAGGAGATGGGATCTTTGGGAGATGATCAGGTCTAGGGCAGAGCCCTCAAGAACAGGATTAGGATCCTTATCAAAGAGACCCCAGAAACATTCCCTTGACCCTTTCACCCTTGAAGATACAGTGAGAAGACAGCTGTCTGTGAGCCAGGAAATCTAGCTCTCCCCAGACACTGAATCTGCTAGTGCTTTGCGTACCGCAAAAAAAAAAAAAAAAAAAAAAAAAAAAAAAAAAAAAAAAAACAGTTACAACATGAAAAAGTGAAAAGGTTACCAAAACGATTATATTCTATGAACCGAAAAGTAAACTAAACTCAGGGAACATGATTCCTCCAGCTCTGCTCTTTCTCAAGATTATTTTGAATATTTGGGGTCTTTCTGCAATTTCACTCCTGTGTATATATCCAAAAAAACAAGAACACTAATTCAAAAAGATACATCCACCCCAATGTTCATAGCAGCATTATTTACAATTGCCAAGATAGGAAGCAACCTAAGTGTCCATCAACAGATGAATGGAGAAAGAAGATGTGGTATACATATACAATGGAATACTACTCAGCCATTAAAAAAAGAAAGAAAAGAAATTTTACCATCTGCAGTAACATGGATGGACCTGGAAGGCATTATGCTAAGTGAGATAAGTCAGACAGAGAAAGACAAATACTGTATAATATCACTTATATGTGGAATATAAAAAATATAATAAACCAGTGAATAAAACAAAAAAGAGCCAGTGGGAAGGGGGAAGGGGACTAAGGGGTATAAACTATTAGGTATAAAATAAGCTCCAAGGATATACTGTACAACACAGGGAATATAGCCAGTATTTTACAATAACTATAAATGGAGTATAACCTATCACAAATTGTGAATCACCATATTGTACACCTGCAACTTAAATATTATACATCAACTATATTTCAATAAAAAAGTGAACACTGTGAAAATATTCAATGCGCTTATAATACGCATTGAAAGCTGGATAATTTTACATTGCTATACTGCTAGACTGTGAGCCTAAGCCTTAATTTATATGGCTTACTAATAAAAAGTATAAAGAACCTTAGGCTCTGCATCTTGATAGGTACCATTAAATACTGTCATTATTTTTAAGTACACCAAAGCCAAAACATATGCTAATGTTAACAAATCATTACCTCTGAAAATAAGCATTCTACCTGATCAGTTCAGATGCTACTTTATTATACATTTAGAGATTAGGTATGTTGGCTATTAAGCCGTACTTACTTTCTTAAGATGAAGAAGCACATAAGGAGAATCACTCTCAGTTATTATTAAATGTTACAATGATTCTAAGACTAAGTAGCAGTTGACTCAAATGTATTTCTAGCAAGAGCTCTCTTATGTAACAAATTATATCTACAAATGAGCACTCTACCTCATCAATTCAAATGCTACTTTACTGTACATTTAGAGATTAGATATGTTGGCTATGAAGTCATACTTAGTTTGTTAAAATGAAGCACATAAGGAGAATCACACTCAGTTATCATTAAATGTTATAATGATTCTAAGATTAAGTAGCAGTTGACTCGAATGTATTTCTAGCAAGAGCTCTCTTTTTTGATATCCTTGATAAGCACCGAATTCATTATCTTGTTCAATAAGCCTACTTCTCTTCTCTTATTCTCACCCTAGGAGTGAAAATAGGGATTGTCCACCTGATCATTATACCAGCAACCTGGAAGTTGTACCAGAGGTCTCTCCTTCACTTCCTACCTCCAATCAGTAGTCAAAACCTACATATTTTATATCCTTATTATCTTTCTAACACTTCTCATCCCTCTCTTCATCACCACTGCTGTTGTCCTAGTTCCAGCCTTCTCATCTCCTGCCTTGGCTAATGCAATAATCTCCTAACTGGTCTTAGGCTCCTAATTTTCCTTCCGCCCATTCATCTTCTTAAAATCTCAAGCAGAGGGGCTTGCTAAAACGTAAAACAAATAATGTACCTCCCAAAGATTAGAATTCTTTAATGGATCCTCAAGAAAAACTTCAAAAGCCTTAGCATGGAATGAAAGCCATCTATGAGATGTCTTTTTTTTTTTTTTTTAAGATTTATTTATTATTTATTTTTGGCTGCATCGGGTCAGTTGTGGCGTGCGGGATCTTCATTGAGGCATGCAGGATCTTTCATTGCAGCGTGCGGGTTTTCTCTTCTCTAGTTGTGGCACACAGGCTCCAGGGCGCGTGGGCTCTGTAGTTCTGGCGTGTAGGTTCCAGAGCGTGTGGGCTCTGTAGTTTGCAGCACACAGGCTCTAGCTGAGGCGCGCGAGCTCAGTAGTTGTGGCGCGCGGGCTTAGTTGCCCCGTAGCATGTGGGATCTTAGTTCCCTGACCAGGGATCAAACCCACGTCCCCTGAATTGTAAGGTGGATTCTTTACCACTGGACCACCAGGGAAGTCCCTATGAGGTGTCTTAATATGACCTCTCTGGCTCTTTTCGTTTGCCTGACCCCCCTACTTCCTGTGGTCCAGACATAATGACTTTCATGTTTCAGTTCAAGTATACACTTTCCCCTCCAAGTCTTCCTTGAAATGCTTCATTCTGCTGTCCCTTTCCCTGATTACTGGTTTCCCATGTTTATTCTCCACCCTGCACAGGTTTCTACTGTAGTCCATGTTATACTTCTGTACTCACTGACACATCTCTTTCTTCCTATGAGGGTGCAAGGTCCTTGGAGAAGGGACCATGTCTGTATTCTTAGTATCCAACAAAGTCCCTGGCTCAGAGCAAGTGTTCAAACGTTCGTTGAATGAATGACTACCTGTATACACTACTAAGATTACTACATAGTTACTACATTATTATTCTGTATAAGAACATCTGAGGCCTGTGTATCTCTTCATATTTTCTATAAAATATATAGTACTAAATATTTTTATGAGAAATCCTATTTTTAGACCCATACGTCCAAGATCATGCTGCTAAAAGTTCTACTGGATATGAATGTTGTCTATTTTATGTCTCTTATTTTATTACTATTATTATTCTTTCGGCCATGCCGGGTTTCGTAGCTCATGGGATCTTAGTTCCCTGACCAGGGATCAAACCAGGGTCCCGTCAGTGAAAGCCCGGAATCCTAACCACTGGAACACCAGGGAATTCTATGTCTCTTATTTTAATGAATGTACCAAAGGGAGGATTTTCTCTGTTCACTCATGACTTGATAGCAAACTATTACATCCTGCAGAATTAGGAGAAAATGGAGATTTCCTGTATTTCCTAAGAATGGTCACAAATATTGAATTCTGGCCAAAAGTTTGCTTACGTTTCAGCAGAGTTTTCCTTTTCATTAAAGTAAATCCAATTATAAACCCATGTTCAAAAGTTTTAGAAAACTGGCAATTGGTAGTATTTCTTTGGTAATCAGGTTCAGGAAAGGCGAGGAAGAATGGAGGGAGAGATGGGATGGAGGGGAGAAAGAGGAAGAGGAAAAATGAGAAGAAATGAAGAGAAAATACACATAGAAAGGGAAACAAAGAAAAGGGAGAATCCGGTTTCAAAAGGCAAGACTCCTGGAATACAGATGACACTATACTTGTGTATGTAAATGCATGCTCCTTTTCTCAGTTGTCCATATGCCAGTTTGCATCCCATTCCTATCAGACACTGTCAAAAGCCATCATAACATGTAACCCCAGGCATCAGAATGAGTGCTTCTATCTTCTCCATATGGTTTAATAAGGATAGATTAGGATTTGGGGCTGCCACCTGTCCAAATCAAGCCTTTACAAGGCTCCCATTGCAAAAGCTCATTGGAAGAGGCCAGTTCTCAATGTGGCCTCATCCAAGAATGCTTCTGACATTATACCAGAGGTGTGGAAGTAGAAAGAACTGCTCAGAAGGAGTCTCAAATAGTGGTTACGAGAACATAAGTGGAGGATTAGCATCTAGTTGGTTGATAAAAATATTTTTTTCCAAAAGATTCTATTCTATATCTCCAAATATCACCTTGTCAGAAAATAGTGAAGCATCAATGACATCAAGCCCAACAGTACAATTAGAAATGGCAAAAAGAAAGCAAAAGGCTTAAATAAAAGGTAAACTAGGGGGGCAGATGTGCCCAGTTATTCTGAGCATCCCAATAATTAATAAATTAGTGTTGATTATTTACAGACCCAAAAGAGTCTTACATTTACAAAAGTACTTGTCATAGGCTTTTAATAGTAAGATTTTAACACAGAATTTAAACTACAATCCAATTAATAACAATTACTGAGACAATAACCACTGGATAAATTAAGGATAAGCAGATAAAAGAGTTCACATACTGTGTTTAGGGTAAAAATACGCTGTTGACTCCTGAGACCATATAATCCAATTTTATATCTGCATTCCTCCTTCTAATTAGTCAGCATTAGTGGATTACTAGGAAGAATGAATTTCCCTCCTAAAATTCTAATTCTAATTAGGCATTTCAGAAGGGAATGAGTAATTTATGACCAGCAAAAAAACACAAAAAAATACCCAGCCACACGAACCACAATAAAAACAATAGATTTTGCCAGAAAACAACGATTATTCAAGGGACTACAAACTGTACCAATCCTTAACAATGCAAGCACCATGGACTAAGATATAAAATTAACAGATCACTCTCTATGTTGACAAATACATATAATGGGATCCCCATCACAAGAAATATGACTATGGGCTTCAGGAGAAAAGCCCGGAGGACTGCAGCCTAGAACAGCAGTATGTAAAAAGAAAACACATACACACAAACCAAACCAAACTTCCTCCCCACTCAGATCTAGGAATAGCGCCCAGCCAAGAATCTGGCACATTAAGCAGGCACTCAATAAATATCTGTTTATTGAATAATCCACCCCCTAAAGGAAACTCTGAGAGCATCCTGCTGATGTTTAAGTAAAATAGAAAACTCTTCAGTTTTTATTCTCCTTTTAACTAAAAATTTGATAAGCAATTTTACATAGTTTGGTAATATTTAATTTATACTATACTGGAATGATAGCCTCCTAAATCCACACCCAACTCTTCCTTTCCTCTCAGGGCACTTGTTAAAAAATACCTATCTATCTATCTATCTATAGGAGGTAACAAGGAATGAGAACACTGATGTTATAATGTTTATTATTTTGGGGGCAACAAATCCAAATCAAACAAAACTATAATTAAAAATGTCATAGCACAGAGTACACATAATTGAATTACAGTTTTACAATCTGTTGCATTATAGTTAGTAATGCATATATGCCCATATCCTCCACTAGATTATATGCTTTTCAAGGGCAGGAATTGTTTTTTACCCATGTATCTGTAAGGTGACTGGGATTTGGTAAATTGTAGGCATTCAGCCCCCGTTTCTTGCAGAATTAATTCAGGAGAAAATCAATATAAACATTCAGCAAGGCTTAGGGCAAAAATAAGCAAAGTCTCGTGGTCTAGCAATTCTCATGCTGGATTTTATGAGACTAGTATTAAAGCCAAATGGAAAAGTCTGAAATTTTACTCCAGTTACATACAACCTTCTGATCTTTGGGGTTATGTCCCACAATACCGTCCCGGTAATGGAAACAACTGAGTACGGCTGTAACATGATCAATAGCCCTCAAGTGTGGGGTTCCTGACGTTTGTGGCCTTCAAGAGTTAAAGATGTTTCTACAAATCTATAGTGAAGAACACTGTTAGAGCACTTTAGGTTATTTTCCCTAAGGCACTAATTTCTAAGAAAATATACAGATTAAAATTTTAAAATGTCTACATGTAGTAAAAAGATACTAGAGCAGTACTGCAGCATTCAATTTAAGAAAAAGCTAGTGACTCCTTGCTTTTTCATTTCTTTTACTATATTAGTCAGTAAAACAAGTTCTGACACACAATTTTGAATTCAATCAGCTCTTGGGATTGGTGTTAAATACATTTTTGAGTTTTAGTGGTCATTTCATCATTTGTAAAAGAGCTATAAAACTAACCTGGCACACAGCTCTGCTATAATCTCGAAGTCATATCCTTTCTGCATTATTCCTAGTAGATGTATATACAGATATAACTGTAAACACCAATTTGTGAACTTCAGATGTACAGCTCATTTAAGCTTTTGAGGTAGAATGACACGCAGGTGCCAGCCCTTCATATTTCAAAGCCTGAAAATTAACCTAATATGCAATATGGTGACCTAACTGTTCTTCATTTGAAAGAAATCTAAAAAATAATCTCTGATACAGCTGAAGTGTGAGAATAACCACCAGGATTTCCACCTCTTCATTTCTTAATGAGTTTTTTGATAATGAGAGGTGACTTTGCCAGTCACTCTGGGCTCTATTATGGCTAATTTGACTCCACTTCACTCTCCTTGTTAATTATTAACACTAGCCTTTTTATCCTCATGAGACCACATTCCAATTTTTCTTTTTTCCATTTTTATGAGCCCATCTTTATGAAGGTGAAAGTCTTGGAGGATAGGTTTTCACTTAGTGTAGAGCCTGAACATTTATTATTCGTTTAGGCAGAGACGCTGTGACATTGATTATATAAGCACGGGTGTTCTTAAGGATGGCTTTAATGTGCTAGCAATGTGAAAAGGCTGTTAATTAAAGAAGAAGCACCGTGGTATTTTTCAGCTGAGAATCCGTTCCCAACAGAATGGTCATTTGCCACTTGCTAGCATATCCACAGATTAAAAGGTGGCTAGCTCCAAGAGTCTGTCTTTCGGTAGTACTGAAAGAGATGATTTGTGCCATTTGCAGATGGCTTTCATTTGTCAGAAGCAGTCACTTGCCATACGGATTATCGACAGGACAGGACAATTGTGGAAAACGGCACGCAAGGATAGAATCTGTTTGTACCAGCTTCATAGTCATTCAGGATCATTCAACTATCATGCTAATTGCTTCATTATGAAAACATTTATTTTCCCTAATTTTAATACATTTGTTTTTCAAAAGTGTTTCCTGAGATACCATTTAAAGTGATTACCCATCTAATTAAGACTTGAGTTGTGGGGAGTGGACCAGGATGTATGGAGGAAGGATGGAGAGGTAAGCAGGAGTTCAGTCATTTTTGGACAGAAATGAGGGAGCCGGAGTTTGTTTTCTTCATCAGTCCTTCTCTGGGAGTCAATGGGTGAGCCTGTGAGGGGCGGGAGACTGGGGACAGTTGCTACAATGGTGGTGCAGCTGGTACTCTTCCCTCGAGGAAAACCACATTTCATCTCCAAGGATCCTTGAGGCTAAGATCTTCCCTAATCACGCCCAACTGTAAGGAAACATACCTACCCCAGACACAGTTCTTTTTTCCCTCCTTAAAATAGCAACCGAATTCACTGTCTTGAATCTCTTTCCTCCTCTAATTAGTTCAGTCCCTGGAAATCTCGTCATGGATGTTTTATAAGGTACATGCTAAGACAATACTTTATCTGGTCCTTTCTGCACCCTTTAACCAACCTGCTTCCTTTGCCCCCCTAATTCAAGGCCCTTATAAACATTTTATGAGGTAAAAATAAAAGTTCAAGGAATCTCCTATCTTCTTTAAAAATATGATCTTATTTTATAAATGCCCCCAGAATCTGCATTTGCGCCTGTAGATTGAGGTGGGCTGGAGACTAAGTGATCAGGCTCCAACTTGCCGCTGCCTTGGTTTCCTACCAGCAAGCCCCAGCCCAGGCACCTCGCCTCCTAGGGGTTTAGTTTATTCAGCTGGAAAACGAAGACGTTTGTCTAAGATCCCCTCCGCTCCCCTAAAGATAAACACTTATTTTTAAATATCAAAGCATAAATATTTTAACAAAATAAAGATGGTAAACATCCAGCAGGAACATCTAAATTATTCATTTAAAAAAAAAGCCCAAAACGACTCAGCTATAAAGCTTTCAAGGCACAAATAAAGCACAAATTCTAACTAATATTTCTGTTAGAGACGTGTTAGTAATTTTTATTTTGGAAAAGCAGACATAAGTATGTGACATTATTAGTAATAAATCACAACCATTTAAAATCTCTATATAATTAGTGGTATGCCACGTGTGGGGTAATAGTAAGCACTGTTATCCAACAAATTATCTCCCTTAACAAGATTGGACATTTTGGAGCAATCTGTTCCTATTTTACCCCTGGCTAGTTGAGGTTTAAATTAATTAGAATTTGGACTATACCTCTAGGTGGGTCAATATGGTAAAAACTGTCAGGCCATGGGCAGTGATGTAAGAATCTTTCTTTGGGAGGTGGTGGTAAGAGGACAGAAGTTTTATGTTTTCCTATAAGCTTTCCAAAAGGACAATTTGGGGGCAGCTATAGGTTGACATTTAACATTTGAATTGAATTCACTAAATCACCATCTGAGTATTTCAGGAATTTAATGAAACAAACATAATTATTAATAATATTCTTCATTATTATCAAGGGTGATTTTAATAGCAAAAAAAAATTATGTCTTACCAACTACTGAGATATTACTAAGTGGTCTTGGCTTTGGATGGTAACTTGTGAGTTTGAGTTGAAAGTTACTGCATTCTATTTCAATTACCCAGACCACACTGTTCTCCCAGCACCAAAAGGAAATTACAGCACTGGGGAACTTTTCTATTTACCTCACTACATAGAGGAGCTGTTTTTCTCTGAAATAATTGATGTTTTCTAAAATATGTTAATCACTGCAAAAATCAAAGCCTAGATCTAGACTTCCCCCCCACCAAATTGATAACATTCAAAAGAAATCATTAATCAATGCTTTTGTGTGATTGAGTAATGTATACCAAAATGACATAACACAATACTTTATGCATTTAATAGTAGCCAATATTATAAAAATGGTTTAAAACAGGAGAGGAATGTGATATTCTTTTGAATTAAATATTTGGCTAAAAATCACACTTCTGTATACTCTTTTTAGTGTTCTTTTTGATATGACTCATAAAATTACACTCGAATATAAGAGCTCTTCTTAAAAATAAATTTTAAAAGATGTTAATTCATTGGCATTATAGTAGAGGTTCCCCAAGAAAATTTCTAAGAAATCTACAGCATATTTATTTTCCTTATAAATAAATTCTAATATATTGAATAAGTTAAATGATTCATCATCTTTACTACTTCACTGAGAATATTAATAAATACCTTCATCTTTGAACAAACCCCCAAATAGATCTAAATATGGTCAATTCTTGAGTTTTCATGCAAGTGGAAAAGAGCAATGTTAGAAATAATCCTATGTTTATTTATTCTCATTTAGGGACTAAATGTATAATATTGTACATGTATTTATTTTGGGCAGCAAGTTTATTGATAAATATTTGTCGTAAGAAAATATTAAACCTCACTTGTAATTTCTTAGCAGAAAATAAAATGATGATAAGAGACTGGGAAAGAAGAAGGTCATTTGAGGTCTGCTAGCTGGCAGGAGGGAACCAAACTGGAATGTAAAAGTTGTCTGAGGACAATTTGCAGAATAAACGATTCACAGACAGATAACTGTGGGTATAGCAACTCCTGAGAGAAGACACTGTTGTTGAATCTGAACTAGGAATTGTAGCTTAGTTCTGTGGCTTTTTAATAAGGCCTTTTGGAAATGAAATTGGATAAGAGAATGAATAAGATGGCTAAAAAAATCAAGACTGAAATTGTAACTGATTAATATCTATAACATTTATTTAGCATTCATTATACATGAGCTATTACCTTCTTTAATCCTCACCACCAATGACACTGTAGGTACTATTATTTCTTTCTTTTATAGATGAAGAACCTAAAGTTTACCGAGGTTAAGCTATTGTCAAAGGTCAGGTAGTGAGCAGCAGAGACAGATGTGAATCTGTCTGGCACCAAAGCCCATGTTATTAATTAGCATAATATGATGCCTCTCTCTCTTATGTAATTAGTATAACATGTTATTAATTAGTATAACAAAGGTTCTTACCCTGGTGTCCCAAATCCAGATGTCCACGGGCAGTCCAATATTACACACAATTTCATATCTATGTAGCTGTTTTTTTCCAGTAAAACAGTTGTAGTTTTATCATAGACTCAAAGGGATGAATAACCAAAGGAAGGTAAGAAATGATAGACTAGGGTGATGAACAAAATCAAGAGAGTAATTTTTAAAAAAACAAAGATAAATGTCAAAGAAAAAGATTTAAATTTAAACCTGGAAATACAGAGTAGTGATATCCTGGAAAGAGAGAAGCAAAGAGATCTGGAGTTTTAAAAGACAGCAAGTGTGAACTGTATCACCAGCGTGACTAAGTTCCTGGGAGAGAGGGCAGCCGTGGGCTGCAGGAAGACAGGGCAGAAGGCAGGCAGCTCTCCTTGGGGCCTGGGTTACCCAGGTAACGTTGTGGGCACTGTGTACTTCTTAGCACCACACTCCAGAGCAATATTGAAAACCGGAGTGAGACCTTCTTAGAGGAGGGTGATAAAAATGGTGATGGGCATGAAAACGCTATCACATGAGAAAGAGTTAAATGACTGGGAATAATAGCTGGGAGAAAAACTTATGCAACAAAAGAAGGCCATTCCATGGATCCGGCAGAACAAGTCAGACCCAGAGGTTAGAAAGAGGCAGAGTTCAACCTGGTTTATACTGAGAGTGGTGTAATACAATAGGGAATTAGTGACCCCAAGACCACTGTAAGTGTTGAAGCAAAAGGCTGTCAGTAGAAACCAAACCTGAGTTGAAGGGAAACTTCAAAAAGAACCATCAGAGGAAAGGCCCACAGGAATCTGTATGCTAAGAAATGCCTCCAAAAATCCTGACTGAAAACTATGTTTATACTGGCTGCTAGAAGACCATGTACCAGAATAATTATAAAAGTTATTACTGCATTGGAAAAAAATATCTCAACAGAGAACCTTTACGTTCTCTTCAATTTCTAAATACTGAGAGAGCAAGCAATACCGCAGGGCAATATTCCTATCATCTGTAGAACCAAATCTCTTCAGGCAAACAATATTAGCACAGTGTGTATTAGTAGAAGCCTTAACATGGCATGATGTCTAGAATAATAAGTTTCTAAGGTGCCTTTCAGAGATCTTAAATTCTCAGGTACTTTAGAAATGTTAACCTTTGAAGATTTTCTGATTCACAGGTACACTGAGAAGGTACCTATGTTGTCAGTGCCTGATGAAGCAGGAGGGTAGAATGAGAGCAACTTTAGAGGCCAGTGGAGCAATGTGAGAGTGTTGCTGGTCTCGCCCAGACCCGGGCCGGATATACCGGGGGAGACTGAGCAAATGTTAACGTTACCCGTGTTGATTCTTGTTGGGTGACTGCTAGAGCTCCGTAAATCCAGACTCACACACACAAAGTTCTCCCCTCCTCCCCATTTCTACCCCAAAGAAAATGCAAGTGCTTACCGTCATTTCTGAGGAAATTATTAAGCAGCTGGAAAAGAGGAAAACTGTCCCAGGAGTCTTGTGGTTGTGCTTCCAGTGCAGTATCCATATCCACTGTGAATAAAGCCCAAAATTTCTCTGCATGCTCTGCCAATAAATCAGGCCACCAGGCAAACGCCTGTAAACAAATAAAGAAATAATGTAAACATACATTACCTGTTAGAAACATACACAAATACTGTAAAAATACGTCATTAAAAGCGAAATTGTAGGACACTATTGTAGAGTATGATACCAAATGTTTTAATATTTCTAGTCACAGAAAAAAGAATTGGAAATAAATATGCCAAATAGTAGTTATGTATAAATTATGAGATACAAGGAAGTTTTGTTTTGTTTTATGTATTTTTCAAATGTTCTAAATCAAAAATGTGTTTTAAAAAATAAAGCAATAAATGTCATTTTACATTTTCAATCTACATTAGATTTCATATTTTATTTAACAATGCCAAATTTGTTTACTATTTAAATAGACGTATCTATAAAATTATTTCCCATTTAAAAAAGATTACATTTTATTTGTAGTATTTTTTTTATGAATCAAAGGTCTAAAGCTAAACACACTTTCATAGAGAGGGATTTCCTGACTCTCCAGTGTAAATTATGTCCTCCTAGATAGTCTCTCTGATACCAAGTATTTTCATTTCACAAGACTTAGTACTGTGTCTATGACCACACATATAAATATTTTAATGTCTGCCTCTTAAATTAGACTGTAAACCCCACAGGGGCAAGGCTGTGTATGTCCTGTTTATTACTTTATATTCCGTTAGGCATTTTTTAATGCCTTTTAGGTAGTAACAATAATCACTTTTAAAAAATCTCTGCTGTTTAGATGGGTGAAAAGAGTATTTACTTTTTAGGAGGTTCTCAAAAATAATGTGGCCTGCCCATGTAACCTGGCAGCAGGCCCACCAGCCAGCCTGCCTATGGATCCTACCAACCAGACCACCTGGAATATCTGGCTGGGCTGACTGGTGAAGGCTTTCCCTGCTGAAGTCAGTCTGTAAAGAAAGGAAGAAGAGACAGTTTCTTCAAATGCACAACACCAATGTAAGGTTACCAGATCATGAAGAATCTAGAAACAGGACACCAAACAAAAGAACAAAATAAAGCTCCCATAGACAATCCCAAAGAAATGGAGATCTATAAATTGCCTAAAAACGTTCAAAAATTCTTTTAAAGAAGTTCAGTGAGCTACAAGAGAACAAAGACAGACAACTAAATGAAATCAGGAAAATAATATATGAAAAAAATGAGAAGTTCAACAAAGAGAACCATAAAATGAACCAAATAAATATTCTGGAGCTGAAGAACACAATAACCAAAAACTTTAAAGGACAGCTTCAACAGTAGACTTGATCAAGTGGAAGAAAGAATCAATGAACTTGAAAACAAGTAATTTGAAATTATCTAGTCAGAGGAACAAAAAGAAAGAATGAAAAGGAGTGAAGAAAAGCCTATGAGATTTGTGGTACATCTTCAAGTGAACCAATTTGATATGTATTATCAAATACATATTTCTGGAGTTCCAGAAAGAGAAGGGAAAGAAAAAGGGTCAGGAAATTTATTTAAAGAAATAATGGCTGAAAACTTTCCAAATCTGAAAGAAATGGACATACAGATTGATGAAGCCCAAAAGATCCCAAATAGGTTGACCAAAAGAGGTCCACTCTGAGACACATTATAACTAAAATGTCAAAAATTAAAGACAGAGAGAGGATTTTGAAAGCAGCAAGAGAAAAGTGACTCATCATATACAAGAATAAGGCTATTAGCAGATTTCTCAGTAGAAACCTTAGAGGCTTGGAGGGAGTGGTAAGATATATTCAAAGAGCTAAAGAAAAAACTGCCAACCAAGAATACTATACACAGCAAAACTGTCCTTTAAAAATGAAGGCAAGATAAAGACTTTCCCAGACAAACTAAAACTGAGGAAGTTTGTCACCACTAGACCTGCCTTACAAAAAGTGTGAAAGAAAATTCAAGTTGAAACAAAAGGATGCTAAATGCAACACAAATGTATACGAAAGTATAAATCTCACTGGTAAAGGTAAATATGTAGACAAACAATACTGTAATGGTGGTGCATAAATAACTTTTAACGCTAGTATAAAATCTAAAAGGGAAAAGTAGTAATAATAACTATAACCACAAAAATTTGTTACTGGATATATAGTACAGAAGAGGTAAAATTTGACATGAATAACATAAAGTATGTGTAGAAAGTCCAAGTGCAGGGTTTTGTATATGATTGGAATTATAGGTTTAAAATAGATGGTTAAAAGCTCTGAAGTCCAGTTGAGAGGTCAGCTTTACCTATTAGTAATTAATTTAAATGTAAATGGATTAAAATCTTCAATCAAAAGACACAGAGTGGCTGAATGGGTAAAACAACAAGATACAACTATATGCTTGCTATCTATGAGAAACTCATTTTAGATTTAAGGATACACATAGGCTGAAAGTGAAGGGGTAGAAAAACATATTCCATGCAAATGATAACCAAAAGTGAGCAGGGGTGTCTATACTTATATCAAACAAACTACAGTATATGTTAAAAACTGCCAAAAGAAATAAAGAAGGTTATTACATAATGGGAAAGGGTCAATTCACCAGGAAGCTAGGACAATTATAAATATATAAGCACCCAAACATCAGAGCACCTAAACATGTAATCCAAACATTGACTCTGTATGGAGAAACAGATGGCAACACAATTACAATAGGAGACTTCAATACTGTACTTTGAATAATGGAGAGATCACCCAGACAGGAAGTTAGGAAACAGCAGACCTGAACACCACCAAATGGGCCTAACAGACACATACATACATTCCATACAACAGCAGTAGACTATACATTCTTCTCAAGTACTCATGAAACATTCTCTTGGAAAGATCACATGCTAGGTCACAAAAACAGTTTTACAAATTTAAGAAGATTGAAATAATCCCCAGTATCTTTTCCAACAACAGTAGAAAAAAGCTTGAAATGAATAACAAAAGAAAAAGAGAAAAAACATAGAGACTAAACAAGATACTCTTGAACAAACATCAGATCAAAGATGAAAGCAAAAAGAAAGTAGAAAATATCTTGAGACAAACAAAAAACATAACATACCAAAACTTATGGGAAAGCAGTACTAAGAAGGAAGTTTATAGCAATGAACACCTACATTAAAAAAATTTTTTAAATCTCAAATAAACAATATAACATTACACCTCAAAGAACCAGAAAAAGAAGAACTAAGTTCAAAGTTAGAAAAAGAAAGGCAATAATAAAGGTTAGAGTATAAATAAGTGAAACAGAAAATAGAAAAACAATAGAAAAAATCAAGGAAACTAAGAGCTGTTTTTTAGAAAAGATGAAAAAACTTTAGTTAGATTAAAAAGAAAAGAAACAAAGAAGACTCAAATAAATAAAATCATTCAAATGGAAGGGAGACATTTCAACTGATGCCACAGGAAAGAAAAAAGAATCATAAGAGACTAGAATGAACAATTATACATCAACAAATTAGACAACCTAGAAGAAAAGGATAAATTCCTAGACATATATAATCTATCAAGACTGAATCAAGAAGAAACAGAAAACTTGAACAAACCAAAAACAAGTAAGGAATTTGAATCAGTAATCAACAACCTCCAAAGAAGAAAAGCCTAGGAACAGATAGCATTACAGGTTAATTCTATCAGACGTTTAAAGAAGAATTAAAACCAAGTCTTCTTAAACTCTTTCAAATAATAGAAGGGGGAACAATTCTTTTTTTTGCGGTACACGGGCCTCTCACTGCTGTGGCCTCTCCCGTTGTGGAGCACAGGCTCCGGACACACAGGCTCAGCGGCCATGGCTCACGGGCCTAGCTGCTCTGCGGCATGTGGGATCTTCCCGGACTGGGGTGTGAACCTGTGTCCCCTGCATTGGCAGGTGTACTCTCAACCACTGTGCCACCAGGGAAGCCCAAGGGGGAACATTTCTAAACTCATTTTATGAGGAGAGTATCACCCTGATATCTAAGGCAGAAAAAGACACCATACGCAAAGAAAAATATAGGCCAATATCCTTGATAAACATGGATGCGAAAATTATCAACAAAATATTAGCACATCAATTTCAACAGCATATTAAAAGGACCAGACACTGTGACCAAGTGGGATTTACCCCTGGGATGTAAAGTTGGTTCAACACACACAAATCAGTCAATGTGATACACCAAGTTAACAGAGAGAAGGATAAAAATCACATGATCGATCATCTCAGTAGATGCAGAAAAAACATTTGACAGAATTCAACATCCTTTTATGATAAAAATTCTTACAAATTAGGTATAGAAGGAACTTACCTCAACACAACAAAGGCCATATGTGAGAAGCTCACAGCTAACATCATATTCAGTGGCGAAAAACTGAAAACTTTCCCTTTAAAATCCAGAATATAGCAAAGACGCCCACTCTCATCACTTTTTTTTCAACACGGTAATGGAAATCCTTGCCAGAGCAATCAGGCAAGAAAAGGAAATAAATGGTATGCAAAGTGGAAGGGTAAAATTATCTTTGCAGATAATGTGATCTTGTACGTAGAAAAACCTAAATACTCTATAAAAATTGTTGGAACTAATGGACAAATTCAGCAAAGATGCAAGATATAAAATCAACATACAAAAATCAGTTGCATTTCTACACACAAACAATCTGAAAAAGAAATTAAGAAACAATCTCATTTACAATAGTATTAAAAAGAGTAAAAATTCTTAGAAGTAAACTTAACCAAACAGGTGAAAGTCCTGTAAACTGTAAGTATAAAACACTGATGAAAGAAATTAAAGTAGTCACAAATAAATGGAAAGATATCTGGTGTCATGGATTGGAAGAATTCATATTGTTAAAATGTCCATACTACCCAAAACAATCTTACAGATTCAACACAAACCCTATCAAAATTCCATTGAACATTTTTTATAGGAATAGAAAAAACAATCCTAAAACTCATATGGAACGATGAAAGATCCCAGATAGCTAAAGTGTTCTTAAGAAGAACAAAGCTGAAGGCATCACACTTTCTGATAGCAAAATATGTATATTAGTAAGCTGTGGTAATTAAATCAATCTGGCACCGGCATCAAAACAGACACCTAGACTAATGAAGCAGAATAGTGATCCCAGAAATAAACCCACACATACATGGTCAACTAATCTTCAACAAGGGTGACAAGAATATACAACGAGGAAGGGACAGTCCCTTCAATAAACGGTGCTGGGAAAACTGGATATCCACAAGCAAAAGAATTAAACTGGACCCTTGTTTTACACCATATACAAAAATCGACTCAAAATGCATTAAATACTTAAACTTAAGACATAAAACTATGAAATTCCTGGAAGAAAATACAGAGAGAAAGCTTCTTAACTTTGCCTTGGCAACGACTTCTTAGATATGACACCAAAAGCACAGACAACATAAGCAAAAACAGGCAAATCATCAAACTAAAAAGCTAATGCACAGTAAAGAAAACAATCGACAAAGGAATGGGAGAAAATATTTGTGAGCCATATACTGGATGAAGGGTTATTAGTATCCGAAATATATAATACACTCCTAAAACTCAAAGCAAAAAAAGAAATAACCTGATTAAAAGATGGACATGTGACCAAACAGACATTTCTCCAAAGAAGACTAACAAATGGCCAACAGGTATATGAAAAGGTCCTCAACATCACTAATCATCATTTGATTTTCAAATGCAAATCAAAACCACAATGAGATATCGCCTCACACCTGTTAGAATGGCTATTATTAACAAAAACAAAACAAAAGATAAGTTTTGTTGAGGATGTAGAGGAGAGAACCCTTGTATACTGTTGGTAGGAATGTAAATTGGTGCAGTCACTATGGAAAACACTTGAAGGTTCCTCAAAAAATTAAAAATATAACTATCATATGACCCATCAATCCCACTTCTGGGTATATATCTAAAGGAACTGAAATAAGGATCTCAAAGAGATACATATTCTACCATGGTCAATGCAGTATTAGTCACAATAGCTAAGACACAGAAGCAACCTAAATGTCCACAATGAATAGAAAATAAAATATGATATTTATATACAATGGGATATTTTTCAGCCTGATAAAAGAAGGGGATCATGCCATTTGCGGCAACATGGTTGAACCTGGAGGATATTAACTATAATAAGCCAGACACAGAAGGACAAATACTGTATGATCCCACTTATATGAGGAATCTAAAATAGTCAAGTTCATAGAAGCAGAGTGTAGAATGGCTGGGGAAAGAGGGAAAAAGGGAGGTATTAGTGAAAGGGTACAAAGATTCAGTTATAGAAGATGAACACATCCTAGAGGTCTACATACAGCGCAGTGCCTTTGGTTAACAACACTGTATTGTATGCTTAACATTTTGCTTAGAGGGTATATCTTATGTTAAGTGTTCTTATCACACTCACAAAAAATAAAGTGGACTTCTCTGGCTATTGTATCTCAGTTTTGTTTTAATTTGCATTTGTCTAATTTTGAATGAGTTTAACATTTTACATATGTTTTAGGGCTCTCTTTATACTGTTTTTAGTGAAATGTCTCTCAGGTCTTTTCCCCCTTACTTTCATTTAACTTTTGATAAGTGTTATAATTTTGTAACCAAATAACTACAAAGCACACACATTTCTGTGATACAGATGTTTTTGTTATTCTTCCAATTAAAAGTAACTTTTAATAAATGTTTAATCATACTATATACTCAGAGAAGTCCATATTTACTTTCAAGAACTTTCTAAGAACATGTGAGATTTGTGGTCGCAAAACTCCATTCAATTCCCTCCAGTATAAATTAGATTATAACAAAAAGAGTCAAACCACAAACCAAAAAAAGGTGGATTATAAAATACTGACATATTGAGAATTTTCTTAAAAACTTCTGTCACAATAATAATGTTCAATATGTTTATAAAAAACATTACCGTGTAACTAATTAGCAGATGGAAACTGAAGAAAACACTGGCTAAAAAAAAGAGTGGTGTAGTACAAATCACAGACTACAGAGGTAGGAACATTTTTAATGGTTGGCTCAAAGCACATAACTTCGACTTTGCTTGTATAAACATGTGAATGTGAAAACCTGCTGGAAGTGGTATGTTCTATGTAAACCAAGCTATTGCTCTTTGAAAATATTATATTTGAATAATTTTTGTTTAAATTTCTACCAGAATGGGTATATGACAATAATATAAAAGGAAAAAAATAAAATAGCATACACAATTTCATTGCATATACCTTGCTCCTGTCTTTTAGAGCTGTGTTGGTGACATAGATAAGAAGAATCTGAGATTCCTCCCTCTGAGTAGAGCAGGATAGAAATGCTACTGAAAATGCAGCACTGCAAAGAGAGACATTTTCAAAGTCTCACTTCCAGTTCACAACCAATACCTTTGCGAAAGGTTAAAATTAAGACAGTAACAGCCGCGTTAGGTCAAGATTGTATCAAGACTCTGAGAAAAATTTCCAAAGCTCTTTTTAAAGTTTACTTGGAAGACAGAGTCGCGGTGGGGAATGGAACACGATGGAAGATAATTTCCTTTAAAAAAACAGCTTCAGGTCGGCGAGACTTTGCTATCAACTGGAAAATTTCATTACGTTTTGCAGAAGTATATATTTATGTTTCAAATTGTATCTCTGACGATGATGTTATTCCTAATGAACGTAAGCCAATCTGTGACGAATGCATACTGTTCTAATGATGACCAGAGAAAGCTTTAAGGAACCACTGTCCTTGAAAACGAAAAGCAAGGGTTGCAGGCTGTTACCCTGAGAACACAGGGTCAGTTCTCCCACCTGTCCCCTCCTGCTTTTTGCCATCCCTCTGGGTGGCAGTCCTCGCACCCCGGGTTGGTGGTAAGAGGAGAGGCTATATAATTTCCGTCCTAGAGCGCCACTTCCTGGGAGTGGCTGAGGCTCCACGGCATGAGGGGCTCCACCAGGGAGGAGAAAACCCTTCTCAGCAACACACCCATCTGTACGGCACCAATCAAAAGTCACGATTATCTAGGTTAGAGTTATCTTGGCTCTAAAGCTAAGCCACTAATTAGTGTAAATGAGACAGCACAGGCAGAAGGCAATGTTTAACTTGATTAAGAAGGAAATACAAAACAAAACTTGATTGTAATCCTTTAGCCATACGATTTCTATCAAAGTTCTAACAGTAAATAAATCTTGTACAGTGAGAACAATATTTGTCGCAGGCTGACAATACTTTGAAAGCCGTGTCTGTTTACTCAGAGTAGTTGAAAATAGTGGCAGGTAAGACTATCCCTGAAACTGGAAGCAGAGTACTGAGCTTTTGAACTTGGTGAGATTTAAGTGATGATGGGCAAATCAGCTCCCTGGGTGGATTTCCATTTCCTCATCTGCAAATTGCTAATAACGATACTTGTACCAGCCTCCTCCAGGGCTGTTTGGAAAAGTCAAGGAATATGAAAATCTCTTGCTGCACAAAAGTAAAAAAATGAATCATTATCAGTAACATAAAAATGAGTCAAAATTCACACAAATCTTATATTGTGACTTTAGATATTTTAAAAATAATGATATCCAACATGAATGGAATAGTTTCTATGTGCCAAGTACAGTAAGTCCCCTACATACAAATGAGTTCTGTTGCAAGAGTGCGTTCGTTAAGTCCAATTTGTCTGCTAAGTCCAACAAAGTTAGCCTAGGTACCCAACTAACACAATCAGCTATATAGTACTGTACTGTAATAGGTTTATAATACTTTTCACACAAATACATAAAAAACAAACAAACAAAAATAAACATTTTTAATCTTACGGTACAGTATCTTGAAAAGTACAGTGGTACAGTACAACAGCTGGCATCCAGGGGCTGGCATCGAGTGAACAGGCAAGCAGAGTTAGTGACCGGAGGAGTGAGAGGAGGTGGGAGATGGTAGAGGTGAAGGACCGTCAGCAATAGGAGACGGAGGGCAAGCTGCAATTTCACTCACGCCTGACGCTGATGGCACAGGTTCTGGTTCCTTGCTGGATCCAATTCTATCTACCCTCTTGAAAAAACGATCCAGTGATGTCTGGTTGGAGCTCTTTTTTTCTCGTCATAGATGACACGGTAGCACTGGATTGCATTCTGAACGGCGGCTGCAACCTTCGTGCACTGTTCTATGTTCGGATCCTGTGCCTCAAAAACTAACAGTGCCTCCTCAGATAAAGAAAATCCCCTTGCCACTTCCTGCATCGTGAATCTCTTAGTTCTTCAGTTACTTCTTCTTCCTCTTGTCTCTCTTCGTCCTTTCTCTGGGCCTCCAATTCCATCAGGTCTTTATTAGTAAGCTCCTTGGGCTACACAGCAAGGAGTTCGGTGAAGTTGTCCTCTTGTAGATCTAGCTTGAAATAAAGACACTGTACTACTGCAGTCCATACAGTTGTGTACAGTAAAGTACACAAAAGCGCAACCACCTGTAGAGGATGCACGCACGTGACAACGTACACCAGATGGGTGAACTAACTTACGTGATTAGACATGAGAAAGTATGTTCGCATCTTTGAAAGTTGGCAACTTGAAGGTTCATATGTAGGGGGTTTACTGTACTATTCGAAAGGCTTTTTATACATTATCTTACTTATTCCTTTCAGGTAGATGGTATAATTATCCTTATCTTATAGGTTAGCAAACTCAGAGATTAAAGAACTTGCCTAAAGTTGGTTGGTAACAGAGCAATAATTTGAATCCAGGTCAGCTGGAGTGTAGAGACCAAGCTCTTACACATACAGCCTCTTCTTAATTAACTACACATGGCACAGGGCCTGTCTGCCTGTCGGTCTAGTTTTGCAGATCAGACCAATGTTAATGTCCTCTGATTTTTTTCTTGCCGGAGCATCTTTTAACGGTCTGATTTCTTTATATCTCTTCGAATTTCTTTGAGGTCTTAGGCTTTTGATTACTTTTACCCTCAAAATATAGTAAACATTTCATAATTTAAAATACCACAAAAAATATGGCTGCAGAAATGAGCAAAAATAGAGTGTCTGATTTTGTAATGTATTACGTGCTTTTTTTCCCCCCCAAGAAAAGATCAGCTTGCAATCCTGTATTTTGTAGATCCTGTATTTTGTAGATGATCCTGTATTTTGTAGATGATCCTAAAAGCCCTGGTGTCTAGGATACCCAGTGTCTAGGGTATCACCACAACCTCCAACGTACACACAGAGCAACACAATGCTAAGGGGTCATATTCTAGAAATATTTAAGTGCTTTTGAGGAGCCAGCAGAATGGACTAAACTAAACTGGTGACACCTAAACTACTGCCAAATGAATCATAAGTTTTCTGCACTCCTGATTCACAAAAATCTTTCCCTAATTGTGTTCATAGATGAATATAAATATTGAAATAACCAAGTGAGATGAAGAACTGAAACTGCTTCAAAACATGTTGGGGTAAAGTGCTACTCTTAATATTATACATTTATAAGTCAGTGAGTGACTAACAAACATTTTTGATAGGATATTTTTGCCGATGCAGTTTCGTTTGAGAGTCACTGCTGCAAATTGAATTCTGCCTCTGTAGCTTAGTTGTATGAAAGCCACTTACTGGTCATCTTCTTCCAAAAAGAGGAACATTTGCTGGACCACAGGCTAATCTAACCCTAAACCCATCCTAAAAAAGAAAATGTCGATTTACTCACCGGCTACCCAGATATAAATACTGGCAAATAAGATGGACTCAACTGTTGAGATGAGTGCAATTCAGTTAGTAGTAGGTAGTAAACAGATCTTGTCTGTGATCAAGTTTTGTATAACTACACTTTAAGATGGTCCTTAGATATGCATGGTAGTAGAGAGGAATAAGGATATGAGGAAGTAAAAACAATGGAAAAAAAATTTTAAATCCAACATCCATTCTCTTTATGTTAGAATCCATCCAGACGCATAAACTGGTCCAGACACCGATGTTCATGTGAAGGACCACGTGCACAAATATGTGTGTCCGTACTGAACTCCTCTCCCTGCCCTGACTCTGCTGCTGGAGCAGCCTGCAACCCAGCCAGCTGGAGCGCAGGATGCAGCAACCATCTACAGTGAACCGACAGCTAAGTTGCAAATACCGAATTACCGCCAGACATCCCCTTGGCCTACAGTGTCACTGATATGGTGGACAATATCATATTTAAAATATTTCAGGGACCCTCAATTAAGATTCCGCTGCAACAATAAATCACAAAGTAACAACCTGAGCTGTGCTCGTATCGATCATGTTGCCTCTCTCTCTGCCCCTTCACTGAGGGATATTTCCAGCCCTCCATCCCCATAGCAGAGTCCCAAGATATGCCAGGAGAAGAGCCTGACAGGACAGAAGGGACATCTCCAGGCTCGCACCATCCTCCTCCTCTCTGCGTTTATATCCCTGCTACGATGCTAAGTGCCAAACCTGCCAGCAAAACTAGGACAAGGCACCCATACCTGCCATTCTACTGAAACCAAGAAATAACAATGTGGTTCCCTGGAAAGTGTGGAGTCTGGAGTTGGCCTGCGTCTTCACCCCGTCACTGACCAGCTGTGCACCTGGCAAGTTTTCTTAGCAGGAAAGTGCTGCGTGTGTGTGTGGAGCGAGTGGGCTGGTGAGAGCCTAAGGCTTTCTGGTCGGCATCTGGTACTTGCCGCCTTTGTCAGAGTGAGTGAGTGGCCTTGGATGGACAGCTGTCGGATCAGTTTGTCTAAACTTCTGGTCAGACACAGTCTCCTCACGGGAATGTGGAAGACGTCCTTCAAGATTTTCTGGAAAGGAGTGTAAACTGTCTTTCTCAAAAGAAAACACAGAAAATCGGAAGAAAAGCCTGAGGGGAGAGGTGGAGAGGCCTTCAGAGAGAAGGGAGGACTGTGTTATGAGTAAGTTACTGTCGAAGATCTGAAGGACGTGAAACCTGCTTAACTGAGAAACTGCTGAAGGACAGAAACAACCTCTTGGCCTTGTGAAGTGAACCGCCTCTGTGGAGGAAAGGAGAGGGAAATGAGAGGAGCTGACACACGGCCACCTGAAGCTCTCTGAGGCAGACGCATTAACCTTCGCCAAGGGAGCCGGGCCGGGTCCTCTTTCGTGCAGTAGAGTCTAGCCTGGACATTCAGCAAAATCAAGATCAGTGTACAATGCAGTCCATCAGTTCACTGTGGAAATGACTTTGGAATCAGGTCAATTCACCCCCCAATATTGTTCAAAGGAAAAGCTGGATCTCCTGGTTAAAAAAAGAAAAAGGCCAAAAAAAAAAAAAAAAACGCTAAAAGATAAAACCAAAACCAAAATGGCAAAATCCTCTCAGCTGGCCTGTACTTAGATGGCCAGCAATAATTATGCATGCAATTACTAATAAGACACATTCACGGAAACAGTACAACAAAGAGTTGCCCATTTAAAGAAATACGGTCTTTAATTCCAAGGAGAGGGACTAAGGTGGCTTTAAAAGTGTAACCAGAGTGTGTTCTATCTTATCTTCACATAAAAGAGTTATTCCATGCTAGAAAAATGGTGAAAACAATTTTACTCACCTCTCTTCCCTGAAGAATCCCAAGAATTTGGAAGCATTGTGGAATGAAGACATGTCATAGTGTTACAAAGCATTTTAAAAAGAGGTCCTCATGACACTTCTATATTTTGGCATATAGTTGAGTTACATTTATGAGTTTTGATTACCTCTGTTCAAAAAAGTCAACTGTATTTCTGTGGATTAGAAACTAAGTAATATTTACATTTTAATTGTGTTTGGATACACTGTACTTTAACAAGCATGTAGTGGTTGCAGGGAGTATATAATACTAATTACATTTAAAAGACAGGAGAGTTATTATTTCCCTTATTAGTGCAGGAAAATTAAATGTAATTTTTGTGAAATGTATAGGAATATTAGATGTACCTGTTTAGATGAAATTGGATACCCAATCAGAATTTTTTTTAATTCAAAAAGGTCTAATACTCTGATAATGCCTTTCAACAAAAGATAACACATACGTACATTTTATCATATAATCATTTTCATTGTAACATAGCGGTAGTATTAGCCTAGAAAAGCTCCTCCTGGGAATTCACTTCAAATTACTGAAGCAGCTGTTTCTTCAGTTTAAAATAAAATATCCATAACAAGTTCACACATGACAGATGCAAGGTAAAAGCTAGATTCCACAGTGTGAGCTAAAAGCAGATGTTTTGAATGATCATATTTATAACCAGATCCAATAAATCTTAGCTATCTATAGCAAGGTTTCATGAATATTCTTTTCTGAGAATTTGCTTAAAACGTACTTCCTGTAGTTTCTTATATTTTTGAGAACAAGGCTTCATTAAATACAAATATTCTATAAATTCTTCTGTACCTGGTCTTTTTCATACTTACTCATTTCATGTGCTTCCTCAAGAATAAAAGCACTGTTAAAGGGCACTGAAATTTATTACATTTATTTAATCCTACACATTTTCCCTACCTAATTCAGTCAGAAAACTCGTTTTTTAAAATAAACTCATGGCTATTAGAAAGAATGACACTTTTAAGTCTCAGAATAAGCAGTTTGCCTGATGAAATACCATTCTATATTTTTAGTGAATGTCAGTATATAATTAGTACTAGAACTTTTAAAAATCTCTTAAAAACGAAGGTTTGGTGAAAATTTAAAGAAAAGTTTGACAGTAAAAGTGAAAGACCGGAGTTATCAATCATACAGCTCTGAACGTCTTCTATTCAATTTTGGTGCCCTATAGTTTATCACTACTTTCCCTTTTGCACACGGATTAACTTATATTTCGAAACTAAAGCAATCGGGGCACGGGGGAAAAGCAAGTGATCTGGCATCACAAAATGGGGGTTCGTGTTCCAGCTCTGCTTCTTACTAGTTGTACACCTTAGGCAGATCCCATAAGTTCTCCCCCGTTCCTCACAGGAAGACAGTTGTCAGGAACAGATACGAAATTATATACACATATAATTCCTTTGTAACATATAGGAGTTGTATTTCCAGGAAATGCACACATGTTCTCAGTTTTCTGTAGATAAATGGCCAGATGTGTATCAAAAGCCACTTCCTCAGTGCTGCTCCCACTATGGTGAAGCATTATGAGATGCTTTATGTGACAGTTAAAACAAGCCCATCACCTCTGCATGATGCTCTTCATTCTGCTGTAGGACTTCTATGCAGAGCTCTGCTAGGTGAAGAACCTCTTCCAGCTTCCTAGCAGGAGTCGCCTGGTTCATGGTCTCTGCATTAAAAACAGATCATAATAATGTTACCTTGAAAATAAAAAGCCAAGCGGATTCTAAGATGTTAATGATGAGACCAGGGTGTTGAAACAGAATGAGAAAGCATAGTTTTTAGAAATGAGAGACAAGAAATACAAATGAATACAGTCTTTAAAAAAAAATCAGTTCACAAGATTGCACAAAATATTTCACCCACAAAGCAATCATGGGAAACTGCAAGTGCTTTGCCATTTAACATATTACAACTAACAGGTGCATCAGCACATTAGATGCTCAACTTCTGCAACAAACAAGTTATAATTCTCCTCAAGGTCAGAAATACAAAGAAAGGCAGATACCACAGTCTTTTCCTTCCCTCTGTATTGTATTAGCAATACAATACCATTCTCACGAGATGAGTCATTCCTGGCATTAGTGAAACGCAGGCTTTTCTGTTGCTATTTAGATTTCCAGCCTGAAATGTCTAAGGTTCATGTTGATCTTAAATGGAAGAAGTACAAAGTCACCTAAAACAGCTCTGACAGGCTGCAATTAACTGATTTCCTCTCCTCCAACCGGGGAGGGCTCTGAAGAGCCATTCTTTAAAGTTGAAGGTTCTCTCAGCATTACAGCAAACTGGTATAAAAAGGCCAGGCCACAATGAGATTAAGTGCACCTGAAATTCAGCAACAGAGAAGGCAAAGCAGTTGATTTCAGAGATAAAACGAACTGGCAAAACTTAGAGGTGCCCTGTGTAATGAAACTGTTTCACAACTGTGAGGAATAGTTTCCAATAAGGATACTAAAGATAAACGTTTCTGGACTCTCTCTTTGCCCCTGTATGGAGATTGTAAGGAAGAGAAATAAAATGTTTAGATAAAGACCTTTTTCTGTGGAACCTAAGGAGTTTTTTTGTTTTTTGTTTTTTTGGCGGGGGCAGGGCAAGAGATCTATTCCCTCTACGTCTCCCTATAACTTCAGCCTTAACTTTGGAAGACTTCCATTTGCTCTTAATTTGTTTCCAAGGGACATACGATTCAGTGAAACAGCCTATGACTGGTGCTTGTTCATTAAACACTTTTTATAAGCTCACTATGGGTCACAGTGTGATGCATGTGGGGTTTCCCATCCTCCAACCCTGATACACATCCTCCCAAACTCCCCTGCAGGATTAAAGCCACTGCTCATCTGTCACAGGGATCAAAGAGTAGGATGATTCTTCAGGAAAACAGTCCGCCAAACACAACAGAGTTGAGTGTGCCTACAATAATCTTAGCTGTGGGAAGTAGGAGGAAGTAGAAGACATGTCCCTGCTCTTAAACCACTCAGACTCCAAAAATCACTGCTGCTGGGACCCTTAGACATCCACTATCCAACCTCCCGTCTGTTTCATGATCACTTCAACATCCTCAAACGAGGGTGAAGTCAAGGAGGCTTGTGACCTTGCACGACAGTCTGCTCCACTTGGGGGCAGCTCTCGCTATTGCAGTGAGGAAACTTCAAAGTTTGGAAACAGTATAAAGCAAACAGAGGGGAGGCAGGGGATGTTAGGAGAGACTGCTGAGAGCAGGTGTATTTGGGGGGGGGGGCGGGATATCAGTGGGAAGATAAGCAGAACCTGAAGCAGGTCCTAAAGGAGAAGCGAATGACCTGGGTAAGAGGAGCAGGGGTTTCTAGAAATGCTTGCATGTCAGAGATGTGGTGCGTTTCAGAGGAAGGTGATGATGAAGGTGGCCACAAATGTCACCATTTATTGAGAGCCAATTACGTGTCAGACCCGGCACCAGGCACTTCCCATGTGTCATCACACTAATTTTCCTAACAGCTTTAAGCCGTTTGGTTATTTATTCATGTAAGTCGTAAATGAGGAAACAAGCTTGGAGAGATGAAATGCCACAGCTAACACGTGGTAAAGGTGAGACCTGACTTGGTGTGGGCTCTTAGCATCTCTAACCTGCATTTGCCTGGCTGGAGTAAAAAAGTTCTGGGAAATGATGGGTGAGGAGCCTGAGGTTGGATCGTGGCTTCCCTGGTGGTGCAGTGGTTGAGAGTCCACCTGCCGATGCAGGGGACACGGGTTCGTGCCCCGGTCCGGGAGGATCCCACATGCCGCGGAGCGGCTGGGCCCGTGAGCCATGGCCGCTGAGCCTGCGCGTCCGGAGCAGGGTTCTCTCAGCTTTTCTCTGAGGCTTTAAGTAAGAAAATAAATAGACTCAGTAACTATATCCTATCTGGTAACCTGGAGCAAATGTTTCTTTGCCGGGCTTCAGAATAAATTAATTTTGGGAGAACGTATTTGTGGTTGTGTGGTACAAGGAAGGACTGGTGGGGACCAGGTCTAGCGTATGGAGAACTATGGGAAGACGGTAATGGGAACAGAAAAGAAGAGAAGGTGAAGGGACGCTTTGAAGAAAGGACTTGCAAGCCTTTGTGAGTGACTAGAAATTGCGGGTCAGAGAGGACAATGACTGAGGTTTGGAGACTGCATGGCTCAGAGAATGGAGATGTGTGGCTGATGAAACCACCAAATGTGTCTTCGGTGGGCCACCCCACCTAATTACCATGTACATAAAATTTAAAGCAAGCAAATTATTCTAAACTAAAAGGAAAGTGGTGCATTGTAAAATCTGCATGCACAGGGAGTTAGGATATCTGGATCCTTTGCCTGGAAAACTCCTACTCATCATTCAAGACACAGCTTTAATGCTACCTTAAATGTAGGACCTTCTCAAAGTTCTGGGGCTGGGTGAGTCACTCCTCCCTCTGGGTTCCCCTATTACCAGCTCATGAGCTGTTACTAGACTAGGCCCAGATCAGTCAGAAACTGGGTCTCATGATCTTGCGCTCTCACTACCTTGAATAGGCTTTGGACCATGACAGGTACTTAATGAATGTTTACTGAGAATGCAGTAGTATAATTTTTGGGAAAGGGCATGTTAAAAATAGAATCAATGCCCAAATTATTTCATTTCACTTTGTGTGGGATTGCAAATAGCTCTTCTGTCAATCACAAACCAAGGGTGGCCAAGACAGCAAGTCCACCAATGAAATGCAGCTGTAGTCCAAGGACACTGCTCAAATAATTGATGAAGCTGTGTTCTTAAATTATTAGAGATTTTTGGGGAAGAGTTTTCAAAATAATTTTTAATTCTCAAGAGCGTATCACTTATATTCTTTAATGTTTCCATCTTTAGATTTTTTTGTTTTTGCGGCTGCATTGGGTCTTTGTTGCTGTGCATGGGCTTTCTCTAGTTGTGGCGAGTGGGAGCTACTCTTCATTGCAGTGGCTTCTCTTGTTGTGGAGCACAGGTTCTAGGCACAGGGGCTTCAGTAGTTGCGGCTCGTGGGCTCTAGAGTGCAGGCTCAGTAGTTGTGGAGCACGAACTTAGTTGCTCTGTGGTATGTGGGATCTTCCCAGACCAGGGATCGAACCCGTGTCCCCTGCATTGGCAGGCGGATTGTTAACCACTGCGCCACCAGGGAAGTCCCTCCATCTTTAAGAATTAGAGGGTGTTGAATTAAGTTGAGGATTCTTAACCCTAGGGGTTAGGAATAGGTTTTAGGGAGTTCTTGAACCCCTTAAAATTATATGCTAATTTTTGTATATAGAGGCATTTTTGGGGGAATGAAAGATCACAACTTTCAGATTCTCAAAGTAGTCTATGAGCCAAACAAATGGTAAGAATCACTGAACCATATATGCTCTAAGATTCCTTCTAGCTAAGAGAGTCTATGCTTCCTATAAATTTTGGGCTTTACCTATATTGGATTATATCATTTCAACTTCATGAGGAAAGGGAAAGGCAACAAAATGTAATTGTTTTGATCACAGAAGAGAAACTTATTTTTCCTACATACTTTAGTACAATATTTACTCTACCCCTAAAACCATTCTGAAAGTTAGGGGGTCTTGGAGAGGTTAAAACAGTGATAATCCAGTGACTTGAATTCTTTTCCATGTTCAAATTCTCTGAATAGGATTAACATACACACACATACACTCAACTGAATATATATGTTCAATAAAAATTTCTGAAATAGCTGAAAGCTTGAGTTTATAAAGTCACCATATCCTTAGCCACAAGTAGGCAATAAAAGGAAAGAATCAAGGAAGCAACCTGAAAACGTATTTCTGTTTATGTGTGAATATATCAAAACCAGCTTTTACATTTAACACTCTCTTAAGGAAAAACTCACAGAGTACCCTGTGTTCGACTGAAACTTAAAAACAGTCTGAAACACTTTATTCTTTCTAGATTAAATTTACTGAGAGGATCAAAACTTTGTACTTGAACATAATGACCACTCTAATACTTTAAACAAACAGCATTTTTATCAAGTACACTACGTATGCCATCTCTGGCTGCCACTCATTTGACTACAGCCAAGAAGTTTCATGCATTTTTTAGCTAGAACTCTACTAGATAACAAGGTTATCAACAGCTCCATTAAAATTCTGAGCACTGTGAATATTTGAGAATTCCCCCTTAAAATGTCCACTTTCCCTCTTTTTGCAACATTTCTACAGCATTACAGATGCCTCTATATTCTTCAAGCTTCACACCAAGTTGCTGGTAGTTGGTAACGCATTTCAAATGGTGGCATTTAAAACAAATACACCCCAAAGTAGCAAGGTTTCTTGATGAATTTCAATGTATTGCTCTTGGCTACAATACTTCTTCATTCTGGAACACTTTTACTTTTCTATGGCAACACTGCTAGGCTCCTCCAAGCAATCCCTTGTAATTATGCACCTGTGTACATTTAAGAAGAGATCTCACTGGAAAAAAAAGTCGGAGGTGGGGAGATGTAAGAAGACAGCCTGACCATCATGTGTTAGCAGGCTTTAACTCTGTTCCCCTGCTTCAAAGAGGGTGCATACTCTCAGCATCCTCTCCTTGGCTGCCTCCTTTCCTGCCACTGCCTGTCACATTGGATACACAATGATGCTCAGTGTGAAGGTTGTAAGGGGATATGGGGAGAAGACCAGTAAAATCATTTCAGTCCATTTTTCTCCATATAAGATACAAAGAAATTTGATATGTATCTGACCTTAACTTTTAGCAGACTGATTGTATCTGTACTTGCAGCTAAACAAGGACTAGAATTCAAGATGGTGTTGGATTGAAGGGCTATGGTGATAATCCCACTGCAGTACTGCCTTGTCTACTCTGCATCTAGGTCATGATAACAGCTAGGAGGAGTTAACACCAACATATAATTCCTATATATGCGCTAAGATTTCTTTTTTTTTAACATCTTTATTGAAGTACAATTTATTGGAGAAACTAATAATATAGTTTCTGCTTTATAACAAAGTGAATCAGCTATACATATACATACATCCCCATATCTCCTCCCTTGCACTAAGATTTCTTGCTGGTTCTTCAACATCCCCAGATTTTGTGGCCCTGAATTCGATTCAACTAACATATATTGCATGTAAGATATTGTACTAATAACCGAGGGGATAAAATGATGAACAAAACAGTATTTCTGCCTTCAAACAATTTATGTATCTCTTTCCCTAACCAGTTTATAAAGTAGAGGATAGAGCTGCATCCCATGCATTTTTGGTCAATATGAGGAAGTTCTATAATAAAGCTCTGATAAAGCGTGAATTAAATGCATTCAATATGCAAGAAAAGAGTTACTAGCTTGCAAGAAATAGGATCAAAGATATATCAAAAAGAGGGCTTTAAACTGCTCATGCGTAATATATGGAGTCCTTCAGAATCAAATTATCCTTTTAATGGGTGGGTGTTTGAGTTCAGAAACATTAGATCAGAGAAAGCAGCAGTCTGACACTGAGGTCTCCCATCTTTTTCCTCCTCCCATCTGAAGAAAAAGAACTCCCTCCCTCTAAAGGACAAAAATCAGATGAATGCGGAGAAAGCCCTGACATTCAGGAGGTAACTGAGGCAAGAAACTTGTATGCCTGAAGAAAAGACTGGGGAGAACTGCAGGTCCTGGGGAAAAAAAGCAGCCACATAGCACAGGGAGATCAGCTCGGTGCTTTGTGACCGCCTGGAGGGGTGGGATAGGGAGGGTGGGAGGGAGATAGATGCAAGAGGGAGGGGATATGGGGATATAGGTATATGTATAGCTGATTCACTTTGTTATAAAGCAGAAACTAACACCATTGTAAAGCAATTATACTCCAATAGAGATGTAAAAAAAATCCTAAAAAAAAAAAAATAAATAAAAGAAAGAAAAAAGAAGAGGAATGAGGGGGAGAAAATGGGCAAATGACTACTTTCTAGAGAAAGGAGTTAAAGGAAGGCCTACAGTTTGGAAGGAGTAAGGATGTCAGCAACATGGAAGCATCTACATGGGACACTGTGGAGACCCAAGTAGTGAGGCTCTGCCTTGTGAGGTTTAACTAAACAAGGAAGTTGAGCCAAGGGTACAACACCTGAGTTCTTCTACCTGAAACCCTAAAGTTCATTCAGTAGCAAGGACTGTCAGCACCCTCTCTGTGGACTGCTGGTCAGAAAAACTTATCTACCCACAGACCCCGATGAGAAATGGTGGAACGGACCCCTCTATTTCCTTGTGCCCTTTCTCCACCAAAGTAGACGGTGACTGCTCCCACCAGCCACCTCACCCTCTTAAAAAAACATAGGGCAAAACCACATTACACGCGTTGCGCACTGCTATGGGCACATACATGATTTGTACCAGTTAGAGAGATCAGAAATGGTTCCATCTGAGCTACCACCTCCATCTTAAATGCCTTTTTCCATTCATACACCCCTTTAGGCCAGCCCAGCTGGCTCAGGGAATTTCTACTGGCTCCCTAGTTTGTCCTAATTTAAACCTACCTTAATTCTTGTCTGGGATCAGTGTTCTCCCTCTTTGCATGATCCAGACTGAGGACTCAGTTGGAAAGTGTAAATATTTTTTTTTTTTTTTTAAGAAGATGTTGTGGGTAGGAGTTTATTAATGAATTAATTTATTTTTGCTGTGGTGCGTCTTCATTTCTGTACGAGGGCTTTCTCTAGTTGTGGCAAGCGGGGGCCAGTCTTCATCGCGGTGCGCGGGCCTCTCACTATCGCGGCCTCTCTTGTTGCGGAGCACAGGCTCCAGACGCGCAGGCTCAGTAGTTGTGGCTCACGGGCCTAGTTGCTCTGCGGCATGTGGGATCTTCCCGGACCAGGGCTCGAACCCGTGTCCCCTGCATTAGCAGGCGGATTCTCAACCACTGCGCCACCAGGGAAGCCCGGAAAGTGTAAATATTTTATTGAGATTTTCTGACCCATCCTTTAGCTCCAGGCATAGCAACCTGTGGTGAGTGATACAGTACCAGAGTCTAGTACAGCTAGACATTCAGGAGGTAACTGAGGCAAGGCGGGGGGGGGGGAATCTCCCTCGACTTAGTCCCCTAGAGGGAATAGTATATAACTTTCTGGCTAAGAAGACCACCTCAGAATCCAGGAGAAAGGCGGTGTCTAAATCTAAAACCCACTTCTCCAGCCTGACCTATACTTACTTGCCCAGTATGTGACGCCCCAAGACTTGGTACTGTCAACTGATGCAAAAGGATGGAGAATCACTGACTCCCTCTTGGCTTGTCTGACTGCAATCTACTATGGTTCTATGACTGCCAGACATAATAATCACTCTAATCAATGAATGGAGTATTTTCAGTATAGGTCTGTAGTTTGCAACTTCATCATGCACCAGAATCACCTGGAGGGCTTGTTAAAACACAGATTGACAGCACTACCCCTAGAGTTTTTAGATTCAGAAGGTCTTGCTTGGGGTCAAAGAACTCGCAGTTCCCAGGAGATGCTGATGGTGCTGGTTTGGGGAACGCACTTTGAGAACTACTAGTGTTTACGAAAAACAAAGATGAACTGTTTAACCTTCAGATTATTTCCTCCTTTACCTACCCGAAATCAAGCTATATATATATAATTTTTTTTTTAAAAGAAGATGTTGGGGGTAGGAGTTTATTAATTAATTAATTTATTTTTGGCTGTGTTGGGGCTTTGTTTCTGTGCGAGGGCTTTCTCTAGTTGTGGCAAGCGGGGGCCACTCTTCATCGCGGTGCATGGGCCTCTCACTATCGCAGCCTCCCTTGTTGCGGAGCACAGGCTCCAGACGCGCAGGCTCAGTAGTTGCGGCTCACGGGCCTAGTTGCTCCGCGGCATGTGGGATCCTCCCAGACCAGGGCTTGAACCCGTGTCCCCTGCATTAGCAGGCAGATTCTCAACCACTGCACCACCAGGGAAGCCCAAGCTATATCTTTACATAAACTTCATTTTAGGAAAAAGGTGACTTTTGTGTAGAATCGGAACACATTTTACCTTTCAGTATTGTTATCCCAGATAGGATGAGGTACATATTTGGACAATCCTTAGATGAATGAAAATAATCTACGATGTTATGGCCTGCCTATGGACGTTTAAAATCCATGAGAATACCAATGCCACAGATGTTGGAAAACAATAGGTCTGTGGCCTCCTAATCCCAAGGCTCCCTTTGGGGCCAACTTGTTTAATGACCCTGTCATTTAAACCAACAGTTGCAGTTAATATCTCCTTGGAATTAACCATGCTAATGATACACTGCTTTCTATTAACTGTCCTGCAGTCACAGTCACATTAGCTGCTTTACCTGGATTATCTTTCGCATCAATAAGTTCATTTTTAAGGAAATGGTCAGCTATAGAGCAAAGGAGAATTGGATACTGGACTAGAGGCAATGGCAGTCAAACTGGAGGCAAACTGAGCAATCTCCATAAGGCAACAGCCAGTGGTGATCCATGAGTGCCTGGCCATAAAAAGTCAGATACCTCTGGACGTAAATGTCAGTGACACTTCGTGAACCTTCCTTGAGGAGGAATATGGAGGCATCGTCTCCTCTTAAGATCTTAAAGACATGATGGTGATGGAATTACAGAGAGGATTATTAGGACACACACACGATTTAATATTATTTGGTTTAACATTTGTCACAGGCTTTTACAATTATGTGACTTATAGGAGTGGAGAAATAGGGGGGGGTTCCCTGGTGACCTCATGGTTAGGATTCTGGGCTTTCACTGCCAGGGCCAGGGTTCAATCCCTGGTCGGGGAACTGAGATGTCGTGCAGTGCGGCCAAAAAAGAAAAGAAAAAAAAAAAAAAAGATTGGAAAAACAGACACCTTGGTTTGAGTTTTATTAAAGTTTTAACTTAGCCCTTTTAGCTACTGAGATTCTGGCTCTCCTTAAATCTGTGAAACCAGAAGATCTAAGATCTCACAGGAAGAAAATATCTGCATCGCGTTGCTGACTGCAGAGCCTGTGAAGGCTTGAAAGAGAAAACAATTTTCTTACATGCATATTTACTTTGCTCTGGTTAGCTCTGGCTGGAACTGTGTGGTAGGATTCTAACGACAGCAGAAATTTTCCTCCACTGGCCGTTCTGTCAGCTAGTTGCATAACAGGGGCTTTTCTAGAGACTGGGCTTTAGCCATGATAGCTATATCTGTATTTCACATACACAGATTACATTCAGCAGCTGAAACTGAGAAATGGCCCCTTCCCTGGTTTATTGCTCTTCATATATATATATACCGCATTTACTTCTCCCCAATATAATTCAGATTCAGAAACTGAAAACCATCAGAATAATCCCAATTATGCCATGCCAATACTAAATTATCATATAATTAAAGCCTATAGCGTCTTAAATTTCATGCCTAGATCTTCTTGTCTTCTAATTACATTTACCTGAAACAAGCAGCCTCTCCATGGTCGTTTGTTACATTCCCACAGAAAGGGAATAATACCCTCACACCTCCACACTTATACTTCTCCTGCCACTTATGCTCTTTTTTCCATTCTCAGGGAGAAAGTCGGCCTGTGAACAGTGGGGGTTAGGCAAGCAGGATCCAGTGAGGCAATGGAGGTGAAGATGGTTTGTTCAGGAATGAGCAGTGGTTAAGGGGAAAGGCACTCCAGAGGCTTGCCAGCTGGGTAGCAAGCTGAAGGAGAAGAAACGAGAAGTTTCCCAGACACAGCAACTACAATATGAAAGAGATAATTTGAAGATTTGTAGCCTTGGGTGCTAAGAAATTAGTCAAAAGATCTTGACGTCTGTACATATGTCTTTGATTCCTTTGACACATAATCAAGATCTGTTAGGGCAGCCAGCTCATGCATTAATGGTGATAAAGTATTTGATGCCAAGATTTGGAGAGAGTCTCCTAGCTGGACAAGTGTAAAGACCAAGTGTAGAGAGTAGGGTTGGGCTTGGTGACTTCCTGAGTATTTCTATGGTTGGTTTTAACATCGCGGGTCTGCCTGCCACCGTGAATGTGTGTGTATGCACTGATGATGCCTCAGGGATATTTTATAGGTTTCCCTTTTGAAAAAAATCCGGCATTACAAATTCTTCAATTAGGTCTTTAAATTGAGTGCTTGAAGCTCTACGTCCACTTCGCTGTGGTCTACAAGAAATCTCCCTAATTTCCCAAACTAGTCATCTGTCTAGGCTTTGAGTACTTACAAACTCTGTTGAGAAATAAAGAGGTGAAATCTGTCAGTTTGCATTACTCTCGTTTTGTCCAAGTGAAAAGACTTTTTAATACATCTAAACTACTCGGATTAACAAGGTGCTGCAGGAGCCACACTGCTGCATGTCACTTGGTTACCTGTTGACATGTGTTAGTAAATAAATAAGAGGGTCATCAATCAGTTGGTTTCAAACCCTGGATTTAGAGAATGATAACTTCTACAGAATTGCTCATGAAAGGAGGAAAGCTTGCTATTTCAAGACTGCATTTATCTATGAATCACATTCCATATAAAAGTAAAAATAAAACAAACACACAAAAAATACATGACACACTGTCAAGTGAGCTGAATAACCTGACATCATTTCTGAGACCTTTTAGGGAACAGGTGTTGAACACTTGTAATGAGATTTCCATGCATCTTCAGAGGAAGGAGATAGGATTCTAGCAAGAGCTGTTCAGAGTGTTACAGATCATGGCTGAGGGAACAGTTCTCAGTAAGGAACAAACTGAAAGAGATATTACATAAACGTCTGGTTTTCTCAGGAGGTGCTTATGTTTTAAGAATTTTTGCAGAAGGCAAATGTTCACACAAGAGAAGCTTTTGGAAGAATATAATTTTTCCAGATCCTGAGGAATCTGGGATACACTTAATTAAGTACTCCTGATACAATATCTTGTGCATTTACCTCATTATTTTACATCTTCTTCTGAAACTCTGAGAGTCAATGTGGTTCACGGAGCTTTCATTTCAGAGTGTGAAGTATTTTTTTCAAGCATAAATGGTTGGTTGACAATTCTATGTAGAAAATGAAGTAAGTAAACTGGACACTTAGAAAACTGAGGATGTGAAAAGGTAAAAATATTAGCTGAAGATAGTTACAATAAAGAGTAATGATGCGTTTATAGTGATAGATGTTTGCTTCAATACTTTGAGGTCTCTCTGGAGACCACGTTTTTATCAGAGAGGGCTTCAGTTTATTTTAATCCATTTAGTGAGCCCTTCTTTCTAACATCTCTGAAACAGCCCATCCTTCCACACTGATTTGTGGTCCCACTTTATTCTCGATGAAGCATGTCAGTCTCCCATTTATACATGACTCTGTCCCTACATTCCCCTTCTGAGTATCTGCCTGATCCTGGGCTTTGGTGATGGTTTTGTAATTTGTCTTAGTATCTGGCAAGGCAAATCTCCACACTGTTTTATTTTTTCCTTAAGGTGATACAGTTTTCCAGTATCCTTTATTCTTTTACTTAAATTTTGAAGTAACTTTATCAAATTAAAAAAAAAAACCCCTGGAATTCTGATGGACATTGCAGTGATTTTATAGATTAATTTGGGGGGAGAGTTTATATATTATTAAGTCATCTCTCTTAAGGGCATGAACTGTCTCTACATCTATTTACATTACTCTCTGTGATCTTTATTTGAATTTCAAAATTTTTTTTATAGACGTCTAGGAAGTTTTGTATAATCTGGCTAAGTTAACTCTTGGATGCCTTATAGTTTGGTGGTTACTATGAAAGGTACCTTATCTATCTATTTATCTATCATCTATCTATCTATCTAGTTGAATGATGGTGCAGAATAGTGTTTCTGAGTGTGGTCCATGGACAACTGTGGATCCCTAAGACCTTTTGGGGGCCTGCATAGTCAAAAGTACTTTCATAATAAGATGTTTTGCCTTTTAAATTCTGTTGACATTTACAGTACTGATGCAAAAGCACTAGTGGGTAAAACTGTTACCTCAGCATGAATCAAGGTTATGGTGCTAAATTATACTCATCACGTATTCTTTATCACCATTCACTCAAGAAAAACAGCTAGTTTTACATAAGAATGTCCTTGAGGAAAGAGTAAAAAATTATTAATTTCATTGAATCTCTACGCTTGAGTATACATTTAAAAAAGTATCACCTGTGACAAAATGAGAAATTTGCATAAAGCACTTTTGTGTACTGAAGTATGATGACTATCTCAAGGAAAATTGTTTGTGTGATTGTTTGAGTCTAGGGCTGAGCTAATTGCTTTTTGTTTTCTTTCACAGAGAACCACTTGACTACTGGCAAAGTATGGTTATTCAGACTTGGAAATTTGGTAGATACTTTCTGAAAAATGAAGTAAACCTCTCACTTTAAGGAAACAATAGATAGTATTTGTTGCCAGTGATAAAATGGGAGCTTTTAAGGAAAAGTAGAATTTTAGAAAACTTGTATCTGTCAGGAGCTTGACAGCTTCCTAATACTTTAAGACTCTTCTGATGAGTCGGGGTGATATTCACAAGGGTGATTTTTTTGATATTACATAATATTTGTTAACATTAAGAAGATTGCAATTCACTGCGTATTTTTCAAATAATCAATACATAATGTTAAAAATTATGCACGGTGAAAGATCTATTCAAAATACATGATAAACCAGTGGAATTTAATGTAATAGCATGAAAAGTTCATTGATGTACTTTCAGACTTCACATTTCAATTAAACTGTAACAAACTTCCAGTTGCCGAGTTTTGGTATAATATCAAAGAAGAAAACCCACAATTATCTGAAAAGTTTTCTAAAATATTCCTCCCTTTTCAACTACATATAAGCCCAGATTTGTTTTTCGTGTCTTAACCAAAATAATATATTGCAATAGACTGAATGCAGAGCAGGTATGAGAATCTAGTTGTTTTCTATTAGGGAAGCCATTAAAGAGATGTACGAAAAGGTAAAACACTGTAAACTTCTCACTACATAGTTTTTTGTTTGTTTTGGAAATTTTTTCTTTCATAAAAATGATTTACGTTGACAAGTAATGAGTTTATATTTATTTTTAAACAATGACACTTTATAAATTTATTTCTAGTATGGTAAATATTGGTAGATATAACCTACATAAACAAAAGCTCTTTGGGATCTGTGTTAATTTTTAAGAGTGTGATGGGTCCTGAAACTAAAAAGTTTGTGGACCTCTGATGTAGAGAAAGGCTACTGATTTTAACAGGCTGACTTTACAACCTTGCTGAACTTTTGTATCTAATAGGCTCTATTTAGATCCTGTAGAACATTCTAGGGAGATGATCATTTCATCTGCAAACAATGATGGTTTTATCTCCTCTCTTTCCACTCTTTTGATTCACCTTTTTTTCATTCATTTTATGTAGAGTCTGAGACTCTCAGTACTGTGAAAAATGAAAGTTTATGTACTTGTCTTGTTCCTAATCCTAGAGAATGCCTTTAAACTTTCTTCATTAAATATTCACTGTAGGTCTTTTCCTATATGGATTTTATAAAGCTAAGGAAGTCTATCTAGGCTAACAGTCTATTTTTTTATTTTATTTTATGGCTAAGTGTTAAACTATTTCACCCTTTTAAAAATATCTATTGAGGGGCTTCCCTGGTGGCGCAGTGATTGAGAGTCTGCCTGCCGATGCAGGGGACACGGGTTCGTGCCCCAGTCCGGGAAGATCCCACACGCCCCGGAGCGGCTGGGCCTGTGAGCCATGGCCGCTGAGCCTGCGCGTCCGGAGCCTGTGCTCCACAATGGGAGAGGCCACAACAGTTGAGAGGCCTGCGTACCGCGGGAAAAAAAAAAAAAAAAAAAAACTATTGCGATCATTTGATCTTTAAGTTTTTTAGTTTTTTGATGTTGAATCACTTTTATATTCTTGGAACAAATCCCATTGACTATGATATATTATTTTACAAATACACTGTTGGATTTTGTGAGCTAATATCATATCTAGCAATTTTGCATAGATGCTTATAATGAAATGGACCTATAATAATTCTTTTTTTAAAATTTTACTTATTTTTGGCTGCGTTGGGTCTTCGTTGCTGTGCGTGGGCTTTCTCTAGTTGCAGCGAGCAGGGGCTACTCTTCGTTGCGGCACACAGGCTTTTCACTGCGGTGGCTTCTCTCGTTGCAGAGCACAGGCTCTAGGCACGTGGGCTTCAGTAGTGTGGCACACAGGCTCAGTAGTTGTGGCCTGCAGGCTTAGTTGCCCCATGGCACATGGGATTTTCCCAGACCAGGGCTTGAACCCATGTCCCCTGCATTGGCAGGCGGATTCTTAACCACTGTGCCACCAGGGAAGCCCTATTTCTCTCTTATTCTATTGTCTTGATCAGGTTTGGGAATCATGATTATACCTGCTTCATGAAATGAACTCCCCTCACTTCCCATTGTACTGAACCTATTTTGGATAGGAATTATTTGTTCCTTAAAAGTTTGGTAGAACTTACCTCCTAAAACAACTGGGTCTAGGAATTTGGGGATGGGAGATCTTTGACAACTATTTCAATTTCTTTAAAATTTATTGGCCTACTTGAGTTTTGTTTTTTGTGCTGACTTTACCAATATACAGTTTTTTGAGACTTTCAATTTTGTATTGGTTCACAATACTCTATTATTTTGTTTTGTGTCTCTAGTTACTTTTTCTCTTTCATACTATATTTATCTGCATCTTTTTCTTAACCAGTCTGATGGAAGTCTGTCTTACTCTATTTCTATTCTCCATATCACTTAGCTTTCCTTTTGTACTGTCTACTTATTTCTCCTTCCCTGCAGCTCCCATTCTGATCTCCTAGGTCACTATCAAGTTCTTCAGCTATATTCATCCTGTATCCTGTTTTTCTTACAACCATATTATTTTCATACCCAATATTTCCACTTGGTTCTTCATGACTTCTTGTCCCTGCATCAAGAAGGGACAAGCTAGCATCCTCCTGTATCACCTTGAGAGTATTATGCTCAATTTAAATTCTTGCTCCATCAGTTCCAGGTGGATATCACCTATCATCTTTACTAAGAGCTGCACTCCTTAGGAGTCTAGTAATTTTAGTTTGAGAGCTCACGACCATTTGGAGGTACAAAGAATGGGATGATGGGCAGGCTTGTGTCCTTTGCAGGGACTTCGAAAAGACAGAAGCTTAAGCTTTGGAGCAGAGAGTTCCAGGCAACACAGAACCAACACTGATAATTTCCTTTTCCTACTAAGTCATTAGGCAACTCCTGTGCACAGGGATTCACCATTAATTTGTTAGATTCAAAGCAACAGCACTTGGTCAACAGCCCTGTAATTTACCAGGCTACAGGGTTCGGATGTAGAGGAGTGAAGGGATGAGCAGGTGTGGCTCAGCCCTTTCCTATTTTCATCAACATCTCACTGTAGCACAGCTGAGGCCCTGCTATGATAATACCACAGACACTGACCACCTGACCTACTGCTACCATTTCCAATGACAAAAGATAAGGAGTTGGACATCTCAAGGCAATGTAGTGGGGAGGCAGGAGCAGAATTTAAAAGTTTTCCTCCGTTCAGCTCTCCTTCTGACCAGCCATGCTCCAGGCTAGTGTAACTAACTCCCCACCAGACAGACTGGTGAGATTGGAAGCCAAACTTCTTTGGGCAAAGTGGAGTGAAGGTGAGTACAACGAAGGTGAGAGTATAGCCTGCTTTCTGGATGGCAGCTGAAAGGAGGTGTAGAGCTCAGGATAAGGCATTATTTAGGGAGATACCATAATTATAAATGGAAGGGAAATATGTAAAAGAAGACAGAGGTACGAGCCACAGGAGAAAGAAGCGATATATAATGCAGTAAAATACATCCGGAAAGAGGTAAGTGGAATTAGGATCAACATGATAGGTGGACACGTTGGCCTTGAAGAGGAAGATGCCTCATCCCCTGATGATGCAGAAAAGAAGACACAGGTGAGTATAAATAACAGGAAGTTGGGAGGTACAGAGCTGGAAAGCCGAGGCTTACTATGCACTTTACAAGATTGAAAGGAAGCGTCTGCCCTTAAATAACCTTTAACTTAGGTGTCATTTAAACTTAAGATCAAGTTCCTATTATAGCCTGACCCGGAAGGAGAATATTGTTCAAGACTGAATCAAGTTTTCATTTTTTTATATGTGGAATTAGCTACAACTGTCTCTGATTGAGATCTCCTTATCTATTGTAATTCACACTCAAAATAGAATGAAATAAAAATGGAGAGAAAGGATGGATGACTCATTGACAAAGACTGTGAATCAAGGAAAAGTTCTGCTCATTTGGGTCGCAAACGATCTCATGGCATTACAAATCACTCGGCACTGGTAATATTAAGCCCAGTATGAGGGACACAAGGCCAAAAGCTGAGGGCAGCAGGACAGAAGGCCACCAGTTGTTTTAGACAGTGTAACACATACTAACGCTTTTCAGAATTAAACGAAGATCAGTCAGCAAGGATGTTAGAGGAATGCAGACCCAGATCTAATTTTAGAGGAGAGAGACCTAAGTGTCTTTAAATGTCTCCATGCTTTGGAATTGACAGAACCCTCGTCCTTTGGTCACTAAAGCTGTGGGTAAACAGTGGGTGCAGAGGTCCCAGGAGTGCTGAAAGCACTGCCATCGGGTTGCCACTGGTGTACAAGGGTGCGCCTTGTCTCTTCATTTGACTTTTCACTTAGTTGGTTAGTGACCTGAGTGTGCTGAGGGCTACTGAGCAACTGCACCACGCTCTTGTCCTCTGTCCTAAGCTGACAGAAGGTACATACAGAGCTTGAAAGCTCTGTCAGACATAAGCAAATCACGCCTTTACTTGCCTCTTCTAAGCAATAATTCCTGCAACTCCTGCTTGTTATATCCTCAAACCAGCTTTGGATACATGGGGATGAATCTGTCAACATTGTCATGAGCTGACTAATTGACATGAACACAAATTATATAGTGCGGGGTTCTTATCTTGAGGGGCTAGCGAGTTGGTGGGAGAGAAGTTGGGGCAAACGTACTAGAAATCCTCATTCTTCCAGATCAGATGTGGAAATAGCCAAAGTGAATTCATATTCCTTACGTAGTCCTTAAAAGAGAATATGGTTTTAATACTTACTGGCACATACATTATATAGAATAAGGCTAATGGTGTGGCAAGGAGATGTGAAAGACATCTTATTCAATATATTGAGAAGAACATGCTGATTTTAAAATTAGCATTTCAATTGTATCATACTCGGTGATAGAATCAAAGTAATTTAGGGTTATCAGAAAACAATTATCTTCTTAGGTAACTTAAACAGTTCATTGACCATCTGAAAAATACTCACAGGGCTTCCCTGGTGGCGCAGTGGTTGAGAGTCCGCCTGCCGATGCAGGGGACACGGGTTCGTGCCCTGGTCCGGGAAGATCCCACACGCCGCGGAGCGGCTGGGCTCGTGAGCCATGGCCGCTGAGCCTGCGCGTCTGGAGCCTGTGCTCCGCAACGGGAGAGGCCACAGCAGTGAGAGGCCCGCGTACCGCAAAAAAAAAAAAAAAAGAAAAAAAAAGAAAAATACTCACAGCTTTTCTTTGTATATAGTGCAAAGATAAATTTTAATTTGATCCTACCCAGGTAATCACAGATGCTAAATCAGGGTAGCTCAAGCAATGAGTTTTTATTGTATATGCACAGATTGCCTTACAAACTAAAAAAAAAAAAAAAAAAAAACTTTACAGATTTATATGATGTTCTCAAATATTTTAAATAAAAAGACAATAGGTCATTCTCTTTGTTTTAGAGCCGGAAATCGTATCTATCAATTTGTCCCTAAATCATCAGGTGAAATCATCAGAAGCAGAATTGGTCACAGAGGTTTTACTTTCAGGCCTAAGTCCCAGAGTCCAAGCCACACTGTCCAAATAGGCTGGACAGAAGTTCTTCAGTTCTTTAATTCTGTTTTATCATTTTTAAGGTGAGGGCCCTGTGTCTTTTAGTATACAAATTACCTCCTGCAAAGTGCTGCCAGTGCTATGGGAGTGCAAAATTTCAGGTCTATTACTTAGGCATTGTAGCCTGAATTCATGGTAACATATAATACTCAGAAAATTTAAGAATCAAATTTATAAGGAAACTCAAAAAACTTTTATGAGAGTACACTGCTAAGTTATCCTAGAAATATTAATATGAAATTATTCATTAACAAAAAGCATTTTCATCAACTGTGTTTATACACTCATTTCTGTGCACACACGTCCTTCAGTAGAACAGACTTCACTTATTATTTATCGCTACACTCTGACAATGAAGTGCTAAATGAAAATGCCACCCGGATGGCAAACACAACCTAATGACGTAAGGATGGCCACAGTGCAACTTCTCCTCTCAAAGCAAGCAAGCAGCGTGGCCCTCTGGGAAAGCATCTCTGTTCTGTTCAACTGAGACTTTGAAAATGAAAGCACTGGGGGTTAGACCTGGGAACCTGGCAACCAGAGGGCCCCGAGAGATCATCACTGCACAAAGCCTCTGCCTGTTCATTCCATGCTACCTTTTGTTTAGGGCACCTCCACGTTTTGAGATTCACAAGAAGCTTAGGTACCAAATTTACGTAAAAGATCTCAGGTCAAGGCAAGCTCTAAGGAGTGGTCTCCCTCCTCTTTTATCGAAAGTCACAATATGTTATGTAGTTTTCAGGAGAAGACAGGGACTGTTATTAGATGTTTTAGAGCTGTTCTTGTCCATAAAAAATTCCGTGAATTAAAGAATGGATTCTTCTTTAAAAGTAACAGCTAATCTGCATCAACAAGGTATGTGATTTAAGAAAAATACAATGAGAAACATAAAGTTTCAGTATCATTTTGAACCTTGGATTATAAATAAAAATAATCTTACTATTACATAAAAAGTTAGGGATAAAATTAAACCAAAGAAGAAAACTAGCTGATTTCACAACAGTGTAAATCTCAAACTTCTCTTAAAATTAAAGAAAAAAAAATCGCTTTCTAAAAGTTTCAAGTTCTTAAAATGGACTATCTGTTCTCATAAAACACATGTGAATAATTCCCAAGAAGGAAAGAAGGCATTTAGAGAGAGGTCATCTGTTTTATTTCATCTATTACAGAGTTGTAAAATTCCTTTATTCTGCAAATTTGTGCTGCCAGTGGAGAATCGGAAGAATTCCCAAGGATAGACAAGAACTATGAGTCAAACTGAGCAACACGCTGAATTATAGAAACAACGGAAACAGGTTAGATTCTTAACTATCATTAATACGGCTGCTGTCTATAACTTCTGGCGTCTGTGATCCAGAGTCAGTGCCTCCTCACTCCCACGCTACACCATTGTAAAGGGCATGAAATTCTGGTTTAATTGTTCCAACCTTGTTATTTTTTAGCGGTTAGTTTTTGCTCTATATTGTTAATTATTCAGTGATTGGTTTGAATGATCTTTTGCAAGCCAACCTGCCAGCTTACAGATGTTCTCTCTGCTGTAAAGAGCCTGATCACTCTCTGGGCCATTAACTCAATCGTTTACTCAATGAAGTACTTATCGAGTAACACCGCACCAGGCACTTTTCTTGGCACTGGAGATACAGCAGTTTTGAAATACATAAGCCCTGCCCTTGTGGGGCTAACATCCTAGGACAATAGCTGGATGAAAGAACTATCTTGTGTGTTGATCAAATGGGCTACGGAGAAAAATAAAGCAGGGAAAGGGAAGAGACATTCGGGGTGGGGGAGGCTGCACATTTTAATCACGTTCAACACCCGACACTTAACATGTGTCCGGGAAAATAAAAAGAGTCAGTTTCTGGAGTTCAGCTCTTAGCCTTCCAACCAGACGCCTGTGTTGTCCAATTCAGCAGCCACTAGCCACATGTGGTGGATGAGTACTTGAAACGGGGCTACTTCTAATTGGAGATGTGCTGGGTGAGGGAGATGCCCATTGGATTTCAAAGACATAGGACAAAAATAATGTAAAATATCTCAATAGTTGTGTATACTGAATACATTTTAAAATGATGATATTTTGGGTATATTGGGTTAAATAAGCTATATGCATAAAATTAATTCCACCTATTTCTTTTTACCTCTTTAATGTGACTACAATTTTTTTTTCAAGTTACATCATATTTCTACGTGCAGCACTGTTCCAGACTCCTTTTTAAATGTCCGTGAATTTTAACTGAGTGCAAATTGAACTATTTAAGCTTGCCAAGAATGGAGAGGAAGGAAGACATAGGAAAATAAGAAGATATCTTAATAGGTAGACAGTGGGTTCTAATCTCCCACTTACTAGCTATGTGACCAGAGACTGGCTGGTAGATAATAACCTCTCTGCTTTGGTTTACTAAAAAAGGAATAATAATAGTAGCATTTACTGTAAAGCCTTGTTGTAAAGAATAAACAGATACATGTAAAGTGCTTACAATAGTGCCTGGAATGTAAGTGTTTGCTCCTATTATTAAATAAATATTACTTTTGGAAAAAGAGACGCTACCAATATTAACCCTTGGCTTTTGTGATGTGTGTGAGGGGTTTATCAGAAAATGCCATGACTTTGGATCAGACAGCCTTGGAGGCAGGGCAGCCAGGGGGAGAGGAGCCCTCTGGTGTCCGAGGAACATGGGTGCGAATCTCAGGTCTGCTGAATTTTAATAGCAGCACGACCTTGTGCCAGTTACCGCCTTTTTCTGAAGTCTTAGTTATCTCTTCTGTAAAATATCTGTTTTGAAGAGTTGTTTAAGGAACTACTGAAGCAGTGTAAATGAAAAACCTCTGGGGCAACAGGCAGGTCAACAGACGACAACGTGATGACAAACCTTGAGCCAAATTTTCCTCTTCTCTATGTGGAGCAAACTAACGGGGGATAATGATTATAATGCTCAGGAGAGTACTGTTTCAAAGTCTTATCAAGCATTTAAGCTCTTACACATGCAATTGATATTCTCATTTGTACTCACTTTTAAAACCACCTCCAAGAACATTTACTAGATAACCCTGTTAACTGGCAACCAAATACAACTAAAGGAATGTAACTACATTTCTTAAAAACCTCTCTTCTGTTACTTCAGAAGTCTTCAATGGAGGGTAGCTTTCCCTTCGATTCACTTAAATTACTGAGGCTATACTGATTTTTTTCTCTTTTCTATACAAGCATTTGACTGTTAAAAAAGTATTTTTCCCAGAGTCTGCAGCCTAGACAGTTGAGCCATGGTACAGTGTTAAACGCAAGTGAAGGGAAGCCTTTCATCTGGTTGGAAGTGCTGTACACAGCGGACAGCAACTGTCACAAGCAGGGCAACTGCCTCTGCTCCATCCTCGTCATGGCATATGGTGGCCCCTTCCTATTTCACAGGGGCAGGAGTGTAGTCTCTGTAGGCTTAGGGATCAGGACACCTGACTTCAGTCCCAGCTGGCTGACTTATTTACTCTATGGCAAGTGGGAAAACCACTAACAACCCTAGACTTCTTGTCTGAAAGTTATATAAAAACTATTTTTACAGCAGAAATGTGGGAGATAAGATGCTATACGAGGTTTTGAAAAAGTTTGCTAAAGATCATGGGGCTGCCGCTATCACAGCGGGCTGTCTTAAGAGGGGATGGTAGGTAATATTTTTTTCTAATTCATCTTTTCTAAAGTGCACTTCAGTGATCATTGTAGGTGTATTCTTTCCCCTTTTCCTGGCTCTGAGTGTTTTGTTCCTGACACTTTTTGAGGTCAAATACTGGGAAAGAAGTGAAGGTCGGAAAAAAGAAATAGCATCCTTAATGGAAGACTTCAGTTAAAAACAACCCAAACAAACTTGTCCATAAGACTGCATGCAAAATTTGACTAAGATGAGAAAACTCAGATTAGAAAGGTTCATCACTTGTCTCTCATGCCACTGATTTCAAATGGAACTTAACTAATGGACCTCTTGTCTCTTTCCAACGACTAAGTACCTACTTTGTGTCATGGGCACAGTGCTGGGTGCTGGAGATACAACAGTGAACAAGTTCAGTAGAGACCCTGCCTGCAAGAGGCTGAAGCGGAGATGGACAGGATGAATACATAATGGCCCATTAATTAAATTACTTACAACTGTGGGACTTCCCTGGTGGTGCAGTGGTTAAGAATCCGCCTGCCAATGCAGGGGATGCGTGTTCGAGCCCTGGTCTGGGAGGATCCCACATGCCACGGAGCAACTAAGCCCGTGCGTCACAACTACTGAGCCTGCACTCTAGAGCCTGTGAGCCACAACTACTGAAGCCTGCACGCCTAGAGCCCGTGCTCCGCAACGAGAAGCCACCGCAATGAGAAGCCCGCGTACCACAATGAAGAGTAGCCCCTGCTCGCCACAACTAGAGAAAGCCTGTGCGCAGCAACGAAGACCCAACGCAGACAAAAATAAATACATACATAAATTAATTACAACTGTGATAAGTGGCGTGCGCGCACACACACACAAAAGTAACAAAATCTTTAAAATCTCAGAGACCCAGAGAATAACTCTTTCCTAGCAATTTCTTGAGAATGGGATTTTATAACCTCTGCTCATTGCTATGATTGACAACTTTCAAAGTTAAGAGCTGCTTACTTTTTACTTAATAGCATTTATGCATTTTTACTCTCAGGTTGTCTTCCAGGAGTGATAAAAGAACGATGGTCCTCTTTTCTAGTTGTAAGAGTCCTTCAAATATTGGCAACAGCTTCCAAATAAGATTAGTGTATGTGGTTAAAACCTAATGCATAACATTAATACAGCCTCAGGTGTTTTGCTTTGAATTCGTATCAAAAAAACATTGCTGAACTTTTGTAGAGATAAATGGCCTCTATTTTCCATACAAAGCATTAACAACAGTTCCAATAAAATCAAACTCTTTTCAGTACCTTGGTCAAAGTGATCTAACAGGAGCCCTGAAAAGGAAAGAGCTATTCATCCATATCAAAACACAACACCGCCACATTAGAAATAATGGCACATGCATGTACAAACATTAATTACCTGTTTCCTTTTCTGCTGGGCCTAAAACACAAGAGAAGAGAATTTAGGAGAAAAACAAACTCTACACGTGTTGCTCACTCACGTAACGTAAAAGACCAATCAAGCAAAGAAAAGTAGCCCATTTCCTATTTCTAACTTAAAGTCGACTTTGGTCTTGGTCTGAGCCTGAGCATAAAACAAAGCACTTTATTTTTTAAGATACAAAAAAAGGGGGAGAAGGGAGAAAATGAAAAGGATAAAAGCTTTTCTTATCTAGTAAGTATGCATTTTATTTTTTTTTTGAAAAGAGACTGCTCAGCAGTCCTACCTGACTAGATTTCTAGGATCCTTTTTCTAGAATGTTCTCACACTGGACTCGAGATAAGAGAGAGGGTGACTCCAGAAAGGAAGAGGTGGGAGAGTTCCCTGCTCACTCTCCATTGGGTCCTCTTTTAGGCTTTTCTCTAACACAGACTTGTTTTTGTGTGTGATCCAGAAGAATATTCCTTTCTGATCACCATTGTTAATGTGTTTATCTAGCTGATTAATGAGAGGAGTCCCTGGCTGTGTACAAATAAAAGAAAGTTCTTCATTTGTCCATATTAAAATGGATTCTACAACTAGAAAATAAATAGAGATAAAACAAAAAATATACTGCATATTTTTTCAGTATTGTTGGATAAGGTAATGGTCAAAAATAACTAAAATAGTTAAGACCAAAAGGATTCTCATAGTTTTTTGGAGCGCATTCATAATATTTAGATAAAACAATATTGTGTTTACTCAGGTTGCCTACAATTTTTTCTCTTTGCCAGAGTTGAAAGGTTTTAATATGTCTATTTTTATATCAATTCTTTCAGTCCATGTTCACAATACCCAATATTCCCAAAACATGAAAATTGTTTGAAGGAGTATTCAAAACGTGAAAACCATTCTGTTTATGTTCCACTTTCCCCAAATGACCTAATATTCATTGCTTCTGCTTTAACACAACATGATATCGTAATTAATGATGTTAAACTGGTATCTAAGGAGGTTTCATGTTGTTACTCTCGTGATATAATATTGGTTGCTATAGTGATGGGATGGCTTTTTTGTTAATCACTCAGGAGGCTGGTTATCACGTGCTTGTTAGAAAGCTTGATCAGATTTGGAGAGAAAAAAGGATATAACACAGCCAATTATAATCATCTTTTTCATTGTCCCAATTTTGATGAATCTATCACAGTATCAACTAATTAATAAATTTATAATTCATTAAATACAATTTTATATTAAGTTACTAAATTTTTTCTAACAGATGATTTACTTTTTATTTTTAGAGATAAGTATTTAACACTATAAACTTTTTTCCTCCCTAAGTTAATGCTACATGTATTACACAAGCTAGTTTTATGATAATTAAAGAACCTGAGGTCATTTCTATTACTTTTAATTATATCAGTCAAAGGATTGTCAGATAAAAGCTGATTGTGTGACTTTGCCACAAATTTCAATCTATGTATTTCTAAGTTATCTTAAACCTGAAATGAATAAAATAATTATCCTTAATGAATAAAACCTGAAGAAAGAGAAAAAATGCACAGTCCTCTCAAGAGATCTAATCTTACAAATGCATCAATATATTGTAAGCAATTAAAAGTTGCGGGAAATTCTATCAGTTTATTTCAGCCCTCACGACAATCAACAAGTTTCCTCTTTCTCTGAGAGATGCTGCAGAACCAAAAATAAAATTAAATAATACTACACTGTTACTGATCAGGAAAGACTACACTGCCCATAGTTTAAATGTTAGACATACCTACTGTAATGTCAAAACATACAACCCATGAAAACACGTTTTGGTTTCTTCAAAACTCAAAGTAAGAACAAAGGACAACTTAAGCATGAATCCTGGGTCTTTCATTCAAGCAGAGTCCCAGGAGGCATATTAAGGCAATGAATAGGAAAAAGCTCTTCAGTTCACCAGCTGAGATTTTAATGAGACATTTCCCTCTGCCATGGCACAGGTTTGTTCAAGAAAGGAAAGGACTTCTCACAGAAAATGCAGTTAATAGGCAATGTTGGCTTTCACTGCCATTTCGGCAATTGCTCACTGCACTGACCTTCTATCTTGGCATATTCTGTGAGTCTCGTGTAATTGATCAAGGCAGCTCTCTCAAGACATTTTCTGACCACTTTTTTCACCTCTTCCGCTGGTATGGGAGTGGCAATATCTTTCATTAAAACCTAGAGAGAGAGAGAAAGAGAGAGAGAGAGAGAGAGAGAGACGGCATAACATACTAAAAAACAAGTACACAAATTGCCCTAGACCTATTGGTAGGAAGGGGTCCTAGGTAACACTGGGTGAGGTGATGAGTCAGCACTTCACAACCGGGAAGTAATTTCTCCCAGTCTTGGCTCTGCCTGTCTAAGCCTCATTTATGCACATCAAAACCTCCCTTGCCCAAGCCACCATTCAGTGTGACTGTCACTTTTCCTCCAGGGACCCACAACACCACTAGAGCAGCTGTTTCAAAGGAGGATTACAGTCCTTGGGATACTTTGTAATAAAGTTTACCTTGCATATCCCTGATTTAAAAGCTTTAAATCTTATGAGCAATATATATGAAAACATAAATTCCATTAAAATAAGCATCATTTATGGGCTTTATAAAAATCAAGACCACTACTCTCACTAATTATACTTTAGTTATTTTGATCTGCTGGGGATAGGGGGAACTTCTCCATCTTAGTGAAATGAATGGAGTATCAAATGTTAACACACAAGGAAAACTTTCTGAAATTAAAAAAAAAAAACCTGATTATTTTCTGTTGGGTTCCTAAATTGTGTTTTTGGATTTTTCACTTAAAAGTATTACTATTGGCAAATGGAAAATACAATTGTATCCAGAATTCAAAATATAATGTATTTAAGTACTTTTATAGTTACTCATTGATAATTTTCCTTAAAACTTTCCTAGTGATAAAACTGCTTACAGTAAGTTTTTTTTTTTTTTTTTTTGTTTTTGTTTTTGTTTTTGTTTTTTTTTTTGCGGTACGCGGGCCTCTCACTGCTGTGGCCTCTCCCGCCGCGGAGCACAGGCTCCGGACGCGCAGGCCCCGCGGCCATGGCTCACGGGCCCAGCCGCTCCGCGGCACGTGGGATCCTCCCGGACCGGGCCACGATCCCGCGTCCCCTGCATCGGCAGGCGGACTCCCAACCACTGCGCCACCAGGGAAGCCCTACAGTAAGTTTTGATTTTACAATTAGTCAAACACTATTTTCCATATAATTGATGTGGCTTTCCGTGCTTCGCTTACATTCAAATTCTACAATATACAGGTATAGCAAAATCTTAACATAAAGAAGACAATACTTTTGTAAGTGTTCTGACTATCCTATTAGTCTTTTACTTTGAAAGAAATATTGAAAGAACATGAAAACATCCATTTCATGGTTTGTTACTTCATTCTATTTCGATCAGCCTCGGCACTACGGATTTTATAATCTCAAATTCATTCAATCATTCTAGCACTGGTGATCCTTGACAACATCTTTTCATTTTGTCAGACAAGGTTTCCTTCTGAAAACAGCAAACTTTATCACTTCAAGATTTCCTCCCCTAACAAATTAAATTTTTCTTCATATTTTCACATTAAAAATCTTCAACACTGATGTATATTTGGCACTTTAATTAGAACAGCACATTAGACTTTTTATTGCCAGAAAAATCCTTGTGTATAGAGTAAAAAAATATAAGCATTAACAGGCACTATCATTTTTAAGGTGATTATGACTAAAATTGAAGATTAATTTTACTATTAAGCTTTCCCATGGTGCCAAACTTTCAAATAATAGAAACAGCTGTTAAAATTAGAATGTCTGTATCTATTACAGAGGTGAGTCTAGGGTTGAAATCAGGCAATATTTCACAGTATCTAGGAGCTGGACACTTCATTTGAAGTGTGTGTGGGGAAACTAAATCCCCTTTCCTGGAGAAGCGCAGATAAGGGCTAGCAAGCGCAAAAAGGGAGACACACAATTTGTGTTTCATGCTTCCACCCCAAGTTCTTCCGAGACATCATTTGTATCAAGAATTCACATGTAGATTTTATTTTTCTAAGATTTCAGTAAGTACAGAGACATGAAAATGAAGAAATAGCCCTTACCATTTCTCTTTCAATTCAGCAAGAGACATGATTAGTTACTGTAACTGGAATAAAGGTCACTGTTCATCCTGCCACCTGTCAGTACAGGGCACGAGGGCATCTCTTCTGTTACTAACTCTTCCCTGCCGGGGGGAGGATGGGAGCTCTGCCATGGAAACCAGCATATAGAGAGGCTGTACTAGGTACCCAAGATGGGATGCCGTTCCAAAAAGCAAAGCTGCCTTTAAGGATTTATATCTCATTGATCATACCTTAATGGATAGGATGAAATGAAAACTCTGAAAAGCCTGAGTTACGTGCAGCTTTTAATATTACAAAAATTCTAATAAAACAGATAATTATGACAATAATATTTCTATCACACCATTCACAGTAATCAAGGATAAGACAGGGATATATAGATAAAACCAATCTATAATCCAAAGATCTCACTTTAGTCATCAGTGCTAGCCCTCCTCTCCCAAATCCTTAAATCACTGAACAATGTCTCCCCTTCTTGCTTTTCAGAGGTGCGAATAATATATTATCTGGAATTCCTTGGGCAGAAAAATCAACAAGAGCCAAGTGCTTAAAGTCAACAAATCAGGACCAGAATAATCAAATCAAGAGATAGAGATGATCCCTAGATATTCTTTTAATACAGATAAGGAATAAAACTTGTTCACATTACTTAAGCTGTTAGCTTCCAACTAGCACATGAATAGTTTTATAGACAGGTGAAAGGATACTTCCCTTTTTTTTTTTTATTGGGGTATAGTTTGGGGTAGAATTGCTTTACAATATCATACTAGTTTCTGCTGTACAATGAAGTGAAACAGCTATTTGTATACACATATCCCCTCCCTCTTGGACCTTCCTCCCACCCCCCCCCTCCCTTTACACTTAATCTACCACAAAAACAGCAGTGGAGAAGACTTTCATTAATAAATGATTTCTAGCATGGGTATAACACCTTATTTGCTATTTACTTTTTGTATATTTCTATAATTTCATGACTTCTATAAACATCAATTTCTGTAATTCATGAATTCTTTCAAAGTAACACAAATTGAACTGAAATAAATTCTGAGATAAACTTAGAATGAAAGAAATTATATGTTTGTGAATATTAAATGTTAAACTCTTATAGGTATGAGGGATATGACAGAGAGAAGTACAAATAAGTCAGAGGGATAATAAAAGACAACTGTAAAGTCTGAAAAACAGATAATTGTACTTATCTGAAATAAGGAGGGGAAAAAAAGAGGTGGGAAAAATGGATACTACCAAAAAGATGATAACTTTAACCCTAACTCAGCATAGGATGGCAGTGGTAGGCTTCAGAAAGGCTTTGGAGAGGAAAAGAAGGATATAGAAGAATTTGAATGTAGCAAGAAAACGTGAGAAACTGATGAAATGCAACAGACCCAGGTGACACCACACTCATGAGGAATGGGACCATCTGCCTAGTTCAACACTGAAATACACAGCCATTGAGAATGCAAATAGTACTTAAAAAGTAATGTTCAAACATACCCTTTCAAGTAATGAAAGTGTAGCTTTCAGTGCACCTTCAGGTCGTCCAAAGGGAAAACAGTATCTTTAAAAAAAAAAAAAGGAGGAACAAGACAGTCAAACATTTAATATCCAAGACTGCTAAATAATTCCCTCTTCTATAACTTGGTGTTATTGGAGAACATTTGTAAAAAGTGGTTAAAAGGGCATTGACCCATGCAGGAAATTTTTAAATGCTGAAATTTACCTAGTCCCATGATTCAAATGTCTTAAACAGTAAAGGTATAAACTGTGATGAAAAAGGTTCTCAAGTTTCGATGATACATGTACAAAAATACAGTAATCAAAAAGGAATCTCTAGGGTCCTATAAGTAAAGAGAAACTTAAAATGCATTTCCTACGAATTTCTTGTTTAAGGTGTTGTTATTCAAGCTCCATGATAAAATGAAATGATTCCTCGCATTTCCTCCTATATTTATGTGCGATTTAAGATGGAAACACACACTGCATACATAACTTCTAGGAGAAACAATGTTCCGGCTCCCCCTGTCCTTACATTTGCCTGTTTCTGCTGGTGTCTAGCTCTCCAACCTCCCCATCCCCTCACGTAAACCTTCTGCAGCTCTACTGCCCGCAGTCATTTATCCAAAGTATTTCTAGTCCCATGTATTCCTAGTACACACCAACAACTGGAGGGCAGGTATTCTGAAATCAGGGTCAGAGCTGGGAGGATGCGTAGGCCCCTCAAAAGTTAGCTGCCACATGGTGGTGACAGGTTTACTGCTCTTTACAAGAGGGTCCCTCTTCAGGTCACTTTCCACTTAGAGTACAGAATGTCAGGGCCACTTCATCCTGCGGGTGCGCCTCGCTTGTTCAACCAGGTTCAGCAAAGCCTCCCTGACCGCTGCCTCAGCCCCAAGATGAAGTGCTACACAGGCAGCTGGGCTGTCGTGGACTGACATTTTGCTCTTAGACATCTTCAAACTAATAACTTGAGAAGTTTACTTATTTCTATGCCTTTTGCCATTATCTAAGGACTAAGTAGACGTATTTTCTAAGACATAATTACAAAGAAATTCTTTTTTTCCACACTGTAATTTGAAGAGGTTTCCCTCAAAAGCACATATAGTTTAAGCTCACGTTCTTTTACAGGACCAAATTTTAAAGAGAAACTTTACTGGACCTAATTTTAAAGAGAAAGAGAAAGTTGGATTCCTCACAAAGCAGTAGTTGAATTTATATTCGGATTAGCTTTTAGTTTTGTGAAACTTCCATTCACATCAGATAAATGCAAATAAGTGTCTTATAAATCTAGCCACTCACATTTTTCTTCAGAGCACTGTTTATCATTCCATTTACTGTTAAAACTTTTCTTCACTTAATCTTGCCTCTATGCATCCCCCCCCACTACCTCCCCCCGCCTATACATAAAAAAACATGACCAATTTATTTTGATAAGAGTTTTTCCTGCACAGTGGTGCTTTTTAGAGCATTAGCAAATTAGTAAAGTAGATTTAGTCATTTTGTATACCATAAACCTTAATCCACGTTTAAATAAAACACAAATTGGGTTCTTGTAGTCCCCTCCTCCTGCTTAAATCTTTTCAGTGTTTCTGCATAATCCACCCATTGTCTTTCCTATTGTTTATTTCCATTAACCTATGGGTGACACATTTTATGAATGGAATGTTACTGATCCCCAGATTACATTTAGCATTTCAGGGCTTTGAGGTCCCACTGGGTATGCTCTGAATTAGCATTAGCTGCCCGTGATGTGTAAATAATTCAACACATTTACAGAGTACAAGTAATCCTGAATCAATAAAATACAGAAAATAACTACACAGAAGCTTAATTAATCTTCACAAAACAAGTTTTAAAAGAAGGGAATCATTTTGTTCTGCCTTTCAGGATAAATATTTTGGGTTTTTACCACTTTGGCAGCTCTGTAATAGCTAAGCAAAGTGAAAAACACTCAATTAACAAATAAAATTCAACCAAGTTTAATACCTAATCTGAATAAATCAAAGTCACGCTGATTTTCACTTTAGTCAATTAATTACACAGATAAGTGAGTCTACATAGACCTGTCCAATGATTAAACTGGTTTTCTTTGAATTTTAAGTTAAAATTTTAAATACAGTATCTGTTTTTATCAGTTATATATGCACATAGCCTGAAAGGGAACTTTTCCTAAGGGGATTTTTTAATGAAAAACGTAAATCCTTTATGTCAGTTCCACCCCCATTTCCCAAGTAATTTCTTGAGAAAAAAATGTTTTTAACTTTTAGCTGATTCTTTTGGTATTTAAATGTCATATCCCCAACCTACAAGATAATATTTCAAATTCTTGATTTTCCAGTTTTAGATATTATCCTACTAACTTTCCACTATGGAAGACGAGTTCTTAGCTTTTTTAAAAAAATAGATTTAGAGGTGTAAGTGGCATACAATGAACTACACAGATTTAAAGTATACAATTTGATAAGTTTTGACATATGTATACACCTGTGAAACCATCACTACAATCAAGGCAATATACATATTCATGCCCCTCAAATGATTTCTCCCGACTCGTGGGGCCCAGGCAACTACTGATTTACTGTCATTTAGAATAGTTTGTGTTTTCCTATAATTTCATGTAAGATGAATCATACAGTATTGAACTTTTTTGGGTCTGATTTCTCTCAGCATAGCTGTTTTGATATTCTTTCATGCTATTGCAATGTATCAACAATTCATTCCTTTTCATTTCTCAGAAGTACTCTAATACATTTTTTTATCCATTCCTTGTTGACGGTCATCTGACTTGTCTTCATATTTGGGCTATTATGAATAATGCTGGTATGAATATTCATATTAAAGTCTTTGTGTGGATGTATGCTTCCATTTCTCTTGGGGAAGTACCTAAGAGTGGAATAGTTGGGTCATACGTTAGGTGTTTAAATTTTTAAAAACTGCAAACTATTTTACAAAATGAGTTGTACCATTTTATATTCCTATCAATCATTGTGACTTTAGTTTATGTTTCCCTAAAGAGTAATGATGTTGAGCATCTTTTCTATGCCTTTTCACCATCATATATCTTTAGTGAAATATCTGTCAAAACAACATTTTATTGGGCTGTTTTATTTCTTATTGTTTTAAGAGTTATTTATAGGGAGTTCCCTGGTGGCCTATTGGTTAGGATTCTGGGCTTTAACTGCTGCGGCCCAGGTTCAATCCCTGGTCGGGGACCTGAGATCCTGCAAGTTATGCAGTGTGGCCAAAAAATAAATAAATAAATTTATATATTCTAGATAGAAGTCTTTTGTGGGATATGTATTGTGAAAATATTTTCTCCCATTCTGAGATTCCCTTATAATGTCTTTGGAAGATCAAAAGTTCTTAATGTTGATGAAGTTGGAAGTAATATTTTTCCATTTATGAATCACAATTTTGGTGTTTTATTTAAGCATCTGTGCTTAGTCCAAGGACACAGAGATTTTGTTTTCCATGTCTATCCATCCTGAGTTAAATTTTGGATCAAGTGTGAGGTATGGATCCAGGATTTTATTTTACATTTGGATATCCAATAGTTCCAGCACCACTTGTTGAATAAAGTATACTTTGCAAATTACCTGTACATTTGTTGAAAATTAATTGACCATATGTATGTGAGTCTATTACTGGACTCTCTATACTACACTACCTTGATTATTGATTTTTGAGTCGACAGTCTTGCCTTGTTTTTGACTGTAGGTGGAAAACATTCAGTCTTTCCTACTTTTTTACTATTAAGTATGATGTTAGTTGTAGGTTTTCCATGATGCCCTTAACAGGTTAAACATATGACATGTGGTAATAATAATTATTTTGATACTACTGTTTACTAATTCTATCTTCCCTGTCATTTTCACTTTTGCTTGTTTTTTTTCCCTTCATTGGTCGTATTTTACTACTTCTTTGTATGCCTAGAAATTTTTGACTGGATGCTAGACATTGTTATTTTACCTTCTTGGAGGCTGAACACTTTTGTATTTCTTTAAATATTCTTGAATTTTGTTCTGGAATGCAGTTAAATTACTTGAAAATAGTTTGATTCATATGAATCTTGGTTTTAAGCCTCATTAGGAGAGACCACGACTGTGTTTATTCTAGGGTTAATATTTTCCACTACTGAGGCAAACCCTTCTGCATTCTACCTGATGCTCATGAATTAGGTTTCCACTCTAGATATTGAAAACTGGAATTACTCTTAGTCCTGTGTAAAGAAATCCCTGTAATTCTTTCACATAGTTCTTTGCCCAACTTTGAGTAGTTTCCTCACATCCATGCACAGATCAATACTTAGTTGAAGACGCCAGGAGGACCCTCAGCAAATATTACTTGTAGGTCTCTTTGCTCTCTCCTTTAGAACTTGGAGTTGAAAACTCTGGCAGCCTTACCCTCCATGGACTCTCAGCTCTGTCTCCTCAAGTCAGGGTGTCCACGGGGATCCACCCAGATTCCTCCTCCCTGGACCATGATCTAGAAACACTGTGCTGTCAGTAAGCTGGGGCAATTAAAGGGCTTATCCATTGTTTTCCATCTCTCAGGAATTACTGTTATTGTCTTATGTTTAATATCTTGAAAAGCATTTTTTTCCCACATATTTTGTCTTTAAAAAATTGTTTCAGGAGGGAGGGTAAATATCATCCCATTACTCCATCTTGGACATAAGTTGCTTTTTTTTTTTAAGACCACTTTCCACCACCCTAGACATAATTTCTGTTCCTCCTTCCCTTAATGCAGTTACATCACTTTTGTGTGTTAGACCGAAATTCAGTATCTACATTAATTACATAAATGTCCTAGATAACTGAAATGTATCCAATATGATTACTTTCTAGTGTCACTATTTTGTTTATAATATTTTGCTATATTTGTTTTAATTTCTTCTTTTTATTATGTACTTAATCTAATACAATTCCAAGCTCTAACACAATTAATACAATTCCAAACTCTATTCCAAGTGGGTGAAACTTCTCTCAATATGTTAAAATATCTCAGTGTTTTGTCAATTTGATCTACTTGAAGAATTTTCTGACCTGTTCTGGTTAGAACTATTTCCTCTCTAGGCTCAGTTGCCACTTTGGGGTGTCTATTAGCTACCACTACGAAGATTCCCTCCTCTCTCATGTTGATTTCCTGTTGCAGGGATCTTAACTCTCCCTCTTTGTTTTCTCCTTTGTCTTGGTAAATTGCATTCCCCAGAAAGGGAATATGGGAAGCACATCTTTTGATGTCCAGTATGCCTGAAAATATCATTATTCTACCATTACCCTTATTGGAGACGTTTACTAGTGTAGAATTCTAGGTTGGAAATAATCTTTCCTCAAAATTGTGAAGCCACTGATGCACTGTTTTCTGGATATCAGTACTGCTCTTCACATCAAAATGAAAGCTGCAGAAGAAAAGGATCTTTTAAAAAATTTTGTTCACTGCCCGACACGTAGTAGGCACTCAGTAAATTACTGTAGAATAAATCAGTGTTGAGAAGCCATTCAGATTCTTGATTCTTTGTATTTCAGCATCCCCCCTTTTATCTCCAAGATTGTGAAAATTCATAAAAATGCACTCTAATGAGTAAATCCCTTGTGCTTGGTACTCAATGGGCTCTCTTAATCTCAACACTTATGTCTTTTAATTCTGGAAAATTGTTTTGAATAACTTTATTGATAATTTCCTATCTTCAACCTTAACTGTTTCTGGAATTCCTATTATTTATGATGATGAAACTCCTAAGCAGATCCTTCATTTTTCCTGTCTTTGTACAGTTGCCCCTTAGTATCTGTGGGGAATTGGTTCCAGGACCCCCATGGATCCTAAAATCCACCGATACTCAAGTCCCTTATATAAAATGGGGTAGTACAGTTGGCCCTGTATATCTGCAGATTCAACCAATCCAAATCGATCTGGCCAGGGATGTGAAACCCAAGGATAAGAAAGGCCAACTGAACTCCTATTTTCCTATCCGTCCCACCCTGGAAGATTTCATTAACTTAATCTCTCAATAGTATGTACGTATTTGTGTCATTTGCATCAATTTCTAAGAGCTCTAATTTTTTTTCCCTAAGATTTTTTCTTTTTCTTTTTTTAAGCAACATCTTGTTTTTGTTTTATGGATGCTCTATTTTTTCAAATCTCCAAGCATATTAATAATAGATTCCCACCACCCCCTCCACCAGTTCCTTCTTCCCACATAATCTTTCTTTTTTCCCCAAGTTGCTTTTTTGTATTACTTGTTTGGGCTCTGTCTCCCACAGTAAAATACTTTCCTCAAATATCTGATGCCTTACCTTGGCTGTCAGATCATTTTCAAAATTGCGTTATTAAAAAATTGAACAGAAGCTATATGCACCTAGGTGGGTACATGCAGACTGTGGTCTTTGCTGAAGGGCAATAGAGCTGGGCTGTTTCGGTGGGAGTCTTTCTTTTCCACAGCTTTAGGTCTTTTCTCTTGGGCTAGTCAGAGTCCTGGGGGAAGGTACTTACAATATGTATGGAAAGTGTAAGCCTGCCTGCCAGCATTTTGGGTGTCAAGTGTGTGAGTTGGAAGGAGAAGGCTGTGATTCTCAGATTTCAGAATAACCGTTTATCTAATCCCCATGTTTCTATGTAATCTCAAACTCCAACTGTGCCTGATGTTTCCTCCCCTCCTCTACCTCAGCCCAGATACCCTCTAATTTTACCCTCTCCAGGGAACAAACCAGCAGCGCTCTTCTAGGGAAGGGGAGGGGCAGCAGCCTGGTTGATGAGGCGGAAAGGAGATCTGGGGATCTAAGTGTGTCTTAAGCAGATTTACAACAAATCATCCTTTACTCTTAATTTCCAGGAGGGCTTACAACTGGCAATTCCGAACGTTTTGGTGATTGTATGACATAAATCAGATTGCTTCTCTGTATTCCCCATTGCCCATCTATGATCCAGTTTTTCCTGGGTGGCTAAATTAGATACCATCCATCCCTCTGACTTCCACATTTTTAACTTATTTTTTCCATTTTTTTCCCTCTTACTCTTGCTGTCCTTGTGGGTTTATGTCTTCTGAAAAATACTGTTCTGTTGTTTTGGTTAGGTTCTGTGAGGAAAGTGAGTCAGACATGCATTTAATCTGCTGTCTTTAACCAGAAGTTCCTCATTTATGTTTAATTTAGTTTGCCTTATTATTTTACCTGTATTTTTGAAATCCATTTCTGAAATACAGTTGGGCCTGAATAAATAAATTTCTATACAAGAGTTATTAACAGTACTCTGGTTACTTCTTTAGTGTGAGTTGATAAGTAATTTACGTTCTTTCTAAATTTTAATGTAAGTGGCTAAGGAAGATCATTTGGCAGAATCCTTAGGAAGATCTTCATGGAAAATTTAAACATTTTTCTATATTTGCCTATATGGACACCTAAAATTTCCTCTGCTTTACTTTAATCCCATTTCCTCTTATCCAGTTTTCTATGGACTCAGGAAAAATAAAACTGGTAAAATTTATACAAACTCTACAAATATCAAAAGGGAATATAAAAGTCAGCCTAAACTGTCTAGACCAGTTTAGTTCAGTTCTTTATAGTACATCAAAGAAATAAAAATGAAAAAGAATTCTAGCATACATCTTTACAGATATTATTAAGAGAAACAGAGAAACAAAACTGTAAGAGAGAGAATACTAATACAATATATGATGTGGACAACTGTCATTCCCTGCCTCTACTGTGTAGCTGTAAGCACTGTGGAGGACAGGACCCGCTGGTGGGCTGGCTCTTACCAAGCTAACTCGATCATGGCGGTCCCATGGCTTGTGGGACCTCACGACTGAGGACCTAGTATGTGGGCTTCCTCTGGCCCCTGGGTTTGGTTCAGGACTGGGCCTATGACCTATCTAGGGCAAATGAGATATGAGGGCTGGTTTGCTAGGATCTTCTAAGGAAACTTTTCATCTTAAGAGAGAATCACAGAAAGCGACAGCCTCTACTACCTTCCCTTTCAACTCCAACATGTATGGATGTGAGGCCAAGGAATTCTGTGGTCTTGTTACCCATCTGGGGATGAAGCCATCCCATAAAGGAGAATAGCCGTGTGAGAATTACAAAGAAATGGAGCTACGGCTACTAAATTCAGCCCGTCTTAAAGTCCACCCCATCTGAGACCTGCATGTAAGTTAACATATCCATTTACTTGTTTAAACCAGCTTGAGATAGGATTTGTTACTTGCACATGAAAGCACTACTACAAATAACCACAGAGACTTATAGTTACTGATGTATACAGTCAACTGAATGATCAGCTGTCTCAATAATGTCAAAAACAGGAAAATTATATATTGACTTTCATTAAATGACAAACACAATAAATATAAGGGTCTCTACACAACCTAAAAGACAATCCTCTTAACAGCAAATGCAGAAACATCCTCTGCAAATGTGTTTCCTAATATGAATTTATTGGCCTTTTGGGAAGAACAGTTCTCCAATGTGAGACTGTTCCATGCACAGCATTTCTAAATCCGGCACTAAATGACGGCCCCTATGCCCAGTTATCATGACAAAGAAAATCCTCCCTCATTCACTTACGTTCAGATAGTGGTACCAGCCCCAGATGAAAACACCAATGCAGACAAACAGATGGATAGTATATCCTACGATAATTTTTTCCTTCGGTATCATTTTAAAGTAAGAGTCTAAGCTTTTCGTATTACAAATAAGGAAACTGAGGCCCAGAGCAGCCATACTCTATCCACATGGTTAAACAACAGTGTTTTCAAACTGTTGAGGGGGAATATTAACTGAATTTATTTTTCAGTAAGTTCACGTGAAATGACATACCTGCAACATGACAGATATGATGCAATACACTGACATGGCAACATTTTATAGGATCTAATGATGAGACTGATAGAAAAAGGTATATTTCTGTTTTTAACCATTAGGTTCTATTAAGCTAACTGTAATCAGGGGAAACAATATAATCAAGATATTTATCCTTCACCCTGCAAATGCTTCTTAGTATCAATACTTAATATTTTTGGCAAAGAAACTGTGCTAGACGCACTGTGGTCCTTGTTCTCACAGAATGTAAATAAAAGGATAACCAAGGACTATATGACAGGTGACCAGGGCATAGTACAGATGATGAATGCTAAGAGGACTTCAGCTTTTCCACTCTCTGCTGGAATAAATGAAAAAGTCTCCCCTGTGAAGGTGGGGCTTGAGTCTCCTTGCCTGGCTATGCAGTGAGAGGGAGGAAAAGCCCCCAGAGCTGGGGGAAGAGGCTATGCAAGGCTGAGAACTGCACAGGGCTAGCAAGAGGGCCAGTGGAAAGGATACTGCAAGGGGTGGGTTTGCACTACTGAATGATTAGTGCAAAAACTGAAGGCAGGCTGAGAAGCAGAACGCAGACCTAGGAACGTGGATCATACCTTGCGGGCAATGGAGGAGAAGCTACTGATTGTGCTTGAGCAGTAGCAGAAAGACATAATAAACATTTGTAGGGGATTAGAGGGTTGCGTGAATTAAAGAAACAAACACTTGTACTAATGGAGTATATACCTGAAATGGCTTATCTGATTCTCTAAAAGGGAAGACAGTCTTTCCTTTATCTCCTCAAACTTCTCTTTTTCTTCCATTGAAATAGTTCCAATTCCATCAGGCCTGGAAAAAAAGAGTCAGTAGTTTATTGTGATAGAACATTTACCTTTTTAAAAAAGTATTTATATTGGCTGCACTGGGTCTTACTTGCAGCACACGGGATCTTCGTCGTGGTGTGCAGGATCTTTAGTTGAGGCGTGCATGCGGGATCTAGTTCCCCTATTGGGGACTGAACCCGGGCGCCCCGCACTGGGAGCATGGAGTCTTACCCACTGGACCAACAGGGAAGTCCCTTGAACATTTACTTTTATATATTTTATATCTTTCTATTTCCCTGAAAAATCCAAATAATTAAGGAAAATGCATATTGGTTCACAGTATACATACTACTTGTGTCTACACTGGAAATTTATTGGAGATATTTATAGCCATTTGCTTCATGTTTCAACCTGGAATGAATGGAACAGAATTATTCTCTTTTAGACAGCCTTCAAGGTAAAGGATTACAATAAATATTTTTCAGATCTACAGAAAACAATGACTAGTCCTTGAGAATAGCAGTGAAAAGTGTTTTATAGTGATACCAAACATTTGACCAATTAAATATCGTGAATGGAATTATTATAAAAAATATACTGAATGTAAGCTAAAATGTCTTAACTCCTTCTCTTCCAAATAAAAATTAAGCTAATGTGAAACTGGAGATTTAATTTTAATTGTTGTAAGGAACAGACATTTTGGATTCATGCAGTGGTGTACTGCTCTATTTTTTTGTTTAAATATAAATGAAACATGAATACTTGAATAAAAATATACAGAGAAGAAAGACCACCTATGTTTCAAGATTTTTGTGCTTAACCAAATATGCCTATGAAGTAAAGTATCAACTTTATAAATAAAGTAGTACCTTTAAAAGTAGCAACAGGGACTTCCCTGGTGGTGCAGTGGTTAAGAATCCTCCTGCCAATGCAGGGGACACAGGTTCGATCCCTGGTCCGGGAAGATCCCACATGTCACGGAGCAACTAAGCCCATGCGCCACAACTACTGAGCCTGTGCTCAAGAGCCCGCAAGCTGCAACTACTGAAGCCCTCGTGCTCTAGGGCCAATGAGCCGCAACTACTGAGCCCGCGTGCTGCAATTACTGAAGCCTGTGTGCCTAGAGCCCATGCTCCACAACAAGAGAAGCCACCGCAACGAGAAGCCTGCACACTGCGACAAACCACAACTAGAGAAAGTCTGTGTGCAGTAACAAAGACCCAACGCAACCAAAAAAAAAAAAACAAAAAACAAAAAAACAGTAGCAACAAAGATTGAACAGAAGTCTTCTTTTACTAAGATTAGGATTGAAACCATAAAATATATCCAATAGGGATTCAGAATTTATTCTATATCAATTTAAGTATCTGGTAGTATAGCAGTCATCTAAAATTTTGAATATATGAATTTCACTGTCTGTTAAAACAGAGAAAAAGATACATTAATTTCACATTTACTTTAAATATTTATATATTTCAACAAAATGAATCTTTTGCATTTCTTAACACCAATCATATCTTCTCAAATTAACTTATTTTTCTGAAGATTGTTTTAATTTCCAAAGATTTATCATCTGAACTTACTAATTTTTAATGTTTATGTATAAAATAGGTACAAGTGAGGATTATGAAAAAAATGGGTATTTAAAATAAATTTCCCAACAAGATTTTTATTTGCTGTTCCCACTGTTTTTTACCTAGACATCTAGACGTGTGCGTGCATTTTTAATACTTGTAAACTAGTCAGTTAGGATAAAAGCAATTAATTCTAAAGTTATACCTGAATCATACTGGCTTAAAGACATTTTATTCATATCAAAGCATCATTTTTCCCAGAAAAAAAAGCATCATTTAAATCTGAGAAGTTTTTTCTAAAACAGAGTAAATAATTTGTTATTTCAGAAACTTGCATCCTGCTTGAATTTATGCTTTGAAAATACTACTTAAAATTACATTTCATTCTGATCCATCAGAATGCAGTTTGAATGTTAACTGCAGAAAAACTAAGGGCAAAATATTTGGTCTTTCAAAATTTTTAGGAAGGAAAAAAGAAAGTCTGATTTTAAATTCTAGAGCAATGAACTATGAACTAACCCCAATGTTTTAGAATAATTTAACAATGGATTTTTTTTCACATATTACTTCAGAGTCAATTCCTACCAAGCAAACAATAGCACAAAACCCAGACTGTAACCTAAGCATAACTATTGCCAATGATCACAAAAGGTGAACTGGATAATTCTATATAAATCATTAATTTGGGAATTTGGGCAGACAAGAACTATGACTACATTATGCTATTACATACACAGCAAAACATCCCATACCACGAAGTTGCAAGTGGTCAATTCACTAAATACACCTATGCAAACTTGATGAAAAAGAGCAAAGAACTTCTCTTTATTGTTCTGATGACTGACATGGTCCTTTGGCCTTGCGCTCTGACAGATGCCACACAATTATATTTGAGTGAATTTTACTGTTTGTTTCAACTGTCAAAGGAGATTGTAATCCACAGTGACAGAGTACATGGGTGGGTCATATGAAACTTCGCTGGGGCACATCGCCTACCTGACTGAATGAGGCCAGGGGTTCAGTCAATGAAGAGCGAGAAAAGTCAGTCGGGGGGAATGTCACTCGTGTCACTTTCACTGAGATAAAGACTGTTATACACAGTGAAGGGCTGTCACTTCACTGACCTTATTACTAAATTACGTATACATCTGACAGGTTAAATACATTTTATATTTTGGACTTGCCCTTATTCACATCTTTATTTCAATGTGTATACCAGACTATATTAGGTATATGAAGTGGCCTTCTGTATCTAAATTATTGAGGCTAAATGGTAACTTTGCTGCAGTCAAGCCTAAAAGTAACAGCTCCTTCTAAAATTATTCTTCCTAGTAAATGCAAATACTTCCATGTCATCAATATCTTCTTGTCATGGTTGCTATTAAAACAAACATAGCAATTATCAACGTGCCTCGTACTGTTCTGTTTTATATGTATAACAACACAGGATGCCCACAGCAATCCTTTCTCTAGTCCCCAAGAGAGGAGGCTGTTGCGCCTCAGGGAGATTAGGTGACTTCCCCAAGGTCACACAGCTTGTAAGGACAGAGCCTGGACTAGAATCTAGGTCTCTTGCATTCCAAATCAGAGGCTCTCAGTGCCCATGCCTTATTGTCTTTCCTCTGTGTTTTAACAGAAAATCAAGAACACTACGAAAGATCCCTAATAAAAAATGGAAGCTATATTTGAGAAGCAACAATGGTGGAGCTATTTTAAATACACTTCCTCACATCACACATTTTCTATGTTACCTGTGTAAGGCAGAGAGATTAAATACCAATACAGTTTAAAATACCTACCACTGAATCAGTGATTCAGTTTAAAAAGACCTTAACAAAGGAAATCCTAAAATTTGCTCTTTCGTGCATTACAACATAGGTACTTGCGGAATCCTGGAGAGATATTTAAACCAGTTACATTTGATGAACATTTGCCTAGTAGACTCAGGGTAATAGAGATTCAAAGTATAATAGTTTTATAAGCTCAGTTTATAAATTAATTTGTCAGCTATATGTTCAAAACATATTCAAACTTGACCACTCCTGCTGCTCCCCTGGTTCCGGTCATCATCAGCTCTTCCCTGAGTATGGCTGTAGCCTTCTTGGTCTCTCTCTCCTCCAGTCTTTTCTTTGTCAGTGTTGGCTACACACTACTGTGAGCCATTTTCAAGTGTAAGTCATATCCCTGTAGTGGTAACACTCATTGTAAAAGCCAAAGCCCACTCTGATTTCCTCTGCCCCCTCATGGCAAGTCCTCTATTCTAGCCATGCTGGTCACCTAGCTAGTCTTCAAACATAGGAAGCATGCTCTGCCTCAGGGCCTTTGCATGTGCAGCTTCCACTGCCCAGGAGCCTTTCCCCATGCACACACATGGCTTGCACACTCACTTCCTTCTTTTTATTTATTAACATCTTTATTGGAGTATAATTGCTTTACAACGGTGTGTTAGTTTCTGCTTTATAACAAAGTGAATCAGTTATACATATGTTCCCATATCTCTTCCCTCTTGCCTCTCCCTCCCTCCCACCCTCCCTATCCCATCCCTCTAGCTGGTTACAAAGCATCGAGCTGATCACCCTGTGCTATGTGGCTGCTTCCCACTAGCTATCTATTTTACGTTTGGTAGGGTATATATGTCCATGCCACTCTCTTTGTCACAGCTTACCCTTCCCCCTCCCCATATCCTCAAGTCCATTCTCTAGTAGGTCTGTGTCTTTATTCCCGTCTTAGCCCTAGGTTCTTCATGACCTTATTTTTTTTCTTCTTAGATTCCATATATATGTGTTAGCATTCGGTATTTGTTTGTCTCTTTCTGACTTACTTCACTCTGTATGACAGACTCTAGGTCCATCCACCTCATTACAAGTAACTCAATTTCGTTTCTTTCTATGGATGAGTAATATTCCATTGTATATTATGTGCCACATCTTCTTTATCCATTCATCCAATGATGGACACTTAGGTTGTGTCCATCTCCTGGCTATTGTAAATAGAGCTGCAATGAACATTTTGGTACATGACTCTTTTTGCATTATGGTTTTCTCAGGGTATATGCCCAGTAGTGGGATTGCTGGGTCGTATGGTAGTTCTATTTTTAGTTTTTTAAGGAACCTCCATACTGTTCTCCATAGTGGCTGTATCAATTTACATTCCCACCAGCAGTGCAAGAGTGTTTCCTTTTCTCCACACCCTCTCCAGCATTTATTGTTTCTAGATTTTTTGATGATGGCCATTCTGACTGGTGTGAGATGATATCTCATTGTAGTTTTGATTTGCATTTCTCTAATGATTAATGATGTTGAGCATTCTTTCATGTGTTTGTTGGCAGTCTGTATATCTTCTTTGGAGAAATGTCTATTTAGGTCTTCTGCCCATTTTTGGATTGGGTTGTTTGTTTGTTTGTTATTGAGCTGCATGAGCTGCTTGTAAACTTTGGAGATTAATCCTTTGTCAGTTGCTTCATTTGCAAATATTTTCTCCCATTCTGAAGGTTGTCTTTTGGTCTTGTTTATGGTTTCCTTTGCTGTGCAAAAGCTTTTAAGTTACATTAGGTCCCATTTGTTTACTTTTTTTTTTATTTCCATTTCTCTAGGAGGTGGGTCAAAAAGGATCTTGCTGTGATTTATGTCATAGAGTGTTCTGCCTATGTTTTCCTCTAAGAGTTTGATAGTTTCTGGCCTTACATTTAGGTCTTTAATCCATTTTGAGTTTATTTTTGTGTATGGTGTTAGGGAGTGTTCTAATTTCATACTTTTACATGCACCTGTCCAGTTTTCCCAGCACCACTTATTGAAGAGGCTGTCTTTTCTCCACTGTATATTCTCGCCTCCTTTATCAAAGAAAAGGTGACCATATGTGCATGGGTTTATCTCTGGGCTTTCTATCCTGTTCCATTGATCTATATTTCTGTTTTTGTGCCAGTACCATACTGTCTTGATTACTGTAGCTTTGTAGTATAGTCTGAAGTCAGGGAGCCTGATTCCTCCAGCTGCATTTTTCGTTCTTAAGATTGCTTTGGCTATTCGGGGTCTGCCGACTGAACCAAGAAGAAATAGAAAACATGAACAGACCAATCACAAGCACTGAAATTGAAACTGTGATTTAAGATGTTCCAACAAACAAAAGCCCAGGACCAGATGGCTTCACAGGTGAATTCTATCAAACATTTAGAGAAGAGCTAACATGTATCCTTCTCAAACTCTTCCAAAATATAGCAGAGGGAGGAACACTCCCAAACTCATTCTATGAGGCCACCATCACCCTGACACCAAAACCAGACAAAGATATCACAAAGAAAGAAAACTACAGGCCAATATCACTGATGAACATAGATGCAAAAATCAACAAAATACTAGCAAACAGAATCCAACAGCACATTAAAAGGATCATACACCATGTTCAAGTGGGGTTTATCCCAGGAATGCAAGGATTCTTCAATATACGCAAATCAATCAACGTGATGCACCATATTAACAAATTGGAGATCATGATCATCTCAATAGATGCAGAGAAAGCTTTCAACAAAATTCAGCACCCATTTATTACAAAAAACCCTGCAGAAAGTAGGCATAGAGGGAACTTCGCTCAACATAATAAAGGCCATATATGACAAACCCACAGCCAACATCGTCCTCAATGGTGAAAAACTGAAAGCATTTCCACTAAGATCAGGAAGAAGACAAGGTTGCCCATTCTCACCACTCTTATTCAACATAGTTTTGGAAGTTTTAGCCACAGCAATCAGAGAAGAAAAAGGAAGAAAAGGAATCCAAATCGGAAAAGAAGTAAAGCTGTCACTGTTTGCAGATGACATGATACTATACATAGAGAATCCTAAAGATGCTACCAGAAAACTACTAGAGCTAATCAATGAATTTGGTGAAGTAGCAGGATACAAAATTAATGCACAGAAATCTCTGGCATTCCTATACCCTAATGATGAAAAATCTGAAAGTGAAATCAAGAAAACACTCCCATTTACCACTGCAACAAAAAGAATAGAATATCTAGGAATAAACCTACCTAAGGAGACAAAAGGCCTGTATGTAGAAAATTATAAGACACTGATGAAAGAAATTAAAGATGATACAAATAGATGGAGAGATATACCATGTTCTTGGATTGGAAGAATCCACATTGTGAAAATGACTCTACTACCCAAAGCAATCTACAGATTCAATGCAATCCCTATCAAACTACCACTGGCATTTTTCTCAGAACTAGAACAAAAAATTTCACAATGTTTACGGTCACCTGCTTCTTATCTCTACTGACATGACTCAGGATGAGCGAGGTTATCTCTAACCACCTGGTGTAAGCGTGTTATCTCCCACTTCCACAGGCCTGTTTATTACTTGCCGTTGTATATACTGCCATCGTCCAACATGTGATATATTTATTTGTTTATTGTCTGTCTCTTTGTGCTGTACTCCTAGTGCATAGAACAGTAGCTGGCATACAGTTAGTATTCAATATATAAATGCTAAAGAAATGAATGAGTGCTATATAGAATAAAAAGTATCAGTTATATACGATTATAAGAATTCATGAACTAGTAATAACACATAATATTATTACTTATTAGTATTAATATGGTATGAATTATTTGAAAAATTTTTATTATATAACAGTAGGTAAAATAGAAAATTTTTTGAAAAGCAAGCTAGAGCAGGAATTATATTTAAGAATTCTGGGTAAAAAGATCTCTAACAAAAAATTAGCATGTATTTACACTTAGCAGGAAATTTTTAGTGTTTACCTACCGTTTTAATTATTAATGAAATGAACTGGTTTTAATCTCAAGAATAGTTTTCCTGAGATAGTAAAAGCAAAAATAATAATGCCTCTTTGACATTGATAAAAAGATGATGTTAAAATGTGGTTATTTAAAATTGTAACAAAGAAGACCAGTTTTCTGATTTCAATGTTAACTGGGGTTTAACTCTATGCCTATATTATTATATTATTACGTTAAAGCGGTTCCAGTGGGGAGGAAGTGTATGTTCATGTACCAAGAGTTAACATTTTCATTTTTTCCTGAGGCCTGTAGTTACAGAAGTTACATGATTTTAATAAAAATAGAGTGTTCTGTGAAATTAATTTAAGACATGAACAAGTTATAAAGCAAGTACACTTCTCTTAGTTATAGATACTGTCAAACGAGCTATGACACAGAACTTCCTTCCAGTATTACATAATAAGCAATTGAACACCACGCGCAGTTGTGTCTATGTTAATTATACTTGAAAGATTCTTAACAAATAGGATCATACAACACAACTTTCTGCCACTGATTCATACTGAATAGACTGATCTTACATCTGCCTATGGGTCATATTCTGTTTTCACAGAAACCATCACATGTGTGCACATACACACACCCACACACATAGAGAGCACCTTTTCTGAAAGGCGGATTCCTCCAAAAAGTAGTTCCTATACATATTAAGGCCGGTACAAATTAATTTTACTCAATTCCTCCATGAACTAAGGGATTTTATAATTTGTGTTATTCATCAATCTGGCGTATTAGGAATTTTAAAGCGAACAGAATCCTTTCTGTACATGTGACATCTTGTCATGATCACCAATTCCTTCTGTAATGAGTACAACATAAGCTCTAAAGTGAGGAAGCTGTTCTGAAAAGACAACTCCGGAACAAGAGGGATGCACAGTATTACCCATCCATTTCCTCTGATCTCTGATGGCTTTTGGGGTAGTTCAGAGAACAGTTTCCATGAAGGGAAATGATGATTTCACTGTATTTCAAGAAAGGTCTGAGGAGAAGAGTACACAACTGGGTTGCAGAGTTGGGTATTTGAGCAGAAGAGAAAATATCAAGGAGGGGAATATGCCTAAATGTTCTGATGTGGACGAACCCAGTAACTTCACTTTCCTTGGCTCGACAGTAGACAGTTCATGTGTTTTTCAGTAACTTACATTTCAGAGGCCCATAAGACTAATACAGACTAATTCTGGCATGTTTAACATCCATTTCATCTGGGTGAATTTAGGTAAAGACGATTTACTGGCTGCCAACATACTTTAAGGAGTAATGGTTCTGTGACACACTCCAACAAAAAGGGTGAAACACCCCATGTATCTGTTTTTTTATTTTGAACACCACGAATCATGAGACCTTGTTGGAGGTTCTTAGTGCAACAGTGAGGTCTGAGAAGGCTGACAGTAAAGAAATGGGTTTAACTTGTTTTAATAGCACATCCGAGAATTGTTTAGTCATGGTATCTCCCTACAATTCCCACTTAAAAAGCACTATTTAGTGCTGATGAGCATTTGTTCTATTACTCAATGAAAACTATAACATCTTCTATGGTTATTTTCTTAATCACTTTTATCAGTGGGACAGCTTCTAGATACTCGAAGGATAAATGTGCCCTTTGCTTTATAATCTCTAGGAGTGGACATACCACCTGGAACAGAGTGCTTGGGAAGTTTGTGGGTTGAATAAATACACCAGGAGTTAACATATAGAAAAGTCCTGTAAATTGATGAGATTTCCTTTACCTTCCTGCCTCATACTCCCTCCCTCCCCAAACTCCTCAGGTAGGTTTGCTTGTCCTGGAAGTTTGGTGGTTTGTGGTAAAAGATATTTTGCAAGCAATGAGTGGGCAAATGAGAAAGTTCATGGTGCTTTTGAGTTTCTTATAGGCTTCTTTTCACCTGCCCTCTCTGATGAGGAATGTATGACATCTTAGCTTCCTCCAGAGAGTGAGAAGGCGGGAGACAACTAGAGGGTGGTATTTCTGAATTGTCAATTCTGCCTACAGCACAGCAGGTAAAAGTCACTTTGCACTTCATGTATTTCCCACCAATATCCATTTGTGAACAGAATAAAAAAAAAAAAAACAGAGGAAGACACAGGACACAAGAAAATAAGAAATGGTGGAAGATGAGGGAGAAAACAATAATCTCTCATTTTTGTTCTCAAATCTATAACACCTCCTATTGTTTCAAACAAAATGATGTATCATTTGGATGGTCATATAATATATAATCAGTGTCCTTTTACTTCCCCTAAAATTTTCAAATATACAGAAGAAGAAATTAATTCTACCTCTATACATTCATTGAAATAGAAGAAACAGATTTTCTAGGAGAAAATATCTTGGAAATGAAATTTAAAAATCATATTCTCTTTTTCCAAACCCTCCTCCCTCCTGATCCTTTCCATATTTGAATTTCCTTTGGAGGTTTTCTATTCTATTTTCTTTGGAGGTTTTAGATACTTCTACAAAAAAAAAAAAAAGGCAGGAATCTGACACTATGAAGATACGTGATCTTGTGACTTAGTTTTTGTGGTGAAGTAATGATGGACAGACAGGTCAAGGTCAGGTATCAAGGTGTCTCATAACTGTCCTCTCCCGGAACCAACTAAAATACTGCACAAAATTCTAGAACTCAAGAAAAATAAATATCAAGAGGAGTTTAAAAATAAAGAGAATTAAGGTTGATAGTGTTCTCTGATATAAGTATCATCTCTGCCTAATATTTTTTAAAATAACTTTTTTAAGAAATTAAAGAACTATATACACATCATAATTTGGGAGGAGAATTCAGAAAACATACAAAGACAAAAGTTTTCTTAAATGCCCCAATCAGAAATAACTGGTAATACCATTTTGTAAATATAACCCAGCCTTCTTTCTATAAATCTATACATATATTGCACATTCTAATGTATAATTTGATTCTTTTAATGAAGTATAAACATTTTCTCAAATCATTTAAATATTCTAATATATGCTTTTTAATGGAAGAATGATATTTCATTATATGGATGTACCATGTATTTTTTTAAAAATTTATATTGGAGTATAGCTGCTTTACAATGCTATGTTAGTTTCTGCTGTACAGCAAAGTGAGTCAGTATACAGTATGTATACGTATACATATATCCCCTCTTTTTTGGATTTCCTTCCCATTTACGTCACCACAGAGCACTGAGTAGAGTTCCTTGTGCTATACAGTAGGTTCTCATTAGTTAACTATTTTATACATAGTAGTGTATATATGTCAATCCCAATCTCCCAGCTCATCCCACCCCCACTTCCCCCCTTGGTATCCATATGTTTGTTCTCTACATCTGTGTCTCTATTTCTGCTTTGCAAATAAGTTCATCTGTACCATTTTTCTAGATTCCACATATAAGCGATATTATACGGTATCATATAGAGTGACTCTGACTAACTTCACTCTGTATGACAGTCTTTAGCACCATAATATATTAATCCAATATTCTATTAGTAGAAATTGAGACTTTTTCCATTTTTTTCCTACCATAAACACTGCTGTGATAACCAATCTTACACTAAATATTTTTAACCCATCTCTGATTGTTTCCTTGGGATAAATTCCTGAAAGTATATTGTTAGGTTAAATGGTACTATGGATCAAACTGTATTTCCCTAAAAGTTCATATGTTGAAGTCCCAACCCCCAATATTACTGTGTTTGGAGACAGGGCTTTTAGGAAGTACTTAAGGTGGAATGGGGTCATAGGGCTAGGACACCAATCTGATAGGATTGGTGGCTTTGTTAGAAGAGGAAGAGTGAGATCTTTTTCTCTCTCTTCTGTAAGAACACAGAGAGAGGGGAGTCATCTACAAGCTAGGAAAAGAGTCATCCTCAAAGCCCAACCACACTGGCGCCCAGACTTCTAGTCTCCAGAACTGTTAGAACATAAATTTCTGTTGTTTAACCCACCTAGTCTATGGTATTTTGTTATGGTAGCCTGAGCTAAGACAAATGAGATGACACTTTCAGGCATTTGATACATATCACAAAACTGCTTCTTAAGAAAGCACTTACCAGCTTATACTCTGACCCACAGTGTATGAAATTATTAATTTCCCTCTAACCTCATCAACTGTGGTCTTTATCATGTGTTATAATCATTTTCAATTTTATATATAAAAGGGTATTTCATTGTTTCAATTTATTAATTTCTATGTTGTAAAATGGCACAATCTTGCTGGTTACATGGGGTCTTTCCACGGGCCATAAAACTCACGGAGTTTAACTCATGAAGAACATGTAACTGTGAGATCTATTTATGAAGTGCCCCAACATGTCACCTATAAAATTTGTAAACATATGGTCCAATGTCATTCATTTACTTACTCAACAAATATTTATCGAGTACTGGCCAGGTCCTGGGGATACAATATAAGCACAACAGAAATGACTCCTTCCCTAATAGAATTTATAATAGGGAAAGGCATAAAAAAGAAAAATTAGAGAGTAAGTGTACATTACATTTAAGAAGGGCAAAAGTACAAAGCTCTGATGTAGTTTGAATTTCAGGTAAGGATTCAGTTTGGGAATATTAAAGCTGAGATGCAGTGGATGAGCAGCAGTTAACCAGGGGGCACTTGAAGCAGAGGGGTTAGGGAGAGAGTCCCAGGAGGTTCTCCTTTGAGATGTCCAAATGTTTTTCTCAAAATGCAAGTTTTATCATGTGATTTCTGCTCCTATTATAGTAGACTGATGTGATACTCCAAAAGTCCCTCTTCACTACAAAACTCCTAAACACTGAATAAATTATAGCAAATACAGTTAAATGTTATGTTGTACTTATAAGAAAGTAAAAAATTCTCCCAAGAGCAGGAAAATAAAAATGAATTAGGAGCTGAAATCAAAGTAGGGGTGCATGTGAACACCAGGGCTGCCTTAAGGGCAAATGTCGGTTCCAAGGAGGTTCTGTAGCTGTGCTCTTCAAGGGAATGCACCACGGGCTCAGAGACCTAATCTGTATGGGCAGCTAAACTTGAGATGCGTGCAAAAAATGGGACGCTTGAATGGGCTATACTATCAGTGAAAGGATGGGCTAGAAAATCAATATCCTTGCAAAGGAGAACAAACAAGGAAATCTGTCTGTACAACATCTATAGACTGAGTGAAAAGGGTCTTTCTTGAGAATATGCACTACTTGCCTGACCTCATTAAACTGGGTACCACTTGTGCAATCGAGGAACCTCCAAGAGGGAAAATAAAACAGCTCCAGTAGCACCTCCTATCACCAAGTAAAAGCAAGAGCAAATCCTTTTGGGAAGCAAGCATTCTCAACCCTGGCCTTGTAGAATTTCCACAGATTAATCCAAGTATACGTGCTTACTACAAAAATTGCTAGCAGAATAAGCAAATGGTTGACCATGGCAAAAACATCAGCAGAAACAATGGATCTATATAAACACCTAGAAATTTTAGTTATTGCAATGATCAGAATACAAAATAACTAATTATAAAAGGTCTAAGGAAACAGAAAAGGAAATAAAAGCCAAGAAAGCAATGAGAGCTACTCAGAAATTACCAAATGGATTTAAAAAAGAGCCTAAGAGAATTTCTAGGACTAAAACAATTTAATAATTGAAATTAACAATTCAATGAGTAGGTTAAAAAGCAGGTGTCATAGCTGAAGAGAGAAATGTGGAAGTAGAGCAAGGGCCAGCAAATGATAGTCTACCACCTGTCTTTGTGAATCAAATTGTATTAGAAAACAAGCCACACTCATTCATTTACATACTGCCCATTCGGCTGCTTTTGCTATACAGTAAGAGTCAAGTAGTTGTGACAGACCATATAGCCCACAAAGTACAAAATATTTATTATGTTTACTGTCTAGCCCTTTACAGAAAAAGTCTGCTGAGTCCTGAAGTAGAAGACAGAACTAAAAATATTATATAGAATGCAGCTGGAGAAATAAGTAGATAGGCTATGTTTTAGAGACATTAAGAGATATAGAAGATAAAATGCCTAATATATGGGTAATTGGAGTTTGAGAGAGCAAGATTGGAGGAGAGACAATATTTAAAGAGATTACAATATTCCAGAACTGATGACAAACATGGATCTTCATATCCCAATCAAGGTAAATTCAAAGAAATTTGCACTTACCCAATATCAGCGCACATCAATCAGAAAGCCACAAAATTCCCAAACAGAATTATTTAAAAAGAAATTCACACTGAGCAGTGAATCCACAAAAGAACAAAATAATCCTAAAACTATTAAATCAAATCTCCCTCAAAAGAATGGCAATGAAGCCTTCTTAACCCAGGAAGTCAGAAGAAAATGGAGTACTATCTGCAAAGTTCTGAGAGAAAATAACTGTCAGCATAGAATGTATAACAAGCAAAATTTTCTTTCAAAAATGTGAATGAAACAAAGAAATTCCAAAATTCATTATCTATAGGTATTCCACTGTATGAAATTCCAAAGAATATACTTTAGGAAAAAAGTAATTTCTAAATTGAAGCAAGTATTGTGTATAAGATAATAAAAATAATGTCTAATGTGTAAGATTAGAAAACAAATAAGGATACAGTTAAAATACCAGATAACATAAGCATGTAAGCCAGGAAGCGGGTGACTGGAGGGAAATGTTCTAAGGTCTCTGCACTTGGCAGAAGGAGGGGAAAGTTTGCTGATTAGCATAAGATTTAAAATTTCAGTCACATACATGATAAAATCTTCAAAAGGTGAAAAATGTAAATGAGGAGAAAAAAAGAAAATACATTGGGTGAAACAAAAAGGAGGCAAGAAAGAAACAAAAAGCTTAGAGACATAAGCCAAAAAGAGTCCAAAATAAAATGGTAGAAATGAATTTACTTATATCAATACACATGATAATTGTAAATGGACTAAACTAATTAAAAAACAGAAATTGTTATATTGGATAATTAAATCAGAATCTAGTGTGCTATTTATTTATTTTTTAAACATCTTTATTGGGGTACAATTGCTTTACAATGGTGTGTTAGTTTCTGCTTTATAACAAAGTGAATCAGTTATACATATACACATGTTCTCATATCTCTTCCTTCTTGCCTCTCCCTCCCTCCCACCCTCCCTATCCCACCCCTCCAGGCGGTCACAAAGCACTGAGCTGATCTCCCTGTGCTATGCGGCTGCGGCTGCTTCCCACTAGCTATCTACCTTATGTTTGGTAGTGTATATATGTCCATGCCTCTCTCTAGTTTTGTCACAGCTCACCCTTCTAGTATGCTATTTATAAGACACAAGAATACAGAAAGATTAAAAGTAAGAATAAACATATATCAGACAAATGCCAAAAGAAGGCTACGCTAATAACCATCTAAATAAACTTTAATGTAAAATGCATTATTAATTATGAAAAGGGTCACTAAATCATAATAATAATTTCCATTCACCAGGAATATTTAATAATTTTTAAACTTGAATACATCTAAGAAACAGTCTCAAAAGCAAAAATTTGCAGAAGTAGAGGAAGAAAACACCACTGCAGTGGCAGCTTTCCATTCACCTTGGTCATAACCCCACAGATCAAGCAGACAAAAAACCAGTAAGAGTTTAGAAGATTTGAACCACAAAACTCCTGCTTGCCCTACCAAGCTACAGAATGTACATATTTTTTCAAATGATATGAAACATTTACAATATTTAACACATAACTGGACATAAAGAAGTCTCAAGTTATGAAGAATCAGTATCATACAGATTACATTCTCTGAACACAAAGAAATTAAGTTAGAAATCAATTTTCAAGAATATAACCAAAAAAAATTCACTTTCCTAGAAATTCTAAAATATACTTATAAACAATCCTGTGTCTAAGAAGAAATTATAATGGAAAGTTAGAATTACTTAGAGTGACTTTGAATCAAATACACTATCAAAATGCATATATGTAGCAAAAGCAGTACTTAGTGGAAATTTAACCTTAAATACTTATTTTAGAAAAGAAGAAAAGATGACTAGTAATGAGTTAAACAGCTAATTTAGGACGGTAGAAAAAATAATCCAAGAAAGTAGAAGGATGGAATAATAAAATCAAAGACAAAGTGTAATGAAACGGTTGACTACAAAAGGGGGCACACAGGGGAACTTTTAGGGTGAAAGAACTAGCACTAGGGTGGTGAATATATGACTCTATGCATTTGTCCAAACCCACAGAACTATAAGAACTGTGTAGCAAACAGAGTGAACTTTACTGTATACAAGCTTAAAGAAGAAAAAAAAATTTCTGTATCAACTAGGACGCTGAGGGATCCCAGGATGGAATGCATATTGTGCGTGGCTCTAACTGTATTGTATGACATAACCTCATTAAATAGAGTGGGGGGAAAAAAGAAGGTGTCATATTGAACTTTGGAAAACATTTTTTTTTTTTTTTTTTTTGCGGTACGCACGCCTCTCACTGTTGTGGCCTCTCCCATTGCGGAGCACAGGCTCCGGACGCGCAGGCTCAGCGGCCATGGCTCACGGGCCCAGCCGCTCCGCGGCATGTGGGATCTTCCCAGACGGGGGCACGAACCCGTGTCCCCTGCATCGGCAGGGGGACTCTCAACCACTGCGCCATCAGGGAAGCCCAGAAAACATTTTTGATTGGAAACTCTAAGGCCAATAACTAAAGGCCCTGTACACAGTGTACTCTAGTTGGCAAATTCTGAAACTGCTTTACATGTATACTGGGGTTGAACAAATAAGTAAATGGATGGGATGGTGGAAGCCAGATTTCTCACTGTTCAAGAGAGAAGTTAAAAATAAGCAAGAGAGGGTGGCTAATATGAGCTTTGTGGTATTGGACTAGAGGCGGAGACAGCAGTATGAACTCATGGGTTAGTATACATACACACATACATATCACCTAGCTGTGTCCACTCAGAGGGCCTGGAAGCAATGGCATCCCAATAGCAATGAGCATATCCATCATCCTGATCTTGGTTTCTATATACCATTCTCTAAGAAAAGGTATCAGGGATCTTTGGAGAAATGGCTGATTCTAGGGCTGAGGCAGGGAAAAAACAATATGAACTACAAGCATGTTTTAGTACCAGAGAGTAAGAAAGTGCTCAAAAAAAAAAACACCAAAGGGAGTCTGTCAAAAGAGCTCTCAACGGCTAAAGCTGGAACAATTTGAGCAACAAAACAAAGAAGTATTGGATTATAACCCAAAGTATAAAGTAACTATACATGAATCCATATTGATATAAACAAGTGGTTGACTAAATACACAGGGGACAAGAGACGAACCTTCACTGCAGAAGAATTCCAATTTACTATATGTAGCTAGTCCTCCCTCCAGGAAGTAGGGTTTAATTCCCCTCTCTTCTTGAGTATGAGTTGGACTTAGTGACCTACATCCAAAAAATAGCACTGGAGACAGCAAAACAATATCTTTACAGTGGAGAAAGCTGGCAAACACTACCTTAACTAAGTGATCAAGGTTACCATGACCAGCTGTGTCTTGTAGATACCACGTGCGAAACCCAAACTGAGGGACCTTTGACAAAATATTTGGCCAGTACTCCTCTAAACTGTCAAGGTCATGAAAAACAAGGATGAGAGACTGAGAAACTGCCACAGATCAGAAGAGACTTGAGGACTGAATGTAATGCGGTATCCTGAGTTGGACCTTGGAAAAGAAAAAAGGACATTAAAAAAAAAGAAACAACAACAACAAAATACCCCAATGGACTGGTAAAATCCAAATAAGCCCTCGTGGTTAGTTAAGAGTAATGTGCTGGGCTTCCCTGGAGGCGCAGTGGTTGAGAGTCCGCCTGCTAATGCAGGGGACACAGGTTTGAGCCCTGGTCTGGGAGGATCTCACATGCTGCGGAGTGGCTGGGCCCGTGAGCCACAACTACTGAGCCTGCACATCTGGAGCCTGTGCTCCGCAACAAGAGAGGCCACGATAGTGAGAGGCCCGCGCACCGCGATGAAGAGTGGCCCCCCACCGCTTGCCACAACTGGAGAAAGCCCTCGCACAGAAATGAAGACCAAACACAGCCAAAAAAAGAAAAAGTAATGTGCTAATATTGGTCTTCTAGTTTTGACAAATGTGCTGTAGGAATGTATGATATTATTATGTATGTAACATTAGACTAAACTGAAATACAGAGACTCTCTGTACCATCTTTGTAATTTTTCTGTATTATCTAAAATTATTCTAAAATCAAAAAGTTTATTTTTTTCAAAAAATTAATGAAATGGAAAACACAGAAGCAATAGAGTTCAACAAAGCCAAAAACTGCTTCTTTGGAAAGACCAATAAATTTCGCAAACTTCTGATAAGATGGATTGACGGGAAAGAGAGAGAGAAGGTAAAAATGAACACTATTAGAATGTAAAGGGAAGACATTTATAGGCAGGAAAAAAAGTATGAAAAGAACAATTTGAATAACTTAATATCAATGCATCTGAAAACTTTGCTGAAATGCACTATTTCCCAGAAAATCATAACCTGACAAAATTCACTCAGGAAATAAATGGAAAACCTGATAGTTCTTTAACTATAAAATAAACTGATGCAGTGGTTAAAAATCTTTTCACAAATAGGTCCCTAAGGCCAGATGGTTTTGTTTTCCTATTTTTTGATGTAACTTTTATTTTTTGGAATAGGAAAAATATTTCTTTATTTATATTGATGTATTTATATTGATACATCAATATATACATCATTGATGTATGCATATGCATCAATAATACATAATATACATCAATATATTGATGTATAGTTCCAGGTGTACAATATAGTGGTTTGATGTTTTTTTTTTTTTTTTTTTGCGGTACGCGGGCCTCTCACTGTTGTGGCCTCTCCCGCCGCGGAGCACAGGCTCCGGACGCGCAGGCTCAGCGGCCATGGCTCACGGGCCCAGCCGCTCCGCGGCATGTGGGATCCTCCCAGACCGGGGCTGGAACCCGCGTCCCCTGCATCGGCAGGCGGACTCTCAACCACTGCGCCACCAGGGAAGCCCCTGATTTGATGTTTTTATGGATAATACTCCATTTAAAGTTATTGTAAAATATTGGCTATATTCTTGCTGTTATACGTTATATACTTATATCTTGTTTATTTTATACCTAGTGGTTTGTACCTCTCCCAGATGGTTTTAAAAATGGGTTACTGATAGACCTTTCAAATCTCGAACAGAACAAGTGGGAAAGCTCCCCAACTCATTTTATATGGCTACAACACCTTGGATACCAAATCCTGACAAAAACAGTATGAGAAGGGAAAATAATAGGCCAATCTTGTGCCTGTTTAGATCAACACAGATCTAAAAGTACCAAACTGAGTGGCAACAGTAATGGTAAATGGTTCAGATGTATATATACAGCTTTTGGGTTTTGTTTGATTGTTTTTATGCAACAGCATCACATACTGTGTTCTTTAAAAATTGTAGTATGTTGGAAAACTACATGGAGATCCAATGCAAGACCCCAAACTCCTTTCCACACTTTAGATGCTAAGAGGCTTTAAAGGTCCCAAGCTTCAGAAAAGCTGTACCAGAAAAGTAGCTCTTGCTTCTGTTCATTGTTAACTTGATCTATATTCAAAGTCATACTGAAAAAATCCCTTTGCTTTATCTCTTCCTCAGTGATTTACCTTCAGTAGGCTCTTTCGTGCATTGTTTCAGAAAAAACCAGGAGTTGTTTGCTGTGCATGAATGGTGTGGAGGGAAAAGAGAGAAAATTGACTAGGTGACCTTAGTAACCGTTCCCCCCAACTTGCAGCCTGGCAACTTCCTTACTCTGGATGATGGGATACCTGGCTCCTGCTTCTGGCTGTGTCTATGCTGCTGCCCCATTAGGCCCACAATGCTTTCCAGCAACACGAGGGGCTGGGACGGAAGGGGGGTGATCCCAGAACCTCCCCATGGCTCCTTCTAATGCTTATGGGTGGTAGTTGGAGTGAGGCACCTATTCAATGCTTTTCCAGTCTCACCTTCCTGCTGAGGCTGGTGTAAACTGTGCTGCAGTAACACCACTCTCAAGTTCACCTTTGCACTGTCAGTCTTTTACAGAGCAATTCCCCAAAGCTTATTTAACTACCATACCATATGTAAAATGTCACTGCTTGATATTTACGTGATATTTTTATCATTTACAAAGTGCTTACATAGTCGTATTTGACCTATTCAGGAACCTCATCAGGTAGGCAGCATCGATGATATTACTCACAAGAAACAGGTTGGGAAACTGAGGCTCAGGACCAACTGCTCCAAATGAAATAGCTCAAAAGTGGGGGAATCTCGGCAGGAAGACAGTTGTGCTGACTCCTAGCTCCGTGCTATTTCCAACTTAGTCAGTCTCTACCCACATCGCTCACTTTCTGTTTTTGCCTTATTTTAAAGAGCATAATTACCTTTAGTATTGAATTCCAGCTTGACTAGGGGTAGATATTTCTGTTTGAAAGTTTGATTGAGGCGGATTTGGGTTGTACTATAGTTTCTGATAGAATCAAAAACGGTTCCTCAGTGTATATTTAAAAGGCCCTCATTGGTAACTTATCTCTTCCACCTCTGCACACATATCACCTGGGATAAAATCTGTCAGGCTAGCCACACCGTGTAAATTTCACCTTGCGATGACATTGGATCTGGTTGCTCCCCTGTGCCAGAAGTGAGTCTCTAGATTCACAATGGGTGTGATACCTAGACTTAATTTCTCTAAGTCATTTATCAAAGACTAGAATTAAGAACTGGTAATGAAAATTCTGGATGAGCCTATTTGATGCAGTCTTCTATGATGTGACTCAAAATATGCAACCCTGTCTCCAAAATGAGAGGCAGGAAGTTGAGGCATGATTTCTGAAGTGATAGGTATGATTTCTGAAGTGATAGGAAATGTTATGATCTCTGAAGACGGAGGTATCGTGATATGATGATTTGACTGATTCCCGTGAAGGTTGCCTATTACCCTGTGATATGATCTGGAATCCACAGAAAGTAGGGATTACTTTCCATATAAATTATAGTCACGTTGTACTCCCTGTACCCTGTACTCGAAAGCTCGCACAGCTGAGCTGGTCTTTGCCGGGTGTGTAGCAGCTCTAGGATGGCCCTGCTAGACCGTACAAGAGTCAGCGACTCCACTGCATCCCTTACATTAAACAGTGACATAAAAGCCATTTTGTGTTGCTGCTTTAGTTTCTCCACCATCAGCCTGACTCACAAAACCAAGATGTCTAACCATGTACATCAACCTGGAACTTTGCCCTACAGGTATCATCTCCGAAAGTCTCTTTTCTCCTCGCTGACAGACCTGAGCTGCGCTAACGCTGAGTGCGGGGCTGTGTTCTTCACGGCCGGCCGTGGCTAGCATCCTGCACGAGTGGGTCGGTTTCTGTCCTTGACTCACTTTTCTCTTTCTTCCTTGGTCTTAGTACCAGCCAGACCTTTTCTGTTTAACTCTATTCTTTTACTCCTGAAACACTCAGAGTGCTATTCAGAGACGCTGTGTCTGCAGGGAAGGCACACGCCTAAGTGCGCTCAGCGCCATGTGACACGATGGGCTCCTGGAAACGGTTCAGATCCAGACAGCACTGCTGTCCTTCGTGTCCATCCATAACAAAAGGCAGTCTTCTTTTCTTTTGAATTTTTGACAGAGGCGGTTCAGGTAATGAGCAAAACAACTCTTTGAGTGTGTGTCTTGACAGATGGAAAGATGATCTTAACAAGAGAATACGGCAAACACTGTAGAAAAGTCAGACTTGACATTGACAGTATTTTTAACGGAAGGCTGTATAAATATCAGATGCCACAGACAGGGATGAGAGAAGCTTATTTTCACAGAGGGAGGTTGCTAAAACCCAGAGTGTTCTATTAGCAAAGAAATTAAGAATATAATTATTTACACGCTGAAATATTTCCACTGAGCAACTACCTATTTTTCACGTTTTTTCTCCTCTTACAATTTACATGCTTGCAGCTGGCTGACAAAGGGAAACATACTAGAATAATGACTAATCAATACTGATAGAGTATTTTATAATTATCCAGGACCTTCACCTTAATATTTCCCCTTTTCCATATAAGAATGCCCATTTCAGAAATGTTAAGTGATTTGCCCACCATGGGTCAGCTTGCAAATTTCAGAGGCAAGATGCAAGTAGAGATCTTTTGCCTCTTTTAATTCTTTCATTGAGACAGCACGACGTCTCTGAGTGACATCTGTTAGACTCTAAACATTATAGGAAACATTATGCCTTTTGGGTTATCTTGGAATATTTCTACCCTAACTGAGGTTCAAATTTCCCTAAAACCTATACTCCTTCCTTTCTTTTTTTCTTAAGTTACATATGACCTAAATGCTGAATCAGAGACTGACTCAAATTTCTATTCTAAAGCACCACCCAGATACCTTCACAGGCATATATTTTAACCTGGAAAATGAATTTAATGTGTAATATTAAGTATAATATATGCACAAACGTATAAACATACCTTACATTGTATTTTACAGTGTACCATCATAAGGAAAACAATAGTTTACAGAATAGAAGTAACTATGGCAACCCACAGGTTCAAATCAGGCTGCCTCCCAGGTGGTGGCAGCAGCTCCCAATGGCCTCAGTAACTTTCCATTAAAATGTGTCTCAAACACATACATTTTGGGGGCACATAAGCTGAATTTTCCACTTAATGTTCTCAATTTAATTTTACCTTTCTGTGTTAATGACTAAAATAATCTGATCATACAGGGCTCTCTGGGTTTGTCTGTTCCACTGTAACCTTCTTACCCTCTTGCATTTCAGAGTGCTGCCTAACACTGGGGGGCCAAGCTTTTGATATCCATTGGTCAGGAGGAATTAAGACAGTGCCCGGAGAGATAAGAGACAGTTTCTACTATTGTACAACAGCCCCTCACTTTGACTATCAAAGGTTAGCCATCTGGTTATTCTCACGGTCCCCTGCTTGCCCTGCCATCTCACCCAACAGCCCCCCACCCCCACCCCGACAAAGTATGCTGAGTGTGGAGGGTTTACCTTGGGGTAATAGGAAAAGTGACTAAACTCTGTAACATTCCCCTAATTTCCAAGTAAGGCTGAGTTCCATAATGAGGTAAAAGTCTGAAGAGATTCTGAGATTAGGATCGGTCTTATTTTATTGTAGGATGAGAAAAGGCAGCAGTGGGGACTTCAGCAAGTACTTATTCTACACCCACAATATGCAAGGCACTGTGTTAAGGTTTACAGAGGATGATAGGGGAATGAGAAGTAGTTTTTGCTTTTAAAATATGATCTAGTGCAGTAGAAGCAGGCGTGCACGTGTGCGAGTGTGTGTGTGCATGCAAGTATACATGATAAAGTTTATAACTACAGGTAAAAGGTTTGTAGTGTTTGCTTGAGTTAACAGAGGTCTTCTTAGAGGAATTTTGTGATATCTGACTGTTTAAAAACTTGAAAGAAGAAACCTTACAGGGAGGATAAACAGGTTGTCTGGGGGTAAAGATTATGTAGCGAAGAATACCGGGACTTCAAACGAGGTAGACAGAACATGATGATATTGGAAAAACCCAATGCTTGTCATTTATTTTTAATTTGTTAATGAAACGAGAATCACCGAAGGCTTTTGCAAAGGAGTATGGTAAAAGTTAGCCTGTAATTTTGAAGGTGATTGCTAGACTAATGTGGGGAGGAAAAAGCAGTAGAGAGATGAATAAAGGTAGATAAGCAAGAAAGAATAAAGGCCAGAATTAGGGTAGACACAACGGAAATGCTAAAAGACAAATCTGAGGAGTACTGTAAAGACAGAATATTGACACTGGCAACAAAATGGGTCTAGGAGGTAAAAGGGAAAGATAAATGAAAGATGAATGGCCATTACTGGAAGTGATATTAATACAAATAACAAAGTCATTCATTCATTCATCAAGTATTTACTGAACACTTACTTTGTGCCTGAGTGTTACTTCTTGTCAGGCACTCTGCTAGGAGCTCAGAGAGGTACAGGAGCGGGTTTCATGAGATGATGGATTTAGTTTTAAATGTGGAGAGTTTAAGGCATCAGCAGAAGATTCAAGCTGCCAGTTGTAGACAGAGATCTGTAGCTTAGGAGAATAATTGGGTTGGAATTATCTGTATAAAGAGAGGTCATACTTGAAGCTGTGGAAAGTGGCAAGATCACCAACACAGAATTTTTCACTGAAGTAGAAAAAAATTCTCAGAAGAGAGCAAGTTCAAGAACAGACGTGAGAAAATGCCACACTTGGGGTCTGGAAAAACACGAACTATGAGCAAAGAGACGGCCAAAAAAAAAGAAGATGATAGAATAAAATAAAAAGAGGAGCGCTGAGACAGCTGCATCAGGGAAAATGAGAAGCATTTACAGAAGCACGGGGACTTGGATATTCCACAGCGTCAACTCTCCCATGACAGTAAGGAGGGTGGAGCTGGAGAAGGCAATCCATTTCAAGCAGCCTCACCGGCAAGTGCGGAGCTGGGGGCCGAACGGGGGAAACGGTGAGAGGAGTTTGGTGGGGAGGAGAAAGAGAACCATGGAGAGGTAGCTTGACGGGACAATAGTACTTAAGACTATGTAAACTATCCCTTCACATTTTTTTGACCACTCACAAGCCAGGCTCTGTTCTAAGTGCTTGATACACACGAATGCGTTTAAATCCTATCACAACTTATGATTTGAGAGAGATACTATCTTATGTCTTTCTTAAAGATGGAGAAATAGAGACAGAACTCGATGCAGAAACTTGCCCTACCTCACCTAGTTAGCAAGTATTACCACTCTGTTATCTTGTGCGGCTAGATGAAGCTTAGGCTTGTGGGAAGAAAAGAAATATAAAGAGAGGGAGATGGAATAACGGGGGAGGCAAGGTACACCCGTTACATATAAAGGGCATGTCCTTTATGGGAGGAGCCCCACCTAGCGAAGGTTCCCTGGAACAAGATGGGGAGGAGAGAGGGAGCAAGGTGAAGAGATTTTTAAGGTCAGAGATGCATCGTTGCGGGGGCCTGCATTAGGTGATATTTTGCCCTTTTGGTAAAACAAGAGGTGAGGTCACTGGCTTAGAGTGCTAAAAGGGGATACTTGTTCCTCAAGCGTGGATTAGGGAAGGGGCTGGGAGGAGACTCTACATAAACCCAGTATTTATCTCGCTTTATTGATGAACACTTGTTCCACAGCGGAAAAGCAAGGATCATTAGGTATACACAAACCTGTCAACAAACCCTTCCCAGACATCCACATGCATTACAACAGAAATACAGATGACACTTAAGCTGGGCAGACCCTAATACTAGGTGGTACATAAGAACTAAAAGGCGACTTCTAATCTCATAGATTCTCTCTCTCTCTCTGTTTCAAGTGGCTTTAATGGCAAAAAGAAACATAAAGTGCAGCCCACCTAAATCACCGGCATATTGATGTACATTTTTCCTTTGTGGGTTTTTTTCTTCCACTTGCAAGAAGCGTTTGCTATTTAAAATCTGTAACTAGGTGATAATAGCATTTTTCTCTCTTCCCAAGTCACCCCTCCACATTTCACTTGTGTTTGCAAGTAAAAATACCTGTTGCCATGCACATGAGAGGCGCAGAACGCAAAGCTGTAATGAAGCAGGGTTGGGTCAATGACAGCACCGTTTTCTGAATGCTCCATCAGTTCTGTAAGGTAGCAGAGGTGTCTGTAACAGCCCCTCACGCCATAACGGGCACAGTACTCATCCAGCACAAAGACTTGGCCAGGGCTAAACCACCCCTGCAAAAGGAAGAACAGAAATATATATATATATATATATATATTTTTTTTTTTTTCTTTACCAGGATTTGCTTTTCTGTAGGCACTCTTAGGCATTATAAGCAGAAGCTGCGTTACAGTGTCTTTTGACAATATTTTAAAAATTAGTAGTATGTTTCCTATTGTTTTCTAAAGAGCGAATGTCATCAATTTTGGAACTGATCTGGGCCACTGACAACGTGAAAGCATCCTGTCTTTATTGCCACAGTGAGGCATGGGCAACCTGTTCTCCTCCACTGTCACTCACAATTAGTCAAATTTATTCACAGCTTCTAAACTGTCAGTCACAAAGAATGACATTACAAAAAACTTCAATCTCTATATGAATCAATTAAAAAGAGAATGGTAAAGCAGACCTGATAACTGAAATTGCCTAGTTTCCAAAAGCATTTTATAAAGTGAACTAAGAGAATTTCAGTAAGTCTAGCAGTGGTAAACATGTACTACTTGGGTATTTAAATATTTGGGATATTGTTCTCATTCTATTGTCTTTCTATGACCAATACAACAAAGTTAATGTTTTACAGCAGTAGTTTCTGGTTCTCTTGAAATGAGATGTTAGGATGGGTGTGTATGCTTGGCTAACAAGAGAGGGCCAGGTTAGGTAGAGCTGGTTTATAAAATATTTCAGTGGATTATATGGATTAATTTCAGATAAAAAAGAGAAAGAAGGGGGAATGGAGAGTTTTCAAAGGGGGCAGCATAATTGTGCAAGAGAAGGAAAAGAATAGTGAGAAATACAGAAAGATGAGACTGCAATAAAAAATAACTAAAAAGGAAGAGGAGAAAAAAGAAAACCAGAATACTACTTACTGTGGTGATAGTATAGGCACTGTACCAGACATACTATGTATATATTTAATATTTAGAACCATCACGCATAGTAGTTACTATGAGTCCATGTTACAGATACAGAAACTAAAGTTCAGAGGTAATCAGTGAATTGCTCAAGACGACAGTGCAAATCCACTGCTGAGCCATGATTTACATCCAGGGTCATCTTGCGCTCAAACACTCTTTCCAATCACACCTACCCTCTAGGTGCAGTTGAAGACACACTGTAGTGTTCTCCTCACACTTCATATGGCACGTGAGGTCATCCACATAATGAAAACGACTTCTGACAGTTCAGGAACTAACCCCACAGAGTGGAACCCAAGAGGAAAGTGTTCTTACTGATGATCAGTCTATGTGTGCTTGTCCACAGAAAGATACATTAGGGTTTTGTGATGACTTGTTTTACTCTCCATGTAATTGTAAAGTTTGGGCTGGATTGGGTTTAAGCTACACAATTACTTGTTGAATAATAGGTACTTAAAAAAGAGTCTACAAATGAATTAATGAACCATCAGCATGATCATGGCAATAAATTGTTTAATTTCTTCCTGTCTACTGAAACATCTCTGATGAGCTGACAGCACATCCTGTCTAAAATCTTATTTTAAAGAGAGTGTAACTTTACTGCATGCAGCTACCATGCTCAGTAGCCAACAGACTAAGTGGTGATAGAAATAGGTATATTCCAGCTGGAGAAATTCCAGAGGAACTGCCATGAACAAAAATCCTTGGATTTAAAGGTACATACGATTTTTAGGCTATAGTTTAATGCCCACATTCTAAGGAGTCAAGCATTCCTTCTAAATGTAAATTATACTTTGTATCCCGAATTTTGGCTGGTTTAAACACAAAGTAGCAGTTTAGCTACTCGACTTAATGCCTTTTTATTTTTTTAAAGGAAATTCAAATTATCTTTGGAGCGTTAGATGAAACTAAAGCTTTCCTCTGTTACATACAGCCCCTGTCATCGTATTATTTATTGCACTGTTCCTTTTCCCTGTCGCTTAGATTGTCTTTCTAGGAACAAAAGAGAGACATGAACAGTATCACCATTAGGTGAGCAGAATTTAAACCTTAAAATATCTGTACAGGTGTTAGTAAATTCTATCACAGAGGTTTTCTATCTTTAGTAAAGCCTTCTATTTTCATTGCACCTTCTCTGGAGGGACTGAGAAACCACAGTTCAGAGTCTGTTCGAGTCCATTCTCCTGTCTATTGAGTGGCACAGCAGTGGTCCTCAAGTGTATAATTTTCAAATTGGGAAGCAATCGATTGGAATCCTTTATCCCTAACTCCAACTATAGTCATTAAATGAGTCAGGGATAATAAAAGGCTGCTTCATAACAAGTATTTCTCACTTTTAAAAATCTTTCACTCTAACCTATAGGGGACGAGATAGACAGATTTGTACTAACCAAGCAAGAATAGGAATCGTTCAGTCTGTGATCCAAAGTCTGCCTCTGGAGTATTCTAAAAAGGAAGGCGTGGTCAAGCTTGCAGGGATTCGCAGAAATAAACTCATCCATACCATGTTTCTGAAAACGGTCTGCATCTGTAAATTCAGAAAGGCATGTACATTTATTTTTGTGGTTTAATAACAGGCAAATGCAGTTTTTGAACAACACAAAATGTATGTCTCATGATAACAGATGACTACTTTCCATTACATAAAATATGATGCCACAAATTCAGCATATAACCATAAAATGCAACATTTTTTGGAGCCTAAATAAAAATGACAGGGAAAAATCTGCCAATCATTTGGAATGAGGAAATTCTATTCACATTCAAAGCCACTTCAAATATCCATCACAGAAATCATCTTTTTTCCCCCTAATTTAAGAAAACTTGATGCATTTGAAGTATACATTTACTGAAGGAACTGCCTGGAAAAGAACCCAGGCCTATTTATAAAAAAAAAAACCGACAACGATGGCTAGAAGTCTGCTTTCCAAATGGCAAACTAGGGCAGAAATGAACATACTAGCTTCAGCTGGATCACTTCCAGTCTTTTTTTTGTAGGAAGCTTTTAATGGGACCAACTTTAATGTAGAAATGGCAATGAATGCTCTCAGGCTTCAAGTTTAAGAGACATGAAAAAGGGAGCATCACGTTTGTGCAAATATGCAGACAAAGCATAACGTCCCAAATGGCACTTCAATCAAAGGCCCAAATTTATTGTTCTTTACAGATTGCATCTTTCAACGCCTATAGACCCTGCGGGTTTATCAAAAGGCAAGCTTTTATGATTGCTTTCATTAATGGTATGTTTTGTCAACGTCTTCAATGTGAGTTATTTACTAAGGAGAGAGAGAGAGCGCCACACATCACCCGAAAGGAGTGCTGGGGTGTTACTACATTAGCTCTGTTAGAGATGTCGCGCATATTGGGCAAGCAATCAGTTATCAAGATAAAAGTGGGCTCTCCTCACAGTGGTAGAGCTGAGGCTCCATTGTTCCTTAAAATTCACGGATAGATCTCATTACTGGTCATCACAAGAAGCAGAGCCCTAAATGTAAGCTAAATGCAGTTTTTAAAAACCTATATGGTCCAACCCTAAAACTGCAAAGGAAAGGAGACAAAAGCTTATTGATTAAACCCAATTATAGAGTCAGGCTCATAATAAAACTCAATATTGATCTGTGGACATGATGCTAACATAATCAGTCACATTTAGATATTTAGCCCAGATCATATTGATCCATGTCAAGTTCAACTTTCAGCCATATTTGTGGACGGAAGAACTATATAATTCAAGCTGAAGGGTCTTCAGAATCACATGGAAAAAGAAAAGATACACAAACTAATTTATATCTCACATCAGTGACAGATATCAAGAGGTGAATGCAGCAAGCAAGGAATGAATGGCCATTCATCAATGATGTAAGGGATACAGTTATGGTCCATGAAGAAAGTAGCGTATGTCTTCTTTTGCATTTAGTAATTACTTATCTGAATGATTAAATACATTACATGTGGTAATTAGTGTTAGTTGCATGAACACTAAGCTAAACTGCTTTTCCTGAACTGAGAAATGAGATAATCCAACTTCTCCTGTATTTTATTCTTATGTCTGATAGTCTTTTAATATAAAGTTAAGTATATGATAATGTGAAATAATATCAAATGTGGAGGAAGAATATTGAAAAATGCAAGGCATACATATTATAAAATCAGAAGATTTTGTATTTTAAAGAATTTATCTTAGAATCTTCATCTCTTCATTTGAGTAAAAAAATCTTTTAGTATCACCTTTATGAAATTAAATTACTAGTTTTATAAAACATCTGCTGAATTTTATTCATTATTTCTTTCACCAGAGAAGGTCATAACAAGAAGTTAAAAATAACACCCATTAATGGTTTATGTGTTGAGAAAAGGATATGTGATAAACTTCAGAGAAAAAAATCCATAATTCTTCTTTTACTATAAAGGTTTGTAAAAGCAAATTCTTATTTTAAAATAATGGGTATACAGTCTTTAAATAAGATACACAAGTTTCTGAAAAAAACTGAGTCTATAGTTCATTCCCATAATTAAATCATATTTTCAAAAATAAAGGTACTTTATGAATTATCTTCCTTATGAAATATAACTCAAAACCATATATTATTTAATGTGAGAAACCTTTCAAAATCACACCCATAAAAGGAAAAGTACTTTTCTAGCAAACAGTATTATTGATAAAAAAAATATTTATGATAGCAATTTAAGTCACAAACATAGAATGTACATTGACGGTGAAAAAGCATACAGGCAAACAAACCTACTAAAATTTTTATTAAAAACAGCAACAACAACCTACAATCTCTTCAGGGCTGTAAATTCTATGAAAGTGAAATGTACTTTCTATGCCATCTGATCAGCACAATTCAAAATATTTTATGTAAATAAACTTCACCATGCACTATTTTACCATTAGTTTCCATGAATTTATGAATAAAAATAAATTAGAAAGGCAACAGTTTTGATCTCCCTGTATGGGAAACCTTTCATTTTAAAATCCCTTCATGAACTAAAGTAAAATAGGAAAATAATTATCATTAAAATAGCTAGTGTCTTATTTTTATAAAAGAGTATTTTCATAAAGTTTTCTCTTGGCATAACATGTCTTTATTTTATTTATTTATTTTTTTTACATGTCTTTATTAACTGTGAGGGTAACAGAGTTATCATCTGGGTCAAATGGAAAACATGCTTTCAATCAATTACATAACCAAATCCAAGGCTTGGAGACTTGCTTTAAAACTGAGTTATACTCGATCATCTTCAATTCATGTTCACCATAACACAGAATTATGGTGATGAGTCTTAAATGGAAAATTATTCATGGCACTAATCAAATGTTCAATGACAACTTACTTCAGTTCAGTTTGTCTTCTGAAACAATATAAGGAAATTATCGAAAGAAACCAACAAGATAAGAGCTAAAACAATGTACTGTAAAACTGTCATATATTGTGATGATTAACCTGTGGACTAAGTACAGATGTTGGACATGATAAATGAGGGTACTGGTGGAGAGTTTCTATGGTAACAGTTGGATACATGCTCCAGCGTCTTTAGGTAGTACTCTCACCAGGTGTGGTAAAAGTGGGTGGAATAAAACCCAAATTGAGAAGGATTACTATTGGCTATAGATTTAAGAAATTATAGAGGCTTTATTCAAATGGGACCTGAAAATTTAAGTTTTTCATTAGGGTAATAGCTATTGGAAGTCAAGAGAAAAGAATAATTAGCAGGCTCACAGTATCAATTTAAACAGTTAACAACGACTTGAAAATAGCTAGCATAGAAAACCATGTGAGATCTACTAGCAAACTGGCAGGTCCCACTGTGCTGGGAGGGCTATTTGGTGGGCATTGACCACAGCCAGCTCCTATGTGCTCAGGAACCCAAATCCCAGGAAGGGCACCTAAGTCAGAAACCAGAATGTGAGAAGGGTAAAAATTAACTGAAATGTTTCTCTTTCCTTTGCAACTAATTCTAAGGATGCTGCATGTTTTTCTTTTTCTTTTCTTTCCTTACCTTTCCTTTTCTTTCCTTCCCTTCCCTCCCCTTTCTTTCTTTCTTTCTTTTTTTTTTTCTTGCTGTTCCTGGTGGTGTGAGAGATGAGGGATATAAAAGGGAAAGGGGAAGAAAAAGAGAGTTGGAGGAAGGGGCAAGAACAGGACGGCACCGTAGAAGAGGAGGCCATTTATCAGCCTTCTGAGACCACTCAGGTGCTTGGTCCCAGGCCTGGGACTCCAGTACCAAAAGGACTAAGAAGACGGTGCTGCTAGCTAAGAGCCTGTCTTCTCTGCAAAATCTTGAGCTCAACTAAGCAGCAAATGAACCTTTGAAATACAATAACTTGTTTTAAAATTACCCTATGTTTAGGAGTTTGCCTGTAGCTGCATTTACCACTACCCACCCCAATTAGACTTTCCTTTTAGCACCAACTCTCACTGAGCTTGCAAATTTACAGCAAGTTAAAAGTGGCACAGAGAAGTACCACTTCTCTTTTTAGAGCACCCATATAGACTTCAATAGGAAAAGTTTAATGTTTTAAAATTTTATGTAAATTATCTTGTTGGTATGTTCACGTACATATGGTTTATGCTGAAGACCTAACAATAAAGGTTGGTAGATATATTCATGAGGGGTCTGTTCATGCCTCTATTATTGACCCAAATAATTTCTTAGCTTGTTTTGGTTAAATGATTAAAAATGTATGTATGGATTTACACATCTTACTTTCTGCAGCAAATAACAAATAAATAATACTTGTATATGATGACAATCTTAATCAACACATACAGACCTATAATCATAGGCAAAGTACACAGATATTCAACATTTATTTGAAATAATATATTCAATATAAAGTAGGATATACTTTACTGATGAAGGGTGAAATTTAACTTATTAGATCAATCAGGAGAATTAACTTATAAAGTTAAATAAGTTTACAGTCTGATTTAAGAATTTTTTAAAAGTTTGGCTAAAATTGAAAAGAAGTTAAGTACTCTGGTTCATTTTTGACATTGATTTATTATTGAAAGTCAACTAGTACTGTGTTGTATTGTATTATGTAACATACACATTATATGTGTGAGAGGAAAATGAAAAAAAGAAAAAGATGCTTGCACAGTATTTTGTTTGGGGACAGCAAAGAAGGACAGTTTAAACAACGTCATCCATCTGGCAAGAGGCAGACTGAAGCAGAAAATCTCAACAGTACTCCCCCAACCTCACTCCAATTTACCCTTTTCCTTAGAATTTCTGTAGACCGTGAAAGTCAAAGAAATATGGATGTAGAATAGATACACTTACCGGATAAATCTATAAATACACACTATTATATATACTTTTTAAAAGATAATAAGGTTGTATCCTAGTAAGTTAGATTTCATAAATTTATTATTTTGATCTGACTATCCCTAACCATTTGGTATGCTTGGATTTAAAAATGAGCTTTTCTTTTTAAAGTTATAACATAGATTGTAGAAATTCAGGCAAGAGAGGCAATGAATTAGCAACCAATCCCTCCAATTAAACGCATCCAGTGTAAATATTTTAGGTATCATTCTACATATATTTAAAAATCTTTTCTAATAGAGTGAAAAGAGCATTACATATATAATTTAGCATTTTTCTACTAAACATTACAGAGAATTTTTTGCATGCTGTTGTTAACACCTTCAAAGCCGTTTCCTTTATGTCCACATGAACGACAGATATTAGTTTGTTTCTACCTTCCTGTTGTGGCAAAAATACACATTTCTGTTTCATAAATGGTAAAGTTAATGTAAATATTCCAGGTTTGCCTAGAAAGCAGTATCATGATACCATAAACAAGATCATGATATTACTTTAAAAAATTCTATCATTATATGACAAATCCACAGCCAACATCATACTCAATGGTGAAAACCTGAAACCATTTCCTCTAAAATCACGAACAAGACAAGGATGCCCACTCTCACCACTATTATTCAACATAGTTTTGGAAGTTTTAGCCACAGCAATCAGAGACGAAAAAGAAATAAAAGGAATCCAAATCAGAAAAGAAGTAAAACTGTCACTGTTTGCAGATGACATGATACTATACATAAAGAATCCTAAAGATGCTACCAGAAAACTACTAGAGCTAATCAATGAATATGGTAAAGTAGTGGGATACAAAATTCCTGCACAGAAATATCTTCCATTCCTATATACTAATGATGAAAAATCTGAAAGAGAAATTAAGGAGAAATTTCCATTTGCCACTGCAACAAAAAGAATAAAACTAGGAATAAACCTAGGTTTATTCCTACCTAAGGAGTAAACCTAGGAATAAACCTACTTGAGGAGACAAAAGACCTGTATGCAGAAAACTATAAGACACTGATGAAAGAAATTAAAGACAATACAAACAGATGGAGAGATACACCATGTTATTGGATTGGAAGAATCAACACTGTGAAAATGACTATACTACCCAAAGCAATCTACAGAGTCAATGCAATCCCTATCAAACTACCAATGGCATTTTTCACAGAACTAGAAGAAAAAATTTCACAATTTGTATGGAAACACAAAAGACCCCGAATAGCCAAAGCAATCTTGAGAAAGAAAAATGGAGCTGGAGGAATCAGGCTCCCTGACTTCAGACTATACTACAAAGCTACAGTAATCAAGACAGTATGGTACTGGCACAAAAACAGAAATATAGCTCAATGGAACAGGATAGAAAGCCCAGAGATAAACCCATGCACAACTGGTCACCTTATCTTTGATAAAGGAGGCGACAATGGAGAAAAGACAGCCTCTTCAATAAGTGGTGCTGGGAAAACTGGACAGCTACATGTAAAAGAATGAAATTGGAACACACCCTAACACCATATCCAAAAATAAGCTCAAAATGGATTAAAGACCTAAACGTAGGCCAGAAAGTATAAAATTCTTAGAGGAAAACATAGGCAGAACACTCTATGACATAACTCACAGCAAGATCCTTTTTGACCCACCTCCTAGAGAAATGGAAATAAAAACAAAAATAAGCAAATGGGACCTAATGAAACTTAAAAGCTTTTGCACAGCAAAGGAAACCATAAACAAGATGAAAAGACAACCCTCCAAATGGGGGAAAATATTTGCAAATGAAGCAACTGACAAAGGATTAATCTCCAAAATATACAAACAATCCAATCCAAAAATGGACAGAAGACCTAAATAGACATTTCTCCAAAGAAGATATACAGATTGCCAACAAACACATGAAAGGATGCTCAATATCACTAATCATCGGAGAAATGCAAAGCAAAACTACAATGAGGTATCACCTCACACTGGTCAGAATGGCCATCATCAAAAAATCTACAAACAATAAATGCTGGAGAGGGTGTAAAGAAAAGGGAAACCTTTTGCACTGTTGATGGGAATGTAAATTGATACAGCCACTATGGAGAACGGTATGGAGGTTCCTGAAAAAGTAGAACTACCATATGACCTAGCAATCCCACTACTGGGCATATACCCTGAGAAAACCATAATTCAAAATGAGTCAGGGCTTCCCTGGTGGCGCAGTGGTTGAGAGTCTGCCTGCCGATGCAGGGGACACGGGTTCGTGCCCCGGTCCGGGAAGATCCCACATGCCGCAGAGCGGCTGGGCCTGTGAGCCGTGGCCGCTGAGCCTGTGTGTCCGGAGCCTGTGCTCCGCAATCGGAGAGGCCACAAACAGTGAGAGGCCCGCGTACCGCACAAAAAAAAAAAGTCATGTACCACACTGTTCATTGCAGCTCTATTTACAATAGCCAGGACATGGCAGCAACCTAAGTGTCCACTGACAGATGAGTGGATAAAGAAGATGTGGCACATATATACAATGGAATATTCCTCAGCCATAAAAAGCAACGAAACTGAGTTATTTGTAGTGAGGTGAATGGACCTAGAGTCTGTCATACAGAGTGAAGTCAGAAAGAGAAAAACAAATGCTGTATGCTAGCACATATATATGGAATCTAAAAAAAAAAAAAGGTTTTGATGAACCTAGGGGCAGGACAGGAATAAAAACACAGACATAGAGAATGGACTTGACGCCACAGGGAGGGGGAAGGGTAAGCTGGGACGAAGTGAGAGAGTGGTATGGACATATATACACTACCAAACGTAAAATAGATAGCTAGTGGGAAGCAGCCGCATAGCACAGGGAGATCAGCTCGGTGCTTTGTGACCACCTAGAGGGGTGGGATAGGGAGGGTGGGAGGGAGACGCAAGAGGGAGGGGATATGGGGATGTATGTATGCATATAGCTGATTCACTTTGTTATACAGCAGAAACTAACACAACATTGTAAAGCAGTTATACTCTAATAAAGCTGTTACAAAAAATCCTATCATTACAAAAAATTTAATACAGTGAAGCAAAAAAGTATCATAAAAATACTTACCCTTACCAGCTATATAGGTCAGCAAAGAAATGAAAAACATATTTAAACATTTAAATTAATGTTTAGAAACGTTTATTTCGAGTCATTTTAATTTCATGTTATTTTCTCAGTTTCCACTAATGACTCTAAAAGTTGTTCTTCCAAGAGACGATCAAGAAAGAGAAAAAGAAATAATACAGAAGCCAAGGAAGGGAGGAAAACACTAAAGGGAAAACTACTCTCTGGGGCAGTCCAGTGGCATCTCTGATGAAGGTCATGGTCAGTAGCTCATTTGGATGAGGTAGAAACAGATTTTTCTTTCTTCTTTCCTTTCCTTTCTTTCTCTCTTTTTTTTTTTTTTCTTTTTTAAAGAAAGGTAAAACAGCATGGTCTGCTCTGACAGAAAACTTTACTAAGAGCCTGGAATACAAGAAAGCTCTTAACGTGACTGGAACAGTTTGGCTTTTTAGAACAAATTTAGCTTTTTTAAAACAAGTTTATCAAGGGGCTAGAAAATTCAGTTCCACTTAGCCTGATCAACACTGCCTTGACAACACATTGTTATCTAATAGAGAGGTTTTGCTAGAAAGAAATTATACGGCTATCTGAATAAACTGATTATTAGATCCTTTACTCAGTAATTCTGTATCATGTAGTCATGATTTCAATGTTCTAGACCAGTGGTTCCTGTCCATTTTTCTTGCCATCGTGTGTAAGATGGTTGATATCCTTTATGATACCAGCACACTCCTTGGGTATTCCTTGCACACAAGATGTAAAGAAAAAATACTGGAACACAAGTGAATGAGGGAAACATTTTCACAAAAATAATTTTCAAGTCACCGTAACTCGGCAGTTTTCAAATGGGGGTAAACCTTCCCCACCTTTTCCCCTGTCCCCTGGAACATTTGACAATGTCTAGAGATATTTTTGGTCGTTAGACCTGGCGGGGGGGGGGGGGGCAGTGCGATCAGGTGCTACAGGCAGCTAGTGGGTAGGAGACAGGGATGATGCTAAACATCCTATAATACACAGGACAGCCCTCCCCGCAACCCCTGAAACAAAGAATTATCTGGCCCCAAATGATAGTCTTGCTGAGATTGAGAAACACTGCTCTAACAAAGAAAACAATCACTCTGCTTCTGATTAAGACAGTGTCATTAAAAACAGATTAAACTTCCTACCTGAAACAACTAAAAATTCATGTAAAAATATTTTTTAAAATGTTCTCAAGATTTTGGACATCGTGCAACATAGGAGAGTGATTCCTAAGAGGCGGGGAAACAAATGAGATGAGCCTTTTAGTTGCCCCAGGTTAATGCCAGGAGAAACTTTCAAAGCTGTGGCTCAGGGAAGGGCAAACCCAGGGAGAGCCAGTGGTCTCCCTGAGTTGAAAAGATGGAGCTGACAGTTCAGGAAGGCCAAGGCTGCTAGAGTTTGCAGGAAAGACTACTGTTCCCTCTCGCTGCCCCATTTCATATTCAAGTGAATACTGACCACCTCACGCAAGGGAGGCAACAATATGAGGATGGGGAAAGAACCACCCTAAAGGATTAGACGGGACAATGCCCCAGATTCACACAGAGCCTGGAGCAGTGCTTGTTCCCAACAGCCAGAAAATAAAACCTCAAATTTCACTGGTCAGCAGTTGGGGTCTTTAAGAATAGTCTTGGTCCAGAACTGGGGACAATTAACCAAAACTACACCAAGGTTGGGCTTCCCTGGTGGCGCAGTGGTTGGGAGTCCGCCTGCCGATGCAGGGGACACAGGTTCATGCCCCGGTCCAGGAAGATCTCACATGCCGTGGAGCGGCTGGGCCCGTGAGCCATGGCCGCTGAGCCTGCGCGTCCGGAGCCTGTGCTCCGCAACGGGAGAGGCCACAACAGTGAGAGGCCCGAGTACCGCAAAAAAAAAAAAAAAAACGACACCAAGGCACATTATAATCAAATTGCTCAAAACCAGTGATTAAGAGAAAACCTTTAAAGCAGCTTGAGAAAAAAAACACATTATATACAGAGGAAGAAACAAAAATGATAGCACAGGACTTCCCTGGTGGCGCAGTGGTTGAGAGTCCGCCTGCCGATGCAGGGGACACGGGTTCGTGCCCCGGTCCGGGAAGATCCCACATGCCGCAGAGCGGCTGGGCCCGTGAGCCATGGCCGCTGAGCCTGCGCGTCCGGAGCCTGTGCTCCGCAACGGGAGAGGCCACAGCAGTGAGAGGCCCGCGTACCGCAAAAAAAAAAAAAAAAAAAAAAAAATGATAGCACATTTCTCAACAGGAGGAAAAAAAGCAAGTTAGCAGAGAGTGGAGCAAAGTCTTTAAAGTACTGAAAAAATAATCTTTCCAAGTGAAGGTAAAATAATGACATTTTCATATAGAAAAAAGCCGAAAGCACTACAGAAAAGTCAAAGGAAGTCCTTTCAGAAGTGAAATATCTCTATAAGAGAATACAGAGTGCTAGGAATGGTAACTACACAGCTGAGTATACAACATTTTCTCTTATTATTTAAATTTCTTTAAAAGGTAATTGACTGTTTAAGGCATAATAATAATATCAATGTATTGTGGGATTTACAACATTTGTAGAAGTAAAATGTATGACCAGAATTGTGCAGGGGCCAGGAAGGAAGATATGGAAGTATACAATTGTGAGATGCATATACTATGTATGAAGTGCCATCTTCACTTGAAGATGGATTGGGATAAGTTTAAAAGTGTACACTTTGAAGACTAAAGCATGCAGGAATCTGGAGTTGAGCTCATATTCCATCTTTATTTGGCCTAAAGTACCTTTGTTTAAGATGTCTAAATGTAATACTATCGGGCGTCTAAAAAAGAACAGAAAATAGTTATTTGCTGCATGAAAAGTATGAGAAGAGAGAAGAAAATAATGAGAGAAGAAAATAATGAATGTCAAAATGCTGCTCCCTGGAGAAGAATCTTGAGAGTAGAAGGGTGTTGAATGAAAAGTTCCAATTTGGGCTTACAGTTAAAGACAAACTGATTTATTATATTACAGAAGGAACCAGAGAAGTTTTAAAAAGGAGTGTAACAAGTGAAAATATTTGGTTTAATGATTATTAAAGCTACATTTGACAATGTTTCTATCATTATTGCATAATTTGTTATTAATTACTTGTAAATTAAAATGAAAAATTTAGTTCTTAATGATTTACATTAGCATTGAGAAAATGGCATGAATATAAAGGTATCTAGAAAAAGAAAGTTGCCTTGAGGACTTTTTTTTTCCGACCTACAACAGAAAGTAGGCCTATTATCCTTTTGGTTTGTTAGGAACAACTCTAGGAAGTTATGGTCCATCATTTTGGTATTCTGGAATCTTAACGCCAGTTTGATTTTGCAAAACTTTTCCCATTTCAATAGAACACGTAAGTTAAAATTAATCAATTTTCTTTTATGCTCTTGAGATTCCCAGAGACATCCCAGTGCTTGGCAAATTCATGACTGGAAATCATAGGCACCATTTATTCCAGGTTTGTCTGAAAAATTAGATAACTGATTCTATGACTACTAAAATGAACTATTCTTATTCAATTAGGAATCAGTTAATGATGTAAGCTATAATACTGAACAAATTTGACTAAGGCAATTTTATATCTTATTAAGGTTATTAATTGATAATCAAATTATTTTTCAACAAAACTTACAAAGCTGAGCATCTGCATGGAGAGTTCCTCCTTTAGGATTCAGCTTCTGGGCCTGAATTGCAGGAATGGGTTTATACGATTGACCTGTGGCCCTATACATGGCCTGAACCCACAATATTCTATCCTGTTCATCCTCACTTGCAAATATTACAGTGTCTCCTTCTTTTACAGCATTGAAGAACATCTGACCACCCTGAAGGCCTGTGGAGGAAAAAAAAGACATTGTTTAAAATGTACACAATTGGCAGATTTTGAGCTCAATGCCTTGAATCATTTTCAGTTGAGGATCAAATCCACAATCCAAGAATTGAAGGAAGACAATAAGGCGAAGCTATACACTTCCATATCACTTTGGAAATTAAAATTAGCTTAGGGAACAGTTCACAACAAAGCAGCATTCTGCAAGACATACAAACCTACCCCAAAGGAATGCATAGCAAAGTTTGATATTTCATGCCAGAGAAGAAAGTCATTACCTGCCGGCACATTCCTCAGTCTATATGCAGGAGATATATATGACCAGTTTAGCAGTAAAAAAATACAGGCAAGACAAAAATGATACTTACATTGCATGGAATTTTACTTTTGCAAAATTCTTCCACAGAGAAGATATTTGCATTTTAAGTGATTGATCAGTGAATGTGATCACTGACTTCTATTTTTAATCTATAATAATTTCTTAATCTATTCATTAGTATCTCTATATTTCTTTTTTTTTTTTTTTTTTTTTTTTTTTTTTGCGATACGCGGGCCTCTCACTATTGTGGCCTCTCCCATTGCGGAGCACAGGCTCTGGACGCGCAGGCTCAGCGGCCATAGCTTACGGGCCCAGCCGCTCCGCGGCATGTGGGATCTTCCCGGACCGGGGCACGAACCCGTGTCCCCTGCATCGGCAGGCGGACTCTCAACCACTGCGCCACCAGGGAAGCCCTCTCTATATTTCTTAACCTCACTTTATTAATTTCGTTCATCTCCATATATTCATTCATTCATTCATTCACTTATCATTCACTCACTCATCTCAAGCACTGAGTGTCCAGTACTATACACAGCATTAATATATTAGGAGGGAGGGAGAGAAGTACAAGAATGTGATGCTGGGGAGAAAATTAGTAGAATATAATATACAGTTATTCATTAGCTATTTCTTTCCCTGTTTCTGTCTCTTGTACCTTTTGCTTTTCAGTAAAGAAGTTTCTGAAAGCACTGCTGATATTTCTCATATAATTTCCCCGTTACAGTAACTTTCACATATTTCATCCTTGTACTGAGATAACAGAGATGATGAGTTATGGCTAAAACTAAGTAGCCTCATAAAGATATAATTCAAATCCCATCAAATCTTGGCTAGGCATATAAATGGAATATGTACCATTCACTGAATGGAGTTTGAAATGGAGAACAGACACAGGATATTTATGACAATTTCATGAATACATGAGAGGCAGGGAAAGTGATTCAACTAAGAATTACCTGGGTGGGGATCTGTGTAATCCACAGTGTATCCTTCAAGCTGCATTAATTCTTGTGGTTCAGACTTTTTTTCTCTATAACTGCACATAGCAAAGGTGTATTGGCTAACCTGCATGAGAAAAAAAGTTTACATATTGGTTACATTAATTTTTTTATTTTTATTTTTATTTTTTTTGCGGCACGCGGGCCTCTCACTGCTGTGGCCTCTCCCGTTGCAGAGCACAGGCTCCGGACGCACAGGCTCAGCAGCCATGGCTCACGGGCCCAGCCTCTCCGCGGCGTGTGGGATCTTCCCGGACCGGGGCACGAACCCGTATCCCCTGCATCGGCAGGTGGACTCTCAACCACTGCGCCACCAGGGAAGCCCCTACATTAAATTTATCTTCTAGTTTTTTCTTTATCAGAAGACTCTTTGACCAAAAAAACCCCCAAACATATGATCTGCATATAAATTATTAAATGTTCACATTTTTTAAACCTCGCTCAGAGATTAAGCACCTTTCATTTATCAGCTTGCAGTTAGGCCTTTCATGCCTATGACCCAGCATTTCCCAGTTTGATGACCTGCTGGCCAAGATTCCATGAGCTATTTATTAACAGAAGAGCCATAAAAAAAAATAGTTGTGTTAAAAATAAGTTTGGGACCATAAAACTTCTAGAGGGAGACATAAGCAGAACACTGACATAAACTGCAGCGATAATTTTTTGATCTGTTTCCTAAAGCAAAGAAATAAAAGCAAAAATAAACAAATGGGACCGAATTAAACTTATAAGCTTTTTCACAGCAAAGGAAACCATCTACAAAATGAAAAGACAACCTACTGAATAGGAGAAAATATTTGCAAATGATATGACCAATAAGGGATTAATATCCAACATATAAACAGCTCATACAACTCCATATCACGAAAACCAAACCGCCTGATTAAAAAAGTAGGGAGAACACTTGAATAGACATTTTCCCAAAGAGGACATGCAGATAGCCAACAGACACATGACAAGATGCTCAACATCGTTAATCATTAGGGAACTGCATATCAAAACCTCAGTGAGATATCACTACACCTGTCAGAATGGCTATCTTCAAAAAGACCACAAATAAAAATGTTGGAGAGGATGCGGAGAAAAGGGAACCCTTGTGCACTGGTGGTCGGAATGTAAATTGGTGCAGCCACTGTGGAGAAAAGTATGGAGGTTCCTCAAAAAACTAAAAACAGAACAACCATATGACCCAGCAATTCTACTCCTGGGTATACATCTGAAACCCCCCCCACACACAAAAACCCACTAATTCAAAAAGATACATGCACCCCAATGCTCCTAGCAGCATTATTCACAATTGTCAAGGTATGGAAGCAACCTAAGTGTCCAAAAAGAGATGAACAGACAAAAAAGATGTGGTTTATATACACAATAGAATACTACCCAGCCATAAAAAAGAATGAAAATTTGCAGCAATATGGATGGACTTGGAGGGCATTATGCTAAATGAAATAAGGCACTGTATGATATAATTTACATGTGGAATCTAAAGAATACAACAAACTAATGAATATAACAAAAAAAGCAGCCGTCTCACAGATACAGAGAACAAACTAGTGGTTACCAGTGAGGAGAGCGAAGGGGGGAGGGGGAGGGTATTAAGAGGTACAAACTACTGTGCATAAAATAAGCTACAAGGTTATATTGTATAACACAGGAAGATAGTCAATATTTTATAATAACTATAAATGGAGTATAACCCTTTTTTTTTTTTTTTTTGCGGTACGCGGGCCTCTCACTGCTGTGGCCTTTCCCGTTGCGGAGCACAGGCTCCGGACGCGCAGGCTCAGCGGCCATGGCTCACGGGCCCAGCCGCTCCGCGGCATGCAGGATCTTCCCGGACCGGGGCACGAACCCGTGTCCCCTGCATCGGCAGGTGGACTCTCAACCACTGCGCCACCAGGGAAGCCCTGGGGTATAACCTTTAAAAACTGTGAATCACTATATTGTACACCTGTAACTTACATAATATTGTACATCAACTACACTTCAATTAAAAAAAGTTTGGGAATCATCAGGTTAAATAAAGACAAACAGGCTTCTTTTACTGCAGGTTCTTTACGGCCTTTAATATGCTAATACACATGGTGAATCTCCAAGAATGAGACCTATTATGAGCATTCTCAAACATACAATCATGGAACCACATTTTCAAGCACACATATTTCAAGACTTAACCAAAGTAAGAAAGATCTTAATAAGTGTTGGAAATTTATTGGGCCACATAGCCAACCCCACAGGAAGGTCCAGGGTAGGGTTAAGGTTTCAGGCAGCCAGGGACTCAACATGGCCAAGGTCTGCTGTCTCTCTGCTCTGCTTCTCTTGAGGAACTGGCTTCATGTTCTTACCCTGAAGTCTCACTGGGCTAGAACCATAGCTGCCAACAGCTCCGCAGCCACCTCTGATTGCCTCAGCTTAGGTGTAAGGCCGTATGTGGACCATTCACTGTGGCCAAGGGGCAAAAGTACCACTGTTAGCCCAGTCTGGGTCTGTGGCAAAGACCACTGAATGCTACAATGGGCAGACTCTTAGAAGTTCCCCCAAAGCAGTGGGGGGGAGGTGCTGCTCTGAGCAGGAGAAAAAGATATCTGGTGGATTGATACCTAATTGCAAAATTTCCTACAACACACGTTTCCAGGGAAGACACTTTGCTTAACGAGAGTTCCCTTTCCCACTTTTGAACAGAAATTAAAACTAAGGAAACATAAGCACACCTTTCAGTAGATGAAGATTACTTAAAGAGGACTGAAAAAGGAACTAATTAGGAAAGAAAAAAAATAGATTACATGAACTAACGTTAAAATTAAGCACATCTCCTCATTAAAGGATACCCTAAAGAAAGTAAAAAGGTGTATGCAAAATATATATTCAACAAAGAACTAATATCAATGTGGGGTGATTTGTAGATAAGAGCAAAAGCTGAGGTTACTTGGAGAAGAGGAAATTCTGCCTCAAGACTGCAGCATTAACTCCTGCCTGAGTTTCTAGCCTGCTGGCCTTTCTGGAGAACCCTGACTGATATCAAAAGACTTATGATGGATTATGAACACTTGATCCAGCCAATTTCCTTCCGGGAACTTACCCAAGGAAACAAATGGACAAATACTCAAAGATGCTTGTGCAGTGTGCTCACGGCAGCACTGCATATGAGAAAAAACTGGAAAAACCAACAGTGGTTTGATTAAATACATTATGGTATAACCACACAGGAGTATAATGCCATACAGCCACTGAAAGAAATATGACGTGTTTTTTTTTTTTCTGGACATGAAACTATTTCTAAGATATAACATGAAGAGCGGATTTAAAAAATGTGGAGTGTGCTTTTTTTGGTAAACACTCTATATACATATGAATAGAAGGATGTATACTGAAACTATAAATAGTGATTATTATTAGATAGCACAATTATAGGTCATTTAAAGTTACTTTTTTCAGTGTTTAAAGTTTTTTTTCAAAGAATATTAATTACTTTATAATGAGACTTTTTCTATTTTGGGAAAAAATCCAAAGCTTTGTTTGGGAACAGCGAGTCCAATAACTTGAGACACTTGTGGTTCTTACTACTTCCTTTTCTTTTTGCTTTCCGTATCTTATAGATGGCCAATGAATTCACTTTCTCACCTGCATATGCCTAAGGCTTACAGATGAAACCCACTGGCTCCCATCGGAGCTTCAGTTTCTTTGTGTAAAAAGGTATGATTGTGGGTGTTTTTTTAGGGGGTATTGGTAAGTGGTAAACAGTAACATTATACTTCCATTATTTATTCTAAAAAGCAACTCACTCTCTTACTTAACTTAGTCCAAAATCCCACCAGTCTTCCATAAAGTGATTTAACATAGTGTTATCTTAAAAATATTATGAAATATTTCAAGCATAAAAAACATGATAATATATTAACATGTATATACCCCCCATTCAGCTTTGTTCAATCATAACTTCTTGTATATATATATATATATATATATACTTATATATACATACACACACACACACACACACACACATATATATATATATATATATATATATATATATATGCATGCTTTAAGCCCCCACCCCCGACCCCGGCTCCTCCAGACAGAAAAAGTTAATGCCTACATATTACACCTACTCAAACCCATTTCCTTTTCTCTCTCCCCAGAGGTAATCATCATGCTGAATTTTGTGTTTATTATTTCCACTCATGCTTTAAAACTTTTATTTTACATGTAAGTTCTTGTAGGTTCCTGGACCTAGTTCCAACCTGTGTATGGGGAGAGGGTGAGGGGTGGTTTCTACACCACCACCAAACAATGCTCTGGACAGCAGCTGGTTTTCCTACAACTTAACTCAATTGTGATACTATCTGCCAGGAGATAGTATCAGATTCCACAGGTGAAGGGTTCAGTCTGAAAAGCTTGCCCTCCCACTCCCCCTACTTGAGATGCCAGTTGCAAGCCTAGGTTGTTTACCTGTGCTCTGGTCAACCAGTTACAGAATGGAGGTTCCCATGACCCCCTCCTGTACTTCAGAGGCCAGTTGCAAGTCCAAGTTGTTACCTGTACTTCTGACCAAATGGCTATAGATCAGAGGTTCCCAGTATTGCCCCACACACCCCCTCGGGTTCAATTAATTTGCTAGAGAGACTGATAAAACTCAAGAAACCCATTTACTTACTAGATCACAGGCTTATTATAAAAGAATATAACTCAGGAAATGCCAGATGGAAGAGATGCATGGGGCGAGGTATGGAGAAACAGTGAGGAGTGTCCATGCTCTCTCCCAGCACTCCATTCTCCCCAGATCTCCATGTGTTCACCAACCTGGAAGCTCTCTTGAACGCCCTCCTTTTGGGTTTTTTAAGCTTCATTACATGGACATGATTGATAAGTCACTGATCATTGGAGATTTATTCAACCACCAACCCCTCTCCCTGCCCCAGAGGTCAGGGTGGGGGGGACTGAAAGTTCCAGCCCTCTAATCCTGTGGTTGTTTCTCCTGACAACCAGCCTAAGGTGCTCCCCAAAGTCACTGCATCAACATAACACCTTTACCACTCTCATTACTTAGGAAATTCTCAGGGTTTTAGAAGCTCTGTGTTAGAATGGGGATGATGGCCAAATATCTATTTCTTTTGCTTTTAACTCATCTCCTCCTAAGTGTAGAAAACTGAGTGCTTTGCTTCTATCACCAGCTCCCATCTTATAAAGCAGTGCTCATTATATGCTAATTCTACCTTATTTTAGTAATAAATAAGGTAATAATTATACTTAAGTATACCAAGTATACTTAATACTTAGTATTAAGTAATACTAAATATTACTGTACTAATACTATTATTAATATACTAATATTAACATTTAGTCAGAAAATATTCATTATCAAATATGTTACCTTATCTAGTCAATATTTATTTGCCCTTTTTTATTTAAAATTTTTATCTATTTATTTTGGCTGCGTTGGGTCTTCGTTGCTGTCTGTGGGCTTTCTCTAGTTGCGGCGAGCAGGGGCTACTCTTGTTGCAGAGCACGGGCTCTAGGCACGTGGGCTCAGTAGTTGTGGCACACGGGCTTAGTTGCTCCGCGGCGTGTGGGATCTTCCTGGACCAGGGAAGGAATCTGTGTCCCCTGCATTGGCAGGCAGATTCTTATCCACTGCTCCACTAGGGAGGCCCTCACCCTTGTCTTTACTCATATTTTTTTTGTGACCATTATTTCTTGAATTACACTCCATCATTTTGAGTTCAATTTCCTTCTTCCTTCTTCCTTCCTTTTAGCAAAAGCTGAGTCCGTTTTTCTTTTTCTTTTAAAATGTCTTTAATGCTCCCTTACTTAATAATGATGGTTTAGTTGGTTATATATAGTATTTTAGGCTAGTAATCTTTCAGCACTTTGAAGATACTACCCCATTGTCAGAAGGCTTATATATCTAAGTTGAAAAGTCTGATGGAAATCCAGTTGTGGTTCCCTTGTGGTTAATCTGCCTTTTCTCTCTGGTTTCTCTTAAATGTTCTCTTTTTCTCTGTTGTCCTGCAGTTGTGCTGCAAAATTTCTACTTTTATATTTATCGTAGTTAGTATTTGTTGTATTTCTTATATCTGATAATGCACGACTTGTATCAATTTTAGAATCCTGTTCAGTATTTTTTCAAAGGTTGAGTCTGTCCCATTTTTCCTGTATACTGCCTTTTATTCCAATTCTATCAGAAGTATCTTGAAACTGTAGATTCTTCCCTCCACATCTTTTAACCTCTTTACATGTTTCATGTTTCTGCATTTCTGTATGCTGAATTCTGAGTTATTTCTTCAGATTATAACTAATATGCTATCATTAATTACATCACTAACCTTGTCTTCAGATGTGTCTAACCTACTGTTTAACATGTCCAATGAGGGTATAATTTCAATGACTGCTTTACATTTTTAGTTAGTAGTTGTGCATAGTCCCTTTCCAAACCTGCTTGTTTATTATCCCATAGTGTTACGTTCTTTTCTGTTGTTGTTTTGTTCTTTTCTTACACTTTTGAACCCACTTATAAATTTCAATGCCTTAAATACAATTATTTTATATATGTGATATTTCTATTACTGAAATTCTTGGGGGTGCAAATAGTTTATTATTCTATAATTTTAAATTAGGAGCTCATATCCAGCACAGTTTTATCTGTAGATCTCTTATAAAGCCTAGGTTAAGGGATCATTTCTCCAAAAAAAAAATTTTTTTTTAATGCCAGATGCCTCAGATGTATCACCAATCCAGAAGGTTTTTTTTTATGTTAATTTCTTAACTTGGATGTTTCCCTTATATTTGGAGAAATAAATTAGAACTTCAAAACTTTCTGAGACAAGGCTAACAGTTACATTCTCAGGCATCTATTTTACTCCACATTCCAAACCTAAGGCCAAACAGAAATTTACCAGCCTGAGGGCAGGCTTTTTCTAGTCTACCATTTCCCTGAAATCTAACTCTTTTAAGTTCTTTAGGAGAAAGACTGTTCCAAATTCCCACTTTGAGAATGCCTCAGGGTATGTTTTCTTTCTCTGGTAGTGAACAATAAAATCCCTAGCCCCTGACAGACCAACATCAATATCCCTTGTCCCATACCCCAGCCCCAGGACAGCCACAACATCAACTCACAAGCTTCACTATTTGGTCCCTGAGGTTTTCCTTTCTTCTTACAGTTATGTATGTAAAAAGATGTGTATTATATCATATCATTTCTAGATGTTTGCCATAAAAGAATTCTTAGCATTATTTTTACGACTAGCCAACACCACCAATTTCAACCCTTTGGCTAACTCTCGATTCTGATTTTGTTTTATGGAGTTTCTGAATAGTAGGTCTAAGTTTTATATGCATGAGAGAGACTATACGTGTCTTTTTCACCACATTCCAGGAAAACAAAGTCCATGATGGTTAGTATATAAAATGAAACATATGTTCAAATTTGTCTTATAATTAAAACATAATTATTAGACACCAGAGACTATTCCAAAGTCATCATTTTGTGATCAATTATTAACAAAATAGAAATATATATTAAGCAAATCATTCATGTTTTCCATTTCATTCTTTTGGAGAGTCTTCAAAACCTGACTAAAAGAAAGTCTCCTGAAAAATCACCACAGGAACGATCTGGAACCCGCTGGGAGAGAGAAGAAAAGCACAGGAAGCTCTGCCTTCTTTGCAAGGGTTAGCAACAATCTCCAGCAATTACTAGCTGGAGTACAAGCAACCACTGCATCTGCTACTCCAGACAGGCTATCCGGCAAGACTCGCCCACTTCTATGCATTTCTTCACCTGAACTGCCGAGCAGGAAAACATCACCTTCGCCTTTAAAATCCCACTTTCCATGTATTTCTTTATCTAGTAAAACCCTACTCCCCCTTCCAAGACCCTGATACACGTGTCCCCTTTACCTTTCTAACTGCATTTCCTGTGTGTCGTTCCCTGTTTTTGCCTCACTGGTTCCTACACCGCCCGGCATATAGTCCCTGCCTTTTAATTTCTCCACAAAATCCAACTTATTTCAATTCGATAAATATTCTATTAAGCCACATTTGAAAATGTATTCTATTTGAAAGTACAAATCACATACTTATCTTGTTAAAAAAAAATAATACTAATAATCCAGCAGCCCAAATTACCCAACGTGTACTTAAATGGATCCTCCACTACTTGGCATACAAATAATATTTGATTTTTTGAATGTCGAACACTCCACTTAAAATGTTCAGGAAATAATAAACATGAAGCCAAATTCATTCCTTCATCTAAAGAGCCTGTCTTGAGCACCCATTATGTGATGGGCACACCTGTGAGGGCCACGGGGACCCAGATCTTACTCCTTCAGGATACACAGCTGTGATGTGACCACAGTCATAAAGCCATCAAAATGCTAAGAAAATGCAGGAAAAACAAAGTGAAACAACAGACAATATAGCAAAAAATAATATGGGAAACAACTAGTTAGGGAGTGACTATTCATATTAAAAAGAAATTCTTAACCTTCTCAAAAATAAGTGGTTCATAAAAGTAAAGAGATCTGTCTATATTTTATGTATTTCTACTTAGGGAAAAAACAAGGCCAAAATAATGAAATGTACTGTAAACTGAAAACTGATCAGAAAAAAAGAGTAAGCAGTCTTAAAATTGTAGTGGAACATAATAAAATGTATAATTTCATTCAAAATCCCAGATCTTACTCACATATATCAGATACACATTATATAATAATACATGGGATTGTACTTCTCAACATTATAGATTTACTTTTTTAAAAATTAATTAATTAATTTTTTGGCTGAGTTGGGACTTTGTTGCTGTGTGTGGGCTTCAGTAGTTGTGGCATGCAGGCTTAGTAGTTGTGGCACATGGGCTTAGTTACTCTGCAGCATGTGGGATCTTCCCGGACCAGGGCTCAAACCCGTGACCCCTCATTGGCAGGCGGATTCTTAACCACTGCACCACCAGGGTGCAATACTTTTTGATAGTATTGTCCTAACATTCTACAAGGTATTAATCAGTAAAAATTCACCAATGGAATAAAATATTGTTACATTTGCTAGAATTATAGATTTCAATCATGTGGTGAGGATTTTTAATACTTTGGAAACTAGAGGCTGTGATACCTAGAGGACTCAAGTCTCACTAAGTGACAAATAGTTACTCTCAGAGCTAAGCTTCACTGAAAAGAAAACATATGATTATCCTCTGAAACATACTGGTATTGAGGGATGAGGGTTATGGATCCCTGAGGTTGTGACCTCAACTTGAGAGTTCACGGATGTGGAAACTGACTTTCCTGAGGTCACCCAGAGGGAGATGGTCATCTTGAGTGTAGAACACAAGTCTCCTCAATCCAGTAAGTACTCCTTCCGATATAGCACATTCTAATTCACATTCTGAAACTCAAAAACTGTATTCCCAAATAACAAGCCAATTGCCTTTAATTTCTGGCAAAGTTACTATTTAAGAGAGCTATAAGATATTTTGTTAGATATCTGTAAGAAACTATAATCAAAGACTACTAAGGGTAGGGGAGAGAGAGAAAAGTGAGTTGAACAGCAAGCAAGTTGAGGCATTTCTCTCAAGTACATATTCAATAAATCACCATCATTTGTTTTATAGTAATGTTAACTATATCTTTAACCAATATAAAATTATAATCCTTTCATAGATTTAATACTTCTCTTCAATTTTACTTGGTCTGAATTTAATACTGTCATCCTACTTTCTCTGTGTTTTGGCCTTTTGTTTGTGGTATATCTCACATACGGATTTTGGTTTTTATCCCACTCCGAGAATCAGTTACTAGGTCCATTTAACTCATTTATACTAAAAATTCATATATATATATACGTATATATCGCTGTCTTCTGTAATATGGCTACTACAATTTCCTTGGCATCCTATTTTTAATCGATACTAGTTACTTTAAAAGTTTTCAAAGACATCACTGACCCCACCTTTTCTCTATTTACTGAAAGACAAATCATTGTTTACTGTGTCTTACAGAACTTGAAAAATGTAGCTTATTTTTATCACTCCATTCATTAACTTTCACAAAATCTGGAGTTTAGTTTTCACATATTGTTATAATTACTTAATTACTTCATATACCTATAACGTATTTTAGGAATCATCTTTCACGTTTCTGAGTCAAAATATTTTATAACAGTAATTTAGATTTAGCTATTTCTTATCATTATGCTCTTTAATTCTTTTATATTTTAAGTTTGATATTTCTGAGATACCACACTCATTCACCTTTCCAATATCAGGAACTCCACTTTAAATATTTTCAGGAAGGTGAATTGTATCTTTTCTGAATCTCCACCCATACTATAATATTTTCTAGTGCTTTAATTCATGAACAATTTCTTGGATGTATACTACTTCTCAAGTCACACAATTTCCCATCAAATTACTTATACTGTAGATACACTCTATTTCCCATCAAATAGAGTATATCTACAGTATATCTCTGTAGATATACTCTATTAAGTTCAGTAGTTGAGTGTTAAGGAAATACGAGGCAACATACACATCTTTTTTTTTTTTTTTTTTTTTTGTGGTACATGGGCCTCTCACTGTTGTGGCCTCTCCCGTTGCGGAGCACAGGCTCCGGACGCGCAGGCTCAGCGGCCATGGCTCACGGGCCCAGCCACTCTGCGGCATGTGGGATCTTCCCGGACCGGGGCACGAACCCGTGTCCCCTACATCGGCAGGCGGACTCTCAACCACTGTGCCACCAGGGAAGCCCTGTACACATTTTTAACTGCAGAGAAGTGTGATAGAGTGATAAAATTTTTTTGATGCATAATACTTATTTCCTAAGAATAAAATTCCATTGGGGAACAGCCATGGAAATAAGAATTCAAGGAGAAAAAGCTACTAGTATACAATTTGCAATGGTTACAGGTGCATATAGAATCACAACAGCATGTAAATTCTATTGAGCATTTTTACGATTAATTTAATGGTTTTATTTTAGAATCTGCATCCGTTGCAACTATTTAAATTTATGATAAAAAGTTTACAGTGATCTATAGTTGTAAAAAATTTAATTTAAGGGACATACTAGGAAAACAGTTTGAAGACTGATGTGAGTGCTCCTGCCTAACTGGTCTTTTTTTAGGAAGACACATCCGGTCCTTCCTTGATACCTTTTAGAAATGTGAGAATTAGTCTTTCATTCCTTACTAGTCAGAATGGTAAGTAACGGGCTGTAGTTTCATGTACATCTACAATTTTTGTTATCTTCTTCCATGTTCTTATGGGTCGTTTTTCCCCTGTTATTCATTCATTCATTCAACAAATACTTACTGAATACCTACAGTGTATTTTTCTAGGCTTTGAGGATACAACAATGTCCCCAGCACCAGAATCAGAAAAAAAAAATTAGAAAAATAAAATCAATCTTGCATAGTGAGGTGGAGAAGACTGAATTACAAATAAACAAGGAGATACCTACAACAATTTTGGGTGGTGAATTGCTTTGAAGAAAAATAAAGCAGAGTAAAGAGTATGTCATTGAAGGGAGTCTAATTTTGATAATGTGGCCAGCAAAGGGCTCTCTGAAGACAATCGTATTTCAATATTGGAAGCATTTCAATCGGAAGTGAAGGAGGATAAGCCAGGCTTAACCAATGAGTCTGCCATTTCAAATCCAAGTCCCAGCTTCATATCCCCTTCAACTGCTTAACCAACTTTCCAACTTATCTTTGACAAGACTCTGGACAAATTACTTTAAGCCCTGTATAGTTCAGTTTGATTTTCTGTAAAACAGAGACAACAATGACTCATGTTATAAAGGGCTTTGAGAGAACTGGAGATACTGACATAGAGCACCTAGCACGATGCTTGCCTGTTATGCAGTGGTCTCCCAATAAATCAAATCCAACTGTCAGGGAACCATCAACCTTCTCTCTATGCTTTTGTGTCTTCCTAGAGTCATTTCACTGTGGGTTAGAGATGCAGTTTGTTCTGCAACAGGTGTGAAGATACCTGACTGACTTGGGGATTGACCCGATTTGGGGGCTGTATGCTTCCGTGCTGGGAATGACTAAGGACTGTTGACTTTCACGCCTCAGCCTTCTGCTTTCCAGCCTCACTTGGTTCTCTCCCCCTTTAGCTTTCTATTTCTCCCCAGTCTCATGCGTTGTTTCTTTCCATTAAGCAGACAGTGACTATGTTACTGAAGATACCTGTTGAATGAATACGTAAATGAACAAGAAACTGAGGGAGAAGAAAAATTGGAGATGCTTTTAAATGTCGTTTTAGATATTAGTCCCTCCATTTCTAATGGACATTATCTTGAATACATATTTCAATGTATATTTAAAAAAATTATTCTCTTAAAACAATAAAGATTAATCTCTAAAGCTCTTTATATAAATCACGTTCATGTTGTCACACATGAAACAATCCAGAATTAATATGCATAACGCACCTAAAGTGCTAAAAATGTGCTTGCTATTTAAGATCTAGCCTTAAAAACTACCCGCCAAAAGGCTACTTGTTTTTTTTTAGTCAGTGTAAAAGGCTTACATCAACGTTGCTCTTTTCTTTATATAACCTGAAGTACAGGTTCAGTTGCTGTTTTCTGCTTTACGTATTGTATTTCTAGCTACCTTTAAATAATACAATTATCTCTTAACATGATGGATATGTTTAAGTACCAATTTCAAAATCTTTAGAGATACCAAGGAAAAAACCCAAAGCCCAAAGACCTCCAGCTTTAGAGAGATCGCCTACTTTTGAAAGTCATGGTAATTTAAATGGTATTAAATATGTATTATTTTGTACTTCTTTTAATATTTTGTTTACTCTAATATCTCAAAAGTCCCCTAACAGTCCTGGAGTCTATCACAGATAATTGGGCCCAGAGTTTTACTGAAGAGTACAGATGGAAGAGTAACAAAATACCAACGACCAATGAAGCTGTCACTGACAATCAGGAAATCGGACCCAGGAGACAACTGAAAAAAGTGCAGTTTGGCTTTCGAATACTCTGGCTCAGGAAGCAACTAACTACGAACACTATCCTTTTGATTCATCGGCTCCTGGTTGCGCTTCCATAAAATGATGCTGTGTTTTATGCGGTTGATTCCTCTAACATCCCCAAGCACCTTCACTTTTGCCCATCTCTTTTGCAAGGTCATGCTAAATCACATTCCAGAGGCAAACCCTACAATGAACCTGTAGGATATACTCAAGTGAATCCTTCAGAATAGTGTCAACACCTTGTAGCTACCGGTTTGCTCGCCAGTATCCAGAGTGAGGGCAAACTGGAGGAGTTGCACTCTGAACGAAAAGAACTGTCAATATCAGTTGGCACTAACAGTTAATGTATGCTGCTGAAGGATAAGCTACAGGGGCCAGGGGTTTACCATGCTCCCCATGCTTCCAGCTGAAGGCAGTCTTGCAGCCTCCACTCTGCTCCATCTTCGCATACCAGGGAGTTAGACAGAAACAGGTGGTCTGACCTATTCTGATCTAGCATTTGTTTTCATGTATAAGCTTACTTATAAGCTTATATACTATAATTGCAATTGAAAATCCATTCAGTGGAGAGACAGAGCAATGATAAACATTCAATATCCTTAACCCAATCCACTCTTAATAACTCCATAAAGAATGGATTTGTTGAGAATTGGGGATATAAACAGACTTTAATCTGAGGACAGCGTTAAATCAGGTTTTGGCATCATTACCTCTGATGGGGCACCTGAGTTGCTGAGGTCCCACGAGGTACCTGCATCTGGTCTGGGAAACCTCCCATTTTATTTTCAATTGCCAACCTGTTTAACAGCTGTCTGTGTCCACACGTGTAACCGCTAACGGTGAGTTCTTAAACACCACAGCATTCAGGTTTGTGTGTTGTATGCCTACCGCAGGGATCATGTTAACAGCTGGCAGCTTAGCAACTGTCACCGTCTAATTTCAGTAAAGATTAAGGCTTAAAAATCCTTAGCTGGGAATGTTCTTGGCAGAGGCCAAAGGTGCTGCTAGAGTTATTTAAAAAAAAAAAAAATCCCAGAGCTTAATTTAATCAAGGAAAATGAATATATCTTCAAGATCATGATGGATTTGAAGGAAATATATATTTACTGTCTTGACCAAATGGCATAAAAATGATTTAGCAATCAGTGCATAAATTAGAAAGAGGAAAGGCAGTCTTTTTAAAACAATGCTCAGACCGATTCACATATACTCTTTTATTGAACAAATATTTCGGCAGTTTCTACTCACAGTAGATTATAAGAAAACAAGGTCCTTGTTTTCATGGAGCATATATTCTAGAAGGGGTAAAGAGATAATTAAAAAATAGATATATAAGGATGACAACTCTGATTAGAGAAAAAATGCTCTGAAAAATATAAAACAGGGTAATGTGACAGGGAGTCACTGTAGATTGGGTGGGTAAAAAAGACCTATTTAAGGTGTCATTTGACCTGATACCTAAGTGGGTAGGTAGAATGAGCCAGTCACAGAGGAAATATAAGCAGTAGAAAAACTGTTCGGAATTTCTTCAGATGCATTTAGGGGTAGCCAAGCAACAACTGAGTGGAAGAAAGGTAGGGAGACTTAATTCAAAGGCATATTTGCATAGAAATCACACTTTAGAAATAAACTCATATTATCATATATTTGAGAGAGGGGGCTGGTGACTTGGAGGTGCTAAACTCCAGCTCTTGGCACTGCGATTAATCTGGGCGCAGGGCATTACAAGTCACGGTGCTGCTCAGACACAGGCAGGGACTCATGAAAGAGGAAGCTAGAGGCCACAGTATGTACAATATATAGGACCTTCTCTAGGCTAGAGTCAGAGGTTATTCTAAGTGTAATGGGAAGTCATGGAGGGATTTAGACAGAAAATTGGCAAAATCTGAGTTATGCTTCAAGTAGATTATTCTGGCAATGTGAAGAATGGATTGTAAAGAGAATGGTAGAAAGTAGAAGCAGAGAGAACAGCTGGGATTCTATTGTGAAAATCCATGCGAAGATAATAGTGGTTTCAACTAGAACAGGAGCAGAGAAGATGGAAAGAATTGAATGTAAGCAGGATACTGTTCTGGCTGTAGATAAAACAGTATTTTCTGACTGACACTGGGGGCAATGAAAAAAGAGTCATCAAAGACGACACCAACGTTTTGGTTCAAGTATGCCCAAATATAAGTCAGTTTCTATGTTCCATATAGAGGTTTGAGAAGGAACCCAAATTAAAGGTGAGATATTAATTTATCTTACATTTACCAAGTCTTAATTATGTGGCAGGAACACTACACATGTATGTGTAAAGATATATATGCATACGAATGCATGCATATACATAAAGATACACACATACAGCATTTTAAAGCTGAGTCTTATAAAACAAAAAATTTAAGCCCATTAAAATTTAATTCAGATAAAGGATATTGTCACAATATTGCACATTCCTCATTCATAGGGCCTTTGCTCTTTCATATAGATATGAGCTAGAAAAGAAGAGAAATAGACATTTCTTTGCAATCTAAACATGAAAATAACACAAATTTTAAGGGAACACAGGGTATACGCGAAAGAGGAATTTTTGCATTGCGATCATATCCCGATCTGTATGAGATACTCCTTACCAAATTCAGCCCTACTCGCACTCTACTTTCTTTTACAGTTTTAGCTCTTGAGACATAGGTAAATGATATTTTAGAACCATTTCGAAGAGTAAATGCATTAGTTCGTTAATGCCCAAAGGTAAATTGTATAAATTAATATGGCCATTTTCTTGTTTTTGGTTCTTTTTCTTTTGGCTATGGAAAACTCAATTATCACAAAGCAAAAGTTATCTTAAAAATGAAACTTAAAAAACTTCTTTTCCTCTGAGATTTTGTTCCAAATAAGCTCCACAACCAAAAGAATTTTCAAGTTTCTTTCATACGTGCATTTTGAAAGATAATACGTGCAACTTGACACATAATGACCATTAACTATAAAAAAAAGACAAATTAAAAAAAAAGTTTTGGTGAGTATTTAAGCATTCATGAGTCAGCTAGAGCTTTATAAATCTTACTTCATATTATAGGTATCTATGCCTTTGGCCCAGCAACTTCATTTCTATAGGAATACTCCCAATACACCTAAAGATTATGCATCTATATTGATTCCAGCATTATTTGTTGATTAAAAAAAAGGAACTTAAATGTCTCAAAGAGGGGAATTGTTATATAAATTATCTTAATCTACACTATGGGATCCAATCGTCCATTAAAAAGAATAAAACAGATTTTAAAATACTGATATGGTAACTTTATGATATATTTTAAAAGAAGATGTGGTACATATATACAATGGAATATTACTCAGTCATTAAAAAAGAATGAAATTGGGTCATTTGTAGAGATGTGGATGGACATAGAGTCTGTCATACAAAGTGAAGTAAGTCAGAAAGAGAAAAACAAATATCGTATATTAACACATATATGTGTAATCTAGAAAAATGGTACAGATGAACCTATTTGTAGGGCAGCAATAGAGAAGACGCAGACATAGAGAACGGATGTGTGGACACAGGGGATGAAGGGGGTGGTGGGATGAATTGGGAGATCAAGTTTGACATAAATACACTACTTTGTGTAAAACAGACAGCTAGTGGGAACTTGCAGTATAGCTCAGGAAGCTCAGCTCAGTGCTCTGTGATGACCTAGATGGGTGGGATAGGGCGTGCGGTGGGAGGGAGGGGATATATGTATACACATAACTGATTCACTTCGTTGTACAGCAGAAACTAACACAATACTGTAAAGCAATTATACTCCAGTAAAAAAAATAGGAGGATCAAAACAATTCACAAATGTATCAATTCTTGGAATGATTCCATTAGGGTTGGATTAGACTGAAACAAGTTTAAAAGGTCAAACTACTAGCAATGGTTATCTGGCTATTGGGGGGGAAGACTGGAATAAGGTGGCCATGCTGGTAGGGGTGCTGAAGAGGGCCTTTCATTCGCTGCCATAAATACTTGTGTATGGTTTGGTTTTATCCTATACTGAGTATGTCTTGGGTTTGTACATTTTAAATCAGTTTAAAACATGAAGCCAGAGAGCCACTACCCTATGACTTTCTTGACTTGACAGCAGCTTAGTTATTCACTTTGCATTACTATAAGCAAACATCAGCTTATGTCCTAAGACTAAACCTAGACCATATAATTTCCTGCAGTTAGTGGCATCTCAGAACTGTGACAGTAGCCTGCTGCAGTGCTTCTCCAGGTGTGCTGAATATTTCAGATATCAGTAGGCTGGGGCAGCCACTTCTTTAAGTTTAGAGCAGATTTTGATGGCATGTCACTAACAGAGTGGTTCTCGTATGTTTGCAGCATGTAATGATCACTCAGTGGCATGGCTGACTGTTTATATCCTGTGCCAACTCAGCTGATGTGTAATTAACATTATGTCTTGATAGCCTGCTGTTGTTTGCAGCAACTTCAAGTCATGATTCTGACACATCGACAACAAGCAGTGAACACTCTGATACAGGGCCAAAACAACATAGATGTCTATCTTCTTCAGTTTCCAGGCATGTCATACGGTAAGTGGCCTTCATGAGCATGGGACTCTTTATGCCATCAGTCACTGGCCATTTCTTTAATGGAGTAACACTGTTTTGTACTTCGTGAAATGAATGATCCACGGTAATTATTCGTTTTTTCTGTTTGTCTTCAGATCAATTGTAGTTGTGTGCATTAATTTGATCATGGCACCGTGACAGAGGAAATAAGAGCTTAGCCTCTAGAGACTGACAGAACTGGATTAATCACTTGACGCTACCACTTACTAACTGTATAATTCTGGGCAAATCATATAACCTCTTTGTACATCAATTTAATCTGTACAGTGGAGATAATACCTACCCTCAAATAAACCTTATTCTGAAGAGTAAAAGAGATAATGTAGTAAAAGTGCACCCCATAAATGCCTGCCACATTTGCATAATAAATATTAGATTAAATATAGCAATAATTGTATTAATAGGTGAGTGATTCAGGAATTTTTACATTACCACAGAATATGCAGTATCTGGGGGCATACAGTTTTTTGAATAGGCATTAGCTGAATACAGAATTATGAAATAATTCAGTTTGGTTAAATCATAAATACAAGTATAGAATTTTGAAGCTACTGAATGGTTTATTATAATGAACTAAAACATATTAGTGTCATAAGTACTTTATGCCAATGATATCCTCCAAATGTAATACTAAAACACTGAATAAGCATAACAAACACATATAAGTTTAATACAAACACATGTAAGTTTTTAAGAGTTCAAACATATTCCTCAAAATCACTGTTCTTTCAGTTTGGCTTGAACCAAAATTTACCTTCATGAAAAACAAATGCAGCCTCTTAGATACATGAAAGATCTAATTACTACTGTCACTATACTGGCTTCAGAATCTAAATGGGGTCCAAAACTAATCTTACTTAGAAGCTAAATAAACACCCCACATTGATAAGTAATTCATTTTCCCATTTTCAACTCTGATTTAAATGTTTATACAAGAGTCTTTGAAAAGTCTCTTCACCTCAACAGCTCTGCAAGTGTTCCCTTTGAACAATGACTTTGCAGCTGACCAAACCCGACTCTCAATCAATTTTTATGAGTACAAATTCTTGGGCTGATGGCTAGATCTCCAGCTGTATCACTCATATAATACACACTCACAAGTGGTGATGAGATTCACATTATCACCAGAGCACCATTCTGACGATGGCGGCAGCAGACACAGCAGGGGTATACTGTCCTCTCCGAAAATGACTCCTTCACCTTTTAATAGTGCAGCCTGCAGGTATAGATCTACGAACTATTTGCCAATAGAATGAGAGCTATCTTTAAAAATACTGATAAAACTACCTGGCTCTTCCCAATGAGGCCTTCTTGCTCAATCTCCATACATACCCATCTTGATTTTGAAGTGGGTACATTCAATTTGTCTTCCCATTACATTTGGAATTGAAAGGAAGATTCAATTGTATTTAAAACTTCAAAAAGTTGCCAGACTACTGGCGTGTAAATCTCAAAACACTTGGGCATGGGATTCTTTGTGTGAGTACACGTACTTACATATATTTGTGTAAAGATACAATGCTTAAATATGACCTCAAATTTTAAAATGATACCTCAGGTAGAATAAATCTGAATTCATGATAGTTTGGTGGTGTTTCTCCTAAATTTTAATTACGGGGTATAGAGGTTTACCTCCTTTGGTTTAAACTGAACTTTGCCTTTAAAATGTTAAACATATTTTTGTTACGTGGAGAACTTTCTAGCTCTCCAAAGACATGGTTAATGTTCCTAAAAGACATACCAATTAATGATCTCAAAAGTATTCAACTTCCTTCTTTCATTTCTGAACTCTCTTATGGGGTGATAAAGTATACGTGGTTGTTTTATAACTTGATTCTTGTGATCATATGCCAGAAAATAAGGTAAGAAGCAAAGGATTACCTTGAACTTTACCTGGCCAGAAGCATGAGGTGTCCATCTGACCTCTCAAAACTGATCTGCTAAGGCCGAGTTTTCATATTAAAACAGTCAGTATATAAGAAGCTCTTTAGCCTACTGTCACTTCACTGGATCTCTATACAACAAACACTCTCTGATTCGTTCTTAAAAAAAATCATGAATATGATCCAGCAATCACATTCCTTGGCATTTACCCAAAGGAGCTGGAAAGTTATGTCTATACAAAAACCTGCACACAAACGTGTATAGCAGCTCAATTCATAATTGCCAAAATTTGGAAGCAACCAAGATGTCCTTCGGCAGATGAATAAATAAACCGTGATTCATCCAGACAATGGAATATTATTTAGTGCTAAAAAGAAATGAGCTTTTAAGCTATGAAAAAACATGGAAAAACCTTAAATGCAAATTCGTAAGTGAAAGAAGCTAATCTGAAAAGGCTACATATTGCATGATTCCAACTCTATGACTTTCTGGAAATGGCAAAACTATGGTAAAAAGATCAAGGGTTGCCAAAGGTGGAGGGGAAGATGAATAGGCAGAAGACAGAGGATTTTCAAGGCAGTGAAAATGCTTTGTATGATGTTACAATAATGAATAGTATGTTTGTCCAAATACACAGAGGTAAAACACCAAAAGTGAACCCTAAGAAAAACTACGGACTTTTGATGAAGATGATGTGTCAACGTAGGTTCATCCTTGGTAACAAATGTACCATTCTGGTGAGTGAGGTTGACAGTGGAGGAGGCTATGTCTGGGGACAGAGGATATATAGGAAATCTCTGTACCTTCCCTTAAATTTTGTTGTGAACCTAAAACTGCTCTAAAAAAACCATATCGACTAAAAGGTATGACATGTTGAACATCTGTGGTTACTGGGTGACACTCTCATGTGCTCTCATACATATTTCCACCAGTTAAACTCTAGGCTTGCTAAGAGTCAGTAGGGTTTGCGTATTAGGCCAATAACATCAGCTACTGAACTTATGGGATGGGAACTTATGAGATTCTATGTAAATGAATGACATATGACTATGAAAAAGAAGCTGCACTTCCTACAAAAAATCAGTTGAATGCTTGGAAAGATTTGACAAAGACAAGTCACTAACACAAACTTGTCAAATTAGATGTGGGTGAGACATCTATAACTGGAGAAAGACCTGCACTCCAACTGCCTGGTAAATGCATTTCAATTCTTGTGCCAATGTCAAGAAATTAAACCTGGAAACCAAAGAAGATGGCTTATAGGTGTGGTTTTTGGAGGAGGATCACTGAGAACTCCCAACAGGGAGCCCTTTCTCAAAGCAAATGCTTGGGGTTTATATCAAAAGATCGTCAGTGTGTGCGCGCACATGTGTGTGCATCTTTTATTAAACTCGTTGACCAAGTATTGGTTCTATTTACATAAGAAAAAGTCACACTTTACCCAGGGGAAAAAAAGCACTTTTGATGAAAAGGTTATACTTTTCATGAAGTTACCATGCTATTATGGCACATCGATAAAATAATTTTATCCAGCAGTTGACAGATGGCTTTATTTCTGGAAGACAGCGAATAATTTTCTTTCCTTGGAATTTCACCATGTTAATCTGATCTGGGCTATTTAAACTACTTACGTGTGAATAGGAATTGATGAGATTTTACAGACTGTTTTGTGTTAAGGATCCCAAGAGAGCTTCTCTTTTCATATATATTCATTGGGAACAAAACAGCTTGGATTTATCATGAAATGGAATGACTACTACTCACATTTATTCTTTAATGTAACTTTAACTAAATGAGTATATTCCATGAGCAAAGGTCATCCATGATTCAAAAACCAAACCAAAACAAAAAAGAGTCAACTGAAGGGTACATTCCAATATCCTGTCTACATTCAGAATCCTATCACAAACAAATCTACCAGTCAAGGTAATTTAAAGACCTGTACATGTGAATAAGTGATATATATGGTACATTTTTATAAAAATGCATGTTTCTATGTATTAAGTTTTATCTATGAACTATCGAACAATGCAGTGACTCTCAACGTATGCTCTTGGGATCCCGGAGCTCTTCAAGATCCTTTCAGGGACTTGGGAAGTCAAAACCATTTTTCTAACAATATTCAAACATCTTTGCCTGTTTCACACTTACTCTCTCAAGAGCGTATAGCGGAGTTTTCCAGAGGCTAAATTTCACCTGAGATTGCAACAGATTGAAGGCAGAAGCTGATGTGAAAATGCAGCTGCATTCTACTTTATTAAGCCAGAATATTAAAGAGGGGTACAAAAGCATAAAGTAATGCCACTTATATCACTAAAATGTTTGGCCTGAAAAATAGTTATTTTAAATAAAAAGGTTATTTGCGTTGGCATATAATGGACTTACCAATTTTATTTTAAAATGAATTAAAATATTTTTTTTAATTTCTCAGTTTTAATTTCTGATACAGTGAATATTGATAGATACAACCCACAAAAAATTTGAGAATGGCTTAGAGTGATTATGTTACAGGAAAAAAAATCTACTTACCTGAACAAGAACAAAGTAACGCTTTTTCCATCTTTTCCAAACCTTCTGTCCAAGGGCATACAGATATCTGGTAAGAAAAACAAGTAAAAGAATACTTTACATGAATAATGGTGTGGTTCCACGTTATCGTATTTCTTCCATAGGTATTCATTCTTGCAACGAGCCTGCTAAAGGCAAAGTTTAGTTCATTTGGAATCTGTGACAGCACGCAGCTTCTGTGTTACAAAATGACTGAGCCTGTTATAAGGCTTTTGAAAGGGAATTGATTTATGTGGCTTGTCAATTGTCAGTTCTTCCCACAAATTCAGCGAAGTTGGAGTTAGAAAGGATAATCAAAGAAGCAGTAGGAATTTTATTCTTATACATATTTCTTAGGAGAGACAAAGGCTACGAATTGACGCTATAGTACCAAATGTTTCAGCTCTCAGATGACCGGGGCTGAGGAGTGTGGCCTCGCAGGGAGCTGGCTGCAGAGTCCAGAACCCATGGAGAAGGGTCGCTGTTCAGCTGAGTGTTCCCGAGATGTGCCCGCACCAATCTCAGTTTCCATTTCCTCAACTATCAAATGAAAGGACTAGATGTGATGATTTCTGAGGTCCCTGCCAGCTCCATAATTTGGAGATTTGCCTGACTTATGCAAGCTTCTTACCGTAAATTTTCCTAACTATGAAATTTAGATAATAATGAAGATGACACTGTATAATTTAACACAGTTTCAACCAAGGCACTTGTTTAACTTTGCACTGCTATTAGTAACCTAAATTGAAATGATTCAAGTAGTCAATCATTGGAGAAGAGAACTTTTGTTCTTACCGAATATACAGATGTAAGCTTAAGTATCAAGGAGGAAAGAGAAGAAATTAAAAATTAATCAGGTATGAGTGTGTCATGGAGAGCTATTTAAAATTATACCACATACCTCCTACAAAAGTGGGAAACATTGTTAGAAGTTTAAAATATGACAAATAGAGAGCTAATTTTTAAATTAAGACTTTTCAGTATTTTATCACAATCCCTTTTTCTAATGTGGAGGTTTAACACTGCTGAGGCTATTCAAACTAACTTAATTTATAAACAATTCTGAGTGATTTAAAAAATAACTAATAGTTTGTTTAGGGGCCTAAAGTCTTCAGACTTTCTCTCAATTTTTAAAACTGAAATCTTAGCTTGAATTTTTAGTTTCTGTCTTATGAAAATAATTTTCTTTTGTAAAACAAAACAAACATACTCTTTGCCCCCTTTTGAAAAAAATATGGGATATTAGCTAAGGTGTGCTGAAATGATGGGATTTCTTATTCACTGCTAGTGGAGTGTAACATAAGACCACCTTCCTGTAGGATAACATGGCAGTATATAGAAACGGTCTCCACCTCTTCATCATGGAATTAGGGAAATAACTAGATACATACACAAAGATGTATGCTACATGGATACTTAGAACAGCGCTATTTATATTATGAAAAAGGTGACAACTTAAATGTCCAACAGTAGGTGAATGTTTAATAAAAGCTAGAAAATGCATAGAAATACTATGCCACTGAAAAAATTTTTTTTTTTTTTTTTTTTGCGGTACACGGGCCTCTCTCACTGTTGTGGCCTCTCCCACTGCGGAGCACAGGCTCCGGACGCACAGGCTCAACGGCCATGGCTCACGGGCCCAGCCGCTCGGCGGCATGTGGGATCTTCCCGGACTGGGGCACGAACCCACGTCCCCTGCATCGGCAGGCGGACTCCCAACCACTGCGCCATCAGGGAAGCCCCTGAAAAAATATTTTTGATAAAATAACATAAAGAAAATTTTATCGCATAATATTATGGGAAAAGAGCAGATTCAAAACTATTGATACATAAATACTTAGTGATTTGAAATTTGTAAAAAAAAATACAAAATAGATATTCCAAAATTTTAGTAATGGTGCCTTTGAGTGGTGGGATTATGGAAGATTTGAGTTGCCTTCTTTATTCCCCGTGTTTCTAAATTTTCTGAATAAAAACATACAAACATACATGGGCTTACTAAAAGTTGACATAAATCCTAGGCTCTTGCCTAGAAAGCATCACCCCAAACTGCCCAAATTAATTATATATTTTCTTTCTCTCAGACACATCAGCTAGCTGAAGGGTTTGGCAAACTTCTATTTGGTTCTCACAATACCCTTGATGACCTATCGTCTGCGCTTGTGGATGTAATGCGAATGCATTTAGAGTCTATCAGAAACATCTACCGCTACTGTTCTCATCTGTTCACTATCTCTTCCTGAGGGCCCCTTGAAACCCTTTGCCCCATCTTTGCTCTAGCCTCTAATTTCTCTTCTATGGTGCCAGTGATAGGTGTTTAGTTGCTCTCTTTCTGTCTTCCCTATGTAATTTCCCTCTGCTGAAAGGCATACACCCAAGCTCCTATTACAGGGTTAACAGCAATGACCTCAGGAGCTATACACTGTGGACACGACAGATGCTCTCTGTACAAGTTCACTAGCAAGGAGTGCACCAAATAGCTGCAGAGGAGCCAAGAGGGCACCTGGAATAACCTCTGCCTGTGACCACAGGCTGGTTCTTCAATGTGTCTCACTTAGCATGCTGCTGGGCTACTAGGTCAGACATCAGTGAAAGTGAATAGGGACACACAAACCATCAACACCACAAGCAAGTGTAAGTCTTGCTGACAGTGAAGGTTCTGCATAAGGGATAATACTGTCACCTGCAACCTCATTAAAAATGATGCCTCACCACATCTGGAATGAAAAGGTATGGTTTCTGTGAAGACAGAAAGCAGAGGGGTGGGTGGATGTGCACGTGTATACTGAAAGATGTTATTAGAATAAAAAACAATTCAAGACCGGAACCAAGGTAAGCATTTGGATGTTGGGCCTTGAGGTATTATGGACTATTGCACTAGAATTCAACAGAATATATACAGAAGAAGTCACAATTGATCAAACATTTCTAGAAAGGAATTGCTCATAAGAGTTTTAGTCTCTATATAAGAAAAAAATTACATTCAACAGAAGTAAACATTTCTGCATAAAGGAAATGTTACAAATGCTATGTAGGAAAAATATGATAGCTCCTGCCCTTTAGTTTTCATGTTAGCCAGACAAATATTTTACATAAAAATTTTTTGAACATATATAAAAGATATCAGAAAAGTTAACTATACTGACTAAGAACAGATTAAACTTCAACAACTCTGAGTTTTTTCACTATAAGCATGAGTTCTGGAATCAGGCATCAATATCACCATCTAGCTGCTTTTTCACTGTATAAAAGCAGATTCTTGGCATAAAAGACACATTTAAAATTGAGGGGAGAATGAAGAAAAAAGATGTTCATCAATGTCACTTAAGAGTTAAAAATTCAAAAACCATCTAAGAATCAAGCAGTTAAAATGATTACGTTGCCGTTAAGAGTGATGCCAAAATCAAAAGCCCAGGACCAGATGGCTTCACAGGCGAATTCTATCAAACATTTAGAGAAGAGCTAACACCCATCCTTCTCACTCTTCCAAAATATAGCAGAGGGAGGAACACTCTCAAACTCATTCTATGAGGCCACCATCACCCTGACACCAAAACCAGACAAAGATGTCACAAAGAAAGAAAACTACAGGCCAATATCACTGATGAACATACATGCAAAAATCCTCGACAAAATACTAGCAAAAAGAATCCAACAGCACATTAAACGGATCATACACCATGATCAAGTGGGGTTTATTCCAGAAATGCAAGGATTCTTCAATATACGCAAATCAATCAACTTGATACACCATATTAACAAACTGAAGGAGAAAAACCATATGATCATCTCAATAGATGCAGAGAAAGCTTTCGACAAAATTCAACACCCATTTATGATAAAAAATCCTCCAGAAAGCAGGCATAGAGGGAACTCACCTCAACATAATAAAAGCCACATGTGACAAACCCACAGCCAACATTGTCCTCACTGGTGAAAAACGGAAACCATTTCCAGTAAGATCAGGAACAAGACAAGGTTGCCCACTCTCACCACTCTTATTCAACATAGTTTTGGAAGTTTTAGCCACAGCAGAGAAGAAAAAGGAATAAAAGGAATCCAGGGCTTCCCTGGTGGCGCAGTGGTTGAGAATCTGCCTGCCGATGCAGGGGACACGGGTTCGAGCCCCAGTCTGGGAAGATCTCACATGCCGTGGAGCAGCTGGGAAGCAGCCGCATAGCACAGGAAGATCAGCTCGGTGCTTTGTGACCACCTAGAGGGGTGGGATAGGGAGGGTGGGAGGGAGGGAGACGCAAGAGGGAAGAGATATGGGAACATATGTATATGTATAACTGATTCATTTTGTTATAGAGCAGAAACTAACACACCATTGTAAAGCAACTGTACTCCAATAAAGATTGAAAAAAAAAAAAACTACAATGAGCTATCACCTCACACCAGTCAGAATGGCCATCATCAAAAAATCTACAAACAGTAAATGCTGGAGAGGGTGTGGAGAAAAGGAAACCCTCTTGCACTGTTGGTGGGAATGTAAATTGATACAACCACTTTGGAGAACAGTATGGAGGCTCCTTAAAATGCTAAAAATACAACTATCATACGACCCAGCAATCCCACTACTGGGCATATAACCTGAGAAAACCATAATTCAAGAAGAGTCATGTACCAAAATGTTCATTGCAGCTCTATTTACAATAGCCAGGACATGGAAGCAACCTAAGTGTCCACCAACAGATGAATGGATAAAGAAGATGTGGCACATATATACAATGGAATATTACTCAGCCATAAAAGGAAACAAAACTGAGTTATTTGTAGTGAGGTGGATGGACCTAGAGTCTGTCATACAGAATGAAGTAAGTCAGAGAAAAGCAAATACCGTATGCTAACACACATATATGGAATATTAAAAAAAAAAAAAGTTTTGAAGAACCTAGGGGCAAGATGGGAATAAAGACACAGACCTACTAGAGAATGGACTTGAGGACGTGGGGAGGGGGAACGGTAAGCTGGGACAAAGTGAGAGAGTGGCATGGACATATATACACTACCAAATGTAAAACAAATAGCTAGTGGGAAGCAGCCGCATAGCACAGGGAGATCAGCTCAGTGCTCTGTGACCACCTGGAGGGGTGGGATAGGGAGGGAGGGAGGGTGGGAGGGAGGGAGACACAAGAGGGAAGAGATATGGGGACATATGTATACGTATAGCTGATTCACTTTGTTACAGAGCAGAAACTAACACACCATTGTAAAGCAATTATACTCCCATAAAGATGTTTAAAAAAAAAAAAGACTGAGGCCAGAAAGAATGATAATGGAAAATCATAATAATGTTGTTTTTAAAAAGCTGTCACATGAACTTATACTGTATGCACGGGGAAAAAAATCCAGAAAGATGTATCAAAATGGGAAACCTGAAGTGAGTACCTGGCTGGTGAGATTAAAGATAAATTTTATTTTCTTCTTCACACCTTTCTCCATTTTCACAATTTCTATCTTGAGCATGTCTTCCTTTTTTTTGTTGTTGTCATTTAAGTAAGGTATACTGGTAGATTACCTAAAGTAAAATTCACCCATTTTAGGTATATAATTGGATGAAACTTGAAATAGGAGGGATGTGACCACCAGAGTGAATTTATAGAACACTCCCACCCCCCCACCCAAAGGTTCCTTCATGCCTTTTTATGAACCATCTCCTCCTCACATCTGCAGCTTTGCAACCACTGACCTGATAGTTTTTTGTTTTCCAGGATGTCATATAAGTGGAATTACACAGTATGTAGCCTTTGGTGTCTGGCATCTTTCACTTAGTATAAAGTTTTCGAGATTCAGCTTTTGTCTGTATCAGGAGTTCATTCCTTTTTATTTCAATGGATGACTTCAATGTGTTTATCCTTTTACCAGTTGGTGGACATTTGAGTTGTTTCCACCTTTTTGGCTACCGTAAATAAAGCTGCTATAGCCATTCACATGTAAGTCTTTGTGTGGGCACATGTTTGCATTTCTCCTAGGTAAATATCTAGGATTGGGATTACTGAGTTACAGTGAAAGTGTGTTTAACTTTATAAGAAGCTGCCAGATTGTTTTCCATGGCTGTACAATTTTGCATTGTCATTAACAATGTATGAGAACTCATCTTACTTTTATCACTAGAAAAAAATCACTTTTATTAAGGATTTGAAGGATGTGGGCATTACAGCTCCATAAACAATACTTCTGACATGACTAAGTTGAATATCTATAGACCAAAGATGAGGATCTTTGTCACTTTATCTTGAGTACAGAGGCGAATTCCTATAAACTTTAATGGTTAAATGGGCTTTCCAGTTTTCAAAGCTATTCTCAAGTTCTGATATTTAGAGCAGTCTAAATTCTCTGTAGGTGGGTTGTCTTATCAGGGGACGATTAAAGTGTAAAGAAAGTAAGGAAAATGGAGCCAAAATCATTTGAATATTTGGTTACAATCAGATAATCCATTTATTAGAAAGCATCTGTAAAAACCAAGATGCATTCTTTTTTTTTGAATTTATTTATTTTATTTATTTTTATTTTTGACTGTGTTGGGTCTTTTTCCTTTTTTTTTAGTCATCAATTTTATGCACATCACTGTATACATGTCAGTCCCAATCGCCTAGTTCATCACTCAAGATGCATTCTCTTGTAACTCATCTTTATGCCTAGCACTGCTGCTGAATTCAGAGTTCCATATTTTTTGTTGTTGTTTTTAATGTTGAGTGTTAGGTTATAAATTATCTCTTTTATGGATAAAAATCCAATACGTTTTTTAATTTCAGAAAAATACACTAAAGTTACATTTAACATGTTATACTAGGCAACAGATTCATTTCGTTATACTTACACAGCAATGATTACTGAAAAATGAGTTATTCTGTATAGAGACTGTATATTCATCTATAATGAATTTTTAAAGAATTTGTATACAATAGGTTGACTTCAAATAGTCATAAAATATAATTTGATCATTCTTAATGATTTAGAAAAGGACCCTATAAACATCTTGGGGTCATTACCATGAACTTCAGTTATAACTGCATAGTTCTGTAAAAGGAGAAGGTACACCTGGTAGGACCAAATCTATTTGACATACAATGGCAATAGTGATGATTAAACAAATCCTTGAGAGTTATTTACTTGTCACTTATTTCTGTTTCATAAAAATAGTTTAGAATTTAAGAAATCTATTATTAATATTATTTTCTTGCTGTCTGAACTCTGGAAAAATTCATTTTTTTAAAGCTTTATGAAATCTGATTCTACCCCGTAAAGGTGTAGAGAACATCTTCCAAGAAGTGCATTTGTCACCTGGGACAGAGAGAGTACCTTGGCTCATATGGTAATGTTGTTAAGGGGGTGCGGTCTGCTCTGCAACTGTATTCTCCCTGAATATTTAGCAACCTGCTGAGTCATTACTAGCTTCCTCTCAATTGTAGGATTATCTCAAATTTAAAAAGTTTTTTTTCAGAGTATGTAAATTAGACCTGCCAAATACTAGGCAAACTGGGAACACACATTTAACTGGGCTTTGTGTGACAATTTACAATGTTACCCAATAAAATAAATATTTATCACACAGCATGAGACCAACATTCTCTGAGTGAATTTTTGTCACCTTATTTAAAGGTTTTAAAGAGCAAACCAAAAGCAAGTCTTCTGTTTTAGTTTTGGTGGGGCCTTCAACATGATTCATTTTCATCAACCTACAGAATTTGATTTTAAACAAAACATGTTTTCTCACCCTTGTTAAATTATCTCAGTTACTAAGAAATGGATGGAGGGAATTCCCTGCTGGTCCAGTGGTTAGGACTCTGAGCTTCCACTGCAGGGGGCCCAGGTTCGATCGCTGGTCGGGGAACTAAGATGCAACAAGCCGGGTGGCATGGCCAAAAAAAAAACCAACAAAGAAATGGATGGAAGAGGAACACATACCAGCAGTTTTCACAGTCGTAGTCATATTACATTCTCCAGTACTCTATACTAGAGTACGACCCTAGGAAACAAATTCCCTAATTGGAGTTAAATTTGATTCAAGATTATTTAAATGAGGACAGAAGATATATTCTAATGTACGTAACACAGTTCAAAAGCACATATTTCCAATGCTAAACTGATACTAAACATAACACTTTTTCCATCGAAATATTTCCAATCCATCACAATACTCATGTAACTAGAGTATTTTGGGTTATTTAAAAATAACTGCTCGGATACTATTTTAAAGTGTTTGCTTTCATCAATACATCCAACTTAAGTAAGGTATTAAGAAGCTGTTCCCTTTGAACAAAAAATTGCCTGCTTAACTTTAAAATCTTCTCTTCTTACATGGGATTAGGTAACAAAGAAATTAGCAGCCCTGACACAAAGCTCGGATTTAACACATAAGAGTAAAGCCTTGAAGCATTTGGTTTTATAAATCAGTATAAATACAGCAATAATCTTAAGGTATTAATCCCTCTTCTAGGGCTGTTTCTAATTGAGAGTACTAGTTCCCCCCAAGAAACATAGGAATCAGCTAGGAAACGAGGCACAAAACAAACTAACGTGCTATCAATGATCCACTCACCTACGACTTTTTTTTTGGTATTTATTTCTAACTATTCTTAGGTCGTGCTCTATCCTCAAATATCAAAGCTAAGAGACAATGAACTTTATGAATTTTCGCTTGTATATTTAAAATACGGTATGGACATAGATTATGTACCAGGCTGTTAGGAAAAATGTCAAGAAAAGAGAGAAAAAAAAGAAGAGAAAATAAAAGTTTTGGCATAGCCAAACCTCAAGTCAATACAGTTACTATCAACAAAGCAAACGGGTCATTAGTTTTCATCTATTACATCACATTTATATATGTCATTAGAGAATCTCAATATTTAACATTAAAAATTATACAACCTCTATGGTCTCAACGTGATCCTTAAAAGAGTTATCTGTTAACTTAAGAAGCAAGCTGGAACACATACCACTGTTGCTTCTAAAAGTTTTCATTTGTGGACAAACAAAAGCAGAGTCTTAATGAAATCCATCAGAATGTTCTGTGACAACAGGAATAAAAACTTTTCTGTAGAGATATGTTGATCATTAACAACATACATTACTCTATTATCAATAAAATGGTCTCAATATATTTATGGAGTAAAATGAAGCTTGGTAAAAATAATCTTCAAGCGAAACAAAAATCAGTAAAATACGAAGCTTATTTTTGCTGAATTTTCAAATAGGTATTTAAATTTCATCACATGTTCACATTGCAATGCTTGTAAAATAAAATGACTTTAAATGCTTGTTTTTTATTCAGTACCCCTTGAGTATTTTTTTAAAAAAAAAAAAACAGATTCCCATATAACATTCTGTGATTTGCCTTCCTTTAAGCCAAAAAACCTCTGAAATTAGTTTTACTAATAAGTTAAGCCATTTTCTAGAAATGCTATATATTATTTGCTAATATATATAGTCACAAAAGTTAATGAAATTTCAAGAGCTCATTTTGATTAGTTTTAAAAACTGAGATTTAACTCATCTTCATAACACAGTATGTCTAAACTACAATATACCCTATATTTTTCTAGTATAGTAAAGAAACAGCTAATATTCTCTATGCCATATTTGAAATAGAAAATGGTAATATGAAATAAAGAACTCATCTATCCAAACGCTTTAAAAGCACCTTATAAAACCTTTCTAACTTGAAGATTGTTCAAAGAACACTTCAACACACACAAATTCTCCAGACATATTACTAAATATTGTAGTTTAGTTTCAATTAGAGTGGTGGTATACAGTTCTAATAGAAAGGAGCATATGATGATTTATTTGCATGGAGTCCATGGTGTGGGAGTTCATGGTTTTACTTTATGGGGAAAAATCATCACTAATGAATATTTGAAAAACATAATTGTATACAGAAACTGGGAATTATTCGGTGCTTGAAAAAAAAAGACTATTACTTTTGGCAGATCACTTATGACTAGCTTTTTATTCAAAGAAATGGAACAATCAATCTACATGTTGAATGATAAAGCCTATTCTTCTACAAGCCTTCATTTTTCAAGGAAAAATACAGAAAGAAAAAAAATCAATATATAGAGTAGTTTAGTCCTGGAAAGGGCTTTCTTAAAGAGAAACCTCAGTCAAGGTTGAAAGAGCAATTAATGCAGGCTCAAAAATCTGGGCCATTCTGATAGAGTTCGGTTAACATGTGGCAGAAGTAATCATCCACTTGTGAAAATGATTTTCGGTTCATTCTCAAACACCTTTCAGACACTCATGATCCCATTTAACTGACAACAATACAGGCTATCCGTGGGCATCACTGCATTTGATGTGAAAACCAATAGGGACCAAATGCCCTCAGGCACTTTCAGTCATTCCCTGCAGTCTGTGCTCACAGCTTCCCCGCATAAAAGGAATCTTCCTTCTTTCACTACATTCTTTCCTTTATTTAACCCCACAAGATTAAGCCTTTTTTTTTTTTTTTTTTTTTTTGGTTTTGTTTTCAGCTAAGGATGAGAAAAAGAAACTGATTCAAAACAACAGTGTGACCTGGGCATTAAGAAACCTAGAAGTAAATACTTTCCAGTTGGCTTTTATATACTTCCTGAATTCTTATGGGAAAGAGAACAAGAGGTGAGGCTGCAAGGAGAGGATCATCACCAAACAAAATCACAGAACATTTTGAAAGAAATGATGAAAAATCAGAAACTCCTATTGTTCAGTAAGAAGTTAAAATGCGTGTGCTATGTCAGCAGGAGACGTGTAACAGCAAAGGAATAAAATGTAGTTCTTCCTTTTCTGTATCACATTTTGTAGAATCAGCAACATGAACTGCCTCCCCCCACCCTTTTTCTGAGAAGTCTCATCTTCTGCTAGTTTAATCTCAGCTAGATGGGAGTTAAACTTGAGCTCATATCAGCATTTTCAGATTCAGTCTAACAGTCTAAGGTTATAAATGCTATCCTTTAGAAACTGGCTTGCTGGGACCTCCCTGGTGGCGCAGTGGTTAAGACGCTGCACTCCCAATGTAGGGGCCCCAGGTTCAATCCCTGGTCAGGGAACTAGGTCCCACATGAATGCCGCAACTAAGAGTTCGCATGCTGCAGCTAAGGAGCCCTCAAGCCTCAACTAAGACCCAGCGCAATCAAATAAATAAATAAATATTTTTTTAAAAATTGGCTTGCTATTCACAAACTAGAATATGAATATAGGCAAACTGCCAAGATGAGAAGACCATAAAGCCCTATTCCACCCTTAGATTAAGACATCAAGATCTACAAGTGACCACTCTTAAAGGAGGTGTTCTAATATAAATGGCAATGCACTACCACCTAGAAACAAAACTGATCTGGGTAAATTATACTATAAGCAGTTCTACAAAAAGCAATTTTAAACAGCTAAACACAAGCCAAACCATGGAACTAAACCTGTACAGAGAAATCTTTTGTTATAAAGGCAGTTTTTCCTATATTTTTTGATAACTGATCATCAGTACCCTTTTATATCTCAATTAGCAGAAAAAGTGCCCCAATACATATTTTTTAATGGTTCATGACCTTACCAATGCTGATATTTAGAAAGTTATACAAATATGTTAGGGTCTCATTCTAATATACTCTACTACAGAGTGCATATTTTATAGACATGGTTTCATGTTTTTCCTCAGTTTAAATGTCCTTTGAAATATAATAATACTTTTCTGCATGTGCAGAAACTTTACTGCCTTGTTAAAAGTTAAAATTAGTGACTTTTCCAAGTTGATTATAAAATGTCTCAGAAGGGGATAAGAGGGAAAAAATGTCACAAGAATGCACTGAGTAACCTACCCCAACCAGGCAAACTTGCTTAGAGTCAAGCCTATGCCTCCATCTCCTGGGAGAAGGGTGGAGGGTAGCCGCTATGAAGTTGTGACTCTCTAGGGGCTATGACACATTCCAAAGGGAAGGATGCTCCGCACCATTTAGCAAAAAACCTCTGGCACACGTGATGATGAAAATGAAATAATTTACTTAGGCGCTCCTAGATATTTTTGTGATATAATCCATTAAGCTTTCTTCTCCCTGAAAATGCAAACAGTTTGGAAATAAGGAAACAAAAGTTTTAGCAAAGGCTTTTATGCATGTATCATAGTACATATTATTTATAAGGTATTGGAAGGTACTGGAACTACCTTCCCTTTTCGGGCACAAAATTCCTAAAGCAGTGCAAGATGGCCACACACTTTTAAACTGTATATACGGCACAGGTAATCCTGAGTTAACACAGATATGGTAGGCCTCAGTTTCCTCTTCTGTAAGTGGATATATCTGTTCTACCTGCTTCATATTTAGGCTAAATTCAAGTGAAATACGTACATAAAATGCCCATTTTATAAACTGAACACACTCTAAAAAGAAAATCATCGAGAAGATAATTTGGGATTCCGTGTTTTCCACTGTGTGTCTCAGGACATCTGGATAGAAAGAAGTAGTACACAAAGACAGAACGAGTTTGGCAAGCAAATAACTGTGAGAGATACCGAGCTAAACAAAGCTAAGTGCTGTGTGTGTGAGGACTAGTAAAAGCCTGTAATAGACCTGGGAAATGAGACGCTGAGGAGTGAGGACAGGAGGGGGGAGAATAGTGCAGGCAGCGTCTCCAAAATTGCAGACTCTCTCTCACTGAAGACCATGTAGGAGTCACGCTCTCCAGCACACACTCTGGGAAGTTAGCTGGACTAGATGACTGCTAATGAGTCTTTAAGCACTACAACCATATAACTTGGTTTTTGCATTCTGTTCAGAATTAACCAATATCCTAATCATGATGAAAAATATCCTCTTCAGGGACTCCCTTGGTGGTCCAGTGGGTAAGACCCCGCGCTTCTCCGCGAACCCAGGGGCCCCGGGTTCGATCCCTGGTCAGGGAACTAGGTCCCGCATGCATGCTGCAACTAAGAAGCCTGCATGCTGCAACTAAAAAAAAAAAAAATCCCGCACGTTGCAACTAAGACCCAGCGCAGCCAAAATAAATAAGCAAACAAATAAATATTAAAAAAATTCCTCTTCACTTCTGACACTGCTTTACTTAGAATCTATAAACATTTGCATTTGAAAACAAAAAGTTTTCTGTAAAATTTGGATCATAATCGCCATGGATTATGTTTGATTCCAGAAAGGTCTCTTTTTCTGTAACGTTATTCTCTGGTCTTAGTTAATAAGGACATTTTGGGAGGGCTCTGAAAACTTAGAAAACAAACTGTCTACGTCCATCTTTAACTTATCTTCATGTGAGTTATTTGTAAAGGTATCTGAATTCCTCCTGACACTTGGCATTCTGCAACAGCCTTGTTTTACCTAAACTGTATCACTTGAACTTCACTTTTGTGCTTTGTGACCAATCTTACCTGCCATCAAGGAGGACTGTGAATTCTGGGTCAAGATTTGGACTGAGCTGTGAGATCCCCTTGCTGTCCTGCCAGCTCTGACCTGTACCTTGGCCTCAGCGTCTCAGCCCCTGTTCCTTTGAGCTTAAGTGGTTGCTTTGATAAGCTGTCCAATACTCCAGGCTGAGGACGCAGCTTTGCTCTTGTTCTTGTGGATCTTTCTCTGACACCCTGCTCTTGAATTCTAGACTTATTAGTTGGTCACAGACATTTCCAAGACAGCTCATATCTGGAACATTCCTGTGCTGAGACCCTTTGATACTTTTCTTGTTGTGTGTGTTTTTTTTTTTTTTTGGACACCAAGTGCTCCTTTGTACCAATACTCTGAGTTATTTCTGCTCCCCTGGTTGTGCGTTGGCTGTCTTACCCCATCAGTCCCACATATCTTACAATTCCATCCATTTCCAACAATTTAAATTCATTTAGTTCTCACCTCTCATGTTTCCAATTTCTTCCCATCCCTCAGAGTTCAACTATCACTTTCTCAGAGAAGCCCTCCCTGACATCCCTAATGAGGTCATACGCCCTTCTTACATGTATTTGGTGAGATGTGGACATTCCTTCCACAGCCCTGCCATGGTGTATGGCATGGCACATTGGATGAATGTCTATTTCCAACACAACACATTAAGGTCTGTGAGGGTAAGGACCACATACATCAGTTACCACTCACCACCCTGTCTCAGCACTGTGACTTTATACAGCAGATATTCCATAAGCGTTTTTGGAATGACTGAATGGCTATTTCTAGTCTTGTCATTAGGAATGATTATAAGAACATAATGAAGAAAGTAAATCTTCAGCAAAAATTTATATAATATGTACAAGTATAAAAGAAAAAGCCTTAGACAGACTTTGGATTTTCCATAAAGTTGGTATTTTCATATTTATCTAATCAAGAGTATTCAAGGTTTTAGCAGCAGAATTTTATCCTGATATTTAACTTAATATAGAAGCTCAGAACACAGAGGAAAGAAGAAGTGGCTGCTGGGAAAGGAGGAACCGAGGTGCAGGAGTCCAGTTCGCATACAAACCCATCAGTCACGAAAGGGACTCCCAGGGTTTCTGGCAAGACAGTTTGAACCACAGCTGGAGATGGCCCCAAGGTCACAGTATCACAGGGGCCTTTAAGTTAAAAGGCAATAGAATATATTCTATGTCTAAAGATTTCTAACTCCCGCTAATATATATATATAAATATATATAACATGTATATATATATATATTTTATCTTTCATGATATACAAACATGGTTGGAGTTTTTTAGAAGGCCCAATAACTTAGTACCTCTTTTCTTTGCCTGAGTTCTGAGCAAACTGGCTAAAGACAAAGAGCTGTTAACAAGGGTTAAAAGATCACCTTATTAGTGATAACAATAATACTGAAGAATGTGGGTTATTTCTGTAAGAAGTGGGCTCCCTTATGAGGTTCAGTATTATTATCAGACATACTTTCCCCACTCCAGTGACAGACAGCGCTGGTCAGGCCACGCCTGTCCACGTGGAGATCCCGCCCCTGACAAACTCACACAGGGGGCAGCAGCAAGCAGTTGCTTGAACAGGTGTTCCAGGGACAAATGGAGTGGAAAGGGCTGATCTATGCACGCCCAGTCCCTGCTCTCAAGCTAACTAATCAGATGCACCAAAAAAAAAAAAAGAAAAATAAAGGGGGTAGAGAGAAGCCAGGAGTATTACTGTCACGCATATTCCTCCACATGGAAGCAAATATTGGGGCACAGAATAAGAGCTTTTTCCAAATAGAGATGAATATGAGAGACAGAGACAGAGAGAAGAATGACAGAGAAAGAGAGAGTGAGAGGGAAAACGAATGAATGATTTTCTTAAGTCTCTTTAACTTTTAACTGCTATGTGCCTGGTATGACTTTCACTATTTTTCACCTGTAAAATAGAAATAGCAATATTTGTTCTGATTATAACAGATAGTGTCATTACAAAAATCTAGTTAAATGATGTGTGTAAAGGAGCCTTTGAAATTATAAAGCATAATGTAAATGAAGGCATTATCATCATCTTTATGATATTAGTAGTAGCGGTATATACTGAAAACTATTTCAACCTAACTTTTTAAAGGACTCTTTGGAAAAGGTTGAGGAGAGTGGCAATGAATTCTTCAACTTTTCCCATTTACGAAAAAAAGACTTTTGAAGAGTGGCACAAAAATTTAAGTATACATTTTCCTACAATGAAGTATAACTATAATATCACACAAGTTACAACAAAACACCTAGTTCTTTTCATTCATCAGATAAAAGCAATATTTCTATAGAGTACATGTATTATCTTTCCCAGCTGCTGAATTCCTTAGGTTCTTAAGAAATTGCTACTTAACCACCTACTAAAAAACTCTAGACTGCTATGAAAAAGTACACTTTGATGTTCAGTTTCTCTCTCACATGCATCTATTTATTTGGAGGAGAATGAATAACAAAATAAAGGTAACAGTAATAAGAGGGCTATGTACAATCAGGTTGGGATTCATTGGGCTACACTTGTAAAATGTTTCTTTCTCCTTTAACTTAAAGCTTAAGAATTCCACTTATTTACTTACTTGCTTATTAAACTATAGACACAATGCTTCTGCCTATGAATGCAGGATACAAAGAAAAATGAAATAAGATAGTCAATAGAGGGCTTCCCTGGTGACACAGTGGTTGAGAATCTGCCTGCTAATGCAAGGGACAAGGGTTCGAGCCCTGGTCTGGGAGGGTCCCACATGCTGCGGAGCAACTAGGCCCGTGAGCCACAACTACTGAGCTTGCGCATCTGGAGCCTGTGCTCCGCAAAAAGAGAGGCCGCGAGAGTGAGAGGTCCGCGCACCGCGATGAAGAGTGGCCCCCGCTTGCCACAACTAGAGAAAGCCCTCGCACAGAAACGAAGATGCAACACAGCAAAAATAAATTAATAAATTCCTACCCCCAACATCTTCAAAAAAAAAAAAAAGATAGTCAATAGAAAAAAAAAACCTTTGACATTTAATGAAACATATTCAGAATTTCAAGTCCCAGATATTTTTGGTTAAAACTGACATTAGTGACATCTTTGATTATTCATAGTGCTAAACATTAAAGTTTTTCTGTATTAATGTGATAAAATGTCTTGACAAGTTTAATATGTCCAAAATGAACTACCACTTCACCTTCTAACATTTTCTTACATTTAAAAAAAAAAGAAAACGTCTTGAAGATTACTTAATACTACTTAAATAATGCCACCTTTATTATCAAGTTCTCCATTCAGCAGATAAAAACACTTTGTTTTTTGGGGGGATGCTTGCACCATCTACTGGAGAAATATATTACTACTTTTGTCAAAGGACAACTTTAACACCATTTCCAAAGATTCTTGTGAGGTACTTCCCTCCAAAATGCAACACTGGAACAAAATCTGGTCCTTTTCTTTGTTGCATGTGTCAGTACAGGAAATCAGCACGTTTTCCCGCAAAACAACGCAAATATACGTTAGTTCAAGTAAGTCAATATTCCCATCTTAATTTGACAGAGTTATTAATCCACCAGCAAAAGTAATAGATGTGGAAGAGAGAGAAACACAGATGGAGGAAAGGAGATTATACAACCATTTTACTATTTATTTAAAAAGTATACAAACACCTAATTTTAAAATGAATATAAGCAGAAGCTCTCTCCCATTTAGTCATACAGCTAGGGATAAAGACTAGAATTGTCAGATGAGTTGGTAGAATGTCAAGATTACTTCACAGAAGAGAACTGAAACCATTCTGAAGGTATCTCGGGGTTTTTCTTAATAAATAACCATAACCACAACCACAATAATATGGAGTGTAAAAAAATCAGTACACAGAAGACAATGATCTCTAAATAGCTTTTTTCCCGTCTCTCCGTATGAGGTCACCACCTAAAGCAGAAGAATTTAAGATCTGTTCATTTTCAATTAAGAAGGCCGGCTATTTTTTTTCCTAGCAAAAGAAATGAGAATCTTGTTTGAAGGTCCATATCACAATTACATCTCTGGGTGTGGGATGTGATTCAGTTGCAGGCACATATATATCTGCTTTTTAGTGGGATGCATGGATTATTAGAAAGTTAACATAAATTACACTGTAACTGTAATTGTTAATTAACATAAACTACACTGTAACTGTAATTGTTAAGAATCCAAATAATTTTCAATTTATGAGAGGCCCTACCCCTTCCTCTCTCTATAATTAGAGGAAATAGACCAAAAAAAAAAAAAAACCCCTCACTGCAGAGACTATAAGACATATCCTGGAGTTGCTGCTCCTTAGTGATAATTGAGTTATATTTACTTTGTGCATTTCAGGACGGAAGATATGCTCACCATAAACATTAACAAAAGGTAGAAAATATGATGAATAGTGAAGATAAACTACCATGGGAGTACCTATAAGTCAGAGAGAATCAGACAGATGACCAGAGGTGAATAAATGATCCTTAATCATCAAATAAAATTAAAATGTACTTATGAACTCTAAAGAGAAATACAGAATTCTAGTAAACATCAAGGCAATTTTAAACAATAAAGTCTGAAATTTAAAAAGGTTTAACTAAGTTAGACTTATTTTGCTAGCATTCAAGTTAACCTTTTGAATCAATCTGAAATTTAAAAAAAATCAAAAACAAAAACCAACAAAAGTGAGTAAAATGACAGACTATTATATTACATCAGAATATATCCCGTCATAGAACACATCCTATGTTGATATTCTTCGTATCAGGTAACTATTCACAATGCATTTCATCATTGTTTTCTTTATAACAGGTTACATTTCATTTTTTGAGATTTACTGAATTCCAGGCATCGTACTTTGTATTTTACATATATTAACTTGATTAATACTCATTAACGATCCTATTAGGTAGGTATAGTTATTGCTACAAATGACAGGAAACATACAGTTTATAACCAACTTCCGATACTTTCAATACTATAGAAACTATATGTTAAGGACCATCTTTAAGTTTTAATTAGCAACACTCACTGAATATACTTTCTGACTTTGCTACAAGATTCACTTCACAGTTGTAGTTAATTGTGAGGGAACAGGCCCCAGCTTCTACTGATATATACATAAAACGCTTCTCTTCACCTAAGGTTTAACCTCTCATATATGGAGAAGGTGGTCTTGAGCTCAGAACAGGAATATCAAGACCGCTCCTTGTACACTGGGTGAGGCACATCCTGTCCTAGTTGCTGGACTGGTTGTGAATGGGAGGGGTTTACTTACTTAAACAGGAGGCCGCTCCCTGGCGCTGGGTGTTAACGTAGGAGTCTTCATTTGGAGAAAAGACCAAGAGCAAAATAGCAGGGGACCCACATGAAATGCCATCTAACTCAGGCCAGCTTTTTGGACAGACCCCCTAGTATCCCAGGACAGTAGATAAACAGGTCAGAATCTATAGGATAATGGCAAGCTTTACTGGTAGTTTCTTATATTCTCTGTGATTACTTTCTTATTTGTTCTCCCTTAGCATGAAGACTTTCAAATGCTCTACCTTATTCTAGCTGACCAAAGAGAAGTAGGAAGGGAAGTCTATCATGGGAGAGAAAGAGAATGAGATGAGGTCTAGCACAGGACGGAGGAAGGATGTGAGAGAGTATCTCCAGGAGGGGAAAACTCGGTCCCGACCTCACAGTCCAGTCACCGTATTTCCAGAAGATTCTCCCACCTGACTCAAATCGTTGGAGGTTTGCAGTTGTTCTTTTAAGGGCAGAGGCATTCTCTCCCAGTAGTTTCCACTAACTCTCAGAGACGAGGAACAAAATTAATTTATTAAAAAGAGAATTAGCATAGTCCCTACACTAATATAACACTTAGATAAGAATTCTGAAACTGTTCTCAGTTGAGCCTCAGTTTTTCTTAACTGTAAATAGAGCTAATGATTGGTTCTTAATTGCCTTAAAGGGTTACCATTAGGATCAAATAACCCAATAGGTATAATAGCCCTTATAATAAATATAAAGATACTATTAAGACGTAATGCTGTTAGCAGTATTATGTTAAAATCTAGGTCATGTCTTGTTACTATCACAAGGAGTTAAATTTGAGAAATTCCATTAATTGGCTTATTTATTTACATAATATAAAACAGATGATTAAAACTGGTTTCTTGAGCTTCCCTGGTGGCGCAGTGGTTGAGAGTCCGCCTGCCGACGCAGGGGACACGGGTTCGTGCTCCGGTCCAGGAAGATCCCACATGCCGCGGAGCGGCTGGACCCGTGAGCCATGGCCGCTGAGCCTGCGCGTCCGGAGCCTGTGCTCCGCAACGGGAGAGGCCACAACAGTGAGAGGCCCGCGTACCGCCAAAAAAAAAAACTGGTTTCTTTTTGGGAGGGGGGATGAAAGTGACTCATCAACTAACTGTTGTGACTCATATGGACCCAGCTGTATAATCACGAACAAAAAAATAAATTTAGACTCATTTATAGTTAATGTAGGAGAGAAAACTTTCCCGAGAAACATTTTCACAACATTTCAAGCACATCTGATAAGTTAATTTTTAACCTAATGATTTTTAACAGTTAGAACTTTTTAAAGTATGTCGACATTCACTTATTCTAATCCAGGGCTTCTCAAGTGTTATTAGCAAGCAACGAAATCATGCACAGAGAGCTTGTGAAAACACACATTGTTGGGTCCCACGCCCCGAGTTTCTGATCCACTGCAGCTGGCCTGAGAATCTGTATTTCTAACAAGTTCTCAGGTGAGGCTGATACTCCGGGTCCAGGCAACACACATTAAGCACTAGTTAATCTATACCTATTCTGAAGCTTGAACAAAAACTTCAGCCACCTCGAGTATATGTTTAAAAGGTATTTTACCTAAAAGTATACAATTAGTTAAGGTTTCCTTATAGTAGTATTAGGAACAATTTTTCTAACTGAAATAAACCTAACAAAATAACATTTTTCCCTTTTTCTTCTTAAATTTGATCATAGTGCCCCCAAGTGCATGAAAATGTTACTAACGGGAAAGGAAAACAATTCTCACTGGGAGGGAGTTAGGTAAATTTATCTTTGTATTTGCCAGGATACATTCAGGACAGGTTAACGGAATAAATACTCACACATACTTTGGAAAGGCTTACCACTCTTTCCCTCAGTGTTTTATTTATAAAACTCTAATGTTGGGTCAAGTAATCCCCAGATCTCTTTTAGTGCTTAAATTCTACGCTGGCGTGAAGTAAGCACAAAAACCTATTTAGAATCAAGTAGAATATAAAGAAATAACAGAGAAACCAGTATTATTCTATGCTCTTTATTCTCACCATCACATAGCTCCTCAAAGCTGTGACTGGATTGCAATAAGCATTCATTTAGGGTTTAGAAAGAAAATATCTGTACTTAAATGATCGAATATAATGCAAGGTGGTTAAATGGGCTCTGGCTAAACACTTGCCTCCCCAGTGCGGCTACTTGTGCCACAACCCCGGAGGAATTGTTAGGAAGAAAACCAATCTTTCTTCCTAGGCGTAATTAACAGTATCTTTACAGTACACTCCATAGCAATTTGTATATCATTTTGTAGCACTCTAATTCATTTAAAAACTTATCAGCTGAATTATATATATTCTCTTACTTCAACGGGCATATATGGAATCAATAAATTAAAGGACCTAGTCAACGCCACGAAAGGGATACTGCGGATGGGTTAAAATTATTTCTAACATAAAACACTGGTGAAGAGGCTTGGGGCTTAAAGGCTTGATACTGACTAAATCTTTTCCTTAATTTTCTTACATGCATGTATCTCTCTGCCTACCTTCCTCCCACCTATTAGCATTTATTTATATACATGTGTATCTCCATCTCTTCGTCACTTTTCATCATTCTCTTAATTTCAGAAAAGTGACATCTATTTCAAATGTATATCCACAGTCTCACATTTTCATAAACTGCTCACATAAACTCATTCTGCCTAATAGAAGGACAGAAATTCAAAGGGTTCCAAGGAACACAGGCTTCGGGGGCACTGGTACGTGCTGTAAGGGGGGCTAATGCATACATTTACCTCTTCGCATTTCCCCTGGCTTCCTTAGGCCCGTGTATCTCTTGTACAAAATACTCTGAAAAGTCTCATGTTATTTCATGCCAATTAACAAACTGTTAACATGTCATGTTAATAAAAAAAGCAATTGACCTAAGTAGAAGGGCTAATTAAATGGAGTAAGATAATTAAACGATTCTCAATATGTAATCAAAAATTATGGCTGGAAGTGTTTCACAATGTTGTCTTTTTGTTTTCAAGTATCTGCCTATCTGCAAAATTCTAATCATTGTATCCATATGCAGAAAAGATCCAGTGCAGATGTTAATTTGTTGCATGATAGAAATCAGGTGTTCAATTACAAATAATGGGGTGTATGAGAGAACGTCCAAGACTTCCATTTAGCTGAACACATGCATCTCAACTGGCAAGTGATTGCAAAGCATTCATATTGGAATTAGCTACTAACATGCACCCAAGGCACATCACATTCAACTCCTTTATTATCTTCATTATATAATATTCACATCTCCAGCCCTGCGTGTTACTTGCTTTGCTACCGATTTAGGAGTTTGAATATTTGGTGATCTAAATTCTATTTATTGTATCTGAATTCTTTTAAAGGGATGTTTTTGATTTTTATCTAAACTCTAGAGCACTTTAACATGAGCAGTATTGTTTCCTAATATTACATTTTAAACAATCAAAACCATCTGCTTTTGTACTAAGGTAAATTCCTTGAACTAAGAATATTCGAAGTTTTTAACATGTAAAGCCTATTTCAACAAAGCCTTCTCAACATGGTATCTAAATGTATTTTAGCAAAGTAACCACATAGAGGGGCCAAATATACTCGGCTAAAAGATTTGCTTTTTTGAATATAATCTACAACAAAGACACAGGCTTAAAATTTACTTAAGATATTCACCATGCCAAGCTTGTAGACTGACACAATTCTGAGAGTATGAATAAATACCAGACTGATGCTGAATTATGTCCTAAATCAAGACCCTAATATTGAGAGTTTGCAAATTAGTTATTCAATAACTAGCAGGGCCATACCTCTAAAACCTTAATGTCAGATAATCACAGAGGAGACAACGAAAAAGACCATCTGATTAGGTGGCAGAATAACAGCAGTGTACATCAATGGGGACTTCATTATTTTAAAAGAACATATGAAGGAGGTTTAAAAAAAGAAAAGTGCATTAACTTTTCATTCCTTTCATTCTCTTAAAATCACTTTCAAAATATGTGACTGTCTAAGGTTCCTTACTCATTAAGAAAATAAACAAATGCCATTTCTGAGTATGTGTCAACTAGCAAAGCCTCAACAATTATTCGAAGGTAAGAATAGTGAGGGATAATTCCTGTAACCAAGAGATGCAACACGGTGACCTGATGGGCCAAATGGGGCTGCAGATATGCTCTGAAAGCCCAGCATCACAAAAAGCGATTCTGAATTTCTTTTTGTAGGGCATGTTATCTTGTTGATTCCACTAACCCTGACTATTCTACTCTTCCTGACCTTAAAACTTAATCATTTCACACCTTCGTTTGGCTTGCCTGGCCTATGGTGCCATTTGAGTTTTGTGAACACCTGGTTATCACTTGAGAAAAGTGTTCTATATTCTTAGGGAATGTTGTCTGGTGGTTTAGAGAACAAGCTCTGGAATGAGACAAAATTGGGTTTAAATCATGGTCACTTACTAGTTATAAGACTTTGGTCAAATTCCTTAACCTCTTTATGCCTCAGTAATCTCTGTAAATTGATATAATAGTGATATCAATCATATTATACAAATGATACATAAATACATAAGTTATATAAACATATCAGAGTTGCAAGAAATAAGAATACATCATAAAAATATAATCAACTAAGAATATATTTATATTCAAATAAGGTTTTTTTAATTTAATTTTTTAAGAAGAGTTTTAGGCTCACAGAAAATATTAAAAGGTAGGTATGGAAATTTCCTTAGACTCTGCCTCGATACAAGCAAATTCTTCCCAATACTGACATTTTACACCAGAGTGGTATATTTGTTACAACTGATGACCCTATATTGACACATCACAATCACCCAAAGTCCATAGTTTAGGACATGGTTCACTCTTGGTATTGTTCATTATATGTATCTGGACAAGTGTGTAATGATACATATACACCAATCATTAGAACATCATGCAGAGTATTTTCACTGCCCTAGAAATCCTCTGTGTTCTGCCTATTTGTGCATTCCCTACCTCCACCTCTTGGCAACCACTGATCTTTTTATTGTCTCCATAATATTGCCTTTCCAACAATGTCATATGGTTGGAATCATACAGCACGTAGCCTTTTCAGATTGACTTCTTTCACTTAAGTTTACTTAAGGTTCCTCCATGTCTTTTCATAGTTTGATATTTCTTTTTAGCACAGAATAATATTCTGTTGCTGGATGTACCACTATTTATCCACTCAGCTACTGAAGGACATATTGGTTGCCTCCAAGTTTTGGTAATTATGAATAAAGCTGCTATAAACATCCATGTCCAGCTTTTGTGTGGACATAGTTTTCAACTTCTTTGGGTAAATACCAAGGAGCATGATTGCTGGATCATATGCTATGAATATATTTATTTTTGTGAGAAATTGCTAAACTGTGTTCCAAAGTAACTGTACGATTTAGCATGCCCAATAGTAATGAATGAGACTCCCTATTGCTCCACATCCTTCCAGCATTTGGTGTTGCCAGTGTTCCAGAATTTGGCCATTCTAGTTGGTATGTTGTAAGGTAAGTTTTTAACAAACTTCCAATGACAGAAAATCCCTCTTATACAAGTTTTTTTTTTTTTTTTTTTTTTTGTGTTACACGGGCCTCTCACTGTTGCGGCCTCTCCCGTTGCGGAGCACAGGCTCCGGACGCGCAGGCTCAGCGGCCATGGCTCACGGGCCCAGCCGCTCCGCGGCATGTGGGATCTTCCCGGACCGGGGCACGAACCCACGTCCCCTTCATCGGCAGGCGGACTCTCAACCACTGCGCCACCAGGGAAGCCCTACACAAGTTATTTTAATAAAAAGAAAAGAAGTGAGAAAAAAACTGCCCAAGAGGTTTAAAGAGATTAACATAACCTTGATTCCCCAAATTAAAACTAAATGAAAACATTAAAAGAAAAAAAGTGTAGGCCAATTTCACCTATAAACAGAGATGAGAAATTTGGCAATGGAGATGAATATATGAATTAAAGAAGAGAAGCCCAACTAGTTAAAAAGCAAATGGAAATTTACTCAAACTCATTAGCAGTCAGATAAACTGATGAGAATATTTAAATTTCATTTAATTTTAAATAGTTTCAATAATAAAACATGTGTTCCATGAACGTAAGGATGGTTGAACATCAGAAAACCTACCAATGAAAATCACTATATTGACGACTTAATGGAGAAACATATTACTACCTTAATAGACACACAGAAAGCATTTGATAAAGGTGAACAATTTATGGTTTGATAAACAATTTAGTAAAGCTGAATATCAAGAACATAAAGCAATCATTGTGCTTAATAAATTTTAGATATTGCGATGGTTAATTTATGTCAATTTGCGCCATGGGGTGCCTAGATATTTGGTCAAACGTTATTTTAGGTGTTTCTGTGAGGATATTTTTGGATGACAGTAACATTTAAATCAGTAGACGGAATAAAGTAGACTGCCCTCCCTAATGTGGGTGGACCTCATCCAATTAGTTGAATACCTAGCTAGAACTTTAAGCTGACCCTCCCCTAAGTAAGAGACAATTCTCCTGTCTGACAGCCTTCAAACTGGAAAACTGGTAATTCCTGTCTGAAACCTTCCAAACGGGGACATTGGCTCTTCCTGGTTCTACAGCAGCTTCTGGTCCTTGGACTAGAACTGGACCACTGGCTCCGTAGGTTTTGGAATTGCCAGCTTCCATAATCATAACAGCCAACTCCTTATGATAAGTCTCTTAGTGCACACACACATGCGTGTATGCGTGTGTGCGTCCTACCAGTTCTTTTTCTCTGGAGAACCCTAATACAGATTTAGTTATTCTAAAACTGAGAAAAGGCAAGCTTGCCTGCTGTCATTTCTAAATAACATAGCATTCAAGGCCTAGGCCCACTGTATAAGACAAAGAGAGAGTAAAGACAACAAATTAAGAGGAAAAAACTGCCATTATTTGCAGGTGACACAATCACCTACAGAAAAACTACAACAAAATAAATTGTTAGAATAAGAGAATTGATCAAGTCAGCTTACTACAATCAGTACCATGCTTCTATCCCACAAAAGTAAAGGTGGAAGGATGGGTTGCCTTCCCAACAAAGTTAGAGGCCTTTCTTATTACAACATTCCAAAAGGGAGCTCTATGTGGGTTAAAGACATAAAAGTATAAGATAAATCTTTAAACCTAAAAGAAGAAAATAAAAGGGACTATTTCTGTGACTTAGGGGTAAAAGATACTTTTAAGATGACTCCAAAAGCACAAATACACAGAAAGAAAATTGATGAATTTGACTACCAAGCATTTCTGTTCAACAAGGTTATCCATCAGATAACAGGTCAAGAGGGTATCTGTAACAGCTAAAACCAACAAAAGTATGTGTATATCTGATTCTTGGTTATGTATGGTGGAGAAATTCTGACATCGGCCTACAAATGGACATGAACAAGGACAATCAAGGGGGCACTGTGTATGGTGATGGACTGGAGAAGACAGTTCGGGTGGGTGGTCATCATAAGAGGACTGCATAGGTAAAATATGATAAATACTATGGAATGTACATAATATCAAGAAGCAATGACCTAGAATAATATAAGCATAATTATGTACATAGGTCTTAAATATTTAATGTTTAATAAAAACATAAGTTGAGTATCTTTAGCACAAAATATATAAACTTAAAAGACATATACATACAAAACATATTCTATAAGGTTACCTACCATTCAAAGATACACTGTCCAATACAGGATGGACACCTATGCAGGTAGGAGCAGAGTAAGAGATGGGACAAGGGATGAAAGGGCTAAAAAGTAAAACAGAGGAAGAGCTGGTGACAGTGTGCCATGAAATGAGGAATATGAGTATGTGAATTTCTGTGCCTCAAATTCTAGAGAAACATGTAATCATTTAAACTCTTCTCAAGTACACGTCCTTTTAGGTGAATTTATTTTAAACAGAAGTTTTTGAGATATAATCTAGAATTTTAAGAGTCCACTGAACATGACTACATTTATAAGTTGCCATGGAGTGTTAAGAGAACATGTAATTCATATAATACTGACATCATTATTTATTAAAGAAGATTTTTCCCAAACGGTGAAAAATGCTGAAACAAAAAAAAATGAAAAAAACATCAATACTCAAGGAAGCTGAAAACAATTTAGGTACTCAGTGTTATAAAAATTTTAAAAACATACTAAGTTTTAAAGTATTATAAACTCTATCTGTTCAAGTTCCATAATCAATCCAATAAAAAATTAACTTGTACCAAATTAAAGTAACATTTAAAATTTTATGACTGTTAACCTTTCCCAACCACAGATCACTTTAACAAAGTCTGCCGTGGGTATGCTCTTGAATTTGGAAGTAAATTTATATCTCAGCTCTTACAGATATTCAAACTAATTATTGCAGAATGAATGTAGAATGACACTTTAATTAGTAATGCATCTCCTGGCAATTTAGATTCTCTTGCTTCTCTCGGCAATTAAAACGGCAAGGCATACTATTAAGGTCCCACGATTCTTCATACCTCTTCCTGACAATTACCACAAGAAACACTAAAGGCAAGATCGCAGCTATAACCCATTCACTGAATATTCGGTAGCAGGATAAACACTTTCTCCTCCTTGCCTGGTAATTTTTCATTTCACTTATTACCCTTCAATCATTAATGCAACTTGTGCTCTGTCTCACAAAGATCAACTTTTCATTTTACAAAACCAACTGATTTTATAGGAATGCAAGTAGTAGGGATAATTTTAATTAAGAAATAATTTTTAACACATTTATTCATGATATGACTGTAACAGTCAGAACATTAAATACATAGAGTGGTTGATGTTGGCAGAAAATAACAGCGGTGGAATATGAGACATCAAAAATTACTGTAGGCCAAAAAAAAAAAAACAAAATTACTGTAGGGACTTCCCTGGTGGTCCAGTGGTAAAGGATCCACCTTCCAATGCAGGGGACGCGGGTTCGATCCCTGGCCGGGGAACTATGATCCCACATGCTGCGTGGCAACTAAGCCCACGTGCCGCAAACTACAGAGCCTGTGCCACAACAAGAGAAGAGAAAACCCGTACGCCACAACTAGAGAGAAGCCCGCATACCACAGCGAAGAGCCCGCGCGCTGCAAAGAGTGCCCTAAGGAAGATCCCGCGTACCACAGCGAAGACCTGATGCAACCAATTAAATAAATATTAAAATAAATTACTGTAAGTTGAATATATTAACATAACAAAGATACACGCACAAAATTGCTGATACGGCTGGTGGGATCAGAGAATAAAGAGAAGCACTTTTTTTTTTTTTTTTTTTGCGGTACGCGGGCCTCTCACTGTTGTGGCCTCTCCCGCTGCGGAGCACAGGCTCCAGACGCGCAGGCTCAGCGGCCATGGCTCACGGGCCCAGCCGCTCCGCGGCGTGTGGGATCTTCCTGGACCGGGACACGAATCTGTGTCCCCTGCATCGGCAGGCGGACTCCCAAGCACTGCGCCACCAGGGAAGCCCCAGTTGCTTTATTTTTTAAAAAAATTTTATTGAAGTATGGTTGATTTACAATGTGTGTTTATACCTAAGATTTTTTTTAAAAGTTGTTATTATGAGGTGACTTCTATGTTGATTCTCTTATAATTCCAGTTTTTTATATTAAATATATATTATTACGGTAATAGGAAAATCTCAGTCACTGGAATTATTTTTATATAATACTATATCATAAAATTAAAACACGGCATTCACATGTGTGAAACTTCTGAAAATTGTAAAGCACTATAAAATTTAAAGAATCTTTCATTAAGCACAAACATGGCACTTATTTGTAAATCATAGGTTGAATTAATTATTGTTTACTGAGAACAGCTAAAATGTACTGAACATTTATGTGCCAGGCACTTTAGTGATACTAACTCATTTAACCCTCACAGCAACCCTGTGAAATAGATGATTACTATTCCACTTTACAAGTGAAGAACTGAGGCACAAGGCGGTTAAGACATTTACGCCAGGAGTACACAGTGATGGGGCTACAGCCGGGTTGTACACTCCAGCCACTGCAACAAAGTTGTACTGCTATGGTATTACATTGTCCTTTAGTAATTTTCATTATGCCTTAAAACATTTCATCAATTATTCACATCTTTCACTACAAACACACCTAACACTATCACTCTCTCAGATATACTTAGTCAACCTGATGCTTAAACCTTTCTATAAATTTATTCATTTTAATCAAAATGGACATCTGAGTGATTTCCAGCAGTTCCCTCAAAACCAGGGGCATGGAGATGAATTGATGAGGGTTAGCTGGGTTTCTGCTCAAGAGGAAGTTAGATTAACAAACTACCTTTCTTGGTACATCTGTACTAGTGTGAGAAAATGTGTAACCTAGTATCAGACTGGCAGGGTTTGTTAATAAAAAAGTGGAAATAATAAGGTTGTGTTAGTAAAAGCATGTTCCGTGTATACAAACTGATCGATTTGGTTGAAGCTGGGGGTTTGTGTTGGGTATGGAAAGGAGAAAAAGTTGTAAAGACTAGATGGGGACAGGTTTTTGAAGAATTTGAATGCTAGACTAAAAATGTAACTCTAATCCTACAGACAATGGGGAAGCACAAGAAGTTTTTTAGTAGAGATATTAAATAGTATTCCTAAATTCCTGACTGCGTTGGAAAACAGGTGAAACAGGAAAATCAGTACAAAAGTCACTGAACAGCTTTTTGGGTTGTTTTTGTTGTTGCTGTTGGAATAGAGATTGAATTGGGTTTGGCAGAACGAATGGATTTATCTGTGGGAAAGACTATATGTAGAGAGGTATTAACTACAATGGACGAAGAGGAAGTGGTTAAAGACAAATGTAAAGATCACTCTAACTGGCAGAAAGGATAAGGCTCCTAATTTCACAAAGCTGGAAAGAGCTGACATTCAAATTTTCTCTGACGTTTGTTCTATTGCTATGCCCTTCTAATCTACTGTCAAAAGAAATTTTAAAAAATGTTTTCATAAGTTCTGATACATGAAATAAACAAAGACACTAAAAGATACTGATAGTTTTATAAAGGCAATAAACATTCCTTTTTTAAAATTATGAAAATAAGATGTGCTTTTCCTCTGATTTAATACTAGCGTACCATCCCTTAAGGATATCAATGATTCCGGGATGAATGATTAGAAATGTTAACACTTGCAGACCCTTTGCTCACGCTCATTCACGTCATCAACACTGGTACTAATGAACATTTAAATTGTGGTGATGATTCTTTTTATAATCAGAACACACATCTATCTGACTAAAACAAGCTCATTTGCTATCGTCCCCACGATCGTGGGCTTACAACGATTTTTAGGCATTTCAAACACAGTCTCGATGGGAAACTGTGGCTGTGATGTTACCTCCTGTCACCAATACCCAATCCTGCTAAACTCCAGCTCTGATCATAAAGAGATTAAGAAATATTCCTAATGATCATGTGTTATTTGAAAGAATTACCGAATTAAGTACACTACTAGACACATTGGGACTACTTCTGAAAAGATTCTTTTTAATCAATTCTGTATTTCCAGACACTACCCTATCTATCACTACTTCCCACCAACACTCATTTTCGTCCCTTTGGACCTCTCTCATATGCCCCTAAGCTATTTTACTCCTCCTTTTGTTTGGGGCTTCCCGCTTTGCTGCAACATACGTTGGTCAAGTTCTTTTAGTGCTGTTGCCCTTCCCTGATGCCATGCTTCATTCTTCCTAACTTATGTAATCTGCAGGTGCCTACATTTCTTGATGATTTGGGCCATGTTTGGACCCTCTGAAATCTTTACAAATCTTGGTAGCAATCAGCCCATTCTTTTGCTTGTCCCCTCGACTCCTCTCCCATGTAATGTATCCAAGACCCTTCCTATCTGACTGATGACCAAAGTGCTGGCTCCTTTTCGGTTTCTCTTCATTCTTCTTCGGCAGTTGTCGGGAAGAACATTTTCATGAAGTTATTTTTGAGCTTATGTAAATGGAGTAAAAGTGTTCACCAAACAGAACTGACAGAACAACTTCTGAAATAAATGGGACTACTTCAAATCAGGAGGCGCTGTAGGAGAAAGTGAGTAACTTACTGATTCCACAAAGATAGTATGAACAAAGCTCAAGCCTAGCTCTTTTTTGCCCTTAATAAGTATGGGTTACGTGATCCGTCATTCTTATATACGAACCCTGAAGTATAATGCTGCCCACACAAAATGCTGCTAAAGCCTCCTCCTACGTTCCAACCACATATCACAGGAATAGTCTAAATATAAATGTTTGCAGATAATAGATATTAGAAATTTACTTCCTCCATCATAGTTTAAACAAAAAGGCCATTTAAAAAAAGAAAGCATCACTATAGAGAATAACAAAGTTTTTAGACAAGAATACATTTTTTTTCATAATATAACTTTTAGATTTCATATAGAAATCTGTGGACTAATGAAGTTTTCTGCACTTCGTCTGGGGCAATAATGTTTTGAAGCACACTCCAATAAACATATATTACAGTGGTACCAATTAGACAGCATTATAATTTGAAGTTTATAACCAATATATCCAAACAACCAATCCAAAACTTTGAATATAAAAGATCTGTGAACCTAAGTTCTGCATTCTCCTCTTTCTTTGGAAAAGAAAACATTCATTCATTCAACAAATATTTATTTAGCTTCTGATAAGTGGTAGGCAATTTTCTAAAAACTGGGTTTAAAAATAGCAGTGAATAAGGCAAGGTACTTATCTTACAGAAACTAGATTTGGTTGGGGAGTAGTTAACAGCAAATCACCCAAATGGAGATAACATTCTAGATGGTGAGACAGTCTATAAGCAACAGTCACTACCTATAATATCAGGTAATAAGAGTTTTAAGGATTGAAGCAGGTTAAGAGAGCTGGCAGCAAGGAAAGAAGAGCACCGTTCTATACAGGGTGGTCAAGCTGAGCCTCACTGCAGAGATGGTATCTGATCTGAAAACTGGCAGAAGTGAGGCGGGGGTGGATGTGGAGTAAGAGTATTCTGTAGTAACATCAGTAAATGCTACAGTCCTCTACCAGGAGCCAGCTAAGAATGTCTAAGATGCAGCTGTAGAACTCTAATCTCAAAGACACCAATCACTCCCAGTGATTATTTTCATAAAATGTCAGCATATATAATTGACTACTCAATTACCTGAATGTCTTGGGTACTATGCTAACTACAAAATAAAAGTCTTTTACTCAATAAGTATTGCATAAGCTATTCAGGCTTACCAATGCCTCCTTAAACAAAGCACATATACAACACTAATTAAAAAAAAAAATACCTGAGATGAAATTAAAACTAACTAATTTGGTATATACAAATTGAGATCAACAACTTATTGAAAAGAGAACAAATTTTAATAGCACAAAGAGCAAGATCTGATAGACTGTTTAGACCTATGTCAGTCAAGTAATACTTGTCTAATGATTTAAGAAAATTAAAACTAGCAATTGCACTAAACCTACAAAAGGCACCACACTAGTTATTTAAAATAATACACTTTGAGAGCACATGCCATTCTTCAAAGAACTTAGACTGCACTGGACTAAAATAAAGAGAGAAATTCTATCAGATTCTTCTCACTTGCTATGAAATGATCTCCAGGTGTTCTTTCTTAGAACTGGAGCTTATTTCTTAGGTAAATCATTCAAGTCAGTTGCTCAGACACAGTTGGAAGCTCTTAGGCAATACAGTTGACCCCTGAACAACGTGGAGACTGGGGTGCTGAACCTCCACTCAGTCAAAAATCTTCCTATAACTTTGGCTCTCCGTATACACAGCTCCTCTGCATCCTTGGATTCAACCAACTGCTGATGGTGTGGTACAGCAGTATTTACTACTGAAAAACATCCCAGTACAAGTGGCCATGTACAGTTCAGATCCATGTTGTTCAAGAATCAACTGTATTTTCCTTTTCCTTCCTTTGGACATAGAGTAGACAAAATAAAGTGAGCACCCAAACGCATATACCAAGAGAAACAAACCACCGCCACCACCTACAGCCATGACAGCTGTCAAATAAAAATGTAAATTAAAGCTTAACAATTAAGCAGAAGGCCCTAATGGGGGATTAATGGGGATATAACTTTTAAACTCTCAAGGAATCAGTGAGGATTTGTGTACTGCTATTTTCCCATCTGTCTTTGAGCATTTTCTTCCAAATAAAGTCAAATGATGTGATTAAAACTAGAAGAAGGTTGTATTATAATTTAAGGAATTATTCATTTTTTTAATGTTTATTTTAATGATTGTTACTAGTTAACTGAGAATTTACTATGGAACAGGCACTGTGCTACATGCTTTATCAGTATATCTCATTTCATGCTCAGGACAATCCAACTTCATGGTGGAGAAAAGTGAGGCTATGAGAAGTTAAGACCTGACCAAGTTTGCATAAAAAGTGACAGGACTAGAATTTGAACCCAGGTCTAACTTCAAAGTCTGTGTTCTGTGTCACTCTGCACGTTGCTTCATGTCTATGGAAATGTCCTCAAAGAGAATAACGTGGATTGAAAATTACTTAACTGTTTCCACCCTGCCCAGGAATATAAACACTTCCATCTTTCTTTCCTTAAGGGAATCCTAATTTTAGATTTGAAGAATTAAAAGATTTCAGAGCGGGAAGAAACTTAAAGATCATTTAATGAGTTCAATATGTTGTATAAAGATGAAGAAACCAAGGAGGCACATGACTGGACTCAGTGCCACGTGAAAGCAGAGCTGGCTGGAGCCCAGGTCTCCCAGTCCCGGCCCCCTACTGCCCAGCTGCAGCCCTCCTGAGTGCTGGAGAGGAGTAGAGCAGGGGGTCAGAAGTTGGGGGTGAAATGGAAATGCCGTATTTCTTAAAGTGTTTTGGTCTGTTTCATATTTTAAATATTTAATATTTTTCCTTCTTTTACTAGTATCTCAACTCAAAGATGTACCTGCCTTAGGGTTTTATTAATATCTAAATATATTATTACTGTGAGCTAGCCAGCCACCCCTGTAAGCACATTATACACATTAAAATATTGCTCCTCCAGACAATTCTATGAGGTAGGTTCTACCAACATTTTAATTTTGCAGATGAGGAAACTGAGGCAAAGTTATGAAAGTTTTACAACTTGCCCAAGATCTCCTAGCTACTAAGTGATGGAGCCAGAATTTGAAGAAAGGCAGTCTGGCTCCAGAATTTATACTCCTAAATGACACTGTCCCTTTAAATACTGGAAGGGCAGGACTCCTCCCAGGCTCTCCTGAAGGCATCCTCTCAAAAGTCTCCCTAACAATCAGATTTCCGGTAAAATAAATTTAACTATTTTTAGTGAAAAGAAAACCTATTTCCTTTTTTTTTTCCAATTCAACAAACTACATTCTTTCATCATAAAAGAAGTATGATGACATCACAGAAAATTTGGAAAACAAAAACAATTTCACCCATAGTTGTATTCTATTTAGTATGTCTAGTATATATCCTTTCTGAATTTTCATATGCATTTGTTTAACACCATCAGAGTATAAACAATTCTATATTGTGTATTTTTCAAATTAATCTTATACAACAGAAGCCTGATGTTTCTAAGTCAGTCATGATACTTCCTTTCCTTGCCTTGAGAGGATTCAAATAAACCCCCAAATCTGCCACATCCCTCCATGTTGCCCTCGCTTTTACCACTTCTATTCCCCCTGAACCCTTACACCCTCTCTCTGATGACATACTATGGAATGAGTAAAATATGCACCTGGCAAGGTCAGGGAGGAAATGATTCACTGAGTTATAATTTTCCAGGGGTCTAAGGAGCCATTCAAATTTTCTAGCCCACTGTCTCCTTCAGTAATTGATGAAACTGAGGCCAAAAAAGATGCAGTGATTTACCCAAAGTTAGTGACAGAACTGGGGCCAAAATACAAGCATCTTGGCTCTTAAACTAGTGCTTACTCTTCAAACTCTTATAGTACTGTCCTCCATCTATGCCTCAATTATCAGAGAAATGAGCTAAAAATAAATATCTTCAAATAATGTACAAATTTTTCTTGACCTTCCACAACGCCCAGGCCTTTAACCAGCCCAAGATTTTCGCTTTATTAACACAGTGTTACTATTTCCAAACTTCTGGATATGCACAAATGAATAAAAAGTACGACTGTGTCAAGTGTATAGTACAAAAATTTTACGGCAAGGCATCAATTAAGAAGAGGAAACCATTCCATTATAATTATGTGCATTAACTGTTTATAAAACTTTATAGTATTCCTAAATAGTTTTCACGATACCTTTTGGAAAAGTGCTCCAAATTAAATAAGATAACCAATGAATATGGTCTATGGTTTCTGAAAGAAAATAAAGAAAAAGGGAGCTCATCTGCTACCCTTAATTATTTGACCTAAAGTACCTTTGTTTAAGATGCCCAAATGTGATACTGAAGGGTGTCTAAAAGCAAGAGAATAGTTATTTGATGCATAAAAAGTAGAAGAAAATAACATATGTTAAGATGTTAGCCTCCTAGAGAAAAATCCTGTGTTGAACAGAAAGCCACAGTTTGAGCTTAAAGTTGCAGACAAACTAATCCGTCACAGGAGAAATCAGAGAAGTTTTGCAAAGGAGTATAACAAGTTAAAACATTTAGCTTAATAATTATTAAAGCTATGCTTGAAAATGTTTCTAACATTATAATTTATTAATCACTAGTTAATTAAAATGAAAACCATAACTCTTAATGATTTATATTAGTATATATAAAATGACATGAGTATTAAGGTATTTGGAAAATTTTTATCATTCTACAATGAGTAAATCAATGTTTATAAAGGACCACAGACAGCCTTCTCTCCTGAAAACTGTATCCAGAAAAAGAATCAATCATTTATTAAGAAACTAGCAAACACTTTGTCAGAAGTTTTGGCACGGCTACAAGGAGTGGGATTTCTATGAAACTGGGGTAAGCAGATTGAGGTAATAAATTGGGAATGCAGAGGTGTCAAAACATGGTTATTTTAGACAAGGACATGTAGAAAAGTCATGCTAAAAGGTCGATTTAAAATGAGGAATCAATTTTCCTTGGGAAAAAAACCCGACTTGTTTTTTTTGGAAGGTCCAGATCCTATAAGTAAGCGCCACTTTGCCAAAAATAAGATTTTCCTCCTTTTGGTCTTCAGACTGTCCCCTAAACTACTTGAAGATAATAAACCCTAAGTCATAAGCAAAATAATTCAACTTTATTAGAGTGCAGTCATTTCACTTTAGAGCAAATGCCACACTTGAACATTAAGAGTATGACTGAAAGGTTCCGTAGGCATCACACAGCAGACCCTGAATGCGTGGCAGGTCCTCTCTACAGGGAAGCACACGAAACCAATCATGCAGCCAGCTTGGGGCTTATGCTGTTCTTCCTGCTGGAAGCTCACATGCTGTCTTGCCCCTGCAGCAAGCAATGGGCCCAGGGCCTTTTCTACCTTTACGATGTAAATTAGGGAGTTTTATACATGATACTCTCAAAGTATTTCAAAACACCTATTCATTCAATAAACGTTCAAACTGCCAAGCATGACTTTACACACAGAGAATTATGAGATTTATATGGTAGTGATTTGGCTAAAATTTTATCTTACTGATTTTAACTGTGAAATAATCCTTCTATAGTTATATACTCATGAAGTTTTCTTTTTCTTTCTTTAACTATAAAAGTAATCAGCTTCATACAGACTACGTAGATCCGGGTCATAATGCTTCTACATATTTGTGGCAATTGAATTTTCATCTTTCTCCTTTTCAGTTGTAGATTTGTCATAATAGTCATTTGCTTTATTAGCCCCATTTTATTTTGCCTTTCTTTTGGCTGAGAAAATAACATTTGAATTAGGAAAACATGATTTAATAAAAACGACGACGGTAGTTCTGAGATTTAAGTTAATACTGCCTCTCAGCCACTAGGCTATGCTAAAGGACAGTCCATTTGTTCACGAACACTTCTGTCTTCCAGCCACCCAAAAAAAGAAGGAAGATAAATTCTAAAGCTGAATGTGAATTATTTAACCACTCAAAACCTAGCTGGAAATTCATTTAACAGATTTATATAAGAGTTTATGTAATTAGTTTATATGACATACCCCCAAAGAACAAATGAACCCATTTTTTTTTTTTTTTTTTTTTTTTTTTTGCGGTACGCGGGCCTCTCACTGTTGTGGCCTCTCCCGTTGCGGAGCACAGGCTCCGGATGTGCAGGCTCAGCGGCCACGGGTCACGGCCCAGCCGCTCCGCGGCATGTGGGATCTTCCCAGACCGGAGCACAAACCCGTGTCCCCTGCATCAGCAGGCGGACTCTCAACCACTGCGCCACCAGGCAAGCCTATGAACCCAAATTTTTACTAGCTAGATGTCACATAGTAATGTTTAGTTTGGCTTTGAATGAATGAGTCGTCATTATGCTTATGTTATCCAAATTAAATATCTATTTTCATTTGCATGTAGTCAGTCCTATTAAAAATTTATAATGTATAGTCATGGACTGATTAATTACCAGAAGCATGAGCTTTAGATTGGTTACATTTTTCCTTCTGGTTCAGAAAAAGGTCATTTTAAAATGCAACAACTGGGGCTTCAGTAAAATCCATCTGTGAAGCACCACAGAAAAAGATGTATAAGGTTAGGATTGTCATGTGTGTGTCAAGTCATGTTTTCCCATATACATCTAAACACAGGGGTGATATTCAAAATATTTAAAACTGTTACCACACAGGCACTGAGAAACCTAGACAGGTGCTTGTGGTCCCTGCCCATAGTGATAAATTGCTATTATAGCAATGTTGAAATTCTGGTTGATCATTATTATTACATTCAGTAACGGTCTTACATAGCTTTTTTGAATAACTATTAGGAAATATGATATTCTTAATTATGCTCCAAAACACACCAACTAGCAGAACAACGTCACAGATATTTTCAATTCTAGAATTTCTTTCTTTTACATACCATAAACTGCAGTTACCCAAATGTCTGGCAATGCCTGCTAGTATCTTCGTAAAGGCAGGTCACAATAGTTCTCGAGCTTTACAGATTAAATTCAGAGACTATGAGATATTCTCTTTAGTCATCTCTTTCACCCATAGTCTTGGGCAGAAGTCAACTCCAGAACCATTCTGGGGGTTCTAATTTAGTCAAAGGTCTCTGAGATGTGATACAAACCAATTCTCCTTCGTTGCAAAGGAGTGATTAAAAAAAGCAAAAAAAAAAACAAGTCTTAGAAAGCAGCTAGATTGTACCACTTGCCCTGAAGCATTTTAGAGCAAGAAAATGCCAAGGATTAGAGCAGAGCTTTCTTTCCACGGGAGCTGAAGGCTTCAGAACTTGCTATGTGCCCAACTTCATATTCAATCCTGGTTCTTGGGTCAATCTGAAGGCTCAAAGGGTATTCATCACAGTGCTGCCCATGTGTAAATCAGGGGCCATCTTGGCGTTATAGTGCATAGGTTCCCATTTCTTGCTGTACTCTTCATCAAGAGACTGAGTTCAAAAGAGTAGGGAAATAACTACAATGTTTGGAACAGAATGTGTTCCTTTTTATCTCCCTCTAGTTTCTACTAGTCTCTAAGCACTTTAGAGCTGTAGTACTCTCTCTAGTCTTAAAGCACTCTCCAGCCATATCAAAATTGTCACGGTTAGCTAACAGCCCTTCCAGATCTCCTGCCTATGTATAGGCTATGCCATGTGGCTGGTGGCTGGACTGCCCTTCCTCCCCACTGCCCACCTGCTGAATTCACCCCTCAAGCTTCATCTCAAAAGTCAGTTGTCTTGTGAGACTTTCTTTGACTCCAGCTAGAATCAGGTGTTATTTCCACCTGTTCCCATTCCTCTCTTGTAGCGCTTATCACTCAGTATTATCATGATTCGTACACAAGCCTGAATCCCTGGCTAGCCAGTTCCTTCAGGCCTGGGATGGTATCTCACTGAGGCTTGCTCTGGTTGGCACAGAGGAAGTGCTCAATCCATGTCTGCTGCATAAATCAACAGTGAGCAGCTAGATGGAAGTGGGAAGAAAGAACTCTCAGTATTAAATCCCAGGAACTCCATCTGCATCACGAGTCATAGTTAGACTCTGCATTACTACATTAAAGACGCCATACTGTGGGATACCTAAATTATTGTTCCCTTTCTAAGAGCCCACCCGCTGAGGTCTTCTTCCCCCAAGAGAGACCAGTTCTGACACTGCAAACACTACTGCCCACCCAAACCAAGGAAGCAATATGGTCCTTAGAGTCTCATCCCAGCTCTAGTAGATACATCTGGGCTGCCTTCTGCTCAGAGCGTAACTTGGTCTTCCCTAACAGTCATCTAAAGCATCCTTATCTTGTGGACTTACCAGTTAACTCTGCTACAGTGCTAGTGACTTGGCTCCAAAGCCAGCAGAGATGCCCCTCTGTACAGGAATGCGCACAGACTGTTAGATTTGCTGCTAAACTTGGGATGAGACACTTTAGCAACTGCTTCTCTCCTTAGTAAGAAAAGTCTTCACATTCTTTCCTAGTGGCTAACACCCCTATGCTAGAATTTGGCTGTAGCAAGTCCTAAAGTATTAATCTGAGAAAGACCTGGGTTTTAAAAAAACTCATTGAATCGTATTCAAGAGTTCAGACCTGTTTCCTCATCAGCTACAAGGGAAAAAGAATCTCGGAGATGGAAGTTGACTCCGACCCACAGCAATCCCCAGGGGCCAGCCCCTGCACTTCTGGTTATCCACCAACATCAGTTTCCTCCAGTATGGATCTAGTTTCTCACTCACATATTGCAATGAACACTCACGCCCCTCCCGTCAAAACTTGTACAGCCTCCTGGGTTATATCTGAACCACCATTAAACTCTAAATGTAGTCTATGTAGGTTTAACTATTTCTGGGGATCTGAATTCTAGGCTTGTTTCAACTACTACTGTATTTTGAAATATATCTTACACGTTATCTCCATACATCACTGTTCTTTATCAATATAAGTGATGTGCAATACCAACAACACAATCAAGTACCAATAGTGTGTTAGCATGCAATCAGTTATATTAACCAAGTCCCCATGTATTCAGCTATAAAGATGTCTACAGATTTAAAAAATTAAGTTAACCTATTAATGTAATTTGGGGGGAAAAACTCCATGTGAATGTCTGATATATAGGCTCTCAGTAAAATGACAAAAGTGATACAATGAAATCCAATAATTCAGGAGAAAAACATCTTCAAGTACACTCACCCACTATGTTTCATATGTGGTGGTTTATCCATTCGCACTGCCAATTTGATTTTTAAGTCAGAGTCCTGGCTATTTTTTGGAACGATCATTCGGTGTAACTCAGCTGACTTGGAGCTATTAGAAGTTGGGTATAATATCACCTGTAAGGGACAAAAATAACACATTTAGGTGAATACAGAACGTCTAAGGAGTAGAACTGAAATCTTTTCTATATATTTTCCTTATTGAAAAGGTGGTGTCATGCCCAAATGTGTCTAATAAACCATTTCACTCCCACCACAGCAGATGGATTTTCAATACAAACTGGTTTATTTATTTTTTTGACAAATATGTGTTTTCACATTATCACATAACGAGTTTTCTTCCTGTGTCACTTCATAATGAATTAATAGCACGGCGGCTACGGTTGAATTGACAGTTGAAAAATACTTAATAGACACCTATAATTTCAAGACCACTCTAAACTCCTCAGAGCAAAGAAGTTCAGAAAGAAATATTCTTTGAAATTACAAATAGCATGCTCAAAAAGCAAAACCAATTATTTGAAGCAGCAAAAATATACCTCATGTTTTCATATTTTCATTGCAAAGCAGTGTTAAAGGAAATCAAACCAATTAGAGATGGAAAAGACGGATCGTCGCATTTTCTGCTCTAGATCAATATCAGAGAAGGATTTTTTTCCTGACTACATGTTCTCAAAACTATAAAGATAATATTATGATGACTGAAACAAAGTAATTATTTTTAATAAAACTGCCAAATTATCAAGTCGTTATTTCACAATCCCACATTCCACAGAGCCAACACAGGAAAGAAAAGATTACTCTTCAGATGTTACGTACCATGTAGATAAAAAAAAAAAAAAAAAGTATTTTCCCCTTTTAGTCAGTCATGACACTACTTAGACACAGCCTATATTCAAGCCTTAATGAATATTTTTAAATGGGAGCACTATATTCTGAAGGATAAAATGAAGATATGAAATGCAGTACATCATATTTTAAGCCATTTCTTATTTTAAAGCAACGTGAAAAGTAAAAAAGCTTGAAGTTTCTAAGAAAATGAAAGAACTATAAACATGCTCAGGTATGATAAAATGTTTTCAGAGCACATCATGGCAACTGAATTTGACATGCTCTGTCAAAAAAAAAAATCTTCATTTCCATGTATGAGTGAAAATATGCATGGAGAAATCTTCAGGCAAGGCTCTTTCTCTCTCTAGGAAAAACAACATAGTCATAGTCTCCAACTTCCAAGTTGTTAAATATATCTACTATTTTGAGACTTTTTTCAAACCTATCCATAGCCAGGTTCGGTCCAGCGTATCTACACACTTCAGCATATAAAGGCTCAGCCCAAAGCAGATTAAATGGCATTTGTGACGTTTTCAAAAATTATGATCAGATTCTAGAAAGAGTTCTTTTTGACTGCTGAAATAGCCAATGGAATATTTTACAGATTCTTTCTTAAACAACAGTAAAGGAAAATAAATTAGTTATTTCTGGCTCAAACCAGCAGACAAAGGTATATCATTTTCAACTCAGAAGGTGATTCCACAGAAGAGTCAAAGACTAAGACAGAGCTATACATCCTCTGTAGCTCTTACTGCTATTTCCCAGCAAGTCTGAAAAGCTTTCTCTATTTCTCCCCACCCCATCCTTTTAAAAAGAATTTGGCACAAACCACCTACAGACTTTATTCCTTTTTAATTCTTCTTTCTATGTTTATATGAACGTGGGTATTGTTCCAAACTCTAAATGTCGTATACAGGAAGAGAATATTTAAATTAAAACTTTCGACAATTTCTCATTCTCTAAATGCCAATAATGGGTTACTAAAAAAGGTCCCCAAATAACTGCAGTTTATCCCCAATTAAGGATCATCTCAGTACTGAACACCATCATTTCTGCCACATTTTAATTTTCCGATGGGTACCTCTAACTGAAGTCGGTGGAAGGATTTACTGTGTATCTCTGTTCAGTTAAACATTTGAGCGCTTACTCTGTGGGGACACAGAAAGATGAAAGAATATGGATGACTCCATAAGGAGTTGATGGTTTCTTCTTATCAAAGCTAAAAACTCAGATAATATCTGGTAATATCACTTCTTTCTCTTGCCCTTCTATCCCTAGGGTGTGCAGCAGTTTTCCGATATTGTTAGCCTCTGGGTTTATTCACCATCGTTTGTTTGGCTTCTCTGTTCTATCACACATGTAGCTAACTCCCCGTGTTAAATTTCCACCATTTGAATGACCTGGAATTTTCTGTCTTTCTGGACAGACTAATAAAGGTGTAAACACTGCCATATGTAACAAATGAAGGCCCAGAGATATGAAATCTGTTACTTCTAAAAATGGTACTGGTGAACAAACTCTGTTAAATTGTTACCAGGTTCCCAAATTGTAGAAGGAGAAAGTGATCATACACCTTTCCATGATTCGGCCATGGATGATAACAGACAAGGAAGACGCACCCAAATGTGTAGAGCCCAAAGGGCCAGGGAGAATAAAGGACAAAACAATTCTTTTCAGATGCATAATAAGGGTCTAATCAAGAGATCCTGAACACTGTCAGGCAGGGTGTCTTCACAGTGCCTGCCATAACAGCATCTCACTGCTCTCCCTGGACACGTATTGCTCTGTATTTCCCACTTCACCTTTTTTTAGAATGGGAAGCGTAATTGTAGCTTTCCTGCCCCCTGCTCCACTGCTATATATTGGATTTGTGCTTGAGCAGGGTGGGGAGGGGAGATGGAACAGCAGGCAGTGAACACGAACCCTAGCTCATTGGGCACCAGGCTGCAAAGAGCCACAGCTGGACCTGATTGAGATGCTGGACTTTGAACTGGAAGTAAGGACAGGATGAAGCTTTGGGTTGTCTCCCTTGAAGTAAATGCATTCTATGGGTAGTTGGAAGGGTAACAGAATTGTTGTTACCTTGGCTATACGGGTGAGCTATGGCAGGTGATCTAACTTGTTCACCAGGATTCATGCTTTCCCTAGTATAGAACTGGTGCCAAGAAGCAGCTAGCCAGCCATATCTTCTAGCTCCCCTGGCATCTAAGTAGGGGCACATGAAAGTTGTAGCTAATGGAATATGAAGAAAAGTGGTAAATCGTTTTGGGGAATGATGATTAAGATATAGAAGTGAAGAAGGTATGCCGTCTTCACTCATCTGCTAGCCAAATGCAGAGGACTCCAATGCTCTAGAAAATGAGAGAGCCATAAGAGGGAAGAAACTAGAGCCCTGAATCACCACACGGAGGAAATCTACCCATCCATCAGGAACACCCATGATAAACTGTTATACAGGCACTAGCATTTTAAATTACTGAAATGTTGTCATTTGTTACAGCATTTAGTATACCAACTAGTACATTAACACAGAGTTTTGCTGCATAAGACTTGCACAGGTAGTAAGTGCTTGAAGAATTTTCTTTCACGATAAGCAGATAAACAGTTCTACTTCAACACGACTTAGTTCACGTTCAGAGAGGGATGTCTGATGTTGATGGTACAATAATTAGAATACTTAAGAGACATAATTTACTAAGGATTCTTCTTGTATTTTAGGTTCACACATAAGTTAAATCGTAGCTCTGTACAAAATAGTTAGCTTCTTACAGAGTTTAGCAAAGTAGCTTATTCTTTGCTATTCATTTCTTAACTTTTCTACACGTATTTCTGCTTCTTCTAGTCTTTTAGTTTATTTTTGTCACCAACACTTTAAATGCCTTGTCATTTAGCATAACAACACATTTTATGATTTATCTTAAATATAAAGCCAATGTATCTTCTTCATAATAAAACGTCAACATTACTTTCCATCTTTGCTAAAGTGTAATGGAAAACACAAAATGTTATTTTCAGGCTTTGTTTAAAATTCTGTCAAATTTAATACAGAGTCAAAACTTAAAATGAAGTATAGAACTACATATGTACATAACATCTAGAGTAATATGGGGTACAGAAGGATCTTTCTCTTAAAATATACTTGTACAGACACCTCTACATTATTTTTCTTCTATTAAGATACAATTAATTAAAGCCAAGCCATGTGCATCTGTACATATACTACATTATTTGAACTTTGTGGCCTATGAATTCACGACTTTCTAAATTTCTAAACTGTTTCAAAACTAAAAACCTAAAAACTGGGAGGAACAATCTAGAAGAACCGAGAGGGAGCTAGGCAGGCTCTGGGGTGAGGTAAAGAATTCACTGCCTTGTCCCATAAATCTCTCAGTCCAGAGGAAGAAAAAAAAAGACCACATGACTGCAGCAATTGCACTGTGGTCTTTGAGTAAAATAATACAGCTACATTTTTGGCATGAATCTAACTCAGAGAGAGGTGCAATCAACAATTCTTAAAGGGATCAGGACAGACTTCATAGAGGAATCACTGCTTCATTTTGGAGTCTAAAAGAACACGTAAGATTTATAAGATATTGTAAGATACAATATACAAGACACAATAAAAGACACAGGGAAGGGACTGACCCACCCATTGGAACTGACCCACCCTTAGAAAGTAGGCACACAATCCCGATGCTGACATTCTTACCACTACCTTTGCTTCTCAGGCCCTTCCCCAAGCGTGACTGGTCAGCTCTTTGTTCCCAGGGGCCTATCCTTAGTCAGTTTCCATTGCTTGCCACCAAGGGAACTTCAACGAGTACAAATGTTCATGACATTTTCTGCCATGTCAATTCTCTACCTTATCTAAAGGTAAGGGGAGAGCCCCGTGGAACAGTAACTTTTAAGGGTTAAGAAAAGGAAGAGAACTCTATAATCAAGACCAGAGGCCAAGGAGACAGAAGAAAAACCAGAAGGGTGGGATGCACGACATTCAAGACAGAGAGTGTTTCGGGGAACAGGAAGTGGCCGTCAGTGCCAAATGACACTCAAGAGGTCAAGCGTGGTAAGGAAGGAAAGGCTACTGCTTGGTTTAACAACAGAGAGGCCACTAGAGATCTCAGCAGGAGAAAGTTTAAGTGAGGCCAGACTATAACAGCTTGAGGGATAAAGTCTACAAGAGGAATGGAGGAAGACATCACTTAATTCTTAAATGAACAAGATGGGGCGAGATAAGCAAGATCGTTTGGCTGGAAGGGGGATTGTGTACAAAGGCGGGGGCAGGGTGGGTGGTGAGGGTATGGCCACGTAGACCGAAGAGGGTAAGGAAATGGGAAGGTTGTGCTGATAGGTGAGATCAGAAAGGAAGAATGGGGATAGACTGTAAAAGCATAGGTTTTGCTAAGGAGTTTGTATGTTATCCCATAACGTATAATCGAAAGATGCTTCTAAACCAGAGAATGACAAGATCAAAACGTCATACTCTTGTGTAAAGGATAATCCTTGTCTATCCAGCTGTATACATTCTGGAGAGGAGTCATGTGTAGTCAAGTGTCTAACATCCAATTAAGAAATGAAATGGCCTTAGAAATACATCTTTAAAACAGAGTAAGAAGGGACTGAAAATGCTTTTAGCTGGAATGTTTCAGTTTGTGATTAAAATTTTTTTTTTTTTGCTGACAACCAGATGTCCTTGAGGCATAGGGTATTTTAAGGAAATGTCCAAGGGATCATCACTCCAGATAAGTAGAGCTATCTCTATGAGAAACCTTGACTTTTGGGGTTCAGTTGACATTTTTCTATCTTTCTCTTTCAACTGACAAATTTTAGTTTAGCAAAGATTCATGACAACTATGCCCTGTGAACCTTTCAAGTACCTTCTTGAGAACTTAGAACCTTGAGAAAGCATGTACAGTGAAAGGACCAACTGAATTTACTTCATTTCAATAAATTTTATTTAGCACATGTTAATAACTAGCATGTATTTTCTCCAATATCAGAGCCCTGTATTTTCACTGTATGGAGAAGATGAACTGGATGACTTCTGAGAGAAATCTACAATACATCCTTCTTGGTAACATTTTCCAGTGTTTTAATACACCTGAGGTTTTTCAGTCTAAATAATTTCTCCTTTAATGTCACTGCTTCCTGTCCTACTTGGTTGAAACAAAGAACACATGCTCACTTTCACTAACACAAGGTTCTTCTGTATACTGAAAAATTAGCATTAAGTCTTCTGTGAACCTTACTGTCTGTAGGCTAAATCCAGTTCCCTTTATTTTCAAAGCTGAAAAGAAACCTGGAATTTACAATATAGAACTGATCAAACTCCCAACCCCTTAAAAATGTGCTGATGGCCTGACAGGAAATTATACATTTCCTTCCTTCTATATAGTACTTTTTTTTTTTTAAATAAGAAAAGCCTTTAAAAAAATGAGTAAAAGAAGAAAAAGGAAAGTATTATCTGAACTATATATTTTTCCTTGGCATTAGCTTGTTAAAAAAATGGAGGTTATAAGCTTTGTTATTTGCATGATGGGGGTTGGAGAGAGCATGAAAAACAAACATCAAGGTGTGTAAATTCTTCCTAAATCTTTTCTGGCAACACTACTTAATAATGAACCACTGTATGAAGGGGCTCATGGACTGCATTTAGCAGAGTATGCTCCTCGAGGGCAAGGGCTCATAGTGATACCTAGAGTAATTCACCTGTGGCTGCTAGTGTAATTTAAGCCAGTATCTTTAATTAAGCCATTCTTTTGTTTTTGAAATTGAAGTATAGTTGATTTACAATATTGTGTTAGGTTCAGATGTACAGCATAGTGTTTCAGTATTTTTGCAGATTATATTCTATTATTGATTATTATAAGATAATGGCTATAATTCCCTGTGCTATACAGTATATCCTTGTTGCTTATCTATTTTATATATAACAGTTGTATCTTAATCCCATACCCGCAATTTATCCCTCCCTCCTCCCCTCTCCCCTTTGGCAAACACTGGTTTGTTTTCTACATCTGGAAGCCTGTTTCTGTTTTGCATATACATTAATTTGTATTACTCTTTTAGATTCCACATACAAGTGATATCATATAGTATTTGTCTTTTCTGTCTGACTTATTTCACTAAGGATAATATGGTCTAGGTCCATACATGTTGCTTCACATCCTAAACCAGACACTTACCAAATGTTTGTTGCATAGATGGGTGGATGCTTAGAGAAATTAGAAATAAAGATGCAAACCAAACATTGATAACTTCATTGAGGTGAAAAGAGAAAAAGGCTTGCCAACTAAAGTACTGCCCAAACTTGATAACAGAAAATGACAGTAGCAAAGGCAGAATTGGTACGCCATTTACTTGCCGGTCTCTAAAAACTTCTGAAACTCTCATCTTTCCATTTCTGGACTGTAGTGGGTAGAATAATTAGTCTCCCCCAAAATGCCTATTCCGAATCCCCAGAACCTGTGACTATGTTACTTACCTGGCAAAGGGGAATTGAGGTAGCTGATGGAATTAAGGTCACTAATTAGTGGGCCTTAAGAAAGGGAGATTATCCAGGTGGGCCCAGTGCAATCACAAGGGTTCTGGGAGGTGGAAGAGGAAGGCAGAGGAGTGATGAAGCAAAGTGATGTGAGAAACACTTGACCAGCCATTGCTGGCTTTGGAAATGGAAGAGGACCATGCACGAGCCAAACACAGGCAGCCTTCAGAAGCTGGAAAAGGTAAAAAAACCTGCATTCTCCCTTTTAGGTCTTCTGGAAAGGAACACAACCCTGCCAACACCTTATTTTGAGCCCACCAAGATTCGCTGTGGACTTCTGACCGGCACAACTGTAAGATAATAAATTTGTGTTGTCTTGAGCCACTAAGTTTTCAGTAATTTGTTAAACCTGCAATAGGAAACCAATACACAGCCAATAAAAGCTGCGATTTGATTACAAAAACACTAAATTTACCTTTTAAAAAATTTCTTCTGCTAACTGTGTAATTCAAAGATTTTTACAGACAGATTTCTATCATTATCTCTGATTACTTTAAGATGTTTTGGGGTGTGATTATTTCTCTCACTTTCCTGAGGTATTCTGCTTGTATTAAACCTTTTGGAAAAACTCACTCACTTAGTGTTAGTTAACTTAAAGTTTTCATTTTCCTCACCATTAAAACAAAAGAAAAAATTGAAAAGGATTCACAATGAGACAGATTATTTTGGTTATTAGAATGAAGATCCTCATGCGTATATTTCTAACAAATTTCAAGTTCCATATACCCAAATGATCAAGGATTACACCTTCTATTTCAGTCTTCAAGAAAGACTTTGAAAGACATAGTCAAATTTGTCAAGATATTTTTCATGGCTCAATTAAAGACACTGGCCTTTACTAATCTTCATATATCACTTTTATTGCCTGTAAGTTCTCAATTTCATACTTCTCCGTGAGTGGAGCAATATAATCCATCACAGCTACATCTGTGTCTTTAAGACTTATCTAGACAGGAAAGCATTATTATTCTTGATCTATTCCCCTCAGCCATAAATTATGAATAGCAGTAACCTTTATATTTCCTTACCAATAAAGTTTCTATTAGAGGACACTGCATGAGTAGCTTTATCATGTTTCTTTTTACTAGTCTGGTTATAATAATGCCTGGCATTTCCAAAGAACTTTTCAACTCAGTGCCTCAAAGTGCTTTGTGAAATTTAAACTAATTCTCACATCACCCTTAATAGATAGGCATTGCTCTTGTGTAAATAACTTGACACTGAAGTTAAATGAATACCTAAGGGAAATTACTTCAAGATAACAATAGACACTTTCAATTTTACATACCCTCCCCAACATATTCCCTTCATAATTCCACATACATTATAATAACTAATTTAGCTTTGTTCTCATTCTTTGGTTATTAAGAACTGTAAGAACTCTTTGAGCCAAATCAATTTTGTTTCTGTCGATCCATACATAGGATGGTAGGATGGAAAGGAGGAAGTTATGTTAATGCCTAAACTTGGATTACTTCAGTTGCAGTCCTTAAACTGAAGACAATTATAGCAAAGTGTTCGGGAACTGATTAATTCACAGATAAGTGTTGGTATTTTTATTAAAAACCAACTGCCACCCTGAAGAGTGAATGTTGAATTATTATTCTTCATTTGAATAAGGAATCAAAGCAAGGTCTAATAATTACAAGCTAACAGTTTGCCAAAATGATAAGATTCAGGAAAACCTTCCCAATTTGTCATTCTATATGTATACAAACTAGTCAGAAATCCTTTAAAGAATAGAAAAGGAAGATAGGAGAGTAGGAGGTTAAGAATTCTTGGTGTTCCATTTTCACATGCTCCAAAAAACTGCATGAATTTAGAGAAATATGATAAGATGGAAGTAGTGGGGAATAAAGGTCAAGGGAGAGAGGTTCAGTGACCTGTTCATGCCATCTTGGCTATTACGGCAGAGTCAAGACCAGAATCAACATCTTACGGACGCAGGTTTCAAACTTTCAGTTTGTGATGCTCAACAACCAACTAATCTGAATGTTGGACCTTTGACCTAAAGACTTTATTTTTGACTCATACAATACATATTATAAAAACTAGCAGGGAATAAAGGTACTTAGCTTTTCAGTATCAGTGCTAGAGACAATAAAGGTGGATATTCCTAAGAGGCTTTGTATAGCTCCCAGATGCACAGGGACTTCTTAATGCAGTAACTAAAAGAAGTTAGTAATGGATGTCAGGATGTTCCAACCTGCTTCTTCTATATATTATAACTAGGAGATGGGCTGAACATCCTAGAACCTCACTCTTGCTACAGGATCCAAACCATGTATCATTCCACAATTGCTGTTTCAGCTTATCACTTGGTTAGGGAGCTCAGGTGTACAAACAAAAGTGACTCATTCTACTGTCTACGATAACTCTGCAAAGGAGGAATGAAACTGAAACTTCAGGAGATTGTTCATTTGTTCATTCATCCTTCCAACAATAATTGGACACGTATCACACGTCAGAAGCTGTTAGGTGCTGTTGCTGAAATAATATGTCCTGTGTCTTACCTTCAATGGGAAATGGAGATATAATATTGTAAGGCTCGTAAACTACACGTGAAGTGTTATAATATCATTTGAAGTTAGACTAAACATAAGCAACACTTAAAATAACAGTTACCAATAATAAGCAAAGAAGCAAAAATGGAACCATAAAAAATATTCAATTAGTCTAAAAGAGGGAAAAAAAGGAGGAAAAAGGAAATAAAGAACATATAAGACAGAAAAAACAGCTAAATGACAGATTTAATCATATCAGTAATCATATTAAAATACAGTTTAAATACTTATTGAAAGGCAGAGATTGTCAGATTGAATAAAAAATAAAGACCCAATCATATGCTGCTTCAATCAACATATTTTAAATGTAAAGAAACAAATAGATTAAAGGATGTAAAAAGATATAATAGGCTAACACTAGTTAAAAGAAAGCTGGGATAGCTAAGAAAAAGAAGATTTTAAACCAAAGTATATTACCAGGGATAAGGAAGTTATTTCATAGTAACAAAATGGTCAATTAATGAAGAGGAAATAGGAATCCTAAATATTTGTGTACCTAATAACATATCTTCAAAATACAAGCAGCAAAAAATGACAGAATAGATCCATAATTATACTCAGGTTAGTAACAGTCTCTCAAAAATTGCTTTTTAGGGCTTCCCTGCTGGTGCAGTGGTTGAGAGTCCACCTGCCGATGCAGGGGACACGGGTTCGTGCCCCGGTCTGGGAAGATCCCACATGCCGCGGAGCGGCTGGGCCCGTGAGCCATGGCCGCTGAGCCCGCGCGTCTGGAGCCTGTGCTCCGCAACTGGGGAGGCCACGGCAGTGGGAGGCCCGCGTACCACAAAAAAAAAAAAAAAAAATTGCTTTTTAGAAAGTAGATACAAAAATTCAGTAAGGATATGGAAATAACAGTAACTTGAACTATCTGACATGTATAAAACTCTACTGAACGAAAGAATATGCAGTCTTTTAAACTGTGAATGTGGAACATTCACAGGATAGAACCTATTATAGGCTATAAACTAAGCCTCAATAAATTTATAGAGGATCCAAGTCATATCAAGTATATTCTCTAAGACCAATAGACTGCAATTAGAAATTCATAACATAGAGAACTCCAAAAAAGCTCTCACATATGTGGAAACTAACAGTTTTAATAACCCATGGGTCAAAGAAATCAAAATAAAACTTATAGAGTATTCTGAACAGGATGAAAATGAGAAAAAAATCTGTGGGATGCCACTAAGGCAATATTTAGGGAGGGTGGCACTTAGAGCACTAAATGTCTATATTAGAAAAAAATAGATTTTTCTCAAATCATTGGCTTCAGCTTCAATAGAAAAAGTATCATGAATTAAACTCAAAGTAAATAGAAGAAACAATAAAGATCAGAGCCAAAATAGATTAAATAAAAATTAGCAGAAGGAACTTTATCAACTTGATGAAGGGGGTCTACCAAAAACCTACAACTAATGTTATACTTAATGTTCAAAGACAATGTTTTTTCCTTAAGATCAAGGATAAGACTAGGATGTCCACTTTCACCACTTCTATTCAACACTGTATTGGACATTCTAATAAGTACAATAAGACAACCAAAATAAATAAATAAAACCATCTAGATTGGAAAGAAGAAGTAAAATTGTCTTTATTTGTAGACAACAATATTGTCAATGGAAAAACAATCAATCTACCGAGATACCAGTAGAACTAGTGAGTTTATCAAGGTTGCAGGATGTAAGATCAGTATAGAAAAGTCAACTACATTTCAATATACTAACAATATCTAAATTAAGAAAATTAAAACTAACAAAATGATGCTATTTAAAATAACAAAAATATGAAATACTCAGTGATAGATCTGGCAAAAGAAATGCAAGACCTGATCATTGAAAACTGTTAAGACATCACTATGGGAAATGAAATAAGACCTAAATAAATGGAGGGATATACTGTGTTCATGGGTCGGAAAACTCAACTTTGTTGACCAACTCCCAAACTGATCTACATATTCAATGCAGATTTCTTACACATGGCACCAAAAGTACAAGCCATAAAAGAAAAAAAATTGGACTTCATCCAAATTAAAAACTTCTGCTCTTTGAAACACACTGTTAACAGAATGAAAAGACAAGCCAAATTCTGGGAGAAAAATATTTACAAATCATAAACCTGATAAAAGATGTGTAAACAATATATTATGGTCTTTCCAAACTTAAGAATAAGAAAACAAGTAACCCAATTAAAAACTGGAAAAATGTCTGAACAGATTCTTCATCAAAGAAGAGGTACAAATGAAAAGTAAGCATGCAAAAAGACGTTAACATGATTAGTACTAGCTGTTACTGAAGTATAAACTAAAACCATAATGAAGTAACACTACACACCTATTACAAATAAGGAATTGGTACAGTGTGTACGTTGAATACTTGTTCTATCTGGGACTGAGGCAGCCCTCTATTTTTCTGAGGAAACTGAAATGTCAACTTCTGCTACTATATAATCACCCACATGGACCCATCATGGAGGATGCCTATTTATAACTTGCTCTTTTAGTGGTGAGAATGTAAGGAAATGCTTTCCTCTACCTCTACAGTGAGGATGCCAGCCAACTCCTCAGAGAAGGTCTGAGGGAGACTCACTGAGGAACAAGTGATGCACATTATCAAAGGCTCCTTTCCAAGAAAGACTCAGGATGGTAGTAAGTCCTCTCCTCTAACGCTTCACAGCATGTAATGAATGACCCAGATGTAATCGACTGCTGCTAGAAAATATATCTAGAAAGACTTCGCACCATATATGAATGATCTCTGGCCCTTCACCTGTCTGTGGTCCCTTTCTTGTCACTGGCATGGCTTCTGAGATATGACAACAAAGGCTTGCGACAAATGGCTACATGAAAGGACTAAAGGAGGAAGGAGAGCTTTTCTGTGATTTTTAGTTTCAGAAAAGGTATACCACTTGTTAGAACTACAAAAATAAAAGTTTACTCTGTTTGAGGAGGTGAATTAGACATATATGAAATGCAAATGAATTTCCATTCCATTTTGCAGCAAATGATATTAACTTGCTGGCTAAAACAGCAGTCATTGAGTACCGGCTATTTCAATGAAATTGGACCTTAAAGTTTGCTTTCAAATTGAAGTAAAATGCCTATGATTATGATTTCACTAGCAGCTTCTTTAATGCTTTTTTGACTCATATATAGATGAATCAAATTTATATAATGCTGGAAAGTTTAATCCTCAAATATAAATTTTGTCTGAGTGAAGGGAAGGCCTAAAGTGATTTTTATGCATTTAACTCTATAATTATTTGTGAAAAATCAGAATTGTTAATTAGTCAATAAAACATCTGTAGTCTATTCCTGATCTATTACTTTGTATGTTGAAATAAGTTGTGATGACTCCCTATAAACCAGGCAATTAGAGACATGTTTTAAACTCTATAGGTCCTAACCAAGGTGCTTGAAAGATAATAGTACGTTTTAATGGAATAATCTATTGAGCAAGGCTAATTTATCTTAATATTTAAAATGTACCTGAAATTTCCATATATCAATATTTAAATGTGTAAAACACGCATAATGATTGTCACTCTGCATTATTAGCTATGAACATCTCCATATTAAGAAATGTTTACTAGAAGTACAGATGTTGAAATATTATTTAATCAAATGAGAAAAAAAGCTGACGTTCTAGCTCCACTGCACCATAAAGGAAAATAGATTCTGATTTATACACTTCTCCAACCTCAGGGAGGCAGAAGAACCAGCACCTTCCTGTGTATACTGATGATGTGGTACCAAGGCCACAAACTTAGTGTGTATGAATAGACAATAGGTCCTTTTTCTAACAACTGTCAGAAAGAATGTCTTTACAGCAACACTCTAAAACTAAAAAGTTATTTGGGTAGAAACTTCAAAAATCCATTTTGGGGACTTCCCTGGTGGTACAGTGGTTAAGACTCTGCCTGCCAATGTAGGGAACACAGGATCGAGCCCTGGTCCAGGAAGATCCCACACGCTGCGAAGCAACTAAGCCCATGCACCCGCAAGCCACAACTACTGAGCCCATGGGTCACAACTACTGAAGCCTGCGCTCCTAGAGCCCGTGCTCGGCAACAAGAGAAGCCACCGCAATGAGAAGTCAGCACACTGCAACAAGGAGTAGCCCCCGCTTGCCGGAACTAGAGAAATCCTGCACGCAACAACGAAGACCCAATGCAGAGAAAAAAAAAATCCATTTTGGACTCAAGAACACCATTTGGCAGGTTAAATAGTACCCAGGAGTACATTAATTCATTCTGAAAGACTCAATGCAAACTGCATTGCTCACAAATAGATGTCTTGTGGGATCATTCAGATTTTTATATGGCTATGTTACAAAAGCCCCACTTTTAAATTTTTGCGGGGACAATTGATTATGATGAACTGTATAAGTTTGGGTGCTTAACTGGTCTACTATTTACCTGCTCGGACATACCCATAGTAAGAAAAATTCCCTGTTCTGTCTCGAGGTATTCCCTTAGCACCCGGTGGAGGGCTAGCCACCAACTTGGATGAAAAATCTCCATATGCCACCCCCGTTTCCCTAAATAGGTATTTGCATTTGCCATCTACAAACAAAATCTGCAGGCCAAGCATTTGCCAAAGAACATATCTTTTAAGTGCCTAATGCCGATTTAAATTTGAGCTATCATTTCACAGAACTATGTGCTACAACAGATCTTTTTTTTTACGTGTTACTAGTTCTCAACCCTGGCTGCACCTTAGTATCGGCGATACTATTTGTGCCAGTGCCTCTCAACCCTATATGCACATTATCAGCTCCTAAGAAGTGCTTAGAATTCTCTTTCCTGGGCTCACCCTAAACCAACTAAAAGTGTGAGCCCAGACCTTGAGTCTTTTCAAACACTCCCCGAAGCAGTTCTTATGTGAACATCAAGTTGAGATGCGCCATCACAAATGACAGTAATAAAAGCAGCCAGACAGTACCCTAATAAGATTCAAATCACTGTATAAAATGATATAAAATGACTATGCATGAACTGGCTTTAGCTTAAATAATATCCAGTTCCTGCTTTAAGTCATGAAATTAAATTGGTCCACACCAACACCAAGATTTGTAAAACAGTCACATTACTTCATCTCATCTATGAAACGTAGCATTTAATGATTGTTTTAGGGCATAGACTTTGGGGTCAGAAAACTGGAGTTCAGATCAGGACTCTCACAGTTGCTAACTGAGTGGTCTTAACCTCTGATTCTCACTCTTTAACTAAATATGGACTGCTACTAGCATCTTCAAAGAGGATTAAATGGGATATGTGAATAGTAAGCAGTAATAGCAACCAGTAAATCAATATAATGATAGAAAAGGAGAACAAGAAATGACAACACAGTTTGTATTTCAGACAAGGGGTCAGAGCTCCAGAGAGTAAATGCCTCCAGATCACGCTTAATAAAAGTCAGTGGAGTTAACCTTACTTAGTATGGAAAACTGATCTAATAAATCCTTCAGTGAGCTGCTTGGATGAGAATTATTATGATAGACCTGTTGAAGGAAATCTCCATAATGACTGAACCTGTAGTATCTTCAGTGATTTTTACCATTTAGAATATAAATAAGAAGCTTTATCTTCTATTGTACTAGGTTACTCTGGTACGCGGGCCTCTCACTGTTGTGGCCTCTCCCGTTGCGGAGCACAGGCTCCGGACGCGCAGGCTCAGCGGCCAGGGCTCACGGGCCCAGCCTCTCCGTGGCATGTGGGATCTTCCCAGACCGGGGCACAAACCCGTGTCCCCTGCATCGGCAGGCGGACTCTCAAGCACTGCGCCACCAGGGAAGCCCTGTACTAGGTTACTTTTAATGAAGTAATCACATATACATCCTTACTGAGATACGTTCTAAGGACAAAAAGAACTAGAAGGAAACACTGACCATTACTTGGTAAGTTCTTTGTTGGTTATGTATAATAGTACAGTATTTCTGGAACAATTTCGTATGTATTACAAGACAGAAAATAAGTAAACGTATTGATGCTGCTGGGAACCTGTAAACTCATGATTTTTAAAAAGTATATATTCCTTAACCATAAGTGATGATACACAGAACGTTGATTTCTAAATTCCATTATCACTAAAAAGAACCAGTGCTGATTATAGCCCTGGGATAGGGAGAGTACAAGCTGAGTCGATCAACACCTCAAGCTCCAAAAAACAAAGACTGATGGTATCAAGCTTAATTAACCTCACTAACACCATGAAAATCTACTACTGTATGCCTCCCGATATGATGCTATGGGGATCACAAAACATCACCTATGTAGGGTTCTTCCCAAAAATGTTTAGCTGAATCCAATCATGAAAAACCAGTAAGACAAATCCAGAAGGGAAAACATTCTACAAAATTAAACTCGTTAAAAATGTCATCATCAGGGCTTCCCTGGTGGCACAGTGGTTGGGAGTCCACCTGCCGATGCAGGGGACACGGGTTCGTGCCCTGGTCCGGGAGGATCCCACATGCTGTGGAGCGGCTGGGCCTGTGAGCCATGGCCGCTGGGCCTGCGCGTTCGGAGCCTGTGCTCCACAATGCGAGAGGCCACAGCAGTGAGAGGTCCGCATAACGCAAAAAAAAAAAAAAAAAAATCATCATCATAGACAACCCCCCCACCCCGCCCACCCAATATATGATCCTGAATTGTATTCTGGATTGGGGGGGGGAATCCAGCTTTTACAGACATGCTAGGATAATTATGGGACTCTGAATGTTGACTATATATCACATACTAATATTCATCAATATTAAATTTCCTAGGTGCAATAATGGAATTGATGTAAGAAAATGTTTGTCTCTTAGAAAATATAAGCTGAAGCATTTTGGAAAAAAAATGCTGAAAAGCCTTTTTTATTACAAATCTTTTTAAAACTAAGCTTTACATTCTGAAATAATTTCAAAAATTTACAGAAAAGTTGCAAAAATATTATTGAAAGTTCCTGTATACCTCTCAGAGTTTCCCCCATAATTAACATGATACCATGGTACTTCTGCGAAAACCATGAAACATACATTGTTACATTACTCTTAACTAAACCCCAGACTCTATTTGGATTCCATGGGTTTTTCCATCAGTCTTTTCTATTCCAAGACCCAATCCAAGACACCACAACGCATTTAGTTGTCATGTCTCCTTAGTCTCTTCTGATCTGTGTGTGACAGTTTCTGAGTCTTGTTTTTATACCTAGACAGACTAGAAAAATACTAGCCAATTACCCTGTACAGTGTCCCCTAGTCTGGTTTTGTCTGATATTTTCATCATAATTAAACTGGGTTTAAGTTGGGGTTTTCAGAAAGAATATCACAGAGGTGAAACGTGCCGTTCTCATAACATCGTAACAGGAGTACATGATAGCTATGTGGCATCAATGGCAGTGTTAATCTTCATTACTTGGTTAAGGTAGTGTTTGCAGGTTACTGTTTTTCTCTTATATTGCTTAGGTGTACATTTCTCACCACCCCTTTCAGTGCAGTTATGTTGTACCTTGTAATACAACTAAGTTCATCTGTGTTAATCGGCATACATTAAAGTACATGCTTTATGATGTACAGTTCTTTTTGTTTATTGAAGTATGGTTGATTTACAATATTAAATTAGTTTCAGGTGTACAGCATAGTGGTTCAGTATTTTTACAGGTTATAAGTTATTACAAGAAACTGGCTAAAATTCCCTGTGCTATACAATATATCCTTCTTATCTATTTTATATCAATACATAATAATTTGTATCTCTTAATCCCATATCCCTATCTTGCCCCTCCCCAATTCCCTGTCTTTGCTGGTAGCCACTGGTTTGTTTCCTATGAGTTTGTTTCTGTTTTGCTATACCCGTTTGTTTTATTTTTTAGATTCCACATATGATTTCCTTTTTGAGTTCTTCATTGACCTTTTTTTTTTTGTGGCTGCACTGGGTCTTTGTTGATGTGCGCAGGCTTTCTCTAGTTGCGGTGAGCAGGGGCTACTGTTTGTTGTGGCGCACAGGCTTCCCATTGCAGTGGCTTCTCTTGTTGCTGAGGACAGGCTCTAGGCGGGTGGGCTTCAACAGTTGCAGCACGCAGGCTCTAGAGCGCAGGCTCAGTAGTTTGGCACACGGGCTTAGCTGCTTCACAGCATGTGGGATCTTCCCAGACGAGGGATCGAACCCATGTCCCCTGCAGTGGCAGGTGGATTCTTAACCACTGCACCACTGGGGAAGTCCAATCCATTGTTTTTTAATAGCATGTTTTTTAAGTCTGAACGTCTTTGCTCTTTTCTCATTTGTTTTCTATAATTGACTTCGTTTCATACCATTGTGGTCCAAAAAAATGCTTGATATAATTTCCATCCTCTCAAATTTGTTTAGACTTGTTTTGTGGCCTAGCATATAATCTATCCTGGAGAATGTTTCATGTGCATGTGCATTTGAAAAGAATGTGTATTCTGTTTTTGGACGTAATGTCCTGTAAATATCTACTATGTCCAACTGGTTTATTGTGTCATTTAAAACCACTGTTGCCTTATCTTCTGTCTGGATGATCTGTCCATTGATGTCAGTGGGGTGTTAAAGTCCCCTATCATTATTGTATTACTGTCAATGTCTCCCTTTATGTGTTAGCATTTGCTTTGTATGTTTAGGTGCTCCTGTATTGGGTGCATACATGTTAATGAGAGTAATATTCTCCTCTTGTATCGAGCAATTTATCACTATATAATGCCCTTCTTTGTGGTTTGTTAAAGACTTTGTTTTAAAGCCTATTTTGTCTGATATGACTATTGCTACCCCCATTTTGTTTCCATATGTATGAAATATCTCTTTCCATTCCCTCACTTTCTGTCTGTGTGTCTTCAGCTGTGAAGCGAGTCTCTTGTATTATCCAAAGAGCCACCCTATGTCTTTTGATTGGAGTACTTAGTCCATGGACATTTAAAATAGCTATTGATAGGTACCTACTTATTGCCTTTTATTACTTGTTTTTCTGTTGTTTTTATAGCTCTTCCCTGTTCATTTCTTCTTGCTTCTTCCATTGTGGTTTGATTTTCCTTAGTAGTATGGTTGTGTTCCTTTTTCTTCATTGGTAGGTTTTTAATTTATGGTTACTGTGAGGTTCATGTATCTACTTGTTTTAAACCAGTAGTCATTTTAAGTTCAAACACACTCTAAAAGAGCCACATTTTTTACTCCCCTCCTCCGCACCATTTTTAATGTCATATTTTACATTTTCACACGTATCCCTTTTACAGTTGATTGTAGTTATAGTTGCTTTTACAATTTTTGTCTTTTAATCTTTGTACTGGCTTATGTAAGTGGTTGATCCTCAGTCCTTACTATATATTTGCCTTTCCTAGTGGGATTTTCCTTCTCCTATAGATTCCTATCTTTCCACTTAAAGACACTTTAACATTTTTTAGGATAGGCTTAGTACTGATGAACTCTTAGTTTCTGCTTGCCTGTGAAGTTCCTTTTGTATTCTAAATGATAATCTTGCTGGGTAGAGTATCCTAGGTTACAAGTTTTTCCCTTTCAGGATATTGAATATATCATGTCACTCCCTGCAAAGTTTCTGCAGAGAAGTCAGCTGATAGCCTTATGGGGATTCCCTTGTATTTGACTCTTCTTCTCTTGCTGCATTTATAATTCTTTATCTTTTGCCATTCTAATTATGATATATCTTGGTGTGGGTCTGTTTGAGGTCATCATGTTTGGAATCCTCTGTGCTTCTAATACCTGGATATTTATTTCCTTGCTCAGGTTTGGAAAGTTTTCAGCCATAGTTTCCTCAAATACATTTTCAATCCCCTTCTCTCTTCTCCATTCTCGGACCCCTATAATGCAAGTATCGGTGGACTTAATATTATCCCAGAGATCTCTTATTCTTATTTTTTAAAATTTGTTTTTCTTTTTGCTGCTCTGATTGGGTGATTTTCATTATTCTATCTTCCAGATCACTTACTCATTCTTCTGTATCATTCAGTGTGCTATTCATACCTTCTTGTGTGTTTTTTGTTTTTTTTTTAATTTCAGGTATTGAATTCATTTCTGATTGGGTCTTTCTATTTTTTAACTTGTTAAAATTTTCACTGTGTATATCTATTCTTTTCCCTAATTTAGTTAACATTTTTATTACCAGTATTTTGAATTCTTTATCTGGCAAATTGTTTGTTTCAATTGCAAATTGTTGAGGTTTTCTCTTGCTCTTTCAATTGAGAGCAATCCCTCTACCTTCTCGTTTTGGTGAACTTTCTCTGCCTCTATGAATTTAGGTGAAACAGTTACCTATTCTGGTCCTGAAGGAGTATTCTTATGTGGGAGAGTCCCCATATAGACTGTGTCCAATGCCTTTGGTAGGACAGCTGGATTTGATGAGGATGCAAGTCATATCTTTCCTCAGGGTGTTCTGGCAGCTATGACCTTGGTAGGGGGTGGGGCCGGAGATGGAGGGGCTAGAGCCAGGTGTGAGGCAGGACCTCCCCTCTGCTCAGTGGCCAGCAACACCCTATTGGGGGGAGTGGTCTGATCCCAAGTTGCTGGAGCAGACTCCCTGAGGGTCAGGCCTGAGGTGGCTCTATTCCCTTTAAGTATGTGTTTATCCCTCTCCCTGCACTGGGGACCCTGGCCCCAGAGGGGGTAGTGCTGAAGCAAAGGGGGCCCTTGGGGGCTCTCTGCTCATGTCTGCCTCAGACAGAAGTCCAAGCTTTCTCTGCCATGCTGCCTGTGCAGGCACCCACAATAGTTTCCCTCGCTCTGCTCAGACACAGCCTCAGGTGCAAATCCCTCTGTCCCTAACAGCTGCTCACTCTCCCCAGCCTCTGCCACCCTCACCCTGTGGTGGAGCAACACTGCAGGGCAGGGGGGACCCACATGGACTCTGAGCATGTATGGGGGTGGTGAGCTGTGGTGGAGTGGCTGCCATAGAGATCTGGGCTGCTTTTGATGGGCTACTTAAGTAAGTGCCAACAATGGCTGCCACCCCCTCACCCAGGCTCTGCCCCAGTACCTGGCAGTTTCCGTGTCCCACAGTTGAGTCTTCTCCCCAGTCACGGCTGCCCAAGATCCCATGTCTTGGGAAACCTGGCAGCTGCTAGAGCAGCCCTCTCTTCACCCTGCCTTGGGGGGCAAGCTAGTGTGCTTGTGCTGCCCACAAGCCGAGTCCAGCGTTCCCAGAGCCCTCCTGTTAGCCCTCCTGTTCCCAGAGCCTCCAACCAGCCAAGGGGGTTCATGTCCCCTGTTTAGGACCCTGGGACTGGGGTGTCTAATCTGTGGCTCTCACTGCTCATTCCTCAGGGCAGGTGTCCAGCCGTGTATTCTCCCTTTTCCTCTAAGTTCCCTTCCAGGCACACAAGTCCCAACCTGATCGTTTTTCTTCCCTTCCTACCTGATTCTATGTGTATCTTTCTTACAGCCTTGGTTGTATAGGAGTACTTCTGACAGTTTCCAGTTAGTTTTCAGTGAGGACGGTTCCACATGTAGGTGTATTTCTGATGTGTTTATCAAACACATGTGAGTTCCACATTCTCTTACTCCTCCATCTTGATTGATCTCCTCCTGTGATGTACAGTTCTATGTGTTTAGGCAAATACATACATTCATATATCCAATACCCAGTATCACACAGAAAAATTCCTTCACCTTGAAAGATCCCTGTACACCCCTTTTCAGCCAACCACTTCCCCCCTTGGGTCAATCCATGGCAAACACTCACCTGTTCTCTGTTTATATAATGTTGTCTTTTTTTAGAGCAAATCATACATTATGTAGTCTTTTGGGTCTGACTTCCTTCACTTGCATTTAAGTTTCATCTATGTTGTTGCATGAATTAGTAGTTCTTTTTTTTTTTTTTTTTAACTGCTGAATAGTATCCCACTCTATAGATGTACCACAATTTATCCATTACTCTGTTGAAGGACATGTTACTGCTTCCAGTTTTTTGCGATTATGAATAAAGCTGTTACAAACATTCACATGCAGGTTTTGTGTGGACATGAACTGTATAAACCCTTGGGTAAATACCTAGGAGGGCAGTTGATGGGCTATATGGTAAGTCTAAGTTCAACTTTATAAGAAACTGACAAGTTGTATTCCACAGTGGCTGTACAACTTTTCATTTCTGCCAGCAAAGATTAAGTTTGTTGATTTGAATCCTTGTCAGCTTTTGTTACTGTCAGTTTTCTTGTGTTATATCTATTTACTGTATCTTCTTGTGCTATACATCTATTTTAAAGGCTGTGTTACTCATCTTTCAAATACCGCACAAAATTTTAATTAAAAAACTTCACTAAACTAAGATCCCCAGATACAAGAGTTATATCATTTTAGACTACAAAGCTCAGATGATGTAAGGCCTTTTTCTTCAAATTAAAATGTTGTTACTGTTTCTAAGTATAAAAGTAGGTAAATATATAGAAAACATTTCCAGTAGCTCTACCCTTCAGCGATGACCACCATTCTCTTCTAATTTTCTTCAAATTGCACACATGTGGTCAGATTATAACACATCTAAAGACCCAAAGTGTAAACCAAGAAGGAGTCTGATATGTTTGAGGAACAGAAAGAAACATGAAGGAAGAATGATAGTAAGCAAGGAGGGTCTAATAGGAGATGAATTTGGAGAGAGATCAGTTCATGCAGAGCCGAGTTCTTCAATGTTGGTGTGTGTCCAAATTATGAGGTGGCCTTGTTAGAACAGATTGCAGCACCCCACCCCAAGTTTCTGTTCCAATAGATGTGCCTGAGAACTTGCATTTCTAACAATTTTCCAGGTGTTGCTGATGCTGCTTGTCCAGGGTCCCACTTTGACAACCCTTCTTGGGCCATACGACACTATGATGAGGAGTCTGATTCTTTGTTCCAAATAACTGAGAAGACAGTGGAAGATTTTAAGGACAGAATGATGTGATTCTGTTTTGAATTTTAAATAGGTCATAGTGGCTGAGATGTGAACGCTGGATCAGAAGGGACGAGATGACAAATGAGGAAGCAGTAAGCTGACTATTACTAGTGAGAAATAATGATGTCTTGAATTACGGTCAAGGAAATGTTAAAGTGTGAACGTACTCAGTATAAATTTAAGAAAAAGCTGACAAAACTTGCAAACAGATCGGGTATTAGAGTCAAAGAAGAAGAAAAAAAGGGCATGCTGAGGTCACTTGCTTGACAATGGCCCCTATGGAAGACTTGATGGGGTTGCTAATCAAAAGTTCTTATTTCAAAAATATTTAGTGTGAGATATCTGTTAATACACAATTAGAAATGCCAGGTAGGCAAGTTGAATATACAAATCTGAAGCTCCAGAAAACTAATTTAAAAATTGGAAGTTATTAACTCCAAAAAACATTTATAATCATGGAACCTACTGAGGTCATTAGCATAGATCTATGGATCTCAAGCAGGGGTGCTCCCAGGGGACAGTTGGCAACGTCTGGAGACATTTCTTACCATCTTTACTTAAGAGGGGACGAGACTATTGACTGGTCAGGAATGCTACCAAATATAAAATGCACAAGAGTGCTCCTAACAACGAAGAATTATCCTACTCAGAACATCAATAGTGCTGAGGTTGAGAGACTCTTATACAGATAGAAAAATTGTCTTTCATGTACCACAGGAACAGGGGAGCATGAGGTCTTTCTCAGATATACAACTGATTGGAAGATATACCACTCATGTACATAATTTAAAAATTGCTTTTATATAGATATCTATATCTATCTATCTGTCTAGAGAGCTAAAAAATAAATTAAAAATACCTTAAACTACATTATAGCTTTAGACTTAAAATGGCTGCTATCACACAGTGAAAAATAGTTACAATAAAGAAACAAGGTAAAATGAATGCAATAATAATTTAAATGAGAAACCCTGATTCACAAATCCATCAGACCACATGCAGTCTCTAGGGTTCTTCTCTTAGATTATGCCACCTGTATACCTTTGTTGAATGAATAAATGCACAAATATATAAGCACATGAATGCACAAACATTATGGTTTAGCTCTCTTAGGTATTAAGAAATACACATAACAGGGAAACAGAAGAGGAAATCTAGCATATGAATGCAGACTCACAATTTCTGGAGTGTGGGTATCGATTCACGAAATCCCTAGAAATGAAAAAACTTCAAAGGTGCAAAGGATACAGAAAAGGAGGAAGACTTGAAATGAACAGAAATCCCAACTTTAGGGGGAAAAAAATCCAACATACACACGAATCCTAGCATCCTTCAACACCTAGCATCACACCAGCTATCCATCATTACCAGAAATTTTCAAGTAAAATTTCTTAAGGCTTTATTTTCTGGAAAATATATATGAAAGCAGTGCTCAGGTCTGGGTAAAATAGATCCACATTACAGAAGATAACTTTATAGTCTACTCACTGGAACACATCTACCTCGTAAACAAAACTGCAGATAATCTTTCACAGAGAGGTGTTAAGATCACACATCTACCGTAATGTCAGAAGAAGCTGAGAGATACTGGATTAGAGGATAAATATATTATAGGTATGAGGAGGTGACTATAGGAAAAAAACAATTCTATGCTAAAAGGTGTGTGGCAAAGACCTTCTCACAGGGAAAATGAGAGAGGTACAAGAGATAAATACAGTTGAGATATTCTGTAATCAATCTAATCACAACAAACATAAAGAGCAGATGACTTCAAATATAAAGAGGATGCTTGTAACCCACGGACAGAAATGTTTGAATTAGGGTTACCTTTCACCAAGAAGGACAAGTTGGCCTATACCATTCACTCATTGGCCAGTGGAGTACATGTGACAAGAATGACTCAGTCAGTGACTAGGACCTTATGTGTTCCCCTTAAACACCAAGGCCTATCACAATACTTTCTCCATTACAGCAATTATGTTTAGTAAATCAGAGCTGTAAGCTGGGCTCGTGGCAAATTACAAATAAACTATTAACGTACAAACAGAAGGTTTTACACACTGCATACTGGTCCACCTTAACTCTAAATCAAGAGAAGTTAAAATTGTGCTCTCTGGGAAACACGGAGCTGACCATAACTCACCCTTCCCAGTTCTTTATCTTCAAGGGCCAGGACCCCAGTGCTTTCCGTGAAGAGTTTTACTTTGACCACAGGCCGTGGATGAGTAGTGGTAAAATCTCCTTGGGTTCCCCACCTGCAATGAAGTAACAAAGATTCTCTTTGAAATGCAGCATTAATTTTGTTTTCCATGTAGATGTGTTTCCTTAGAAGGCAGATTAAGCAATGGAGAATCTTTCATGGCTCAGAGATTTTTATCTTTGCTTCTGTTTCTGACAGATGGCACAGTCAAGAAAGAAAATAACAATAAGCTTTACAGCTTGTAATAATTTTTCAGCTATTCTAAAAATTAGCACATCAGAGTACAAAACACAGTGTGCCATAAGAATTTAGGTTAAGGTAAAGCATTAAAGAATACATACATATAACTGAATCACTGTGCTGTACACTTAAAACTAACACAACACTCTAAATCAACTATACTTCAATTTTAAAAGAAAGGTAAAGCATTATAGATATAGCTATTGGAACCTATTTTATTAATTCAAACACAAATTACAACACAATTTTTATGGATGGCTGGGGAAAACTGAACGGTTTGAGTGTGTAAGAGGTCGTTTCTCAGAAATTATTTTTGCATGCTGAAGATTTCACACCATCTCTTCTTACAAAGTCTTCACTAATATTTTATTTATATTTTAAAAGTGGAGGTAATCATCTCATCCCTTACTTTATATGATATTTTAAAGCTCCTGTCAAAAGGAAAGAAACAAGCACCATAAAAATAGGAGTGTTTTGCCATTAATTTCCCAGTACACTCTCCTGAGAATGAAGTAAGTCTGTCGATATCTGGCTTTTCAAATCATAACAAAATAACATGTTTCCTTGGCTTATCTTTTAATTAATAGCATCTCATCTTTACCACATACCAACTCATTCTAGTCTATTTACAAACTTAGATGGCACACACCTGATACTAAAAAATCTTATCAATGTTTCTCATAATTCTGAGATCAGACGTGATATTCAGCACAGCATAAAGAAAATACCACTGAGAAAAACAGACAAAGCAGGAAGAAAAAGAGAGATTTAATGAGATAAGATTCCTGTTAAAAATAAATAACCAAATAAAAATACCAATTTATTTAAAAAAAAGTTTACCACATTCACGGCACTGTCTAAACTTTATTTTATAAACTTTATTCAGAAAGCTGAAATACAGAAAACTGAGGTAAGTATACCAAAAACTAAATAATCATGATGTCTTCTATCACAGCAGTTTTAATTTTTAACATTGTGATACATGTACAGTAAAAGCAGAGGCCATTTCAATGACTGAAGAAACCTGCATCAAGATGCAGTTTGTTCTTTTGAAATTAAAGTCATACTTCAGAGAGAAGGGAGAGATTCATTCAGGATGGAAAGCAACTTAATTTCTATTTTAGATTTCTAGAAACTGATTAGCAAAGAATCTTTTTGCCATTTCATAGAATTAAGATGGTCTGAGATAAAGTAGAGCTAAAATAGGAATAAAAATAAAAATAGATTCAGAACCAAAATAAGGAAGGAGAGACCAATTCTTAATTTAGAGTGTGGAATCTTAAGCCTTCAATACAGTCAGCCGATCTGGATAACAACTCCGGAGTTGACGTCCATGACATACCCTTCTCTTTATTGAGTAACATGTGGTTAAATTTGGAAAACTAACTTTTGGAGACATTTTCTTATAACTGAAATCAATGATTTTTAGTAGTCATGTAGACACAGCCTAATAGTTTTCCACAGAATTTGCTGATCTTTTAAACTAAATTCTCTTCAGAAAAATTCTTTTGTGTATTAAATCAATGATATTTTGTCTCCTCTAATGTCAAAAATCCTTTGAAACTATTATTACAGTTTTAGATGATTATTTGAAATTCCTAATCTACTCCAATATGCAGTTCTCCAAAGAGAAAAATATTGACTGACCCTATTACTAACCATCACTGAGGGACTTGGTGAGTTTTGTCTTTTACCCTCATCCTCCTGTAATTTTACCTAAAGGAAGGGAAATGTGTTACCAATTCCACTTTTTTGGATACAATAAGACAAATAACATGGCATATGTAAAGAGCTGTGCTCACGCATGATCGCATGAACTTCTGGAAAACTGCCTACTAACTTAGATCCTTGACAAACAAGCATCTTCAACAACTGTTCTTCAATCTTTATTCACTGTGGTACGTCTCTCATTTATTCATTAAAACCATTTTATTGTGAACATCCTATATAAGTTGCCTAAAAGTGAGATACAATGTAAATAATAATAAAAAGGAAATCGATATTCCCACAGCTCAGGTTAAGATGGAAAATGTACCAGGACATTAGAAGAGCTGTTCAGGTCTGCAGTGATCACATCTTCCTCTCGCCCCTACTCCACACTACCACCAAAGTAGCTAGGATTTTGGATTTTATGTTAATAATTCCCTAGAATTTCTTTCTTTTTTTTTTTTTTTTTTTTTGCTGTATGCGGGCCTCTCACTGTGTGGCTTCTCCCATTGCGGAGCACAGGCTCCGGACGCGCAGGCTCAGCGGCCATGGCTCACAGGCCTAACTGCTCTGCGGCATTCGGGATCTTCCCGGACCGGGGCACAAACCCGCGTCCCCTGCTTTCTTCTTAAAGGGAATATTTTCAGCATTTTACCTCTGAGTGTGTCCTTCTTTGTCTCTTGTAATAGTCTTTGTTTTAAAGACTATTTTGTCTGATGTGAGAATTGCAACTCCAGCTTTCTTTTGATTTCCATTTGCATGGAGTATCTTTTCCATCCCCTCATTTTCAGTCTGTATGTGTCCCTAGGTATGAAATGGGTCTCTTGTAGACAGCATATATACAGGTCTTGTCTCCGTATCCATTCAGCCAGTCTAGGTCTTTTGGTTGGAGCATTTAATCCATTTACATTTAAGGTAATTCTTGATATGTATGTTCCTATTACCATTTTCTGAATTGTTTTGGGTTTGTTTTTGGAGGTCTTTTCCTTCTCTTTTGTTTCCTGCCTAGAGAAATTCCTTTAGCATTTGTTGTAAAGCTGGTTTGGTGGTGAATTCTCTTAACTTTTGCTTGTCTGTAAAGGTTTTAATTTCTGTCAAATCTGAATGAGACCCTTGCTGGGTAGAGTAATCTTGGTTGCAGGTTTTTCCCTTTCATCACTTTAAATATGTCCTGCCACTCCCTTCTGGCTTGCAGAGTTTCTGCTGAAAGATCAGCTGTTAACCTTAACGGGGATTGCCCTGTATGTTATTTGTTGCTTTTCCCTTGTTGCTTTTTATACATTTTCTTTGTGTTTAATTTTTGAAAGTTTGATTAATATGTGTCTTGGCGTGTTTAGGGAAGTTTTTAACTATAATCTCTTCAAATATTTTCTCAGTCCCTTTTTCTCTTGTTCTTCTGGGATTGCTATAATTCAAATGTTGATGCATTTTTATGTTGTCCCAGAGGTCTCTGAGACTGTCCTCAATTCTTTTCATTCTTTTTTGTTTATCTTGCTCTGCGGTAGTTATTTCCACTATTTTATCTTCCAGGTCACTTATCCTTTCTTCTGCCTCAGTTATTCTGCTATTGATTCCTTGTAGAGAATTTTTAATTTCATTTATTGTGCTGTTCATCACTGTTCGTTTACTCTTTAGTTCTTCTAGGTCCCTGTTAAACATTTCTTCTACTTTCTCCATTTTATTTCCAAGATTTTGGATCATCTTTACTATCGTTACTTTGAATTCTTTTTCAGGTAGACTGCCTATTTCCTCTTCATTTGGTTAGGCTGGTGGGTTTTTACCTCGTTCCTTCATCTGCTGCATATTTCTCTGTCTTCTCATTTTGTTTCACTTACTGTGTTTGGGGTCTCCTATTCGCAGGCTGCAGGTTCATAGTTCCCATTGTTTTTGGTGTCTGCCCCCAGTGGTTAAGTTTGGTTCAGTGGCTTGTGTAGGCTTCCTGGTGGAGGCGACTGGTGCCTGTGTTCTGGTGGGCAGGGCTGCATCTAGTGGTATGTTTTGCGGTGTCTGTGATCTTAGTATTATTTTAGGCAGCCTCTCTGCTAATGTCCCAGAGGTTCCTGTCCTGCTAGTTGTTTGGCATGGGGCATCCAGCACTGGAGCTTGCTGGCCATTGGCTGGAGCTGCGTCTTAGCGTTGAGATGGAGATCTCTGGGAGAGCTCTCACCGACTGATATTATGTGGGGCCGGGAGGTCTCTGGTGGACCAGCGTCCTGAACTCAGGTCTTCCACCTCAGAGGCTCAGGCCTGACACAAGGCCAGAGCACCAAGACCCCGTTAGCCACACAGCTCAGAACAAAAGGGAGAAAAACAAAAGAAAAAAGAATAAAAGAATAGAGTAAAAGTATTAAAAATAATAAAAGAAGAGAGCAAACAAACCAACAAACAAATCCAGCAATGATAACAAGCACTAAAAACTATACTAAGATGAACATAAAAATCAGAAACAAGTCAGTCACAGACAGCAATCCCCAGGTCTACAGTTGCTTCCAAAGTCCACCTCCTCAATTTGAGATGATTCGTTGTCTATTCAGGTATTCCACAGATGCAGGGTACATCAACTTGACTGTGGAGATTTAATCCACTCCTGAGGCTGCTGGGAGAAATTTCCCTTTCTCTTCTGTGTTCGCACAGCTCCTGGGGTTCAGCTTTGGTTTTGGCTCTGCCTCTGTGTGTAGGTCGCCTGAGTGCATCTGTTCTTCGCTCAGACAGGAGGGGTTTAAAGGAGCAGCTGATTCGGGGGCTCCGGCTCACTCAGGCCGGGGGAGGGAGGAGTACAGTAGTTATAATTGGAATGTGGGGAGAGCCTGCGGCGGCAGAGGCTGGCACGACTTTCCACCAGCCTGAGGCGCGCCGTGTGTTCTCTCGGGGACATTGTCCCTGGATCATGGGACCCTGGCAGTGGCGGGCTGCACAGGCTACCGGGGGTGTGTGTGTGGATAATGACCTGTGCTTGCACACAGGCTTCTTGGTGGCTTCAGCAGCGTCAGCGTTCCATGCCCTTCTCTGGGGTCCAAGCTGATAGCCGCGGCTCGTGCGCCCATCTCTGGAACTCATTTAGGCGGTGTTCTGCCTTCTGTGGGCAGACAGGGAAGGAATCCTCTCTCCTCATGTACCCTGAAACAACGGTCTCTTGCCTCTTAGGCAGCTCCAGACTTTTTCCCAGACTCCCTCCCAGCTGGCTGTGGTGTATTAGCCCCCTTCAGGCTGTGTTCACGCAGCCAACCCCAGTCCTCTCCCTGCGTTCCGACCGAAGCCCGAGCCTCAGCTCCCAGCCCCCGCCCGCCCCAGCGGGTGAGCAGACAAGCCTCTCGGGCTGGTGAGTGCCGGTCGGCCGATCCTCTGTGCGGGAATCTCCCCGCTTTGCCCTCCGCACCCCTGTGGTTGCGCTCTCCTCCGCGGCTCCGAAGCTTCCCCCCCGCCGCCACCCGCAGTCTCCGCCCGTGGAAGGGGCTTCCTAGTGTGTGGAAACTTTTCCTCCTTCACAGCTCCTCCCAGAGGTACAGATCCCGTCCCTATTCTTTTGTCTCTGTTTATTCTTTTTTCTTTTGCCCTACCCAGGTACGTGGGGAGTTTCTTGCCTTTTGGGAAGTCTGAGGTCTTCTGCCAGCGTTCAGTAGGTGTTCTGTGGGAGTTGTTCCACATATAGATGTATTTTTGATGTATCTGTGGGGATAAATGTGATCTCCACATCTTACTCCTCCACCATGTTGAAGGTCTCTTCTCTACTGTGCTATTTAAATCTATTTTATCCTTGATGATTTTTGGTATCCCTTATAGAGCAAGGTGTAAGTATCGAGGTCTACCACCAAAATTGAAATTTTTGTCAATTTCCCTTTGTATTTTTGTCAACTTTTGGTGTCCTTTTTGGTGATGTAAAGTGTTCAATAGTAACCATGCCCTTTAAGTATGAACAGTTTATTTTTTCACGATCCCAAGGTCATGATTACTTTTCAACCATCAGACTTTTGTAAAATTAGAGAACTAACACTATGCTAGGAATGGTGATACGGTACAGACAAGCTTAGAGAAGTCAGACAAGGAATCTAATCAATATATTCCAAGTAGAGACAGGAATTTATTAGAAAACAAAGAGTTAAAATTTATGAGAAATCATTAGTAATCTATAACTTGGAAGGGAATCCAGGGTATCCATTCTCAAAACCAGTATGCCAATGAAGGCAGAAAATAGATGAATATCAGAGGCCTGATAGGCAATCCACAAGAGTACATTTACCTACAAACAAGGTCCAGGAATTCTGTATGTAGAGTATGGATTGCTAATGGCCAACTCCTGTGAAATGAGGAAAGCTTAAACAACATGCTTTCAGGCAGGGAGAAGCTGAGGCACAAGGATACTGGCAGATCCTAACTAACAGCTAGAGGTCTAAGTTTTTACGGACATTTGACAAAAATGTGCAATTTTAAAGGGTGCATGACTATAAATATGGTGACACTTAACAGTCCTTATATATTCCAACATTCTAGGATACAAGCAAACTGGCATCACCTTGATAACTTCTCCTCTGAAAAATAAGTTAAAAAGATATGTACGGTTAAAACACGCTTATGAATTCTGTAACGAATGAATTAAAAACCAAAGTCTCCCTCCCCCCCCACCAAAAAAGTCAGGGAAGAAAGGAAAAAGATAATAGGCCTATCTTCAATATTCACCAGGATATTTCCTGGTTTTCTACTTAATTGGCATGTTTAAACACTTTCAGGAATTAATACTAGTTATCATCTTACTATTTTCTCTGTATTATGTGATGAAAGAATACACTACCCTTGCTGTCAATGTGTTTTGATTCAAAATACATTGCCTTTTTCTACATCTATGAATGTATTATTTATGAGGATTAAGACTTCCAATGCAAATCTTCCAATCAATAAGATATCTACAAAGCACCTGCAGGACTTCGTGGCTATGAAAACAGGGTAGTTCGTATACAACTGAAATAACTGACATTACTTATGCATTTGCTAATAAATAAAGTATGCCGGAAATTTGTATCAGGAGCCAAAATATATGTTCAATTTATTCATCCAGTAAGACTATTTCTAGGAATTTATCCTAACAAAATAATCACGTGTAATAAAAAAGTATAAGCAGGAACATATTCCCTATAGCATTAGGTACAATAGCAAAAGCAAGCAACTTAAATGTCTAATATTAGGGGAAGGATTATGTAAATTATATGGCACACAATGGAGTATTTTGCTGCTACCTATGACAGTTATGAAGGTGATGTACAACCATGCATGATGTATTAAAAAAAAGAGAAAAAAAGAGGGGACACAAAACTGAATCAGGGCCTTTTATTCATTCAAAAAAAAATTGATGAGTATCTTGTGTGTGCCAGACATATTCTAGTGTCAGCAACCAAAGTCTAGCCTCTTGAAACATATTTTAACAGAAGATTATAGACAATAAACATTTTTATTATTCTATTCTGTTACGTATCTCTCTCCACCCTTGCCCTGCATTCTTAACAGCTAGATACCTCCCATGGCCTCAGAGAAGTTAGAGAACTAGATTTATATTGTGATCGGAAAGAATTCTCAGAAGTTAATAGCCTATTTGTTTTAAAGTATGTTGAAAACCATGAGCAGTACAACAGTTATGTCAAAAACCATTCAAATCCCTTAACTCAAAATTCTTATTCATTGTGACCACATAATGCACCATGATTACAGAAGCTAAGAACTTAAAAGCAGTCTCAGTCTATATTCCTCATTATAACCAGCAGTAACGACTGAAAGATATATGTAACTCAAAAAATTATTTCATCCATCGTCTATCTCTTCATTGTTTTATCTAGCCAACTATGTGACTGGTATTGGGAAAGGTAGTGGGCATTCAAAAAAAATCAAGACAACAGATCCTGTACTAAGTAAACTCATAGTAGTAGGGGAGACAGACATATAAACTCAAATATAAACAATAAACTAAATCATACAGAACTGAACAGGGCTCTAAATTGTACTTTTAAATTACTTTTGAGGTCTAGCACTTTCTCTTTATTAGTCATCTGCATTTCTGACTTGCCTTTTTATTACCATGGTCCATTTCTTTCTTAGCAGGCTTTCAATCAATTGGTGATTTTTAAAAACTCTTTGTAAGATAGACATTAACTGTTTCCATACATATGGCAAATATTGTCACACTTGGTTATTTTCTATTTAACTCATATATGACTTTGAAATTGGGATTCACATATATACACTACTATATATAAAACACATAATAAGGACCTACTGTATAGCACAGGGAACGCTACTCAATACTCTGTAATGGCCTATATGGGAAAAGAATCTAAAAAAGAGTGGCTCTACATATATATGTATAACTTATTCACGTTGCTGTACACCTGAAACTAACACAACATTGTAAATCAACTATACTCCAATAAAAATTTTTTAAAAATAAGTTTTAAAAATGTATAGTTTAAAAGTATTAGGTAGCTAATTCTATCAATTTGATTTATAGTCTCTGATGTTGACATCCGAATTTAAAAGTTTCTTCTTAACCAAAGATTATATGAATATTAACCTATATTTCTTTCACACATTTCCACTCTTTAAATTGTCAAATTGTCTGAAATTTAGTAGTGATATTAAATTTCAGTTTCACTTTTCCTTTTATCCCAATCTCATTTGGCTTAAAAGTCAAATACATTTACTATTATATAAACTTGAGGTTGGTTTTGAATTTTCTGTCCTAAATATCTATCTCCTGAGCTGTGCTATTCTGTTTTAATTATTACAGCTTCATAAGATATCTGTTAGAACAAAAAAAAACCAAACATTTTCAAATTATACTTCTATTCAAGAAAAAGGGAGGTCTCCATGAACTAAAATCTGTTCTGATATTTCTTGGTGAAGACTTTTTTTTCTTCTTCTATGTAGGTCTTACGCATTCCTTGTTGAACTCATTTCACAGTACAGTTGACCCTTGAACAATATGGGGGTTAATCCCCATATAAGTTACAGTTGACCTCTGTATCCGCATCTCCTCTCCATCTACAGATTCAACCGACCACTTACTGTGCAGTACTGTAGGATTTACTGTTGAAAAATATCCACATGTAAGTGGACCTATGCAGTTCACACCCATGTTGTTCAAGGGTCAACTGTATTTCTTATTTTGCAATTCTACGGAATCTATTTCCTTTATACTGTCTGACTATTGCAGTTATATAGGAAATTTACAAACCCTTTTTTTCAAATGATAGTTTTGCTTTATTTCCAATCTAGTGACTGCTTTTTAAAATAAAGTCTTCACTAAATTACCTTTAATTCTATTACAAAAGTTGAGTTATTAAAATGATCAAAACTCAGTGACATAATTCAAATACATCACTAATTTTATAATAAAAACATTAAATAAGGATCCAACTACAGAGGTAGAGATCAGTCTTTAAAGAATCACATATAATTCTTAAGATCTTCCATGCTGCAATTACTTAACCAAACAATCCAACTATAGATAAGTTATCATTTTCATAATTTAGGCATTTTAAGATTAAAATGATGCAACATTCATCCAACAATCTTTGCCTAAATAAAAGTTTCCGTTGATAAACATCCAAACACCAGATATTTGGTAGCACTGACTTAGATACTCTCTTGGAAAGTAGAAAACATTTCCAAGTTTTCTGCAATTGATTTCAAATAGGTCTGAGGTCTCTTTCTGCTGTACTACAGGTAATTTGCCCAAGAAACTAGATTTGGATTCGCCCAATTCATGATGAACAGTCAGGATTGTCTTGAGTTATTTTCAATTATTCATATTTGGTGACAAGGTAGTTGGGCATTCTTCACAAGCTCCAAGGACCAAGAAGGAATAAGATGCTTGAGAATGGGATGCAGTGAGTTCATGAGGAAGGCCTGATGGTATGTTGTACCCACAAGAGTTTCAAAGAGTTATCATCCACAGACATGTGCCTTCTTGGGGACTGGATGCCAGGGCAGTTTGCCTGGTTGACTGAGGGCAAACAGCTGTGTCTCTGCTTATGCAGCTGTCTTTATGCAGGTGAGCTCTAGCATGCTTTACTTACATAAAGAAACCTATACCCCTTGCCTGAATCTGTTGGTATATTTCTGTCAGCCATTGTCCCACTCATCATGGCCATGAGTATTCTAAAATCACTCTGAAATAGATGTGTGTGTAAAATAGGTACATTAATAGGATGTATAAAATATACCAAGCAGATACAAGACCTCACTATTACAAATACACAGGACTATGTTTTTAATTGAATCATTTTAAATGGGGATTAATTTAAAAAGCATTACAAATAGCCTGATTATTAACTACATGAATATAAATTAAATAAGAAAACACTGAAAGCATTTTAAAAATTGGTAAGCACTGTATAAATCCTTTAAAGTAGAGCACTTGATTAATATGAGCAAGTAATAAGACAGTTTCATGGCAAGCTCTTTTTAAACAGAAGACATTTTGGGAAGAACAGATCTTCAAATTTAAAAAGTTCAACATTTCTAAGTCATTTCCCAGGGCCCAAGTGTTTCAGAGTTTTATCCAAAACTGATAGACTTAAGCCAAAGATTAATGGAAGAATGGTGAAGATAACTACATTTTCATGGGAATTTGGATGACTGGTGATGTCATTTACCCGTCAAAACTATGGTCAAAACTATGAGAGGGACTTATTTGAAAACTTTAACTGATTACAATAGGCTGCTGGAAACTCAGGTCTGGACTTTTGCTAAAACGCTGCAAATGAAGATACGGATTTGAGAATTATTAACATAGAGATGGTAGAAGCTATGACAATGAATGAGCTTGTGAAAGGTGCCCGTTAAAACTCAATGATAATGGGGACCTGTATCTTACAAGTCTAGGTCCATATATGTATCCATATGCTTGTGTGTGTACCTAAGTGCATACTTATTTCTAACAATTTAAATTGTTCCATAACTTGTACTTTAACACTACGTATTCTTTATGCATCAGTACGTGGATTTACACAATTTTTAAGACTTGTAAAGCATTCCCCTTATATGGCTATGTCATCATTTATTCAACCACTCTTCTGTGAATGGATCCTAAGGTTGCTTCCACTTTTAATTATTACAAGAAATACTACAAAAAAGTCTTTCTATATATTCAATTGTTTTTACAACAATATTAAAAACAAAAGATCAAGGACAGAATTCCAAGACATCTTTTATGTTCTTAAATATTAAAGGTTTCCTAAGTAATTAAAAAGGTTGATTCATAAGAAATTTATCTATGTATTACATAACATTTGTCACAAACAGCTATTGTAATTAAAACTCCAGACTTGAAAATAATGCATTGTAATACAAAACCCAAGATTACCGGATAGAATTTCAAACTTTTATTACAAATAAACACCCCTCCCCTTCAATTTTAATAGTTAATCTGTAGAGCAGATTTAAATTTCTTCCCTTATAAATATACTGAGTATATTTTAAAACAATTTTCTATATATTTAATGGAATTAGTTTAAGTTAGGTGATCAATAATGTTTATAAAAGTTGCCTTACTTATTGTCATAACAGTTGACATACTTTAAAAGTATTTGAAATTTCAATTTGAGATATCTAAATTGAAATGCAGAGGTTAATAATATGCCCAAGGCAATACTGTGGTAATGAATAAAATTATGATATAACTTCCTAGGCCATGAGGATAACATTTATTCAACAAATCACATTTCCATTTAAGACATCATAGTATACTACTGTATCCTTTCAACAAAACCAAAGGAATTATTCTGCATAGCTATCTGTGAAATACAACAACCTTAGTGAAATTAATGACAAGTGTCACAACATTGTTCTAAAGAGTTTCATATAAAGATGTGGGGGGGGGGGAAACAGATTGACTAAAAAAAAAAAAAAACCCGAACCAGTATCTGAGCCCTTGCCTCAGTGGAGTAACAGTGGTAGTGAGACAGGGCTAAAGAGTGCAGGTCCCAGAGACAGTCTGTGGGCTCAAACACCAATTCTAATGTGCAAAGGGACTCCAGGCAAGCAACTCTGTCATAACTAACACTTCCCGCATAAAACTGTTGAGGTATAAATGAAGACAATTCATATTAATACTCATAGTGGCACAGCACCTGTCACACAGAAAGTGCATACAGAATGCTAACTATTACTATTAGGATCCACAGTAGTATTCCTTTAGCTTTACTAAGCAAAGTGATACCTACCTGGAAAAAAACTGATAGATTTGAACGTTAAGATTTTAATCAGTTTCGTAAAACGGCAACATTAAAATCCAGACAGTATGAGAAACTAGAGAGATATCAACTAATAGCAAAAGACGACAAAGGAGAAAAAAAGAAACAGGAAGAGAAAGAGATGGGGGAGAAAGAAAGGAGGGGTGAAAAAGAGAAGAACAATGGAGAAAGAGGGTAGAGGGGGGAGAAAAGGAAGGAGGATTAATAAAAGACCAATCTGGAAAGGAGAGACAGTAGTCTGGATCTTAACCCATTTTTGCACATTATCTTTAATCTTTCTTTTAAAGACAATGTACAGTCTAAATGCTGACATGATGCAAATCTTAATAGAAGAAATAAAAAATATCCTTTAAAGTAACTAAGTTTGATCACTCTAAGCTTTGGGAGGAGCTTTCAAAAACACCACACTAAAACCTTTTTATTATGATGAAAAGACAATACAAAGTTATCTGTTTCTTCAACATGACAATGAAGAAATCCTGGGATGGTTTCTTGCAGTTTAAGGTAGAACAATATTTGGGGATGACTCAGGATGGGTAATGATCACTTTCATAATGAAAGAAAAACGCTCTGGGCTTCACCTTCATTCTGGCTCTTACCCTCCACTCGATGTCTCCGCTAGCCTTCAAAGAGCTCCATTTTGTTGCTCTCAAGATTGGTAAAGCCTCAAGAATAATAGGATAAAATTCTCCTCTAAAGTCTGCATTTCATTTATGAAGTTATTCAATGCCATTAAACTTCCATATCCAGAGTACAGAAATCATTATATTTGAACCATTTTCTTCTGAACAAGTCTAACAAGCATGTTAGCACAAAATCGGATTTCAGGAACGACAGAAGATATAATCTCTCATACGCATTTTTCTTTTTCTCCCTCAGAGCAAGGTAGTTCAGAGACATTAGCTTGATGCATCTAATTTTAAAGGAACCATTTGTCACATCTTGCATTACAATTTTACTTGGTCAAGAAAGCACCCAAAAGTAACTTTTTATAAGCTGGAAATCAAGATTTTTAAGAACTTACATTTAGAAAGACAGGCTAAATAATTGATACAGAAGATAAATTAACTTAACTTTAAAGCATAAAGTCCACTATACACATATAAATCCCTACAAAAGGATTTAAATAATAAAATGCAATGGTGTAAAAATGAGAACATACTGCATAAACCACTACAGAAATTTACCAATGTATGTGCATACTATTCTCATACCCGTAACTTTGAGGCTTATGTGAGAATATCAGTCTGATTTTTTCCTGTTTTTTTTTGACATGAAAATAAAAGGTGGATGTGTTATATAAACTGGAATTTTTTAAAAAAACTTTCAAATGTCATAGAATCATGCATTATCCTTTAAAGATAAAAAGAAATTTAAACTATACTGTTTCCAAATACTAGGTTATAATTATCACTAATCAGTATAGCATACTGTTATTAGTAAGTTGGAGTGTCCATCAGTTACTAGTACAGGTGACCCTTGAACAACACAGGGGTTGGGGTGCTGACCCTCTGCGTAGTCGAAAATCCAAGTATAATTTACAGTCAGACCTCCCTATACACGCATCTGTGGATTCAACCAACTCAGATGGCGTAGTACTATAGTATTTACCAGTGAAAAAAATTCACGTATAAGTGGACCCATGCAGTTCAAAACCCATGTTGTTCAAGGGTCAGCTGGTGCTTGCTTTACCAGATCTTCCAATGATTACTCTTTAATTTGATAGAATTTCAAGCAGGGGTTAATGTTCTTTGGGGCTAGACAATATGGGCATGAAAATATTTTGCTTTCTATATTTTTTAATGTGAAGGCCTTGGAATTGCTAAAGTAATACAATGTTAGTGCATCCCATTCTTAATGACTTACATTTGAAAGCAAATGCTCCTCAGCTGTTTCTAGCTGCTCCAAAGGTAAAAGACTCTTGGTTGTGTCTTCAAGCAGTAACATTGGGTGGGGGGCAGGGGGGTTGAAAGGGAAACAGCAGACTGAATCATCTACACAGGCTGTTTTCTCCTAGAAAAATCCCTCCTGGGGTCTCCCTGCAGATAAAACTACTTTTTTTTCATTCCTAAATGACTATTTATGTGAAATAAAAAGATTTGCCAAGTGCAGAGTAGTTTGGGAACAATAGGAGAAGTCTCTGAATTATACCAACATCTCAGATTCCAGAGAGGGTAGGAGTCACCTGGGACCATCCTGAAGGGGTTAAGAAGACAGCCAAAAGCAACAAGCACTCAACAAGAGCATGATGTATGGAGCTGAAACAAGCAGATCTAAAGCATGCAAAACATGGCAGGGCCCAAACCAGCCCCGAGAGCATCAGTAGAGTACTTGCACTCCAGTCCACTGCCCGGAGGACATCACAGGAAGACTCAGGAGGAATCTGGTCAAGGAGCCAGATCTGGTAATTTTCACAGTACACAGTCACTGCTGGCCCTTGGTGCTTCTAGATCCTATGAGACCTACCCTGTGTTACTCAGGAAAAGAAATCCCCATTAGCTGGGCACTTCTGATGGCCGGTGACTACTTAATTTTGTGATACTTTAGAACATAAATGCAACGCAGACATGCTTTTAAAAATTAAGGACATTTAAATTGATTTTTTTGAAAAAAATGTTTGATCCTTATGAGACAACGGGAACTCTGTTAAGGTTTTAAAGGAGTGAAAGTGATTTATGTTTCTCCATAACTTACCTAATTGGCACTTGAGGAAACATTTTAATAATGACACTTTAATTCTTGCCTCATTTGTGCAACCCCTAGAACGATATTTAATAAGCACCTAGTATGTGACCATTGTAGTGATGAATGTTTTAAAATACGAAGATGAAACAAAACAGTCTACGGCATCCAGGGACTTAGCTTGTGGGAAAGGGAGAAGCGTGAAATAAACAAATACTATATAGTACAGATTAAAGGTACATAGTGGCCTCCACATTAAGACCAAAGTCTCCCCCCTACTGCATTATCCTTCTACGTTTATGATTTGTCTCAGCAACAACAGCTAGACCCCTCACTGCAACCACCGCGCTCTGTACATAACAAGCATACATTACATATTCAAGAGAGAAGATGATGATGTGTTAAAAAAAAAAAGTAAAAATTTGTAGTCTAAGAGGACTGGGCTTGAAAAGCTGAGTTAAATCATGTATGTCAAACTTTTTGAGGATACATTCTCCTACCTAGAAAACAGGAATAGTAGTAAGTCCTCCCTGACAAGGATTCAGAAGAATAAATGAAATCAGTAAGAAAACACCTATCATAATGTCTTGAAAATTAGAAGGGCATACTAAATAAATGACTATTCTCAATTCACCCGAGCACCCTATTCTCCTGATGTCAGGATAGAGATCCAAGTGAGCAATTCCTGACTGCTTCCTCATACCCGTTTCTCTGAAGGGAAAGCAGCCCTGAGAGTGATCGTACATTCTGTTTTCAGCAGAAAGCAGCAGCAAATACATCAAGTAGGACAGAAGACAGGTCCTGAAACACCACAGGTTTTACCCAGATTAGGTGGAGATGCAGGTTTTGCTGATAGCTCTTTGACTTCTGGGAAGTCCATCAGTGCTGAATTAGCTCCAGAAAACACGGCTGATGCATGTTTGGGCTTTCTGCGCCCCTTAGTCTGTGAGAGTAAGGCACAGTTATTTTCACACAGTCATGGTACCCAATTTCGAGGCAGGAAGCACTTTGGGGAATGTTGCCTCCAAGTCTAAGATATAGATATTTGGAATTCCTAGAATCCTTATTAAATCTTTACAGGTTCCATTAGGAGGAAATTCTGAAACAAAATGAAATGAAAATTCTAGTCCTATAGTACTTTGTAACAGTACAAAGCTGGTGCTTATCTTGGTCAGGCTAAGAACCTGATAGTCCAAGTGGAGCTTTTGTCATCAACATATCAGTGGGAAATCTAGCCTAGAGAAGAATTTCTTAAGATTCAAAACCAGCTGGCAGGTCTCTCCCGCATTTTGGTTGGTATGTGCAGAGGGAGGCTTGGGATTTTTTGTTTTCATTTTTTGTTTTTTCCTTCATTCATTCTGTCCTTGAGCTACTATGGTTAGCAACAGAGTCTTACCTTCAAATGGTGGAGATACGGTAAAATGTAAAGACTGGCTACAGAGGTGAGCTGACCAGAATGACAGAGTCAAGAAACAGGCCGAATCAAGTAGTAGAGATGTGGTGGTACACACAGAGCAGCGCATGGCCCTGGAAGGAATGGCCAGATGATGCAGATTTGGTGCAACCCAGAAGAGTCAACTACGGATGGGAAAATCAGAAAACGATAAACCAGGAAAAAGAGTACAGGAGAACAGGGCTAAGGTAACCTGAGAAGCATGATTAGAAAATCTGTGGTGGTCTTTACCCAGCTACAGAGCTGGAGTAACTACTCGTGAACGATTAACTCGCTTCCCGCAATGATGAGAGAAGAAGATACTGCTGCTTTACACATGAGCTATCCTTACAAACGGTTCTTTCCCACCCAACTCCACAATATGAAAGCAGTTCCTTTTTATTTTCCCTAGAAAAATCCTACCACTCTGAGACGCACTAAGCAAGCAAGTCTATGTTTCTGAACAGAAGCAAAAACTCTGAAGTACACTGAGGTTTCTACCATAGAAGATGGGAAAGGGTAAAAGAAAAAATTTAAGGTAAGGAAACAAAGACACCAGAATGAAGATTAATATCCTTACCATGGCTCTCAAGGTTGGGCATACCCGGCCCTTAGCTATGCCTCAGGCCTCATGTCAACCATTCTAACCCCAGTCGATGCCCATCCAGAAGGTTCCTGCCATAGGGCAGCTGAACTTGCCTGTTCCTTCATTAGTATAGATTCCTAGTTGTCCCATGATCCTCTGCCATCATCCGATTAACTACTACTTGTCCTTCTGTTGAGAGCTCAAGGGTTACATTCTCAAAAAGACTTCCCTAGCCAACTCCATTTGCAGCACTGGACAATCCCCCAAGTAAGTAACATTACTGTGTCATATATATTTGCCTAGGATCAGATTCCTTTTCTTCAAAGCAGTTAACTCAGTTTGTAATTATGTGTTCCTGTACATGTAACAGGGTGTCTCCCTGCTTTAGACTTCAAGCACCATTGGCAATAGCTCTTTCTTTTTTTTTTTAATTTTTATTTTATTTTTATTTACTAGCCATTTCTGATTTTAGTCATCACTTCAAACCCAGTACCTGTGTGGCACTTAGCACAGAGCGACTCAATAACTGTTTGTTGAATGAATGAATGACACCATATACTTTATTCTAACCAGTCCTCAAAGGACTATGAAGTGATTCACAGCAGTTGAATGACCAAGTTTGGTTGATAGTATATTTTACTGAGCTATACAGTTGTCTCTTGGTATCTGCAGGAGATTGGTTCCAGTATCCCCCTCAGATACCAAATCCATGAATGCTCAAGCCCCTCATATAAAATGTCATAAGTATAGTCGGCCCTGGGTATCTGGCGGGTTCCACATAAGCTGATTCTACCAAATGCGGACCTAGTGCCTTTGGCTGAAGCTGTGGATGTGGAACCCACAGATGTGCAGGGCCAACTTACATGGAAGGAGAACTGAGATCAGGAGCTGAGTTTCTTTAATTACTGCCACATCGGACAACTGCACAAGTTGCATGCACCAGAGCTTTAGATCAGACTTCCATTAATATATACAAAAAATATAGAAAATATTTCATGTTTACAGACACACAGTTCTATGGATAACACAACCAACTCAAGGTGGGGGGATGGTGTTAAATAAGAGCAATCATCTGAATCTGAAAGCCACTTTTGTATTTTAAAATATAACATTACATTTAACTAAAATAATATTGCCAGTAATTTTAATATATTTATAGTGGTTCAGAAAGATTCTCAAATAAGTGAATTTCTACGTATCAGAACTGTCACGGCTGATAAACAACACACGTACGCTTTTTAAGTGTTTACCTGAGACTACTGTCCGTTTCTTACCCAATCTCTGTCTTAGCCAACTGTGAAGATGTGGAACTTTCTTTAGGCAAAATTTGTTAATGAGTAACGTGTGTGTTTTACTAATTTATTCAATAAACATTTCATTTAGTTTTTAAGAGCTTAAATTTATTTAAGCTCTTTTTGGTGCTTGAACGAAATGATTTTGTGGTATTTTTCCACTTGTCTTTTTGGGTACACGTTTCTTATCCTATCATCACTGCACCTGTGCCCTGCTTAAGTAGAGAATTAGTACAGAATATGTCACAAGAATTAAATGCTACCTGACTGCTTAAGTAGTAATCATAATTTTCTCTATGAGGTGAATCTGATAGAGCACTTATTCACTAAAGTCTTCCCCTGAAATAAAAATGAAATACGGAGGCAGAGTCTGTTTGTACATATTATAAAAGCAAATACTAAAGATCAAAAAAGACTTTGTCTCCAATTTCCCTTTGAATACCTCACAAACACTAACTTAACCAATCACATCATATGCCTGGTATGTTTATAACTTAAGAATCACAAAACTGTGGATCATATTCCAATTTAACCCAGTAAAATACATCTGTCACAGTTTCAGTGGAAGTACACAGAACTTGTGTAAAGCCAGGTTTGGCTTACTCTTAACACTTTTAAAGGGAATAATATGATTTTAGAAGATGAAATACCTGGGTCCTCTGATCACCAAAATCATATGTATTTACAAACCAGGTGGAATTTAGTTGCCTGGTTAGATATTTAATTATTTTGGAACTACAACTTCCTTTTTCTTTATTACCTATATGCATATATTTTTAGCTGCTGCTTTGTTAATCCTTATTTACATATGCAAAAGTTAGAAGTAAACAATGTGGCTGGAAAATTTTTAAGTGGAAACAAGCACAGTTGTGTATCTGGTTAAGTAAAAATATCCTACCTTTGGTACAAAGATGTCTTTTTGCAAAGTACCCATATATGCTTTAAAAAATTAGAATATTATAATAGCTTTAAAGAACTTTACAATTCCAGCTTAAATTTAAGGGGCATATTCTCCGAGAAATTCCATATGATTTACAGAGGAGATTTTATTTATATATAACATTTTTGTCACTGCACCAACGTTCTGGATATGCAAGATGGGACGGCAGTGTTGTGTTAGTTGTAATTTGTGAAGATCTGGGCCACAGAAAGTGATTTGTACACTGTCACTCAGCAGACCGTATTTCACTGCGTAGTGGGTGGAAATTAAGGTGACAACTGGCTCCCAGTTGCTCTTAAGTCCATTCAGACTCAGGTTTAACTTTCTCATGCATGAATACTAGAAGGCTGTCAGTTTTATTTGCATGTCTTATTTTTGTTAAAAGTGTCCTTCTTATGGATGAATTACTCTCACTGATGCTTAATAGAGTCAAGAGAATTTTGTTGTCAATTATTTGAGGTCAAATGCTTCATCAGATAGAGGTCAGTCACTGAGCCGGATACTGGCAACACAAGGCTGAACAAGACCTGGCCTCTGCCTTTAGGGGGCTCACAGTTTTGGGGGAGCAGCATACAGAGGCAATTACAACACAGAGTTCCAGACTATACACAGATGCTAAGGAAGCTGCCTTAGGGAAATGGGGGACAGGGGTTCAGGACAGCTTCACAGAGCAGAGCACCCTAAACTGAGCCTTCAAGGAAGAAAAGTAAAAGATAGGCAGCTAGGTGCAGAATGAAAGGTAGGAAGGCCATGGGTGAGAGCAGACAGTGGCTCTCCCCAGGGATGGTACCTCCCCCTGTTAGGGGCATTTTAAAACACATATGGGCAGAAGCTATGGAAGCTAACTAACCTGTGATAGAAGGGATAGTTCCACTGATGAAAACTGCTCCCATAAAAATGCAACAGTGCCCCTACTTGGAAACACTGTGGCTGGCAAGACGTAAGAGGTGGGGTGGAGTGGTAAGTGGCAGTCAGGTAAATGTAGAGTCGTTCATCCTGAAGGCAAAGGAAGGTTACTAAAAAATGTTGAGGGAAAGGACATAATCAGATTTGCGTTTTAGAAATTGGACTGAAGTAAAGGAAAGGAAAGAGGTAGGGAGACCAAATAGAGGCTTCTGAAGTAATGTTAGCAACGGCCCAAACAGAGGTGTTGGCAATGAAGATGTGGGAAGAGAGTGAGATTGGCTGGACATTACGGAAGCAGAATCAATAGGATTTAGTTGTGGGGATCAGAAAGAGGAAGAAATGATGAATGCCCCCATTTCTGCTTTGGCCACTGCTATAATATAAAGGTACCACAAATTGAGATGGTAAACAGAAAGGAGGAGTCTGTTAAAAGTGAAAAAGAATTGTTTCTATTCTGAACATGTTGAATTTCAGAGTCTGCAAGATACCCAGCTGAAGATATCTAGACAAGAGAAGGATATGCTGTCCAGTATTAATCTGCATAACTACAAAGAAGACTCTAGATTGTAGAATTACTTTTAGTAACAGCTTTCTCAACTTGAAAGTTTTTTTCTTTGTATTCTACAACAGGGATTGGCCCATTATAAAAGTTTCTTTCAGAATGAACAATACTGCACACAATATGAATTACTCACCTATTAAAGTAAGAGAGAATAAACTGTATCTGTTGCCTATCTAATAAAAGAGAGTGATTATATTCTACTGTGAAATTATTGCTCATCCATGCCATATGGATAAATACTCCTAGATCAAATTAATTATCCTCCTTGTAATATATCTTACTTTACATAAGTGGTGCTATAAAACTGTGAACAATTTTGATCACTTTGTAAGAATGTGCTGTTGGAGTATTACATCTTTTGATTGCTTTTAAGAAAAGGATCATTATAAAACGGACGTACACTTTTTGTCCAGGCCATCACAAGCTACACGATGGAAAGAAAACAAAGCAAAACAACACATGCAGTAGCTAAATGAAGGAATTAGCCTCTTTGCGAGCAGAAAGGGCAGCCCTGTGGAGTCAAAGCAACAAAGCCAGGCTCAGCTTGGTGTAAACAAGCTTTCTCTTTCTAAAGATGCCACCAACTAAGGGAAAACAGCAAAGGTCACTGGCTAGGTTGGGGACCTTCTCTGAAAACCTGAGCCATGAAACATTCACAGATATGCCCAAGAAAATATTAATCATGAAAATTTAATGTAATCACTAATCTGTCTGATGATGAGGGAAACAGGTCCAGCTGTCAGCAGGTCTCATCACAAAAGTGACTAATCATATTAAGTTCATAAACCTGCTCTGAGCCTTCGAGAAATAGTTACTTCTGCAATTTTAATGGGTTTGCAGCAGAAATCGAGACTCTTACTCTAAGCCATTTACCATTCTAGTCCCACTATAAGTAGGATGTGCACTTAAGCAAGGGGCTCAAATAAATACTGAGGTCCACCAAGTTCCTGCTATGACCTGAATTTGCTTGAAGCCAAACTTAGAAAAACATGTCTGTTTTGGTCCTAACTTGCCAAGGGTCTTATTTACTAAAGAACTAACGAGTCTCTCCCCTAGAAGTTCATTCTGGAGCTTTCACCTAGAATGGAGTATTTGCGGAGAAATAACATGAGAAGGAGGTAACCTGAAACACTGCCCCTTTGTAAAATAAGTAATTGGATGAGAACATTTTGAATTTTTAGAGGGAACCTACAGGAAAAGGTGTTTGACCCTGATAGAAATGTTGACTTTCAGCTACTGGTAATATTTTAATAAAAACACAAGTTGTTACTTTAGGAACACAGTTTTTAAATATGGAAGATAAAAGGTTATGTTTTTACAACTCTAAGATTATATTCATAGTAAATAGTCTAACTTTTTTTTTCCCTAGACATCAATCCTATTTAACTGTAATACAGGGTACGAAAAGAAGAAAATGCCTAAGAATTTGTCTTTGCCACTTTGGCAGAGCTATGTAAAAATTGTGATTTTTTTTTCCACATGCAAATATTAAAAATTTTAAAGATTCTTATGAGAATTTGCCAATTTCAGTATGATCCAAATGTTGCCATCTGCCAGCAAAGCTATATTATGGCAAGAAGAGGAAAATTAAACATTAGAACACAGTGAGAATTTCACAAAGTTGCTTCAGGTAAAATTTTGCTATTTTATAGGCCAAAGATATAAAATCTTTGCCAACCAAATTCATCTTGCATTTTATGTAATAAGGAAATTTGTGCCAGGATAACAAAAGTGTTACTTGTCTAAAAATTGATTCTTCACGTACATTTCTTTTGCCAAACTTACTGTCACTGTGGTTTCTTTGGTCATCTTAAGTCAATGAAGTGTTTTTGAGAACAAGAAAAATTCAAGAATAGGCTTCTTTTCCCATCTTTCAAAACTCTCTTTAAATGATGCGATGTCAATATCTTTGATGTCATATTTCCAGAGCTGATAGTTTTAATTGGGAAGATGGAAAGTGCAAAACAAACAAACAAAAATGCCCTGAAATTTACGTAAGACTTATTCTTTCTTTAAAACAAAAGAAAGCTTAAGGAAAAACACTCTCACATCTTCTAGATCATAGGGTTCCCATGCATAAAGAGTTCTCTTCAAATTTCAGAAAGAAGAAAAAATACCGTGAACAATGGGTCTCATTCAGCAAAAGATATCTGATAATTGTCACTACTTTAGATTTATTTAAGTGTCTACTTCCTTCTAAACAGAAAGGCTTAGAAATTATGATTTCTAAAAATACATTAATTTAAAAATAATCAGCTTGTAATTAATCTTACTAAATAAATTAGTGACAAAATAACTCATAAGTAAAATTTAATAAGGAGAGTCACTGTCATGAATAAAAGTGCCTTAGCAGGGGAAAAAAATGTTGCGTAGGTGGTTTAAGCAGAGATTTGTTAAGTTGATGAATCTTTAGTTAGACTATGTAGGATAAAGAGAGACTCAAAATTAGAAATGAAAGAAGGGATATTACAACTGATGCCACAGGAATAAAAAGAATCATATGAGACTATCATGAACAAGTATACACCAACAAGTTGGATAACCAGAAGAAATGGATAGATTCCTAGAAACATACAACCTACCAAGACCAATACATAAAGAAAAAGAAAATCTGATCAGACTTATAACTGGCAAGGAGATTGAATTAGTAATCAAAAACCTCCCAACAAAGAAAAGCCTAGAATCAGATGGATTCACTGGTGAATTATACCACAATTTTAAAGAAAAGCTAATGCTAATCACTTCTCAAACTCTTCCAAAAAATTAAAGAGAACACTTTGAAGCTCATTTTAAAAGCCCAGCATTATCCAGATACCAAAGCCAGACAAAGACACTACAAGAAAAGAAACTACAGGTAAATATCCCTGAGATACACAGATACAAAAGTCCTCACAACATACCAGCAAAAAAAATTCAACAGGATGTTAGAAGGATCATGCACCATGACCAAGTGTGATTTATTCCTAGGATGCAATAATGGCTTGACATATACAAATCAATGTGACACAGCATATTAACAGAACAAAGGATAAAAATCACATGACCATTGCAACAGAGGAAGAAAAAACGTTTGACAAAATTCAACATACTTTTATGATAAAAGATCAACTAAGTACAAAAGGAATTTACTCAATATAATAAAGACCATATATAACAAGCAGACAGCTAATACCATACTCAATGGTGAAAAATAGAAAACTTTTCCTTAAGATCAGAAACAAGGCAAGGCTGTCCACTCTTACCGCTTTTATACAACATAGTAATGAAAATTCTAGCCAGAGCAATTACGAAAAAAAATTTTTTTAAAGGATACAAATGGGAAAGGAAGAAGTAAAATGATCCAGATGACATTATCTTATATGTAGAAAACACTAAAGAGTACACAAAAACCTGTTATAACTAATAAACTCAATAAATCTGCAGAATACATAATCAACATACACAAAAACCAATTGCATTTCTGTACACTAACAACTATCCATGAAGAAATTAAGAAAACAATCCCATTCACGACAGTGTCAAGAATAACAAAATATTTAGGAATAAACTTAACCAAGGATGTGAAAGACTTACAGAATGATAATGATATAAAACTGATGAAAGAATTTAAAGACAACACAAATAAATGGGAAGATATCCCATGTTCACAGGTTGGAGGAATCAATATTGTTAAAATGTTCATACTATCCAAAGCAATCTACAAATTCAATGCAATCCCTGTCAAAATTCCAGTGGCGTTTTTCTGAACAGAAATAGAAAAAAATCCTAAAATTCAAATGGAACCACAAAAGACCTTGAATAGCCAAAGCAATCTTGAGAAAGAAGAAAAAAGCTGGAGGCATCACGTCTTGATTTCAAAACACACAACAAAGCTACAGTAATTAAAACAGTATGGTACTGGCATAAAAACAGAAACATAGACCATTGGAACAGAATGGCAAGAACAAAAATAAACCCATACATATATTGTATGATCAACTTATCTTCCACAAGGGTGTCAAGAATATGTAATGCAGGGGCTTCCCTGGTGGCGCAGTGGTTGAGAGACCGCCTGCCAATGCAAGGGACACGGGTTCATGCCCCGGTCCAGGAAGATTCCACATGCTGCAAAAAAAAAAAAGTGTAACTTTGGGCTTCCCTTGTGGTGTAGTGGTTGGGAGTCCGCCTGCCGATGTGGGGGACATGGGTTCGTGCCCCGGTCCGGGAGGATCCCGCGTGCCGCGGAGTGGCTGGGCCCGTGAGCCATAGCTGCTGAGCCTGCGCGTCCAGAGCCTATGCTCCACAATGGGAAAGGCCACAACAGTGAGAGGCCTGTGTATCACCAAAAAAGAATACGTAATGCAGAAAAGGTAGTCTCTTCAATAGTGCTGGGGAAACTGGATATTCACATGCAAAAGAATAAAACTGGACCCTTACTTTACACTACACACAAAAATCAAGTGAAAATGGATTAAGGACTTAAATGTAAGGTCTGAATTTAAACAGCTCCTAGAAGAAAACATAGGAAGAAGTTTCATGACATTAGTCTAGGTAATGATTTATTGGATATGAGACTAAAAGTATAAGCAACAAGCAGAAAGAGCCAACTAGGACTACATCAAACTGAAAAAGCTCCTATAAAGCAAAGGAAACAATCAACAGAGTGAAAAAGGCAACCTATGGAATGGGAGAAAATATTTGCAGACAGTATATCTGATAATGCGTTAATACCCAAAACATATAAGGAACTCATACAACTCAGTAGGAAAGAAACCAAGTAACTTGATTATAAAATGGACAAAGGACATAAACAGCCATTTCTCGAAGGAATGTATATAAATGGCCAACGGGTATATGAAAATTTGCTCAACATCAGTAATCATCAGGGAAATACAAATCAAAACCACAATGAGACATCACCTCACACCTGTTAGGATGGCTATTATCTAAAACAAACCAAAAGATAACAAGTGCTGGCGAGGATGTGGAGAAATTGGAGCCCTTGGAACACTGCTGGTGAGAATAAAAAATGGTGCAGTTGCTATGGAAAACAGTATGGAGGTTCCTCAAAAAATTAAAAACAGAATTACTATATGACCCAACACAATCCCACTTCTGGGGGTGTGTGTGTGTGTGTGTGTGTGTGTGTGTGTGTGTGTGTGTGTGTGTGTGAAAGAACTGAAATCAGGATTTCAAAGAGATATACTCCCATGTTCACTGCAGCATTATTCACAATAGTTAAGATATGGAACAGCCTAAATGTATATCAATGGATGAATGGACAAAGATGTTTTATACATGTACAATGGAATATTATTCCACCTTAAAAAAGAATGAAATTCTGCCATATGTGGCAATATGGATGAACCTTGAAGGCATTATAAGTAAAATTAGCTAAGTCACAGGACAAATAGTGCATGATTCCACTTATATGAGGTATCTAACATGGTCAAATACATAGAAACGGGGAGTAGAATGGTAGTTGCCAGGGGCTGGAGGGAAGGGAAAAAGAAGTTGCTGTTCAACAGACATTTTCAGTTCAGTATAAATTCTACAGATCAGCTGTATGACATTTTGCCAATAGTCAACAGTACTGTATTGGGCCCTCAAAAATTTATTAAGGGAAGAGATCTCATGTTTTTTGTGTGTGTGTACTCTTACAATAAAAAATAATTTTTACTTGCAAAGAATGTCAGTCTTGATCTCATTACAACTACTGCAATTATATTTCATAGTTACCTAATTAAAAAAATCTCTATATAGTAATGTATACATACATATTATGGATATTACCCCAAAATGAGTTTTCCTATGAAGGAATATAAAACCAGCATTAGGATGAATGTAAAAAATAAAATACATTATTATATGTGGTATTATGTTTATATATTTATACTATGTTTATGTATTATATTATACTATGTTTAAGTAAAAAGTGCTAATAAAAGGAGAGTGTGCTGAGATCAACCTGGGTGCAAAACCTGCACCAAGCTGAACTGGTCTTAGAACATCATTCACATTTCTTGGGCAGAGAAAGGCAAGGGGAAGTACCCTGCTCTCACGTACAGAGGCATGACCATACCGCATTTTTGACCCTGACTCTGCGTGCATCTCCCAGTCACCAAGGCCATTTGAACACTCTGATTTGCAGAAACAACCTTCTGTATTCCCTTCACTCCAGGGAGGGCCTGCAAAGGGTTGCAGGATATTTTCCCCAACTGTTCTAATTTCCCTGTATCTGAAACAATCCCAGTTATATAAGTTGCACTGAATTTAGGATTATCCTTTCTTTTACTGATGCACACGTCAGTTGTAATGGGAGTCCCCAGCTGCATTTCTATTCCACAGCTCTAGTACAGGTCACGGTTGAGTGCCCTGCACATAATGTATTAACACGGTGCCAACATGGGAGACGCGGCTGCAAAGTTACCGTCAACAGTGGCAGAACACTGCTGCTCAGAGCCAGTGATCCTTTGACAGCTGCATTTTACCAGAGCAGATATAAATCTTCAATGACATCAACTGAGAAACAAAACCAATGTTGATAGTAAATAGATGACAACCGAAGAATGTTGTCCCTTCAAACTGATACTGGAGCATTATTCATGTTGAAAACGACTTCTGATTGAAACTAACTCTCAAATCTTAAAAAAATTGGTCATGGGGTTCTCACCAAATAAATATTGCATGACAATGAAAACACCCAAGCCAAAAATCTCAGATGGGACTCAGGAGACAAAAGCAAATTTCGCTTCAAAAATGTTCTTTCATGTTGTCAGCAGCACTGAATCTTTCTTCAACTATGAGCCCCCTCCTGAAAATACTCAACTTTAAAGCAGGGTGCTACGAGAAAAGGTTTAAAGAAAGTAGAAAATGAACACAAGATTTAAAAAACTGAAAACAAGCACAGCGCACAAAGCAAAGGCTAAAACAAAAATTGGTGAGTATATGGGGAGAGGTAAAAGCAGAAGAACGTGGTCGAGTGTTCCTGCATACATTATGTCAATTAACTCACAATATAATCCTTGATATAGGCACTGCTGTCCCCATTTTACCAATGAGGAAACACACACATGACAACATGGCTAACCTGGGGTGAAGCTGAGATTTACCCTCTGATTTGTCTCGTTCTTTGGCTTCGAGCCATGTTACATATCCACTAGCATCACCCTGAAATTAACATTTTGAAATCCTGAAATCTGGAATTTAAAATATCTTACTTCCTTTCCAACTTATTTCATTGCTAATGTATTTCTTTCTAGTTTTAAATATTATAAATTCTGAAACTATGAACTTATTTTACGAACTCACACCAAATGCTGTACAGGTTTCATAAAATGTCTTTCCTACTTATTATCATTCTTCTCATTCCTTGACTGTTCTGAGGATCCTGGAAAATCCTTTACATGTACTACTCCCACTCTCTCTTCACAGCAATGCTCTAAGTAGTGATTACCGTGCACGTCTCTCAAGAGGACACAGGTCCTTCACTGCCGCCCACCAGGTGCTGGATCTGGTCTGGGTGAAGATGTGCACTGGTGGAAGTGAGCCCCAAAGCTATCTCTTTGGCTGCTGGTCTGTACTCCAGGACAGGAGCAGCTCAGAATAAAGGCATTTCTTCTGTCTGGGCTAAGCAGTCTGAATCTGAAACACAGCAACAGTAAAGTCTTCTGACCACAGGACTTGGTCTGGCTCCAGAACACGACATGTCCTAGAAAAGCGGCCTTCAACCTTTTTCTCATGAACTTCCTAAAATAATTTTGAAAAATTATGTACCCTCTTCACACATTTTTTTTAAATTGACATCTAGAAATTTTAAATATAAATTTAAAGAGTTGCAAAGGGTATAATTTCTGGTGTGTTGGAAACATTGACATTTAACTTGAAACAGTGATATCATTCTTAAGTGGATCCAAGGGAATTTATCAGAGCAAAATGATTCCACCATCACCCATTAAAAAAAAACAAACACCTGTACAACTCCTCTTTAACAGAAACTTGACACTATTTTTTTGCCCTGAACTTATACTTTGATTCTACTTACCCCTCATAAATTTAGAATTTTAGCCTACTGTATTTTAATGCTTGACCATGTTTTTTATATATTTTTTAAATCATTGTAAGGCTCAACATGGGGGGTGGAGAGTGAGAAAGAGAGAGGGAGGGAATACATATATTTCCTTCTGGAATATACCTCAACATTATAATAGTTATACATGACAAGCCCACAGGTATCATACTCGGCAGCAAAAAACGGAAAGATTTCCTTTAAGTTCAGGAACTAGACAAGGGTGCCAAACTTACCACTTTTATCCAACATAATAATGGAAGTCCTGGCCAAAACAACTAGGCAAGAAAAATAAAAAGCATCCAAACCCAAAGGAAAAAGTATGTTGGCACATGACATGATCTCATCAATAAATGGTGCTGGGAAAACTGGATATCCATATGCAGATGGTGTACCTTACACCACACATAAAAATCAACTAAAATGGATTAAAGATTTAAACATAAGGCATAAAACCATAAAACTCCTAAAAGAAAACACAGCGGAAAATCTCCTTGACATTTGTCTAGGCAATGATTTCTTGGATATGACAGTAAAAGCACAAGCTACAAAAGCAAAAATATCCAAGCAGGACTACATCAAACTAGAAAGTGTCTGCACAGCAAAGGAAACAATCAACAGAGTGCAAAGGCAACCTATGCAATGGGAGAAAATACTTGTAAGCTGTATCTCTGATAATGAGTTTATATCCAAAATATATAAGGAACTCATACAATTCAATAGCAAGCAAGCAAACAGACAAACAAAAAACCCAATGAGGAAATAGGCAAAGGACATAAATGGACATTTCTCCAAAGAAGATATACAAATGGCCAACAGATATATGAAAAGATGGTCAACACCCGTAATTATCAGGGAAATGTAAATCAAAACCACAATGAGATGTCACATCACACACGTTAAGGATGGCTATTTTCTACATAATAAAAGATAACAAGTGCTGGTAAGGATTTGGAAAAATTGGAAGCCTGGTAACACTGTTGGTAGGAATATAAAATGGTGCAGTTGCCATGGAGAACAGTACTGAGGTTTGTCCACAAATTAAAAGTAGATCTACCAAACCATCCAGCAATCCCCGTTCTGGGTATATACTCAGGGACATAAAATCCTCATCTGGAAGAGATATCTGTACTCCTATGTTCACTGCAATATTATTCGCAGTAGTCAGCATAGGGAAACAAATTAAATGTCCATCGTAGAAAGGAAATGTATATGCATACAATATAATGTTACACAGCCTTACAAAAGAAGGAAGTCCTGTCATTTGCAACAGCATGGAAGTACTTGGAAGACATTACTTTAAGTGAAATAAGCCAGACACAGAAAGACAAATATTGCATGATCTCACTTATATGTGGAATCTAAAACAAAAAAAGTCAAACTCATAATAACAGAGTAGAATGGTGGTTACCAGAGCCTTGGGAGTGGAGGAAAAGGAAAGATATTGATCAAAGGGTACAAACTTTCAGTTAAAAAAGGCTTAAGCCTACACATACCCACGGGTGACCACAGCTTAATTCTACTGATACACTGAGACAGTTCAGCATCAATTTTAACCCAGAATTTCATTCTTTCTGTTGTAAGCTCTAAGAAAATAAGTAGATGGGACACTATTATAGCAATGTCTATCAATTTGTTTGTTTCCTTCCTATTTGATTGTCCCAAATAATACAGTGATTGATAAGCAAAAACTATTTTTCCATCATTCAGCGGTTGAAAACTTGAATAAATCCTTCAGCAACTTTGCTGAAAGCAGAGAAATAGACGCCATCTAATTTACAGGAGGATTTATTACATCATAGGTAAATTGCTTTCCCAAAACTAACAGGAACATCTAAATTTTTCCTTTTGAAAGGTGATGTGGAGGGTTTTTTTCCACTCCAGAACAAACACACCGTGGTTAAGACTCAAGTTGGGTTAGAGGTGTACCTTTTTGTGTAAAGTCAAGGAAGGGTGACTGAAAGTGGCTTGAGAGAGAACTTGCATTTAGCAGGTTCTTTCCTAGAAAGAAGGGCTTTAGGGGAGAGTACTTATGAACTAGAGGAATCATATATCAATTCTATTAAAACCGAACTTGTGCCTGTCTATCCCTTGGCAAGTCATCTTGTTTACGCAGGTGGTCCCCGATCTCAGGGTAGTCAGCACAGCAAGGATCTGGAAGAGATCCTGAATCCCAGCCTCAAGTTACCACACAGAAGCAGAAGAAATGGACCTTTAAAGTGAATATGTTTTCCAAGGAATTTCTAGAAAAATGGGAGCTTGGGGGTGTGAGAATGAGGACTAAACATGTTAATCAGGGTAGGTACTGGCTCAAGTATCATAGCCTGACACCTACTGAGAGACTGTATTTTTTAATACTCTAAATAGTAGAGAAAAAAACTTCAATGAGCCATATTACTTGTGGCTGGTGCTAGACAGGAACCAGGAGGTATAATATAGAGCCTTTGTCTTTAAGGAGCTTCCAATTTACTTGAGCCATCTGCTAAGAAAGTTAAATTCAAGCAGGAAGAGGATATGTGGGTGATGTTATTAAAGCAGTAGCTCAGGGGAAGCAGAAGGAAGGCAGCTAGAGGATGCATCATTCTAGGACGGAAGGGTGTGATGTCAGCAGTTCCGGGCAGCACGAGGTGTGTCTCCCAGGAAGTGCACCAGAGAGAAGTTAAATGTGTACATTCCCCATGACAGAAGGCATTTGCTACCCAAGAGAGGATTACAAAGAGTACCTACATTAAAAGACATTTTGCCCCTTCACCTCTTCCCCTCATCCCCACCTCCACCCTACCCAAAATTGGTAGAAAGAGCATACGAGCAGGCAAAACAAGAAGCATGTGAGGAACAGAGAGCAGTACCCTTTCCCCCGGGGCAGGTTTCTGGGAAAGCTGGGAGGAAGGAAAGGAAAACCTTACCCTTTCGAAATGGGTAGGTTTTGACTTAAAGTGGTCTGAAATTTTAATACCCGAACATGTTATTTAATACTTGAAAATGGGCAGCAAACCTATGGTTTCTGCCAAGATCTCTCCCAAGGGCAGGGGAGGGTGATCCTGGAGCACGTCTGAGAGCAGTACCAGAAGAGAAGTTAAGTTCTTTGCTACTTACACTTTGCCAAATTTATCCCGTGCAATAAACATATCAAATAAAATAATGATGAAAGCAACTCCAAAACACTGCTCTGGAAAAAAGTCACGGATTATAAGGGGCAGTTATTTACAAGCTGTAAATCCATCCTCGAGATGTTGATAATCACAGTTATATACACTTTCTCCCAAGCTCTCTCACTGCTGTTTTCCATCAGTGCTCTTCAGCAAGCATCTGGAATCTTAATCGATCACATTTTCCCCTCTAATTCAGATGCCACTAATTATGAGGATCCACACTTTAGCTTCCTTTACTTGCAAATAAACTCTCAATGAATGTAGTTTCTGTATATGGCCAGTGTTTGTCTCTTTAGGCCTCATTTTCTTCTGCACCAGCAGTATGAGTTTTAGAGAAATGTTATTTCTGGTGAATTTATGTAAGAGGAAGGAATCTCATATTTTTAAAGATGGAAGTGATAAAAGATGAAACTTGTGTGCTGTTTGAGTGTTTTCCTTTTGATTCATTAAAAACAGGCATACTTTTTGATAGATCATTTAAAAATGTAGTATGTTCTCTCTCTCATCACCAAGAGTAGCTGGCTGATGAATTACACTTCAAAACTAATGTTGGCATTAGTAAATTAAAATGAAAACTACTCTGTTTTTAAAAAGCACGGTTACCTTTCTATCGGTTTATTTGAAATCTGTACTTAATCTCTCTTAAACATTTGTCCTAGTAGCTTGTCATTCTGATAAGCTTTCCATTTACAGCGGCAATATTCTTTCAACAGTTTCACAGATTATTACAATTATGGTTCAGAATTTAAAGTTTCCAGAAACGGGTACTGAAGCCTGTGTTTCCCGTCATTTTCATGAGGTAGAAGAATGTTCTATCCTCAAAACCATAAATATATTTCTCTAATGATGCAACTCAACAGTTTTTCTTACTGCTCCTTGCCTTTCTGTTTTATTACTTTGAAGCGGGGTGGGGGTGGGGGTGGGGACAGAGACCAATTAACCTTCAAAGGTCTTTAATAAGACAGCATTATGGATGAACGAGATAGAGAGCACAGCAAAACACAGTGTTGCTTCCCCAGGATCTCTTCTTGTGTGTGGCAAGAACACTTAACATGCGATCCACCGTCTTGAAGAATTCTTAGGAGTATGATGCAGCATCGTTAGCTATAGGTGCGATGCTGTACAGCAGCTCTCTAGAATTTAGTCATCTTGCATGACTGAAACTTTAAGCTCCTCAAAGAGCAACTCCCCATTCCCTACTCCCCCAAGTTCCTGATTTGTTTTTAACAACGCATTTCCTTCCTTCTACTTCCCCAGAACCAAGGTCTATCTTGGCCCTCCATAGGGTATTATTAGCTTTTATGCTTTTAGGCACTCAAAGGATGCTCATCATCTGCAGGGAAAGTGCTTTAAGATCACAACGTATCAGGAGATTGGTGACCACTACATGACCATGACAAGTCACTCCCTACCCCTTTCAGCTTCAGCTGTCGTCTGACTACCCCTCCACTTCCTTGCAGCTGGTATCATTAAGGGTATGGGCTAAAACTGAAATAATGAAACGTCTGGAAATGGTAGGAAGCTATAAAAGTGGAGCAACAATGCTTCTGTACCTCATTCATAGAGAACAAAACTTTCCCTGGTTGACCGAGAGACTATGAAACAATGACTTAAAAATTCAGAAGTAATAGAATTTTCTCCACGGAAAATACCATTTGTCTACATTCCTTTCCCTGTATTAAAAAATCAAAATTAAAAACAAAACTTTAATAGATGACCTCACTACCACTCTTCACAAATCAGCCTTGTCTCTAAACACCACTTTTATTAGATCCCAGGTTCCATATTCTAAGTCATGTACCAACCTCACAGGCTGTTTTCCACATAACTGCTGGCAGGAAACCTGAATTACAAGAATGAAATAGGCAATGGCTAGAAATCGTGATTACATTTATTGGAAATATGGACTAAATAAGGCACTTTAATTAGTATCAGACAGAAGAATGAATTGATCTCCAACAAAGCACAAAGTGTTGAAGCAATAAGATTTAGAAAACGTGTCCAAGGCATAATTCACTATGATGATGGAGGAGATGAATCTCTTTCCTGTTGTGCAAGATGAGTTCAAGATAAAAGTAACCCCACTGCTGAAAAGCTGCAGTTGGTCAGCATTCAGGAGATACATTTTTAAGGAAATCTGTCCCTGGGATACAATGAAAAACAAAAATCTTTTAATTCTTTTTAAAAGTTAACTCAGTCTTCCTGAAGAAACAGGTAAGATATTTTAGCCAAATTTCCTTGTGAAAGGAGTAATCAAAAGCTTAACTGTAATATTTTCTCTCTAACTCACAAGTATTTTAATTCATTTAAATTATCCATGTATATGTTCCCTATTATAGCATCTCTTTATGAATACATTGAGTTTATTAGAAATAAAATGAGACGTATTCCGTGAAAACTTTTACTATTTGTGGAAAAAAATTATTGTTAAAATAACTATTTATATAAAAATTAACTCATACGATTGACCAAATATTTAAGTATCAATTAAATAAAAGACTTTGTAGAGATTATGCTAAGTGAAAAAAAGCCAAATACAAAAGACTACATTTTGCATTTCATTTATATGAAGTGTTCAGGAAAAAAATTACAGAGCTAGAAGGCATACGAGTGTTTTCTTGGAAGTGAGTAAGATTGCAAATGGGAATGAGGCAACTTTGTGAAATAATGTGTTTTGAAACTGAATTGTGATGATAGTGGCACAAGTGTATAAATTTATTAAAAATCATCTAAATTTCAATAAAAGAATTTTATGCTATATAAACTATACCTCAGTAAAACTTTAAGAAAAGATTCTGTAAAAACATCATGACACTGAGATTCTAAGGGCCTTTGCACTCCCTCGAGAACTCACGGAGTACTAGAGTAGGGTAGTGTTTGTGACACCCCCCCACACACAAATTAATATGTTGAGGCCCTAATCCCCAATGTGATGGTGTTTGGAGGCAGGGCCTTTGGGAGGTAAGTGGGCTCAGATGAGGTAATGGGAGTAGAGACCCATGAGAATATTGGCATCCTTATTATGGGATGAAGAGAAATGAGATGTGTCTCTTTACCATGTGAGGACACAGCAAGAAGGCAGCCATCTGTAGGGCAGGAAGAGGGCTCTCACCAAGAACCCAACCTAGCAGGGCTATTATGGTTCACTATATAATCAGGATTAGTAACCAGAAAATACCCACAAAGAAAAATCTATCCCCAGATGGTTCTACTGGTAATTCTACCAAACACATAAAAAATAATTAATACCAATTCTTCATACCCTTCCAAAAAGTAGAAGAATTTTATGAGGCCAATAAAAAATCAGACAGATGCCAACAAAAAAAAGGATATTATAGACCAATCTCTTATGAATATACATTTTAAAAATCCTCAACAAAATACTAGAGAAAATAATCCAGTGGCAAAAATAATTATAGGGGCTTCCCTGGTCGCACAGTGGTTGAGAGTCCGCCTGCCGATGCAGGGGACACGGGTTCGTGCCCCGGTCCGGGAGGGTCCCACATGCCGCGGAGCGGCTGGGCCCGTGAGCCATGGCCACTGAGCCTGCGTGTCCGGAGCCTGTGCTCCGCAACGGGAGAGGCCACAACAGTGAGAGGCCCACGTACTGCAAAAAAAAAAAAAAAAAAATTATATACATCACGGCCAAGTGGCAATTATGCAAGGTTGGTTTAACACCCCCCCCTCGCCAAAAGCATATAATGTAATGTACCATATTGATAGAATAAAAGGAAAATACCATATGGTCATCTCAATAGATGCAGAGAAAACATCTGACAAAATCCAACACCCTTTCATGGAAAAAAACCCACTTAAACTAGGAAGAGAGAGGAATTTCCTCAAACTGATAAGGGGCATCTATGTAAAAGGCATAGCTAACATCATGTTTAATGATGAAGGACTATGCTTTTCCTCTAAAATCAGGAATACAAGGATGTCTTTTCTTGCCACTTCTATTTCACATTGTACTGGAGGTGCTAGTCAGGGCAATTAGGCAAGAAATGAAATAAAAAGCATTCAGACTGGACAATAAGAAATAAAATGATCACTATTTGCAAATGACATATTATATAGAAAGAAGTCTAAGAATCCAGTAAAACATGTACTATTAGAATAAACAAGTTCAGCAAGGGTGCAGCAGATGGAATTAATATACAAAAAATCAACTGTATTTCTATACATTGGCAATGAACAATCCAAAAGTGAATTTAAAAGAACAATTCCATTAATAATAGCATCAAAAAGAATAAAAATACTAGAAATAAACTTAACCAAAGAAGTAGAAAACATACTTTGAAAACTACAAAACACTGTTGAAAGAAATTAAAGATTTAGATAAATGGAAAGATATCCCACGTTCCTGGGTAGGAAGACTTCATATCGTTAAGTTGGCAATACTCTCCAAACTGACCCCAGATTCAATACAATTCCTATCAGAATCCAAGCTGGTGATATTTACAAAATTTTTGCAGAAATTGACAAAGTGAACCTAAAATTCATATGGAAAACCAGAATAGCCAAAATAATCTTGAAAAAGAACATATTTGGAAGACTCACACACCTGATCTTAAAACTCAATACAAAGCAATGGTAATCAAGATAATGTGGTACTAGCATAAGGATAGACATATAGATATATCAATGAAATGAAACTGACAGTCCATAAATAAACCCATGTATCTATCATCAAATGATTTTCAAAAGGGTACCAGGAACATTTAATGGACAAGGAGTAGTTTCTTCAATAAATGGTGTTGGGACAACTGGACTGTCATACACAAAAGAAGGAAGTTTCACCCTACATCATACCATGTACAAAAATTAAAAGGGGTCAGTCACCTAGATGTAAGGGCTGAAATTATGATAGTGTTAGGAGAAGACACAGGGGTAAATCTTTGTGACCTTGGATTTGGCCCTGGATTCTTAGATATGACACCAAAAGCACAGCAACAAACAAAAACTAGGTAAACTGGACTTAAAGTTGTAAAACTTCGTGCTTCAAAAGACAGTACCAATAAAGTGAAAAGATAATATACAGAATGGAAGAAAACATGTGCAAATCATATATATGATAAGGGTCTAGTAGCTAGAATATATAAATAGTTCTTTCAACTTAACAACCAAAAGGCAAACAACTCAAATAAAAAATAGGCAAAAAGCTTGAATAGACATTTCTTTCTCTAAAGAAGCTATATGAATGGCTACTACAGCATATGAAAACATGATCAACGTCATTAGTCATTAGAGAAGAGCAAATCAAAACCACAAGATACCACTTTACTCTTACTAGGATGGCTATATATTTTTAAAAGTCAAACAACAAGCACTGATGAGAATATGAAGAAATTTAACTCTCATACATTGCTGGTGGGAAAATAAAATGGTACATTGTGAAAAGGCATTTTGATGGATTATCAAAAAGCTGAACATAGAATGACCATATCATTCAGCAATTTCACTCCTAACTGTATACCCAAAACTGAAAACAGGTACTCAGATGGGTATCTGTATACCAGCCTTAACTGCAGCATCATTCACAGTAGCCAAAAGGTAGAAACAACCCAAGTCTCATTAGCCTAGATGAATAAACAAAACGTGGTATATACATACAATGGAATATCATTCAGCCATAAAAAGGCATGAAGTCCTGACACATGCCACAAGATGGATGAACCCTGAAAATATGCTAAGTGAAAGAAGCCAGTCACAAAAGAGCACATATTATTGTTATGTATGATTCCTTTTATACGAAATGTCCCAAAAAGGCAAATCCATAGACACAGAAAGTCAATTAGTAGTTGCTTAGGGCTGAGGTGATTTGAGGCTGATACGGAAAAGGTAAAGAGTTTCTCTCTGAGGTGATGACTATGTTCTAAAATTTACGATGGTTGCATAACACTGTGAATATACTAAACCAGCTAATTTTTAAAACAGATACCAAACCCCTCCCTTGACTCCATATGCCTTGCTAGAAATGGTCCCAGTTTCTCTGTCTCACACAGCCTCCTGAGAGGTTTTAACCTCTTAAAGAGCTGTTTATCCTCATTATTTTCACTTCACCGTGAATTAGTAAATTCTGACTGAGTACCTACGAGGTGCTAAGACATAAGATCAATAGGACAAGAGCTCTGTCCAAAAGGACAGAGGAAGGGAAACAGTACAAGATACACAGATGAGGAACCCATTAATCTAAAAATTATCAAGTGATGAGCCAGAAAATATCCCCTTAGCATTGGGTTGTCTAAAGGAAGGGGCTGTTCTCAGCAAGTGATGTTTAAGTTTCTCAGTACTAAGGATCCAGCTATAAAAAAGGTAAGAGTAAGAGCAACTGCAGGCAGAGGGAAAAAGCAAGTGCAATGATGAGAGAAGGCTGAGAGGAACTTCATGAGGTCCAGGGGGGCGGAACAGTAACTGACCCGGGGGAACAGAGAGACAAGGTGAGGTCCCAGAGGTAATGAGAGGCTGGTCATGGGAGACCTGTAGGGTTTTGTAAGGCGGGGTGAGAAGTTTCAGTTTGTTTCTTCTCAATCCCATAATACTCTGTGCACATCTATCCTGTTACACTTAATTCTCTGTATACCTCCTTGGACTTTGCCCCAAAGAAAAGCAAAGTTTCTCGTTCATCTCTATCTAGCCGGTGCTCAGCCAGAATCTCAGAGGTTGAGGTTTCCTGAATGAAGAATCCACATATTGACACCGTTATAAGGCAAAAATCCTAAGGCCTGTAAGAAATTCTAAATAAAGTTTAAATGGAAGAAAAAGTGTTATCGAAAGGCAGTGTGCAAATGAAGGCCAGGCAATTTTCATTTAAATTCCCCTGGCCCACGTGGTTATTTCTACCAGAGACTGTGATGTTTCCCACGTTTGAATCAGTTAAAAAGAACATCTTCCAAACTTAAACTCACTCCCAGAATCTGAAACATAAAACTGCCAGCAAAGAACAGCTTTAGCATCTCCAGTTACTGCACGGTAGTCATTAACCGGTTCTCTAACTCAAGCCTACTCGCTAAAGTATCCCAAGACATTGTCTAATATCTACCTCAGCACCACCACAGAGCTATAATACACAGAAACAGAAAAGCTATAGATTACATTTCTAGTAACTGAAATAGGATCAAGCACTGCCTTTTAAATAACACATGATAACAACACATGCATTCCTTACAAGTGACTTACAAACATTTAATTGCCTAATAATTAGCTTCACATTTGCATGTTGGATTTTCTGTTTGTGCTACACAGGGATTCTGCATAGCTCTAATTATAGCCTCATTATCCAGAAAGGCACACACTGATTCTAACACAGTTGAGACAAAGCTAGCCAAATAACAGTTTCAGAGTGTAAAACCATACGATTCTTCAAAGAGATAAAGCACATTTCTTCAAGAGGGAAGAGAGGCTTCCCTGGTGGCGCAGTGGTTGAGAGTCCACCTGCCGATGCAAGGGACACGGGTTCGTGCCCCGGTGCGGGAAGATCCCACATGCCACGGAGCGGCTGGGCCCGTGAGCCATGGCCACTGAGCCTGCGCATCCGGAGCCTGTGCTCCGCAACGGGAGAGGCCACAACAGTGAGAGGCCCGCGTACTGCAAAAAAAAAAAAAAAAAAAAAGAGGGAAAAAAAACACATTTTTTTCAGCTGGCTTACTGTGGCCTTGAGGCTTCCGCCTGGTCTGTCTGCAGTTTTTCTCCTCCTTCCACTTCCATTGTACAGTAAACAATTCGATTGGGAGCGACTGACTTCAAACCTTCCACTTCCATTATGACAATCTAAGGATAAGAAAAATGTTTCACTGATTCGTCAAGCTGACAACACTTAGCAATAGAGACGGCAGTATGAACTACATATGATTAGGAAGACCAACTGATAACATTATCTGGCAATATCATGGTATTTTATCTTCTTTATAATCCACCTTTATTCATGGAAGGCAAGTAACATTTTGAGAAAGTCTGGTATCTGAAGACGCATCTCCTGCCAGTTATAAGAGATTCAAGTCTCTAAATATGAGCCACAATGAAGTAAGTGAGATATAAACTCAGAGCCTGAAAAGAAATTATGGCAGGTCTGCACGAGGCAAAGCAGAATTATTAATGAAAATTCAGTGCATGTGTTAAAAGGATTCAGGTTGAATTCCACATAAGGCGACTGGTAGACACTGTCACCATCACACCAATTCATTGATATCGATACATGACGTCAGAAAATTTCTATGTTCACTTATTTTATATGACTACTAGCATTGATAAAAGAATTTTCTTCATAGCCACTGTTTACCTTATGAAAATATGGAAAATATAACTTGGCAATGAATATCTTACTATTAACTTGACAAGGAAAACAATTTTCCCCATCCATTAAAGGTATATAACAATTTGATGCAGTCTACTGGAAAAGGGTGGAAAGACTGATATTACCTTATATATTTGTAACTCCTGGGGGAAAGGGAAACATAGTTTTCAAGTGTGCTTTTTATGTCTGTATAAAAGACTGCCAATCTTAAAATACTGTAACCTAACATTCTTACTGGATGTACACATAAAATATAACTATTACTAAGTATCATTTATAATAGTTTTTTAAAATCAAAACTTGCATCATGAAGTTTCCTAAATTCTCAAAATTAATAAAATATATTCAATGACCTTTTTATACATGCACATGTATTGATCTCCTGTTGTATATGTATAAACAAGATTAATAGCATCATTCATGCCATGTAGCTACCAAAATATCCACTAAAAAGATGTGTGTCGGGGCTTCCCTGGTGGCGCAGTGGTTGAGAGTCTGCCTGCCGATGCAGGGGACGTGGGTTCGTGCCCCGGTCTGGGAAGATCCCACATGCTGAGGAGCGGCTGGGGCCATGAGCCACGGCCGCTGAGCCTGCACGTCCGGAGCCTGCACGTCCGGAGCCTGTGCTCCGCAACGGGAGAGGCCACAACAGTGAGAGGCCCGCGTACCGCAAAAACAAAACAAAACAAAACAAAACAAAAATAAGATGTGTGTCATTTATTGATCTTTTAATACATTATGAAAATCATTACACTCTTCATAGAGTTCTGATATGAAAGTTCAGGCAAAAAGCCTCAAAGGAACAAACCATCTTAAAAGAAGTTTTCTTCCTTTCAGTTCTGGTACAACAGCTTTTTTTTTGTAAATACAAATGCCTATTATTTTTGTTGCATTTTTTCATAAAAACATATGGGAAACTGATCACCAAACAATACGGGTCAAATTCAGAACCATTTTCCTCCCTCAATCAATGCTTTTGTCATTTTGTCACACTGAAATGCATACCAACATATGAATTAAAATGAAGACAACTGAAAACAGACTATGAGAATTAATAGATAATAGTAACAGTTTTCACAGTTGCTCTAATACTCAAGGAAGTTTAGATGAAGTACTAAACATGAAGCAGAATTGAGTACACAAGATAAATCTAGAAATCTTGATGGCACTGGTTCCTATATGGGAATATGACTGTTTGTCCTGCATCTCTTTCTGTAGCGTGTTTAATAGCCAAAGTGCAAGAGAGAAGAAAGGAAGCATCTGCTTAACACTATTTCTGTCACCTCTACTACAAAGCTACTATAAACAGGATCTCCTAAAACATACGAGTTGTGAAACAGTTTTCTGTCCCTCAAAACAATGCTCCCATCTGTTCCGGGAATGTTCTATCCTGCAGAAATTGCCGCTTTCAAAAGACGTAACTTCTGTTATGAATCCACACATATAAGTAAATAAAACACAGTTCTACAGATCTGACTTCCAAAAGGAGTTTGAAAAGTGCAACTAGTCTCAATCATTAATGATAAAGGCAGCTAAGAATTCCATGGACCATCAACTAACCTAAGTTACCTTAGGCAACTGTTTCAACCAACTGCCAGTAAAACTTGATAATGAAACTACAGAAAATAAAACTGATCTGTGTTCTGCCTTTTCTTCCCAGATCTCTGGATAACTGATGTAATCAGGATAAAACAAAGTTATTCGACAAGCATAAAGAAGGGAGGCATGTACAAAATATGAAACCAGATAACACGCTTCTGAATAATGCACTGTCCGCCCACAGAGTTACATGGCACTCAGGCATGTGCGGGTTGTGGGTAAAGGCAGCTGAGCAGTATGGTGAATAGGGGGACCACACACGTACCTCCAAACACAGAGGAGGTCACAGGGTCTGCCGGCCCTAAAGCACTCAGTGTGAACATCAACTATATTCACGCCACTGACACCATTCCCCTTACAACAGACTCATAACTTCACGGATGAACGTTTTCCTAACCTTACTTGAATATTAAATTGTAACATACCATTGTTTGGCTTAGTGTTTTGTGAGTTAGCTTGTCTCTTGCTTTATAAGTCTCTCTGAAGGCTTCATAAATGAAGAGACATAAGAGTAATCTTGTGAGGCTAACTGCTGTGTTTTGATACCATCAAAGTTCCCAATTCAATAAACAATTATTGAGTCAACTGTTTTAGGCTGTTGGCACTGTTTTAGGCTCCTGGGATACCTCAGTAAACAAAAAAGAAAAAAAAAAGACTTTAACTTCCTAAAGCTTACATTCTAGTAGAGAAAGCCAGATAATGAATAATAAATATAATAAATAACTGATTTATATGTTACGTGGTGTGGTGCAAGAAGGGAGGAGTGGGTAGAAATTTTAAAGAAATGATAAAATTTTTAGCAGTGTTTCAAATCTGCACTTATTCATTTGACTCAGACTTCAGTTCCTAGAAAAACTCCTTCTCCACTGGACCAGCCTGACGGATGAAATGTGAAACCCTTAAAATGGATTAACTGCTTGCCCTTCAGAGTTTTCTTAGGCTGAAATCTGGTGTCTGATGAGCGAGGCCTGGATAATGGGCGAGAGATAATTATTCAATTTAGCTAGGCTGAGGTCAGAGGCCTTGGGGCTGGAGGAGGTACCTGGTCCATTCCCTCAGGTGTCCCATGGACAAGCACTGTGTAGTCTGCCCTGAAAGAGACATCATTTTGTTGTGAGACACAACTCCTCTTTAAAATACTGTAGGCAACATGGAACAGATCTGTACTATGCCATGATAGGAGAATATCTGCCTTATATAGACCTAGTAACAGAGGATGTCAAAACGATTGTAAAAATATGGAAGCTTCTCAGACCATGGCAAAATGAAGTTTTAACTCATTTCTTCCTCCTAACACCCTTTTATTGCTAACTGAACAACCCTGTTTAACATACTGGCAATGAAGCACAGAATAACAATTCATAGTTTCACAGAAAAACTAACTCATGAGCATAATTTTGTTTTCAAAAGGGAAAGAGAGGGCTTCCCTGGTGGCGCAGTGGTTGGGAGTCCGCCTGCCTATGCAGGGGACGCGGGTTCGTGCCCCGGTCTGGGAAGATCCCGCATGCCGCGGAGCGGCTGGGCCCGTGAGCCATGGCCGCTGGGGCTGTGCGTTGTGAGTCTGTGCTCCGCGGCGGGAGGGGCCGCAGCAGTGAGGGGCCCGTGTGACGCAGAAAAAAAAAAAAAAAGGGAAAGAGAATTCATAAAAGTTAATTACTTAACAATGGTGTAAGATTTTTAAACAACAGAAAAGAGAAAGTGTTTTGAACTGTTTTCAGTTCTGCATGCTTATAGAGATAATGGTAGGTTTAAACATTACACAAATCATTTGCTTTCCAAATTATTTTTTATTATTAATGAATTTAAATGCCAAACTCTTGTTAGAAAAAGTTAGACTGTAATTAAATAATTGACTTTGTTTTGTACAAAACCTTAAGAAAAAAAGAGTTGGCAGTTTTCATTTTAGTTGGCAGGAAACCTGACGCAGGAATGATTGGGAAATTCTACACCTGAGATACTATGTAGTTTCAAATTAAACATCCTGAGGTTATGAGGTTAAAGAGATTGAGAAGAAACCCAGGAACAAAGCCACTTGGCAAAGTTATTAGCTAATCCCTGAACTGGGTATGGAGTCAGAAGAAAATCTCCTATTTCTACCCTGACACTGAATTGAATCTACTAACCTACAAAGAAAATGTTAGCCTGGAAGGGAAGAAAGACAGGCAGTTGTCTTATCCTCAAGCTTGAATTTCTCTTAGAGTTGAGTAAGTGGAGGAAAGAACAGAAGCAGACATTTGCTTTTTCTGCCATAAACGAAGCAAGCCAAGTGTAAGAGGTATCAAAAAAAAAATCTAAAGCTGTACCTCCTAAGACTCCACATATTTTGCTTTGTCAACGAGCAAACTCAAATAGCAGTACTGGGACCTAGCAGAGAGAGTACATAACAATGCAAGAAGGGAGTTACAAGCTTGAATTTTTGAGAGGCTAAAAATTTAAGCTGGATATTGCAAGCATATGTGTGGGTGTTGGGTATAAACCCATACACATATCCATGGATCAGCCCATATACAGAGTTTAGCAGTGAGGAAATGCCATCATGAAAAATATCCACAGGGAGCAGTAGAAGGGGTCAGGGATCAATGTCTTTGGTTTCCAGTGATCTGTATAAAAGAGATGAAACTCTGAAGTCTTGGGGAACACAATTTTAAATGCACCACATTTATTCTCGCTTCTTTTTAATGATATTTACTGTACCTGTAATGAAACGGCAAATCCTAGAAAGGCAGAAGTCTTTACTTCTCATCATCTATAGTACCCAATACTGTACATTACAGCTGGTTTATGCGATTTGATTCTAGAAAGATGATCTCGTAGTTAAAGCAGATTAAAAACAAGAATAACCAAAAGCTTGAAAGGAGTTTCCAAATTACAGAGAATTCAATTATGTGTTTAAATCCTATTTCCACTCAAGCGTGTTTCAGTGCTTACTCTACCAATAAATTTCCACCAGCCTAGGTGGCACCAAGAACACTTGCCTCAAAACTTGTATTATTTTATTATTTAACCCTAACACCACTGTTATGTTTAAAGCACAATTTGCATTCACACTCTGATTGTCTAGCAAATGAAGAATAATTTAACTTCTTCAAAATATATTACATTGCTTTAAATTTGAAACGTTACCACCAAGGTCAGCGGAAATGACCCTGTAGCCTCATTTACACTGCCGGAAGCAAACGTGGGATAAAGCCACTTACCTCTAAGGTGAATGACAGCACCACGTCGGACTTTGACAGCTGAATCTCATTCTCATCTCCTATGTCCAAAAAGGCAGAATTCTGCGAACGTTTTAATTTTTGTAATTTAAATTCTGGACCACCTTTCGAAACTGGAAGACTCTCCAAATTGGCCATTAGCAAATTCACTGAAGACCGCAACTCTTCTATATACATATTCTCCATCTCTTTTGCTATAAATCTGGGGAATTTTCTTTCCTTGAAAATAATTTTTAAAATAATAATGTTACACAAGTCATATTTCAATTTTATCGTAAAAGATTATATGATGGATATATACTCGACTGTCTTAGAAATTGTGATGCTCAATGATACTCTAGGCTTTAAAAGCCTCAGGCTTTGGCAATTTTGATTATATTTAACTGTACCTTATCTACCTTATGGAGGATCATTATCATAAAAAATGAATCACATGATATACATTTTCAGCTTAACTTTATTTTTGATATGGTATTTATTTAAGGGAAAAACCAACTCTAAAAATCATACATGTAAAAGTTTTAGTGTATAGATGAATCTTAATTAGCCACTGATATCTTTGAAATACTTGGAACAACTGGTCTATAAGAAGAATGTTCAGTATATACTGCTCTGATTGTTAAGAAACAAACATTTTAACAGTATTTCTCTTTCATACCACTGATGTGTTAGGCATTCAAATTGAAAAACCTTTACTATGAAATAGAAATATGGCCATATTTCTAAAATTAGTTAACTTTCATGTCATACAAATGTATCAAGACCCCTTATTGCCATAAATTCAGTTTTTTAGTAAAGGTTTAGAAAAAATTAAGTTTAAAGCCTAATGTAAATTTATGATAAAAGCTGTACATGAAAAAGTAATAATATCAAATTAGGAGATTCAATTTTCTTCCCAAATTACATGAGTGTTGCCATTCAGTCTTCAGACCTCTGCAATCAGACTTCTGTTTCCTTCACTCAGTTAAAAGGACATTCCAAGTATTGATACTTAGATAGATATTAACAGCTATTGCCAAATTGCCCTTAGAGAAGGTTATACCCATTTACATCCCCACAAATAGCAAGTCAGGTTTCCTCATACTCTTGGCTCTTTCTTTAACCTCTGACAGCCTGGCACTTAGGTCTTCTCTCTGAAAGGTAGAGGGTATACAGCTTTATGATGGGAAATGCGATGTAATGTAATGAAAGCAGTATAAAACTGGCTGGGGGATGACAGCCTCAAGCTGCCATCGTTCAAATGAATGACTGCCTAATGTTCCAGAAAAATCAATGCCTTTACTACTGTCTCCTTTGGCACCATTCAAACTGTTACCTAAGAAATCCCCATCTCCAGGGTGAATGGAATACATCCACAATGCATTCATCAACCTGCCCCTGGTCTGACTCACTTGCACCAGTTTGTTCATGGGCTGGAAAGGAGCATCTGGCACCACCTCATGAATCAGTCCCAGAGTCCTGGACCACCTGTTTTTCTTTTCCCCCAATATAACCTTGACATATTTCTTTTAAAATAACTTACATATAATCAATGTTAAAATTGTGTATTTATATCACAGAGAGATTAAATATCTACATCCATAATAAACTCTCCCAAGGAAGATTCTTAAGTATCCTTTTAATATTCCTCTATAGCTTGAAGCAACATTCCCACACAGTAAGTTTGCATCCTCAGGAAAAACACATAACTACTCAGTTATATAATAACTTGGTTTCCTTTGGGGATGCAGGGAATAATGTTTTGGATAGTTTTTCAATACATGCAAAAGAGGAAAAAGATAAAGCATAAAAACATTTTTACATTTGTGGACTAATTTTAAAAGCTGTCATAAAAAGCATCCAAAACTCAGATACAAGGCAAAAAGGTGAGGGAACAGGTCCTTCCAACGTCATATGTGAGCAAAGGCCATCCAAGGACCATGTGGGGGAAATGTACCTAGTTCAATTTACCGTTTACATTGATTAAAGATCCTGTTTACAAGTGAAGTCACACGTTACTTTGTAGAATTTTGTCTGGTAAAGATATAAATAATGTGTGTCTGGTGACTAAGATAATCCAATGGTTATAGTTTAAATCCCTGTTGGAAATTAACCAGTTTTTTTTTAACCACTTTTATATCTAATATTTGAATCTTACTTTAATTTTGCCTAAAAACACCTACTTTTCAAATGCCCTTCAGACTAGTTTTAACATCTAACTAGTGTGCTCATTAATTATACACTGAGTACAATCATGTGACAATAGTCACATGCAGTATGGGATATATCTCCTTAAAGTGCTGGAAAAGTTCACTATCTTGATTTGGGAGGTAATACAGGGCGCATACACACTCATCAAGCTGTAAACTTAAGATCTGTGCACTTTGCTATATACATGTTATGCCTAAAGTTTTTAAAATGAAGAAAAATCCCCAACAGAGAGGATTCTTCAGAGAGACAGGGACAGAGACAGACACAGAGGGAGGGAGGGAGAGTCTATCAAATACTCACATTTTTCATTTAGCAAAAGGAAAAAAATCTTATTCTCAGATCAACAGCATTATAACCTCAAGTCTATTTTAAGAGACTAAAATTTTATTTTTACCACTGAAGTAAATTAATGCATCAATTTACTGGAGAATGATTTAGACAAAGAGTCCTCAGAAGTAAAAAGAAACTCATGGCTTTTGTTTGAAATCTATTTCTGTTCACACAATGATTGTATAAATAAAAGTAAACAAAATATTGTATTCAATATGCCCTATGAGACTCTGTACTAGAAACTTCAAATTACATTTTTCAACCATTCAAATATTAGTTGACACCACTGTGTGCCAAGCACTGTGCTAGATACTTCGGAATATATTGTATGATTCTGCAGGCAGGATGGTTTTCTCTCTGATTATATTATGCTTAGTACAGTATTAAAATTCTTCTAAGTCTGGCAGTTTGAGAAATTCAGGCATTGCTTTAAGAATAATCTACAAAAGTTATCACTGAATTTAAACATCTTATATAAGGATGGATATGTAAAATAGATAATGTGCTCCATTTTAGATAATATGCATTCAGGTACCTGGGCTTAAGAGGTATGCATGAGAAAATAAAATTATTCTGGCTTTATCTATACAAAACTCTTTCAGCTCACAGAAATCTAAGTACAGAAAGAAATGTGGTACAGTATATCAAAGTTAACAATTTACCTTTGCCATTTTCTCTGCCAATTGCAAACGACCATCAAGTTCCCTTCTGATCTGGGCTGCTTGTTCATCTGCATTATCCAACTTAAAAACAAAACAGAAATCACACATACATGATTACTTAATGGCAGTGACCTACAGATTAAAGCAAAGACAAAATGACTCTGAAAAAACTTTATAAATTCTCTCAACTACCTACTGAGAACACAGAAAGTTGTTTAATTAGATTGACACTCTAAATTTCTTGGGCACTTTTCATTGTGGTTTGCTCACAAAAAAGGTAATAAATCTCTAAGGTTAATAGCTCAGCTTACCAAAAAATCTAATTATAATAATTCTTTGCCCAACCTGTCCACAACAGAGCTAAACCAAGAAGTCCTTGTTTCCTCGAGGATGCATTAAGCTGTCATTAAGTTTATTCAGGCCATCCTTCTGCCTTCATTAAGGTCAGTCCTAAATAGTTCAAAATAGATAAATCTCTTGCTTTGTTCTTTCAAATTCCCAGAATGCATTTCTGGAGAGTGAGATACTGAGTAATGTTTCACTTTTTTCCTTGATCTTCCAAAAAATATTTCCTTCATTTTTATAGTAAGTTTTTATTTGTGCTAAACTATCAAGGCACTATTTGATTGATTGCTATAACTTTCTACCATTTAGGTCTTCATATGCTCCTCATTCTAGTACCAACAGGCTCATACTGCCAAGAAATCCCTTCACAGACCGGCACCACGTTAGAATTCCATTCTCTTATTCTAAATTTGATTGAAAGCTTAGCATGCTATCCTCATTTTTATAGATATTTCCATCTACATGGAATATTACTTTAACTTCTCCACTGACATAATCCTTAACTTTTTCTATAACCTCTTTTAACTTTCCCTCATGATTCCGTCTATCTCCCTGTACTAGTTCATTAAGACCTCTTAAATCGAGGCAGTCCTATGGGCCAGGCACAGTGTGGGCTGCACTGGGTGGGTTACAGATGTGAACAAGGCCAATGTTTCTCTTTAATTCCTTCCCCTCTCCCACTTCCCTCATTAAGAAGCCTAGACCAAACACTACAACCATACTTTAGTAAAAGTCCATCTAAAAATTGGATTAGTACTGAGTACAACATTAAACACCCAGGAGAATACAGATTAACTTGTCCATTTGCTGAAGAACTACAAATTTACCATGTTACATTTAAAAAAATAGCCTTAATAAGAAAAATTCTGAAAAAGATGAGTAGGGGCAAAGCAGGTCAGTAGGATGGTGGTGTCAGAATGTATATGAAGGGTCAAGAAGAAGGGTAGGTGCTCCAGTAAGAGGGCACCAAATGTCTGGAGGTGAGAGCAGACAGTGGTTTGGGGAATGGAATGGGGGGAGAGAGGGAAGAAGGGAAGGTTCATGAGAGATGGGGCTGGAGAGAGAGGTGGGACTACCTTATAGGCCTACTCTTCGCAGGCAAATTAGGGAGGTTGCAATTGGTTCCTATAGCACCGGGATTTCACCGAGAGGTTTTAAGCAGGACTTCGGAAAGGTCACTGTGCCTGTCTCCATCACAAACAGGTTAAGAGGGACATAAGGAAGTCTACCTGTCCCTCTATATCAATCCATCTATCTGTTTGTTTAACAGATCTAAGGTCACCTTTCCAAAAAATGTTCCCAAGTTTATATAAAAAAATCAAGTTTATTTAAAAACAAGTTTTTAAATAGCCAAGATTTTCTTAAACTAAATCCTTGTTGTAAAGGAGTTGCTATGTCATCTCAAAAAAAAATACACTTTTTATTTTAATTGATTCATATTCAAAATCAAACAGAAACAAGTCTCTCTGTTCACTGCATCTGAAGTCAAAATGACTTACATTAAAAACTAACAAAATTATTAAGGAAAAAAATAGATGGTAAATGCCTATTCCAGGTAACCGAAATCAAGGTCCTAAAAACAAAAATTATGTGTAAGAACCCTAACTACAATACCTCAAATACAGTAAACGTAACATGGGGTATCTTCTCATTTTGCTTAAATGCTGATAAATATTTTTCCACAAAAAATAAAATGGTTACTTGCAGTGAAGAGTTACAGTTCCACCAAGAAATAGCATTTAACATCTTAAAACCTTAAAACTTCTCCTTCATATTTCACCACAAAATATGATTTAACATCTTTAACTATTTGTATCTTCATATTAACAGTTCTTATTTAACTTTAAATGGAATTGTTTGAGTCACTTCTGCAGTTTGCAAGTGTTTTCTTTCTCAGAGTTTTCTACTTTAAAAAAATATTAATGTCTTAACTGCATTTGTCTGAAAACATATAGACAAAGAAAAGCAGAGCATTACTGTACTGAACTGTCCGTTAACAGCAACCAGAGCCTGAAATGTGACTGATGACTACAGTGCCGTTTCTGTGAAGCTAGAAAAGCATACTCCCAAACATGTTTACAAAAAAAAAGAGGAAAAGCTAATATAATAAAGACAACCAATAAAACTTTTTACTGGTTGTCTTTGTTTTATGTAATGCTAGACAGAATTCAAGGAGGTAAATCAGCTGGTTAACTATAAGTAAGAATTTTAGTTTACCATTCCATGTGCCATGTTTTGTTTTCTTTTGAGTATTACGAAACTCAAACACAGTTGAAAGTTTATATAATTTTTATGAATGCTTTTTTTTTTAAACATCTTTATTGGAGTATAATTGCTTTACAATGGTGTGTTAGTTTCTGCTTTATAACAAAGTGAATAAGCTATACATATACGTATATCCCCAGATCTCCTCCCTCTTGGGTCTCCCTGCCTCCCACCCTCCCTATCCCACCTCTCTAGGTGGTCACAAAGCACCAAGCTGACCTCCCGGTGCTATGCGGCTGCTTCCCACTAGCTATCAATTTTACGTTTGGTAGTGTATACGTGTCCATATATGTCCACTCTCTCACTTTATCCCAGCTTAGCCTTCCCCTGTCCCATATCCTCAAGTCCATTCTCTAGTAGGTCTGTGTCTTTATTCCCGTCTTGACCCTAGGTTCTTCATGAATTTTTTTTTTTTAAGATTCCATATATATGTGTTAGCATACAGTATTTGCCTTTCTCTTTCTGACTTACTTCACTTTGTATGACAGATTCTGGGTCCATCCACCTCACTACAAATAACTCAATTTCGTTTCTTTTTATGGCTGAGTAATATTCCATTGTATATATGTGCCACATCTTCTTTATCCATTCATCTGTCTATGGACACTTAGGTTGCTTCCATGTCCTGGCTATTGTAAATAGAGCTGCAATGAACACTTTGGTACATGACTCTTTTTGAATTATGGTTTTCTCAGGGTATATGCCCAGTAGTGGGATTGCTGGGTTGTATGGTAGCTCTACTTTTAGTTTTTTAAGGAACCTCCATACTGTTCTCCATAGTGGCTGGACCAATTTACATTCCCACCAACAATGCAAGAGGGTTCCCTTTTCTCCACACCCTCTCCAGCATTTATTGTTTCTAGATTTTTTGATGATGGTCATTCTGACTGGTGTGAGATGATATCTCATTGTAGTTTTGCTTTGCATTTCTCTAATGATTAGTGATGTTGAGCATTCTTTCATGTGTTTGTTGGCAATCTGTATATCTTCTCTGGAGAAATGTCTATTTAGGTCTTCTGCCCACTTTTGGATTGGGTTGTTTGTTTTTTTGATATTGAGCTGCATGAGCTGCTTGTAAATTTTAGAGATTAATCCTTTGTCAGTTGCTTCGTTTGCAAATATTTTCTCCCATTCTGAGGGTTGTATTTCCATCTTGTTTATGGTTTCCTTTGCTGTGCAAAAGCTTTTAAGTTTCATTAGGTCCCATTTGTTTATATTTCCATTCCTCTAGGAGGTGGGTCAAAAAGGATCTTGCTGTGATTTATGTCGTAGACTGTTCTGCCTATGTTTTCCTTTAAGAGTTTGATAGTGCCTGGCCTTATATTTAGGTCTTTAATCCATTTTGAGTTTATTTTTGTGTATGGTGTTAGGGAGTGTCCTAATTTCATTCTTTTACATGTAGCTGTCCAGTTTTCCCAGCACCACTTATTGAAGAGGCTGTCTTTTCTCCATTGTATATTCTCACCTCCTTTATCAAAGATAAGGTGACCATATGTGCGTGGGTTTATCTCTGGGCTTTCTATCCTATTCCATTGATCCATATTTCTGTTTTTGTGCCAGTACCATACTGTCTTGATTACTATAGCTTTGTAGTATAGTCTGAGGTCAGGGAGCCTGATTCCTCCAGCTGCGTTTTTCTTTCTCAAGATTGCTTTGGTTATTTGGGGTCTTCTGTGTTGCCATACAAATTGTGAAATTTTTTGTTCTAGTTCTGTGAAAAATGCCACTGGTAGTTTGATAGGGATCACACTGAATCTGTAGATTGCTTTGGGTAGTATAGTCATTTACACACTGTTGATTCTTCTAATCCAAGAACATGGTATATCTCTCCATCTGTTTGTATCACCTTTAATTCCTTTCATCAGTGTCTTATAGTTTTCTGCATACAGGTCTTTTGTCTCCTTAGGTTTATTGCTAGATATTTTATTCTTTTTGTTGCAATGGGAAATGGGAGTGTTTTCTTAATTTCACTTTCAGATTTTTCATCATTAGTGTATAGGAAGGCAAGAGATTTCTGTGCGTTAATTTTGTATCCTGCTACTTTACAAAATTCACTGATTAGCTCTAGTAGTTTTCTGGTAGCATCTTTAGGATTATGAATGCTTTCTTAAAGGTTGACTCCTCAGTTGAGATAACTGCAGTTTCACATGCAGTTGTAAGAAATAATTGAGAGATATCCATTGTACACTGCCCAGTTTCCCTCAATGGTAACATCTTATAAAACTAGACCATCATGTACAACCAGAATACTGATTGATACAGTCATCCATCCTATTCCAGTTTCCTTAGTTTTATGCACACTCATTTGTATGGATTTCTATACAATTTATTATCTGTCTAGGTTCACTCAGTCACCACAGTCAAGACACTGAACAGTTTTAACACCATATGTTGCCCTTTTATCACCACACCCACTTCCTCCACCCAATCCCCAGTTGGTTAGTTTTATACAATGTACCTCATTTTCAGAATGTTTAAAAATAAATTTAATAAGGCAAATAGATTTTAATTTCCATTATTAAACTGGAGACGTGCTCCCATGCACGAGAGATTAACATTTATAAACAATGGATTGGGGCCACAGACCTCTTTCATCTACACGTTCACTGCCTAGGTGCTTTTCTCAAAGTGCATGGCCATAAAGAGCATCTATTCACTGATAACTCCCAAGTATGTATTTATAGCTCCAACCTCTCACCAGAGGGCCAGTCTGTTATTTTCAACTGCCTACCTACCATTTCAACCTGCATGAAGACAAGGCACATTGCATTTAACATGCCCCAAATGGAATTCTGATTGCCATTTCCCCACCTCAATCACTCCTTCCGTGAGTAATGCCATGTCATATAAATGGCACACCTATTTACCATTTGTTCAAGCCCAAAGCCTAGGTCTCATCTTTGACCTCTCTCTTTCTTTCACAGCCCACAACCAATCCAATTAGAGTTATGTAGTGAAACCCAGAATCACATAGTTGAAGGCAGACCAAATCCAGGTACTCTTACTCCTTGGCTAAGACTCTTTTTTTGCGTGGTGTAGTGTATCTCTAGCCACTTGAAGTGCATTTCACTTTGTCAATACAGTTGTATACATCATTATGGTGAAAATAATCTTTTCTTTTCTGAAAACTTGGTTTTGCACACTACCTCCTCTCCTCCTTCCCCTCAAGAAAAAAAAAAAAAGTAGAAAAAAGCCCATATGGATGGTTTAATAGATGTGGGACATCAGACTTTAAAATGTTGGTGATGTATCCATTTCTAGTGCCTAATTTGGGCTGTGAGATAAAGTCAATGGGGATAATTTGGGGACCATGGAGTTGGTAGTAGAGGCCAGAGACAAGTCCTCACTCCACAAGGACATCTTTTAATTTCATTTTCTTTTACTTTAAATTCCTGATTACAACACTTTATATGACAATAGATTACTTATACTTCACAGATATTCTTGCCTGGCACAGAATGTTTTCCAGGTCTTTGAAAGAGGGTCATTCAACCCTGACCATAACAGATGCCTAAACATATCTTTATTCTCTGCAATGCCTTGAGTATCTATTATACAGAACATTTTATCACTTTAATTATCAAAATATTTCAATGTCTTGACAAATATTCAGTACTTTTATTTTCCGCCTATTCATTACACAGGGATTGCTGTTTCCAAATTCAGAATTCTCTTGGCTATGAAGTTCTTAACCTGGACCTTCAGGAGTCTGAACCATTCAAGTTGGGAGCAAAATTTGGAGAGATATGCACTTTTCTCCTTGAGGAATTGTTTGAATTTCATAGCTTGCCCAAAGGGGTGGTTAACTCAAAAGAGGTAAAGAACCATGGCTCTAGGAGAATCTTCTTTATAGAAGTCTCTATTCATTTCTTCTAGAAGAGGCTGTCTGGCTTCTCAAACATAAGCAATGGAAAATGGCCACCACAGGCCTACACATCATCAACCTTACCCTTTCGAAGATTTGTTAAATTCTTCATTAAAGGACACTAAGACATAGGCTCTGAACAATGTTGACTGAATGGCCCACAATTACTTTACTAACTCTATGTTTTTTCTACACCTACTGTACAGCAAGCACTACTGAAAGCTATTCTGTAGCTGCAGAAGTAGTGGCCTTCCAGGAGTTCACATTTCATACAGAAAACAGTAAAAACAGCATTTAAAACAGAATAGAATTGCCACCAGAAAGCTACTGATCAAGGAGTGTGGGCAATCAGTGATGGAAGAGATGTTTTTCCTAGTTGATAATATCAGGATGAATTTGCTAAAATGGAAATATTAAAAAATGGACTTTGAGGAATAGAGAAAATACTGATCTGATGCCGCATCTATTAGTCTTGACTTGCAAATCTCAAACCCTGGGCTCTCTGGGCCCCAGTCCTCTCAAGTTCCGTGGAAACAGTTCTGAGAAGAGAAGGTCTCAGAAATCAACAAATCTCCCTTCGCAGAAGTCCTTGGGAAGACCCAAAGACTTCATTGGTGGCCAACTATCTTACAGGTAAGAAAATTTTAAACCACATAAGAACAACCTTACCAAGTTTTACCCAACAGCTTCATTTTATAGCATCTGATATCATTCTTCTAACGCTGTAAAAACTACAAACATCAAATACTCAAATTCGTTAAATTTGCTCATATCTTAAAGAGAAAAAAAAAGTCTTCTAAAAAAGCACTTTTCATAGCACTGTTTAGCATCATTGCCCTCTATGATTAATCTATTTTCTAGAACCAGGATAACTGTCTTCACATTAATATTGTCAATCACTAAAAATGGGGATTAATAGCTGTGTTTTCCCATAATGATGCCTTTGTTTGCGCTAACCCCAGTCAATTGTGCGCTTCTCCCACTGAAAGAAAAATTAGTTCTTTTCTGAGTCCCCAGTCCAATTATGGCATATCTCTTTTCAAACAAATTATATTCTGTTACTTTCTTATAACATTCACCTTTATCTTTTAGTATGAAATATACAAGTACACTAGGATTTGCACTGTTACATAAATAGTGTTTTCTGTGAGATTAATTCATTTGCTGATTATTCTGTTTATATCATCTATAAATCTGGTGATCTAGACATAATACATCATGAGAATGAATTTGCACAAACCTAACCCCAATTCCAAAAGAACACTCCACCCAACATTATAATTTTCTCACAGCCCAGTGTTTGACTTATTTGACAGTGCCAAATATGCATGGATTTTGCAACATAGCCTAAAAACCCTGGTCAAAAGCTGTATTAAGAATTAGCAAATTCATTTACTTCATCAATAAATTTGTTAATTTTCTACCATCACTTGGATCAAATTACTCATCGTGAAGATAGAGTACTGATTGTTCCTGCTCCGTTTTCTGTGCTGAGCCCCCTCATTCTCTCAGCCCATAAGCACACACAGTTGGTCCTTAGCTGTTCTAGACAGAGCGTCTGCTGTTGTATATGATGTCATAACATAACTCAGCACATAGCTCTGGCCTCTCTCCTGAGTCCCAGTTCTCTATCTCCAGTTGAAGGCAAGGTCTTTCCTTTCAGGCATCCAACAATGGCCTCAGCTAAGACTGAAGTGTCCTTCTTTACAATCCACTCTTCTTCATGGCTGCCCTGTTTCTACACATGATTCTCACTACCCTTGATCAGGCTAACATCTTAGAAGAGGAGGAGGGGTAAAGGGCAGGGGGATGGAAGTATGGGTGGAAGTGAATGAAAATAAGTGGATATGAATGAGAAAGAATGATACTCAAACATCTCAGCTTAGTTTTCAGGTCCACCCTATTTTGTACCAATCTCACTTTTTAACCTCTTGGATACTTGCATTATTTATACAAATTAGTTTGCTCATTATATACAAAACATATTACATTTCCCCAATCATATATGTTGTGTATATTTCTCCTGCCTGGGGTGCTCTTCTTACCTACCTTCATTGTCCAGATCAATCTCCAAATCTTCTGAGAAGACTACCTGCCTACCTACTGGGTAACAAAGCAGGTACTACCTGACAATATGTCTTTCATAGTAGTCTTCTCATTATTCAACTTCTCAGATATTTATGACCCCTACCTCACACCACAATATATGACCCTTGTTAGCTCACCCTACCACCCTAACAAGAGGCCTAAACCAATCCATCTCCAGTGGTGGGATTCCCGTAACCAGTCCCAGTTTTAAAGTAAATGCAAGGAATAATTCCACCTGTATTTGAAAGGTTCTTGGACCCTAACATCCCTCCAGACTGACCCATCTTCCATGAGGCAACCTCCCTCAAAAACAGAAGCAAAAAAGTCCTTCCTTCCCGCTATCTGATCATTGACAATTAGCCAGCAACTCCAAGGTAACTAAAACTCCTTCTGCAACTTCGTGCAGCACAAAGAGCACGAGGAAGTGAAGTGATCCCCGTATTCTCAAGAGGGACGCATTGCCTGGATGCTGTTACGTCTGAGTCAGGGAGCACTTGGCTGCTAAAGGCAGAGCCTGTAAAGATCACTCTCACGTCTACTTGCTAAACTGTGCATAAGAAACCTGGCTCGGAAAGAGCAGTTCTGCCGCAGCTTCTCAGAGAACAGTTCTGAGAGTCTTAAAATTGCATTTCCCAAACCACGCTTCCCTTTGAATACTACTTAAAAGTAGGAAAAAGATGAACAAGTTAATGAGATATAAAATTAGCCTATGTGAACTGAACTAAACTATATTAAGTAATGGAAAAAAATGTTCAAAAGTAAGAACACAAGAACTTTAACTTCAAACATAAAAACCAGGGGACTTCGATAGCCTGGAGACTATGCATACATTATTGCCTAAAATGGTAGGTATAACTTCGCAAATTTTTGCACATCATGAAATTTTCCTTAGGATTCCATTTGGTATTAACATTTTATCTTCTAGACAGAAGTCATGAGCTAACATTTTCAAGCAATTATTTACTAACTATACTTCCCTCAATAAAATAATTGAATATACATTCACATTAATAAGGATGAAACGGAGAGATTTTAGCACTAAGTAAAATAACACAGACACTATCAGCGACTTTAGAGGACGCTGTCAGAGCAGATTAGAACTTTAGCCTCATCAGGACTAGTAAGAGGTGAATTTATACAGCACTGTATGTCAGGAAACGTTCTAAGTGTTTGTAAACATCATTACATTTAAACCTCAGAGCAACCATATGGAAGGAGTTCCTATCATCATCCCAGGTTAGTAATGAAAAAATCTAAAGCACAGACAGGTTTAAACAATTTTCCAGGATCAAGGTCACACAGTTCATACTCGGCAGGGCCAGGGTCTGAATCCTATAGTTTGACCCCAGGGTTCAACGTAACCACCTCCCTCTCCTTCACGACACCTCACCCTCAGTTTCCATTCTGTCAGTCACTTGCCATGAGGGCCCACAACAGGAAACACGTTAAATATTACTGGACAATTTACGGTAAAAGGATTTTAATATTTATCCTATGTTCAAGTTGTTACAATGCAATAAGAGAGCCATGTATAAGTATCTATAATACAAAGTATAATATCACAAGCTTTTGGGTATGCTAGGGAATTATACATTCCTCACGGATTTTCCCCTCTCCTACAATATTTAAGAAAAATGAGTGAAGGCAGGAGCACAGCAGGCTTTGTGGAGGAGGAATTTCGCTTGATTCTTTAAGAACAGAGAAGGGGGATTCCAAGTGAAGAGAATAAAGTGAGACAAAATTAAAATTCAAGAAAATACAGGGTGTAGATAAGGAACAGGGAGTGCTTCGGCTCACCTGGCACAGGGGGTGTGTAAAGAATCGTCACGTGGGGAAGAACATGGGAAAGAACATAGAAAGGCAGGTGAGGGCCAGGCTGAATGCCACAGGTGTTGAAAGCCTAGCCAAGGGCTACGAACTTCATTCTGTTAACAGAGGAGCCATATTTTTTCTCCCTGTTCAAAGCTGGGTCATGATGAGAACAGGATGGTGCTTCAATAATATTAATATGGCAATAAAACATGTAGGATTAGAAGGGAGGAAGCAGGTGAGAGGTTACTGTCACGCTCCATATGAGAGGTACTGAAGTTTCCATCTATGCGGATGGTTGTGGAAGACAAGAGCAGACACTGCAACATAATGGAGAAAGTAGCAGTACCAGATTACTGTTTGGACTGGGAAGGCAATAAACACGAATGGCTCCTGGTGTTGAGTCAGAAAGCTGAACATACATAAATAGAACCAGGTTTGAGATGAGAAAAAAGAGCACTTTGAACCTGTTGAGTTTGAGAAGTTTCAGATTCAGCAGTTTGCCATGGATGTACAGTGGAAAGAAGAGCTGACCTATGTGAAAAACTGAAAGGGAAACTCAAAATAAGCATAGCGAATCCGTGTTTTTATCACTGCAGTATTTTTCAGTGCAACAATCCTAATAGCATCTGATTTCTCAAACAAAACAGGGTAGCAAACCTATCTATATTTTTCAAATACTATTCCTTTAGTACCATACCATGTACATAGTGAGTGCACAAACTTCTGAGGCTTCGTGAAACAAGATGTCAGCCTCCTTCACCTGGAGACCTTCACAAAAGAATCATGAAAACACTTTGCAAACAGGAAATGACATCATTTAAACACATTTAACAAGAGAGGCCTTTCTACCACTTTGTAACAAACAACTGAAAACACTTTGCAAACAGGAAATGACATCATTTAAAAACATTTAACAAGAGAGGCCTTTCTACCAGTTTGTAACAAATAACTAGAATCATCACTGCCACCCATTACACAAGTAAAATCTTACTAAGACAATGATCAGTTGGCCCTGCTCTATCTAAGGTAATTAGGGAAAACGGAAAAAAGAAATTTTTTTTCTGGTCTTAAACAAAGAGGGTTCAGGATATTATGACCCCAATAATCATCTAAAAGTGTCAAATTCACAGGATACTCTTCGTAAGCATACAGTCCTTTTTCTTCAGCCCTTTCCAACTGCTTTTTTAAAAAAGTACTTCGTAAAAAGTTGTTCTGACCACCTACCAGAAGAAATCGGGATTTTATGGGAGATACATTTCTAAACGTCCGAAAGCAATAAACAATTAAGAACCAAGTCCGATACTGTGAGCCTGACACATAGTAAGGTATGGGCTCAATAATTTTTTTTTTTAATAAAATGATTTAATATACTAAATAGAAGGAATTTCTTGACTATATAATATTCTTCATATTAGCTGATTCCCTGAAGTTTTCCTATTAACACCACTTTCTTACTTTCTTGGTTCTTCTTCTTCTCTTTTTTTGGCGGTATGCGGGCCTCTCACTGTTGTGGCCTCTCCCGCTGCAGAGCACAGGCTCCAGACGCGCAGGCTCAGCAGCCATAGCTCATGGGCCCAGCCACTCCACGGCATGTGGGATCTTCCCAGACCAGGGCACGAACCTGTGTCCCCTGCATCAGCAGGCGGACTCTCAACCACTGCGCCACCAGGGAAGCCCTCTTGGTTCTTCTTTTAACCCACTCCAGTCAGGTTCACTCCCAACCACTCCAAAAACTCTTCCCTTGTCAAAGCCAACAGTGGCTTCCACTTCACAAATTCAAGGGTCACTTCGTTGTTGTGTGGCACAGGTAAACTCTCTCCTTGCAATGTATTCCCTTGGCTTTCCTGACACCACACTTTCTGGTTTCCTCCCTCCTCGCTGGCTCTTTTACCTTTGTGCAGCCTCTAAATCCTGGCATCCCCAGGCCTCTCTGTCGTTGGCCCTTTTTCTTCTTGAGCCCCAGACTCTCCCAGTATGATTTCATAATGTCTCATGACTTAAATTAAAACACTAACTTTATCAAAATGATTTCCAAATCTTTATCTCCAACTCTGACCTCTCACTGGAATTTCAGACTTGTATATTCAACTACCACCTGCCATCACATGGACGTCTAACATGTGACGTCTAACAGGTACACAACAGAACTTTTGATTCCCCCCCGCCCCCTGCCACATATGCCCCTGCCCCAAAATATTGCTCCATGGGAAGAGGGACCGCAATATATGGAGAGCCTTGATCAGTGGCTGACCAGAATAGGTGCTATATTGAAAGAACACCCTCATCAGAGATGCCCCATCAGACCACAATTTATAGAAATGCTGCATCAGATAAATGCTGGAAATGTAAATGGGAGACAGCCATCAAAGGATACTATCTTTTCTATAAAACGTGAGTGAGAGGAATAGGTGGATGTTATTCGTAGTTCTGGAGAATGGTATGTCTTAAACTACAGACTCCAGCTGATCCCTTTTTCTGCTTGAATTCCTGGGCTTTCATCATGTCCCTTTTAAGGCAAGTAGGTGGTCTAGCGTTCTGACTCACGCCAAAGCTCCCAAGCGCAGGAGCACAGAGGAATTCTGAAGCATAGTACAAGGCATGGATCCAAGAGGATGTGACGAGACACCCAGGTGAAATCCAGTTGTCTAGGAACTTCACAGGCAACACAGGAAAACAGGACCACAGCAGGGCAAGGAGCAGAGCCTCATGACTACGCAAAACATTAATATGCAGGTCCTGTTCCACTTTTCTTTTTTTCTTTTTTTTTTGGTACGCGGGCCTCTCACTGTCATGGCCTCTCCCATTGCGGAGCACAGGCTCCGGACGTGCAGGCTCAGCGGCCATGGCTCACGGGCCCAGTCACTCCGCGGCATGTGGGATCTTCCCGGACCGGGGCACGAACCCATGTCCCCTGCATCAGCAGGCGGACTCCCAACCACTGCGCCACCAGGGAAGCCCTCCACTTCTTTTTTAATAATGCTGCGCCATGCCCACAGGTGGGGTGAGGCAGGAGATGGGCCACATGCAATCCATTCTTTAGACTACAGAGAGGGATCTTTCCAGAACCCCAACTTGTTCCTGTCATTCCTTGCCTCACAGATGAACAGTGTTCCCTATCTTGTGATAGTTCCAAGCTCTTCCAGCTAGCATGTGAGGCCCCTTAACATTCAAGTCCTTTCCTAACTCTAGCTTCATCTGCTACTCCACCAAAACACACAATGAATCTCCCATAGACTCCAAGCCATTTCATTCTCCTCGTGCCTTCGTAAGTGTTGTTTTCCTCCAGTCTGCTGAATTTCTACACATCTTCCAAAATTCAGGAATTGTCCTTGTTAGAACCTTCATTAAAGTTCCAACAGAGGATTGAGTTTCCAGACTTCCAAATCATTTCTTCTTCTGGGCAGAGAGCTAGACTGTTTCCCAGCCTCCTCTATACTTAGATATGACCATGGCATGAAGACCTCAGATGAACTGTCAGACCAGGGGTCCTTAAGCCTCAGCATCACGTAGGAAGCTTTTAAAAAATAGACACTTAGGCCCCACATCCACAGACTGTTTCACTTAGTCTGAGGTGGGGGCCCAGGTACCCAGTGGTTTGTAAAGCTCCTCAGGTCATTCTAATATGGAGCCAGGGTGGAGCATTAAAGAAATCCACGCAAACTATCCAGTATCAAATTAAGAGACTGTCATCCACGTGTTCACATTATGCCCTATACACACCCGCAGAGACACACTGATTAATTATACCATTCATCACATTTTACTTACATATCTGTCTCCTGACCACATGCAAACACCTTGAGGGAAAGAATAAAATCCTGTCATTTTTGTATTTTCATTGTTTCCCCCAGTGACTGTTATTTTTAGAAGGTATTCAATAAGCATTTTTCAATGTATAAAATATATTTATCACATTTCATTTTAATTTTGACAGAATATTTTCATTAACAACCATGAAAAACCTAAGAACAATATTCATATTATTATAGTTGGAACAGTAGATTCAGATAATCTTTTATTCATTAATAGATGGAAACAGGTCATGAAGTGTATTGGCAAATACACTTTTCCCTTCTATTACTATTACAAAAATGCCTGACCTATGAAGATTTGTGTTCTCTTATCATTAAGACAAAAAAAAAAAAATGTGGACACGCTGGGATAAAACCCTAATTTCTATAGGCTAGATCTAAGTAAAGAAGAAAAGTCTAAAAATAAATGCATGGAATATCTGACTGTAGCCTATATTTTTATCTGATGAGATTTGGGAGAAAGCAGAAATAAGTTAAAACATCTTTAGGAGAAACCTTACTTCGAAATATTTTTATGTATTTCCTCTACACATAGGCCAAAGGTAAAAAAAAAAAAAATAATGCATAGTCAAATGAAGCAACACGGATAAAAGTTATAACTTGATTTAAGAATATAATACACTTATATTCACAATTATAAAAACAATTTTTATGGATTACAGACCTAAAGGTAAGGCTAGACACTATAAAACTCTTAGAGGAAAACACAGGGAGAACACTCTGTGACATAAATCACAGCAAGATCCTTTTTGACCCACCTTCTAGAGAAATGGAAATGGAAATAAAAACAAAAATAAACAAATGGGACCTAATGAAACTTAAAAGCTTTTGCACAGCATAAATAAGACGAAAAGACAACCCTCAGAATGGGAGAAAATATTTGCAAACGAAGCAACTGACAAAGGATTAATCTCCAAAATACACAAGCAGCTCATGCAGCCCAATATCAGAAAAACAAACAACCCAATCCAAAAATGGACAGAAGACATAAATAGACATTTCTCCAAAGAAGACATACAGATGGCCAACAAACACATGAAAGGATGCTCAACTTCACTAATCACTAGAGAAATGCAAATCAAAACTGCAATGAGGTATCACCTCACACCGGTCAGAATGGCCATCATCAAAAAATCTACAAACAATAAACGCTGGAGAGGGTGTGGAGAAACGGGAACCCTCATGCACTGTTGGTGGGAATGTAAACTGATACAGCCACTATAGAGAACAGTATGGAGGTTCCTCAAAAAACTAGAACTACCATACAACCCAGCAATCCCACTACTGGGCATATACCCTGAGAAAACCATAATTCAAAAAGAGTCATACCAGAATGTTCATTGCAGCACTATTTACAATAGCCAGGACATGGAAGCAACCTAAGTGTCCACCGACAGATGAATGGATAAAGAAGATGTGGCACATATATACAATGGAATACTCCTCAGTCATAAAAAGAAACAAAATTGAGTTATTTGTAGTGAGGTGGATGGACCTAGAGTCTGTCATACAGAGTGAAGTAAGTCAGAAAGAGAAAAACAAATACTGTATGCTAACACATACATATGGAATCTTAAAAAAATAAAAAATTTAAAAAAAAGGTTCTGAAGAACCTAGGGGCAGGACAGGAATAAAGACACAGATGTAGAGAATGGACTTGAGGACACAGTGAGGAGGAAGGGTAAGCTGGGACGCAGTGAGAGAGTAGCATTGACATATATACACTACCATATGTAAAATAGCTAGCTAGTGGGAAGCAGCCGCATAGCACAGGGAGATCAGCTCGGTGCTCTGTGACCGCCTAGAGGGGTAGGATAGGGAGGGTGGGAGGGAGATGCAAGAGGGAGGGGATATGGGGGTATATGTATATGTATAGCTGATTCACTTTGTTATACAGCAGAAGGTAACACAGCATTGTACAGCAATTATACTCCAATAAAGATATTTAAAAAATAAAAACCATTTTTAGAGAGGAAACTGATTCAATATTACTAATCAGATTCACATTTATTTAACTGAAATCAGATTCATCAATTATATATCATGATACATTTATTTTTTAAAAAGGAAGTGAATATTTATATAAATATTATAGCTAATTATCAACTCCAGAATTTCAAAAGTCAGGTATTATACGATCCAATCAGTCTTAAGGTCTTCAGTTGCTCCTTGCCGTTTCCTAAAATATAACAATTGCTATTTAATGACATTCACTTGAATATTTTCCTCAGACATTTTGAGATTAAAAATTACACACACAGGAAAGATATACCTTGCTAACAATCATTTTCTCAGCTTTATTTTCCTGATTTGCAAGTGATTTTTGTTATCAAATGTAATTGTCTCTGTAGAATGTGCTTTTATATTTCTGCCAAAGTAGACAAATTATGTTAAAATGTATTATCAATCACGATACTAGCTGAGAAAAAAGATGACGGCAGTGAAAGGCAGATACCAATTTCCTCTGAGCGATTCACACGTCTCTCCCTATTTTCCCTTTACACACCGTGAAAGGGGGTCTTCAGAACAGAACGCCTCACGGTTCCTGCACTTCCGGGGGAAGACTTCCACAGTGAGAGGGGCAGGAAGCACAGCAATTGCCTCTGTTGATTTTTTTTAAATTCCTAGACCTCAAGTGCTTAATCTCCAAAGCTTGAGATTTCTAGGGGAAGGGAATCATAAACCTGAACACTATACTTTTTAACCATTCATAAATATTCCTGATTATTCCTTACAAACACACAACCAGTTCTGTAATATTACTTAACACAGTTCTTACAGTCTTCAGAATATAAGGAATTTGGTGAGGGCAGGTGGGAGCGCTATTTAGAGAGGAAGGTTCCAGGTAACCTTGCTTTGACTCTTGGGTAAACATGGGTGAAACTTTCTTCAGTTAATGGAAGGAGATTATGAAAGATTAATGAAGATTGCTTTCGGCAGAAAAGATCAGGATCTAGATGGCTGTAAAATTCAGTTAATTAATCCTCTGAAAAGGTAAAAGGAGGAGAATGACAGTGTATATGGCACTATGTATTCCACTACTCAGACTCTGGTCACTTAGGATTGTGTGTCTCTGCAATCTACAAGAGCCACACCCACACGTGCTAATGTCACCTCAAACCACAGCACACTTTGTCGTATTTTAAAATAATCTTTAAAAGACGTTTCATTTCTGTTCAAGGAAAGCTGATTCATTACTGGTACCACTTAAGTAACAATATTTTAACTCAAAAATATGTGAAATCAAAATTATTCTTAAGACTATAAAACACATAGCTTTAATGTCAACTAACTTCATTTCTCTAAAAGTATGACTGTATTTATTTGAAATTCACAGCATTTCCTTCAAGTTATTCTGAAATTAAAGTCTTTACTGACAGACTGGGCTTCTTTCACCCCGTTAACATCCTGATTCAAGTAAATGATGGCTAACAATTTCAGATTCTGGTATTGTTATGTTACTCATTGTAGAATGTACAGTTTGCTCTCTTTTCATCATCTTCTTTTCTTAGTGTTTTGTTCTATGAATGTGTACCAATGCAAACACAATATTCTCAAAGCAAAGAATCCAAAATCTGACAGGCAGTTTCAGTAGCACAAGAACTAATCCATGACATATGTGGGTTGTTCTTATGTTTTTCTGATAACATGTAAATAATTTTTCTTTCAATTATCCCTGGTTTCATAACTTAATTGTTACACATGCTATCTTCTAAATTAGTGCTTTTAAGAGTTTCCTAGAGGAAACTCTTCAATGCCTTAATTTTGAAATTAATAAGTTCTTGGCTCTGACCGGAAGCAATATCAACACCTATGCTTCTTCAGAAGACAGCTTCCTGTTTTTCCATTATGGATGCTAAACCTACAGCTCTGGGACAAGGGCTACAAAACCACGTGAGGCTTCTGTCAGCTTCAGGTGGCAGCCCTGGCACTGATCCCTCCTCATTCACGTCCTTTCCTTTCTGAGTCCCCAAGAGCTGTCTGGCCGTTGCCAACCTGCACATCTCAGCAGAGCAGGTTCCTATCCTGAGCTTCGGATCCTGAAGCAACAAAACATCTTTGAGATTTCCTAGGAGAACACTGTTGGCAAGAACAAGGGACCAGACAGGGTAAATAAATACAGAAGCAAGAATTTTACAGTTAGCAAGAGCCTCAAAGCCTTTCCTGAGACACAGGGAAAGTGGAGTAAATTCCACCAACGTGTACCTGGAGCCAGGCACCGCAGCTTGGCTAGCTTTAGACCAAGCTGCTTCCCCGAGCCCTGCTCTACTAATTCCTCTCCTCACACCATTCCTTCCCTATAAAGGGCAGGCTATCTTCTGTGATTTTTATAGCCTTTTCTTTTTTAAACTCTGTTGAAAGACAACAAAAGAACAAACAAGATAGACAGGTCCTTGAGGGGAAAAGAGGAACCTCAGCTGTTTTTCTCAACAATCCATTTTCTTAATTTCTGTAAAATGATTCTTATTCCAAAGGAAAGCTCTTCCCTTATGAGTATTTCTGTAATTTCTTTAATTAAAAAATCTTTAAGCTTTTCTTTCAAATCTCAGAGCTGAAGAGAACTCTAGTTTCAGCTCAGACATGTAAAGAGCTTAGGAGAAGTCATGCCTCCTGTCTTTACAATAAACAGCTGGACAAGCTGAAAATCAATGACTTTTCTTCCCTTATCAGAGAACTGAGCTTTCAGGGCAAACCACTAACCCAATATCTGGAGACACAGGAAAAACAGAGAGATACTACATTTAAAGCAGAAGTCAGTGGGTACCAGAAATATAGAACCACTTATTTGACTAGTAATTCGGACAAACTACTGGAAGCTGAGTGCAGAGAGTGAGAAACTCCTGGGGTTGTAATCATAAAGGGGCTTCTGCACTTTCCTGGGCTTTCTTCCAGTGACCCCACCAAGTTCTCATGGTAAGGATCCAAGAAGGTTCCCCTTGGGAATCTGGCAGGAAGAGGGGGAGAAGAGCCACTGTTATACCGCCCAGATTCTTTTCCCTAACAAAGGGGAAAGGACTTTGTTAAAAGAAAACGCTGAAAACTTATTCTAGCTGGAGGAGGAGAAGGCTGCCCTCTGCAGTCCTTTGCGGCCTTTCTGTCTTGTCTATTTGAAAAAAAAAATAATAACAAAAAACCCAGCATGAACAGGAGACAAGACTTCAAGGAAACAAATGGGGGATGCTTTAGCCAGGGAAGGAAATAAGGGGTGTGGGTGGGGAGGAAAACAATACTCGGGGACAAAGGTTAGAAACACTTGTGCAAGGCTTCCCTGGTGGCGCAGTGGTTCAGAGTCCGCCTGCCGATGCAGGGGACACGGGTTCGTGCCCCGGTCCAGGAAGATCCCACATGCCGCAGAGCGGCTGGGCCCGTGAGCCGTGGCCGTTGAGCCTGCGCTCCGCAATGGGAGAAGCCACAACAGTGAGAGGCCCGCGTACTGCAAAAAAAAAAAAAAAAAAACAACAAGAAACACTTGTGCAAGTTACAGCCCAGCACCCTACCACAACACCAGCATTGGTCCAGAAGAACAGCTGATCACAGTTAAAGAGCCGCAGATACAGACTCTCTGAAGAGGAATACTTAGGGAAGCCCAGAGTCAAGACAGGAGAAAAAGACAAGGACACTAGAAGAATGTGAAGCTTCTTGCGCCTGTGGCTACAACAAACATTAAACACAGCCAACCTCCCAGTCAGATTAACATAAATCCTCACACTAAAGGCGAATATACCACAGTTTCTCTTACCTGATACAACATGCCTGGCTCTCAACAAAAAGTCACAAAGCATGCCAAAAGGCAAAAAAAGAAAAAGGAACACAGTCTGTGGAGACAAATCATGCATCCAAACCAGATTAAGTTGTCACATGGATGTAGTTATCTAACAAGGAATTTAAGTAACCGTTAATAATATATTAAGGGCTGTAATGGAAAAAGTTGAAAACAGGCAAGAACAGATGGATAATATAAGCAGGGAGGTGGAAACGCTAAGAAAGAATCAAAGGAAATGCTAGAAATCAAAAACACTAACAGACGGGAACAATGCCTTCCACGGGCTTATCAGCAGACTTGCTGATTCTGAGCAAAGAATCAGGACACTTGAAGGTCAGCCGAAACTTCCCTCTCTGAAATGCAAAGAGAAAGAGAACTAAAAAGCAAACAAAAAAAATAAAAAGAACATCCCGGAACTGTGATGAGTAACATAAGTAGACATAACAAATATAACTAAAATACTGGCAGGAGAAGGTGAGAATAGGATATAAGGAACGTTTGAATTAATAATGGCTGAGAATTTTCCAAATGTAATGACACACACCAACCCCTAAATTCAGGAGGCTCAGAAAATACCGAGCAGGAGAAATATCAAAAAACTCATACCCAGGCATATCATATTTGAACTGCAGAAAACTAAGCCAAGGAGAAATTATTAAAGGAAGCCAGATGACAAAAAAACAAACAAAACACCTTACAGAGAATCGAGGATAAGAGCTTGATCGGACTACTCATCAGAAGCCACACAAGCAAGAAAAGGGAGTGAAATCTTTAGAATATGTTAAAAGAGAAAAAAAGCTAACTCTACATCTAATGAAATTATCCTTTAAAGATAAAGACTTTATCAGATATACAATAACTGGGGGAGTTCATTATCAGTAGTCCTGCCTTTCAAAAAACGTTCAAAGAAGTTTTTCAGATAAGGAAAATGATGTAGGTCAGAAATGTGGATCTACATGAAGAAAGAAAAGTGTCAGAGAAGGAATAAATGAAGGTGAAATTATATATATATATATACATATACACACACACACACATATATATCTTTTACTTTTCTTATTAATTTATCTAAAAATTATCTGTTTAAAGCAAGAGTAGTAACGATATGTTTGGTGAACACAGCATATTATAAGTGAAAAGAGCATAAATAAGTGAAATAAGTGAAACAGAGCATATTATAAGTGAAATGAATGACAGAAATTTCACAAGGGATGGGAGGGAGGAATTGAGAATTCTCTATTATGGGAGAGCTGTACGACACTTGAAGCCTTATAGTGTTATTTGAAGGTAAGCTTAGATTATTTTAAAATACATATTGTAAGCCCTAGGGCAACTACTAAACACACTTTTTAAAAAAGATAAGTAGTGCATCAAAAGAGAATATAAAATGGAATCATATAAATGTTCAATTAAAATTAAAGAAGGCAGAAAAAGGAGGGGAGACAAAGAACAAATGCAAAGAAGAGTCAACACTTAAAAAGACTGCAGAATGTGATCCAACTACATCACTTTATATACAAATGGTCTAAACACACCCATTAAAAGACAGAAATTGTCAGACTGGATTAAAAACAAAAACCAGAGGTAATATGCAGCTGTCTACAAGAAACCCACTTTAAACAAAGAATCAGACAGGTTAAAAAGAAACAGATGGAGAAAGATACACCCTGGTAACCATAATCAAAAGAAAGCTGAAGTAGCCATATTAGACTAATTAGTCTATTAGCCATATTAGAGGGACTTTATATGAGGGGTTAATTTCACAAAAAGACATGACAATGCTAAATGCTAAATGTGTATGAACCTAACAAAGCATCAAGATACATGAGGCAAATACTGATAGAACTGAAGGTAAAAATAAATCCATTATTACAGATAGAGATTTGAACTAGAGGTATTGGGTTGGCCAAAAGGTTCTTTCGGTTTTTAAGTAAAAATAAAAGATATGTTTTTCATTTTCACCAAGAACTTTATTGAACAACATATTCACTGTTTTTGTTCCACTACCTTCTGCCATTTTTCAGGCAACTTCATAATTCTATCTTCCCAAAACCTTTTATCTTTTTGAGCAAAGAACTGTACCAGATGCCTTTTCCAGTCTTCCAGGGAATCGAAATTTTTTCCATTAAGAGAATCCCGTAAAGACCGAAATAAATGGAACTCCAAAGGCACAATGTCTGGTGAATACGGCGGATGAATCAGAACATCCCAGCCAAGGGACTTCCCTGGTGGTCCAGTGGTTAAAGACTCCACCTTCCAGTGCAGAGGGTGTGGGTTCGATTCCTGGGCGGGGAGCTAAGATCTCACATGCCTTGAAGCCAAAAAAACAAAACAGAAAATAGAAGTAATATTGTAACAAATTCAATAAAGACTTTAAAAATGGTCCAGATCAAAAAAAAAAAATCTGAAAAAAAAAAAAAAAAGAACTTCCCAGCCAAGCTGTAACAGTTTCTGCCTGGTCGTCAAAGAAACATGCAGTCTTGCATTATCCTGATGGAAGATTATGTGTTTTCTGTTGACTAATGCCGGATGCTTTTCGTCAAGTGCCACTTTCAGTTGGTCTAACTGGGAGCAGTACTTGTTGGGAATTAATCGTTTGGTTTTCTGGAAGGAGCTCATAATAGAGAACTCCCTTCCAATCCCACCATATACACAACATCACCTTCTTTGGATGAAGACCGGCCTTTGGTGTGGTTGGTGGTGGCTCACTTCGCTTGCCCCACGACCTCTTCCATTCCACATTGTTGTACAGTATCCACTTTTCATCACCCATCACAATTTGTTTTAAAAACAAAAAGTTTTTGTTACGTTTAAGTAGAGATTCGCATGCGGGAATATGGTCAAGAAGGTTTCTTTCGCTTATGTGGAACCCAAACATCAAAGCGATGAACATAACCAAGCAGGTGTAAATGACTTTCAATGCTTGATTTGGATATTTTGAGAATGTCGGCTATCTCCGCGTGGTATAACATTGTTCTCAATTAATGCCTTGATTTGATCGCTATCAACTCCAACTGATCTACCCGACTGTGGAGCAACGTCCAGTGAGAAATCTCCAGCACGAAACTTTTGAAACGTTCTATCAGTCACAGCACCTTCTCCATATGCTGCACAAATCTTTTTTTGCATTTTAGTTGCTTTTTTACCTTTCTTGAAATAATAAAGCATAATATGCCGAAAACGTGTTTTTCTTCCATCTTCGATATTAAAATGGCTACACAAAAATTCACCAATTTTGATACTTTTTTTAAAATGCATGCTGCTATGACAGCTGTCATAATACAATCTAACAAAACTGTTTGGAATGAAGTTAAAGACAACTAAGCACTACTAGAGCCATCTGACAGAAAACATCGAATGAACCTTTTGGCCAACCCAATATGTTCCAAATCACAGAGGACAGAAACCAGGAGGTCAAAACCCTTGCTGTAGAAGTGATCTTTAAAAGTAAACAAAAGATTAATTTTAGTACATCTTGAGTAAATAAACATAAACTCGTAGGTCCACAGGAATTTATGTTATGACCCTGTAACATTCAGGATAAATTCTACTGCATTTGTAATAACTTATTTTAGAGGTCTACCTGCTCTATTAAGACTTCAGCACATAGAGAACAAATATTTTATTTAGTTAAGGTTGGTTTCCCCAACACCTAGCAAAGTTTTTGGCTTGAATACTCGGTAAACATTTACTCAATGTCTGAATCTGAATTTTACTAATAAATTTTGTTCATCAATATTTAACTATACAAGTGAGCTACTGCTCCATTAAAAACAGAAAGTCCCAGTTGTGTTTCTTTTACAATGCAAGATTTCGGCTGTACAGTCATCCTCCAATACTATCAAAACCACCACCTGGTTTAATAATGCAGTAAAATCAATTATAGTGAAAGCATGAATTGTTCACAGGGTTAAGGTTCCACATTGCTTTTCCATTAATTAACTCTGCTAATTTATTCATTGGAAATGATTCACAAATTAGTAATGCAAAGTAAATGATACACATAGAATACAGAGATTGAGAAGTAGATTTGCAAGAAGATTTAAAATAAATGTAAACATATGTACATTATAGAAGTGTGACTCTTAATGAACACAGGAATTTTAAAATGCCAGAATTTTGGCAATTTAAATTGTATATTAGGGCACAGTTAAATAATTTATAGCTCTAAAATAAGCAAACAAAATACAACTAAGGGAGGAATACATTTAGACAAATCATAGGATCTAAAGATGAAAGATGTAGAACAAACATGATATTTTATTTAGTTTTTCATATGTATGATTAAAATAACAACTGAAGAGAAAATATATTATTTACTCTGTCACCTCTAAATTATGTAGTTTAGCAATCTTCTTGAATTCATTTCTATCTGGCTGGGTTAAAGAAAAAATTTTTGAAATTTCAGTCACTTCCATAAAACTCTGAAGATGAGTATCATACCTTTATGAAAAATTATTCTGCAGTGAGGAATACCTGTTTATTATAAAGTGCCAAGCTTCTTCAGACAACAGACGATTTTCACTTTACTACTCAAGGCATGCCCCATACACATATACATACCCAATAGGTATAAATCTGATGTCCTAAAATAGGGCACATGGAACAATTACTTACTGAATAAAATGCACAGATATTCTTCTCCTATCAAATAATTCTTTCAAAGCTTCTTCCAAATGTCATTATTTGACATATTAAAATTCAATTTCACTCACCTTTTCAAACAAAGTGATTAGAGAAAGTAAAGTACATCTTCATAGGCTTGTAAAGACTTAGTGTTCATTCTGTGAGTCAGGGGAATAGGAAATATCATGATCACTTACCTGACATGCATTATAAAGAAGTTGGTGTTCTAGTTTTTTAATTCCCAAAATCTGCTGAAACATTTCATAGAGTTGTTCCTTGCTCAGAATAAGTTCAGAAACAGCGCTCAGGGCCATTCTGTTTTGCTGTTTACACAAGTCCTCTTCACCCCTGTAAATGGCATCATATTTGGCTATCCAGGAGCTCAGCACTGTCTCTTTGCTCAAGCCATCAATTTCTGGCAAACTCCGCACACGTTTTTCTATGTTTTTCTTGAACACCTCTCTGAAGTCATTAGCAGAACATCCTCCGCTCTGAACCATTCTGGCCACTCGATCACTCTTCAGAAAAACCTGAAAACAAAACAACAAAAGAAAACAAAAACCCACTTACAATTAGGCGTGGACACTAACACCAACTGCTTTTAGCAATCCAAGAGTTATGACACCAAACATTCACAACGGTTCAAATGTTTCATAATATGCACTAACTAATGACAAAATGGAGGCTCCAAATCATCTCTCTTAAAATTTTGAAATGTTTAGGAGAGAAAATAATGAGTCTTGAGGAACTTGTATGACCCAACCTTGACCTACACGCTCCCCACCTGAAGGTCACGGGGATCTCTACAACTGAAACCCTTAAGAGTCGACTGAAAAGGTAATTGGAGATATGAACCCAACTTCCCTATGTGTACTTGGGAGCTCTGGTTAGTTCTTCAGCAAGGGGAAGGTCCCTTATTGTCTGAAAATCTGAAGGCCAATAGTGTGGTAAGTCTAGTATCCAAGTCAATACCCTCCGGGTATAACTGTTAATCAAAACTACTCCACAGCTGGAGGGTACACCTGTCCCCACCCCTGACTTCACTACCTCCCCAACTTCTCACACACTTCTCGTAGCTGGGAAAAATCGATGATGAAAAAGCAAACTCTAAAACTTTTAGCTGTCCGCTAATATCAAGTAAGAAATAAAGCACAAACAATGACAACCAGGGAGAGAGACAGTTTTGAAATGGGTAGGAAGAGGTGGGTAATAAGTAATAAGGTCATACTGTGCAAGGGACATCAGACTTGGCCTCGAATCTCTCCTTTCTTCTAAGTCACAGACAAGTATTGGCCAAGATTCATGAAACATCGATTCTGTCATCAATATTCCTAAGAAGCCTCTAGGGGTCATATGAGACTGATTTTATTCCTGTTTTCTTCCTATAATAACAAAAACTCCTTCCAAAGAAACCGTAGGACTATTTAATGCAGCCCCCATGAGTTATATCCGTTGTTAAGGCTTATGGAACAAAAATTCATGTCAGTCTTTTCCCTAAGAACTGACTCATGATACTGAGGTACTCCCAAATTATGACCCCACTACTTGCTCTAATGCTACTATCATGTCCGTCTGCACGTGGGCAAACAGCACGTGTGGTCTGTGCAAAGCAGCTTCATTTGTCCCAGCGACTGGCATCTCAGCTACCAGGTCCCAAACCTTCTCCCCACTTAATTTCTCCTCTTTTCAGACCATGCATACAAAATATTGTTTCCTATCTTTGCTCAATGGCCAGAGGGGATTCCTGACTCTTGAATATTTTGGTTAACTAATGTACTGAATTAGGAGTGGTGAATTTTACACTAGGCAAACATGCGTGACACATAGACCCAGCACTTCCTCTCTTTTTACTAGCTGTGGCTCAATTACAGTCAAAAAGACTCTTATTTTTTATGTTTCTAAGCCAAAACTAATTCTTAAGCCCCAAGTATAAGAATAGTGTCTTTAATTTATTTAGATGAAGGAAAATAAAATTTAGATATTTAATATTTTATCTAAAAATGCCATTTAACTACCTCTAAACACATAGGGGTCTCTCCATCTTCTTTCTCATCCTCATCTAATTGCACTACTCTCGTTGGGCACTAGGCTTCAAGATAAATGTTATACGGACATAATTTTTCTAATTTCTGTTACAGCTGTATCTTGTTAAATGGGAACGTACGGAGGCTCAGGAGTCAGAGGGGGCGGACTGCGCCAGTCGTCAGTCCACTGCTTTCCAGGGCTGTCTTCCTGTGGCCTTGCCACTGGTACAGTTTTAGAGGGTGCTGGAGGGACACTGGAGGAGGAAGGGCCCTGGTTCCCGGTTCTCTTCTTATACCTGGAGGCACGTGGCACCCACCCCCGGGGCAGCGTCTCTGCAGACCCCAAGGATGGCTTCGCAGGGCGCGCCTACACTGGCAGATTCCCGGGCAGTTCTGCAGTGCAGCACTGCAGAAGGCAGGCTCCCGTGAATCCTGCCGGTGCGGCACTGCAGTGAACTTGTCTGCCATCTGGCAGGATACGCCACATCTTCTCCGGTGAGGTCTGGATCCCACGCTTTTCAGATTTGCTCCTTCCTTGGGTGCTCTGCTCCCTGTATCTGCTACTCCTATATTCTTTAGTTGCCCATCGTAGCCAACCCCTCATTTGTTTATAATAAATTTTCCCTGATCGATTATCGTGTGGTTTCTGTCTCCAGATTGCACCGTGATACAGAAATACTGAAATGCTGCATGGGACACTATATCTAAGAGAAAATATTTGAAACTGAAACAACTTTTAAAAATTTGGTAATTGTATAAAGCTGGAAAGGCAAGATGTTTTTAAAGCACAACATAAATGCCTTACAACTGGCTTCAGAAAACCTTTTAATTGCTTGATATCTAATACTCTAAGTTAGGAGGCATTTCATTTTTTTCAACCTCTTCTGTCAGTGCTAAATTCTACCAAGTAACCAAACAGTGTTTTTGAAGCAAGGGCGCTGATGAACTTAGGTTTTTGGAGTCTTAATTTCCTCTGTAAAACCATACCTAAAGCCATACTAACTCAGTCCAATTGCATGTTATTTAATCAACATTCACTAAGTGGTAACAACATGTCAGGCATTCTGCTAAGTGTTGGGGACATAAAGACAAATGAGCCAAAGACCCTGCCCTCAAACAGCTCACACCACCTGAGAGAGACAGGATACACAATAAAACAGAGGGTGGGAGCAATCATAGAGACCTATGCAAAGGTGGGGGGAAAGAAAAGGAAGTTACTAACTCTGTTATCTGGCGGGCAAGGTTAGGGAGGACAGGGGAACAGGACAAAGAACCCATGATTTGAATGACCTGTGGGGTGAGTAAGGGGAAAAGGGAGAAGAAAATACGTTTCAGGAAAATAAAAGAGGTAAAAAGCAAGAAGCATAAAACCGCATGACCTTTTGAAGGAAACATAAGAATTTTTATACTTCAAGAGCATCAAATATAAGGGTGAATGGAACACAAGCTGTGCCAATCAACAGAGACCAGGTGGCCAAATGCAGTGTGTGCCAAGCAAGGAATCTGAGCTCTGCCGGTGGGTCAGGAGTCGATGATGGCTAGGTAACCTCGGTGCTGAAATACTAAGAAGCATGATTTAGACAAGTAACTGGTGGCGGCGTCAAGGGTAGATGACGATTGACCAGAACAGAGATTGGGATCAGCTATCTGGAGACCAGGTGAAAAGCAGTAAGGGCCTCATCTAGGGCAATTCATGGGCTAAAGAGAGAGAGGCAGAGGAGAGACAGCTGGGCGACAATCAACATATCCTGCTGAGTTACAGGATGTGTAAAGGCAGGGAAAATATGATTCACAGTTTTTACTGGGGTGTCTGGATTCCACTAGCTAAAAATAATTAAAGAACACAGGTGGAATGACGTGCGTGCGCGCGCGTGCGTGTGTGTGTTGCTTGTAAATGGTGGTGGGTATATGGGGGGCATGGTCCTGGATTACTGGTTTAGTTTTGGTAGAGGTCAGCTTTGAAGACCAAGTATAGTAAAAACAGAGTGAGGAACAAAACTCCATGAAATACCTATATTTACAAAGCTGGCAGAAGAACTGGATCCAGGGCAGGCTGGTAGCGTCAGAAGCAGAAGGAAAAATATGACACATTAGCAATCAAGAGGGGAGAGACAGTCCTGAGAGAAAGAGAATCAAGTACCACAAGGGAAATCAGCAGAAATTTGATTGTCTCTACCACCATCTGGTCACCTTTGGCAGAGAAGATAGTAGAGTGGTAAAGAGTAGGAACTGATCTGCGGAAGGAGAAAAGGACAAGTTGTAATAAAGTTAAGACGGCAAATATTGGGTTAGCCAAAAAGTTCGTTCGGGTTTTTCCATAAGACGTTGCATAAGATGTTCCGTAACGTCTTATGGAAAAACCCAAATAAACGGCCAACCCAATATGAACTGTTCTAGAAAGCTTGGATGAAAAGGGAAATGAGAGGAAGGCAAAAAGCTGAACTGGGAAACGACATGTAGGCAACGAGGGAGGCAAGTCAGGAAAGAGAGGCAGCTTATGGTACGGATTACAGAAAATAGTGATGGTACGTCACTTCTGAGATTAGTCTGTGGAAGCCTGCAGTGCACTCTCCCATCACATGCCCGGGGGGTGCAAGCTGCTGTGACGCGAGGTACTGAAGCCCTCGTCTAACAGCCCTCAATGAACTGAGGTCAGCCCAGAAACACGGGGAGTGGACTGGAAAGCAAATTCATGACTGACTGAGCCACGAGTGTGATCTCAGCAGACAGCTTGATTGCAACTTCACGAGAGACCCGGAGCAGAAACATCCAGCCAAGCCTCTCTCAGATTCCTAATCCTGAGAAATGCATGTGAGATAACATGCATTTACTGTTTCAAACTGCTATGTTTTGGGATAAATTGTTACACAGCGATAGATAATACATGGTTTACACTGTATTCTATCATTCATGTCATATATCCACATGGTTTACGTTCTTACTTCACATGGGTGTCAGTACCAGCCCCACCCCTTCCCCCTATTCATCATCACACCCCTTTTTTTTTTTTTTTTTTTTTTTTGCAGTACGCGGGCCTCTCACTGTTGTGGCCTCTCCCGTTGCGGAGCACAGGCTCCGGACATGCAGGCTCAGCAGCCATGGCTCACGGGCGTGGCCGCTCCGCGGCATGTGGGATCTTCCTGGACCAGAGCACGAACCCGTGTCCCCTGCATCACCAGGCGGACTCCCAACCACTGCGCCACCAGTGAAGCCCCATCACACCCTTTTATCTTGCTGTTTTTCTTTTTAGCACACAGCACTACCAGATATGTATTTACTGTAGGTCTGTCTCCCCAAAATACAAGAGCCACCAGAGCAGTGACTTTGTCTTGTTTTCTAGTGAACCCAGTGCCTAACACAGTGCCTGTCTATAGTAAGGGATCAATAAAGGTTTGTTGAAAAAAGTGATGACTATCTATAGACACTGAATCCTCTCAGGCTAAAGAAGAGAATTTAGACAGGCACCTGGATCACAGGCTTCCTAAAATATGGATGCCCATGGGAGAGGAACCAGGAGATGGATAAACACCGAAAAACTGGAAGTGTAATAAGTGGTAACAGTGAACAGGAATGCACTCCAGAAGGCAAAAGAGATTTCGCCTGAGGGAGGAAGAGCAATAATCTGAAAGCAGGAATGAGGAACAGCCCTCCTGGCCCTAGATGTGGAGGAGAAAGGAAGGGCTACCATCATCAGAAGGCTGTTCCTCCCTGTGTCCTCGCTAAGGTTCCATCCCAACCATCGTTAGGTCTGAGGGGCTCCACTTTGCACGTGTTCCCAATCCTAACACCATCACAAAGGGTGATCCACCAACCCCTCCTAATCTCACTTCAGCTTCAGACTTGCATCTCCAATACCACCCATCAGCTCTGACACGTCCCACTGACACCCTAAACTTAACAAATTTCAAACGGGATTCATGACTCCTCCCATTATTTGCTCGACCTCCTGCTTACCTGCTTCAATGAGTATCAATACCTATTTCCCTCCTGGAGAGACCTGGAAACCATTCTCAACTCCACCATCTCCTCCATGTTTATTTCCCAACATACAACTTGTCCCTAGACCTTGCTGGTCCTGCTCACCCTGGAATTCCTCTGAAATCCTTCCACACTTCTTCACACCCCACAGAAGCTGTTCCTGCCCCTCACTGTGACTCAGCTGGCTAAGAACAACAGCCTCTTAAGTGGTCTTCCTGCCTTAGAAATTTCCCTGATAGCCACTCTACTCTCATCTTCCCCAACTTATCCTCTTCACTAGTATCAATCTTTGTTTTTTTTTAAACCTGGCCGTTTAAATTCTTCTCCAGCTTAAAAATTCTTTGCTGACTTTCCACCAAAAGTCATCAGCAAGGCCTCTGAGGCCCTACACTTCAACTGGCTCTAAACTACCTATCACTCTGGCTTCATCACAAATCTCTCTCTCTCAATCTCCATGCCCCGCCCTCCACCATCCTTCTTTCAAAAACTTCACACTGTCCATCTCACCACCACCAACTTACCTCCTAGCAACTATTCAGATCCCTGCTCAGTTGACCCTCAGTGATTCCCCGAATCACCTTGAATCGGCCATATCCTATGTTGTCTGTATGCAATCCTAGCACCCTTTCTTTTTCCTTTAAAGTCACTTTGTAACTGTAATACTTAACTGCAAATTCTATTACCATCTTACTTTTTACTCACTAGACAGTAAGCTCCATGAAGCCAAAGACTGTTTCATTCACCACTGTATCTCCCCCTCCATGCAACTGCATAATTTAAACAATTAACCAGTATGGTTTACTGAGTTTCAGTTACTTGCTTACAGAAGAAAATATAGGACATGAACCTTGCCCATATGAACGGGAGAGGGAAAAGATATCTCAGAGGGAAGGAGGCACGATGAGTGATGCCACAGAGAACTAGTTTTGTGAGAAAAATAAGATGTTTATTATCTAAAAACGTAATACTGTCTAATTCTCCATCTGTGCTGTTCTTGCAGAGATGACAGTTTTTAATTTTTCAGATGTTATCAGTTATGAAACTGTAACCATGATGGATTTAGTCTCATTAGATACCAACTGTCTTAACCCTGTGTCCTTTCATAAGAACAGCTAGCAAGTTAAAGGCGGGTAAAGTGTGACCACGTGCAAAGGCTAGTCCTAGATGCCGCTCTCCAAGCCGAGCGTGCACATACGCCAGCTTTCTGCTCTAGGCCCCAGGATCCTCAGTGAACTTCTGTCCGGAGAACACATAACAGGGGGCCATCCTGGTGCAGAAGCGGCCACGGGAACTTAGCATATCAACACACCCACCAATGAGCAGATATTCTGTCTCCCTAGAGCTCTTCATATATTATCTCCTTTCATCCTCATCATCACCCTGTCCCTTTCTCCATTATCATTCTCTTTTACAGATGAAGTGGTCAGGCTGAGAAGTGACTAGCCCAAGATCACAAAGTTATTGGGAGAACAGAGACTGAATCCCAGAAGCAGCATTTCTTTATTCTCCTTACGCACTCTTCCACCCCACCATACCCCACTCCTACCAAGGGTTCACCCCTGCACACCATGTATTTTGCTGGGTGCTGGCCAACACATGTGGAATTACCCATCAGTGACCTCCCTGTGAAAAGGCCACTGAATATACAACCAACTGAACACACACCTGGCGTGGCAGGGTGAGGGTGGGGAGTTACCATCCGGACATCAGAAAAATAATACACCACACATGCTACCTTTCTCCACATTTTACTGGGTTTTAACTTGTACGTGGGCCCTCTGAGAACCACCAACTGCCACCCTTCCCATTCACCTGCTCAGCTTAGAGACCAAAGAAGTTACTGAAGAGCTTAAAGTCATGGTGAACTAATAACACAATTGAAATGTGGTGACTGCAACAAGCAGCTGTGTCTGCAAAGGGTGAGTCTGCTCAGCTGTCCAAATAAAACCTCAAATACACTTTTCTACAACAGTACTCATTGTTCACATATTGCTTTTGATCTGAAACATGCATTGCTTCTTTGACTCAAAAGGATTGTATACGATGAGAAAAACATTATCTGCTTGCCAAATCACTGTGGTCATCTATGACATGGTTCCTGGGAAGGCCGCCAAGGTGTGTTCAGATAGGAAAACGCCGAGAAAGTACAAGAGCCCCACTTCAAAGAGACGCCTTTTTCTCCTGAATAATGACAAATAAAATACTGTCTAATGATTCGAATAATCTATGCGGCCCATGGAGAAACAGTTTCTTAAACTGTTTTTCAGGTGCCATCAATTCATGATCGATTTTTTTGTAAGAATGAATTTGATTTTACTAGATATCAAATAATTCCCAGTTTTCCGACATAAATACCAGTATTTCCTATTGTTCACTTCGCAGGCCTAAAGCCAGTCAATGGCTTATATTCCCTGTTGGCACCCTGTTGTGCCGGTCTCTTCACCCACCCAAGTCCCCCTCAACCTACCTTTCCAGCCTTCTCTTCCACTGCTCCTGAGAACATATTTTCTCTTCCAATAAAGGGAACCGCTTGTTTAGCCTTTGACATTCTCTACAAGCTTCCTCCTCCTTACTGTACCTCATCCACTTGTTCCATAAATATTTAGCAAAACATATTCCCTGCTGGGCAATGTGCTCAGTGCTGGGGATTTACTGGTGAGCAAAATGACATGGGTTTGCTGCCTTCACAGAACTTAAGAGTGGAAGAAACAAACTACACGAACTAAAATGACTGCAGCTTGATGTATACTACTGAGCATTTCTGGCACCGTAAGAGTCTGTAGCAAGACTTTGCATCTATCTGAGGAGGTCAATGGAGGTATGAAGACCAAGAGGAATCAGTTGGAAAACGAGGGGAGACCAAGGGACCATGGGCTAGGGTGGGACACGGCTGGTCTCGGCGGGCTTCAGTGAAGGGAATGAGGCTATAGTGGTGTGAGAAGAGATTGGAGAGAAGGGACAGGCTTTATAAGCCTTGGAAAGGTATCTGGTCTTTATCCCCAGAGCAGGGAATGCCACCCAAATATTTGTCAGAGAGTCACATGATAAAGACTGCATTTTGAAAACAGCTAAAATTTACTCTAGGGGCTTTATATATATTAACCCTCAAACACATAAGGTAGGTGTTAGTATCTGTTTTAAAGGTAAGACACAGAAGCACAGAGAGGTAAAGACACTTGTCTGAGGTCACACAGCCAGATTGTATAGGAGTGAAAATCTAAGCCCAGACCATGCAATCAAGTGTGGTGACTGATCAACTTATGGCTCATTAAACTGAGTGGGATAGAGCAAGGAGCCGGCAGAATGAAGAGAACGAGGAGGCCGAATGCACTCCTGTTATCCTCTGCTCCTTTGTGACACCTTCCCCAGCTTATGCCAGGTCTTCATCCTGTGCCTTCTTAGCACTTCCCATCCTCTCTGAAGGTATGAAATATACCTGTCCTCAAGCAAGCAAATTCTGTACAGCATCACTGTATCTCTCCCCTGCTTAGACTATGAACTGCATTAGAACTGCACCTTTAAAGCTTCTGCAGGGTCTGGTATCATTGGATATTCAAATTTTACAGAAAATAATGAGGTTCTTACAGTCGTAATGGATTTTGGAAAGTTATTAAATCCGAAAGGGGGGGGGAGAGTTTTGACCAGTGTGGGATGAGGTTTTCACTGATTCAATGTAAAGAAATGAACATAAAGATTACAAAATAATTCTAATAAAGCTAAATTTCCTCCATATTTTAACAGTAGAAATCGTATGTACAAGTCACTTCTAAGTAATACAATGTTATTAACAATAGACTGTGGGTTAGTTTTTTTGTTGTAGTGGTTAACGATCTTTCTCGGCAAAAAACTAAGAGGCTATATTTGACATTGGTGTTTTTTTTTTTAAATCCATGAATTCCCAAGGTTTATAAACCAGATTTAACCACTCCCATTCCCTTGTCAAATGTTAAGAAATCATACCTTAAAACTGATAGCAATCTTTAAAAAAAAACATATGATATGTGTTTAGACCTTTGTGATATGTCTAGACCTTTATGTGTAAACTAGGAAGCAGGTGCTCACAAAAGACCCTGCCTTATAACTTATCTAAATCCCTTATATCAACTCTAAAGCCCTTAAAGCAAACCTAAACCCCCTAAACTACCAAAGGCTTCTCGCATTATCTGCGGGTAGGAATTGAGGCGAGTTTACATCCAAATGAACATAAATGTGATTTGAGAAGTATAAAACCATTGTTTTGGGAAAAAAAATACACATGCTCTTCCCATCATCAATATTACAAGGTTTTTATAAAGCTTTTTTCTTCTAATATTAGCTAATAGCAGACCCTTTAGTCTTCCTTTATAGATATCTTCCAACTCAATCTCCCTAAGCCGATGGCAAATTCTCCTTAACCCTGTAACTACAGAGCCAGAAACTGAAGGATTTACCAAACCACTCACTCCGAGCACAAATCTAAACAGAGAAGCACGATCACTGAGCACTAGCTGGGCTTCCAATCTGCACAGACTGAAAGTCTTAACGGGAAAAAAAGATCATGTTCACAGTGGAAAAGGGAGCATGATGAATGTAAATTTGTGAAGTCAATTTCTATATGCATACATAAAGTGAAAGAAGGCATCACCCCCTCCTAATCAATCCCCTCACCCTTCCCCTATTTCATTCGATGTTTCATGGTATTATAGAAAATTTTAGAAAACTCTGCAAGTTCCTGGGTTGGGCTGCCTTGTTCTGCCTATTCTATGAAGAGGTTTTTTGTTTGTTTGGGGGGGCGCAGTTTGCCCTCATTATGATACAGAAAGTAAATTTTTTAAATGTATATTACATTTACAGTCTTATACTATCTAATGTTCAGTAAATCCCTAAAATCATTTATCTTTATTGTATGGAAGAAAATGTGCTGTTTCCACCTTTACAATATTCCAACCCCGGCTGTGTAATGCTGTTCACCTCACCCTGCACTGCTCCTCTCGACGAGGAAAGAATGTACCAAAACCTGGAAGGAAATCAGACCTGAGCGTTCAAGGTGTGACACAAGCTGAGAGACTCAACTGTTCTCGGTCAGTTTTGCCACTGGTGGAATAGGAATTATATCCCTTTTCTCCAACAGTTTTTTTGAGTATTATATGAAATAATACAGTAAAATAAGCTTTTAATCAGTTATGCGAAGTGTGATCCGTGGACCAATGCCACGGATTGTAACCTGTCCCCTGACAAGTACAGAGTATGTCTGTAGAAACTTGCAGTGATGTGACATTGCCATGACACCCCAATACATGATTTTGTACCAGTATTTTGTTATGAAAATGTCCAAACATACAGAAAAGCTGAAAAAAGTTGGTAGTGGTTTGAAAATCATGACTTAACTGATCCTATTCCTTTATCAAATGTGAAGAAATCATCAAGTTAAAACCCACAGCAAACAATCTCTTCTGTTCCGACATTTACCTTCAACCTAGATTCCACAAATAACATTTTACTCAAGTTTTTCTTTCACATAACTATCCGTCCCCTCCATCAGTCCAAATTATTTTCACTATACATTTCAGAATTAGCGAAATGCATGATCTTGTGTTTTTACAAAATAATCCACAATGGATTGAAAATAATACAGGTCCATGGCTGCAGATACATCATCTTAAACTTTTTTTTTTTGAGAAGATGGATGATGTCCTAATGTTGACACAGAAATTGGGAGCAGATATTTCTAAAAATCAAATTATATTTTCCACAACACTATCAGCATACCAGAGAATGAGCTACTGTCCTTTCAGATGGAAGGTTTGTAAAACATGAATCTTGAGGATTGCGAGTGGTTTGCTCCTGATAAGCCAAGAGCCTACAAGCAAAGTTCCAAAATGAAAAAAGAATTTCTGGAAAGTAAATCAATCTTAAAAGCAAACATTCTGTTAAGTCAGAGAAAAATAAACCCCAAACCTTTTGAACTACATTTCCCTGGCTTATGATGACTCTCACTAAATATCTGTTGAACGATACCTTGTAGTTATGTGTGTTTCCACCAGATGGCAACTATGGGTGGAGTAACAATGATTTTAATCTCCACGTGGGATTCTCAGGATTGTGCAAGACTTCAAAGGTATAAATCCAGTCACCCTTCCCAAGCCTGAATTCCCTCACCACCGCCGCCGCCACTACCATCAAAATGACGTCCAAACCACCGAACTCCTCTAGGGAAGAGAAACTCTTGGCACTCGGAGGCAATGGCCTATGGGCAGGACCCACTACCTGAAAGGTCTTTGTTTCCAGGGGGCAACACTCTCCCTGTAGCTGTCACTCTCTTACCTACTTGTAACCCCTGCAAGAGAAGAGACAATCTAAATTCTCCCCAGGCCATTCTTCAGGTGTTCAAGTCAGCTAACACTGTCTTCAACCTTCCAGGTTAAACACTCCTCAGATGACAGGGCGCCCTCACCAACGTGAGGGCTCTCCTGACACACGCCCCAGGTTTTCTCTGTGTTCTAGCACAGGGCCCTCGCTCCTTTCAGGCCTTTGTCCAGCTGTTCATCTTCTTGACAAAGCCTTCTCTATTTAAAACTGCAACTCTGCCTCTGACAAGTTTCCATCCTGTTTTGTTTTTCAACACAGCACTTATAACTATTCAATAAATTAAATTTTTTTAATATAATTTATTTCCACTAGAAAGTAGAAAGTAAGCTCCATGAGGGCATTGGGTTTATTCACCCCTGTATTTCCAGGGCAAACCAATATTTAATGAATGAATGCATGAAATGATTCATCAATGAATTTGCCACATAAATAAAATCTCACCATTAATGTGAAGAAAAGGACAGCAATTCTGGTTACAGAAGCAACGCTGCTATTAATGCAGTAGGAAAGGCCACACACCTTAAGATGGCCTGCTTAGATGCTCGATGGTCCTCCTCTTGTACTTACTTTCAGCTACAATGTTAAAGATAGTAAACTGAGTCTCCCTCCAGTGTTTGTGAAGCTGGTTTTACGGATACAAACCGAGGAATTTACTTTTTTTCTTTTTTTTGCGGTATGCGGGCCTCTCACTGTTGTGGCCTCTCCTGTTGCGGAGCACAGGCTCCAGACACGCAGGCTCAGTGGCCATGGCTCACGAGCCCAGCTGCTCTGCGGCATGTGGGATCTTCCCGGACGGGGGCACGAACCCGTGTCCCCTGCATCAGCAGGTGGACTCTCAACCACTGCACCACCAGGGAAGCCCCTACATGATTCTTTTTTTGAATTTCATCTACAGCCCACCATTTTAGTATGTTCAGTTATTTTCAGACCTTTAGTGAATAGGTGGTATTAAACAGTATCCTTTTCCAGCGCGGACTGCTCAGTCCAGTGCATGGATTGCCCTAAGCTGTTTCTGCTTCTCAGGTTTTTTTCTATCCTTGTGCTTTGAAATTCATAAACCATTTAAAATCTATTCATCTCCTCACAACTCCCTTGGCAATGTGATAGTGGTGGCAGAGAAACCAGAACCGGGAGAGAAAAGGAGCAAGCATTAATGCACAAGCCATGCATAAATCAGAGCAGCTGGATACCTGAAATATGCCTAAATGTGTCTCTAGAAAACTTAACAGCAACTATTATTTGCGTCATGCTTTAAAATTCACACTTATTTTCATTTACGCTATTTCTGATTACAACCGTATGATGCATCCTTCTGTGAAAATGAAGTGACCCTCTGCGACAGAAGAGGTTCTCAAACTGGAAGATCCATCAGAATCAGCTAGAAGACCTGTTAAAACAGACTCTTGGGTCCTCCAGAGTTCCTGAGTCCACAGGTCTGCAGTGGGGTCTCAGAATGTGCAGTTCCAACAAGTCCAGGCGATGCTGATGCTGCCGGTCTGAGGACCACTGTTCCGAGATGCTCTGCCCTGGGGCAAGGATATGAATGTGCAAGCCATCTGACATAAAGGCTTGGTGTTCTTTTCAATAGGCAACTGTGCTTCCTAGGCCTGAACTTTTAAAACAAACTGCTATATTAAGAGAATTATAAAAATTACTTTTTGCCCCTTTCCAACTTCAGAGGAAAGGAAGGCTCTATAGAACCCCTCTGACTGAAGTTTTTACACAAGAGAATTACCAATTCCAGAATCAGTACCTCCTAAATGGAAGTATCCTTTCCTAGAGCTTGACCGTCCTTCTTCCCTCACTCAGACACACCCTACCCACACCCTCCCCTGCCCACACTCCTCTTTCCTAATTATTTATTTTGAGATCTCAGGAGTTACTGCTTTAACCATCCTGCTGCTAGCACTTTCAACACCTCTAGCTGGCATTTTTCTTCCAAGGCCTCATCCTTGAAGTCCTCAACATGAGACTTACCTGAACACTTTCTCCTTTACTTAAAAAGTAGCTTTCCAAGCTACCTGCAGTGTAGTGGTTAAGACCAGGAGCTGTGGAACCAGACCAAGTTCAAATACAGGCTTTGCCACATACTGGCTGTTTAACTTTGGGCAAGTTACTTAGCCTGGCTGGGTCTCAGTTTCCTCATCTAAAGAATGGGGGTACTAATAACATCTACCTCAGAGATGCTGTTAGGACTAAGTGGCTTTCTACTGTTAAGTGCATATAACAGGTATACTGCAGCTGTTAAGTGCATATAACAGGTATACTGCAGCTGTTATTTTCCACAGCCACCTCATTGCCACCTTTACAATCATCAGCTTCACTCAGGCTGCTACACGTTTGAGAGAAAAAGTCACACAACTTTGTAATTGGAGATACGGGTCCAAAATAGTAACATTAAATTTCACATAATAGTAAATTACAATTAATGTGAATTCTTGTTAATAAATTACAACAACTAAGTACTGCCTTTTGCTATACTGTTCCAAGTATCTCATTTAGTTAGCACAGACTTATACTTTCAGCTGTGTAATGAACAGCACCTATAAGTTCTTTGGGTTCCTCAAATTCAGCATACTAAAAATTGGAACTCCCCTTCCACCCTAAACTTGCTTCATCTAACTGTATTTTCTACCTCAATGAATGACACCATCACCTCCTACTGGCCCAGGTCAGAAACCAAGGAGTCATCCTTGACTCTTTTTCTCAACTCCTTCTGACCCATACCCTTCTCTTCTGTATCCACTATGTGTTGCTAAACTGAAGATGAAAGCTACAGGTACAGGCAAGTTTTCAAACCACTGTGACTGTGGTCAGTAAGAAATGAAGTGGAAAATTCCTATCAGAAAATGAGATCAAAGAACATTACCCTGGACATGACCCACCTTCTATTCATCTCACCCAATTCACCCATCACTGTTTTCGTTCATATTTTCATCTTATCAACTCCTGGATTATTGCAACTACCCGCAAAATTCCCGGTCTTCATTTTCCTAAACCAAAATTCTACATGACACTCAAAACTTCTTTAAAAAACACTGTTATTCACTGTTCCCTCCATGAGCATGCCCTCTGTCCCAATCCAGTAGCTCCATTTCAAATGTTATTTTCTTATTTAAGCGTTCCTTGCCTTTCCAGTTGAAATCCACTCCTTCATACTCCCAGAAGCCTTTAACAATTCCTCTCCATGAAATGTAACCCTTTATAACTTGATATTTAGATTTTTACCTATATTTTTCAGGAAGGTGAAAACCAGTAAAGCTGAAGGGATCAGAGGATAGAACTTGACTAATGTAAAGACTCTTTGGAAGAGCCCTATGGCAGTGGTTCTCAATCCTGTCTGCACATTGGAAACACCTGGATACCAGGTGCCTGGGCCCCACCCCAGAGGTCTTGGGTGCAGCAAGGGCACTGAGCATTTTCAAAGCCCTTCAGGTGATTCTGACATGCAGCCAACGCTGAGAAGTACTGCTCTATGGGGAATATAAAAAAGAGTTGAGATTAATAAAGGATTCTTAAATAGAAGTAAAGATCTGGTGGAAATCAGTAGAGATGACTCAGGGTAGGCAAATGGTACTACAGAAAAAAAGTCTGGAAGTCAAGGAATTCAGTAGCACTTCGTAGATAGAGTAGGACTAAAATGGCTTGCAACTGGCTGTAGGCTAAAGTTGGAGAAGATGAGATGGGCTTGGAAAGGATGGTTAAGGGAAACTAGGCTTGGAATGAGAACAAAGAGCAAGTGGTGGAAATGAGGTCAAGTGAATTCAGAGAAGGAATTCTGAAAAAGGCGCCGTAAGTTGGGAGGTGTTCAAAGACGACAGAACTTCTGTGGCAGCAACGCCATGTTACAGATGTAGGGAAGTTTCCAAATCAGGGTTACCCTGCTTATCAACAGTGATGAGGAAAATTCCTATCAGCAGCTGAAGTCAAAGAACACATATCTTGGAGGTCTGACGAAGATGACAGCATAGTTGCAGGGAGAGGTGTTATAAGCTGTGGTGTAGTTATTTTAAAAAGGGACGTTTTTTGGAGAGATTGTGATGGAATAACTCTAACACCTGTGCCCAGGGACCAGATCACCTCTCCAACTTAAAGTACATTACCCACCCACCCCCCCAAAAAAGTTCTTACAGTTTAGAAAACCAGGTATGTATCTTAAGATATTTCTGTATCAGTAATTGTAATAATCCTTATTTTTCATTACTGAGCACTAAACGTTTTTTAAAATGAAGTACAAAACCAAATAAATTCTAAAAAAAACCCAAAAAACCCCAGTGCTCACAGTAAATGATGGAGTGGGAACATGGAGTTGCCATTAAATGGACTCCTTCGCAGTTTCAACGTGTGAAGGCTTCCTCTGTACTTCAATGCGTCTTCAAATGCTGATCCTTTCTCCCACTTGATTCCCGCATGCTGCTTCAAAAACCAGTGAGTTTTACAGAAGGAGAAAACACTTTAACTGTATATACTAAGCTTAAATACCATCAGAAATGCCAGATCCTGGCTCACTAAATCCTTTGAAATACATTATTGTAAATATTATGGCTGACCAACATCTCTACAGGAAAACTGCGTTATAACAATTCTATAGCAAGAGACAGGAATACGATCAGTGTAGTGTCATATAATACGAGGAACTATACAGCTAACTTCACCTATGGCATCGCCCAATCAGTGGTCAAGTGCTTTAGAATCATTTTCACTTCAGTAGATAGTAAATCCAATTTATCCCAGTTATAAGGAAAAAAGTTTAATTTTTATAAGGAGTATGAAACCCCTAACTAGCGAGGTGAGTAGGGGGAATCAATTACCAGAGAAATGCAAAAATATATACAAAGGAGAAATGCAAGGGAAATCCATTATGACACTGGTATTGGGGGCAAAATAATTCATATTATAGCCCCATGCCATTATGGCAAAATACATTTGCATCACTAGGTACAAGAGAAAATGGTGTAGCCCACAAAATAAGTAAAAATCTATTACAATGAATAATACCTAACATTTGACATAGCAGTGCTATTTCCAGGTTCTAGTTATTAAACCCAGAGTGAAAGTGGTTTATTGATCTGTTTACAGCATTCTAAAGACAAGGATTAAAACGGCTGTTTTGTTCTGACATAAGAAACAGCTATGGAAAGAATTTAGTCCACTGCCTGCTACCTGGTAGGCACTCAGCAATGACAGTTCCCAAGTTCACTGATGTGAGCTTTCCTTCCCCATTTCAAACACAGATTCTAACTATCCTTTAAAGAACATCTGTTGAAAATTCTCAAATCAAGACCACAAGCACACTGTGTTAAATGTCTGATGTTCACATTAACAAGAGACATTACATGCGAATTTCTTACACATGAGGGTTAAAGTCAGGTCTAAGATTGACAATGCTGAACAAAGTGGAAGAAAAGGAGGGAAAGAAAAGGAGAAAGCAACGAGAGAGCAGAGGAAGGATGGAAAGAACAACGTTGGTGTCAGTGTGAAGAGCAAGTAAATTCCTCAAGTGTTGGGTCTATCATGGAACACGTATCCCACATGAACCTGCTGAAAGTACACAGAACTATAATAACCTGAGAACCCTGGGCTTAGGGACTGCCAGCATGACCAGATGCCCTCATTTCCATTGCTCCAATGATTCCAGCAGGTAACCGGAGAAAGTCAGTCTAGCCACCCCTATAAGCTGCCAGCCCCTCATGGCAGAGATGCCAACAGTGGCCAGTCTGAGAATGACAGCTTATTCTGGCTTGGAAATCCTACCAGATGTGGCTCCCACGGGGTCCTCCATGTCCTGTCTCTTCAGTGTGATCTGTGGACCTTCAGGAAAGGACTCTACTCTGAAGATAAACTCAGAAAGACACATGAAAGAGTGTTCCTGCGAAATCCTTCAGCAGCCTTGGTGCTATGCAAGTCCTTCAAAGAGCAGCTCTTGAGACACCTCTTCACAGCTGGATATAAAAAAAAAAAAACCCCGTATCTACCAAGCAAGGCATCACTCCCATCTGGCCGTCTGCCTAGTTTGTGCTGTGTCTCAGTTCTCCCTGGCCTTCGAGGAATGTCTTTCCTCCTTTAAACAGTCTTCTCTGGCACTGCAGTTAGAATCAACTACTGCCCTCCTGCCAGTCTCTGGATTCCAGTATTGTTAGCACCGAGCAACTCACGAAATTCCTCTTAATAAAGCTCTCTCTAGGGTTGCACAAGAAATCAAATCCTTGTGTCAGCCCTGGAGAGTTCAAAGCCCTTTGTTAAAATTACACATGCTAAATTGTAATACTGAGTTCTGGGCTGAAAACTGTAATTTTCTATATTTTCCAAAGCGATTTGGGATGAAAATTTTCAGGATTACGTTCCCATTATTTTGTATGACTGGGATAAAACTGTCCAGTTTTTCAGATTAACACATAATAGTTACATTATTTAAAAGATAATAATTATTCATTTACTCAAATATTTGAGGGTCCGGCACTGTGCTGCATCCTGAGAATACAGTGAACAAAACAAACAATCCCAATATGTCATAATAACTTCTACATTGTGGTACTTATCTACAAAATAATATGACATAGTTAAAGTGCCTTATTTAATTGCTAGGGAGTAGGGTGGGACACATGGGAAATAAATACACAATTACTAAATATAGGAATTCTTCACTTAAGTCTTTCTATACATTATGAACATGTAACAATTATGATAAGCAATGCTGGGCACTGAAATCGCTCCTATTCACTTAAGGAGTGCTAGTATTTTATTAAAATTTCTATCATTATATATACGCAGATCACATAAGATGTACTCATGGTTGAACAGAACTATTTGTCAAAATACTAAAATTCTATACAACAAAATTTTCATGCCAAGAATGAAGAAAACACAGCACAATGACCTCAAAATTAGTATACTGTACTATAAATATCAAAAGATAAATTTTATTCTTCCTAGTAAATAAAAGGTAATTTGTTTTTCAAACTTCATCGATAGTTTCTGTAATATAAGGAATGTGTAAATATGTTAATTTTCTTACCAAAATAAAGCCCAATATACATATATATATATATACATATAAATATATATGTGTATATATATACACACACACACAAAAATTTAGGGAATAAAGTTTGTCCTTGGTTGGGAATTCCCTGATGGTCCAGAGGTTAAGACCTGGCACCTTTCACTGCAGGGGGCCTGGGTTCGATCCCTGGTCGGGGAGCTAACATCCCATAAGCTGCATGTTGTGGCCAAAAAAATAAAAAGCAAAGTTCGTCCTTGGTCATGTGCATACAGAAATAAACATATATACTCACAGGAGCAACACACACTGACAAAAAGTTACATTTAGCAAAGGTGAAAAACGGGGGAAAAAAAATCCTGCTAGTACTTTTTTTCTGTCTCTGAGACTGGACAAAGCATGTAGAAAACTACCGAAGTAACAAAAAAAAAAAAAGACACAGAGACCACACTTCAGACAAACTGCTTGTTTGTACTTAGGACCTGATTTCACAGACAGGTTTAATCCACTTCCTCAAAGGGCATGCTGTCAAGGTGGAGGATGAACGTCTGCTGCTACTGAATTAGACGGGCCATCGTTCTGAGAAGTAGGACACTCCTCCACGTGCGTCCCTTTATTTGACCTTCCCATAGGAGGAAGTTCATTATTTGTGCCCTCTTCACGAGGTGACAGGATACCAGGCAATTCATTCAACATTAGAACTTGCAAAGATTCTGTTCCATCTTCAACATCCACCTGAATCCCCAAAGCTTTAAGAATGTCACATTTGCACATGGGGCACGTCCCATGGGCTAGAATCCAGGGGTCAATGCAGTTCTTGTGGAAAAAATGTTTACAAGTCAGAATACGAACTGTATCATTAGGCTTATAGAGTTCAAAGCAAACTACACAGCTATCTCCATTTGGACTTACTTCCTTGTCCCCCTCTTTAAGTACCCGAAGTTGAAGCTGGCCACATGCTTTCTTGAGATCACTTGTTAACCGCTGCCATCTCCTGTTCTGAATCCTTGCTACCCAAAGTCTTTGAATATGATAAAAGATGAAATACGCTAGCGGAGCGGTTGTGACGATCACAAGAGAGACAAAATAGTGATTCATCCAGATGATGTGTTTTCTTCCCACCTCAATCATGACTGTAACGCGAACTCCCTTCTGAATTAAATGCAAAATCTCCATGCCTTTCAAGTTACCAATCATCACCACGACGATGTCTTTAAACGCCTGATGAGACATGGGAAAAACCTGATTGCCAGTTCCTGGGAAGTTATAGATGATCACTCCACTGGCTCCCTTCTCCACGGCCACCTTGATCTTCTGTGTGAAGGTACAGCCTCCCCGTTCAACAAGTGCGAGCCACGTCTCCGAGTTCTTCGATGTGCTGAAACTGGTACCGGGGTTACACGCGTTTTGCGTTTTTCCCTCTGGAGGCACGATAACTCCCGCCACTCTCTTGAGAGCAGAGCTTCTTCCAAACACTCCAGTCTCCCCCAACTCTGACAACATGTGATTCCCAACGTGAAATGATATGTTCGTGTATGCAGTCCAAACAGCTCTGGCTCTGCAACAGTGCTGGCTAAGCAGCCAAAGGAAACTGAATTTCATGAGCCAGGAAGAGGCAGTATCGTTTCTCCGAGCGCCCATCTTGAGTAGATGCATCTCTCTCTTACTGCCTGAAGGACTAACCCAACAAAAAGATGTGGCTTCCACATCTGCTGACAATCAACATAAAATATTAAAGTGAAAAAAACCTTCTGGGTGAAAACAAGTTCCACTGTCTTCCAGCATGTTTTTGTAAGAAATTCTTAAAGATGTCTTATGAGTTTCAGATGTTTTTTTCACAGAAAGAGAAAAACTTTAGATTGAAAAAAAAAAAAATCCCAGTCTCCCTACTGTAACTCTACATACTGCTTACTGTTGGATGGCATGATTATGACATAAAAGACAACATGGCCAATTAGGTAAGAGCTTAGAGCATGCTGTACATTTATTGGCTTGACTGTTTCAAATGTTGTTATGGGTAATTTCAGTGTTGTTACAGGATGGATTCAATCCTTGAGCCACTACATGTAATGTTACCTGGTATCACGTTAAACTAAAGGATATTAAAAATTGTATAATGCAACGCATTTTAAAACCTGAAAGCATATGCAAGAAAGACCATACGATTAACACTCTCCTTCACAATCAGTGAAGTAAATATCTGTATCAAAATGGCAAGTTTCAAAACCATGAATGATAATTAAAAATTAGCACTATGACCAGATATGGGATAAAAGTGGCAAGTAACACTGTTTTTAACTCACATTTGGTCACAGTGCAAATTTATCTATCATGTAAATTTTTGAACTGAATTTATTTAATAAAGCTTGCTCAGAAATTTGTTGGACAGGTTTGGTTTTGATTTAACTTTTAAAAGCAGGGCATCCCGTTAAACTACTTCAGCCTCACTACCCTCACTCTTACATTGATTATATGTAGGGATGACAGCAGTAAAGACAAAAAAGCCTAATCTCATTTCTCTGCAGACCTTGGGTCTGCAGAGACATCTGTTGGTAATCTCACAATATTTTGAGGGAAGAGGAGGACGGGTACAGGGGAAAAGATTAAATATAGCAATATTAGTTTAGCACAATTTACTTTGATCAAAAATGTAGCTATAGATTTTAAAAAGAAAAACTTCAAGGTCCTCACTTAAATTTAACCACTGACAGCAGTGATTGTTAAAGGTCATAGATGCTTTTAACAAAAAGTTTGCCAAAATCAACAAACATCGTTGGTGGAAGACACCGCATACACTGTCAGTTCTGCCTATATGCTGCTACACTTCAGCCAATGGCACAATATGACTTCAAAGCCAAAGAATGACATGTGAACTAACAAATACGGGCAGCCACTGGCACTGCCATACGCTTTCTCAGGGGTATCTCTCAGTAGTTCTTATTCACCAGCTAGGAAACCAAAGCCAAGGATTTTGACCTTGGACATAAATGTCTCTGACCTCTATGCATAGGGTACTAAGAGACACTTTAGGTTGGGTCTCACCAGGACTACGGGAGCTAGTGTATTCTTATGAAATATCAGTCAACAACGTGACAGCTCAAGGTAGAAAAGAGGAAGGAGGGCTTCCCTGGTGGCACAGTGGTTGGGAGTCCGCCTGCTGATGCAGGGGACACGGGTTCGTGCCCCGGTCTGGGAGGATCCCACATGCTGCGGAGCGGCTGAGCCTGTGAGCCATGGCCGCTGAGCCTGCTTGTCCGGAGCCTGTGCTCCGCAACAGCAGAGGCCACAACAGTGAGAGGCCCGCGTACCGGAAAAAAAAAAAAAAAAAAAAAAAAAAAAGAGGAAGGAGTAATGGTACCTAAAGGCCCAACACAAAGTGGCAGTAAAAGAAAAAAACATTGATGTGACACCTCTGGCTCACAGTGGTCGATTTTCTTTCCCAAAGACCATTAATCTGATTTCCACACACCCACTCTTTAAAAAAGACAGTGAGGCACACAGTGGGTTGACTCACAAATTACCATTGGAGTTGGACATCAATGCTTTAGAATATTATCCAGAGAGATTTTCATCCAAACAACAAAACCCACATCTTCAGGCCTCTCATCATTATACAGGTGTTTATCTACCAGAAAAAAGGAAGAGGCAAAATAAGGCAAGAGATACAATTTGGAAAGGCAAATGAACAAAACTGCAGTTCTGCTCTAGGTCTATATTATCAAAACGTCCCAAATAGAGACATACCACCATCTTAAGAGGAGCATTTACTAGAGTCAATTCTAGAAGGAAAATCTGCAACCATAGCCGATTCACTATGCTAGGATTTAAAGGGCTCTGGCAAACAAAGGTGATTTTTTTTTTTATAATGCTGCCCTAAATTAGGCCTATAGTAATTTAAAATATTTTTAGATACATAACCAGAAGTGCTACCATCTAAAATAATTATTTGGAACACATTACCCACCCAGTCAATAGCTTTGGCAACCAGATTTTCTGGGTATTAATAAAATTAACCATGGAAAATTAAATCAAGATCTAAACCTATAATGAAGTTTACTGAACAGAAGTATTATTAGATATCAAAAATTAAACATATGGAAGCAAAGTATAAAAATGAGTATAAAGAAACTTTAAAATATTATGACTAACTCTCTGTGGCATCGATGTCACCATCATTGTAATTTCAAAATCAAGACTAAATTGCTTTTAATGTATACTAACATCCTTATTTAGATAAAGGCAAAAATGTATAACAAAACACTAGAAAAACAACAAGCTCAAATACATGGAGATGATATGGAGTTTTATTTTTAAAGTACACAAATGTCACCCTCTTTAGTACTTGCGTAGACAAGCTGCAGTTGAATTTTCTCTCTACATAAAGCGCTAAAAGAGAATTCATCTTCATTGTAACCTTTGGTAAGACTCAGTTACATCTTCAGGAGATTCTCTGGGTTTAAGTTTTCAGAATGTGACACTTGCAGATGGGGCATGCCCTATGGGCTAAAAGCCAGGGGTCGACGCATGCCTTATGGAAAAAATGTTTGCAAGCTAAAATACATACTACATCTTGAGGCTTGTATATGTCAAAGCAAACAACACAACTGTTTTCATCTGGATCTAGTTCCTTATCCCCTTCTTTGAGCACCTGCAGTTGAAGCTGTCCAATAGCTTTCTTCACATCTGCCTTTATCTGTCTTCGCCTCCTGGTGGAAGAATTGGGCACTCGAGGTCTCCAGGCACAGTACAGGAACAGGTAGGCCACTGTGGCAGCCGCAAAGGTAAACAGAGATATGACATAATGGCTCAGCCAGGGCATGTGCATTCTCCCCACTTCAATGATGATCGTCACACAGACTCCTTTCTGAATCAAGTGCAAAAGTTCCATGCCTTTCAGGTTGCCTATCATCACTGCGACTATATTTTCCGTTCCCTGGTGAGACATGGGAAATACTCTGTTGCCCGTACCTGGATAGTTATAGATGATCACCCCATTTGCTCCCTTCTCTGCTGCCACGTTGATTTTGTGTGTGAAAGTACAGCCTCCTCCTTCAATGAGGGCCAGCCAAGAGTCTGCTCGCTCAGGCCTGCTGAAATTGGTCATAGGATTACAAGCGTTCTGATTCCATCCTTCGGGAAGTACCACCACACCAGATACCCTTTCCAGAGGAGAATGATTCCCAAACACTCCACTCTCTCCTAATTCTGATATACTCTGATTTCCCACCTGAAACGTTATATTCAGGTGGGCTGTCCAAATGGCTTTTCCTTTTGAGTCAGGAAGGCTAAGTAGTAGAAAGACACTAAGCCTCCACAGTCGAGATGAAACAGAACTATGAATTGAAGGAGTAATTCTAAGTAGGCTCATTCCTCCATTTGCCTATTAACTGACAAACATGAAGAAAAAAAACCATCCGTTGTAAAAGAAAGTCAAGAAGCTACCTTCAAGTGTTGGCAGTAGATCATTAAAGCACATAAATGGAAAAGGCCTTCTATCTTGCTCCTTCTAGCATTTTTATTTTTGGTAGATTATCTTTCTCATAATGAAACAGAATAACAAGATTTGTTATTGGTACAATGTTATTTCAAGAAAACTGTGACTTCCTAATGGGGAAATTGTGACATCAGAGGTAGTTAAGCCAATCCAAGAGTTTATATTGGTGCACTGCATACTGAAATCCTATTGGCCAAAAAACTAGGCAGCAATGACTCATGATATGTACCAATCTGAACAAACTCTAAAGCAAAAAAAAAATAATTTTTTTAAATACCTCGAGTTTCTTTTCTACTTCTGGATAGCCTGAAAATCTGCCTAAACACTTTTTGCTCATTGTTTTCCTGTCTATAAGGCAAAGGAGAAATCGTTCATGTATGAGTGTACATCCCTGTCCAGTCACCAGTTCTCAGGTATGGCTCTGTGCTACCCAATATGCCATTCTATGGGAAGCAGGAACAAATCATTCCCTCTCTCTTCCAACATTAAATGCTTATCCCAGGCCTAAAGAGGGTAATGTAATATAAACTTATACTGTTAGTCTGATATATTGCCATCTTGCAAGGTGAATTCAACTTTATTCACTAAAATCACTACCAAGAACCTATACTATGTGCTGAGCAAGTACTAAGTATGGGTCATATGTTAGAGAAGACACATACACCTACTTTGTGGAGATTATCTGGTGAGGTCAGATTTTAAACAAAAACACAAATGTGTAACTGCAAGTTGTGATAAGAGCTCTGAAAGGAAAACAGAGTATCAAAAGAAAGAACAAATGTAAAGGGGATCCAAACTTTGATTCGAGGCGAGAGGCCCAGGGCATTGCTGTCTAAGAAAGTGATAGTCAGTCTGATGAGGCTGGACAGATACATCAAAATTATCCAAGCAAAGTATGAGCTGAGAAGATTCCGGGCAGAGGAATCGGCAATTTCAAGACCCTAAGATAGCAAGGAACACAGCAAGTTAAAGGATCTGAAGGAACATGAGTTTGGCAAAACAAGAGAGGCAAAAGTTAAGGTGATGAGGGAAGGCAAGGCCAACAGCAGTCAGAGGTCCAGGATCATGAACCATAGACTAAGGATTTTGGATTATGTCCCAAGGACCAGAGAAACACACTGAAGGGTTTCAACCTGGGGAGGTGACTTAAGTGTTTCAAAATGTTCACTTTTTTAAAAGTGTACTTTGGCTTCCTGAAGTGGAAAATGGATTGGAGGAAGAGGAGAATAAATTGATGAGTGTCTTCTTTTAGGCAAAAGAAGACAGTGGCTGGGACTCTTGAAATAGCAGTAAGGATGTAGAGACAGACAAATCAAGTTACTTTAAAGGTTGAATTAACATACCTGGTAACCGGAAGGGTAGTAGTGGGCAGAGCAAAGGATGACCACAGCTATCACAAGTCACTACACATTACTTAGTTGATGCAAACTGTAGAATCTTTACTGCTTTAAAGTTGCTTTAATGCTTGTTTGCATTTATTTTAAATCTTCACCTGACTTCACTCAAGGAGTCAATAAATTGGCAACACTCATTCAAACATTATTTACTATATACAGGACACATGCTATGCATGTCAAAAAGAAAAGACAGCCTCCATTTGCTTGTGTGTGAAATAGACAGCAACATTTAAATCAGAGGCATGTTAAGAATTCTGTCATTTTCACAAAAGGAATTACTGTACGCCCTGGTCTGTAATATTTTATTTAACATTTGCTGTTAAAAATAAAATTGGAACCAATCAACTTGCCCCATGCACAGAATTTTATGCAGGCAACATTTCAGTTCACATCTGAACTGTCTTTACATGTAGACTTTTCCCAAGTTCAAACAGAGTGTGAAATCCTGGCTTATTTATTAGCAAAGTGAAGCCTTACCACGAAGACAGTTATCATCATCATATCAGAGGCTGTTTGTTAAATATATGATTATTTAACATTTGAAGATAGAATTACATTAGTTTTTAAATCCTAACTTTTAGTTTGCTGATTTTCAAGGTTGAAGGAGTTTAAGCAGTAACTATATGTCAGCTCAAAACATCTCAAATCTAAAGGTTCTTCATACGGTTGAAAAGACCAGTTTGAAAAACTTAGTAATTCATTGTATTTTCTCACCATATGAGGAAGCAGTTAAGGCAATGGAAGTTAGAACTTCCCCCCTCTCTTTCACCTGAGTCTTAGGACAAACGCACCTACAAAAAATAACCCTTTATCTCTAACGTAGTGGTTCTCAAGTGGGGGATACTTTTACCCCCCAAGAAATATTTGGCTATTTCTGGAGACATTTTTGATTGTCACAATGGGCATCTAGTGGGTAGAGGTAAGGGACACTGATAAATATTCTATAATGCACGAAACAGCCCTGTGCAATAAGTAATCTTCTGACCCAAAATGTCAATAATAGCCTTGGGAGGGAGGAATCATCCCCAAACTCACGTGTCCCTGAGAAATGAGGCCTGAGCTCTTATCACAAAGTTTATAATTGGCAAAACATCCATCAAGGAGGATTCCTCAACCAGTCTCCGCTTCCTGTTGTCTTTGAAATAGAAACAGTGGACACCTGCACCAGTGCCTATTAGTCCATGAAGCCTGATTAAAAATTGCATCCATTTGATCAGGACCAGATCCAAGAGTCTTCTGTGCTGGGGCCAGGATGTCTGAACAGGAAAGGAGGGAAGTGGGCAGTGGGGGTGGGAGAAGGAGTGGAAAATGGATAACTCATGTTACTCTAATCTGTGACTTTTAGACCATTTATTCAATATATAGACTTTCTATCTTCTTAACAGCCAAGTATTAAAGAGGTTTTCGTTAGCCTACCTGCCAGGTTCAACCAAAGGAGACTGAAATATACTAAGGCTGGCTGATCACGTTCAAAAATGCCTGCCTATTCCACCTTGCCACTCTGCCTCTTTAAGGACAGTATACTGATTTTTCTCTTATACAGGCCCATTTCATTATCCCCCAAGGTGGCTACTGCTGTTCCAGGCAGACCACATTCAGAAGCACAAAGAGACTTTTCTTCTTGCCTTAAGAGCAAGGCAATTTTCTTTTCCAGAAACCTACTAGACTTCCTTCAAGGTCTCTCTGGCTAGCAGTGCTTTAGAGACCCATGCTTAATGGAACCCCTGGAAATCAGAGTAGAATTATCATGATCAGCTAAGGTTAACCACGATTTATCCTGCTATGGAAAATCCCTTCCCTGACTGAGCACATGGCAGGAGGGAACACGAAGGTAATCAGTGCCCTGCCCCCAAAGGGAAAAGGTATGAACTGGAAGGTGAGTAGGTAAACAAAGTTCCTGAGGTTTACCCACAGGAATGATACTTAAATAACCATTAACCACAACGAACACATAATATTCACTATACACAAGGTACTGATATGAGCTGGAGCCTATGTTACCAGGGACACAGCACGGCCCTGCTCTCAGGGGTCATCATCTAGGTAGAAGAAGAGAGTTATACACCGATTAGGTACATGCATATATATATATATCTTAACTTCTAGGTTCTAATTAAAATTCAAGAAGGTTATCAATTTGATTAACTTGGTGGGGGGTGGGGGGTGGGAATCAGCGGATCTCTATCCCTCCGCTATTCATCAACCTCTGTTAAGAATGCTCAAAAGTCCAGAAATCTCTACTTTGAGAAGAAAAATAGCCAAAAACTCTCTGGGCAATGCTTTGTAACTGTATCTCTAAATGCAGGGAACACTGAAGAGACTTCAATAAATTACCTCCCAAGTCACCGTATCCAGGGCTATGATATTATTAGAGATCTCTAGGAATCCACAAAGCACACTGGATTTGCATTTAATCTTGAGAAAACAACTGTATAGGGTTTCTGTGAGTAATTAGATGCATCATAATGGGATTTGACAGGAAAAGAACACTGACTTTAAGTAGTTTACTGAGAACAACAAAATAGCAAGTAATGCTAATGATATTCTCTGAAAGAGATATCTTTATTTCTAAAGATTTTTAAAGGCAAAACTTACTTTAAAACGTTATTAACTTCGATTGCAAATTGGTAAATCCTTATAAAAATTTCTTCTAAATTTCTCCTGTAAATTAGTCTCTACTCCCACATATTCTCCCAGACATATGCAATAAAAAAATTATTCTCCACATACAAATACACTTTTTCCACTTAATATTTCTGAACCCAGGAAAGTGTTCTGAATATGCTAAAATGAAATACAGTAAATTAAAAAACTAATATATCAATCTTTGAATTACTTTCACAATCACATACTATACTAGAGGCAGGTACAGATGTGTGAAAGTCACAAAATTTACTCAGGCTCCTATTCATTATTCTTTATATTAACCAACAAAATAACTTCCAATATCACTAAAATCTCTGGTAACTAAGTATACTAGAAAGAAAAAACAGCCAAGACAGACATTTTAAATCACCATATCACTAGCCACGATTTCTTCGCTATGTAAACCAGGATTACTATTCCCCTCTACTTATCTGCACGTCTAACAGTGGGATGGATGATGAAAGGGTAACTTGTGTAAGAGCTCCAGAAGTCCAAAGCTCCAAGAAGTCTTTGCAACATTAAAGAAAGGGAATTCTCACTGACGGTTCTCAAACACCTAACACAGCACCTGGCTCAAAGAAGTTTGTCGGGGCTTCCCTGGTGGCGCAGTGGTTGAGAGTCCGCCTACCGATGCAGGGGACACGGGTTCGTGCCCCGGTCCGGGAAGATCCCACATGCTGCGCAGCGGCTGGGCCCGTGAGCCATGGCCGCTGAGCATGCGCGTCCGGAGCCTGTGCTCCGCAACGGGAGAGGCCACAACAGTGAGAGGCCTGTGTACCGCAAAAAAACCAAAACAAAAAAAAAAAAAAAAAGAAGTTTGTCTAAATGAATGATTAACATGATCAGGTTTACCACACTTGAATTCTTTCCGCTGCTTTAGTTTGGCCTTCATAATCTTTCCACAATCTAGTTTTGCAACAGCATCTAATCTTCCATCAATGTTTTGCTCACCTTGAATTCATTGCTGCCAGAGCAACCTACAGAAAAAAATGAAATTTACAATGGCATTCCTGTTTGCCTAAAACCTTAGATGGCTCCCTCTATCCAAAGAGTAACACCCAAGCTTCTAGAAATGCAAATATAAGCCTCTCCAACCTGGTCCTCTTTCCTTCGATCCAGCCTCATTTTCTACTGTTATCAGTCCTGAAATGTATGCTTCTTCAATTCAAAGGGCTTATAGTTTCCGGTGCTCCTATTGCAGCAGTCACTATATAAGCCCTTAGACAGGCTTTGTTCCTTTTACAAAACGCTGTCCCTAGGGTAGGAACACTAATCACAAAATGGCCCAATTACTTCCCTCCCAGTGATGCCCTCTGCAATGTGACTTAGCAGGTCCTTCCATCAGGACGTGGGATTTACCTCTATACCACTTGATTTCGGATGGCCTGATAACTCAAGCTGGTGAACAGACTGGCACGGACGTGATGATGTGCGAGTTCCGAGCCTAAGCCTCAGGAGGCCTTGCACTCCTCCCCTCACTCTTGGGACCCCACCGTCCTCCAACAACTAAGGCCAGCCTGACAGAGAAGGATGCAGGTGCCCCAGCTGACGCTACCCTAAGTCAACCTACAGATGGGCAAACATATGCGAGCACCCAAGATGAGCAGAGGTGTCTCCATAATCCTGAGGTGACCACACACTCATGACTCAGTACAGCTGAGACCTCAGTTGCTTAGCCTATCTAGACTCCTGAGCAATGACAGGTACTGACCTTTGAAAAAAGTAGTTTATAAAAGAATACTGCCCTTGTATACAGTGAGTTTTTATACAGCAGCTGATACAGTTCCCTCTACAAAATGATCTACTCCATTAATCTCCAGGTCTGGGACTAAATCTTATTCTCATTCTTTCAATACTCAGTTTCCAGCACATTGTAAGTTCTCAGTGAAAGTTAATTAAATTGATAGCGTCTTATCCTCCAAATTCTAAGCTGTAACATTACTCATGCAATAATGCATCTACTTAATTTTATCTTCGTCAGGGTGATCATTCTAGTTAGAGCAATAGTTAAATATACATAATAAGTTTAACCTTTAATTCTTCCACAGATTTAATACTCATAAAACTGAATTTCTTATAGCTGTACCTGAATTCTAATAAGATAAATGAGCACTTGGAATATCACCAAATTATCTTAAACTTTAATGGGTGTAAATCACACTACATAAATTACACTCCCTTCCACATTCTGAATTCAAGTCAAGGTCTACAAAACTTTAACACTCAATTGAAAACAACTTTTCCTTCTCATTCAATCTGCCAAGTTAGACAGAATGGCAATCAACAGAGTAGAAAAACATTACTAGTAGTTTGGAAAGTAATGGGGGCAAAACCTCACACCACAGCCTGTGCACTCAGAGGACAGAGAAAGTAGCTGAACATTCCTCAGCAAACACAAGATTAAAGACTAAGGACGGTAAATGGTGGTACTGTTACCTTTCTTTGAGCCTGGGACAAAATACATCTTAATATTAACTCAATCATTTAGACTGGATTTTTGTTCGAAAGGGCGGAGAGAAGGCAACATACTCAAAAAAGGAAAAAAATAAATAAAAGCAGAATCTTTTGAATAACCACCAGAACTTGCCCTGTTCTCTGAACAGACTATTTTGCTCCTGTAGTTAAGAACCACCAAGGATGAGCAGCCTGCTTTTGGAGCCCTGTCATTTCAAAGTTGCCCTAAAACCCTTAGATACTAGACCTTCTTAAGCCACAATCGGGGTCATTGAAGGTTTTTTTTTTTTTTTTGCGGTATGCAGGCCTCTCACTGTTGTGGCCTCTCCCGTTGCGGAGCACAGGCTCCGGACGTGCAGGCTCAGCGTCCATGGCTCACGGGCCCAGCCGCTCCGCGGCATGTGGGATCCTCCAGGACCGAGGCACGAACCCGTGTCCCCGGCATCGACAGGCGGACTCTCAACCACTGCACCACCAGGGAAGTCCTCATTGAAGGTTTTTATAAGCTTTGTCTTCCTAACACCAGTCCCCTGGAGTGCGGTTAACTCTAAGTGAGCTCTCAGCAGTCAGAAATAGCAGGGCAGCGGCGATTAAGATTTTCCCACTCATATCCCTTACGTTTTTCCAATTCACAGGTCAAAAAACTTTACTCATTTATTAGGTAATTTAATCCCTCCTGGGAAGCAGCAGAGAAGGAAAAAAAACAGGAATATGGAGTCATCACACTAGCAGAAACGGTACTGAAACACAAAGTTATGTGCAACAGACCTGCCATGAAACCCAGTCTCTGCCATGTGCTAGCTGTGTGACGTAAGTCACACTGAGCCTCAGTTTTCTCATTTGTAAGATGGGGAAGTAAATGACTGCCTCTCTGGTACACAGTGAGCATCAGATGACCTATTTCACATCTCTTTGTAATTCACTAAGCACACGGCTAGCATGGCAGGGGCTCAGTAAAGGGGCCCTTTACCCCTTCCAATTTTATGAAGGCTCTTTCCTGTTTTCCACCTAATATTTTCTCATCCTTCAAGGCTGATCCCCATCTCCCTTTTGCAATCATCCCAGTCAAAACAACATGCTCCTATTTTTTTTGTATCTATTTGACAGTCATTTAATTTTGCCATGTATTATATAGTGTAGTTAGATGCTTATATGTCTGGCTACTTTTGTTTGATTTAGAATGTCTTGGAAGAAGCAGTGTCATCTTATTTCTGTAAATCCTGTTTCCTCCCCTTGTCCCCAGCACAATAAAATTTGCTCAGGGTCCCCAACCAATGTGTGACTTTTCAAGCACTTATTCTTCAAAATATTAAGACATAGCAGCAGCTTTCGGCAACCTCTGCATTATACAGTCATCCATTAAAAAAAACAGAACAAGCAATGATTTGACATGTCGTCCCTCAGCTAAGAATTACTTTGACAACAGCTGTCCAGAAAAAGGCTTATTTAACACCACAGGATCAGAGGCCATGTGTCTCACATTTTCTCTCTAAAAGTCAAGAATTCCATCCACATCTCTGTATCTGAAAAATGATATAAAAATTGAGTAACATAAGCCATAAACTAACAACTATTTCTAATATATAAGCAACTAGACTCTATAATATTTTAAATGCTCCTTTAATTATCTTTTATATATCAAGATATTTATATATATATATATATATATATACACACACACACCTATATAGATACGTATCAAGTCATAAGCCAAATAGTCATTATCCAGAGAAAAGTATCAGAATAATTTTGTTCATTTCAGGGCCTCAAAGAAAGCCCTATCATCATATGAGCAGTAATAGTTAAAACAACTAACTTTCTCAACAACCCATGAGGCCTTCTATTCCCAGCCCAAGACACACTCAAATCCTGCAACCCCTAGAAACCATCTGACTAACCAGGTACGAATCATGTTCTTTCTACTGTGAACTGCCTGTAATTTTTTATCACTAAAAAAACTTATACTTTAGAGTAAAAACAGTACATACCATATATATACATTTTTAAAGAAAAATAAATCAAGTACTACGTACATTTTTAAGAAAAAAAATACTATTCTTCATTTTTCCAGATCCTTTCTTAGGAAATTATATACTACCTGGTGATATTTTTCCGCAGGTGTTGAAACATTAATTTACTTTTCATTCTAATAAAGGCTTTTTTGATTCTCAATTATAAGTTCTTTGAGGGTAGGATTTTCTTATATTCCTTTGTCTTCCTACAGAGCCTAGTACACGGATTTGTGTAAAATCAATTACTTATTTGATTTTTCATAATAAAAGTGATTCTCTGACACGAAGAACTTGGCAAGTCCTATTTTTCACATACGCTCCAGGACGACAATCCAAGAACCACCTACTCAATACCTACACGATTCTCTCACTCATTCATGCAAATATTTATCAAGAACCTACTATGTGCACAGTTCTCAGTGCTGAGGCTAGAGCAGTGGTCAAAACACCAATTTTCGATATTCATGAATCAATCTTTATGTGTACCTGGGGATTCAAAGATGAGGTCAAGGGTGTATCTCACCCAAGAACTCTGATGTGAAAAATAAGTAATGTGAAGTAAACGACAGAGCGGTAGGAAAGGATAAGTCCTGCCCTAAGATGGAGCAGTTTATTCACACACTGTCCGGATACCCTAAGCTAAGGTACCACATTCACTAGTATGTTTCATGCAGTTTACAATAAAGCAGGCCAAACAGCACATCTGATCACAAAGCTTCCTTGACTCAGGTTCATGAAGCTCATGGAGCTGCTAAATTTCTATATTTAAAAACAAATCTTTGTTTCGTATCGTGTTTCACAGTAGGTCTCATTAGTTTTAACAGGAATAGGAATTACTTAAATTTCACAGGTTTAATTAATTCTGAAGCTAAGCTGCCTGGGTTTGAAACCTGTATTTACACTAGCTCTGCAACCTTGGGCAGCTTACTTGAACTTATATGCCCTGGTTTCTTTACTTGTAAAGTGGGGAAATTAGCAGTACCAAACTTTCAGAGCTCTTATGAGGACCAAACAAAAAAATGTACAGTATCTAAAGCATTTAGAACACTGTTCGGCTCATACACAGATCGATATGTGTTACCACCACTATCATCATCTTTATAGTCTTATTCACTTATTTTACTAGATAAGAGTGATGTCAGGGTCTTTAAGGGACTTTCTCAATCCTTTAATTCTAAGGAAGTCTCTATATTGACATAAAACATTTAGTATCACTTTTCCATATATAACATATATAACTACTGATCTACTGCCTAAATGCCTGTTAACATCTGCAGGTAAACAGTAAGTGATTGCCCATTAGAGAAAGTATTTCATGATTCATAAAGGATGCATGATAATAGAGTTGCTTATTATGAATATTATCCTCTTAATGTATATGCCAACTTCAAAAAGCAGGTCCTGGGCTTCCCTGGTGGTTCAGTGGTTGAGAGTCCGCCTGCCGATGTAGGGGACACGGGTTCGTGTGCCGGTCCGGGAAGATCCCACATGTCGCGGAACAGCTAGGCCCGTGAGCCATGGCCGCTGAGCTTACGCTCCGCAACGGGAGAGGCCACAACAGTGAGAAGCCCGCGTACCACAAAAAAAGAAAACAGGTCCTTTTTGTTCCTTCACACCCACAGACCTCCCATGAAAACAAGAGCAAAACAAAATAAAACTTTTGAGTAGCTCTCCTGGCACGATATTTTTCAATACATTGAAAAAGAGCCTTGTTTCACAAAGTAATTGTTACATTAGTAATCCATGTCAAACTGCAAGAAGAACATTCATGTCACCAATGACTCAAGGTTTAATTTGAGACTTAAGACAAAAAGGTTATCATGTGAGAAAGCAAAAGTGTCTGTAATATCCACATATAACACTAGGTTCTCGGCAAGACCTAGAACTCAATTACTGTTGTCCTAATGTCCATTTGATCAAGATTACACTAACAAAGATTATGCAGGTGGGAAAACTAAATGACCGATATTCTACATAAATCAAGAGGAAAAGTCATACAGTTAACAGAAAAATACATGCGACAGTCTCTTAGCCTACAAGTATATAAAGTGGACATGGAATTTACTGTTCCCACCCTCTCTACAACTTTTGAATTGTTTCTAGACTAGATGTCTTAAATTTTTTTTAATTAATTTATTTATTTATGGCTGTGTTGGGTCTTCATTTCTGTGCAAGGGCTTTCTCTAGTTGCGGCAAGTGGGGGCCACTCTTCATCGCAGTGTGCGGGCCTCTCACTATCATGGCCTCTCTTGTTGCAGAGCACAGGCTCCAGGGAAGCCCAGATGTCCTAAATTTTTAACTTGGTTTTCTACATGTCACTTTAGTTTCTTCGGTAAATTTTTTTCTTTAATACTTTTCTCTCATCCAAAATTTAATAAAATCAAACATTCATTCACAGGGCCATAGGTGACACAATTACAGAAAGAATCCACAGTAAACTGGAGAGACTGAACTACACAAAATCTGGTTTATATTTATGTCTCAAAAAAAAATACATATATGCAAAATGGACTACTAGGTGTGGGGCGCAGACTGGGAGCAAACTAGAACAAAACCCATTGCCATACACAAGAGTAAAACTACTCCCAAGGTGATTAGTGCAGTGTCCTTACAAACTACCCAGCTGATATGTCAAGTGTAGTACTTTTCTAATTTGAATGACAGTAACTTACATTGCTACCACTATTGACTGTGCAAGCTTCAATCTGAGTCTTTACTGAATGCTTGGTGTTTAGCACTTTATGTACTAGCTCATTTGATAACCACAATAATGCAATGAAGTGGACACTATGAGAAGCTGTTTTAGAAATTAAAAAACTGAAGCTAGGGCTTCCCTGGTGGCGCAGTGGTTGGGAGTCCGCCTGCCGATGCAGGCACACGGGTTCGTGCCCCGGTCCGGGAAGATCCCACATGCCGCGGAGCGGCTGGGCCCGTGAGCCATGGCCGCTGGGCCTGCGCGTCCGGGGCCTGTGCTCCGCAACGGGAGAGGCCACGGCAGTGAGAGGCCCGCGTACCGCAAAAAAAAAAAAAAAAAAAAAAGTAACCTATTAAGTAGCTGAACCAGGATTTTTTTTTTTTTTTTTTTTTTTGCGGTACGCGGGCCTCTCACTGCCGTGGCCTCTCCCGTTGCGGAGCACAGGCTCCGGACGCGCAGGCTCAGCGGCCATGGCTCACGGGCCCAGCCGCTCCGCGGCATGTGGGATCTTCCCGGGCCGGGGCACGAACCCGTGTCCCCTGCATTGGCAGGCGGACTCTCAACCACTGCGCCACCAGGGAAGCCCTGAACCAGGATTTTACCCCAATGTTTGATGTCTCATAGCCCAATTACCTTTGTTTTTTGTTTTTATAACTAGATTCAGACATACTTATTTTCCATACTGGATACTGGACAAGAGCAGCTCTTTCAATGCTGAGTTAGTCCCCCATTCTAATTTAAGACCATTAACTGACCCTAGGAAACATACTGTTTGGGTTTTGTAACAGGTATCATCTCTGATTCCATCTGTAATATACGGAGCACTGCTCATTTTGCCAATTACTCACACATCTATTTTACTCTTTAACTCCATCAGAAAGGTTAATTACAAAAATTCAGATTAGTGTGGGTTTGTTTGCTCTTAAATATTTTCAAGACACAATATAAAAAAGAAAAATACAGAGAATACTGTAACACGCCGGTACTCAACACCCAACTTAAAATCTGAACATTCTGGATACGTATTCGGTTCCTAGGGCTGTTGTAACAAACAAACCGGACGACTTGAAACGACAGGGATTCCCCATCCCGCCCCTCCCCACAGTTCCAGAGACAAGAAATCGAAAATTCAAGATGCCGGCAGGGTTGTATCCTACCACAGGTTCAGGGAATCTACTCCATACTTCTCCACTACATTCTGGGGGCTCCCAGAAATCCTCGGCACCCCTTGGCTTGCAGATGAGTCGCTCCACATCTGTCTCCATCTTCATCTTCACAGGGTGTCCTCCCCTGTGTCTCAGTCTCCTCTATATGAGGATACTCATCCGATTAGATTAGATACTCACCCTCACCTTAGCTTAACTAATTACATCTGCAACAATCTTATTTCCGAATAAAGTCACATTCTAAGGTTCTGGGGAGGATTTTTTTTTTTTTTTTAAGGAAAATTACAGATATAGTCGAAGGTCCTTATACACCAATCCCCAAACAAATAATCCTTCCAGAATCCCCAGAGATAAACCCTATCCAGGATACGGTATTAATTCCATTGAAGTTCCATGTGCATGTAGTCGTAACTAATATAGAAAATTTACGCTGCATGTTATAAAACTGTATATAAATAGAACTGTATTATACCAATCATTCTGCAACTTTTCTCTCTTGCTCATTGTTTTTGAGATTCACTCGTTTATAGCATTCTATCTTACGAATATGTCACACCGTATATTTATTCACTCATCTGTTGATGGATATTTGAGCTGTTTTCACATTTTTAATATTTTGAACAATGCTTCAGTGGACATTCCTGAATAGGTTTCCTTGTGCTAGAATTTCTCTAGAGCATACTCCTGGAAGTTCACTTCCTAGGTCACAGAGTGGAGGCGCTAGGTATCTTCAAGCTAAACAGACAGGACCAAAGTACTGTCCAAAGTGTTTGAGAAAATTTACACTTTGGCCAGAAGCACGGAAGTACTTACCCCTCTATACACTTATTCAAGTTTAATGTTTCCAAACTTGTAAAACTGAAAGAAGGCAATTGGTATTTCAGCATTTGAATGTGAATATCCTTGATCACAAGGGATGTTAACCATCTCTTTACACTGTACCAAGTTCAGGGATGACTCTCCAGAATATATGTCCATGTCAAATTCCTAGAACCTGTGCATGTTATTTGGAAAAAGTCTTTGCAGGTGAAATTAAGGATCTTGACATGAAAAGATCATCCTAGATTATCAGCTGGGTCCAAATCCAAGGACAAATGTCCTGATAAGAGACACAGGGAAGATCTGGCAGGCAGAAGAGGAGGAGGCAATGTAAAGACGAAGGCAGGCACCGGAGTGATGTGGTCCTAAGGCAAGGAAGTCAAAGAATGCCAACAGCCAAACCTGCAAGAGGCTTCAAAGGATCCTCCCCTAGCGCCTTCAGAGGGAGTGCAGCCCTGCTTACACCTTGATTTCAGATGCTTGGCCTCCCAAACTGTGAGAGAATAGATTTGCTTTAAGCCACCCAGTTTGCTGAAATTTGTTAGAGCAGCTACATGAAACTAACAGTTTATTGGCCATTCAGGTTTCCTATTCTTTGAATTATTTATCCTTTATCTGTTCAAGAATTGTCTGCCTTTTCACACAGTTATACAGGAGCTCTGTATATATTTTAGATATCAAGCCTATGTTAATTATAGGCATTGTGATATCATCTCAGTCTTATTATCTTCCCACTTTGTTTTGCTTATCATGAAATATTTCAGCTTCACTTTAGGAGAACTTTTCAACCTTTCATATGAGTTGTAACTTTGGCTTTAAAAAAAAATCCTGTTCTATTCTTTACATGTTCTCATGTTTTCTTCCAAATTTTTGCTTTTCCCATTTCTGTATTTAATATATTTAGAATATATTTGTGCACAATGTGAAGACAGACTCCAGTATTATCTTTAATTCCATATGGGTAGCCAATTATCCTAGCAACGTTTATTCATCAGTCTACTGATACTTTCCGGAAAATGTATAATGCCACCTGTAAAGCATATAAAGTTTATATCCATGTGTGAGTTTATTTCTGACCTGCCCCTCTACTAATACCAGTCTATCTCAATTACAGTAACTTGGAACGTTGGTAGGGCAAATCGCCCCTTGTCACTCCTCCTCCTTTTCTATATAGTCTTGGCTATTGCTGACCCTTTGCTTTCTCATATAAATTTCAGTATCATCTTATCAAGTGATGTAAAGCAAAACTCTGCTAGGGGGTTGTAATTGTAATGACTTACCGACAAACTTGAGGATAAATCCTATCTTTATGAAATTGACTCTTCCCATTCAAAAACAAGATATATTTATCTTTTATGTTCTTCAGTAATATTTCTCCCCAGGGGCCTTGCAGTATTAGGGTGGGATTTGTATTTAAGAGGTTTACTTCCACTGGAGGCCTACACGCCGCCGCTGGGGCCGCCGCCATGTCTCTAGTAATCCCCGAGAAGTTCCAGCACATTTTGCGAGTACTCAACACCAACATCGATGGGCGGCGGAAAATTGCCTTTGCCATCACTGCAATTAAGGGTGTGGGGCGAAGATATGCTCATGTGGTGTTGAGGAAAGCAGACATCGACCTCACCAAGAGGGCAGGAGAGCTCACTGAGGATGAGGTGGAACGTGTGATCACCATTATGCAGAATCCACGCCAATACAAGATCCCAGACTGGTTCTTAAACAGACAGAAGGACGTGAAGGATGGAAAATACAGCCAGGTCCTGGCCAACGGTCTGGACAACAAGCTCCGTGAAGACCTGGAGCGACTGAAGAAGATTAGGGCCCACCGAGGGCTCCGCCACTTCTGGGGACTTCGTGTACGAGGCCAGCACACCAAGACCACAGGCCGCCGTGGCCGCACCGTGGGTGTGTCCAAGAAGAAATAAATTTGTGGGCGTTGTCTGTTAATAAATAGTTTATACAGTTAAAAAAAAAAAAAAAAAAAAAGAGGTACTTTATGTGTTGATGTTTTTGAAAATGAATTATTTTTCCCTACTGCCATTTTCTAGTAAGTTATTGTTATTTAATAAAAGTGCTACAGTTTTCCAATATCAAGAAAAACAAACAACCCAATCCAAAAATGGGCAGAAGACCTAAACAGACATTTCTCCATAGAAGATACACAGACTGCCAACAAACACATGAAAGGATGCTCAACGTCACTAATCATTAGAGAAATGCAAATCGAAACCACAATGAGGTATCACCTCACACCAGTCAGAAGGGCCACCATCAAAAAATCTACAAACAATAAATGCTGGAGAGGGTGTGGAGAAAAGGGAACCCTCTTGCACTGTTGGTGGGAATGTAAATTGATACAGCCACTATGGAGAACAGTATGGAGGTTCCTTAAAAAACTAAAAATAGAACTACCATACGACCTAGCAATCCCACTATTGGGCATATACCCTGAGAAAACCGTAATTCAAAAAGAGTCATGTACCACAATGTTCACTGCAGCTCTACTTACAATAGCCAGGACATGGAAGCTACTTAAGTGTCCATCAACAGATGAATGGATAAAGATGATGTGGCACATATATACAATGGAATATTACTCAGCCATAAAAAGAAACAAAATTGAGTTATCTGTAGTGAGATGGATGGATCTAGAGACTCTCATACAGAATGAAGTCAGTCAGAAAGAGAAAAACAAATACCATATGCTAACCTATATATACGGAATCTAAAAACAAAAACAAAAATGGTTCTGAAGAACCTAGGGGCGGGACAGGAATAAAGATGCAGACGTAGAGAATGGACTTGAGGACACGGGGAGGGGGAAAGGTAAGCTGGGACCAAGTGAGAGAGTGGCACAGACATATATACACTACCAAATGTGAAATAAATAGCTAGTGGGAAGCAGCTGCATAGCACAGGAAGATGAGCTCGGTGCTTTGTGTCCACCTAAAGGGCTGGGATAGGGAGGGTGGGAGGGAGACACAAGAGGGAGGGGATATGGGGATATATGTATACGTATAGCTGATTCACTTTGTTATACAGCAGAAACTAACACACCATTGTAAAGTAATTATACTCCAATAAAGATGTTAAAAAAAAAAAAACTTCAAAGTTTTTTTTTGAACCAGAAATTCTACCTCTCTGATCTAGCTTAAGAAATTAAAAAGGGTTGTCTATAGATACTGATTTCAATGTTATTTATAATAATGAAAATGGAAATAATCTAATTAGCCCAAAATATGTGAACAGTTAAGTAAATTATGATGTATTTTCAAAATAAAATAATCTCTCTATAAAATTCAATTTATAAAGTCTATCTACCGACCTAAGAAAATTCTCTTGGTAAGTGAAAAAGCAACATAAACTTTATTTTCAGTATTGTAATTTTGTTTTAAAAACATGTATTTTATTTGTTCAAAAAATTGCTACAGATTTCTGTATGTCTGCTGGGTAAAAACTAGATAATCTTCCTGAAGTCATTACTTTTTCTAGTTTCTCTATAGGTCCCCTTAAAATTGTCCACATAGAAAATAAACTCTCCATATATGCAGATGGTATAACTTTACCACTACAAGTTTAACGATGCTCTTTTTCTTACTCCATTACAATACAGGCATACCTTGGAAATACTGTGGGTTTGGTCCCAGACCACCACAATAAAGTGGGTCATACAGATTTGGGGTGGGGGTTCCCAATGCATACAGGTTATGGTTACAGTATACTGTAGCCTAGTAAGTGTTACGTAGCATTACATCAGAAAATGTATGTACCTTCATTTAAAAATACTTTATTGCTAAAAAATGCTAACCATCGGCTGAGCCTTCAGCAAGTTATAATCTTTTTGCTGATGGAGGGTCTTCCTCAATGTGTTTTCTTTTGCTGCTGACTGATCAGGGTGTTTGTCGCTGACAACTGAGGTCGCTGTGGCCAGTTCTTAAATGAAGTCTGCCACATCAATTGACTCTTTCTCTCAAACGATTTCTCTGGTGCATGCAGTGCTGTTTGATAGCATTTTACCCACAATAGAACTTCTTTAAAAGCTGCAGTCAATCCTCTCAAACCTTCCCGCTGCTTTCTCAATGAAGTTTATGTAATATTCTAAATTCTTTGTTGTCACTTCAAAAATCTTCACAGCTGCTTCAGCAAGAGTAGATTCCATCTCAAGAAATACTTTCTTTGCTCATCCATAAGAAGCAACTCCTCACCAATTAAAGTTTGATTGTGAGACTGCAGCAATTCAATCACATCTTCAGGAATCTTCTGAGCAGTAGGTCTCAACAGTAGGCTTGAAATATTCAGTAAACCATGCTGTAAACAGATGTGCTGTCATCCAGGCTTGGTTGTTCCATTTGTGGAGCAAAGGCAGCGTAGATTTAGCGTAATTCTTAACGACCCAGGATTTTCAGAATGGTAAGTGAACATTAGCTTCAACTGAAAGTCACCAGCTGCATTAGCCCCTAAAAAGAGAGCCAGCCTGTTCTTTAAAGCCAGGTATTGACTTCTCCTCTGCAGCTATAAAAGTCCTAGATAGCATCATCTTCTGATTTAAGGCTGTTTTGTCTATACTGAAAATCTGTTGTTTACTGTAGCCACCTTCATTATCTTAGCGAGGTCTTCTCTATCTAGCTAGGCCAATGAATGAATCTGCTGTAGCTTCTACATCAGCACTTGCTGCTTTCAGCTTGCACTTTTATGTTATGGAAATGGCTTCTTTCCTTTAACCTCATGAACCAACCTCTGCTAGCTTCAAACTTTTCTTCTGCAACTTCCTCACCTCTTCGTTGAATTGAAGACAGTTAGGGCTTTGTTCTGGATTAGGTTTGGCTTAAGGGGATGTTGTGGGTAGTTTGATCTTCTATCCAGACCACTCAAACTTTCTCCTTATCAGCAGCAAGCCTGTTTTGCTTTCTTATCCTTCACAAGAAGGAGTGATTCATTGTAGTAGCACTTTTTATTTCCTTCAAGAACTTTTTCTTTGAATTCACAACTTAGCTAACTGGTGCAAGAAGCCCACCTTCTGTCCTACCGTGGCTTCCAACACGCCTCCCTCACTAAGCTTAATAACACCTAGCTTCTGATTTAAAGTGAGAGATGTGCAACTATTCCTTTCACTTGACTGTTTAGAGACCACTGCATGGTTACTAATTGACCTAATTTCAATATTGGTGTGTCCCAGGGAACAGGGAGGCCCAAGGAGAGGAGAAAAAGACCAGGAACAGCCGGTAGGTGAAACGGTGAGAACACACACACCATCTTATACAGCCATGACTTGTGGCACCCAAGACAATTACAACAGTAACAAAGATCACTGGTCACAGACCACCATAACAAATATAATAATGAAAGTTTGAGATATTACAAGAATTACAAAAACGTGACAGAGACACGAAGGGAGCAACAGATGTTGGAAAAATGGCACTAAAAGACTTGCTCCAAACAGGATTGCCACAAACCTTCAGTTTATAAAAATGTAAATATCTGTAAAGAGCAATAAAGTGAAGCACAATAAAAGGAGGTATGCCTGTATGTAATAGTAAGTGATGACAGCCATCCTTGTCTTCTGATTTTTCAAAATCTTCAAAATCTTCACTCCCCATTAAGTGATATTTTCTGTACATTTCTGATGTTTAAGAAGTTTCTAGAAGTGCTTTATCTTGAATAGATTTGTTCATCCTGAGAAGATACTGAATTTTATTAAATGCCATTTCTGTTACATTAATGTAATCACATGATTTTTCTCTTTCACCTCTTAATGTGGTAGGTGATATTAAGTTTTTCTAATATTGAATCATTCACATACTCATAGGATAAGACATACTTCATCTTGATGTATATCCCTGAAATTTAGTATTTTATTAAGGGTTTCTGCATCCATGTAAAATGAGACTGGTCCTTAGTTTTCTATTCTTACATTTTCCCAATTTGGTTATTTGCAAAGATATACTAGCCTCAAAGAAGCTTTCTCTTTCTAACTTCTGAGACAGTTCTTACAAATTATCTTTCCTTAAAGGTTTGGTAAAACTACTTGAGCTTAGTCTCTTTTGGTAGATAGTCTTGGATTATCACTTCACTGTCCTAATGGACAACAGTTCAGGTTTTCTATTTCTTCTTGGGTCAGTCTTGTTTTTCAACAAAAGTATCACTTCATTTAAGTTTCATAATCTAATGGCATAACACTGTTCAAAGTAATTTTACGATGTTTAAATTATTCTATCTGTAGTAAATCTCATTTTTATACTAATTGCATTTATTTGTTCATGTTTTCATCAATCTTGGTAGCATTTGTCTCATTAAGTCTTCTCATGTAACTAATTCTTTAAGTAATTGTTTCTTTATTATTTTAAAATTTCTATTTTATCTTTGTTTTTAGCATGTTTATTTCTTTCCACTCCTCATAAGTTTGTGAATTCCCAGGCTCAGACAGCAATAGTTCAGTTATCTCAGACAACAGTATATTCAGCAAACACTACAGCAAAGACCAAAGAGTATAAGTTTAAAAAGGTAAACAGCCTTGCTTTTAGCTTTGCCAAATGCTAGTCAGTTCACAGGATTGTTCTGAAACCATGACCTATGAACCTAAACACTCCCATCAAGAGGCTAATTTTGGCACTATGAATTTACCAAGTCTGGGTGGCGGAAGAACCCACCTATACACACAATCTCCTCTGAAATGGCATGCAACTGCGCTTCCTTCCTTCCAAGGATGACTGCCCCTGTTTTCAGGTTTTATGTGAGGTTCTTGATCTCTTCCACCATATACCAAACCTCTTAACCTTACATCTCTCCAGTACTGAATGGCATGGGAGTTCTCTCTAGTGACAGGATACAACTCTTAAGTGAGTGAACGTTATTGGACTTCCCACTGCTTTTAGTTAGGATTGGTCAGTCCTCAAAACCCTTCCTCCTGGAGAAGGTTTCTCCTTCCTGAGCCAAACTGATGGGGGGCGATTTGAGCCTCTGGACAAGCCACATGAATCCAAGCGTGGCTCCTCTATAAGCCACACAGGATTTCTGTTCCTTGCAATTTCAAAGCAACAGATATGGTCCCGCCTACACCTAAAGGATATGAAAAGATTCTCTTCCATACACCTATTCCTAGGAAAATACCGGTGTCATTCCAGGCCTGTGTACCAAGGCTAACTGCATGGCCCACCTGCAGTTCAAACTGAGTTCATGCTCCTTTGAGTAAGGTCTGGGGTGTAGTACTGGTCCTACATTTTAAAAAAGGGCTGCTTTCCCATGGACAAAACGAGCTAAAATCATCTACCATGGTCAAAATTCTCCAGCATATAAGGCTTAAAAATGAACATAATCTGTGAGAAAGAAAGCAAGTTGTACAACTATAAAAACGAAACACAGTGCAAAACTTGAAAGTCAAGTCCCACATGTTCTGCTCTTAGTAAGGTACCATCAAAGCTTAAAGTCTGCCCTGGACCTAACAGAAACATTGACAAAAACATATGATTGTGTTCCCCTAGATTTTACTAAGGGCCACAGTCTTTTACACACAATTCAACATGAAAACCCCTAAGAATTTTTTTTTTCATAAGTTTGCAACCAACTCATTTGGGGGCAAAAACCTGACTTGAAATAGTGTGAGTCTATTTATAGTCACTTAGTGCTCAAAGGAAGTAAAATGGAGTTGAGTCTTTACTTGGAATATGAACATACTTTTCACTGTACTACAACAGAAAATAACACTTCAAATGTTGACAATCTCTGTAACACATGTATCATATCTGATTTTCAAGACGCCAACAAAATTTGCAGCTAAGGAAACTTTATAACTAATTAAAAGGCAAAACAAAGACTCACTTCGTAGTATAAATAATCTTTCCCAACATTATCTACTCTGTATTATCTAATCTATCCCAATATTCATACTTTTGAATTCAGGGTATGACTGATCCTACCTTATTCTCATATTTGGCATTACCTATAACTTTTTACCATTTTGCGTTAATTTCCCAAATAGGCTTGTCAGAACCCAATTACAAAGTTTTCTCCTCTTCTCAGTTTGGTCGCACCAAACAAGCAAGAATGACAGATATGCAGCAGAATGCGTGAAGAGCCTGGCAACTTCAAAAATGTGTAAATTGAAGGTATGAAGGCATAAAAACAGACCATAAATAGTTCCTGCTGACAAGATTTTTTTTAATTTTGAATAAACAATATATTAAATGGAGAAGACCACGTAAAATTTTTTTATAAAAATAAGGTACATTAACATTAAAAAAGCAGAGCCTTTTTCTCCCAATAAATATTGGCTACAAACAGCTTACAGATAATACTGCTTAGATTTCCCACTTGGAAGATATCTTGCAAGTGAAAAGGTAATAACTTTAACACCCAAAAGTTAATAGTAATAAAGAAGTGGCTTAAGATTAGGGAGAGGAAACAACACTCTACTGTAGAAAATCTTACACAACATTTAGCAACTGCAATCTTTCCAATCCTTCCATCTTTTGGCTTAATAGGCCTTAAATTTAAGAATGTACCCTGGAGAGGGCATAATCATTTTCCCCACATAGTAAAATTAGTGGGCAGAAAATACTGAAATACTACTTAATTATCTCAGCACAACATAGTATATCCTGCCTTCTTTACTTTAAAAAAAGACATATTTAGAGTTTGCTAAGTAGAAACTTTGTATGTGTAGTTTATGTGACTGTCATTAAGCACTTCAAACACTACCTTTTAATCTGACTACTCAAAGCATTTTATATCAACATTTTCCATTATATTCCTACACAGCTAGAAATTTTTTGACATGGAAAAATCATGGGAGGGAGTAAGGGGAAAAGGAAGGGAGGGGAGGGAGGGGAAAAGAAGGAAGGAGGAGGGAGGGGGGCGTAGAAGGAGATAGGAGGCTGGGGGACCAGGGAAAGCTACCTAGAGATGTAACCAGGGAGCTCAGTCTCAGAGGACAGAGAGAGTTCTCTGGGTAGATAAGGGTGACAGGAGCCTTTTAAACAGGTCACAGGGTAATGAAAAGCAAGATGTGTACGTTATATTCAGGTAATCACATTTGCTCCCCATCCCTCACCAGTCAAGTATGTATGAGGAAGCTTAGTGAAATCAGGTGCTATAATATGTTTGTGTACTTCCAGAATTCATAGGTTGACATCCTAACCCTCAATGTGAGAGTATCAGAAGGTGAGGTCTTTGGGAGGTGCTTAAGTCATGAGAGTAGAGCCCTCACGAATGGAGTCAGAGCTCTTATAAAAAGAGACTCCAGGGGCTTCTATGGTGGCGCAGTGGTTGGGAGTCCACCTGCCGAGGCAGGGGACACGGGTTCGCGCCCCGGTCCAGGAAGATCCCACATGCCGCGGAGCGGCTGGGCCCATGAGCCATGGCCGCTGAGCCTGTGCGTCCGGAGCCTGTGCTCTGCAACGGGAGAGCCTGCGACAGTGAGAGGCCCGCGTACCGCAAAAAAATAAATAAAAAGACTCCACGGAGCTCCAGAGCCCTTCTGCTGTGTCAGGACAAGGTGGGATAGTACCTTCTATGAACCAGGAAGTAGGTCCTTGCCAGCCACCACACTGACTCTGCCAGAACCATGATCTTGAACTTCCCAGAATCCAGAACTGAGAAATTTCTGTTTCTTATAAGTCACCCAGTCTGATGGTTTGTTAAAAGCAGCCTGAAGGCACTAAGACATAAAGGTGTAAGAGCTGGCAAGGAACGGACGCAATGCAACACTTAAGGAGACAGCGCTGTGGAGCAGAGAAGCTGACACAGTGACCACGGACTACTTCTCAGAGACCATGTGGGAAGCCAAGAACTCTGTCAGCTGGTCTGGTGTAACAGGGAACGGAAGCAATGAAATGAACCTGTTTCTCAATCACAGGGTAACAATCTAAGGTCACGGCGGACTCTATCCTGCTTTCTCCAATGCTGCTGCATTTCCGTCATGATCACTGGGCACTTAGTATTTCAGTAATAAAAATTTTAGGGACTGCTACCTTATGCCATTATAAATGTACACAATTCGGAAGAGCCATGTAAAAGAAAAGCCAAAACATAAATCTCTCCATGTTATATAGACTCAACTCCCTTTGTATTCTTGCTAGCCATGGGCAAGTCAGGATTCAAGTGTGCAAGGAGGCAACCTCCAACCACCAGTCACTTCACAGGGCCCTGAGGGGTCAGCCTGACTGTGCAGAGAGCTCTGCAAAGAGGGGGAGAAGGATGAGGGGAAAGGAGGAAAGGGAAGCAGGCTCAAGAGAAGGGACAAGGGGCTGGGAGCGCGAAGGGGCCAGCCTGACTCGTATGTGGAGTTCTGCATGGAGGGCAGCAAGCTGCAAGTCCCCTAACGCAGCCCTCCTCTCTGCTCCCTAGCTTGCTAGAACCATCTACCTTCTCTGGCTATCCTGCTAAGGAAAGAAGGCCAGGTGCACATCACGCCTATCATGTGTGAGTGCACTACAGCTTAAAACAGAGCCAGTTTAAAAAACAAAGGCTACCGGCGCAGGAAGAAAGAGGGAAGGCTGGTCTCCTTTCCTCCCAACACACATGGAACAAAAGTTAAGTATATTTAATATCTTACCTTTTGAAGGACCCTTCATATCCACTTGTAATCACTAGCTTAACACCTTCTGTCCATGCTACACTATCAGATGTGCACATAATTTTATAAGAAATGAAGGTAAGCTAGGAAGGAAATTAAATTCCTCTATGTGACAGAAAGTTTTAGATCACAGAATTTAGTAGTCAAGCTAAAATCTCAATCTCAGCAGTACATAAAGGATTAAATATATTCCAATGGGACAAAAACATCACAAAAGCAGAAAATCATCACTTACTGCTTCATCAAAACAGAGATTAAAGGCCATTGGAGAAAGAAAAATTTCTTCTCTACAATTGTTTGTTGTAATTTTTAAAATAGAAGCATGTACAAACCATGTCAAAATGGACAGAGTAGTCCATTTTTGGACTACTATGAACGGTAGTTCAATTTTTAGTTTTTTAAGGAACCTCCATACTATTCTCCATAGTGGCTGTATCAATTTACATTCCCACCAACAGTGCAAGAGGGTTCCCTTTTCTCCACACCCTCTCCAGCATTTACTGTTTGTAGATTTTTTGATGATGGCCATGCTGACTGGTGTGAGGTGATACCTCATTGTGGTTTTGATTTGCATTTCTCTAATGATTAGTGATGTTGAGCATCTTTTCATGTGTTTGCTGGCAATCTGCATATCTTCTTTGGAGAAATCTCTATTTAGGTCTTCTGCCCATTTCTGGATTGGGTTGTTTGTTTTTTTGATATTGGAAATCTGTAGCACTTTTATTTCCGAATACTTAATTTAAAATGCCATACTTAGAATTTAAGAAAATGTGATGTGAAATAAAGTGGCTAATATCAAAAATAACAAATACAATGTGATCTGCAGAGCTCAATGAAAATTTAAAACCTCACTTCTCATTACTGGTTACTGGATTTCATCTATGAATGTGCTGACATTTTTCATACCCTCCTGACACAGGATGCCAATCCTGGTTTACTTAGCGATCATCAATTCACTATGAAAAAATAGGCCTTTTCCATGGTATTATTTCAAAGTTTAAGAGATTTTGACAGGTCAAGCATCCCTTGGAATATGAACAGTAAATCTTTCCATCCCAAAGTAAAGTGCTATCAAGAAACTGACATCAAAATATTTAAATGCAGATCTGCCAGCCCTTCTCCCTCCAGCTTGCGCACACACACACACACACACACACACACACGCACACACACTTGGATGGTGCCTTTTAATTCTAAAAAAGGTAATTTTATAAAACAAATCAAAAAAGCCTTAAAAGTCTCTCAGTTTTCACAAATCAACCATTACACAACTGCACTTATTTTTTAAATAAATATTAACGGTCAGGATATAACGTCAGGGAAAGAAAGATAGGTGAAAGAAAAGGAATGATACCAAACTGATTGCTGGCAGTGGGAAGCCGAGGCAGACATTCCCAACTTCCCTGGAAGAAACTGACAGCTAAGGTCAAGTTTCCTGATGCTCTGGACTAGGAAGATATATAGATTTTTTCCAACATAAATGTGTACAAAAATTCAAACACCATGGCCTGGACATTAGTCCTAGAGTATCTAGTATCATTAGCTATAGTATCAAGCCATGTTTTTTTTTATTCTTTACATTTTGGAGACGTGAGAGCGTGCAGGGCAAGAAAAAGAAGAAACAGCAATATAAAGAAACAAATTAACTCTCAGAGGCTTGCACAAAGGGAGGGAGCTTTAGAAATCCTCTTCCCCCTTCAACGGGTAGGGAAACAGGCCCACAGCAAACACCTGAGTTACACCAACACACTCTACTCAGAGAGCTACTAATCCAAAAAGGGTCGTAGCTGGAATGAGGAGAGGAGGGAAAGGTATGATGCAAACCACTGGCACGAATAACCTATGAAAATTCAAAGGAAATAAAACGTGGTGCAGTCTCTGCTTGGAATGAGAATATGTCTTTCATTCTATCAGAACAGGAAATAAATGAGTATCAGAGGTAAGGAAACTTAAAATTGCAAAATGAAAAAAAAAAGAAAACCCTGAAAATAACTGCAGCATAAAAAGAGGTTAATAGTCATCTTAGTGTATAAAGAACACTTATAAATCAGTATTGATGAACATCCAAAATCTGAATGGAAAAATGGACAAAGGGCATGAACAGGTAATTCAGAAAGAAAGAAATATGAATGGCCAGTATGGAAGTGTTGAATTTCGCTAACAGTAAAATAAAAACAAGTGAACCTATCACTTGGCATTTATTTTATGATAATACCAAGTGTGAAGGGAAAAAAAATGACACTCTCGTACACTGTTATGGTAGCATAAATTTTAGTACTTTTGAGGACAATTTGGTAATCTGTATTATAAGATCTTAAACAATGTTTATCTTCCATCATCCAGTAATACCACTTGCAGAAATTTAAAGATGAACCTATTTAAGAATATAAATGATCATCTCAGCACTTATTTTAACAGTTAAGAATGGAGAAAACTTAAGCGTCTGAAACAAGGAAACTGAATAAAATTTAGATACAGGCAGACAATGGTCTATTACACAGCTATTTAAAACCACACTCTTGAAAAATAGTCAATAGTAAAGAATGCTCATGACATATGTAAAAAAATTGAAATAATTCCAGTTCATATACACAAAAGAGAAACACCAAACTGTTACAGTTGTCTATAGGCATTGGAATTATAGGGGATATTTAACTTCCTCTTTAATAATTAATATTTTATTTTTAAAGTTTTCAGATTACAGAAGCTTTTCCTCTTTAATATTTTAAAAATTCTCTAACATAGTATACTTCTATTAAAGTGTTCTTAAAGTACTATCAAAGTAGAAAACTTCTGAATCCCAGAATGCACTTTAAATAAAAGTATGCAATAAAAGGGCCAAAACTGGAGCTCAATATTTTGAGATGAAAATGAGTAATTTTTCCTTTCGTATGAAACCTGTAAATTCACACTGAAGGCAGTTTTTCTTTATTGAAGGAATTCCGATTTGTATCATTATACAAGTAGAAAATCTGAAAAGCAAGGGGTTTTGGTGGTGATGGTGGGGCAAGATTTATTTTAGTCCTTCTTTGATAATTTCTAAAGATTAAAAACTTCTAACTCTCATCTCATCCATTCTCAGGAACCAGAAGAGAACATAAACAAATGGAGGTAATAGGAAAAATACACCTCCTTTCCAAAAAGTTGTGAACAAAGCCAACCCACCAAAAAGGGGAAGAGAGACTCCAACATCCATTTTTTTACACAATAACAGAACGTGAATGTTTGTTACGCTGAAAGCAGCTAGTAAGCAATTATATACCATCTTTGGGAAATCTCCAAAGAAAGGCCATTTTCTTTTCCACATATCTGTTATAAATCACACTGTCATTGGTTGTATTTGGATGAAGTCCACCTGAATTTTGTGAACAGAAGCCAATATCGGATGGGAAGGACGACTTGGAAAGTAACATACTACAATAAACCTATGTTTACCCATCCACAGAATCAGCTGAAGTCTCCTAAATTGAAAAACAGAACAAGCAAAAAAGATATGGCTAGAAAGAAACGGCAGATACTTGTAGGACTACTGTCCATTTTATGTTTCCCTCCAGACAGTGAGTTACTTTGGGGGGCAGCGGGAGCGTGAAGGGAAAGAAGAAAACTTCAATGAAAGAAAAACAAAGATGAAGGTACTGCAGAATCTAACAGCAATTAGCAACCATAAAATTATCAAGAATGTAACTGCTAAACTTTTATTAAGTATCAATAGCTGTGTATTCTATCTACCATTTCTTTCTTCTTTTCCTGTTCTGGTTCTTCTGTATCATCAAGTTTGCCTAGTTAGGTGGTTTAGCACTTGGGTCCATTCTTTTTCCCCTAATTATGCTAACTTTATGAGGAAAAAGACTGATGTAATTTCAAAAACAGATTTCTTGTTTATTATTATTATTTTATAGGCCAATATTTAAACCAAAGTTATCTTGTAAAAGTGGATGAGATAGAAGTAGCATTGTCATATAAAAATGATCTTCACAGTATATGCTTCTACAATATATAACATATTGAATAATATTCACGGTAATAGAACTACCGTATGACCCAGCAATCCCACTACCGGGCATATACCCTGAGAAAACCATAATTCAAAAAGAGTCATGTACCAAAATATTCATTGCAGCTCTATTTACAATAGCACGGAGATGGAAACAACCTAAGTGCCCATCATCGGATGAATGGATAAAGAAGATGTGGCACATATATACAATGGAATATTACTCAACCATAAAGAGAAACAAAATTGAGCTATTTGTAATGAAGTGGATAGACCTAGAGTCTGTCATACAGAGTGAAGTAAGTCAGAAAGAGAAAGACAAATACCGTATGCTAACACATATATATGGAATTTAAGGGAAAAAAAATGTCATGAAGAACCTAGGGGTAAGACAGGAATAAAGACACAGACCTACTGGAGAACGGACTTGAGGATATGGGGAGGGGGAAGGGTGAGCTGTGACAAAGCGAGAGAGAGGTATGGACATATATACACTACCAAACGTAAGGCAGATAGCTAGTGGGAAGCAGCCGCATAGCACAGGGATATCAGCTCGGTGCTTTGTGACCGCCTGGAGGGGTGGGATAGGGAGGGTGGGAGGGAGGGAGACGCAAGAGGGAAGAGATATGGGAACATATGTATATGTATAACTGATTCACTTTGTTATAAAGCAGAAACTAGCACACCACTGTAAAGCAATTGTACTCCAATAAAGATGTTAAAATAAATAAATAAATAAAAAATAAAAAATAAATTCACAGTAAATATTTAATACTGACATAGATATAGATATACAAAGACATATGAACAAACACCCAAGAAGGCACCACATTTTAAAAACCCAGAAAGATTCAATCCTGTCACGATCTAGTTGAAAGAAATTATATACTTTTTAAAATAATGAACGTGGGCTTCCCTGGTGGCGCAGTGGTTGAGAGTCTGCCTGCCGATGCAGGGGACGTGGGTTCGTGCCCCGGTCCGGGAAGATCCCACATGCCGCGGAGCGGCTGGGCCCGTGAGCCATGGCCGCTGAGCCTGCGCGTCCGGAGCCTGTGCTCCGCAACGGGAGAGGCCACAACAGTGAGAGGCCCACATACTGCAAAAAAAATAAATAAATAAAAATAAAATAAAATAAAATAATGAACGTACTTTGAAGAAATGCTTTTGGTCAAATACTGTGGAGAAAAAGAAATATATTGAGTAGCACACCAAGATCCCAGGTATTAAAGAGAGGTAAAGTAAACCAAATATCCAAAGGTACAACCAGTTTAAGAAGAGACGGATAGGGACTTCCCTGCTGGTCCAGTAGTTAAGATTGCAAGCTTTCAATGCAGGGGGTGCGGTTTCGATCTCTGCTCGGGGAACTAAGATCCCACATGCCACACGGCCAAAAACAAAAAAAATAATAACAAAGTTTAGCTTAAAAAAAAGACAGATAATTCTTAATTGTCTATATAAAACAGACATACAACCAAGATGGAAAAGACTATTCATAAAATCACTGAAGGAGTACCATTTATGAAGCTAGAAAAATTAATAACAAACAGACTTTGGAGAACTTGTAAGCCCTAAGTATAAAGATATATTTTCAATTTAATTGGTGATACAGGTTTACTAGGGTTTTTCACATATATGGATATATTTACACACACATATACTGCCATGATTAGAAATGTCCATCACAGCTAAAGGCTACCAAAAATCTAATATATTAGAAAATCGCTACTGATGGATTAACTGTTGAAAACAGCTGTATACAGGAAACAACATGTAGCATCCCTGAAAAGGGAGACCTTGAAATACGTAAGCCAAAAAAGATCATAAAATCATAGAATACTAGGTTAGAAAGAACATAAAGCCCAACTGTGCTTCTGAAGCATCTGCCGTCTTTGAGGAACCACAAAGCCATGAAATTGAGATCACAATGGAAAGAAATTCCATGGCACTACTGAAGTGATACTTTAATTTAAAAATTATGGAGAAAAAACACAAATATACAATATAATATACAATATAAGTGCTCCAATACTCATCCACTTAGTCAACAAGCTTTGTTGAAAGCATTTGTGTGCCACAAAATACTTGCTACATTTGTGGAATAAGATGATAACCAGGGCAGAAATGGTTCCTTCAGGGAACATACATTCAAGAAGTCATTAAGATCTAGGTCGACATGTTTCTCAAAACACAGACTGAACCAAAGTCATCCCCAGGTGCAAGTTCAAAATTCAGATGCTCCATCCCAAGGAATTATGATTCAATAGGTGTTGGGTAGAACCCAAGATCTGTTTTTAATAAGCTTTAGTGGAAAGAGTGAGGTTTTGGCTCTGCTATTAGCTATGCAGCTTTGGGCACTAGTCACTTAACTTTGTCTCTAAGATGGGAATAATTCTGTTTAAAAGGTTTATTCTGAAGAATAAAAACATTTTCGAAGTGTTTTGCACAGTACGTGGCACAGGTGTATTCAAATGGCACCATGAAAGTCAGAAAATCTGGATTCACACTGAACTCAGATGCTTACCAAATATACAACAGTGGACAAGTCATTGAAACCTCTGTGAGCTTCAGTTTCTATTTATGGAATTTGTGGGTAGTAATATTTTCACTGTTTAGCATAAAGATACTGGAAGAAGAAAAAATAGATATTGTTGGTAAGCTGTAAGAAGTACCACAGAGGTAATTATAGTAGAGGCTACCAGCAGGTTTTTAAATTTTATTGAAGTATAGTTGATTTACAATGTTTTGTTTAATTTCTGCTGTAAAGTGACTCAGTTATACATACATCCTTTTCATATTCTTTCCCATTATGGTCTATCACAGGATATTGAATATATAGCTCTCTGTGCTATACAGTAGGACCTTGTTGTTTATCCATTCTATATATAATGGTTTGCAGCTGCTAATCCCAAACTCCCAGTCCTTCCCTCCAACCACCTGCCCTTTAGCAATGACAAGTCTGTTCTCTATGTCTGTCTTTGTTTCGTAGATATGTTCGTTTATGTCATAGTTTAGATTCCACATATAAGTGATTATCATATGGTATTTGTCTTTCTCTTTCTGACTTACTTCACTTGAGACTACCAGCATTGTTAGTCATAGCAAAGTATACTAAAATATAATCCTTAAAAAAGAGGGTAAAGACTTTTGTAGGAAAAATTGAGAAGCAATTTTTTTACCTTATTTTTCCAACAAAATTTACTTATCAAGAGTTTGAGTACTGAATGTGTGCCACCTAGGAAACGGTAACTCCCCAAATGTAAATCAGGAATATAGACTCCATAGACATTAATATAAATCTTAACCCCTTTGAGAACTTCACAAAGACAAGTTAGCTACAGTCTCACAAGCCAACAGTTGTTGGAAATACTACCCAAAGAATAGAAAACCCTGGATCACCTAGCCCAATACTTAAACATTACTACCCACCAATTAGATAATAGAAATAGAAACACTGGTGCTCACAGAGGTTCAATGACTTGTCTGTTATGTGTTTGGTAAGCATCTGAGTTCAACGTGAAGCCACATTTCCTGACTTTCTAATAGGCCGCAGTCGTTTCCCAGCTGCCATTTTGAACACTCTTCAGTACTTACATCTCTTTCTGTAACAATCCCAGCCAGCGATCATCTAATTCCATTGGTCGGCAACCCACCAGTTGTAAGCGAATCACCTGGAAAGCTTTTAAAAATATAGATTCTGAAATTCTGATTCAGTAAGCCCAGGGCAGAGCTCTGGGACCCCTCTGTGCAAAATGCTTCCCAAGTGATTGTGAAGTGAGCGGGAATCTGGCCGCCAGTGATGCTGCACTCTCCAGTCCACTCTGTATCTGGGCGGTACAACCAAACTCCAATAGTATTAGGTTGAAATCTCCCCCACTTCAGTTTCCATGTTAATTCTAGTTTTACCCTTGGGGCCACACACAACACAAGCCTAATCTGTCTTTAGGCCCTTCAAGTGATCTATATTATGATATGTTTCAAACCTGTTATCACTAAACTTATCCACATCTTTTCATTTGTAGTTTGTACCCAGAAAAGCACACCATCCTCGTTTAGAAACCAAATGGTGATACTCCTTTATTACAGGAAAAATATTCTCATTAACACAGCTTAAGTGTGCCTTTTACGAAACTGACAACATATTATGCTTACTTCTTTGTATTACCCTTACGAAAAACACTTACTTCGGAATATATTTATTTTGGAGTAATTTTAGGTTTACACAAAAGTGGCACGTGTAGTACAAAGAGCCCCCATGCCCCCCTCACCCGGTTTCTTTTCCTAATGTTAACATGTACAATACCACAGTACTGAACCAAAAATGAGTTTGCTTAATTATATCTTTTTACACAAATTACTTAACCCATTTCTTTCCTCCTGAACACAAACGCTTGGCTTTTCTTTTACTACATGATGCAAGTATAGGCCCTTATATTTCATCTATTAAGATTCAAGGCAAGATTTCATCTTGCAAGACTTTGACTCAAAGACTCAAGCTTTGGATACCCTATACTTGTTAAGATATTCTGAGTCGGGCTTCCCTGGTGGCGCAGTGGTTAAGAATCAGCCTGCCAATGCAGGGGACACAGGTTCGAGCCCTGCTCTGGGAAGATCCCACATGCTGCAGAGCAACTAAGCCCACGAGCCACAACTACTGAAGCCCGCGTGCCTAGAGCCCATGCTCCACAACAAGTGAAGCCACTGCAATGAGAAGCCCATGCACCGCAACGAAGAGTAGCCCCCGCTTGCCGCAACTAGAGAAAGCCCTCACACAGCAACAAAGACCCAACACAGCCAAAAATAAATAAATAAATTAAAAAAAAAAAAGATATTCTGAGTTAAGGTTCAGTTAGACAGCATCCACTATTGCCACTAGACTCTTGCCACACACACACATCTGGTGAGTAAGACTTCTATACTTTTATCTTGTTTGACAGGCCTAGGCTCGGGATAACATACACCTCCCTCGGGTTGCATTAAGCCACTTCTGATACATACACACCATCAATTAATTACTAATCCAACCAAGTATCTGTATATCCAGTTACTTTGTTACTCTTGCAAAGATATTTCCCTGCCTCAGAAAACTTCAGACACACTGCATCGCTACATTTTTAATTTGTACTAGTCTAATACACCCTTGTATGTTGTTCTTCAGCTGGGAGATGTAGACTATCTTCACAGTGGAAGGAATCCACGCACCAAATGACTCTAAAAGTCCTCAGGAAAAAAGGGAACGCTCTTAACATCTACTGGCCACTCACTGAAACGGTTAATGACACTGTGTGAAAACTGGTGCCCATAGGAAGTCCACAGAGAATTCCTGATGACTCACAAACTAAAATCAGAAGAGAGAGAAAGGTGGTATTGTAGTAGTATCTCCCCGGGAAGAAAAGAATTCAATTTATCCTCATGAAATGAGTTCCTGGCCTTAAATATTATAAAGTTTAGTGAACAGAATGGCACAAGATAGCAATTTACTATTGAAATCCTGATTAAAAAGGATAAATTAGACATGTGGACCCAGAGATAGCTACACTCAGCTATATCAATCACTGCCAGGAGATTTTTCTAAACAGCTTACTTCTCCCTCAAAGGATGTGAATAACTTCCAATTCTGTTTATCTCTCAAAGCCAGGCTGTGGAATCCGTTTTTAAATTGCAAACTAGAACTGACAATGCTTTCAAGGAAGGTGGCAAACTCACAGCCATCCTATCACACCAGTGAGCTTCTTAAAATGGGAAAGCCATTAAAAATGTCTTTTAAAAGGCATCAGACTCTTCAATCTTACCTCATAGTAACTCCGAACCGCATTGCAAAACGCTTCATCGGCTACAATCTGGGTTTCCCCATTGAGGAAGGCCTGGAACCGTTCTTTCAGTAACTGTAATTGCTGCTTGTTAAGCTGCAAGAAAAAAAGAGGGAATCAGATCAAAAACCAGCCAATCCATGAAACATAATGACTTTTAAAAGTTACATTTGCTACTTGTGTCTAAGATTTGATACCTAGAATTAACTTATGGGTCATTTTAAAAATGTAAGTCACTGCCCCACATACTCTGCGATACCAGATATTGCGATGGAATCCAAATTTCTGCCCCAAACAGAATTCCCGTGATTACTACACTCTAATCCCTCTGTAGAGAGAAGAAAAAAAAATCTAAAATTCGAATGAGAAACTAACTGGCAGCTGCCCTGAATAGAGAGAGCAGAAGGGACAAATGCTCTTGGAGGTGAACGGCCGACCATCAGCTTTGGACAGAAGGTGACAGGAAAGACAGAGGGACCCAGAGAAAGAATCCTCTGGAAAAGACATCTGTTGTATGCCAAAAGCCTGGATTCCATGAGTAAACACACCTCAGTGCCTGAGCTGAGATAAAGGAATGATAAGGAGGCGAACAGAGAGGCGATGGGGGGTGGGGGGGGCGGGCAGTGAGTACATCTGTAGGCAGGCTAGGGGAAGGCCGTGACACAGGGAGTGGAGTGGAAGTTCACAACCAGATTTGTTCACCCTGGGTCTACCCATCACAGTTACGGAGGGTGGGTTAGACACGAACCATGACTTACTAACCATGTCCTCTAGTTATCAACTACAAGAAGAGGCAGCTACTTCATTTGTAGGGCTCACTACAAAACGAGAAAGAGAAGCTCCTTGTTGAAAAAATTAAGGTCAATACAGCAGCAAAAGAGCATTAAACCAAGCATGGGACCCTTCTAAGCAGGAGCCCCATGTGGCTGCACAGGCTCATCCCCACGAAGCCAGCACCCACGAAGGCAGGGTGCGTTAGGTCAAGCAGAAGCATTTTTTTTTTTATGCTTAACTGGAGACAGAGCATAGTCTTGCAGATAAAACAACAAATCCTGAGATATATAAGGAACAGAAGGAGTGATCTTTCCATTTCAGTCATCCTCATCAGACGGTTAAAGAACTCAGCCCAGTTCTGGATTCTACAGAGAGATGTGAAGCATTTGGAAACATGCTGAGGATAAAATGATTAAAGGATTAGAAAGACTAAACAAACTGGTATGATTTGGCTTCCAAAAGAAGGCCGATGTGAAGTAAGTTTAAAACTGTTCAAAAGGCTTACTAAAATGCCATTCAAATATGAGACAAGCTCTTTCAAAGCACGGGTTTTATTTAGAAGTCTAATAAACAAGACAGTCTGTAAAGAAACTGCTGCTGGTAGTAACAGACCGATAAAGAAGTGTCCTATTGTGCCACAGTGTAAAAAAAAAAACCCCTTGCCCCGAGCAGTGGAGAGAGGAGACCATTCCGTTTCTTTAGTAAGGCTACCTTCTTCATTTTAGGGAAAGCTAAACCAAGCTGAAAAGCAGGAATGTCACCACTGTATTACACTCTCCATTTCTATAATATGAACAGAATGAAAGCAGGAACCTTTTGTATATGTGTACTAGCAAGGCAAATTAAGCCCATGCCTTTAGCTCTAAACGTGGTTCACAAAAGGGACCAGATGAAAGTAGGACAGCAACTGCTGAGAATGAAATGGCTGAGAGCACTCTAGTTGCCAAGCCCCGGGAACCGCCAAGAAGGGCTTCAACTTGCAAACCAACTGTCCAGGTAAAATAATGGAAATGGAAATGTACACGGGGGAATGACAATGACCTGGAGGGGACCTTAATGATCATTTGTCCCAACTCCCTCATTCGATAAATAAAGTAAATATTGTTCAAAAACTACAACCTAGGGATATCTTGCTTCAATTTTCTTCTTTCAGAGGCATCTGGTTCTTTAAGAACTAAACCTTTTCAATTTCTAGTTTGCCAGTGTTTAAGTTCAGCCACTGTGGCAGTGAGTTATGGTTTGGTGATTATGGTGTAGAAAATTCAAGCATATGAATCAAGAGAAGGAGATGTGCACAAACCATCTTCTTGGAAACTCTAACAATGGTGGTATAGTTCACAAAACATGCCAGAGGCACCTGGCTAAGTATAAGGCTTCAACTTTTTTATGAAAAAAAATTACTGCAGTTACATTTAAGACATAAAATGACAGCCATATCATAACGATATACAAACAGTCAATAAATGGATACTCTATTAGTACAGAGAAAAGGTCTACAATTCTACATAAAAGAGATAGGAAGGAAAAAAGGCAATTTAAAATCTAGCAGTGGGAAAGCAGTCAGAAAGAACTTCCTAAAAGCTATTGGCATTATCAAAATAAACTATGCTATACATCAACAGATAGAGACCAATGTAATAGATCCAAATACGACCAGAACTGTACTATAAAATACCTTTATTCCACCTCAAATTAGTAGTAAAAGATGGTTTCTTCAATCAATGATGTTAGAATAACTGGGTAGCCATGGAGAAAAATATTAAGTTGGACCATAACACATGGTTACAACCCAAATGAATGAAAACTTCTAATGTAAAAAAAGACCAAACCGTAAAGGTATTAGAAGAAATGGGAGAATTCCTTTAAACACAGGCATGAGAAAGATCTTTTTAAGCATGACTCAACATCCACAGGTCATAAATTTAGCTGCCTAAACATTAAAAATAAATTTAGTATTGTAGTAATCATTTTGCAATATGTGTATCAAATCATCACATTATACTCCTTAAACTTATACAATGTTATGTCAAATATATCCTTTTTTAAATAAATAAATAAATAAATTTAGCATGGCAAAACATACCATAAATAAAATCATTGGAAAAAAAGACTTACCAGGAAAAAAAAAAAAACAAAACTTGCAACTCATACCCTAAAGAGCTAGTTTTCAAACCTACAGATCCTAGAAATTGACAAGAGTCTAACCTATAAGCCAACAGAAAGACAGGCAACATGGATGTACTCAGAGAAATGACTCAAGCTATGAAAACATGCCTAACTTACTTTACATTTTTCTTTTCCAAATGAAGTCTACCTGAGAGCAGAAGGCTCCTGGGAAGATGGTGGAGCAGGAAGCACCAGCAATCTGTCTCCCAGGGGCTTCCCTGGTGGCGCAGTGGTTGAGAGTCTGCCTGCCAATGCAGGGGACACAGGTTCGAGCCCTGGTCTGGGAGGATCCCACATGCCGCAGAGCAACTGGGCCCGTGGGCCACAATTACTGAGCCTGCGCGTCTGGAGCCTGTGCTCCACAACAAGAGCGGCCTCGACAGTGAGAGGCCCGCTCACCGCAATGAAGAGTGGCCCCCGCTTGCCGCAACTAGAGGAAGCCCTCGCACAGAAACGAAGACCCAACACAGCCAAAAATAAATAAATAAATAAATAAAATTTTAAAAAAGAGAAAAAAAGAAATCTGTCTCCCACCCTAGACAACAGCTGCATCCGCAGTATGTATCTGATGTAAATAGTCTGGAACTCTGGAGTATACTTAAAGGCTTGCAACATGAAAGGCGAGGCTTGACTGGAAACTGCAGTTAACTCTAATCAATTTCAGCTCTGCACAGTAGCACTTCCCACCCCTCAAGCCCCACATTAGCAAAAAACAAAACAAAAAAGTGCCGACCACCTAACTTTTCATAAATAAAGGAGTAAATAATACTACATCCAAACAGTGGTAATACTATTAGCTTTATAAAAAAGTATGACAAAGTTCTCTTATGTACTGATGTGAAAATATCCTCAAAATATCCTGGGGAAGGAAACAGTATAGAACAGTATTTAAAATAAGCCACCACTTCCATAGAAAAGGGACAAAAATCAGAACATGTATTTGCTTCCATATACAGACAAACGATGGAAGAAGGATGGCCTTGGACACTGGACAGATGGAAAATAAGGATGAAAAAGATCTTTCAACCTATATCACTTTATTCATTTTAAGTTTTAAATCACAGGACCCTTCTTACATGCTCAAATTTTAATTTACATTTAAATTAAGCTTTAGGGCTTCCCTGGTGGCGCAGTGGTTGAGAGTCCACCTGCTGATGCAGGGGATACAGGTTCGTGCCCCAGTCCGGGAAGATCCCACATGCAGCGGAGCGGCTGGGTCCATGAGCCATGGCCGCTGAGCCTGCGCGTCCGGAGCCTGTGCTCCGCAGCGGGGGAGGCCACAACAGTGAGAGGCCCGCGTACCGCAAAAAAAAAAAAAAAAAAAAGAAAAAAGAAATTAAGCTTTAAGAGCCACTTTACACATTTTTAAACTCAGAACAATTATGACTCATTGCAGATAGCTTAAATCTGATCATCCTGCAGAAAGACTGAACAAACCAATTGACTTTTAAAAATTTCTCCTCTCAGGTATAAGATTTGAACTTGACTGTATATCCACCCACCCCTTTTTTTTTTTTTTTTTTTTTAACATTTCAAGGTTGAGGATTTCGAAGAAACAGAAAGAGTCAGAAAAGAACCATAATAATCGTGCTACTCAACATTCTAATCAATGCATTAATCTTTACAAAATCCATACCAAGTGATCTCTCCGTCTCCATTTGAGCCTATTGAAACTAAAATACACACAGACATATACACCCTACCTTTATACCTTGCAATGAAGCCTACTTTAATTTTAGACAACTATGAAGGATTGAAACCTGCTTCCTTATGCCTTGCATAAATCCTAGTTCTATACTACCTAAGACCAAACAAACTAAGCATTACTTTGCTTCTCCAACATAGCAATTCAGGAAGTTGGAGACAAGTACTAGATTATTTGAGTCTTCTCTTTTCTAGAATAAACTTTACCAGTTCCCCCAGCATCCTAAGAGTACTCTCCAATTTGCCCATAAAAAAGCATTACATAGTTAAATAAAACTTATTTACATAAAACTAAATATAAGAAAGTACTTTGAAAGCTATAACATCATGAAACTCATTCCAACAGCCATGTCCCTTCCAAAATATACTCAACGGACTGATGATGATTCTCCTAGGATCACGTGGCCAACACAGAGACAAGTGGGAGGGCCACTTCTCACATTCTAAGTACTCTATGCCTATTAATTCAAACGAAAAACAAATTAACTCTTCTTGGCAGTCACATCAACTGACTCACATCGTGCTTATGATCAACAAAAATTCTAAAACATTCTTACATGTGCTTCATTGAGCCATGTTTCCATCCTGGCTAGATTTATTTGGTCCATTGTTCCAGTTGATTCAGTTTTTTCTTTAGAATTCTGATTCCTTCACCCTGTGACCAAAGAACCCTCCAAGTTTTGTTATACCACTAACATAATAATGTGCTACCCATATTCTTCATCATCCAGATCATTATAAAAATAATCATCAATTCAGGATTAAGCAAGAGGGAAACCTGTCATATGCATACCTCCTGTCTGACACACCCAATTAACATTTTCGAGGGCAGCTGGTTTTACTAGTCAGCCTATATATTAGTTTTGCCCATATACTGTCTTCACCCCAGTATATTTACTAATGAATGAATAAAATATTTTTCAGAAGTAAAAAAACTGACCACCAGAAATTATCGAATGGGAATTTTAAGAAGAGCTTTTTATATGAAACCAAATTGCAAAAACTTAACTGGAACATAAATATCCTTGCAAACATCTAAATACAACCAAGAGATTTACCTTATAAAAAGAACACTTCAGTTACTGACAGTAAAAGCTAAGTTTCATAAATCTTGGCTGGCAGTGATAATTTATCCATAATAATAGTGGCCTCAGAAAAAATACTTAATTTCTTGAGTTCAGAGATGTCTTATGCAACCTAGAGTGTTTTTTGTTTTGGGGTGTTTTTTTTTTTGTCCCTGTTCAAATTATATCCTAGCCTTTCCATTCTAAGTCATGATCAGCTGAAGCCTTATGCCTGGATCTTGACTGCAGCAGGAGACCACCCATTATGCTACTCAGGAACCTGGCAACCACTGCTGTGCAGAGCCTACCTGGCCCTGCAGCCCTGTCATGAGTCTGAACACTCATGGTGGGGCTGCATGACCTCCTTGTAAGTGAAGGAGGCCAAGGTCAGACTCTATAGCCCAGTGGCAGGTGACCAGCGGGTAGGTACCTCATCTGGGAGGGTGGGTGTCGGTGTACGCACAAACCTTAAAGAAAGTAGAAAGACAAGCACTTCTCAAGGAGGTAAAAGGATTTACTCCAGGCACAGATGGTCTCCGAAATGCACAAAGGCATAGCTTTAACACCCGTTAATGAGATATAACAAAAGACATTAGCAGGAAAAGACTATAGGATAGGTATTGTTTTCTTTTTCCCTTCCTATGGACACTCTACCAGAAAGATCTGCATAAAACCACTGAGGCAAAATCATCAGAGCCTTTCTGAAACAGACCTCCCCAAAGGGCATGTCCGAACAGAACAACAAAGAGCCTCTGGCCCATTTCACACGTTATAATACCCTGAGGGAGTCGCTGCTATTAACAATTTCCTACCCAAATAACTTCTCACTCTCTTCTACAGCTGCAGACACTTGGGACAGTGAATATGCCCATCTAAGACTACAAATACCAGCCTCACTTGACAGTGGACATGGTCAAGTGACTAAGTTAAAGCCAACAAGATGTAGGCAAAAGTATACGTGACTTGCAGAAAACCATGAACGGTAGCTGAAGCAAGCCTTTTGCCTCCTTCTCTTTCCTCTTTTCCCACTGGCTGGAATTTGATGTGCTAGCTGGCAATGTAAGCTTGCCCATGAAGATGGTGAAGCAACAAATAAGAGCCTGAGACTCTCCCAAATGTGAGGCAGCCATCACAACCCTGGATTGCCACCTCCCAACTTGCTTTATGTGAGAGAGAGATAAACATCTATAGGTACAGATCACTCTTGGGGGCGGGGGGAGCGGGGCTTGGGTGCACTGGTCGTGTGTCACTGAACCAGATCCTAACTGATAGAAATCCCAATGAGATACCCCGTCAGGGAGAAAATGCCACAGCACTACCATCCCTGGCTAGTAGGTTTATCTCAATTTACTCTACAACAAAATCTTCTTTCCATATGTTATCTTATAATGAAAAACTCCTCATCCAGTGAACTTGCCCCAATGAACAGTGAACACCAGATTCTAAGTGCCTGAGGTAGACTAAAAATAAAGTTAGTTTGACAGACTGAGTTCTATTGTCCCACAGTATTGAAAAGGGGAAATTTTAGAAAGCCCCAGATTTGCAAATACTGCTTTAACATATTTTATAATAAAAGGTATACTAAATGATGAGTACAGAGCAGAAAAATCCCATTGCACTGTGAACAAATGGGTCCCAGGCTAGGCTTGCCCAGCTGCTAAGTATGACTTCTATCCACACTCTCACTGACCTCCTAGTTGAATTCAAGCCTCAGCAAAATTACAAGTCACTACAGGGGACTGGCTTGGGGGAGGGGAGCTGCTGGTGAACACTGAAACTAGGGAAGTTAAATCCATGATTCTATGAATTTCCTTGCTGCATTGTACTGAGCACACTTCACGCATGTCTCATGAAATCTCCCTAAATCTTCTAGAAAGTTCATCCTCATTTCACAAATGAGGAAGTTAAGCATCTCACCTAACTTCACATCTAGGAAGTGACAAGGGCAGAATCTCAACCAGTATCCCGATCTAAAGCATATATTCTTTCCAACCTCCATATTATTCTGTTTCCCTCACAGCCACGCTTTTTTTTTCAATAAGAGGTATGTAATTCCTGCATGTATTGGCTTATTTAACTCCTCCCACTACAATAAAACTAACTTTAGGATAAGAACTTCATTGTACCTCACAGCACTAATCCCATACTAAAATAGTGCCTCAAACCACTACAATGGATGAGAAAACAGTCTATTATGGATATGTTTACTCATTTCATTATTTAATAAGGTTATATATGACTAACAGGGCATTAGAGTGAGTAAGAGCACAGGCTCTGGTTTAAGACTACTGTCTGTATCCAGGATCCCCCACAATTTGTAGGGTTTTCCACAGGTCATTAACCTCAAGTTGTTCACCGAGACAACAAGGAGCGTAATAATGCACATTTAGTAGGGTTGTTGTCAGAAACACATGGTGGGGACTTCCCTGGCAGTCCAATAGTTGAGATTTCACCTTCCACTGCAGGGGGTGAGGGTTTGATGCCTGGCTGGGGAGCTAAGATCCCACATGCCTCTGGGCCAAAAAAACAAAACACAGAAGCAATACTGTAACTAATTCAACAGACTTTAAAAATGGTCCACATGAAAAAAAAAAAGTCTTAAAAAGAAACACATGATGTTATTTCAACAACTTAAAGAAGCACCAGACAAAGCTGAATCTTAACATGGATACAGGCACAAGCGTCTCAGATAGCTTCATCCATCAAAGGACAGAGAGCAGAAGCAAGAGCTACAATCCTGCAGCCTGTGTAACAAAAACCACATTCACAGAAACACAGACAAAAGGAAAAGGCAGAGGGCTATGTACCAGATGAAGGAACAAGATAAAACCCCAGAAAAACAACTAAATGAAATGGAGATAGTCAACCTTCCAGAAAAAGAATTCAGAATAATGATAGTGAAGATGATCCAGGAGCTTGGAAAAAAGAAAGGAGTCAAAGATCGAGAAGATGCAAGAAATGTTTAACAAAGACCTAGAAGAATTAAAGAACAAACCAAGATGAACAACACAATAACTAAAATGAAAAATACACTAGAAGGAATCAAGAGCAGAATAACTGAGGCAGAAGAACAGATAAGTGACCTGGAAGACAGAATGGTGGAATTCACTGTTGTGGAACAGAATAAAGAAAAAAGAAAGAAGAGAAATGAAGACAGCCTAAGAGACCTCTGGGACAACATTAAATACAACATTCGCATTACAGAAGTCCCAGAAGGAGAAGAGAGAGAGAAAGGATCAGAGAAAATATGTGAATAGATTACAGTCGAAAACTTCCCTAACATGGGAAATGAAATAGCCACCCAACCCCAGGAAGCGCAGAGAGTCCCAGGCAGGATAAAACCAAGGAGAAACACACTGAGACACATACTAATCAAACTGACAAAAGCTAAACACAAAGAAAAATTACTGAAACCAACAAGGGAATAACACAAATAACATACAAGGGAACTCCCATAAGGTTAAAAGCTGATTTCTCAGCAGAAACTCTACAAGCCAGAAGGGAGTGGAACGATAAATTTAAACTGATGAAAGGGAAGAACTTACAACCAAGATTACTCTACCTGGCAAATATCTCATTCAGATTCGACAGAGAACTCAAAAGCTTTACAGACAAGCGAAAGCTAAGAGAACTCAGCACCACCAAACCAGCTCTGCAACAAATGCTAAAGGAACTTCGCTAAGTGGGAAACACAAGAGAAGAAAAGACCTACAAAAACAAACCTGTAACAATTAAGAAAATGGTCATCGGAACATACATATCAATAATTACCTTAAATGTGAATGGGTGAAATGCTCCAACAAAAGACACAGGCTTGCTGAATGGATACAAAAACAAGACCCATATATATATGCTGTCTACAAGAGACCCACTTCAGACCTAGGGACACAGACAGGCTGAGAGATATACCACGTTCTTGGATTGGAAGAATCAATACTGTGAAAATGACTATACCACCCAAAGCAATCTACAGATTCAATGCAATCCCTATCAAGCTACCAGCAGCATTTTTTACAGAACTAGAACAAAAAATCTTAAAATTTGTAATGAGACACAAAAGACCCCGAATAGCCAAAGCAGTCTTGAGGGAAAAAAATGGAGCTGGAGGAATCAGACTTCCTTTCTTCAGACTATACTACAAAGCTACAGTAATCAAGACAATCTGGTACTGGCACAAAAACAGAAATATAGATCAATGGAACAGGATAGAAAGTCTGGCGATAAACCCACACACCTATGGTCAACTAATCTATGACAAAGGAGGCAAGGATATACAATGGAGAAAAGACAGTCTCTTCAATAAGTGGTGCTGGGAAAACTGGACAGCTACATGTAAAAGAATGAAATTAGAATGCTCCCTAACACCATACACAAAAATTAACTCAAAATGGATTAAAGACCAAAATCTAAGACCGGACACTATAAAACTCTGAGGAAAACATAGGAAGAACACTCAGACGTAAATCACAGCAAGATCTTTTTTGATCCACCTCCTAGAGTAATGGAAATAAAAACAAAAATAAACAAATGGGACCTAAGGAAACTTAAAAGCTTTTGCACAGCAAAGGAAACCATAAACAAGACGAAAAGACAACCCTCAGAATGGGAGAAAATATTTGCAAATGAATTAGCAAAGGATTAATCCCAAAATATATAAACAGCTCATGCAGCTCAATATTAAAAAAATAAACAGCCCAATCCAAAAATGGGCAGAAGACCTAAATAGACATTTCTCCAAAGACGACATACAGATGGCCAAGAAGCACATGAAAAGCTGCTCAACAACACTAATTATTAGAGAAATGCAAATCAAAAGTACAATGAGGTATCACCTCACACTGGTTAGAATGGGCATCATCAGAAAATCTAGAAACAACAAATGCTGGAGAGGGTGTGGAGAGAAGGGGATGCTCTTGCACTGTTGGTGGGAATGTAAGTTGATACAGCCACTATGGAGACCAGTATGGAGGTTCCTTAAAAAACTAAAACTAGAATTACTATATGATGCAGCAATCCCACTACTGGGCATATACCCAGAGGAAAACATAATTCAAAAAGACACATGCACCCTAATGTTCACTGCAGCACTATTTACAAAATCCAGGTCATGGAAGCAACCTAAATGCTCACTGACAGACAAATGGATAAAGAAGATGTGGTACAAACATACAATGGAATATTACTCAGCCATAAAATGGGATGAAATTGGGTCATTTGTAGAGACGTGGATGGATCTAGAGACTGTCATACAGAGTGAAGTAAGTCAGAAAGAGAAAAACAAATATATGTGGAACCTAGAAAAATGGTACAGATGAACCGGTTTGCAAGGCAGAAATAGAAACACAAATGTAGAGGACAAATGTATGGACACCAAGGGGGGAAGTTAGGGGGTGGGGGGGGGGGTGTTGGGATGATTTGGGAGATTGACACATATACACTAATATGTATAAAATAGGTAACTAATAAGAACCTGCTGTCTAAAAAATAAATTAATTAAATTTAAAAAAAAAAGATGGATGCAGATGAACAATCAACAATAGACTGTCCGGAGCTGGGTTGTCCCATCGAGGAGCCACTAACCACACGTGGCTATTGAGTACTTGAAACGTGGCCAGCCCAACTCAACACACGCTCTATGTCGAAACACATACTGGATTCAAATACTCTACACAAGAAAAAGATTACGAAACATCTCACTAACACTTGAATAGTGGTTACATGTTGAAAAAGTGTTTTGGATACATGGGGTAAAATAAATTATTAACATGACCTTTATCGTTTTAATAATGTTTTAATATTGCTACTAGAAAACTCTGAAGTACCTGTGTGGCTCCCGCTATATTTCAATTGAACAACACCGGTATAGAGAAATGTGCGAGATGGTGAAATGTCCCTTGAAGACACAAGTGAACCAAGCCTCGCTGCACCATGCAAAACAGGGGTGGCCTCACTCACAGCAGCAGGCCCCACAGTATAAAGCTTGTGACGAAGTCTGTGGTATAACTGATTGAAGAGAAACGGAACAAAGGCCAAAATGCAAAACCTAGGTATTTGCCTAGCGTTTTTCACTGTCAGAGAGTGAAGTAGGTGTTATTAAGTCCCATGTTATGGATAAGAAAACAAACTGAGAGGTTAAGATACAAGATCAGTTAGCTCACAGAACTAGGACCCTAACCTAGGTCTCTCCTGAATCCAAGCGCACATTTTTTACCTGACCCTGCGTGCCCCCATCCCATTGGCATTTCCTTACATGACTGAATCTTCATTCAGCCTAGTCTTACAAAAGACAATCAAGCTAAGTACTGAGGAGTCATTCAACAGAACTGTCTCATGCTCCAGAACATGGCGATAGGTAGGTGAGGGAGAACACTGGCAAGTCTTGTTGGTGATTATCCTCCCCAAACCTGCTTTTTCATTAGCATCTGTTTCACCCGCCAGAGTGAAACAGATCTATGACAGTAACTTCTAATCGTCCCCATTAATAACATAACCTCATCAAAAGCAAAACCAATGGTGATGGTTAATTTTATGCGTCAACTTGACTGAACAAGGGGACACCCAGAAAGCTGGTAAAAAGTTATTTTTGAGTGTGTCTATCATGGTGTTTCTAGAAGAGATTAGCATTTGCTTCAGTGGACCGAGTAAAGAGATCCACCCTCACCAACGTGGGCAGACATCACATAATTCATTGACAGCTGAATATACAACAAAAAAGGTTAAGGAAGGGCAAATTCTCTGTTTCCTTGAGCTGGGAGGTCAATCTTTTCTGGCCCGGGGACATCAGAGCTCCTGCTTCTTGGGGCCTTTCAACTTAGACTGAAGTATCCCACAAGCTTTCCTGGCTTCTCCAACTTGCAGAGGGCAGACTGTGGGACTTTTTGGCCTCTGCACTGCATGAGCCAATTCCTATATGATGTTTACATATATAATCTCCTATTGGGCTTCTATCTCTAGAGAACCCTGACTAATACACCAATCACCAAAAATAATAACAGCCTTTGCAATCTAGCAATTCAGAGATAACTGGGGGCTGGGAATGGGGGGCAGGGTAGAAGGTTCGAAGAGAAACAAACCTTAGGAGCTACTCTGAGAACTTCTTACTACAATCAAAAGTCACTCCTTCCCCAATTAAGGTCTGACAAAAATCAATAAGCCTTCCTCAACCAAGTAGTCTTGGAAGTTTACTATGGAAAAAAGACAGGAATAGGAGATAATTCAGGACAAGCATTTGCTGCCTTATAGTCCTACAAAGCCAGAAGAGTCTGTCGTCATAAGCCATCTTTCAAACTCTAGTCAATGGTTTCCTACAAATAACACTAGTGAATTATGTCAGGGTACATCATGAGGGAACTGCCCTTTTGAGACAATATAATTTCCCCTGACTAAACTTAATGTGTAATTTAATACCCAGTAGCTTATACTAATACCCAATAGGTTATACTAACTGACAACTTACTACATAAGAAGCACATTTCTAACCTCATTACAAGTATTATTTTAAACTTCCTATAAGGTGGGTTTTTTGTTTCAAATAGGAGGAAGCGAAGACCCAGAGAAATAAATAAAGTGGTCCAGTTCATGCGATTTAGGGACAGGTACACCTACTAGCATGCTCTTAGCCACTGGCTACCCTTGGGGTTTCTTCTGGAACTACCCAAATCACATCTCCATACCCAGGTAAAGACACGGGGCTACCAGAGCCTGGGAAAGCTGACCATGGGATTTGATGGGACTGAAGAGGCAAGTAAAAGCTCCCCTTCTTCCCATTTACCTCCAAAACATCATCTCATTCTCATCCACGTTACTGAGCCTTTGCAAACACTTCCTCCTGCCTGGAATATCTTTTCATCCTTTAGGAACATAACTCAGATGAAACCTCCTAGAAATCATCTTCCTTCAGCTCCCCCCAAATTAAGTCATCTCATCCTCTCTGTCACTTCTGCACCTCATACATTCATCTATCATTTGCTTAACGTGGTTTTCTCCTTACTAGGATACAGACCCCTTAAACAGCATTGCCAGTCATCTCTATATCCCCCTTCCCCACTCAGTACAATGTTTGTTGATTATGAATTTATCTACTGGTGAAGAAAATCCAGAGTGGAAGACAATATCACCATTCAATACTGCTTTTCTGGGAATGTATCCTGTCACAGCCATTGACAAAAGACACTAGCAGTGATATAACTGAGTGAGGAATAGGGAACAAACAGTCTTAGAAAAGAATTCCAAGATAGCTTATGTGTTGTCCAAATAATAAGTTCCTGGCCAGACTCGGTGAAGCCTGAAGAAAAAGCAAAGGATTTCTTGGTTGAGCTGCAGTGTGAGTGGTTCTGTTATGCAGATGATATTGTTCTTAGGCAGGAAGAACTCTGTGCCTCAGAACCACCTGGTATTGCATGAAAATGTTCCGTATGCTGAAAACATATTTGAAAGCAACAGTGATTTTATATTCATTATAAGGAATTCAGACGGGCTCAGCAACAGACACATGCTGGCCTAAAAGCTCAGACACACTGACCAGCTCCAAGCCAAACGGCCTTTTCCAGTAGATAGTTAAGTCGTTTGAAATAGTTCCTTTTGAAAGAAGAAAACATGATATAAATTTGCTTTCCAAAGAAGTGTTGGAAGTTTTTACTTTCTTTCTAAAGTAGGTATGTCATGGATGAGAAATGTCTCGCTATAAAGGGAAAACGGAAGAATAGGAAGGAAGGTAAGGAACTTTCAGATTGCCATCTTTGTGGACCCATCCTTCTGACACACACAGTGGTAGAATCTAAAAAGAAAAGCATTCAGTCCACCTTACTCCTTTAATTTAGTGAGGGTGCATCTGACTGAAGGCTGCAGAAGCCCCAACTCAAAACAGCCTGTTAAACAATAAAAAGGCTGATTATCACATTTCTCAACAAGTCCAAAGGTAAGAGGGTTCCAGAGTCAGTTAACTTGGTCACTCGATGAAGTCACCAAGGACCCAAGCCTTATCAGTACGTCTATATCCTCCATATGTTGGCTTGTTCTCAGATCTACTGTCTCCAAAGAAGTCCATATTAACTCTACGCAAAGCACCCTCACAACAATAACCAAGGACTGAGGAAAATATTTTCATTCTGAAAAATGGAAAGAGGGAGGAGAAAACTTTCCCAGAAACAGCACAGCCTCCAGCAGATCTTCCCCCACAGGTCACTGGCCAGAAATGATTCATGCATCCATTCCTAAAGGAACCAGGGAGGGAAAGTAAAGGAAATATCATGACTGACCAATGAAAAGTCACCCAGAGACAAGAATCCAGCCACTCCTGTGGAAAAATAGGGACTATATATCTGAATAAAACCAAAGGCCTGCTGAGGAGGAAGAGGACCTAGAGCATGGCTACTGTGTGGGAAACACACTGCTGTTCTGTCCTGATCTGTCCAATAAGGAGGCCTGAACTGGAAAACCACACTCAAAATATCAAGACTAATATCTCCTTACATCTAACACAAATTCCCTAAGAAATAACAAAATTCTACCTCTACCTAGAACAGAAATCTTAGCTGTAACAACTTTAAAATTTTCAAAATAAATCATACTGATTACTGCATTTATATCTACATAGTTAGGGACAAAAATGCCAGGGTTGGGCTTCCCTGGTGGCGCAGTGGTTGAGAGTCCGCCTGCCGATGCAGGGGATACGGGTTCGTGCCCCGGTCCGGGAAGATCCCACATGCCGCGGAGCGGCTGGGCCTGTGAGCCATGGCCACTGAGCCTGCGCGTCCGGAGCCTGTGCTCCGCAACAGGAGAGGCCACAACAGTGAGAGGCCTGCGTACCGCAAAAAAAAAAAAAAAAATGCCAGGGTCACATTGCTCCCTTAACAATGAAAATTATTTCGTATTTATTTCCTTCTTTAACTTTACAAAATTTATCCAGCAAAAAAATCTATACACTACCTCTAAGACATCATATATATTGGCAAACTCAAGGATCTGTGAAGATTAAACAGATAAAAATCCTCTTCAAGAGTAACATTAAAAGAACTGAACACCTAGACTAGCATGATATAAATATTTGCTTTAGACTTTCGGATTCTAAAACCAATTCTGAATTCAAGTACAGAAGACTGCTGATAAATAAAGGCAAATGCTTAGCACATTTGTTCACCAAGTGAGGTCAAATAAGGAGAATATATAATGATTTTCTGATTAAGAGAGAAAAACAAAATGAGGGTCTATTCTACCACTTACAAAGCTAGTTTTCAAGTGATAAACAAGAAAAAAAACAACAGGTAGAGGGAGTTTCAAGGAAGGCAGAGTAGAAGTACCCTGAGCTCACCTCCTCTCACAGGCACACCAAAATTACAACCATTTACAGAACAACTAGGGGGCGGCCCCACCTACCAGTGGTCCGACACTAGCTCTGGGACATCTGGGCCCTACAGCCAGACCCCAGGACATGGCTCTGCTCACTAGTGGGCAGGTACCAACCTCAGGATCACCTGGACCCCAACTCTGCCCTCCAGTGAGCCAGCACTAGCCCCAGGAACCCCGAGGGTTCCCCAGCCGGCCGCCTCATGAACCAGCCCGCCAATCAGCAGTTGGCAGCCTCAGAAGAAGGCAGGACCTGGCAGCCAACCAGATCAGGAGCTGGCCATGCCTACCAGACCACCCGTAACAGTCAGCCTGTCACAACCAAAGGATCCACACAGCCCACTTGGAGGGCAATCCTAGAGTGTACAGCTCTAGTGACTAGAGGGGAATGCACTGGTAGGATACATAGGCTGTCTCCTACAAAATGTTACTTCTCTAAGGTTGGGAAATGTAACCAACTTACCAGATACATAGAAATAAAAAACAACAAGTTAGGGCTTCCCTGGTGGCGCAGTGGTTGAGAGTCCACCTGCCGATGCAGTGGACACGGGTTCATGCCCCGGTTCAGGAAGATCCCACATGCTGCGGAGCGGCTAGGCCCATGAGCCACGGCCACTGAGCCTGCATGTCCGGAGCCTGTGCTCCGCCAACAGGAGAGGTCGCAGCAGTGAGAGGCCCGCGTACCGTAAAACAAACGGACAAACAAAAAACCCAACAAGTTAGGCGAAATGAGGCAACAGAGGAACAAGTTCCAAATGAAGGAACAAGAACTAAGTGAAGTGGAGATAGGCAATCTACCCAAGAAAGAGTTCAAGGTACTGGTGTAAAGATGACTGAAGATGACAGGAGAAGAAGACTGGATGAGCAGGGCGAGAAAGTTAGAATTTTTTTTTTAACAAAGGAAAAATATAAAGGACAACCAAACAGATGAAGAATATAATAAGTGACATGGAAAATACACTAGATGGAATCAACAGTAAACTAAGTGACACAGAGGAATAGATTCACTGAGCTGCAAGACAGTCATGGAAATCACTGAAGCTGAACAGAAGAAAAAAGAAAAAGAAATGAGGGCAGGACTTCCCTGGCGGTCCAGTGGTTGAGACTCCGTGCTTCCAATACAGGGGGCATGAGTTCGATCCCTGGTCAGGGAACTAAGATCCCACATGCCATGTGGTGCAGCCAAAAAAAAAAAAAACACTAGGGGAAAAAAAAAGATGAAGGCAGTTTGAGACCTCCAGGACAACGTCAAATGTTCCAGCATTCAGGTTCTAGGAGTTCTAGAAGGAGAAGCAAGAGAGAAAGGGGCAGAGAACATATTTAAAGACATAAAAACTGAAAATTTCCCTAACTTGAGAAAGCACAGAGTCCCAAATAGGATCAACCCAAAGAGCGCCACACCAAAATGCACTGTAATTAACAAGGCAAATATTAAAGAAAAAGAAAATATTAAAAGTAGCAAGGGAAAAACAACATTAGATTTAAAAAAAAAACCCTCCCATAAGGCTATCAACTGACTTTTCAGCAGAAACTCTGCATGCCAGAAGGGATCGACACTAAATATTTAAAGTGATGAAAAGGAAAAACCTACAACCAAGATTACTCTACCCAGCAAGGCCCTCATTCAGATTTGATTGAGAGATCAAAAGTACACAGCCAAGCAAAAGCTAAAAGAGTTCAGCACCACCTAAACTGCTTCACAAGGAATGTTAAAAGGATTTCTGTAGGTGAAAAAGAAAAGACCAAAACTAGAAACATAAAAGTTACAAAAGGGAAAGTCTCATCAGTAAAGGCAAATATGCAGTAAAGGTAGTAAGTCAATTATGTACAATACTAGCACAGGAAAGTTTTCTTAAAAAGTAATAAAATCACTATATCCACAATAAGTAATCAAGGCATACACAAAACAGATGTAAACAAAAATAGTAATTGTGAAAGGAAGAGAACTTAAAATGGAGGGTTGTTAAAATACATTGGAAATTAAGAGATACTTATCTATAGATTGCTATTCATAAACCTCATGGTAGCTGAAAACCAAAATTCTATCATAGATTCACAAAAAAGAGAAAGGATCCAAACACTAAAGGTAGTCATCAAATCACAAGGGAAGAGAAGAAGAACAAAAAAGAACTACAAAAACAACCCCAAAACAATTAAGCAAATGGCAATAAGTACATACATATCAATAATCATTTTAAATGTAAATGATTAAGTACTCCAGTCAAAAGAGAGTGGCTGAATCAATACAAAAGCAAGACACATATGCTGCTAACAAGAGACTCACTTCAGATCTAAGGACACATGCAGAATGAAGGTGAGAGGGTGGAAAAAGGGATTCCATACAAATGGAAATAAAAAGAAAGCCAGGGTAGCAGTACTTATATCAAACAAAATAGACTTTAAAACAAAGACTGTTACAAGAGACAAAGAAGGACATTACATAATAATTAAGGGATCAATCCAAGAAGAAAATATAATAATTATAAATATATATGCACACAACATAGGACCACCTAAATATATAAAGAAAATATTAACAGACAAAAGGGAGAAATCCACAGTAACACAATAATACTAGGGGACTTTAACACCCCACTGACATCAATGGACTGATCATCCAGACAGAAAGTCATTAAGGCAACACTGGCCTTACACTAACAATGAAAGATCAGAAAGAGAAATTAAAGAAACAATCCCATTTACCATCACATAAAAAAGAATAAACTACCTAGAAATAAACCTACCTAAGGAGGCAAAAGACCTGTACTCAGAAAACTGTAAGATGCTGATGAAAGAAATCAAAGATGATACAATCAGATGGAAAGATATACGATACTGTTTTGGAAGAATCAATATTGTGAAAATGACTGTGCTACCCAAAGCAATCTACAGATTCAATGCACTCCCTATCAAATTACCAATGGCATTTTTCACAGAACTAGAACAAAAAATCTTAAAATTTGTATGGAGACACAAAAGACCCCGAATAGCCAAAGCAATCTTGAGAAAGAAAAACAGAGCTGGAGGACACTAACTTCAGATTATACTACAAATCTACAGTCATCAAAACAGTAAGGTACTGGAACAAAAACAGAAATATAGGTTAATGGAACAGGACAGAAAGCCCAGAAATAAACTCATGCACCTATGGTCAATTAATCTACGACAATGGAGGCAAGTCTATACAATGGAGAAAAGACAGTCTCTTCAATAAATGGTGCTGGAAAAGCTGGACAGCCACATGTAAAAAAAAAAAAAAAAAAACTTAGAACATTCTTTAACACCATACACAAAAATAAACTCAAAATGGATTAAAGTCCTAAATGTAAAACCAGATGGATACTATAAAACTCCTGGAGGAAAACACAGGCAAAACACTGACATAAATCGCAGCAATATCTTTTTGGATCGGTCTCCTAGAGTAATGGAAATAAGAACAAAGATTTTTTAAAATGGGACCTAATTAAACTCAAAAGGTTTTGCACAGCAAAGGAAACCATGAACAAAAAGAGAACCCTCAGAATGGGAGAAAATATTTGCAAATGATGCAACCCACAAGGAATTAATCTCCAAAATTTATAAACAGTTCATGCTGCTCAATATCAAAAAAAAAAAAACCACACACAACCCAATCAAAAGACGGACAGAAGACCTAAATAGACATTTCTCCAAAGAAGACATACAGAGGGCCAAGAGACAAATGAAAAGGTGCTCAACATCCCTAACTATTATAGAAATGCAAATCAAAACTACAATGAGATATCACCTCACACCAGTCAGAATAGCCAACATCAAAAAGGTTATAAATAATAAATGCTGGAGAGGGTGTGGAAAAAAGGGAACACTCCTACTCTGTTGGTGGGAATGTAAATTGGTACAGCCACTATAAAGAACAGTATGGAGTTTCCTTAAAAAACTAAAATTAGAGCTACCATATGATCCAGCAAACCCACCCCCGGGCACATATGTGGAAAAAAACATGGCTCAACAGGCTGCATGCACCCCAGTGTTCACTGCAGTGCTGTTTACAACAGCTAAGACATGGAAGCAACCTAAATGTCCATTGACAGAGGAATGGATAAAGAAGATGTGGTGCATATATGCAATGGAATACTACTCAGTCATAAAAAATGAAATTTTACCATTTGCAACAACATGGGCGGGCCTAGAGAGTATTATGCTTAGTGAAATAGGTCAGACAAATACTGTATGTTATCACTTATATGTGGAATCTAAAAAACAAAACTAATGAATATAACAAAAAAGAAACAGACTTACAGATATAGGGAAAAACTAGTGGTTACCAGTGGGAGAGGGAAGTGGAGAGGGGCAGGATGGGTAGGGGACTAAGAGGTACAAACTACTATTTGTAAAATAAGCTACAAGGATATACTGTACAGTGCAGGGAATACAGCCAATTTCTGGAGTATAAAGTCTAAAAATTTAGAGTCACTGCATTGCACACCTGAATATATTATAAATTAAATATACCTCAATAAAAATGTAGTATTTTCATTTTAGATTAAAAAACAGGTGTTTTAAAATAAAGCCTGCTCCTGGGGCTAGTTAAGCTGAAAGGCTGTTTTGTGGTACACTGCTGCATCTAAGCAGTATGCCATATCCTCCTTCCACACTAATGGACTTCCAAGGTAGGGCTGCCAAATTAAATACTGGATGTCCCATTAAATTTCAATTTCAGATAAATAGGTAATGATAAAATATTTACATTAAAAATTTGAAATAATTTTTACTGTAAGTGTATCTCATGAAATATTTGGGTCATACTTGCAGTAAAAATTATCCATTATTTATCTAAAATTAAAATGTCACGGGTCATCCTATATTTCATTTGTATTATAGCTTTCGACCTTCACGCTAAATCTTTGATAACATCATTCTTTCATTCATTGCACTGTCTGTTTCTGCCTAGTTTATCTTTGCCTCTTCGGACTTGATACTGTCTCACAGTCCCAGTCACGTCAAACTCATTAATCTTTTCAGTGCTGCCTGAAAAGGAAGCTCAAAGGAAATTTCCATAGCAGAGCTCAACCTGCTGTGTAAGATTAAATCCAGGCAAACAGATGAGATGCTATGAAGAGGAAAGTACTGATCATTTTTCTATAACAAAAAACCAACAAGTTTCCCAAATCTGGCTAATCACAAACTTTGAAAAGCTTTTTCAAAAATGTACATACCGAATACCTTACCTATACCTACTACTTCTGAATTCTGAACACAGTGGCCCAGAAAGCTATTCAATTTTTAAGTTCCTGGAGGTCTGATGTTCAGCTAGGTTAGGGGATTTGCTGGATCTGGTACTCGTTAGTTAAAAGAAATCAACCCAACTAAATCAAAGGGTAGGGAGGTATCAATGAATTGATTTAGATTTTCACACCATAATACTTGGCTGTAACTCCAGAATTTTAATTTTTGACCAACCTAAAGTGGAATGACAGATACACATGATACACAGGATAGGACTAAAACCAATTATTAAATTAGGCTTTTACTCATGACAAAGAAATAAGAGCAGATTCATCTTCTGCTTAGTATAATTATAAATCATATTTTAAGACATTAAGTACTTCTTACATGTTACATCTTATCTGCTAGGAAAACCTAGAAATGCTTACATCTGAAACAAATTTCTAATTAGGAACAACCTAACCTTAACTTGTCTGGATCTTACCAAAAGTGGTGAGTTTATACTAAACCCACAAGCTTGTTTTTTAATTTTAACTTTTATTATTATTTTTAAATACCCTAATATCCTGGCCATACCCTAAGAAATTAAAGCAATTCAAATAAACATGGAAAGCCTCTGGCTACACAAACAGAATAAACCTCCAAATACAACAAAGGTGGAGAAGGACCACTGCACAGTGCCACTCATTGTTGACCAGATGTCCCACGTATAGCACTGGCCTAGAGAGGAAACCTACACTATACTAAAAATGCATAAATAAAGGCTTGTAAAACAGTGAAATGCTGTGTAATTCTGGCCATGACATAGGCATTTTGGTCCTAAAACCCCGTCTACTGGTGCAAGGGGTGCCTTTGGTTCCAGTCCATCTGCTGCCCACCTAGTGGGAGACACTGAGCCAAACCAGCTTGAAAGGAGAGTTGCTACTTAATTCATTAATATTTAGAAATACTATCAGCTCCATTTTGTAGGAGAAAACTTAAAGTCACAAAACAGATGTCCAAAACAACTCAAAAGTGATTCAAGATGCCAAAAACTGAAAGATATTCTAGGATGTGAATACAGAGAACAGAAAACTTAAATATTTTGTGCTACAGCAGGTCTGAAAAATTTTCACACTAAAGACATTATTCTAGTGTTAGTTTCTTTTCAGTTAATTTCTCTCACAAAAATTCCGTTAACAAACCTCACTTATCCTTTATCTATTTACATTGCTAAGTTACAGAACAACCCCCAATTTTTTTTGTAGCAAAGAACAGCATATTCTATACTTTGTGGACAAGCTTTCCCAAGTCCTGAGTATTGCAAATTCCTGAAATGTACCTGGATATCATGGAGAAATTTGGCTACAAGGGGAGGTCAATAATTATAACATCAATACAGGGATCAACATAGAGATATGTTAACAATCACGAATATAATTTAGCACCAAAATCATTAGTATATCACAAGGAATTACATGAGGTAAAGTGAAAAAAACAATGGGTACATTTTACAAATTCAAAAGCTTCCACGTGACAGTTTTGTGATTTATTTTCCAAATGTTAGTCACACACCCTACCTTTGTCATTATAGAATGCCAGACATTTTGATAGGCAAACTCTTTGGGGTATTGCACTCTTTCCAGGACCCCTTCCTTGTTAAGATTCCTGCGATAGGTTAGTATGCAAACCCATCAGTCCTTTACAACACAAAAGCAGCTTAACGTTAGTTGACTAAGCTGACACAACCTGCTCCTAAAAGGGTACGGCACACCAAATAAAAAATTCCCCTGCTGATTGGGAACAGAGAGAGGTAGAGGAAAAGGAAGAGGAGGAAGAAGAGAAGGGCTGGCTGGCGGAAAGAAGGAAGCAAGAGGAGGAGGGAAGATGAGTGGGAGTGCCTGGTATGCTGAGACTGGCACTTCCACTCTCGGAAGAGAGACATCTGGACAAAGTACCCAGTGGATAGTCCTGTAGTACAGCAAGTTCATCAGAAGTCCTCAGGTAAGAGATTACTTGTCACTAAATTCAACTAGTATCTGTAAGTTAGATTTTTATTAATACATCTTATAAGCATGTTTTTGAAATAAAATTTGATAGGGTATAAGTAAGTCGAAGAACTTTTCCAGGAAAAAGATGCACTTTATGCTACATACCTAGGAAGCATTCACTGTCTCAACTTTTATTCAGAAAGGCTATATTGCTTTTAACGTTTCTTCCAATATTCAGCAAATGAGCAATTCAACAAGTATTTATCGAGAGCCTACTACATTCCAAGTACTGTGATAGGGATGGGAAAGACAAAGAAATAAGCCTACCTTCAAATAAAAGTTTAGTGATATTTTGGGGGAAAATATCCTAATTTTCCAATACTTTGTAAAATAACCTGATACTCTGAATGGAGTGTTCAAATACAGTTATGATTGAAGAAAGCAAAATTTTTTCTTCCTACGATCTTGGTTTATAATATAGTACACATTACCCAACAGCCATGGCTGTCAGAAATAATATGAGTAATTTAAAGCACACTCAGTTGCGTATATACACACACACAAATGCTCGCATGTACTTGCGGGCATATATACTCCCCTACCCACCTACTGGGGGTAATGTTTTACAGGGAGGAGCTTTCCAATCAACGTCTGCAGGTCGTGAACAAAAAAAAAAAATTGTTTAATTTTTAACCACTGTACAAAAATTTTAAACCATTTAAATATTATTTAAATAGCTCCCTCCATGAACTTTCTTAATGAGGTAATTGTCATTTTGGCAAATAAAACTTGATGTAGAGCAGTTCCCCCACCAAGTGAGGTGCAGGTCTACACAAATCTCATCTCTCCCTGACCTCTGGCCAAATCTGTCAGTAGGAAAGGTTTTGTCACAATTCCTTTATAATCAAAACTTTTTTTTAGCATACACATGTGAAGTACTTAGTTCTTATTCCATTTAATTTGCTTCTGCTTTTCACAATTCTTCCTTCTAACACAGAAAGAAGTTACCATTACTACTATCACTATTATTATTTTGTTATTGTCATTACCTTCTTATATTAGTATTTGTAAGTTGAACAGGATTGTGTGAATTTTATCAACTATTTATTAATTTATCTATAATTGGTTAATAAAACAAAAACAAAGTGACTCCAAGGAATTTGATAACTTGGAAAAATGTTTGCCTCTAAAATAATTTAATTAAAAGGACTAAGTAAAGGGTCTTTAGAATTTTGAAATATATATTTCAATTTTTTAATCTCATGATTGTAATATCTATAGCATGTGAATTTCTAAATTTTAACTATTGAATTAGATCAAATTCATATCTCAGTATTTCCTAATGCTATTTTTAATTTTTTGAAGTCTCTATTTACACATTCTTAAGAAAACAGGTTTAATTTTTAAAATCAAGTTTCTAAACTCCTAACAGCTCAGTCTCCTTCAGAAGTTTTTATCTAAACTGATTTAATTTTTACAGCTCTCTTTCCACTAAAACGCACAACTTTTCTTTTTAATCCAGAATGTCCTCCGATGACAGTCACAAATAAAGTTTTGCCACTAATTAGGCAATATGATGAGGACGATACAAAATCTAGATTTCTGTATTCCAACAATTTTCTGCAAACAAAATGTCTCATTTCATGTAAACATTATCAAGTTAAGCAAAAGTACCAAGCAAACCAGGCTGATACCTTCCTAGAATACATCCATCTTAAATATTAAAAAACTACAAATTTAAATAGCTTGACAATTGTTTCACGAGTTAGGTTACAAGAGTATCATACTGAAGTCAAGAACTCAAGGTCATGCAACTAAGAGCTAAAACCAAAATCTCTCACATACATTGCAAAGTCACTTTATCAGCTTACCTGATATTATGGACCCTGTATTGCACATGGGACCAACGAAGCAAAGGATACTGGAAAGGCGCCAGTTGTCAAAACTTTTAGTACAAAGACATCAGATGACAGAGACAACACTAATTCAAACTATTAAATCAAAAGAATTTCCATTACATATTAACGAATCCCCAGCTGTTAAAAATATTTTATTTAAAAAAAAACTAAATCACTGGAAAGTAATGCTTGGAATAACACTACTTGTTTTGTCGGGAAATATCCAAACTACTTGGGATAAAATAGTCTGTGTGGTAGAAGAAAACCAGGAAACCAATAAGACATTATACAAACAGGGCCCATGTTTATGTTCTACACTGACAGGAATATGTAAAGGCTTTGACACCAAGAGTTTATTCTGAAAACACTGCAATTAACACATCGTTTTCTTCCAAAGAAGGCTTCCTATAGAAGTTTGCCTGAATGCCACACTAAGTTATGTTAACAAAATAGTGAGTACAATATAATCCAAGCTGCTACTGTCCCATCTGTTTTCAGTTTTTATGTGAAGAAACAGGATCAGAGCATCGTTTATTGTTTCCTACCACAGCATACTGATGGTACAAAAAGGTTTAATAAAGAGTTTATAAGCTAAAGGATTTTTTAAGAAAATTGTTAATGCTTTATTTCCACCTTGCAGATTTGCTGTTGGATTATTACTGGCTTCAAAAGATGGCTAACTTAATTGACACGACAGCACCAGAATGAACAAACAAACTGAAAGTTACAAGGAGTCCATAAATATATATTGACACATATTGACACAGCTAATGGATTCAAAATAAAAATTCAAAGTCAGAAAGGGAGATTAAAACAAGTCACTAAGCCCTGTACAGCTGCTGTTATCATTTGTATCCTAACATTGTAAAACAGCACCTATGTATGCTTATAGAGTCATTTTGAAATCTTGATATGAGAAAGTTCATTCATGTTACAGAAGAAATATGCACATTTGTTAACAAAAGATTAGGTTTTAAAATACTTATACCTTTAATATGTAATTGAATTTCCAAACACATGGATATTTTCCCATGTCATAATCATATATTATCAAGTCATGAACTCTTTCCTCAAAGCCCATTCACATGTCCCAATCCCCTCTACCTTGTGCCTCACAGTGCGGTACAGACAGTATTGCCATATTCCAAACCTCCGGGGAGCATCCTTTGTATGGAATAAATGTGAACGGTACTTCCTGGAATTGTGCTGCAAAGCAGCCCTCCCCCCTCCCCTTTCTCCTTCTCTCCATATATTTACACATATGTATGTATTATAAATGTCCCTTTTCAGTGTATTCTAGCACACTGGTGGGAAAGCTCTGAAACATGGCCAAGGGGCAATGTTTTCAAACACTGCTGTTCAGCTTCTGTTAACATAAGTTAAACAATTATTTTTCGAAGTGCTCTCTGGACTACCATCTGGCATCGCTGACCTCTACGTGGCAACACAAGAAGGGGATGGTAATGCCCCTGGTTGTGGCCCACCTGTCCAAACTCAGAATTCCAGTTCCTGGTCTAGATGCTTTGTAGTAATTTCTGTTACAATTCTAGACATTCTTGACATACCTGTCACCAAAAACTGGCTGAAATTTGAAAGTACTGAACAATCCTCTTATAGTAACACTCTTCTTTGGATTCAATCTCTAGTTGAATTTTTAAAAACAAGTAGCAACTATTAAATACTTGCAGATTAGGAGAAAAAGAAATTATAATTAACTGAAGTAAAAAAAAACTCACAGTAGCCATTACCTACATGATACTGTTTACACAGAACAGAAATACATTTTAAAAGTTAAGAAAAGGCTTATGGAGAGATTGGTTCAAGATGGCGGAGTAGAAGGACATGCGCTCACTCCCTCCTGCGAGAGCACCAGAATCACAACTAACTGCCGAACAATCATCGACAGGAAGACACTGGCATTCACAAAAAAGATACCCCACATCCAAAGACAAAATAGAAGCCACAGTGAGAGGGTAGGAGGGGAGCAGCCACAATAAAATCAAATCCCATAACCGCTGGGTGGGTGACTCACAAACTGGAGAACAGTAACACTACAGAAGTCCACCCACTGGAGTGAAGGTTCTGAGCCCCACGACAGGCTTCCCAACCTGGGGGTCCGGCAACAGGAGGAGGAATTCCCAGAGAATCAGAATTTGAAGCCTAGTGGGATTTCATTGCAGGACTTCGACAGGACTGGGGGAAACACAAACTCCACTCTTGGAGGGCACACACCAAGTAGTGTGCGCATCGGGACCCAGGGGAAGGAGCAGTGACCCCAGAGGAGGCTGAACCAGACCTACCTGCTAGTGCTGGAGGGTCTCCTGCAGAGGCAGCGGGTGGCTGTGGCTCACCCACAGGGACAAGGACACGGGCAGCAGAAGTTCTGGGAAGTACTCCTTGTCATGACCCTTCCTGGAGTCCACCATTAGCCCCGCCAAAGAGCCTGTACCCTTCAGTGCTGGGTCACTTCAGGCCAAACAACCAACAGGGAGGGAACTCGGGCCCACCCATCAGCAGACAACTGGATTAAAGTTTTACTGAGCTCTGCCCACCAGAGCAACACCCAGCTCTATTCACCACCAGTCCCTCCCATCAGGAAGCTTGCTTAAGTCACTTAGATAGCCTCATCCACCAGAGGGCAGACAGCAGAAGCAAAAAGAACTACAATCCTGCAGCCTGTGGAATGTAAACCACACTCACAGAAAGATAGACAAAATGAAAAGGCAGAGGGCTATGTACCAGATGAAGGAACAAGATAAAACCCCAGAAAAACAACTAAATGAACTGGAGATAGGCAACCTTCCAGAAAAAGAATTCAGAATAATGATAGTGAAGATGATCCAGGACCTCGGAAAAAGAATGGAGGCAAAGATCAAGAAGATGCAAGAAATGCTTAACAAAGACCTAGAAGAATTAAAGAACAACCAGAGATGAACAATACAATAACTGAAATGAAAACTACACTAGAAGGAATCAATAGCAGAATAACTAAGGCAAAACGGATAAGTGACTGGAAGACAGAATGGTGGAAATTACTGCGGTGGAACAGAATAAAGAAAAAAAAATGGAAAGAAATGAAGACAGCCTAAGAGTCCTCTGGGACAACATTAAACACAACAACATTCGCATTACAGGGGTTCTTATCGAGTAAGTTATTTTATTGAAAAGGCATACACTCCAAGTGATAAAGCAGATGTCAGTGGACAAAAAGCAGAATTAAAACACAAGACAAAGGATGGACTGAAATGCAAAAGTTAGAAAAGAAAATGAAATACCATTTTAATGAAATTACATTTCTAATTTTTCAAAAGTACAAATAGAAAAGAATTATTACCTTGGTACATTTCATTAAGCAAATCACAGTGTAAATTAAAGGAAAATGATAGGGGTATTGCTTCTGAATTCTCAGAAATTTGGGGTTTCATTGCAAAAAGGCTTTTTAAACATCTGAATTCTGTAGAAGAAATTTCATTAGACTACACAGACGGACTTCAATGATTTTAATGGATTAACTGATTATTCAGAAATGAGACTGAAGGAATGCAAAATTCCTTCTTGCCTAGACCTTTGCTATTAATCCAACTATCACCATTTCTGAAGAAAGCTACTTAGCTCTGTGATTTGATTTTAGTATTACTTTGTCTAATTCTATTCAAATTATATGGCAAACGCTTAAAGCTAGCAGCAAATGAAAAATCAAAATCTAAATAAGATTAATTCCTTAAGAGAGCATATAAAACAGAAGATAGCTCATATGAATCTTTATCCAACTAATTCAGAATTTCAGTCACAAGTTTAATTTTTGTGTGTATATATGTATACATTTGGCAAATATATGAATATAGGTACATATGTACAGTGAATAAATTCATACAGAGAATATAATAGAATCGGTATGTATATGTATACTGTATATGTAGGTATTTACAGGTATATATATATGCTGTATAATTATGAAACTGTATAATTAACTAATCAACAGTATATATCCATGTATTATTAAGTACTGTATACTTAAGCAAACAAGTCATCATTAGTTTCGGGAAAAAGGAAATATAATTATTGCACAACAATTCTCAGTTGTGAATATTTGTAAATGCATATATATATTTGGATAATATATAATTACATATACTCAACCAAGGATTGCCAGAGAGGTGAGAAAAGCCTCTAATATAAAAGAAAATAAAAACAAATAGAAAAAGGCAATTTGGAAGAAACAAACTATACAGAAAGACCGTAACAAATCTATCCCTAATACTGTCTAAAAGATAAAAGATACAACATGAAAGAGCATAAAGCTATGAAAAATATTCAACAAACAAAAAATGCTCTTGAAAAATATGGTAGCAGAAATGAAGTACTCCATAGACAGGTTGGAAGATAAAGTTCAAGAATCCTCCAGAAAGCAGAGGAAAAAAAAGCAATACAGAATACCAAAGTGAAAACAAACTGGAGGACGAGCTAGGCAATCAGGCTAATTGGAAATCCAAAAAAAAAGAATAGAGCAAATTGAAAAGCAAATCATTAACAGATCATTTTTAATTCAAGAAAATCTCCCAGAAAGCAAACTTGTGAATTTCCAGATTAAGGCTGAGTTCCCAGCACAAAGGGTAAAATAAACACGAACCCAGCTCATCGTTGTAATAAACAGATGAAGAATTAGAATGGCTTCAGACTCTTCACTGGCAACTAAGACAACTGAGCAATGGCTTCAAAAATTCGGGGGGGACACTGATTTGTACTTAAAATTCTTTACCCAGTCATCCTATCAATTGAATGGGTGAGTAAAAAGGACATTTTTCAATATTCAAGAATTTTAAAAATATTCCTCCCATGCACCACCATCTCTGGGGAAGCTTTTGGAGGATGTGCTTCAACAAAATGAGATACTCTCCCAAGAAAGAGAAGGACAAGGTCGTGGAAACAGAAGCTTCAACTAAGAAGATGCGGAAATCTTAGGATGAAAGATATGCCCCAGCCCCAGAGGGCTACCCTGCCCAGACTGAAGCACTGAGAGAGTTAAAAGTCAGATTTGTTAAGGGTTGTCACCACAGTGCACTTTGCTGTCATACCTTCTTTTCAATCTGATGAAGCCATGAGAGAATGGGTCCCTCCTTAACAAAGGAAAGACAAAGAAAAAGGTAGGAAATCTAGGTAACAGGAAAAATAACTCAGAGAAGAGGCAAAGTGAGTATCTAGAATAGCAGCAAAGGAAAAGTTTTAGGAAGACCCAGGAGGCTGCCTACAGAGCAACCAGTCCAGCTAGTTACATGGAGGTCTCCAGAGAGATGAAACCACAAAAACTGAATTAAAAGATGTCTTCCTGAACCTTGTAAGAGGGCTGTGTTGAGAGGCTTTTGGATCATGGGGGAAAATCTGCAACTGGTACAGTGAAAACTAAGCAAGCAAGTCGCCGTTAGCTTCAGGAGAAAGCAAAGGAAATATGATCACACCACACAATTCCCAGCTGAACAGTATTTGCACATACATAGCAATATAGTGATTTGAGAAAAAATTTAACACAACTCTACGGGCATAATGAAGGGACGGAAGGGAAGCAAAGGAAACTGTGGGATAACAACACTAAATCCTAAACCATGATAATAGGAAATCAGCAAATAATGGCTAAAACTGATCAACACACCAGTATATGGGCATTATTTAGAAATATCGGCATGAGTAATTGTCAGAAGAGGAAAGAACAAAAATCGTTCTTAATGTTATGCAAGTAGATGGAGATAACACTGTAACACCACAGCCATATTCAAAAAGCACTGTATCGCCAAGATCCAAAATGTAAACTCCATCCTTGAGAATAAGGGGTTTTGTCCATTTTTCTTCACTGTGCCTGGTATAAAGGAGTTGCTCTATAATGCTTATTACTCAATGAATACACAAATGGCCCTAGTAAGGTAAATATGACAAGCTCTGGAGAACTTTGTTAGAAAACACCAAAGGGGTTCTATGTATGACAATCCTGCCGTGGAAAATACACATTAAAGGCATAAATGATAATTATTAAAGCAGGATTTTCCATGTACTGTTTTATATGATATGGGATTTAGTGTAGCCAAGTATTATGAGTATACATTTATTTCATCAGTGTATCTAAAAATTTATTTATTCAACTCGGCCGAAAAACTTTTAAGATCCACTCCTTCAGGCACATAACCTCTAAAATGTTCTGAGCTCTCCTTCTCCTGACAGTTCCATTCAGACTTCCCTCTGCCTAGTTTGCCTCCCCTATTACCCTTCCCACACTTCTGCTTCATTCAAGCTGCTTCTCCTCAGCTGCTTCTAAGACTCAGTAAGTTATCACACCTCTCCAGGATACCTTCTCTGATCTCTAAGGCAGGAGACCCTATCCTAGGTGTTCCCACAGAACCCTGTTCACATCCCTATCACAGAATAGAACACACTAAGTTTCCTGGTTTTGACTCTCTTCCACTAGAAAATAAGATCTTGATCAGAGTAACTGTATCCTACTTATAATCGTATCCTCTGCAACCAGCATAATACTTGGTAATCACATAAATGTCTGATTAACAAATACGTTTGTTCATTAATTTAAGTAATATTTACTTAGCACCTACTATGGGTCAGGCGTTTTCTAGGCATTGCGAGTAAAACTGTAAAAAGCACAAATCGTCTGCCATTGTGGAGCTTACATTCTAAATGGAGAGGCAGGAACGACACAAAAACAGTGGTTCCTTGGTACCTGTGGAGGACTGGTTCCAGGAAGCCCACAGATACCAAAATCTGCAGATGCTCAAGTTCCTTATATAAAATGGTATATCGTTCAGTCAGCCCTCCATATCCTTGGATTCAGGGGGATGGCTGTATATATGTATAATATTTGTACAAAACACAATGGAAGATGGTGCTGAGTGTTATAAAGCAGGGTCAAAGGATACAGAGGGATAGGAAAGAGTACTATTTTAGAATGGTGACAGAAGGAAGAACTCTTTAAGGATTAAGCTAGAGAGCTAAGTGAGAGAGTAAGTCACTCAAATCAATGGGAAGACTATTCCAGGTAGAGGAAACCGGCTAACACCAAGGCCCAGAAAAGGCAATGTACCTGATGCATTCAAGGTAGGCACGCCGCTCACTGGTTAAATAGCTTGCATGGAATAATTTCACCCCTCTAAGCCTTATTTCCCCCACCTACACAGTCTGGAGTCTATTAAACTAAAAGCAACACTTGCAGCCTAGGCATCCTACTACCTGGCTTCACTGCTTCTGTACCTCCTACCACCGCTCAGCTTGGGGCAGATGGTTGGCCAAGTGTGCTGGCTTCCTGAGACTTACAGAGTCACTCCCTGACTCTTTCTCTCATGAATTTAATCCAAATGGAGGGGCTCATCTGACACTGATGGATCACACCAATTGAAGGCTACATGTTCTGGCATGTGACAGAGTTCATACGCGCCAAACAGTGCGCTGGCCAGATCAGGATTTAGAAGGCTCACGGTTGGATTCCACTCCAGCGAGAAATCAGGGCTCAAATCTGAATGATATCAAGTAAGCTCAATATCTCTAAATCAAGGATTTTTAAGTTCAAGCCTAATAGTCTATACAATTCTTCCTCCTTATGGAAGACAACCAATTAATACGGCCAAAGAATTCTGGTCATCTTACACTGCTTACTTCTGACCTGTGTAAAAAATAAACAAACCCTGGCAGCTAAAAATAGTGCACAGAAGATGTAAGAACCTAAGTATCTGATAAGCGCAGACGAGTGACTGACCAATTACTCACTGGGAGAGGGCGGCAGCCGTTAGGAAGTCATGGATCGTTAGTGACCAGACTATCTTCCTACAGCACCCACTTCAATGTCTATTCAAAAATAAAGCTGTCTATAATATTCCTAAAACTAAGGGCAACTACTCTTTGTTTGGGATACAACGTGTCCTCTCTGTAAAGAAAAGTATCAAATAACAAAAACTCTCATAGTTGAAGGAGCAGCTGTGGATCAACAGCACAGAATGTGCTCTGCTAGCTGAAATGCAAACCCACTTGCTCAGCCAAACAAACCTATAGGGTAACCCTTAGTATGTCTTACCGCTGAGAAAGACATACTCCAGGCAGATGATGTCTCCAAGGGTAACCAGAGTTGGATGACTGTGGAGCTAATCCCAGGTGTTTGTTTTCTGGGCACCTATTTCTCTCGTGAAAGATAAACAATATGAAGATTTTTTTAAAATATTTGAACCACCGTCATGTGAATACAAAAGGAGTGCTTGTTAGCCAGCTATAATTTAGAAATATCTTACACTGATTTAAGAATATTCTTGTAACTGATCATTTTACCAATACGCCATTTGGTTCACTCTCCTCAAACAAAGCCAACAATTACTGTTACATGTCCCAAAGACCATGCTCGTTGGACCACAGGGTAGGGAAACAAGGCGAACTATTCCTTCCTTTCCCTTTCAATATACAGACAGATTCAGCTAAGAAGAACATGTCCCTTCACACCAGGATAATTTTGAAAAGCTATCTTGCTAACACCCAAGAAAAAGTGTTAGCAAGGGTATGTGCCAGTGCAAGAGACAATAAATCTCAAGCAAGTAAGGGCAATTTAAAAGCTTTTAAAATGGCTTTTCAGGACACAGAAATGTGGCAGAAGGTGAGTCAGCAGATGATATCCTAGCTTACAGGATAAGGAGTGACAGGTAACAACTCAGGCCCTATTGATGCAGCTGAAGCTAAATCCCAGCTCCACCATTTGCTAGCTACCGGGAAAGTAACTCATTCTCATATGCTCTACAGCTCCCTTTCGTATCTGGAAAGTGGAGATAATAATAGCACCTACTTCACAGGACTGACATAAGAATGAAGTAAACTAATACACGTAAAGTAAAAAAGCCAAATAAATGTATAGCACTTGTTAACTACTTAATAAAAAATCATTATTCCCTAGGCAATGTAAGAAAAGATTCAGGAAAAGGCTGCCTACCAAAGCAGGTTTTCAGTGCTTATCAAACATAGACTGTTTCCAAGCAGACACTTTTAGAAATTTCATTTAGTGAGTTTAAATATGCATTTAATGTCTTTTTAACTTTTTTCCTAGAAAGTTAAGACATCGTCCTGGATTGAATGTTTCCTAGGTCTCCACGCTAAACATTCTTCTCATCTAATCTTCATGACTCTTGTGAGGAAGATGTTATAACCCCCATTTTACAGACAAGAAAATGTGGACTCAGAAGTTAAGGCAACTACCCATGCAGACAGATGACAGAGCCGGGATTCCAAGCTCAGGTCTGTTTGATTCCAAAGTCTATGTTTTTAAATGTCACGTTACCCTAACTCTCTATTTCCTCAGAGCCCATGGCTGTGCCACCCATGGTGCTTTTCAAGAAAGTTTAGCTTCCCAGTTGGAGAGGGATTACTGTATGGTTATTTCTAAAAGGAAAAGTCAATAGTTGAGAGACACATTCAAAGGCACGCAGTTAGACCAACAAAGGCTTAAATGCTACACAGCGGGCACACCCACCGTGCCTTTTTCTTATTCCTTCTGCCTCACCCCTAGACAGTGTGGTGTGTCAACAATTCTAATAGCTGTAAATTAGTCACTTACTGACGTTCCAAATAATCTAACTCCAAGTACCTTTAGGACAATATGACAGTGGAAGCTATCACTGATTGGAAGAACCTCTAGGTTTTCAGTCTATTCATGAGACTATAGTTAAAAAGGGGGAAGGAAGTATTTCATAATGGAACTCAGATAATCTATACTGCAAAGTTAAGCTTCTGGAATCCTGATAGCTGTACTGTAACTGACCTGTTGCCTCTCATTTTGTTATTTCACTGCAGAGACAATAAGCGCACATTCCTTTTTACTCACAAATCTAGAAAACAGGTAAAGACTGGGTGGAAGAGATAGCTAAAATGAGTTTCTGGCCTTATATACAGCTTTTATTATAGTCTGCAGCCAGCTGTCAATCACAAATTAGCAAAGGGAAATGTGATAATTAAAGCCAGACTTGTCCCTTAATAAAGAGGGGCTTAAAGCAGGCACCTTCGAGTGTCTGTAACTGCCAACTTGGCTGAGTGAGACAAGCATCTGACATATTAGTCATAGAAAACAGTTTATATTGGCAAGCCCAAATCCAGGGTTATGAACTTCATTTGCTCTTTATGCCTCTGGTGTGCTTGAGTAGCGAGGGTGAAGGTAACATGAGCCATTTAGTTGCCCGTATCTGAAACATACAACAAAGTCATTATAAATCTAAGACAGACCATACTGTCAGGAAAACAGGAATTTTTTCTTTCAATTCCTACTTTGTTCCCATAATTATTTAAAAGCAAATATAGGAGCTCAACAGATGGTTACTTAATCCTAAGGTCAAATAAAAGAGGAACCTGAAAGGTTTCAGAAGTGTCACATTAGCTAACCCACTGGACATTCACTAGTGATCTTTAAAACTGTATCAGTCACAAAGAATTAATTGCAACTGCTTGAGCTGAAAACAAGATGCCTAAAAAGGACAAAATAATGTTTTCCGTTTTGCAGAAAGAAAATGTACGCTATTTTTAAAGTTTCTGCTTAGATGTGAAGAAAATCATATTGTGGATAGTTATATAAGTAATAACAGTTCCTTTGGAAGCCATATGTTTATACTTATAAGCAAATATTTTCCCTTTTATGTCTTGTATTTCAGTACTGAATAGCCCAAAGATCTTGTGCATATAAAGTCACAAGAGCACAGAAGATATATTTTATTCTAAAAAGAAAACCCAAATGAGGAATAACAACCAAGTTGCAAAACACAGAGCTTATGATGGAAAAATGTAGATAACCTGAAAGACAGCATATGCTGCTAAGTGTCAGTATCAAAAAAAAAGTCACAGCTGCCATAAGTATATATTTTTTCAGATCACAGCAAGGCTGCCATTCAAACTGTACTGTCAAAGTGAGTCTACATTTAATGAGATACATACCACAAGAGCTGGAGACCCCAGTAACTGACTGAGACATTAATATGACTTTCTGCTTTTTGATTAGCACTGCCTTCCAGACAATTCAGCTTAGTTTTATGATTACTGGATAGACGGCACTTAGCTCTATTCTTCTGCCAACACGTGGTTTTAAAATTTATAGCTAAAGAGTCCAAATCTCATCCTCTCCCTTTGACAGGGCTTTGGCAGCATTTCTGTTGCCTCCAAATTCATAACATGGCAGACCTCTCCATGCCTTGGGAAAGCAGCCCTTGGATCCACAGCTTGCAAGGGCAAAATTCTGAGGATTCCTTGACATCTCCAGGCCACGGCGTCTGTGATTCCTTGACTCCATCACTTTGTTCATTCAAAATCCATCATACCTCACCATTGCCAATTCTCTGTCCTACAAAAGCCCCTTCCTCATCTAACTTATTTTACACATGGAGCCAATTTTTCTTGAAATGCTATCAATCCCTCTGCCACAAGTCAATATCCTCAATGGTCTCTTAGATAAAATAAAACTAAAACCTTCCTAATTAAAGACTTCAAAATACTAACGGTTTCAATACCCTCATCTTTTTTCAGGGACAGTATGGGCTGTCCATAAAAGGTGTGGGCTTCAGAGTGAGACAGATGTGGATCTGAATCTTACAACTGTTAACTGGGTAACCTGGAACAAGTGATTTAACATCAGAGGCTGTTTATTCCTCTTCTAAAATAGGGATGGCAACAGAAATCTCAAATGGCTGTTTTGCGGGTGAAATTATTATAACTGTCCTAATTACTGTTAGAGCTAACATTTATTCAGCACATCTATATGTCAGGTATTCTAAGCACTTACATAACTAACTCTCTTAATCCACAAGACTACCCAGGAAGTGGAAACTAGTATCTGTTTTAGAAATCAGAAAACTGGGGCATAGAATTGACGAGCCAAGAAGTGGAACTCAGGTTTGTCTACATAACTGAACCCACAGAAGGCCTTGCCCCACTTACTGAGAATGCCACGGGTAACAAGTCCGTTCATACGGTGCCAGCCACACAGAGATATGCTCATTTCTTTTCCTTCTTTCCTGTCCCATCTCTAACTTACCTTACATCATGCAGATCATGCAATGAATTTAATAACTTACGTGGGAAAAGAAAATACTGTTATAGAAAAAGGTTTACTTAAAATATGAGAACCTAAGAGGGCCCCCTACATTTTTTTTTTTTTTTTTTTTTTTAAAGCTCACCCTAAAGGAAGAGAATCAGGCGAATCATTTTGGCAAGTGACAAAGCAACCCCCCTCAGAGGCGAATCCTCACACACACAGTATCTAACCCACAGGGCCACTGGTCCCAATGCTATGGACTGAATGTGGCAGAGGCTGGAAATTCTGAAGTTGTGGGCGGGGCAAATATTCTTTCTGCACATTAGAATTAGGGAGTTTTTGAAAATTATCTGTGCTGAGACCCAACCCCAGGAATTAACGTAATTGGTCTGGGGCACAGCCCACACATCAGATTGATTCTTCAAAGCTCCCCAGGAGATCCTTACCTGCACCAGGAGTTGAGAACCACAGCCTTGGATGATTAAAGTCTGGCAAAACACTGCCTCAAGAACTTTAGCACGTGGGTGTTGTTAAATCCCTTAATGAAAGAATTTACTTTGCTGTTGTAAAAGAAGTAGACTTATCTTTTAGAAAGGACACTCTGGTAGCAGGGAGGAAGAAAAGACCAGGGCCTGCTACACTCTAGGCTATGGGGAGACTGCATCCATCCACCCACTCACCCAGTAAATATCTGAGCCTCTATTACTTAGCAGACACAACAAATAAGATGAATAAGGCGCACCAACTCTTGCTCTCAAGAAGTTCCCAGTAGAGAAAGAGGCAAGAAAATTAAAATATTGTGCATTAAGTAGAATACAAATGCGAAGGATACAACAGGAGAGGAGAGGAAGGACGTGTAAATGTACTGTGAATAGCTGAGGTATCGTAAAACACTTCCAAGATGAAGCGGATTCCAGGTCTAGGCGGGGAGCTGCAGGAGTCACCAGGCAAGCAAGGTAGTAGATCATTCTAGGCTGTGAGAACCTTATATCAGGCTTCTGTAGAGTTAAGTGATGCAGTGAGGCTGGGGAAAGGGCAACCGTGGGAACCTGAAGGTCGTCAGAGTTAGAAATGGCCCAGCTAAAGAGTTCTAGCTTCACGGTGAAGGCAGTGGGACACGACCAGCTGGCTTTAAAAATTGAGCTGACGTGCTCAGATGTGTGTTTCAGGGGAAAAATGCAGTCTGACAGCAAGGAAAACATGGAAGAGAGGCAGATAGGAAGACCAGTCAGGAGACCATTCCAATAAACCAGGTGAAGAACACTGAGGACTAACAGAGCTCTGGGAGGAGGGGTCGGGCGCAGGGTGGGGGGAATTCCACTTATTTAGGGGTAGAACTGGTACTGAGCTGATCCACTTGATATGGAGGATTGAAAGAAACAGGAGTTCAGACTTAAGGAGTGACACTATGAAACCACTCAGAAAGATGAGAACAGAAAAACAAGCAGAATGTGGAACATGAGTAGGCCATGAAAATGCCAGAAAAATATGACTGTACTCTATATTTTGGAAAATAAAAGTGAATCAATTTCAAAGATACAGTAAAGTACTTATCCATGAATATTAGGTCATACTTCTTCAAGAATGGTTTAAGATATAAATTTTTATTAATATGTAACTTCAATAGGTCAAACTTTTGGAAACCATAAAGTGATCTTAACACACGCTGAGAAGGTACTGTCAAATTCAATACGGATTTTTGATTTTTTTAATTAAACAAATAAATCTTAGGAGTCACATTACAACCTTTCTCTCAAACCAAAGTGTATTCCTTTTGTGAAAAACTGACACTACCCATTAAAAGTCATAACAAAAAAACATTACTCATAAGAATATACTTTGATATTACTTTCCATCTAGAAAAACCTGAATTAACTGAATAGCTAAATTAAATAGAAATAAGAGAGTTCAGGAAATCCAATGGATAGAAGTGAAACTTGCCAAAAAAAAAAAAGAGCTTCCTGAATAGCAAAAATAATTTTTTAATGTAATAGAAAATTCCACTGAAAAATTTAATCAAACTAAAACAGGAAAAAAAATGCAAGGTTCAAAGATCTATATAGAGAACCCAAGTTTTTACTAAGAGATTTAAAGGAAAGCTTAAATAATTGGAGAAACATACCATATGTTTCTGGATGGGAAGCTGGATGTCAGTTCTTCACAAATCCGCATGCATAGTTAACAGAAATCCAGTAACTACACTGGACTCTCTAGACAAGATACCTCCACCATAAAAGGTATAAGAAAGTAAACATAAAAATCAAGGCTCAAAAAAAAAAAAAAAAATCAAGGCTCTTGATAGGGAAGAACTTTCCAAGCAAAGTAAATAAGAATCAATGCTTTTAAATGTACAAAATTTTGTATGTCGAAACAGATCCCAAGGAAAACTAAAAAGCAAACTGGAAGAAAACTGCACCATATGAAACGGGCAAAAGTTAACTTTTAGAATTAGCACTGAATAAAACAAAAGACATGAACAATTCATATGAATGAAAACTTTTAAGTGTTCAACTGCTCTAGTATGAAAAGCACACTAAACAATAAGATTTTATTGATTAGATTAACAACTTCAAAATTGTGATGTTCAGGGGCTTCCCTGGTGGCACGGTGGTTGAGAGTCCGCCTGCCGATGGAGGGGACATGGGTTCGTGCAACAGTCCGGAAAGATCCCACATGACTCGGAGTGGCTGGGCCCGTGAGCCATGGCCGCTGAGCCTGTGAGCCATGGCCGCTGAGCCTGTGCGTCCCGAGCCTGTGCTCCACAACGAGGGAGGCCACAACAGTGAGAGGCCCGCGTACCACAAAAAAAAAAAAAAAAAAAAAAAAAAGTTTGGGAAAGGCTTCTGCTAGGAAAACATTTTTATATGTTTAGACACATGCTAAATGCAATACAGTGAACAAGTATTACTTTTACTGGCATTGCTTTAATGTCAGCAGAAGACTGGCATACAAAACATTTAACGTTCTTTTCTACTTGTAGCAAACCAAACTATTTTTCTATAACTGCACTTCAAATTCTCATCCCACTTTTCTTACGAAGCTTTCCTTAAATTACTTTTTACATTTTAAAGCAATGAAGACAGCTAGATCTCACCAGTTTTGCTCTGTTTAGCATTCATTTTCTGAAACCCTGTTTGCTCTGCATGCTATATAGATTATAAACTTATGTCTGCTTAGTTTTCTGTCTTGCGTAAACTTTGCATATTATAGGTCTATTTTTTTATTAGTAATAGGCTGTAAAAAGGCAGAAACAGCCAGAAAAAAATCAATGTCATTCACAGATACTGAATTAAAGTCTTGTTAGCATTTTAAGATTTTAAAGGAGAAAAAAAATAACTTCAATTTCATTTAACTTCAACCACTGCATATCAACAGAAGCATTTATCCCTAACAGTAGGTTTGAGTTACTGAAAGTTGTTTTTTGAACATAAGAAATTAATCTGCTAAAATTTTTTTGGAAAAAAAATACACATTGGAAACATACTTACTGACAAAAAAGTCATCTCAAGCCAATTTATTTCCTTCAAAGTGAAAGAGCTATATTTTCTTCTTTTCCAAAAATGGAACAATGTGTTAGCACAGGCTTATATTTAGCAATAAGAACCAGAACGATTTCCAAGGAACAGTTAGTGTAGACTCCCTGGTTTCTAGACCTGAATTCATTTATTTTCAGGCCATTTTGTTTAATAAAAGCATAGGTTATATCCATTCATCTGTCGATGGACATTTAGGCTGCTTCCATGTCCTGGCTATTGTAAATAGTGCTGCAATGAACACTGTGGTACATGTCTCCTTTTGAATTATAGTTTTCTCAGGGTATATGCCCAGTAGTGGGATTACTGAGTCATATGGTAATTCCATTTTTAGTTTTTTCAGGAACCTCCATACTGTTCTCCATAGTGGTTGTATCAGTTAACATTCCCACTAACAGTGCAGGAGGGTTCCCTTTGCACCACACTCTTTCCAGCATTTACTGTTTCTAGATTTTTTTATAATGGCCATTCTGACCGGTGTGAGGTGATAACTCATTGTAGAGATTTTCTACCAACTACAGTTTATCCACTTACCATAACCTTTGCTACAGAGCATGTCTCTTGTCATTCCCACAGTCTAACTTCATGTTTGATATCCTCTTTGATCCCCAAGTGATTCAGAAGAATGTTTAATTTCTGTTAGAATTTTTATTTGTCTCAAATTCCCAATTTAAATGGATTTAGGCAAGCAAAAAAGGACTGAATTGTTTCTACTCTTTTATTGAAATTTTCTTTGAAACCAACTATATTTAATGTTTTAAACTGTTCCATGGGCACTTAATTTACATTACTTTTTTTTTTTTTTTTTGCGGTACGCGGGCCTCTCACTGTTGTGGCCTCTCCCGTTGCGGAGCACAGGCTCCGGACGCGCAGGCTCAGCGGCATGCGGGATCCTCCCGGACCGGGGCACGAACCCATGTCCCCTGCATCGGCAGGCGGACTCTCAACCACTGCGCCACCAGGGAAGCCCTACATTACTTTTTAAATACGGTGCAGATGTATCCATAAATATTCAATATATATACTCACTCAAGCTTTTTGAGGGCAATAGGCAAATATAAATTTTGGGAGATTTGACTAGTTGTAAAATTTTGAAAGAACTGGTTAAAGTCTCTCAACTATGACTTAAAATACAAAATAACCTACTTCTAGAAGTTTCACTTTTATGTATTTCAGTTACTGCGTTGTTTTGCATTATAAAAGTTTTAGGACAATTATTCTTGGTCTCGGTATACTGTACCTTTTATCCAGGTGTGATATGAAAAAAATTTAACAAACAGTACAGCATGATGTCTGTGAAGAGTGAGATTTCACTTAACTGCAAGCTAACAAGTTAGCCTGCCACTGCTTTACAGATACCGGAGCAAGACATGAGACTCCTGGATCAGAGAGAAAGCATATTATTATGCACAACACCGACGGCAGCATTAGCTTCATGTTTTCATGGGTTCTCCTTGGCCCAAGCCCCAAAGGGTGACGCAAAGCGGCTCACCGGGATGCTGCACACACAGTAGGTTTGAGTTACAGCTGAAGAATAGTGGAGTTTAGGGAATGCCACTTGAACCAAACTTTGTCCCAGAGGGAGGCAATCTATTACCCCAGTTAGGAAACAAACCTGCCCTCTGTGCCAGAAAGAGATACTATATCTTTTTTTAAATACTGTATGTCTTTCTCACAAGTAGTTTCCTTTAATTTAGCATATTTTAACCCACATTTGCTTATCACCATCATGAATTCAACACTATAGGGCTTCCCTGGTGGCACAGTGGTTAAGAATCTGCCTGCCAATGCAGGGGACACGGGTTCAAGCCCTGGTGCAGGAAGATCCCACATGCTGCAGAGCAACTAAGCCCGTGCACCATAACTACTGAGCCTGCACTCTAGAGCCTGCAAGCCACAACTACTGAAGCCCGCACACCTAGAGCCCATGCTCTGGAACGAGAGAGGCCACCACAATGAGAGGACTACACACTGCAATGAAGAGTAGCCCCCAGTTGCCGAAACTAGATGAAAGCCCGCACGCAGCAATGAAGACCCAACGCAGCCAAAAATATAAATTAAAAAGTAAATAAATTTATTTTAAAAAAATAATTAAAACACCACATATGATGTTTTTCCCCTAATAAAAACACCAGGCCAACATCAACTTTATTGACATTAAATTCCCGATGTTCTTCCCAATAGGATGGCCCGTGTATTTTGAAACTCTTCCTAACTGCATTAAGATTCACAACCTTGTTATGAATGGTTATTTAAACTTAATCATGTTTTACTAGTTTCAGGGTTCACTGCTACTTCTTCCATTCCACTTCTTTCCTGTTCCTCACTATGATTCTTTTTTTCACTTGGGTACTTTTACAAGTTCAAAAATTTTTTTCCTACTGAAGTTAGATGAGCATATATTGATAGTTCCTAGGCCTGTAAAACAACAATAATTTCCCCCTGTTGGAGCTGTCTCATTCAGCTACTGCTATGTGACAACCAGCCATAGACGCAGTGCACACAATAAGCATTTATTCTTACGCTCACGGGTCTTCAGCTGGAGCAGCTCTGCTCAGGCTGCAGGTAGACCAGGGTGACTGTTCCACTGGTCTCATTCTGGGACCAGGCTCAAGGAGAAGATACAGTCTTCCTATGGTGGAGGTCAGCAGCTCTCAGGGGGCCAGCCCCAGCTTGACAACACATTTCAAGCCTCTGCTCACGTTATACCCACACATACTCCATGGGCTAAAACATGTCAAAAGGCCAACCTTAAGTGAAGGGGTAGGACTACACTCTGCCCAAAGTGAGCATTTGCTGGACAACCTAAGTGACACTCATCTACAATTATACAACCGAGTATAGACTCCTTGGTCAAGTCTTCCCCCTACCCCTCCCCTGGCTCCAGTAACTAGTCCTTCAAGGTCTTCAAGACTCAAGGGTCAAAGGAAAGCAAAGCCCACTGCAGCAAATCTTCCATTTATTTTGTCAACAGTCTTCAGTAAGCAAAGTCAGGAGTCACATGTGCAGGATTTGTTGATACATGTCCAAAGCCTTCATTTTGTCACCCTACGCACTACCTCATCCCCTTCCCATGATGCTCCAATACACTGCTACTCTGAAACTACAGACTGACTAAAGCCTTTGGGGTGAAACCCATCCATTTACTGGTTACTTGCTAGGCAGTCCCATCTGTTCCATGTGTTGACTCAAGGGCCAGTCAGCATTTCTCTTTATCTGATCCTGTCTGCTGCAGAACTGCTACAAATTCCACAACGTCTCAGGCTACTTGGTGGCATCCTTCCATGTTTTCTAGCACTACTGCCAAGTTTTTTAATTTTTATGTATTTGTTGGTCCTTTCAACATTTTTAGGAGGGAAGTGTGTAGGCTCAACTTATCTTGACATCAGAAGTCCAAAAGAGAGACTATGATAATGTTAATCTATTTCTTCATACATTACATAATTTTACATAAATACATGAATATCACAATCATTTTTATTTTTCTTCTCTAATTCCACACTACTGCTTCACCAGCCTTCTCTTTATATACTGAGTCTTATAAACAACCTCTGAACACCATCTGCATGCTACCCCACCCCTAAGTGAGAGCAACTGATAAAACTTTGACTATTTTTCCCTACACTCATCATACTACAGATACAAATACACACACAGCTACACGAACTGCACACAGAGATATGTTAAATCATGGTTATTGTTTTGGTTTTACAAAAATGGGAAATTATACAGTTTTTGGTAGGCTTCATTTCTCATTCAACTGTACCTCCAGGGAAACCTCCCCTCCTCCAAGTAATCTGGTTTAGCTCTGAACCACCTTTTAAGGGCTCCGTAACGGTCCACGATATACGGCTGCACCACAATCTATACTCCCACTCCCCCTCTGACAGCATTTACATTCTTTTCAGCTTTATGACGTTATAAATAATACACCAAAAACCATTCTTATGCGTATACCCTTACTTAACAGTGCTTTTACTCTACCGGGTAGACTCCCATATGTGGGAATGCTGAGTTAAAAGGTATGTTTAATTTTAACAGATTTTGACAGATCACTCTAAAAAGTTTTATATATAAGACTACCCTTCCTGCCACATCCATGAGAGACAAAGACAAAGCAGTGATAGAAAGCAACATGTTTGCCACTTTAATTTGCATCTTTTCATAAATGTGTTCACTTTAATTTGGTCTTCTCTGAAGTGTCTATTCACTTCTTTAACCATTATCCTGTTGTCTTCCTTGTCTTTTAGGAATTAGTTTCTCCACAGAATTGCTATACTTTATCATCTATACCATATTTGCAGAGGGGGGAGACTTTTGACGTTGTTTATGGTATCCTCTGCTAATCAAAAGAGATTTCATGAAGTCAAATGTTCTTTTATAGTTTCTGTATTTCTTTTCTTGGTTAAGGAGGTTTCCTCTACTTCTAGGCTTTTATTTTTTATATTATGTCTTATCCCCTTTGTGCTTTATTTTATTCTAATACACAAGAGAATTCACATTTCCTTCAACTACAACTGTACCATTCAATAATCTATCCTCTTGTTTTTGTAATGAACTATCACTATCATATGTTAAATTCTCTAAAATATATTTCTAGATTTCACTTTGTTCCACTGACTTAACTATTCTTAATACCATATTGATTATAATGAATTTATAGTATTGGATTTAGAGAATATTTCAACTTGAGTAGCCAGTTTCCTCCTCAATAAGTTGTCTATTCTCAAGCCCTTATTCTTCTCTATAAACTTTATAATTATTCCATCCAATTAAAAAAAACAGGATAGGATCTGAAATGAAAAGTCTTTAAATCTGTGTATATTTTGAATGACTTGATATTTACAAGCCACTGAACCTTCCATCTAAGGACAAGAAATGTCCATCTACTTATTCGGATTTGATTTTACATCAGAAAAATTGTAGTTTTCTTCTCACGTCTTAGGTTTATCTTGTTGACTTTACTACTAAATTTAGTTTTGTCATTCTTCTAAATTAAATTTGTATTTCTAGATGTTTAGTGTAAAGAAGAGCTATTGATTTTGGTGCATTTACCTTATATCCAGCAACCTTATCAAACTGTTTGTTTGTTTTTTTTTTAACTAGACTCTTGGGTTTTCCAGGTAAAAAATAACATCTATCAGTATTAGGGATAATCTTCTCTTTCAATGCCTTTGCAGGCTACGTGACTACCAACATTTACTAAAATCTTCAAGAACATGTTAAATATAGCATGACTAGATAACTTGGCTGGTATTGAAACAACACTAGCAGCAACTATTCTAAATTTTGAAGATTGGTTTTAAGTTTCTTTCTATTCCTATTTTTCTTAGTTTTCATTGGAAATGACTGATGAAGTTACCACACATCAACAGATGCTTTTCGTATTACCTTTTGTATTTGGTCATCTGCACCAAATGTGCTAATGTAATCAATTATGTGTATGAGGTTTCTGTTCTGTTCACATCTTTATTTTTTTTGTTTTATGTTTTAACTGATTTTTTTGGTGCATTTACATTTTTAATTTACCTTCAAGATAAACTTGCATTTTCACTTTGTATCTCTTTGTCCTAGAGTCTCTTTCTTTAATATTAATACTGCTCTATTGACATATTTTACATTTCCTCAGCCAGTTGCTAGATTAATTATCTGCTTCAGCAGTAGAAACAGTTCAGTACTTCCCTTTCACTGACCCTTACTGTTTTCAACACTCAGAACACCCTGGCTCCTATCAGACACTGACCACAAAGGAGGAAACAGTACTTGCCCTCTCCAACTCTTTTTTTTTTTTTTTGCGGTACGGGGGCCTCTCACTGTTGTGGCCTCTCCCGTTGCGGAGCACAGGCTCCGGACACTCAGGCTCAGTCAGTGGCCATGGCTCACAGGCCCAGCCGCTCCGTGGCATGTGGGATCTTCCCGGACCGGGGCACGAACCCGTGTCCCCTGTATCGGCAGGCGGACACTCAACCACTGCGCCACCAGGGAAGCCCTGCTCTCTCCAACTCTTGATCCCAGAAGCTCAGAATCCATATGTCCTCGGAGATGGAAAGTGCCAGATGGCAGAGGCAATGCTAGTGGCTCCTTCTGGCCCTCAGCTTGGCTGCACTGGATACCATGTGAGCGAGAAGGATGGGGGTGGGGGGCGGGGTAGGTTTCGTTATTAGTGTATCATTCAGATGGGAAGAAAGGCCAACTATAGCAGCACCAGAGTATATTCAGGGCTTAGTGTTTTTAGAACCCTTTTCTTTTTTTTATTAATTAATTAATTTATTTTTTGGCTGTGTTGGGTCTTCATTTCTGTGCGAGGGCTTTCTCTAGTTGCAGCAAGCGGGGGCCACTCTTCATTGCGGTGCGCAGGCCTCTCATTATCGCGGCCTCTCTTGTTGTAGAGCACAGGCTCCAGACGCACAGGCTCAGTAGTTGTGGCTCACGGGCCTAGTTGCTCCGCAGCATGTGGGATCTTCCCAGACCAGGGCTCGAACCCGTGTCCCCTGCATTAAAGGCAGATTCTCAACCGCTGCGCCACCAGGGAAGCCCCAGAACCCCTTTCTTACCTGTCAGAAAGGAATGCTTATTGCTCTACTACCCAACTTCCCCAAGGCCCAACCATTTCAAGGAAGGTTAAGCCTCTCATTGGTTCGTTGACTCCAAAGCCCCAGTAATTAGCAGTGAGAGCTCCTATTTAATTGCCTCAGCCACTTTATCTTGACTTTGGAAAACACTCAAAAGGAAAAGGCGGGGAGTGGCTTCCCTAGTGGCGCAGTGGTTGAGAGTCCGCCTGCCAATGCAGGGGACACAGGTTCGTGCCCCAGGCCGGGAAGATCCCACATGCCGCGGAGCGGCTGGGCCCGTGAGCCATAGCCACTGGGCCTGCGCTTCTGGAGCCTGTGCTACACAACGGGAGAGGCCACAACAGGGAGAGGCCCCGCGTACCGCAAAAAAAAAAAAAAAAAAAAACAAAACAAAAACAGTCTATCTTGGAAGTTTTTTGATTTCAGAGTAAATTTTTAAATGTTTCTAAATGTACTCAATCTAATTATAATCCAAATGTACTTGATCTAATTATAATCCTAAAATGTTTGTTCAAAGTTAAAGGCATGAGTATGAAGATTACCAAATAGGTTGATTAAATGACAAATGCATCTTTATCTCAATTGTCATTAAATTAAATGATTTATATGCATCTGTCTCAAAATCATCACTGTCAAAGAAAATACATTTTATACTAATGTTGATGCCTTAAAGGTAACTAAATCAAATGGCTACGTCAGTCTGTAAACAACGGACCAATTCCCACATAACACATTAGCTTTCTGTGTTGAATACTGAAAAGGAAGAAACCTAAAACAAAAGGCAGACTCAGTGTCTGCCAATCAAACCAACATATTATACCAAGCAAAATGTACTTTTCAAGCACACCCTTTGGTGAACAGAGATGATTATTCTGGTAACATACTACGTTTGGGGAAAAAAAAAAGCTAGTGTATAAAAATATACCATTCTAAAGTAACTTCATTAAAAATGCAAGTCTTTAAAAGAAGCACCCTTAAGATTCTCGAAAGTATTTAACAGCATGGCATTTTGAATTTTAAGTGAGTTTGATGATCTTTCAAACAGTCTATTCTCTTTACAAAGCAAAGCAAAGCAAGCGAACCAGCTACAAGATGTTCTGTTTTAAACAAGAACAGAGTGAACAAATAAAGGTAAATGGCTCATTCCAGGCCAGGAAACAACTAACAGCAAAGCATCTGGTTTCTCAAGATCAACTGTTTTCCCACCAGCAACATGCTAATGTTAACTTCTAGTCCAATACATCATGGATAGGATTTGTGCAGTTCTAATATAATTCATGTAGAAACTATAATATTCCTATTGGATTGTTTTTCAAAGAATACTGAGTGCAAATGAAGAAATATAAAAAGCTGTACCTTTCAGCCATACCGTTACATGTGCTAAAATCCTCCCTTTAAAAACAAAAAAGCCCTCAAGGGCTTTATGATTTCACAAATTTTCCCTCATTGCCACTTCCATTGATTAAAACTCCTCAGTCCATCCCTCCAACCCCTGCCCTTTGAACATTATTCTTTGAAGTTCAAACACAGAATTCTCATTTTCACAATCCCTTCAAGTATTTCTAATAAAACCACTCTAACACCATGGAGAAGCTCTAACCAAAGAGTTCTCTTTCCTTTCCCAATTACTTATTTCAATTACCAAGGAAAAAAAAAAAGATGCTACGGAACTCCCCAAACACACTGTCTTCCTACTTGACCCAACCATCGCTGCCTGCCCAGGGCTACAGCTCACCCAGGCCCTGGGTCACCGTAAAAACGCTACCCTCCTCGATGCAAAGCCAAAAGAAGCATATAAGCTTCCCCACAGACTAACTAGGTTACCTAAGATGTGAAGTATTAGTTGAAACAATGATAATATTTTTTTATTTAAACTGGAAACACAGCTATCAATAGCTAGAGGATATTCGTTGCTACTTTGTCTACACCGACCCATACACATGTCCTCTATTATCCCAAATAATGCAAAGCCAACCAAAGATTAGTCTTCACAAAGCCTAATTTTATTTTAGTCTCCATGTTTAATAATACAAAAGAATCTTTGACTAAAAACTTCACGAAGATCTTATTGAAATCACTACAGGAAATTTTACCATTGCTTCCATCACAGACCTTTTTTGTAAACTCGATTGTAGAGACTTCTGTTTTATTATAAACTCTACTTCATGAAGTTCTGTCCCAGGAGGAAAAATAAAAGCACTATACTATGGGTGGAATGTCTGAGGCTTCCTGAGCTCATAGAAGATTATTTATGCAAATTTGCCTGATCCACTCAATTTTCCCAAGACAGGTAGTGTGGAGGGGGAGAAATCTCCCTTTGCAGAAGGCACTTGTTAACAGTTACTGTGGACAGCTAGGTGTGATCCAGTCAAAAGACAGCCTCTATGCATTGCAAGGAGGACAGGTGCATCACCTGTCCAGGTGTACCTCACATTTAGAAAGTGGTCTTCCAGGCTTCCCTGGTTGTGCAGTGGTTAAGAACCCACCTGCCAATGCAGGGGACACAGGTTTGAGCCCTGGTCCGGGAAGATCCCATAGGCCGCGGAGCAACTAAGCCTGTGCGCCACAACTACTGAGCCTGCGCTCTAGAGCCCTCAAGCCACAACTACTGAGCCCACGTGCTACAAATACTGAAGCCAGCGCGCTTAGAGTATGTGCTCCGCAACAAGAGAAGCCACCGCAATGAGGAGCCCGTGCACCTCAACGAAGAGTAGCTCCCGCTCGCCGCAACTAGAGAAAGCCCACATGCAGCATCGAAGACCCAATACAGCCAAAAATAAATAAAATAATTTTTTTAAAAAGTGGTCTTCCATTGTGAAAATGCTATTCACATGTTCACAGTCACAGGGTACATAAATCATAAATGGCTTTATATACAAAATCTTAAAGAGATTCACGTTTGTTATCTTCCTACCATTCAAGAATACTGCACTTTCCCTTTAAATGCCAGCTTTGAAATATTGCCAATTTATCTATTACCTGTAAAATGTGGTGAATAATGCAAGAAACCGAACACAAAACAATATTCTTTTTTTTAGATTAAGAGAGAAGCATGTTATAAATGAGTGCAGCTCATTAACATACAATATATAATTAACCTAAAGAATTAAAAATGAGGGCTTCCCTGGTGGCGCAGTGGTTGAGAGTCCGCCTGCCGATTCAGGGGACGCGGGTTCGTGCCCCGGTCAGGGAAGATCCCACAGGCCGCGGAGCGGCTGGGCCCGTGAGCCATGGCCGCTGACCCTGCGCGTCCGGAGCCTGTGCTCCGCAGCGGGAGAGGCCGCAACAGTGAGAGGCCCGTGTACCGCAAAAAACAAACAAAAAAAGGAATTAAAAATGGAACCAAATTGTAGGACAAAATCTACGTAAGTGCCAAAAAGAGTCTGGATAAGGAGATGAAAATGTTAACGCTGACAATGCAATTAGTGACTATATACTAACAACTGAACCTTGAACAGTCAGCTGTTCACTTTCTCTTACGGAGGATTTGGTTCAAAGCCTGATCGTAGTCATACCTCTTTCAGTCAACACATTTGCTGATGTAGGAGAAAAGTTACTGAACCACAAAATCAGGAGGTGAGTTGACATCTTGGTTGTGTCATTTAGAAGCTTTAGAAAGACTTTAGAAAGGCTGCACCTAGCTCCTCAGAAGAAGTGTAACCCCTGTCAGTCAAGTTATCCCGGGAGGTATACAACATCATATGCAAATGGTGCTCCATAAATGGCATTTACACCGAAGGTTTTTATCTACTGTCAAGGTCAGTAACTAGGAAATATTATGCATTCAATAAATGAATAAGCAAACACATCGAGTCCTAGTACAAGTTTTATTCCTACTAGACATTTGATTCACATTATTTATGAGAATTATTTTGATAAATGTAGTCATGTTGGAAATTTAACACATCTCAGGATTATCAAAATAAAGAGCGCAGTGTTCAACCTAACAACTTGTCAAAATAAATTAGAGAGAAAATTTTACCTCACAGATAATGCTTTTTTTCCCCCCCAAACACCCATGTAACCTTTACAAACACCGATCAAGTTCCAGAGCAGTGATTCTTGAACTTTAACATTCACAGGACTCATCTGGGAGTCATTCAGATTCTGATTCAGTAGACACAGATGAGACCTGAGAGTCTGCACTTCTAATAAGTTCCCAGACGATAATGATGCTGCCTAACTCCACTAAGGTTTCCATGTAGGTGGTCCAACATGGAAAAGATGTCCTAATAATCTGTTACATTAGCAGATTAAAGGACAAAAGCCATGTGATAATATTAATGCCTGAAAAGATTTGATCCAGATATTTCATCACCCTCTGCTACCAAAAAGTACTAGCAAGCAAGGAACAGTATTCAAGGTAGGTTCTTCATTTAGTAAAGTGTGTCAAAGTATATCTAGCATAAAACCCCACACAAAATAGTTAATAGTAAAATATTAGATATCCTCTCATTAGATCAGGAAAAAGACAAGGACGTCTATTATCACTGCTACTATTAAGACACATACTAGACACTAAGTAAATGCAATAAAGTGAAAATGCTAATCAAAAAATATACACAGGAAACGAAGAAAAATTTTAGTTGTCTTTACTGGAAACTATAACTGTCTACATGTAAAAGCTAAGAGAATCAATTTTTTTTAAACTACTATAATTAATAAGACTTCAGTAAGTATTCAAATATAAACCATACAATTAACTAAAAATATTTTAAATCTCTAGAAAAAATCTTTAAAAGTCTAAAACTTATCACAATATGGGAAAAATCCATCTTTTAAAGAAATTCTTGAAGGACATAATAATCACCTGAATATATGGAGTGAAAATTTGTGTTTCTATTATGGAGGAATCTATACTGTGAATATATCAGATATCTCCCAAATTACACTATAAATGCAAAAACAACAAAAAAAAAACAGCTTTTTAAGACTGACACTGAATCTATAATTCATGTTCAAAGAGGAAAAAACCAGAGACGATAAAAGATCTTTCCCTTTCAACAAGCTGAGTACGTTCCTGCCTCAGTCTTTGCACGTCCCACTCCCTTTGTCTCAAAGGTTGTACCTCAAGTCTTCTCACTCATTGGACCTCAGCTCAAAAATGCCTTCTGATTTTGTATAATGTAGATACGCACACGTGCCCACATGAACCCCCAGTGTAGGTCTATCCCATGATATATCTCAAACCATAACCATGGCATCCCATCCACCTGCCTACTCTTTGGCACTCCCATTAGAACATAAGCTCCATCAGCACGGCAATCGTGTCTCTCCTGTCGTCTCCAGGGACTGGCATAATACCTGACATTCAGGCTTACTGTTCTTTAAAAAAAGAATTTGAGCATGTTCCTCAAAACACAGTGTCTCATTTTTCAGTATTATCAACTATCACAATGTCTAAGTGGTTGGTTAAATAATTCCACATGTGTACAATGGAATAACATACAACCATTAAAATGATGTTGGTGAATAAGGATGACTGTTAGTCAAAGTATATAAAACAGAATGTAGAGCAAAATCCCATTTTTGTAATCAAATTCATGTGAACAAGGATGCACACAATTCTTACAACTAACCTCAGGTTAATTAAGTGGTTTTTTGTATTTTTAATTTTAATGCTTTTTTATGTTATCTAAAGTAACCATAATTTTTAACAAGGAAAAGCTAATATAGGTGTGTTACTGTATGTGTAAATATGTATGGTTAAGAAACAGACCTCTTTACTTCCCAACTCCCTTATTACTCTTGTCCCAATGTATGTAACTAAGAAAAAAATATTAAAGAAAATTATACCAGTGAGCTTAATTATACCACAGAGCTCCGTGCTGTTTACAGAAATCCACTTAATTCTCCTGTACCTTGCTGCTTTAAAAAAATTCAAGTTGTAAGTGAAAAAAAGTAAATATTGCCGGTGTTTGTTCTGTAAAGGGTAGTCACAGTTCAGGAAGATACAGTTCTTCCCTTTCAAGGTAGGAACAAGAACAAAACCTCTGAATTCCCGCCCTGGTCATGTACAAAGAAGAGCGGGGGAGAAAGGGTTTTGTTGTTACGGAATCTCTCATTTTTGGATCTAGAAGAACGTTAGATTGCTACCACTGTAACACAGAGTTTGTCATTTTCCACGGTGTTTCCTATCGGAAACATGTACAAAAATGGGACACAAACCCTAATTCACAGCAGCCTTTCACCACTAGATGGTGATCTTGTGTCTTAGTCGCTCTTGCCTCTGACATCATCAACCAAAGAGAAAAATTAGACACTCAATTCATCTTAAAACTTTAATGGTTTAATTAGTTAACAAGTAATTTGCAACTGAGCATTATACAGTTCAAACTCAGCTATCAAAACACTCTTCAGAACAGGGGTCCCCAATCCCCGGGCCGCGAACCGGTACTGGTCCGTGCCCTGTTAGGAACCGGGTGGCACAGCAGGAGGTGAGCGGCAAGTGAGCAAAGCTTCATCTGCCGTCCCCCCACCCCGCCCCTGCCACCTGTCCTTAGAAAAATTGTCTTCCACGAAACCGGTCCCTGGTGCCAAGAAAGGCTGGGGACCGCTGCTTTAGAATAACCAAAATAACACGCTTAAGTCCTGGTTTTTCTAGTATACACTTATACTCAAATTTAAGCGGGGCTGGAGGATGGATTACTTAAAATGTAAATTCTTGTACTTAGGCTTTCTAGTTTTGACTTCCCACCTGTACTGGTGTTTTTTTAACCCATCTTAAATGGAAGGAACCACTGCCAGGCTTGCATTGAGGCTTACTGCTTCAAGTAACTGACAGCCACACTTGGGTCAATGCCTGGGAGAGGTAATCCACTGTGGTCCTTCATTCCCCGCCATCAATGCTCTTGCCTCTGTGCTCCCGGATAGAAGAGGGGACTGGACCTCAACTCTGGTTTGTCTGGACAAGTTTAGGGCAAAGCTTTAATCCTGACCCCTGGAGTTTCCTTTCCCCACATCAGTGCCAGGCCACCGGCATAATCAGTGTTCCTCAAAGAAGGGAAAACTGGTGAGGTTTTTTTTTTTTTTTTTGGTGAGCTTGTTTTTAAGTGATTTCTTAGAAGCCAAAACAAGACCTATGTATATAAATTGTGATTTGGATATAAGTATTTACAACCATGGAAGACTATCACGTTGCATTTTCACAACCACGGGTATAAACTATGTACCAGTTACCTTTACTCTTTTAGGAAAATAGCTCTGATAAAATAAAACATCTAGTGTCTCTGAAATACCGTGCAAGTGAATGACAATTTTAGAGTCACTGAAAGTTGTGTTTAAAGACAAAAGATCATTTAGTTTACTATTTTCATAGAATATTTTCTTCAATGGCATTCTAAGGAAATGACAAGGATTTTGGTATAACCAGAGTATATGGTACCAAGGCAACGAAGCAGAAAATACTTAACCCTTTCTTAAACTTAATTATTATGAATGGCAATTATTACTCTAAATCATTATAGAGATGCCCTCAGGACACAATATACCATAAAGGGTCTGTTTCCCTAGAGCTCCTGGATTGTTCCCTAGATTTTCTAGACTGACACATTTTTAAGTTCCTAGGTCCTGCCTTGAAGTCAACCATCATTTTTCATTCTAATCACTACTGCTGCCTATAGAGTCTCTTATCCTCACCTAGTTGCTATTATCAATATTATACACTGAAAAACTAGGTAAGTGAGTTTGTTAGAACCATGTGTGAAACAATGAATAAACTTCGGGGATTAGAAAGGAGCATTCTTATCCATCACAAGCTGTGTACTTCAGTGGGAGGACTGTTATACCTACTGTTAGCAATAGGTTACCCATTTAATATTAGCTGTGTCTTATCTTCCATTATTAACTACAAGTTCCTTGAGGGCAAAAGCCACACAGTACCTCCCTGTATTCCCAAAGCTACCACCCAGCAGAGTGCTTTGATTAACAATGAAGGAAGTCTCACACTTATTGTTTACTTCCTTTATATTTTAGATAGTTTAGGTCCAGATGAGTCAACAGTGGAAGCAAAGATCAAAACCCTCCATATTTACTAGCTTGTAAGGTTAAGCTGTAGTGCTTCTATGTACCCTGGCATGTCACACAAACATCTTTCCCGGTTATAATTCAAGCAATTAGATTGGTAACCAGGACAAGTATCAGGAGAAGCCACAACTGAGGTTCTCAGAACTATGAAGGGCCAGTGAGAGGCCAAGAGTGACAGTGATAACGTTACAACACACAGCAGTTACCAGGAAACGTGCACCCTGCAACTCAGAGAAACCCCTCCGCCAACAACAGAGGAAAAGGGAAACAATGTGCACAGACACTACTAATTTCCTACCGGTGCTTAAACTTCAATAGAGTGATAAAAAGAGGCACACTGACCTATGACGCTAGCTCCTCATGGATGTTTTATATAGTTTTTAAAGTGACTTCTCCAACAAAACAGTACTTTCTCGTTTAAGTAGGAGTCATGCCTTTTTGACTATATTTATATTTATATTAGTGCTCTGGAAATGCAAAGCTTTGACGCATGATCACTTCTAAAAGTAGCAATAAAAGGTACTAACCTTAGCATCTTCAGGTTTTTGGATATTTTTGCTGTGGCAGAGCCACCAGATCTGAGACTTGTGCTGTCAGAAGCTATTCATAATGTAGGCAAATTTACAAAATTATCTTAAAACTGTAACAATTGATTCTACATAAGTGTTTTCTTATTTCTGAGGCTGTGGAATATTAGTGTTCTCTCTTGAATGAATAAATCATTTTTGTGGTGATCTCAGGTCTACACTGAAACAAAGTTGTTTAGAACTGGCAATAAAAAATAGTTTGACCTGTTATTTTTACCCTTCTCCTGCACCCAAACTAAAAATGGACACATCTAAATGTTCTGATTGGAAATAAAGGCCAGGATCTAGAATTTATGGCCCAATTAATTCCTTCTCTAGTAACTTCACTACACTGGCAAAGACAGTTAGTGGATTTGTAAATGCTACTTTAACACTGACAAATAACTTAATGTGTCTAGATAAACAAATTGATGGTCCAGAGTCTTGTCATTAGACTCTAATCATTAGCAACCCTAATGATTTTATCTTTCTCTCACAGCTTACCATAAAGTAGCCTGAAATACTCTAATATGGCCATCTCAGTGAACATAATAACGATCAAACCATGAGTTACTTAGATCAGCACTAAGAATTTTTGCCAAACCTACCACCTACGTAATCCTTCCCTCTGTGGTATTCATAATTGTATTCAAGTCTAGAAATCTGTTAGCTTAGCCTATGATCTGAAGATGGGGAATATTAGAACCAAAGTAAGTCAGCTGGAAGTTTGTTTTTTTTTTAAATGATTCCCAAAGAATTTTACAGACTGTTAGTTTATAGGAAACAGGGAGAATTTAACCTAGGTGGCTTAAACAACAAATTCATTTTCTCAGTTCCAGAAGCTAGAAGTTCACGGATCAAGGTGTCAGAAAGTTCAGTTTCTTCTCAGGCCTCCCTCCTTGCCTTATAGATGGCCACCCTCATGCTGTGTCCTCACACAGTTTTTCCTCTGTGTGTCCACATCCCTGGCTCTACGTCCTCATCTCCTTTTATCAGGACACTGGTCCCACTGGATCTGAGCCCACCCTAACAGCCTCATTCTAACTTAATCACCTCTTTAAAGATCTTATCTCCAAGTAGTCACATTCTGAGGTCCTTTGGATTAAGATTTCAACACATGAATTTGGGGAAGTACAGACACAATGAGGCCCATAACACTCAGGTACTCTCACTCATCCAATGAAGACACTGTTTCAAGTTCTTTTTACCCCTTTGTGGGTAATCCCGTTATAGGTGCCTTTTTATTAAATTTTTCTTCAAATTACTTTGTGGTTTCTGCCTTCTGATACACAGTGATGGTGCAGGTGCAGTTGTATTGTTTGAACTGGGAACCCCCTCACATTCTAAGTTCACATTTTTGTAACTTCGGCATTCCTGTAGTTTTGTACCTTTACTGATTTACAATTAAAGTAAAATGTAGTTCTGCAGAATCATAGTACAATTCTGTTGAATTCTCTGCACTTAATTACTCTTAACCACCATGACAACTTTACTGATCAAGACCATGAGGTCCTGTGGTACAACACTAAGAAACTGGGTAACAGCATCTTAAAGTACCGCTAAACTGACATGATACCTGTAAACCACCCTCCTTGATACTACAGAAGACCCATGCAAATACGTTAAGTGTCGCTTTAAGGCATACTAAGACTGAGATGTCAAACTAACTTTTTAGATCCAAACTGAAGTTTTTATCATAAACATAAAGCAAGCCAAATTCAGATAGCTCTGAACAGAGGCAAACTATCCACCTGACACTCTGTAGCTCCAGCATTTGCCACAATACATGTCAATAACATTAAGATCCTGGATGAGTTTATGGAAAGCAGTATTTCAAGACCTCAGTCCTGGCACTAGGCATACTCACTATTACTAGGTTATTGTTTCTATGCATTTTCAGTAGGAAGAGGAAAAAACAAAATATGGACTTTATTTACCTTTAATTAAATACCTTTAATTTCATATAGACAGATATATAGGTATGCATATGTGTACATATATATGGAAGTTCATACTGATAATTCCAATTTAAGTTTAGGACTACAGTTGCTTATCTTCTTAGTAGGAGAGGACACTGGCTGGTTTCTGGGTAGCTGGCAAGGCCCTACCACCTTGTCACCAAAACAGGGACACTTGCTTTTAATAAGTCATTAAGCTCTATATTTGTTTCATGTGGTTTTCTGTATGTATATTAAATACGTTGTTTCATATCATTAAAAAGTGTTTTTAAATAAAATTGCAACATTAAAAAGACAGCACATTTTGAGATAAAAATATGCTCCTTCACATCCTAGTATAAAACAGCTTTGTAATATGGTATTTTAAAATATCCACATATGAACTGTCAAGCCATGAAGAGACATGGAGAAACCTTAAGTGTGTATTACTAAGTGGCTTTTTACACAGCAAGATAATTTTTTCTAAGAACATTTTATTACATTACACTGTGCTAATAAGCAGGACTAACTACTGATTAGGGAGATAGTGTGCTAAACTCATCTGTTATTTATCTACTCAGTCATTTAAATCATTTGCTGTTACCTTCTCCTCTAAGATTCCAGTATTCTTGGTCCCCAGTTAACTGGAGATTTCACTGATTTCTTTCCCTCCTGTATACCTCCTTTCAAGGAACTTAGAAACTGAAGTCCCAAAAGACTACATATTCTGCTTGTAACAGTATCTTGCTCAGTGGTTTCTTAAGCAAATCAATTCTTCATCTATAAGATGGAAATTATATATGCATGGAGGTTATATGTGTTGAAAAAGCATTATTCTGAAGGATTTTCATGGCACTGATACAAAACAGAACTTCAAAAAACATAAGTAGCACTTACTTCTAGTTAGCTATACATGTAAAACTTAGAACAGATGCTAAAAGCAAGAAGTCTGTTAGGTGATAAATGTTGTAAAAAACAAAAAAGAATACTAGTATAAAAGAACTTTCTAACATGGGAATTAAAAGTTAAAACCTTGTATGTGTTGGGGTGAGGAGTTATTTTTATAATAAGGCATTGGCCCTACCTTCAGAATTTCTCCACAGCACCCAGCACGTAGTATTTATTCATTCAGTAAGTATTTCAGTCTTTACTATCTTCCAGGTATTACAATAAATTAGATGCTAAAAATAAGACCTAGTTCTATTACTATAGTCATTTTTTAAGTATTGATATAGTACCTAACTATGAAGTTACACAGGCAATGCTATTGCTTGTTAATGCACACTGAAAACCTATTTTCAGTTGGCTCTCATAAAGCTAGGATGCAAATTCTTCGGGAGGTTATACACAATGTGGAATGGAGCAGGAAAAGCTATGATAAAAGGACTAAGGGGCAAGGACCTACCACTGCCCATTCTTCTTTGTCCACACAGATTTCAAAGCAACATAGGCCAGAAAAGACTTTAAAAGTCAACATTATTTACTATCTTAGAGAAACATGCAAGCTAATTATGTCTTTATCTGTACCAAGTCCCTTTTGCCCCTCCCTGCAAGATATGTCAGTACCTGCATTTATGTATTTTTATATTCTTCCCACTCCCAATTTAAAGACATACTTAAAGCAAAATCATGAAACTTTCATTTTCTATACAAGTCCAATTTTTAGACAATTATACAACAGCCTGTAAGAATTATAATGCTTAATTATGCTAATTTGTAATGATTACATTTAAGTCTTTTTGCCACTGTTATTGTGAAATTATATAACTCATCATTTCAATTTATTAACCATAAATGGAGTGTTTATAGTTCTCTAGTCAAAAAACACTTAGAAGCACCATCACTTGTAAATTACCTTGCTTACTTATGCCTTATCAATGTGCAGAAATTCTCTTAAAAACCGAATTTTATCAAAAAGCTGTACTTAAGTAAATGCCTGGAAATGCATGGAGGCCTCAAAGGGGCATTCTGACAATATCCACTGCACTAAAACCATAAAATTCGATTTGCATTTCTCTAATGATTAGTGATGCTGAGCATCCTTTCATGTGTTTGTTGGCAATCTGTATGTCTTCTTTGGAGAAATGTCTATTTAGGTCTTCTGCCCATTTTTGGATTGGGTTATTTTTTTGGATATTGAGCTGCATGAGCTGCTTGTAAATTTTGGAGATTAATTCTCTGTCAGTTGCTTCATTTGCAAATATCTTCTCCCATTCTGAAGGTTGTCTTTTCGTCTTGTTTACGTTTTCCTTTGCTATGCAAAAGCTTTTAAGTTTCATTAGGTCCCACTTGTTTATTTTTGTTTTTATTTCCATTTCTCTAGGAGGTGGGTCAAAAAGGATCTTGCTGTGAAACTACAATGAGATAGTTTCACAATGGCCATCATCAAAAAATCTACAAACACTAAATGCTGGAGAGGGTGTGGAGAAAAGGGAACCCTCCTGCACTGTTAGTGGGAATGTAAATTGATGCAGCCACTATGGAGAACAGTATGGAGGTTCCTTAAAAAACTAAAAATAGAACTACCATACGACCCAGCAATCCCACTATGGGCATATATCCTGAAAAAACCATAATTCAAAAAGAGTCATACCAGAATGTTCACTGCAGTTCTATTTACAATAGCCAGGACATGGACGCAACCTAAGTGTCCATCGACAGATGAATGGATAAAGAAGTTGTGGCACATATATACAACAGAATATTACTCAGCCATAAAAAGAAACAAAACTGAGTTATTTGCAGTGAGGTGGATGGATCTAGAGACTGTCATATAGAGTGAAGTTAGAAAGAGAAAAACAAATACCGTATGCTAACACATATATATGGAATCAAAAAAAAAACCATTTTTATAGTAAAAGAAATTACTGTGAATCAAGAAACTATGTCAACCATCAAACAGTACTGTCGTTTTACTAAGTTTGTCATATTTTGGTTAACCAAAAACCTCCTTCAGACACTTTTGTTTCAAGGTCTGCGTACTGTAAAAGGCTGGGTGCAAATCCTTCCTAGGTCAGTCCCACTGAGCATTTACACAAAGCTCAAAACTCAAATTATAAAGCACAAAGGGGAAAAAAAAAATTGAAGCAGTTTTATAGGTAAAAGCCAAGACGCAGTTAAGACGTAAAGGAGGCTAAATAAAGAGCCTGTTGTGCACAGACTTTGCGACACAACTACAATAAAGAAAGTGGTTTGAGTATGCTACTCCTGCAACTCATTAAGTTATCCTACACAGAACATATGGTTTGCTTTCCCTAATCAAAACTGTAATTTCATCGATCTGCAAAAGCTCACCTACTGGAGATGCTCTCCTAACTAACCCAAAATGCTAATTCCCTTCTAGCAAGAAATGTGCTCAAGGTCCCGAGTAATGCCCAAACTAATAAAGGTATTTAAATGATTATGCTTTGACCTCACATCCAGAAAAACTGTTAATATAGCTAATTTCATAAAGCTGTACCCCAGAAAACTGCAATTTGTAACAAAGATCAAAACATTAACCCTCATTTAAAAGTCAATGAAAATATGCAATTCTAAAAGTTATTCCCTGTCTTGTGCTCAAGCAAGAAGTGGTATAGGAGGGTGGAAATGTGGAAAAATACAACAAATAAATCTGAAGAAAAAAACAGTCATGGCTAATAATGAAGATTACCCAAAATTTCATGCTTTATTCCAGAGGATCATTAGACCTTGATGAGGTTAATACAAAATAAGCTTGTATGAGTTCCCACATGATTATAAAACTTTCAGTTATTACCTCTAAACTAGTAGCCAGTGATAGAAAAATGTTTCCTTTTAACTCTCAAAGCAGCTCCAATTGAAATTATTTTGCTTAGAAATTAACTGAGTTATTGTTAGCTGAAAGAAAAGATGAAGTTCTACTTTCACAAAGGTTAAAATTTAAATTTAAGAAATTTCATGTCAAGCAGTGTGCGCCCTCAAAATTCAATCCTTATGAAGTAGAGAAACATCTGATGCTCATCTCAAATTTCTTATTTGCACAATGCCATTCCATTTTAGGGGGAAAAACCTCCTTACCTCAGTTTCCCCCCTCCACAAAATGGGTAGACTAGAACCTAACTCCTAAGTTTGAAGTATTAAATGACAATGTGTATACAGTATTTAACACAACCTTAGCATATTATATGATTAATAGGTCATTTCTGATATACCTGTGTCTCAATACTGAGAATGAAAAGGTAGCCAAGTCATGTAATAAAAATTTAAATTAGGTAAAGGGTTTGATAGCTTTACTGTAGAAGTATCCATTAGACAGTGCTTCTGACGCTGATATACATATAAATCTTCTGGAGATCTTGCTAAAATGCTGATTCTAATTCAGGAGGCTTGTGGTGGGGCTAGCAATTCTGAATTTCTAACAAGCTTGGATGATACTGGTCCTGCATGTCCATGGTCTTTAAGTAGCAGGGCTCTGTAATTGACTATGGATGGAGACTGCCTGCAATTAGAAGGGCTATTTTGGTTGCAAGGAACAGAGACTCCTCCAAGTCCACTGCAGAAACTTAAAGCATAACCTGAAAGAGACCTAACTCTGGAGCTGGGCCTCTAGGAAAGTCTCTTTACCATTATGCACCTGGGTCCACTCTCCTCTTTCTCCTCTTCTACCCAGGTCCCTCACCACCTACTCCAGTAGGTGAGTATCAGACTAAGGGTGGAGGTGGTGGTGCTTGTGTGTTTTTAAAAAGCTCTCTGGAAGTTCTGCTGGACCTCCCTCCTCAGCAGAGCACGTAACACGCTCAGGCAAAAGGCACTGGCTTGCAATTACCGAATCTCAATCTCAAAGTACCCTCTTGCTCCTTGTTCTTCAGCTAAATGAAGTACTCTTAACCTTCCTGGTCCCTTAATGATTAATACCCATTGTTTAACCTGAAAGTTAGGAAACAGTGATGAAAACTGAGTGTTTCCATGTAACATTTAACTCTCACAGCAACCACCCAAGGTTAATATTTTTACCATCCCCACTTTATTGACAAGAAGACTAACGTTTAGGGAGGATAAGAAGTTTGTGGACAGTCACAGAGCTGAGGCCCATCTAGTTACGATGCCAATGCTCTTCACTGCACCCCGAAACAACTCTTGACCAGGACTGGTGAATCTGAACTCATAGGCAATGTCTTTGAGTACCGTCTTTCTCAAAGCTTTGCCAGCAAAGAAATGTTAAACTTTTGAATTTTGCTACTCTTATAGTGAAGCAAAAACCCTTCTAATTAAGGATGATATATACTTGCAAATGTTTAAAGACCATTTGCACTTTTCTCTTGTCTTTTTTTTCTAATGGGTTTTATTCCCTTTCTTTTCAGTTAGTAGCTCTTTAAAAATCAAGATTAGTCCTTATTCTGTGTCTGACACGTAGCAAAAATTCTTAGTTTGAGTATGTTGCCTTTGCTTATGATGTCTTTTGGTCATGTAAATGTTTTAATGTCTTCTTTTAACCATTTCTGGGGTTTGAATCTTGTATTGGAACATTTTCACCACTCCTAAGCGCTTGTACTATTTCATTTTCAGTATTTAGAATTTATTCTGAATTTGGAATTTATTCTTGTGTATTATGTGAGGAACAAATCTAATTTTATATTTCCATATGGCTATCCAGTTGTTCCAACACTATTTATTAAAGTCTGTCTCTTCCTCACTGATTTGATATGCCATCTTTTTCAGATACTAAATTTTGACAAAAAAACAAAATAATGTAGATGCAATCCAATAGCCAAAAACTAAACAGTCAAGATGCCCTTTAATGGTTGATTTAAAAGTTCAAGGTGGAAAAATAAATAGCAAGAACAGCCAGAAAAAGCACAGTAATTGCATAAAGAGGAAGGCAGTCCAGCCATAGCAGATATTAAATGTCTTATAACCTCTCTAGAATTAATTCTGGCAAAATTACAAATACGTTCACACTTAATCCAAAAATCCTGTCTCTAGTGTATTCCAAAATACACTGGCAAGAGCACAAAATGACTCAAGCACAAGGATATTGTCTCATTACTTGTAAGAGCAAACTATGGTTCATCCATGCAATGCACTGATGAAGATCTGAGCTCCCTACAGAGACTAGTCTATATACAGAGTGATCTCAACAAAAACTACTAAATGACAAGCGTGGTGCAGAATAATGTTTCATGATTCTTCACGAGGGGGCATCGGGGGAGGGTGCAAAATTAATAGAAAATGTTTCCCAAAGAAACAACAGAAGGATAAAACAAACTATTAATATGGTCACCTACAGAGAGAGGGAGGGCATAGGGTTGGAAACAAGATTTCTGTGACTAGGCCTTACTATGTAGTTTAAGCTTTGGAAACAAAATTTCTATTTTAAATCATTAACTTATTTTTAATTAAAATTTTTGCCGAGATAAGTGCAGAATCACACAGTTGTAAGAAAGAATAGAGAGATCTAATGTTCACTTTGCCAGTTGCCTTCAATGGAAACATTTTGCAAAACTAGAGTACGATATCACAACCAGGGTTGTAACAGACAATCCATCTACCTTATTTAGTTTTGCCAGATTTATCTGTACTCCTTGTGTGCGCACAGTAAGTTGCATATAATTTTATCACCTGTTAAGGTTCCTATATCCACTCTACAGACACAAAATCCATAAGGATTTTTCAAGTTGCCCTTTTATATATCACCCATATCCTTCCTGCCACCCCTCACCTGGTCCCTAAGCTCCTTACAAACACTAATCTGTCCTTGATTTCTAAAATTGTGTCATTTGAATTTTCTTCTGGGAAGGCTGACTAGACATACTTTTCACTATTCACGTCGTTAAGTACAACTGAAAACATTGGATACCATGTAAAACAAGCATAAGACTGGCAAAGAGAAAAAAGGTAGACAGGCTAGAAGCTGTGGGAACCAAGGAAGGACATGATGGTTGTATCTGCCACCTCATATAATCCCTGACTTGGAGATGAAGATGTAGGAAACCTAGAAACACCAACAGGCCCAAGCCAAAAAAAAAAGAAAAAAGCCCCGATAAAAGCCTTCTTTATGTTGCCAAAGGACCAGGAAACGGACAACCTAACAAAAAAGAAAACATTTAGGCAACAGCCACTCTATTCCACCAGTCACCACAGAAAGCCTTTACCACTATCCCCCCTCGTGCCAGCAAAGGACAAATGCAACCCTAGAATTCTACCCTCTTGAGACTAACAAGGCTCCTTACCCCTGCCTGGGTGGTGCCCAAGAAGGCCAAGTAGGGAGTGGAGATTGTTATGCCCACTGGGCAGTAATGGCACACCCTCCTTGTATGTCAGTGGAGACAATGTGGGGGGCCTGCACTTCAGCCCCCAAACAGCAAGGCGGCCCCCTCCCCCTCAGAGGTGGAGGCAGAGGAGGCCTAGTGGAGACTACGGACTTTTACCATCATCCAGTGGCAACACCATGGGTCCGTGGTGAGGGAGAAGGAGGGCAGAAATCCCACCACACCCAGCAGTGATTAAGATTCCCCCTCCTCCATGTCAACTGCGGCTGAGTGAGGAACCTGGACTTCTATCTCCAGCGGCAGGAATGAGGCCGTATCCCTCTCTCCTGCCAGAACAGCATCAGAAACAGCCAGTTAAAACAAAATTTAAACAACACCCAGAGCCTCTTATAACATGATACAAAAATATCTAAGTTTCAATAGAAAAATCACTCATCATAAACAAAAACCAGGAAGATCTCAAACTAAAAAGGGACAAACAGCAGACACCAATACTGAAATGACATGTTAGGTTTACCTAACGAAGATTTTTTAAAGCAGCCATCATAAAAGTACTTCAAGGAACATCTATGAATACATTTATAACCCACGGAAAAAAATAGAAAGCCTCAAAAAAATGGGAAGTTTCAGCACAGAAATAGAAGATATAAAGGAAAAACAAATTTTAGAAATGAAATATATAATAACCAAAGTTTAAAACTCAATGGATGGGCTCAATGGCAGAATGGAGAGGACAGAGGAAAGAATCTGTGAGCTAGGAAACAGACTAGAAAACCAACAAAGGAAATAATGAAGAAAAAAAAAAATGAACACAGCCTCAGCGACCTGTGGGATGGTAACAATCTAACTCTCATGTCATTGGGGTCACGGGAGGAAGAGAAACAAGGGTGAGTCCGAAAAAGTACTGAAAAAAATAATGGCTAGAAACTCTCCAAGTTTTCCATGAGACAAATCTACAGATTCAAGAAGCCGAGAAGACCCCAAACAGAATAACGCCAGGGAAACCCATGCCAAGACACAACATAATTAGAATTCCGAAATCTAACATTAAGAAAATAATCTTTAAAGCAGCTGAGAAAAGTTGACAACTTACCTATAGAAAAAAATTGATTTCTTATCAGAAAACAAGGAGGCCAGAAGTGGCACAATGTCATTCAAGTGCTGAAACAAAGAAACTGTCAGCCTACAATCCCACAGTCAGCACAATATCCTTAGAAAATAAAGGGTGAAATCAAGGCGCTCTCAAAGAAAAGCTAGAAAAATTTTTCACAAGTAAACCTACTCTAAGATAATGGCTTCAGTGTTTTCTAAACAGAGAAGAACACCCCTCCCACCCCCAGCCAAAAAAAAACCCGTGGAACATCAGGAAGCAAAAAAGAATAAACTAAAATCTGGGTAAATACAGTAAGCTTGCCTTCGTATGTTTTCTAAACTATGTTTGAAGTCTAAAGCAAAATTTTAACATTGTCCCACGCGCTTCTAAATGTCTCATGTGGTTTAAATGAAATATCTACAATATTTTAAAGAGAGTATTAAGACCTAAAGGAAGATTTCTATTCTTCAAATGAACTGGTAAAGGGATGATACCAGTAGATTGTGATATTTATGTGTATTTAGGTGATACCTAGAACCTCAAAAAAAAAAAAAAGCTATACAAAGATATATTCACTGCAGATAAATCAGAACTCTGAAAAACATTAAAGGCAAGACAAAGAAAACAAATGAAATGAGATGACAGAAACAAAACATAGCAATCTTAAGCCCTAACAGATAAATGGTTATATTGAATGTAAGTGGTTTAAATATATCAATGAAAGACAGACTGGCAAAGTAGATTAAAAAATATGACCCAAAAAAAAAAAAAAATGACCCAAATATATGCTGCTTACAATAAACTCAATTCAAATATAATTATACAGGCAATTGAAAGTAAATGTAAGGAAAAAGACCATGCAAATGTTAAAGGAAATCAGGAGTGATATCAATATCAGAGCAAAGAAAATTACTAGAGACAGAGAGGGACATTATATAATGATAAAGAGTCCATCCACTATGACAACACAGCCAACCCAAATGTGTATGCACCAAAAAAACAGAGCTGCAAAATATGTAAAGCAAAACTCATAAAACTAATATACAAATCTACAGTTGGAAACTTCAACACTCCTCTCTCAACAGTTACTAGAGTAAAAACACAAAATAGGCAAGGATATAAAAGAATAACACCAACAACTACCAGGATCTGTGAACACCCTGCCCAACAGCAGAATACACATTCATTTCAAGTGTCATGAGAGTACACATCAAGATAGAACAAACACATCGTGGGCCACAAAACAAACATCAAGAACTTTAAAAGAATTGATATCATACAGAATACATTCTCTGACCACAAAAAATCAAACTACAGATAAGTAACAAAGGTGAAAGGAAAATCTCCAGACATCTGAAAACTATGCAACACACTTTAAAAAAACATCTAACTGAATTAAAACATACAATATATCTAGATTTGAGGGACACAGCTAAACCATTGCTGACAGAGAAACTATAGAACTAAATGTATAGATTTTAAAAATCTTAAGTTCTCCCTTTGAGAGCCTACAAAAAAGTTAATTCAATGCAAGAAGGAAATGAAAATTTTTTTAAAAATCAATGAAATTGAAAATAGGAAATCTACAGAGAAAAAAATCAATGAAAAAAGCTAATTCTTGGGAGAAAAATAAAATTGATAAATCCCTAGCAATAATAAAGTGAAAAAAGACAAATTACCAATTATCAAGAATGAAACAGAAGATATCGCTAGAGATTCTGCAGCCATAAAAAATATGAGGGAATACTATGAAAAACTTTGTAAGTTTGACAGCTTACCAAAAATAAAGCACCAATTCCTCAAAACACAAAACCTGCCACAAGTCACCCAATATGAAATGGATCATCTTAACAGCCCTATAACTATCAAGGAAATTGAATTAGTATTTAAGGACACGTTTTAAAAAAAAAAAAAAAAAAAAAAGCAGTCTCCAGACCTAGATGGTTTCACTGGAGAATTCTAGCAAATGTTTAGAGAAGAATTAACCACAGTTCTATACAATCTCTTCCAGAAAATGTTTCCCATTTTTAAATGAAGCTGGCATTACCTTGACACCAATATCAAAGAACAAAAAATACTGATACTATAGGTGCAAAAATCCTTAAAATATTAGATAGCATTCAGAAATACAGAGAAAGTATGTACTATGATCAGGTGGGGTAAATTTCAAGGATGCAAAACAGTTCAACATTCAATGGTAGATTGTGTTGCTCAGATCTTCTATAACCCTGTTGATTTCTGTTCAGTAGTTCTACCAATGGCTGAGAGTGGGGTGTTTACATTCCCAACTGAAATTGTAGATTTCTTTCTCCTTTCAGTTCTACCAATTTTTGCTTTATTGTGAGACACTGTTGTTTGGTATGTACACATTTAGGATCATGATATATTTCTGGTGGACTTACCCTCTTATCATTAGGTAATATCCAACTAATAACTTTCTTCCGTTCTGGAATCTAACTCATCAGGTACTGATATAGCCATTTCTATTATTTTTTTATTAATGTTAGAAGGGTATAATTTTTCCATCCTTTTACTTTCAACTTACCCACTGGTATTGAATTTGAAGTGAGTTTCGTGTAAGCAGAATATAATTTTTTTTTTCTTTTTTTATCCACTATGCCAATCTCTGCAAATGGTCGGTGCATTTAGAACTTAATTTTAAGGTAATTGATATGTTAGTGCTTAAGTCTATCATGTTATTCATGTTATTGTTTTCTATTTGTTTTCTTCGTTCCTCTGGATCTCATCCTGTTTCTCTTCCTTCAGGTTACTTTTTTTTTTTTTTAGAGCTCCTTGATTTCTTTAGTGTTTCAGTGTATCTCTCTGTATAGTTTTGTAATAGATGCTGTGGGTACTATATATATGAATTATAACAATTTACTGATTCCATTTTAACACCTCAAGTGTGGAGAACTCACTTTCATTTAGGTCCTTTTACCTCCCCCGCTTATAAATATCATAGTTTTGCATAGATATTATTATTTGTTTCAATCAAGTATTATTTATTAAAGTCATGAGGACAAGCTTAGTCTCTTGTACACACTCATTTATGCTGTTTCTTCTTCCTGATGCATCAAGATTTCTGCTTACATTATTTCCTTTCTGCTTGAAGAACTTTAGCCAATCTTTGAGCAAAAGTCTGTTAAGCAACTAGTTCTTTGTTTTCCTTCATCTGAAAAGCTTTTTATTGTCCTTTCTTTCCTGAAGGATAGTTTCACTGAACATAAAACTTGTAGCTGATAGTTCTGTTCTACTAGCACTTGAAAATATTCAGGGCTGCAGGTCAAGAAATGCTAAGTGTGGGTGGTCTTCTGTTGGGTGCCAGGGACACAAGACCCCCTGCCACTGTGCTGTTCCAATCTTGCTCACCTTATCACAGTTCAGAGTTCTCCTTTGGTTGTTTCCTACACCATTTTTTCTGGAACTAAAATGTATAAACGTTTTAAATGGTTTTTAAGCATCCATCTCCAAACCACCATTTTAACAGTAAACATATGGTAATGGCGTTATTGTGTCCTTTCTCAAGAAATAACAGGGCCATTACGACCTTGAGGGCTCAGCCTGAGGTCAGCGTAGTAACACCTAGGTATTCTCTTGGTCAAAGAGCACTGTCCTCCACTCTCTTCAACCTGATTGATTTTACCCACATTTTAAGGTTATGTATGCAATTTATACTACTTGCATTAATCAATTTTAACATGTTTTCTTTTCCTTCAACACAAGAGTGAAGCAGAAAATCCAAAAGCAAAGCTTAAATCTTCTTTTCACATTTCAAAGGAAGAGGTACTAGATCAAATATGTTGACACATGTTTTTCAAGACAAAAGAAATCTTGCGAACAACATTACCAAACGAGCCTCCCAGATTCCTACCCTTGCATGCAAAAGCCACACTGAAAACAACTTTTTAAACTATCCTATGGAACGAAGAATGATTGTTAAAATGGTAGACAGAGTAAGCTATTTTTTATATCTTATGTGAAGAAGACATTATATAAGTTTTGAAGGAAAAGCTTATAATTTTGTTCAGTTATTTAAATGGTCTACTTCACTCATAAATAACCTTAAGCCATCAGCTTTTTTTAATACAAATTTATTTATTTATTTATTTTGGGCTGCGTTGAGTCTTCGTTGCTGTGTGTGGGCTTCTCATTGCGGTGGCTTCCCTAGTTGCGGAGCACGGGCTTCGGTAGTTGTGGCTTGCGGGTTCTACAGAACAGGCTCAGTAGCTGTGGTGCACGCGCTTAGCTGCTCTGCGGCATGTGGGATCTTCCCGGACCAGGGCTCGAACCCGTGTCCCCTGCATTGGCAGGCAGATTCTTAACCAGTGTACCACCAGGGAAGCCCAAGCCATCAGCTTTTATCATTTCATGTATTAAATGTATTTTAGAACCACTTTAAAAATATAACTCGAGGGCTTCCCTTGGTGGGGCAGTGGTTGGGAGTCCGCCTGCCGATGCAGGGGACATGGGTTCGTGCCCCGGTCCAGGAAGATCCCACATGCCACGGAGCAGCTAGGCCCGTGAGCCATGGCCTGTGCTCAGCAACAGGAGAAGCCACAACAGTGAGAGGCCCATGTACCGCAAAAAAAAAAATATATATATATATATATATATACACATATAACTTGAAAGTCTTAAAACAACGAGCCCAGCAGAAAAGATAAAGCTTATGTTTATAAAAATCTTCAACAACAGAAATCGTCTATGGGGCCTCAAAGATGGCTTTATAATTCAGAAGTTGCCAATAAAATAATTATAATTCATTTAGGCCAACCTCATTCAAAATAGCATAAGAGCAGTCACCTTTTCAAATGTGTGAAAACTGACACAGAGCAAGAATATTTATGAATTTATGAAACAAGGCATACTATATAACTATCCATTATACTTCATAGCCGTGATCACAATAGTATAAAACAGTACAGATAGGAACTATTATCCCCATTTCAAAGTGAGAATACTTTAGACACAGAAAGTTTAGCTTGCTCAAGGCCACATAGCTAGTAAGAGGCAGACGACCATTCAAATCCAGGCAGTCTGTCTTCAGAGTCTCCGGCTCCTAACCTAACACTACACTGCAGAGACACTCCAGTCCTGGGAAATCACCAAAGGAGCATGTCTACTGCAAGATTAAAAAGGTAAAGTAAATGTAAAATCTATAAGATTCTATTCTATTTTAAGTGAAATAAGGACAAACAGCATTCCATTTACTGACACTGCTACAGAAATAGCATGAAATCAGTTAAACTTTCTTATTCTTATGCTGCTAAAATCAAAGGATGCAAATCCCACTGATTTCAAAAGGCCTGCAAAGATAACAATCCAGAATAATATGCAACTATTTAAAAATAAGCAGTAAGTACCAAAATAAACTAAAAACAAATATAACTGCTCCCATATACAGTGCATTAGCAGAGGACAAACAGAAAAAACAGGCTTAATATATATTTTTTCAGTAAGTTGATTTTTTGATTTGTAATAACTGCAAAAAAATTTGCATCTGGACACTGGGGAATCTTCCATTTTTATTTAATAGGTTATTCAGACAAAAGAACAAGAAAAGCTAAAAGATCACAAGGCAAACAGTCTGTAGACAGCAAAAGTAGAAGGTTAAAGACAATTCTAAGTTCAATAACTAAATATCCCCTTCAGCTATAAAATAACTTAATTCTACTGTATTTAATTTTAAAAAGTCATTTGACGTTTTCCATTTATAAATTCCAGCTATAAAACCATGAAACTCAAAAGAAGATAGTTCTAAAATGTCATCATTAAAAGAAAGCAATCTGGACTTTCACTGAACAGAATTTAAAAAAAAAAAAAAAAAAACCAGAAGATTTAAGTGGAAATAGGAAGAAAAATCTAACATCAGAAAGTTTTTAGAAAGTTTTCTTTTTAATGGAGAAATTAAACATTCAAGGGCCATTCTATTAATCTACTCCACGAGAAATTTAGAAGCTGGAGGAAGTACCAGGCAAAACTCAATGTCCTAATAAGAAGTAGAAAGTAGGCTTCCTCCCTCTCCTTCCCCACCCCGCCCCCCCACACCCCCCCGCACCCCCACCCCACCGCCTTGAGTAGGATCAACTGGGGCTGTTATTCAGCTCCTCTCCTGACTGCAAAAGGGAAACCAAGTTCAATATTACACCATTACGTAAGATTTAAACAACTCAGACCTATATTACATCATCACCTCAAGCAAAAAAATATGATGATGCCTTACTGGTGTGATTCTGGGTCCCCCCGCCCAGTAAAACAGAAATGTAACTATGTCATTCATACCTGAAAAACAAACATTCCAGTCTTCAAAAGCATCAGTATCTTAAGTTTTGATGAAAATCTGTAACTGAAGATTACATTTGTATTTCAATATATACAAATATATTGGATTTATACAAATAAAGCTCCTTTTTTAAAGGACTTCAGATCTGGGAGTTATATTCCCAAAAGGGGAAGTATCAATACCTCAACAATTCCTGCTGTGGTGGGGATGGGGGCGGTTGTTGTTTTACATTAAGTCACTAGAATTGCTGCCAGTAAAATTTCAATCACAAACTTCACTCCCAACTTCCCATCTCAGCACAGGCCAAAGCCTGAACTTGTGAAGAAACTCACTGTCACACTAAAGCAATTTGCCAAACATTGGAGATCCCTTTTTACTGAGTGCTGCACAAAGATGCTGCTAAGAGGACACCACAGAGAAGAAAAGCATACACTAGGATTACCACTTTAGCTCTCAAATATAAAATAGACTGAAGTTTGTAATAAATGATAACCTTTCCCTTTCAAAACTAATGAAAATCTGTCTAGAAGAAGGGAAATGCTATCAGAGTGTAAGCTGTATTTCATCACTCCAAAGATAAGAGAATGGTTCCATTCAGGTTAGAGACTATGAATGCAACAAACTATGCTATAAAATACTTTCACTGTAAGTATATAGGGTTGTTCACGTACATGTGTATTTCATTCACTCTGAAGTCATTCAAAAATAAGTACTTACTATGTGCCAAGCACTGTTAAAATATATACATGAAATGTCAGTTCTGTCTTTCATGGAATTCTAGTCTAATCCAGTGGAGGATGACATGTAAACAAATAATGTAATTCCCTCAAAAACATCAGCAGGGCTTCCCTGGTGGCACAGTGGTTGAGAGTCCACCTGCCGATGCAGGGGACACGGGTTCGTGCCCCGGTCCGGGAAGATCCCACATGCCGCCGAGCGGCTAGGCCCGTGAGCCATGGCTGCTGAGCCTGTGCATCCAGAGCCTGTGATCCGCAACAGGAGAGGCCACAGCAGTGAGAGGCCCGCATATCGCAAAAAACAAAACAAAACAAAACCAAAAAAATCAGCAAGTCACTCTCTTAAAAATCTCTGGCAGGGGCTTCCCTGGTGGCACAGTGGTTGAGAGTCCGCCTGCCGATGCAGGGGACACAGGTTCGTGCCCCGGTCTGGGAAGATCCCACATGCCGCAGAGCGGCTGGGCCTGTGAGCCATGGCCGCTGAACCTGTGCGTCTGGAGCCTGTGCTCCGCAAAGGGAGAGGCCACAACAGTGAGAGGCCAGCGTAACGCAAACAAACAAAATCTCTGGCAAAGCCGCCATTTGCAAAATCATGGTCTTAAGTACAACAGTTCAATAAACTAATATAAAAAATGTAAAAAAATCACATATGTATGCATACACACAATACTAAAGAAAAGTGTAAACTTACAAAGGTTTCACTAGCATGAATCACTAGCATGTGGAAATCTGGTCTTGTAGGTGGCCCTTTGCTTGTACCACTTACTTGCTCAAGAAAAATGTGACATACAGATTGTCAAAGCCTGTTTACCCATAAGTTAATCTTATCCTACCACAAATGTACCGAAGTCATTTGGAGATGTAAGTGCATATTTCCCTGAGTCTAGTCTTCCATCTGCATTAAGGGGAGATGGAACATAAATAGACCTCTTCTGCCTGTGTTACTAGAAATCCACCAGCATATCCATGGGAGTGGACAGCAGTATTACTGTCTGGTTCCAGCTGCCATTTAAAGACAAGTGAGGTAATCACCACATATGTAAAAGAACAGATGTTAAAAAGCTGCTATATATATAGTAAGAGTAATTCAAAACCACGGCTGGCGAAACTGTAGAAGAAATCGCAGTACAGTATGGAAACTGCCATAATATAGTTGAGGCTATAAAGCACCAAAGTCCCCTTTGCCATGAAGCTAAGCATTTTGTTTCTTTTTGCGGTTCGCGGGCCTCTCACTGTTGTGGCCTCTCCTGTTGCGGAGCACAGGCTCCGGACGCGCAGGCTCAGCGGCCATGGCTCACGGGCCCAGCCGCTCCGCGGCACGCGGGATCTTCCCGGACCGGGGCACGAACCCGTGTCCCCTGCATCGGCAGGCGGACTCTCAACCACTGCGCCACCAGGGAAGCCCTAAGCATTTTTAAAAAGACAATTTGGGCAATGAAGATACTCAGTGTGATATGGTAATGGTTGATATGTCACTACACATTTGTCTAAACCCATAGAATGTACAATACCAAGAGGGAACCCTATGGTAAATTATGAGCTTGGGATGATTATGTGTCAATGTAGGTTCACAGTTAACAAATGTACCGCTCTAATGGTGAGGCATATGTGTGGGCAGAGCGTATTCAGGAAATCTCTGTACCTTCCCCTCACCTCAGTTTTGCTGTGAACCTAACACTACTCTAAAAAATAATAAAGTCTTTATCTAAAGACAAAACAAAACAGTTTAATGATAGTGAAATAATACATTTCTCTTTACTTTTGTTTCCCTTAGCTTCTGTGAATACATTGCTCCTCTTTAACTGCAGAATGGCAGTATGGTACTTTGACATCTATTTCCTTCCAAAAAATTGGGGAAACAATCTAGGGAAGGAAAAAGAGCCTCACTGTCCATGCACAACTACTATAACATTTTCATTTATTTCCTTCCAGCCTTTTGTTCTGTCCATAACACTTTTATTTTACCTACTTGTGATCATGAGATACTACTTTAAAAGCAGAATGACAGGGCTTCCCTGGTAGCGCAGTGGTTGAGAGTCCACCTGCCGATGCAGGGGACGCAGGTTCGTGCCCTGGTCCGGGAAGATCCCACATGCCACGGAGCAGCTGGGCCCGTGAGCCATGGCCGCTGAGCCTGCGCTCCGCAACGGGAGAGGCCACAGCAGTGAGAGGCCCGCGTACCGCAAAAAAAAAAAAAAAGAAAGAAAGAAAAAAAAGAAAAGCTTTGCTGAGTTGATGATTAAGCAAGAGTGAAGGAGAGGAGGGAAGGATAGCTGGAGGAAGAGCATTCAACGTTCAGGGAACAGTAAGAACACAGGTGCAGAGGTAGCAACATGCCAACATGCTCCACAAACAGCAAGGAGGTGAGTTTAGCTAGTGGGGAAAGTGCCAGGGGGAGGAGCAGGAGATGAGGTGGGCAGACCACGCAGGGCCTCGGGGGCCCCTGGAAAGACTCTCACCCGTACTGGGAATGCATGGAACCCGCTGCGGGTCTTGAACAGAGAAACAATCTGACCTGTGTTGCAAAGGAATCTCTGTTTGTAAAGAGATAGGGGTGGTAAGGCTGGAAGCTGGAAAACAAGTTTAGAAGGCTACTGCAGAATCCTGCATGCAGACTGCTTTGCAATCTCCACTCCAAAAACCCCAATAAGAAATTAGGGGGCTTCCCTGGTGACGCAGTGGTTGAGAATCTGCCTGCCAATGCAGGGGTCACGGGTTCGAGCCCTGGTCCAGAAAGATCCCACGTGCTACGGAGCAACTAAGCCTGTGCACTACAACTACTAAGCCCACGTGCCACAACTACTGAAGCCCGCGTGCCTACAGCCCATGCTCCACAAGAGAAGCCACCGCAATGAGAAGCCTGCGCACCACAACGAAGAGTAGCCCCTGCTTGCCACAACTAGAGAAAGCCCGCGCACAGCAACGAAGACCCAGTGCAGCCAAAAATAAACAAATAAATAAATTTATTTACTTAAAAAAAAATAAATCCCACAAATTAAGTTTTGTGAATTAAAGAATCTAAAATGGAAATGATAGGAGGTGCATTAGGGATGTGCCTTATGCTAGAAAAATAAGGCATAACAAGTCATTGCAACCACACCTAAGGAAAAGGCCATGGCCTTCGTGCCAGTCCTCTGTTTGTTCTCCCACAGACTCCCCAGCTTTCCCCTTCACATGACTGAACCCCACGAACTTCAGCACTCAGGCTTCCTTGACAGATTGGCTGCTGGTGTCTTAGGCTGGTGAGAGCCTAGCAGGTGAGTGGACATCATAAGGGGGAGAAACTCAGGGTATTTTCCCCCGCTACCTCCTCTACTTCAAGTGGCACCTCCAGCGGTCACCACATGTCCTTCATTATTCCAGCTCTTGTGTAGGCAGCCCTACATCCTGGGTTCTGCTCTCACCAGGCAGCTCCCCTCCCTGGCTGTGACAACACCCATTCCTTCCTGTATCCCTTTAGCCCAAGGGATGATAGCAGTTTCCTGAAGTTGAGGCATTGCATGACAGATCCACACTTGCCCTCTGGCTCTCCAATACCTTCATAATTAGTTCCCTATATTCAATTCCCTCTATTAAACCGCTTTGTGACAGTTGTTTTTCTGACTAGATCCTGACTAATAAACTCCTACAACAAAAGATACACGAATGTTCCTATTGTGTTATAACCTTGACAATATCATATATCATCCTGTATGATCCACGCTATTCATATCCAATCCTTCCCAGGGAAATCAGGTTGGAGGGATGGCAGGGGAGAAGAAAGAAAAGGGAGAGGCGCGGGCTTCCCTGTTGGTGCAGTGGTTGAGAATCCGCCTGCCGATGCAGGGGACACAGGTTCGTGCCCCGGTCCGGGAGGATCCCACATGCTGCGGAGAGGCTGGGCCCGTGAGCCATGGCCGCTGAGCCTGCGCGTCCGGAGCCTGTGCTCCGCAACGGGAGAGGCCACAACAGTGAGAGGCCCGCATACCGCAAAAAAAAAAAAAAAAAAAAAAATAGGAAGAGGCGGGAGACATGGGGACATGGGGTGGGAGGAGGAGGGTGGGAGGAGGGTGGGAGGAGGGTGGGAGGAGGGTGGGAGGAGGGTGGGAGGAGGGTGGGAGGAGGGTGGGAGGAGAAGAGGTGGAGGGCATGCACTGTATGCCAGCTTCAGTGCTTTGCAAACATTTTCTCTGCAGCCCAAGGCAAAAGCCCCAGAGGTGCCTCCTGGCATACAACTCTGGTAGATAACCCCATCCCCGTCCTTCTGGAGAGCCTGCTGCTATCAGTCAACACAATCAGGCTGCAGGCACTACCTAAGCAATGTCCTAGGAACTGCCAGAAAAGAGGGTCTTGCTTTCACCAGCTCCATACTTGCACGCAGCATATAATAATCAGAAAGTCAGAAGAGGACATGTATGCACAGAAAAGTCAGTGGAGAGAAGTTCAAGCCATTAAGGCGTCAAGACAAAGATGCCACCCTCGTTTGCTATAGAACATCGCCGAACAAGACACCCCACACCACCACGCTGCTTATCTGTGCTGGAACAAGGCGTGCTCCACACATGCAAGGGCTGAGAACTCCCATGAGCAACCTCAGGGCTCACACTTATTATCACTGCAGATAAATGTATGCATCAACAACGGCAGAAAATTTGGCTTCGAGTATGTTCAGAGAGCAACAAGTTCTATAGAAAAACACTTAAGATTATATTGTGTTGCATAACCGTTTGGTATGAGGGGATGATGAATTGAACCTGGGGAAAACCCTCAGTGAACAGAGAAAATGGCTTCAGCACTACAACTGTTAGTCACCACTTAGTTTAATTCAAAAGGGAATCATGTCCTTGAAAATCATAGTATAAAAGGGACATCACTATATTTACATAAGTTCTAAAAAAAATTAGATAATGTTTATTGACTTGTTATATATGAAAATATAACCCATAAAAGCTTTGAATGACTTAAAAGCCTTTCTCCCTGGAGGGGAAGTAGTTTGTGGTGGAGTCTGAAAGCTTTTTAAAATGTGACTTTGATCCCCATCTGCAAGAGAGGAAGACTGATGGGGAAACAAGCATGATGCTAGAAAAAGGGGCTAATTTCATGGAGGGATCACTTCCTTATTGGTATCACTAGTATTCCTTAGCAGTGTTCTGCCTGGACGCTAAACCTCTTTTCAAAATTGTGGAGGGGGACACAGGAAGGGAACAATCATGGGAAGTGAGTTAGTAGATACATTTATTTACTCCTAACAATTCATTTCCTCAGATAAGAAAAGGTATATAGAGAGGGGTTGAAAAATGTGGTTATTGTCATATCTGATAAATTACAGACTGGAATTCGAATTCCAAACATGGACAAAGGACCGTACCATTAACACTATAAGCATATCTAAGAAAATTCTGAGGGCAATGGATGAAATAACAGTAAATGGAACCAGAGTGATGGGATGTTATGGGGAGTCTGGCCTTGTAGTTGGAAGGTACAGGGTGTGGTCCTCAGGAAGAAAAAAACCTAGAAACAGGAATTTGAAGTCCTTCAGTTACAAGACCGAATATGAAGCAAACGTAGACTGCATCTACATCTGTCCTCGAATCCCGAGAACTTCTAAATCTACATGCTATTTTCCACTGCATAAAAGCTTCTTCTACAAACATGGCCAAAATTTATATTTATATTCTGCCCTCTTCTTACCAGACTGTCAGTGGCTTAACTAACTCTCATTCCAAATCCCTTTCTCCTTTGCTTTCCTCCAGCACAGAGACCAGTAAGAAAAAACGACTATCCCAGCCTGATTTGCAGCTATAGTTTGGCAATAAGGTACAGAAAGAAGTCGAGGTGGGGAGGGACACTGCTTTCCAGAATAAAGTCTCTCCACAGCTCCTTCTCCTTTCCTTCTACCTGGAACAAATACCTGACCTGCAGGTAGCTGCACCCATGAAGGCAAAAGCTGCATGCGAGGGATGGAACAGCAGCGAACAGGAGAAGGCTGCATTATGATGGCATCACTGAGCCACCATCCCAGCCAGTGCGTCTTGTAAAGTGAGATAAATAAAGCCCAGTGGTTTAAGCTATTAGGCTTTCTGTTCAGAGCCAACATAATCCTCACTGGAATATACCCAAATCTTTCTCATGTTTCCCATCTTGGTAATGGTTCCTCATCCCACAAGTGGCACCAGCAAGATCCTAAGAATCATCTTTACATCCTCCTCATTCAATCAGTCCCTGTTTGCTTCTCATTCTATTTCTTACACGTCTCCTACAGCCCTTGTCTTGTTTCTCCATCATCCATCTCTACGTTCACCACCTTCATTCACACTCTCCTACACTACTGAAATGCCACCAAACTCCTCTCCCTGTCACCAAGCCGCCAATCTTCTTAGACAGACAAACCTCTATTTGCAGGCTTTTCAGACACACCAACACGAGTTCTTGGCTCCTAGCCTGCTTCAAGAGCCTTCACAGTGTGGGGCTCAATGATAGCTAAAAAACACGTGAAAAGTTAGCATTTTAACTAAAGTTAGCATTTTAAAAAGTAAAACAACATACCATGTGTGTCAAATATACAAAGCTGTCTAGCTATGGAGCAACAGTAAGGACCAGATGTCTGTTAAAAAATAAAAAACCAACTTAAAGACAATGTTCAAAGTTAGCAAGGACACAGTGAGATAAGTATATTTGTTACAAACTATTCATAGGCTTATGTATGTACATTTGTTCAAGAATTATTCAATACATATTACAAATCTCAATATGTGCACATTCTTTATACTCAGCCTAGAAATGTGAAATCCATCCCTCACCCCATAAGACATAATCAGATGCTCATCATAGCATAAATGTTATGATATGTATATATGAGGAAAGAGTATACAAAGATTAAAAAGTATCAGGAAGAGTGTTTTGAAGAGGAAAATTTTTAGGATACAGTGCTAAGTGGGGGAAAAAAAAAAGGCAAGATACCAAATTGTGTTTACAGCATAATCACCAGGGGAAGACAGAAATGGAAATGAGAAGGATGAATTGTTCAGCACTCACCGCCCTTACCCTCTGGTTAGAGCATAAGTATTTCCCTCCAATTTCTCTATGTTTCTGGACTTTATTATAAGCACATATTATTTCTATATTCAGAATATAAAGAATTCTGGAGATTGATGAGTAATAGAGAAAAAGATAGTAAAAACTGAAATAGTAAAAGAGAAAATTGGGTTGAACTATTTTTTTTTTAATTTATTTATTTTTGCTGTGTTGGGTCTTCGTTTCTGTGCGAGGGCTTTCTCTAGTTGTGGCAAGTGGGGGCCACTCTTCATCGCGGTGCGCGGGCCTCTCATTATCGCGGCCTCTCTTGTTGAGGAGCACAGGGTCCAGACGCGCAAGCTCAGTAGTTGTGGCTCACGGGCCTAGCTGCTCCACGGCATGTGGGATCCTCCCAGACCAGGGCTCGAACCCGTGTCCCCTGCATTAGCAGGCAGATTCTCAACCACTGCGCCACCAGGGAAGCCCCAGGTTGAACTATTTTAAATGACAACTTTCCCTAGCCAGATCCAGAACGAGAAGCCCTGAGCATAGGTGCCCAAAGAGCAGGCACCTGGGATCAAGATCAATAACCTCCCTAGCAGTTTGACAGACTCTTTTACAGTTTGAGAATTCAGAATTCCAATTATGAGGTCCTGACATTTTAAGATTTCCTATTCAAACAGTTTCCCATACAATCCCCACTAACTCCCTTTATAAAGCCACTGCTGAAGACCACAACAATATGCAAGTTTCCTTCTGTCAGGCTTTAATTGTAGGTAGTAATGCTTTAGGGGCATGTGATTTGTCCTGCAATATACCCACATACTCCTGACTTCAGTATAATCTAATAAAACAATTTTAAATAAGAGCTCTTATACCAGCAACAAAGTAGTTCTGATCTTGCAAGAGAAAATTTAAAAAGACACCTGAATTAAAGATCCAAGGGTTTGGAGGCACAGAGATCTGAGTTAGAACTCAAACACCATCATTTACAAACTGAATGACCTTAAGCAGATTGCTTACATTCTCTGAGCAAATACAGAAATAGAAATAAGATAAGCTCAAACTTCAAGACTTAAAAATGTCATTTAATCCTTCTCATTTCTTTTAAAAGCCATCGTGCATTTTATCCCTTTTTAACCTTCATGCTCTGAAGAACATCTCAGAACCTGGTAAACATTAATATTTCAGGCAAATTACGTACAGTTGACATTTTTAGACTATATGTTTTTGTGAAGATACAGACTATTCTGCTGAGAGGCCTCTGAACAGCAATACAGTGATTCTGAAATTAATGAAAACATTGGGGGCCTAGGAAGGTCCTCGGTGAGAAAAAAAACCCGAGTCAAAAGTGCAGTATTTAAGCAAATACTGCTGAAGAGAACAGTCTTTCATGAGAATAAAAGAAGCTGCTTTGTAAAAAGTTAAAATGTTCTCATTGTCAGGCACTTGTCTCTTGGTGGGGGAAAGACACAGAGGGTACTACCTACTGAAGCCATTTATCTATTGATATGGTCAGAGAGCAGGGCCTGAGGGCCTTGCACTATAAAAAGAATCAAGGAACTTTTGCTAAAAAGTTACTAATGGAATTCAGGTCTCCCTCTGACCTTAACACACACCTCACAAATTGATTGCCCTCATTACTCCCTTATTGGTTTCCTCCTAAAACTGCTTAAAATATTCAACGTACCTGGGTTTTATTTAATTGAAAGTTTATACTATTTTACATTAAATAGCCCAAAAGACTCATAAAATTTCATGGACATAGGAGTCACACATACACACACACAGACTGAAAAGAGTTGGGTAACTCATTAGATGAGAACCTTTAATTTTATTCTTACCTTTACCATTACTGGTTAATGCCTGGAGGCAAAATGCTGAACAAGCACGGTCCTTTTGAAATTCCTTTCTCCAACCAGATGTTTATATTCCTTCATATCAAGGTCATTTTAGGAACTATGGGTCTTATTCCAGTTAATAGCTTCATTAATGCACAGGGGACTCAAGCATAAAACTAAGTCACAGAAAATTATAACATAATAGGGAATATGCACAAAATATGAATACACTGTTATATCCTTTGATTCTCCTGAATTTTACATTACTCTGTGTTCCTAAAGTAAAGCCAAGAGGCAGATGAAAGGAAAACACTTGTTTGTTCATGACAATCAATCTGAAGATTATGATTAGAAAATTCATCCAAATAGAATGTTCCAAGATCTTTAAATGTTCTAATAAAGACAGCAGGATGATTTTAAGAAGCTGTCTCACCCTAAAGAAAAGCAAATACCACCCTTTACCGCCCAGCCTCCCTCCCTTTCAAGTTCACAAAAATACAAGAATTTCCAGGAGCTGAAAGACACACTCCTATAGCCATATTGAGTGAAGTAAGTGCCTAGCGCAACAAATTCTTTAAAAGCCAAAAGGATTGTTGTAACATTTTAGAACCCCCTAAAAATAAAGAACAGTAAAAGCATATGAGACAGGAAAAAAATGGGTCATGTAAAAACGACACCAGACTTCAAACTTCTCATTAACAACACTTGTGAAGCAATGCCTTCAAAGGTCTGAGGGAAAATGATTTCAACCCAGACTTCTATGGCCAGCCCATTTCTCTGCCAAAATAAAGGTAACTACAGACTTGCATGGATTTGGGAAATTTATCACACTCTCTCTCACAAAGGTGCATGTGCAAAGGTTCAAACAAGAAGAAAAAAAAAAGTGTTGCCAACTCAAAAGAACTAAGAAGGGAGAATGACAACTCAGCCTGCTGTCCAAACACCAGTTCAGATTAGTGTTATGCCTGAGGAAGGCTAAACGAGGGGGGAAAAGTAGAGAGAGAGATGAATGCTATCCTTTGGAATAGTGACTCTCAACCCTAATCAGACACAACATCCCCTGTGCTAGCTATTCCCCTCTGCCCTCCAGATCTATTTTCCCCCTGTTGTCTACCCTGTTCTGTGCCTTGGGGGACTAATGACTTAGAACCGCAAGCAATTCTGCTCTCCAGCTTCTCTCTGGGTTTCCCTTCTGGTGAAGGGCCAGCATCAGAGGAATCGGAGCGAAGGAAGACAAAGCCAGCAGAGTCGTGCCCTTTGCTCCCTCCCTGCCATGCACAGTCTCAGTGACTAGACTCTCCACAGCCTCTGTCAGGCAGCCTTTCTCCCGCCCAGCTCAGACCACAGCTCCCTCCTCCCGCTCTTGGAGGCCCAGGGGTAATAAGGGCTCTTCCTTCTGTAGCCAACTCTTGAATGCTTCACCATCCCGTCACTGGTTCCCTTAAACCTGCCTGACCCTCTCATTTGTGAACCATCCCTTGGAGTGGAATAGGCTATCTCCTACTGGGCCCTAACTAATAAACCCCCTATAAATGCAAAACACAGAATAACCCTTTTGCTATGCAGCAATGAAATTTATCCCTAGGTATATTACCTGCACAGACCCGTTTTCAAAAATATAACATCCTAACGGGAACAGAAACAAAGTAACTGAAATAACATGCATATTAGTATGTAAATGCTTAGGCGTAGCTGGTCTACAAGATAGTGGATGTATGCATCTAGTCTTATATAATGAAGAAGTCAGAACTTAAGGGAAGTTAGGCGATACTTAACTGAAATTTATCAAAAACAGAGTGCTGACATTTTGAAATAAGGGCTAAGAGGTTTTTATATATGTATCCATAAAATCAAGGAGAATGTGACAACTGAAAATGAAGGCTGACACAAGCCCCTTGTATTGGTAACACAGTATCAGAAGCATCATTACTGTGGGTGACATTTTTCAAAATAGTGAGCAATGGGCTTCCCTGGTGGCGCAGTAGTTGAGAGTCCGCCTGCCGATGCAGGGGACACGGGTTCGTGCCCCGGTCCGGGAAGATCCCACATGCCACGGAGTGACTGGGCCCGTGAGATATGGCCGCTGAGCCTGCACATCCGGAGCCTGTGCTCCGCAACGGGAGAGGCCACAACAGTGAGAGGCCCGCGTACCGCAAAAAAAAAAAAAAAAAAAAAAAAAAAGCAATTCTCAGGAAAGTTCTGACAAAGTTCAATCTTCCTTCAATTTACCCAGAAGTTGTCGCACTAGAAAAATAACTTAGTAAACCCATACAAAAAAACTTTGCATTTTGTAGATGAAGAGTTATGCTCTAGGCTCAAATAATTATAAACCGGCTTTAACTACAGAAACGTCCAACAGGGCATTCAAATGCCATGTGTGACGGACAATACAGCATGCATTCCAGGATTCCTAGAATCCTTGGATCCCACCCCCTAAATACCAGTGGCAAGCGCCCAGTCAACCGAGAAAATCAAAAACACCCCATACTTTTTAAAATGTCTGCTAGGGGTTATTACCATCACCGTTGATAGGCACCGGTTTATAATTTTGGACAACTTAAGGAAGCAATGAAGGGAGACAAGATGGGTAAAGAAGAAAAAAAAGACCCCAAGAAAAATAAAATTTTAAGAAATGCAACCAAGTACATTATGTGGTTTTGCAGTGAAAAACACTCTTGATGATGTAAACTCCATTAAATAGCCTTGAATTTCTAGAAGCAACTACTCAAAGAGCAGAGAACTTAACGATTCTTAGCATAAAAATCATTCTTACTTAATGATTCTTAAACATAAAGATTAGCAACCTTGGGAGGGTATTCCTCACAGAAATGTCTGGATGCAGGGGCGACTGGCAATGGTTTCAGAATCAAGTGTGTCTGACCCAGCATCTCTAATTCCCTTAGCATCTTCCTCAGTCACAAGATGACTGTCTCCTGTCTCATACACCAGAACGTATGTCACATGGCCACCCACAGCTGCCAGGGAAGCTAGAGCTGAAAACTTAGCAAAGAGGAGGAGGGGAAATGAGCATCAGGTAATTAACACTCATAGCGGAAATAGTACGACTATAAGGTCTACAGAGGAAAAACTGAGAAATAAAAGGGGTGAGTATATTACGTAAATTAAAAAGCTAAGTGTAGGTATGATGTGGATATAACAGATTATAATTAAAATCACTTAAGATTAGCATAAACATGACAGAAGTTCATTTTCTCTGAGACCTGAACATGTGACAGCTCTCCCCTGCAAAGCTATCAGGGCCCCAGGCTCCTTCAGACATGTTGTTCTGCTCTCCTCAACAGGCAGCAAGCATGTCCTCATCCAAATGGCTGCTCTAATGACTGACATGGGGATTCCAGCCAGTGGAAAAAGGGAGGATGTGCCCCTCTTTTCAAGGAATGGCCTATAAGGTTTGCACAGGGCACTTGCATTCATACCCCACTTGCCTGAACTTAGTCTTTTAGCTCTATCCAGCCACAAGAAGCTGGAAAAGACAACAGACCCTGATTGTTACATATTGTTAAGAGCCATCAGGAGAACAATTTGGGGCAACAGTTTGTCTGCCACATACTTGCTCCTAGTCTGGCAAGACTCACTTTCTGCTCTTCTCAGCAAAATCTCAGCCACCTGTAGCCTGTCTTCTTGAAATCTTTAAGAACAGAGACATTGCCTGTGCAATTCGTCGTGAGAACAGACTCAGTCCTGTTCGCATGTGCGAGAAAGTCGACATCCCCCTGGGCTGTGCTCTCGACCCACATTCTCTGCAGACAAGCACACCCAGTCCCATGGTTAACAACAAAAAAAAAAAAAGCGGGGAGAAGATGAGAAAAGGTAACCATGCTCCCAACTAAAAACTCTGTGGCTTGTAAGGAGGGGAGAACATACTGGGGTCAACTAGCAGACTAATAATGGTAAATAACCACATTCCAAGTAGAAGACGGGAGCCAGATGCTTGTAAGTGGGCTTGATCTCCCCACCCTGCCCCTTCTACAGGAAGTAATGGCTGGAGTCTGAGGAGGATGCAGGACGAAAAATGGTTTGTGCATCTTACTTCAATTTACAAAGGATTTGCCAGAAGAGTTAAAAACATAGGGAAGAGTAAAAAGGGTGCCCTCAGGAGATGTAACTGGGGTTGGGGAGAAATGGGACAGGAGACAGCTTTTTATGCCAAGTTCTGCAAGGCTTCGATTTTTAACCCCATGAATATGTTTTATTTAATAGCATAAATAGATTTAGCACATTATCATCTTCAAAATAACACTATTACCATATGGTCCATTTATAATATATTCACGAACTTAAATGGTGAGAAAATACTACCTATATCCTACACTACCCCTGAGGCTACCACCCTCTTCAGACCGGAACCACTGCCACAATCCCTCAATTGGTCTTCCAGCTTCCACTCTTGCTATTCTCAAGGCTGGACGATGCTTGAGGCATTGCCCTAAATTCCACGTAAATGGTGGCCCCTGGAGTTGTGCCATGTAGTGGCACTGGATCTTCTCAGGTACACACTGTTTTAGAATCTTAATCAGATCACTTTCCGAACCTGCTCAATACTCAACAGCTCCCCACCCTGCTTAAAGTCTGATCTTCCCATGGCCCAAAGAACTTACATAAGCTAGCCCATGCCTACCTCTCCAGACTCATCACTTCCTAGGATTTTTTCATCTATGTTCATCAGTGATACTGGCCTGTAGTTTTCTTTTTTTGTGACATCTTTGTCTGGTTTTGGTATCAGGGTAATGGCGGCCTCGTAGAATGAGTAGAATAAATCCTTGGATTTATCCTGTATGGGACTCTCTGTGCTTCCTGGACTTGATTGACTATTTCCCATATTAGGGAAGTTTTCAACTATAATCTCCTCCAATATTTTCTCAGTCCCTTTCTTTTTCTCTTCTTCTGGGACCCCTATAATTCGAATGTTGGTACATTTAATGTCTTCCCAGAGGTCTGAGAATGTCAATTCTTTTCATTCTTTTTTCTTTATTCTGCTCTGCAGTAGTTATTTCCACTATTTTATCTTCCAGGTCACTTATCCATTCTTCTGCTTCATTTATTCTGCTATTGATTCCTTCTGGAGAATTTTTAATTTCATTTACTGTATTGTTCATCATTGTTTGTTTGCGCTTTAGTTCTTCTAGGTCCTTGTTAAATGTTTCTTATATTTTCTCAATTCTATTTCCAAGATTTTGGATCATCTTTACTATCATTACTCTGAATTCTTTTTCAGGTAGACTGCATATTTTCTCTTCATTTGTTAGGTCTGGTGGGTTTTTACCTTGCTCCTTCATCTGCTGTGTGTTTCTCTGTCTTCTCATTTTGCTTAACTTACTGTGTTTGGGATCTCCTTTTCGCAGGCTGCAGGTTCGTAGTTCCCATTGTTTTTGGTGTCTGCCCCCAGTGGCTAAGGTTGGTTCAGTGGCTTGTGCAGGCTTCCTGGTAGAGGGGACTGGTGCCTGTGTTCTGGTGGATGAGGCTGGATCTTGTCTTTCTGGTTGGCAGTACTACGTCTGGTGGTGTGTTCTGGGATGTCTGTGGCCTTATCATGATTTTAGGCAGCCTCTCGCCTAATGGGTGGGATTGTGTTCCTGCCTTGCTAGCTGTTTGGCATAGGGTGTCCAGCACTGTAGCCTGCTGGTCGTTGAGGGGAGCTGGGTCTTAGCATTGAGAAGGTGATCTCTGGGAGAGCTCTAGCCATTTGATATTATGTGGAGCTGGGAGGTCTCTGGTGGACCAAAGTCCTGAACTCGGTTCTCCCACCACAGAGGCACAGGCCTGACACCCAGCCAGAGCACCAAGGCCCTGTCAGGCTCAGAAGAAAAGGGAGAAAAAAAGAAAAAGAAAAAAATAAAATAAAATAATGTTATTAAAATTTTTTTAAATTTAAAAGTAATAAAAGAAAGGAGAGAGCAACCAAACCAAAAAACAAATCCAACAATGATAACCAGCACTAAAAACTATACTAAAAAAAAAAAATGGACAGAACTCTAGGACAAATGGTAAAAGTAAAGCTATACAGACAGAATCACACAAAGAAGCATACATATACACACTCACAAGAGAAAAAAGGAAAAAAGTATATAATCTATATATTTAAAAAAAAGGAAGAGAGCAACCAAATCAATAAACAAATCTACCAATGATAATAAACTCTAAACACTAAACTAAGATAAACAAAAACCAAAAACAAATTAGATGCAGAAAGCAAACCCCCAAGTCTACAGTTGCTCCCAAAGTCCACTGTCTCAATTTTTAGGTGATTCGTTGTCTACTCAGGTATTCCAGAGATGCAAGGTACATCAAGTTGATTGTGGAGCTTTAATCCTCTGCGCCTGAGGCTGCTGGGAGAGATTTTCCTTTCTCTTCTTTGTTTGCACAGCTCCCGGGGTTCAGCTTTGAATTTGGACCCGCTTCTGCGTGTAGGTCGCCTGAGGGCGTCTGGTCTTCGCTCAGACAGGATGGGGTTAAAGGAGCAGCTGATTCGAGGGCTCTGGCTCACTCAGGCCGGGGAGAGGGAGGGGTACGGATGCGGGGCGAGCCTGAGGCAGCAGAGGCCAGCGTGACGTTGCACCAGCCTGAGGCGCACCGTGCGTTCTCCCTCGGAAGTTGTCCCTGGATCCCGGGACCCTGGCAGAGGCGGGCTGCACTGGGTCCCGGGAGGGGAGGTGTGGATAGTGACCTGTGCTGGCACACAGGCTTCTTGGTGGCAGCAGCAGCAGCAGCCTTAGCATCTCATGCCCGTCTCTGGGGTCCATGCTGATAGCCGTGGCTCACACCCATCTCTGGACCTCGTTTAAGTGGTGCTCTGAATCCCCTCTCCTCGCGCACCCAAAACAATGGTCTCTTGCCTCTTAGACAAGTCCAGACTTTTTCCCAGACTCCCTCCCGGGTAGCCATGGCGCACTAGCCCCCTTCAGGCTGTGTTCACGCAGCCAAGCCCAGTCCTCTCCCTGGGATCCGACCTCCGAAGCCCGAGCCTCAACTCCCAGCCCTCGCCCGCCCCGGCGGCTGAGCAGACAAGCCTCTCGGGCTGGTGAGTGCAGGTCGGCACCGATCCTCTGGGCAGGAATCTCTCCGCTTTGCCCTCTGCACCCCCATTGCTGCGCTCTCCTCCGTGGCTCCAAAGCTTCCCCCCGACCCCACCCCCCACCCCTCACCCCGTCTCCGCCAGTGAAGGGCCTTCCTAGTGTGTGGAAACCTTTCCTCCTTCACGGCTCCCTCCCAGAGGTGCAGGTCCCATCCCTATTCTTTTGTCTCTGTTTTTTCTTTTTTCTTTTGCCCTACACAGGTATGTGGGGAGTTTCTTGCCTTTTGGGAAGTCTGAGGTCTTCTGCCAGCGTTCAGTAGGTGTTCTGTAGGAGTTGTTCCACATGTAGATGTATTTCTGATGTATTTGTGGGGAGGAAGGTGATTTCCACGTCTTACTCCTCCACCATCTTGAAGGTCTTCCCGTGAATTTTTTTTTTAAGGAAAAAATCTGAAGACTTAAAACTAACATTAAAGATTAAGAAAATAAGTGAGAAATATGCCCAACTCTGTGTTAATATACATGAAAATCTAGAAATGGCCAATTTTCTGAAATTATGCAATCATCACAATTGAATCTGGAATAAGAAGAAAAATCTAATAGGCTAGGGAAAGGAAAAAATCAAAAATAGGTTCTGGATGTAGTTCATTTCATGAGTCAATTGTTTCAAAAGTTCACGTATAATAGGGGTTACCCTAGCAATGCAAACATGGTTTAATAAGAACCTAGAAATATGTCCCATCAGTAAAGTAAAACTAGTCAATCACCTCAATTGATGCAGAAAAGAAATCTGATAACATTCAGAGTCCATTCCTGACATTTTATCCTCTTAAACGTAATAAAAACAGAATTATCCTAAAACACTAACCAACACTATATTTACTGGTAGAATACCAAAAGCATTCCCAGGAAAGCCTGGACCAAGCCTAAGGTATTGGCCACAAGTACACATACTCTTCTAGACATTGTATTAGGACAGTTGCCCTGTGAAACAAAAGAGGTACAGCTACTGGACCAGACAAAAGTTATAACTATCAGCAGATGATTCAACCACCTACTTAGAAAATCTAGAAGAATAAAGTACTAATTACTCAGTCAGTAGTGTACTGTAATATAACCAGCTGTAACAAAAATTAGAGTTTTACATTTATCCATAATAAAACAGGGAAGGATGTCACAGTAAAAACAAAAATTATAAAATGCTTAAAAATAACCTTAATTATAAATGCAAAGGTTCTATATAATGAAAATGCAAAACATCACAAAGACATAAGAAGCTTAACTAAAGAGATATGCTGGGCTTCCCTGGTGGCACAGTGGTTGGGAGTCCGCCTGCAGTTAGGGGACACGGGTTCGTGCCCTGGTCCGGGAAGATCCCACATGCCGCGGAGCGGCTAGGCCCATGAGCCATGGCCACTGGAACCTGCGCGTCCAGAGCCTGTGCTCCGCAACGGGAGAAACCACAACAGTGAGAGGCCCGCATACCGCAAAAAAAAAAAAAAAAAAAAGATATGCTATGTTCCTAGAAGACTAAATGTAATAAAATATAGTTTCCTAAACAAGATTAAATTAAAAATGATAGCACCTAATTTGGAGCACATCCATGCAGTAGGCCCTATACTAACCACTTTATATGTATCACTTCATTTAATCAGAACAGGAATACTATGAGGTCATTATCCCCATTTTACAAATGAAAAACCCAGGGCCCAGAGACATGAAATGCCTTGCTCACACAGTGAATGAATAGAAAATAATGAAGCCCAGGCCCTCTGAAGCCAAAGAGTGATTTCCATCAGATATTAAAATATGGTAAGATCATAATTATGGTATTAGCAGTAGGAAAAAGTAGTACATTAATGAATTAGAATAGGTAGCCTAGAAACAGGTAGACATCACTGAACATTATCCCATGAGAAATTTTCTGCTTGTTTTATTCTCTAGTCTCAGAACATTTTGTGCTTAAACTCACATACCAGGGGCTCAATAAATATTTGATCAATGAATTAATGAAGAATATAAATGATTTGGTCTAACACCTTAGTAATTGAAGTAGAGCTTAATCAGAAGTTAGGCTTCAAGAATTGCTTAGCTGTTTGGGGGGAAAAAGTCAACTCCTTGATTCAAATTTTAATTCAAGATGGGAAACTTATTAGCCAAGAATATAAATAAGAAATAAGTTTTTAAGATCAACTGAATTCTATCTAAAAAACGAAACAAAAGGCAGAAAGGCAGACTATAGAAACAGCCTCCACAAAGGGAGGGGACCACCCACCACCTTCAACATACTGAGGACGGGGACACGTTAGTAAGTGACACCTAAATCTCAATAGAGAAGTAGGAATAGGATATTAGATCATATACATTCATCCTCCCAAGCAGTCAGAAATGAGCAAATTAAATACCACCTCAGCTATCAGACTGAGGAGGACAGCCTTTTAATTATTCATACCCTTTGCCCCAGTAACATTCTCATCACAAAAATTCATTCCTAACTCGAAAGTTATAAAATGAAAATATTCAAACCATAAAGTTTACAAAGCAATGTGATAAAATTTCAAGAAGCAAAGCAAAGCATCAAGGATGCTCTACAAAGTAGAAGGCTCCCAAATACAAACCAAGGACTTAACCCATTACGCAATCTGAGGAAAACAGGGGCTTTCCTTACGGTCTAACCTAACATTAGAGTTTTAGAAATAGCACAAAAATAAAGACACTCTTAGATAAGTCCTTAGTTTTTAATTACTTCACTTAAAACAATTACTAGAGAATGACTTCTAAGGTTTACTTTTCGAAAAACCCATATGCATTCCTACTGCACACACTGAAAAAACATTCCACCTGCTAATGATCTTGTAAGACCAGACCACTGTGAAATTCACTCTTCAGTTAGGCATTACTCAGGGTCAACTCCAACTTCGAGATTTCACTAGATTCTCCTTTCCAGTTCATTTTGTAATGGTAAAGCTCAGGCTTACCCTCCTATATTTCCCGTTGCAAACACCGTGATCTATCCGTGGTTTTGTAATGAATAAATTACACAATTGATAATGTAGTTCAATAGCCTCCAGCATATCACCAAATTAAAGACCTTTTAAAAGTCTAAATACGCACTGTCTTCCCACTGTATTGGTTCAATAGAGTCTAAAATATTTAGATGTTTTTTGTTCCTTGCCTAGAGCACCCCTATTACCTTTTCCTCAATATGTAATACGGGGTTTAATTACTCAGTAATCTCACTCATTATTGCAAATATTATACTTTCACCTTGCCTAGGTGAAAATAAGCCATAAACTAAGTCATTTTCCTGTACTTTCCCTTTAAAACAGGGATTATCAAGTCTGATCGTACACTGGTATCACCTGGGAAGCTTTATGACTCTAACCCAGAGATTGGTTTAATTAGTCTGGGGTACAACCTGGATAATGGGATTTTTTTTTGAATTTTGATTTATTTTTTATACAGCAGGTTCTTATTAACCATTTATACATATTAGTGTATATACGTCAATCCCAATCTCCCAATTTATCCCACCACCACCCCCACTTTCCCCCCTTGGTGTCCATACGTTTGTTCTCTACAACGGTGTCTCTATTTCTGCCCTGCAAACCGGTTCATCTGTACCATTTTCCTAGGTTCCACACATATGTGTTAATACACGATATTTGTTTTTCTCTGACTTCACTCTGAGTTTTAAAAGCTCTCCAGGTGATTCTAACATGCAGCTAAGGATAAGAATCCCAGGGTGGTTTTTTTTCCTTTTTTTTTTTAAAAAAAAGGAAATCATATCAAAATCCTTAGGTAACTTAAACACCGGTCCTAAGGTGACATGTTACAGATTTGGGACAGTTCCATCATTAGCTCCTTGAATACTCTTAAAGCTTTGGAACAATATCATTTGTTCCAATGCTATTCTATTTACAATCATTAGTTTTTTTCCTGGCCTAAAAACGGAAACGGCAATAACACGTGACTATGCGACCCACCATCTTTGCCAAAGAAAGGTCTCATTTGAAATGCATAAAAAGTAGCACAATAACTCAAGAGGCCTGCCTCACTAGAAAACAATAACTGGTAGAATTTTCCATTCAGAATTCCCATACTTAACAGCCTGACAATTGGGTTTCTTAATTTTGTTTTGAAGGTCTTTCATGACTTTACAAACTATGCCATTTATCTTGTGAGTGTAGAAATGAAGGGAACTGCTTCCATTTAAAAGAGGGAACACACAGAATGACAATATTTTATTTCACTTTATAAGCAGTAAACGTAAACCAAAATTACAGCTGATTTCATTTTTGAAAGAAGCGAACTCCAATATCGCTTAATCCATTTCAGTTCTCATTAGCACAACTCATTCCACCAAATTAAGTGCCGCGGTCTCAAGACACCCTGCGGAGGGATAGATGAATCAATTGAAACAAGCAGCATTTTTTTCCTCTAAGTCCAGTCTGAGGTTTCACTCTAATGTGTGGTTTCCAACTCACTCCCCACAGGACAATGTACTCCATATTAAAAGCAGCCAACAACATAACCCATACCTTCTGCACCATAAAGTACCAAAGCGCAAGGAGCAAAGCATGAATTATCCTAACTCCTTGAGAGGGTGGACTTTTTAGACTATCACCACATCTCCTGGAAACCTGCAAGCAAGAAAGCAAGGCATGCTGTGGGGCTTCTACACTGCTTGTCTCTCGGACTTGGTTGTGGCATTGGGACAGTCTTCTCTTCGAAGTCATTAGTTCTATACCAACAGGTATTACCCTTTTTATGGCTTTCTTTACAGAGGGTGGGGTGAGGCCTGGTGGTCTCAAAACATGTTTAGGAACATTAATTTCCACAGAAGAGAGGTTGACTCTTTGCCTTTATATTCTTCCCTCCACCCTATACCTCCCTAATTCCTCCAGACAGGGACTAAATCTGACACTTCCTATCCAACAAGCATTTAACTAGGTTCTTATACATCATGCACTACGCTGAGAATACATCAGGCCACAGTCGTATCTTAGGCCCCAAAGATGGCACAACATAGCACTAAGGAACAATGACCCCTAGCATAAGGTAAGTGATTCCTGGCCTTTGTAAATCTAGCTCATTTTTTCATAAAATTATCTTTTCTGAGCCTGGGGATCACCTAAGCAGTGAGAACATTTTTTTTTAAGCTACAGAAAGTACTGCCATTTCCAAAGAGGGATAAAAGTGGCCACTTTACTGCAGTATAAACACTCAGACGCGCCAAGTGCAGAACCCACTGTGTATTATTTCACCCAATGCTATTTCCCCACAGTGCTCTCTTCCTGATCGGTTCTACCAAAGGAGGTTACTTCCCCACCGTCTGCAATTTCACATTATTTGTATACATTTCTCAAACTTCGTGTGGAAAATTATGCAAAGTGGTGGGAGTGATTATATAAGCAGGTTTAAGGCAGTTTAGTGAGATTACAGTGACACATAAAAATGCAAAGAACAAGGGTAGATGAATCACATGTTAAGTTATTAGATACCATTTTAGTCTTTTTGATTCCCTCTTCATTATTTCTAGTTTAAGATAGTTGGCTTCAACATCTGACTTACTAAATTTAATAAAACAAATAATGAACAAAGCAGCTACTGACTAGAAACCTATAGACTAGCCAACCAAAACTGTGAGCACTTTAAGTCATGCACACCTGAAATCGTTATAAACTGACACCTGCAATCTGTAAACCACATCTATGGAACATACTTAACCTCTTCTATGGTAGTCATTATGTTTCTCAGATTCTCCCTACCTTCTAACCACCATGGACTTTATTTTGCCTTCAGCGTCTCAATGTTTTCCAAAGGTTCGACAAATTGCCTTTATTAAGCAATAAGTGATTAGCTTTAACTGCATCATTGTTGTTTTCTAGTTTCAACGCTGATCCCACCTTTAACCAATGACCTAGAATCATCCAAGGTTCATCATTATCACTGTTAACTGATGGTGCAAAGGTAATCAACGTAAATAAGCATCAGAGGCTTAAGCATTATTCACAGCTGAAGTCATTTTTGCCATTGGCTGTTTGTTACTCCACATTGGTAGCATGTGTGAACCATTTAGGTGGTGTGACCACCCGGTACAAGGCGTTGTCAGTGCCTGGTCTACACTCCTCCCAGAGTTTTCTGTAAAGCCTGAAGTTATCAGACTGGCATAAGCTAACCACCATTATTCTTCTAAGCTGAAATTTTCCAGCCAAAAGCAAAGACAGACATGTTTTAGTCAACTGAGTTTAACGCTATTAAGCTGTTTCAACTCGTGGATACAACCTCCTACTAGCTTTGTGGGCCATCTTAGCCAAGTGGGAAAACAAAAAACAGTACAGCTCAGTTGGTTCACAGAAACCCACCGACTCTACTAGTGAGACAGCTTTGACTGCCAGGATAAGGCTTTTATCTTCCTGTGATTAATTTTCTTCATTTATAAGATGAGGACCCTTTCAAATCTCAATTTCTGAGTTTCTAAATTCTTAAAGTTAGAAGTGAGTAAGCAGCAATATGCATTTCAATTACAACAACTTAAGCTATTAAATCCTTTTACTAGATGTCTGACTACTTGAAGATACAGAATAAAAATATACAATGGGGGCTTCCCTGGTGGCGCAGTGGTTGGGAGTCCGCCTGCCGATGCAGGGGACATGGGTTCGTGCCCAGGTCCGGGAAAATCCCACAGGCCACGGAGCGGCTAGGTCCGTGAGCCCTGGCCGCTGAACCTACGCGTCCAGAGCCTGTGCTCCGCCACGAGAGAGGCCACAACAGTGAGAGGCCCGCGTACCGCAAAAAAAAAAAAAAAAAAAAAAAAATATATATATATATACACAATGGATTAGTGATTTTGCAATTATCCTGTTACTTCTTTTATATAACCCAACTGTATACTTCAAGAACAAAGTTTTTGTCATTAATTATTGGCTTGTGCATCAAATCCGGAGGAATACAGTTAAATTCCCATTTCATTTTGTCCTGGGAGGAAACCCGACTGCCAAGAATTGCTCCAGCTCCCTTTAACAAGCAACTTGTTAAAAAAAAAAGTGGGGGGCCTTTTGAATAAGGGAAACACTTAAGTTGTTTGGGGGCCTCCCCCTTAAAATATAAGTCACAAAACTTCACCTCACAGCATTTAATGCTCTCAATATTTAGAAAATAGAAATTTCCAAGCAGTCTTAAGTATTTTTGTACAGAATATACGCAATGTTTTGCTTCCTTTTTGCAGTTTGGAATTATTTTTGGTGATGCCTGAAGGAGGTTATAACAGTGGTCTCCTCAGTGGTATTGTGAATGCACCTGTTTGCCTATTCAAATAATTTCTGGAGAAACATTCTATTTAAACAAGAGTGTCAGAGAAATCTGCCCTATTTGAACAAGCGAGAGTTTGTTTCATTAACAAAACGCAACAAGTATGTACAGTAAGAATCAGCTACCAGTAAGCGACTCTTTGCAAAAGCATCTTCAGTGATCATATTCCAGACAGGAATAGCCTCAGTTTCACCAAACGTTATTTTTATACTTTAACACACAGAAAATAAACTTAAATGCAATATGAATATTAAAACTGGAGACTGGATGATATTCATAAACTTATATGACAACATACACAAAAACTTAGTTTAAGAGTGACTACTGAAGATGAAAGTCTCTTGACCTACAGAGTTAAGAGGCACTGGGTGACTGTAATACAACCCAATGCAATCAAAGGATAACACAGTGTGGTACTCACCTAGGAACAAAATGGAAGGCTCACAAAAACTCCACAGGGCACTCAAAACTGACCTCACAAATGGTGGCTTCAATCATACCAATTGGTTAGGGAATAGAAAATGTTACTCAGAAATCCTTCTCTCCTCCAAAATGAAGGGCCTGCCTGGATCCCAAGGTCTTTTCCAGCTCTAGCATTCTGTGACTAACTTACCTAGAGGGTTAGGCATTTGAAGGATCTGTGTAATTAGCCACCAGCTGTAGCGAATCATCCCCTAAGTACTCCCAGGGAGCAATTCAAAACAGCTGCTTGGTTTAGGCCTGTTTTAAGAGGTTGGGTAAATGGGGGTGGGAGGGTGATGGGAAGACTGCATTTACTCTGAAATACTAGCTTCTCACAAGTCAATTCAGAAATGCTCCAAATTTCTAAGAAATGCTTCACATTTGTAAGTTAATGGTTCAGAAAACTAACAAACATCTGTGCAACTAGGTATGCTTTGGACAAATTACAATACAATCTCTCTGGGTCTCCACATCCTGTCCCAAACTAAGGGGGCTAGTGCAGATTTCTGGTGAATCGTCTAGGTTCAACATTCTATCAAGATTTCTTAGTTTCTATTGAAAACATTCACCCAATTCGGGCAATTTTGAGTCATCACTTTCGTCTGCTACGGACTATTAGACCCTGGGGTCTTGTTTTAAAACTAAAGTTGGCACGTATTTCACCTGAAACTCTTTAGCTCTTTGGGAATGGGGACAAAAAGCGCTTTCGTGATGAAGTAGTTATGAACCAGTCCTTATTTTTCATCAAGAGCGTGTTTCCTTAGGCCCGCCGAGACCGGTAATTTCTAACCCACAGCAACTCTCAAAGCTGCACACCTTCCCTCCTTCGGATCTGATGTCCTAGTTACACAGCAATACAGGAAAACTTGTCCAGTTAGCTTTGTTTCGTGGAACATTTCTACACCTTCTCCCCCAGAAATGACTTCTCCCTAGCTATCAGAAGTGTTCATATTCCACACTCATTCAGACCCACGGTAAAGCCCAGCTCCAGGAGGGCCAAGCGGACAGGAATGCACCACTACCCTTCGAAATTAAAGTTGATGGGAGCTGTGTTCTCACCCGGCCGGGGCCGAGCCGGCCGGTGCAACGGCCGCACCGCCGGGCTGTCAGGTCGGTCTCGGTCCCGACCAAGCTGACAGCTTCTGCCAACCGCGGGGGAGAAGATGCGTCCATTGCAACCTGATACCCAGCGGGCTAAAGCACCGTCCTCCCTCCAAAGATTCCCTTGCCCTCCAAGACTAACAAAAATACAGTGTCCTGCAGGAGGACAACGGACAGGCGCCCCAGAAAAGCCCAGGGAGGAAGAAGTGGGGCTGGAGACGCCCGGTCCTGCCGGCAACTCACCTTCTGCTGCCTCCGGGCCATGTCGGTGGGCTGCTTGGCGTTGAAGGGGTACGCGATGCATCTCACCACGAAGACGTAGAGCTGCAGGCGGATCCTCCGCTCCTGCTCCTCGTCCAGCAGCCGTTCGGGCTCGTCTCGCCCCTCGCTGAGCACCGAGGGGCTCGGGCTCACGGGTCTGGCTGCGCCGCCGCCGCCGCCCGCGCGCCCTGCCGCGTCCCGCCGCCCTTCCCGAGCCGGGGCCGGCTGCGCTCGCTGAGAGCCGCCGGCCGCCACCAGCACCTCGCGGCTCTCCTCTTCCAGCCCCTCGTCCGACTCCTCTTCGCTGGAAGACGGGTCCAGCATAGTGCTCGGGGCACCCCGCCGCTCGGCCCGCGGCCCCCAGGCGCCTCACCCCCTGCCGCTGCGCCCGCGGGTCTGAGGGAGCCGCGCGGCTGGCAGCAGCGGCCGCAGAACGAAAGGGAAACTGGCCGAGGCTTTCCGGACACGTCGAGTTAGACCCAAGAGTGTTTCCTACCACCAGAGCGAAAGGGGCGGGCGGGAGCCGAGAGGAGGACTGGTGGGGGGGGGTGGTGAGGGTGGAGGAGCCGCCGGGATTAAATAGGCGGAGTTAGCGTAGGGGGTGAGCCCGAGCGCCTGGTGAACTGCTCGGCTGGCCCGGGCCCCGCCTGCCCCGTAGTCCTCCAACGTCCGCCGGCTGAGGTGGAGCCGCCCGAGCGCCCGGGTGCAGGTGGGGAACCTGTGGCGCCTACAACAAGCAACACGTGGAATGGAAGGTTGAGGAGCGGGCGCGGGGTCGCGGAGTGCGCGTGCGCGCGCCGCCGGCGCCGCCGCGACCCTGGCCGAGTGCCCGGGTGTCAAGCGCGTAGTTTGCAAAGATGCGGAGCGCTGATCGCAGTGGCTCTGTGTGCGCCCATCCGGGATGCTTGGACTGCCATGACACCACCACCACCACCACCACCTATCCCCTTTTCTCCCGCAAGCTTCCTGAGGGACAGGCGGACGTGGGGCAGGAGAGCTGGCCCTCTCCACCTCCCCGGGTGAGCGGAACAGCCAGAACGTGAGTCTCCAACCCGAATTTGATACCCAGGGTTGAACCCCAGCACGGAAAAGTGGGGCCAGAGCCGTTTACCGCCAAATAACGTGGAGAAGAGACTTTAAAAAGTCTCTCGCTCTGCTCTGCTGCTATTTGACGCTATGCTGAAGTCCAAATTGTAAAAGTCAGAGGAACATTCTTGAAAAGAAAAGCAAAAACAAAATACATGAGGCTTTCTTTTTAAACTGTCTTTATTCCTGTAGATGCATGAGTAAGACCGGTTTTATATCTGCGAAATGGCACTCTGCTTCAGCTCACACATAGCTTTATTTTCTGGGTTGGGATGCGGTTGACTCAAGACAGGTTGTGCAGTGTAGACATTTATTCAGCAGATTTTTGAGCACACGCCCGGTGTCCAGCACTGTTAGCGTTTGGACGAGCCCACAGCGCCCTGGGACACACACTTGGTCACTATCGGTTCCGGCCTCAAGTGGGCGTCTCGTAGCTGCATCCGAAGCCTGTCTTATCTGCGCAGATTTCTCAGTCCCAAAGCCAGAACCACCTAGGAGTTTCTTTCTGTGTTTTTTCCGGTATTCTTAATCCGGACAAAGGAGGAAATAGGGAAAATAGTGCGTTCAACATAAGGTGCAGTGCGCAGTGGCCAAACTGGCAGGGAGGCGATGGAAGCTCAGTGCAAATATCACCCGGCCGGTAAAACTACCGGCTCTGAGCTCGTCTACCCCGTGGCCAAATAGCAGCTGTAGCTTTTTCAGGCCACTTCCGCAGTTAGGTACACACGAGGGAGGCTTTCCTTCTGCATTTACTCAGTCTCCCAAGATGCAGAAAGACAAAGAAGCATTTACTCCTGGGGAAACTTGCCTATTTATCAATCCTTACAGGTGCCCACGGTGATGAAAGGTGTTCACTGAGGGCGTGACTGCTGGCTGATCTCCAACTGCCAAGGAACAAATCTCAAAAACTGATATATTTAAAGGCAATATTTTTCACTTTTTGGCAAGGTAAACCATAAATAACAAGCTTATTCATTTAAGTTATAGTATCTAATGTTATATACATAGCACTCTACATTTTGCAAAGTTTTGTAAACGTGCTTGTCGAATAATGTCACCAAAGTAAATTTTTGAGAAAGGTAGTGATGATGATGATAATGATGATGATTACCATTTACATGCTTTGTACCCGGTACTGCACTAAGCCCTTTACATACATTATCCCATTTATTTTTAGTTCCATTGTACAGATAAGGAACCTGAGATTTAGGGAATCCTCTTTCCTACAGAAGGAACAACTAATAGAACAAGGACGCAACACACTGAATCCTCTCTACTTCCAAATAGTAGCTTTACTATTACAATTTGTTTGATTATAAATCAGTATATTAAATGTATGATGTTTATTAAACTGATACTTAAAATAAGAATTTAATTCCTAGGCACATAAAAGTATAATTTATATACAGCAGCTTTATTGCCCTTCCTTTTCTTGCCAAGGAAAGGTATCTTTTCAGCTTCCTTTATTAATTAGTTAAAATTGCTTGATGTGATAGCTTATTATTCTCTTCCTATTAAAAAATGGTTATCAAAGATTCTCCAAACCTTGGAAATCCCACTGGAAAACATCTAATAATTTGTAGAATAATACATACAGTGTTTTCTCTATAAAGATGAAAATGGTTAAGGGGCATAAATTAAAGAAATATCCAAAACAACAAAGAGAATGTTTAAGGATTTCATTAGTTAAACATATATTGGTTAAGAAACTAACATTGTTAACATTATGCAGGGTATATTTAGAAGAACAAGATACAGTCTCTGACCTTTAGAAGATTACAGTTTAAAGAATGACAGATGAGAAAAACACTTACTAAAAAAACCCAGAAAATAAATATTGGTATTGCAATCTGACGATCGGTCTAATAACCTGGGAGATAATGGTTATACAGAGAAAAAGTAGCTTATTCAAGATAGAGTAAGAGAAGGCTTCCAGGATGCTTGACATATGTTTTGAAGAATGATTCATAGCTGTTTGGGTGAGGGCACTATAGACCAGAGGAACCACATTTGCAAAGGTATGAAATTGTTTGCCACATTTGGGGAACTGCAAGTAAACTTGGCATGCCTGAAATAAAGGCTACATGTGAAGATGGGGAAGATGAGGCTAGAGAACAGAGTCAAATTCAGCCTTGAGCAGAAGGACAGTGGGCAGGTGTCCATGGCCTTGTACGCCATGCTTTGGAATTTAAACTATGTCCTGAAGAAAATGGGTATACACATAAAGGTTTAAGTAAGGTACAACATAAGGTGACCTATAACTCTGAAGAGTCAATCTGGAGCAATGTAAGGGCAGTGAAACCAGATGCAAGATACCAATGAGATTACTAAGGAAATCTGGGAGAGAAACAATGAGGGCTTGAATTTAAGATGAGGACAAGGGGTGGGAGTGGGGGAAGAAAGCTTAAGAGGTGGACAAAGGAATTAATAGAACATATACGAGGAGATGAAGAAGAGGGTCAAGGGTAGAATATGATTCCCAGGATAGGGTAACTTGACTGAGAATAGAAGAAATATGAACTTCTAGAGGACATGTAGCTATAGAGAAACATCAAGTTATGAGGAGCTTATCAGAGTGCTGCTAGACCCATTTGTAAATGCAAACCTGTTAACTCACATCTGGATAAAGGAATCATCAGCATATTGGCGGTAGTTGAAGCTACAGACAGATATGGATAATGAGGTCCATAAAACATGTTTCAGACTGAGAAAAGGGCCAATGATGTGTCTCTGAGGAACCCTCCCTTCCTCTTCTCCAAAAAGAGATGGTTTGAAGAAAAGGGATCTGAAAGGAAAACCCGATCATTAAACATTAACTGTGCCCTAATAATTATTAATTAACATTTTCAACTTTGTGCTTATACTAATGTTCTTGCCAAATTTCTACCTTAAATATTACCTTTTCAGGTAATTATAACTTCAGTTGATGCTCTGGGATAATTGAGTAAATGATGCCCAACATAAGACTATGATTGGTCTGTACCATTTCAAAAATACATAAAATACACTTGAATTTATTCAGTGATTCATTTTTATTTTTGTCAAGGTGAGCATAAAAACAAATTGAAGTTATACTGCTTTTTAATGAAACACCTCTAATGCTAGGGAAAGATGGATGCACAATTATAAAATAGAATATAAAATATGTTTTGGCAATGATATTTAAGGAAACAGGTGTGTGACCTGAATAGCTATAGGTGGTCTGTTTTCTCGTTGAGAATTGATTTGTGCATTTGACCGGAAAGCAAGGTATTAACTCTTTCAAGTCACAGATGAAATCATGCTTTCATTGAACAGACATTTTTGGGGGCATCCACTCTAGGCTATGCACTATTCTGAGTAGATAAAAACAGTAGAATTTAGTCGCTGAGAGGACGTAGCAAACACGAGCAAAATAAGAAGTTATGGTAATATATGCTCTTGTGGTCATAGAGAAAAACATTCACAAAATATCCCTTAAGTGTTTTGGGAGTCTATTATTTTTTGTAGTTATAGCTAAAATTATATAAAAACAGACAGAGGAATCTTTTTCAGGTCAAATGGAAGGACTAGTTTTGCAAATATGTATGAGAAAAATGTCAACTCACAAGCCCAGCTAATAAAAGGGTATGCATTTGCAAAAGTAAGATAAAAACCAATTTTTTGAAACTTTAAGATGAGTATTTATATCTTATGAGGCAATAATCCTCCTGGCAACCTTATTTAAATCCCTCTCCTTACTTTGCTCAGCTTTTTCTTTTTCGCCTCTCAAGATAGAATTTGAATCCTAGAAAGAATCATTCTGTGACCCCACCTTTTACAGATAAAGGGTAAAAATATATGCAGATGATCAGCACAAATTGACCAGAAAAATGAGTAATCCACACTGATACCCACACAAGATACAGTCAAAGGTTTATTGTGAAGATTAAATAAAATAATGCATTTAAGCACTAAAAGATTGTCTGGTACAGAGTAAACTCTCAGTAAATGCCAAGTATTTTATTGTTATGGTAATTGTTTTATTATGTAGCTCACTTTTAACTGTAGAACTATAGAAATAAATTGTAGATAAACTAGTAACTGGTTCAATGCATTTATTTATTGATTTTTACATAGCTTATAATTTGTGTTTCTAAATTATTTGCCTTGAAACAGCCAGCCTAAAAGAACTCCCAAATACGTTAAGGTGTTTTATTAAAATCTTAAGGATTTCATAATTTTTATAAGATGGTTTGAGCCCACAATAAGAAGCTACTTTCCTTCTGTTCCTATTCAATCTGTCAGCATTCATCAATGATTGATTACCGTTCCATTTTTCAATTTCCATTTTGTAAGAAATTTGGAGAAGGTAATGGATATGAGTTTGTTGTAAAGTACAGGGAGTAAAGAAAGGTAAAAGCATACCGTGACCTCTGAGCCTAAAATTTCGTGAGAAAAGTCTTGCCTTAATTCAAGATGTACAATATATGTGATGATAATTATGGTCTCCTAGAGAAGAAGGTACTTAACCTGCAAGAACTTGTTTGTGTTTTAAATGGTAATAGAGACACAAACTGCGCTTTTTGTAGGAATGGATTAAAATCTACTAATTATGCTCATAAATGGATAAAGCAGTAGATGGAGTTTTTTCCCTCTAGCTTTCACAGTTGTTTTGCATTTTTATTGACTTTGTTGTTTAACACATGTTCTGCCAGTCAGTAACATTTATTGAGTGCCTAGTCTATATTAAGCACTATACTAGGACACTGTAAAGAGAGCATTGCATTGATTGACCAGGAATTCAACCAACGTCTCAAGAGATGAGAATTCTACTCCTATTAAAAAAACAAAACAAAAAGCTGGACCATTTCAACAAAAATTCTCAAGAAAATTAAACTGAAATAGAAAAGTAAACTGAAATTAAATTGAAATAGAGTTTTTATCAGAGAAAATTATAAGGGATAGTCAAATGATACTAAGTGGGGAAAATGAAGATATGTCTTTATTAATTATTTACTATTACCCTGGTCTGTAACAGTGATTAACACACTTGTTCTCAGGGCCTATTTACCCTCTTAAAACTTAGTAAGGACCCCAAAGTTCTCTTGGTTATGTGGGTTATATTTATTAGTATTTCTAATATTAGAAAGATAAAACTAAGGAAATTTAGAAATGACTATTCTTTTAATAATAACCTATTATATAACATGTTGTATATGTTTATGAAAAAAACACTGTATTTCCAAAAGAAAAAGTTGAGTGGGAAGAGTTGTACTATTTTACACTATACAAATCTCTTTAATGTCTGGCTTAGTAGAATTCACGTGCTTCTACATTCTCATATCTGCTTCTACTTCAGTCTGTTGCAATACATTGTTTAGTTTGAAACAGATGAAGAAAATCCAACCTTATATAGATATGTGGTTGAAAAAGGAAGTATTTTAATAGCCTTTCACATAATTATGGATATTCTTCTTTGATATTAAACCAAAACTCAATGAGTGGTAGTTTCTTTAAGGTTAGTTGCAATGTGGAATCTATAAACACATCAGTAAATTTTTCTTACTCTGTGATTTTTAAAAATCCATTAGTCTGTCTTGAACTTTGAATGGATCTTTTACTGATGCATGATTTCATAATGTCATTCATTGGTCATTTGGAAAACACTGGTTCATCGGGTAATGTAGATTGTCCAAAAGTTGACACATTTTATTTTATTATATAGTATCCAACAAATTACATTTGTCAATAATTTCATCAAAAAAGTCATTAAGTACTGGAAAACTATCGTTTACTTTGGCAGATAACGTTTTACAAAATTCTAATTTTCACCTGGAAGCTTGAATTTATCACTGGCACAACAAAACTGTCAGTTGTTTTCCTTAAAGTGACAAGCTCACTTCACTCACATTTGAGAAAATGTCTGCCAAATATCTGAGTAACTATAATTTGTCAAGTTGCTCTCTCAGGTAAAAATGGTGTTCTATGAAAAAGCAGATAGTTCAGCTTGCAACTCAGTCCTCCAGACAATCATTGTACTTCGTTATGCAGCAGAAGTGTTTTATGTATACTTCCCATTTCACTTCACATTATTTTTTTTTTTTTTTGCGGTATGCGGGGCCTCTCACTGTTGTGGCCTCTCCCGTTGCGGAGCACAGGCTCCGGACGCGCAGGCTCAGCGGCCATGGCTCACGGGCCCAGCCGCTCCGCGGCATGTGGGATCTTCCCAGACCGGGGCACGAACCCGTGTCCCCTGCATTAGCAGGCGGACTCTCAACCACTGCGCCACCAGGGAAGCCCCACATTATTTTTTAAATGTGTACCCAAGGGTTGAGATTTTTAAAAATATCTTTTACTGCTTAATCAGAAATATTCATAAGTGAATCTGGCTTATTTTTTTCTGTGTGTGTGCCTGTGAGCACAATGATTATTAAGTGATTTTGGTGCCACTGCCTTGATTCATGCTAAAGCTCCAGCATGAATCCACCATTGTTACTGTACCATCTATGCAATATCAACAGAGTGAAAAAGACAAAGAAGAGATCTTAGTATTCCTATAAAAATAGTTTCAACCTCACAGATCTCCCTGATAGGGTCTCAGAGAACACCCCCAACCAGGGGTTTGAGGACCATATTTTGAGAATCCCTAGTTTTCAATGTTAGGTCTCTAATTTTACCATTGCATCACTAATTCTTTTTTTTTTTTTTCACTTGTTAACTTGTTTATGTCTCTCTGGGCGTCATTACCGGCACGTGGGGCCGTGGCCTCTGGAACCTTCACTGGCCATCCTTTCCTCGTTTCTCCCCTGGGCACCAGAACTGCGTAGGTAGATACATCCACCCGTCCCCGACATCTGTAGACGCTTCCTGCCTCTTGTGCTATTTGGCCAAACTCTGAGGCTCCCCCAGAGCCTTCATCTATGGGTCTGTCCCGGTGGGGCCTTCCTCCCTGGGGTAGTAGTGCAGGGGATTGGGCCACAGGCCCTCACCGATGATCTCAGCAATCCTGTTAGACCCTGGGCAGTTGTGGTCACACAACCAGTTGAGGAAGTTAAGGCTGGTGGTGTCCTGCCTGCGGCTGGGGGCACCTTGTTCATAATCCCAGAACCACTGAACTGGAGCGGAACGAGACGCCCTATATCCAGCGATGCTAAGATGATATTCCTTAATGATCACGTCGTTCCAGAAGTAGGAGTTGTTCCGAAAGAAAAATATCAACTTGCAGCGGTGCCTGGGATGGCCCAGTTCCTGCACCTCCAAACTGATCATGTAGCTAAGCATGTCTTCATCTTGATCACTGATCATGGCCGACATCTGGGGTTGGTTCATGATGGCTCTGGCCCAGAAGCCAGGGATGCCCCAGATGATGGCCCTTCTTCCATCCAAGTGAGGCTTCCGCGTCTGACCCATCATGCGCTTGAGCCAAGTGTAGGCCCTGCTGGCTTGGGCATTCAGAGGGCTCAGCTCTAACTACAGGGCCGCCAGCGCCTCCACCAGGGGCCGGGCGGTCATGCGTCCCGGGTCCCGGCCCTGGGTCTTCCTGCCCCTGCTCCTGGGGCTCCTCCACCTGCACCTCCTCCTGCTATTCCTCCGCCCCCGCCTCCACCCCCTGCATGATGTCTTCCACCAACAGCCCCAACTCCTCCCCGATCCCCGCCACCTCTCCCTCCTCCAGGGCCGTGCCTTGCCGCACGACCCTCACCCTGAAAATGGTGGCCTCCTCGCCCGACCCACCAGCTAGTGCCCGCACGGCACCCACCTACCCCACCGCATCTGGGGACCCGCAGGCCCCTGCTTCCTGAGGACCCCCTCCCACACGCAGGATGACCCGGGGTCCCCGGGCGGCGCCACGTGGCCCTGGCCCTGAGCTGGGACGGCTGCGAAGGAGCGGGAGGTGGGAGCACAGCACGTGGTCCGCAGAGTAGCCCAGCGACTAGAGCCCCTCTTCGCCTCCTCAGACTTCGGGGTGGGGGCAGGGTGCCGATTGGGGCAGGGCTAATTCATCGTTTTACTTTCCTCCCAATTTAAGGACAAAGTAAGTATTACACTACGTACAGCAGATATATCCATCCCATGGATCGTATTACAGTTAAAGGTATACGTGGTGGAAATATTTTCATTACCGTTTTAAATGATCAGATATCTAAATTTTTCATGAATTTTTATGGAATCTGCTTTTACAACTTAAAGCATTTTATTAAATTAGCGAGAGTGTTCTAGAGTATCAATAAAATAATTTTTACATTATGATAATTCTGCATTTGATAACACGAAAAATTAAGTTAACATCTAATATAGTGTCTTGGATCTGCATTTAAACATAATGCTACTATTATAAATCTATTAAATTTCCCTGGGGGGAAAAAAAAAAAATTTCCCTGGATTTCTTATTAAGCTATAAAATACCTATCCACATCTCAGAAGTAAACATAAAAATATGTATATGGTATGCTTAGAATTTTTCAACTTTATGTTGTATTTTTTCTATTAATATGGACATCCAGGAATAACTTAATTTTATTAAATCAGTTACAAGTTTACATTTGAAACAAAATTTAGAAATTTAGAGTCGTCTACATGATATAGAAAACTATTCATAATAGGACATTATTAGAACCTGTAGTATTCTGTGAAGATAAAGCCAAAAATTCTATATTGTTTGTAGTCAATGTCATATTTTCACATCTCACTGTAAATAACATGAAAATAAAATCTGTATAAAAATAAACTAGTAACCTCTTTATTTACACTGGTCTTTTAATATAATTTAGTTGTGGAAGAACATGAGTTAAAGCCAAATAGGAGTGTGTGTGTGTGTGTGTGTGTGTGTAAAAATTATGGATTGCTTTTACCACAAGAAGACCTTGCATTTTTGTGATAAAGCTCCTGGCTTTTACTTGTCAATATCACATCCTATGGAAATAAATGTTAAAATAAGGAGAATACTATTTAAAATCATAGAGCATGGATGAGCTCCAGGGAGTCCAGAAGCCCCTAAAATTATGTGCAAAATGTATTGTATCTATGGACTTTTTTAAAAAGAGAGGTTCCAAAGCTTTTATCATGGAGTTCAAGACCGTAAAAAGTTAAGAACTACTGAATCTGTGCTTTGGTTAGAAGTGGGATAATGTTACACCATATAAACTGGGTAAATCATGTAGAGCCTCAGGTCTATATATGATAACTAAAGTGAGCTAAGCATGAAGGATATGAACCATACCCATGTAACTACACCTTAATAATTAATTGTGGAGTTTTGTTCATCAATTTTTCTATAATCTCCTTAAATTGCCTATGTGTTTTATATTAAAATAATAAGAAGGATTATTAAGAAGTGTTTATTCAAAAATATCTGTATCTGGGCTTCCCTGGTGGCGCAGTGGTTGAGAGTCTGCCTGCTGATGCAGGGGAAACGGGTTCGTGCCCTGGTCCGGGAAGATCCCACATGCTGTGGAGCGGCTGGGCCCGTGAGCCATGGCCGCTGAGCCTGCGCGTATGGAGCCTGTGCTCCGCAATGAAAGAGGCCGCAACAGTGAGAGGCCCGCGTACCGCAGGAAAAAAAAAAAATCTGTATCTAAAATCAGAACAAAATAATGGGCATAAATCACTTATGAAAACATTTAAATTCTAGATAAATATAAGGAGACTTGATTACCAGTTCTATAGTATCAGCAGAGAGTTAAATAGGTTTATTATCATACCTAAATTTCTCATCACTCTCTATAAAGTGTGGTTCATGTCTTATAAGAACACTTCTTTGCAAGGTGATAATCGGTGATGTCCCAGAGTCATTTAGAGACTGACAGTATTCTGAGCTACATGTCTTATTTCACAAAGTTATGAATTTGTATTGTAATAACTGTTGTTTGTCTTCTTCAAATTCTTAATTTTGAAGGGAAAAAAGAATTACAAATCTCTTTATTTACCTTGCCATCACAAACACACACATTCATACATGCATGCACACATACACATTCAAGTTATTCAATATTGCAACATTTTTCCTTGTTACAGTAAAATATTCTCCTCCTACATTTTTTTTTACTGATAAAGCTTTTCTATTCCCAAACTCAAAAAGATTTTTATATTTATAAATTTTACAGATATAGAAATATCCATAAGATGGTGCTGTATCTTTAATTTAATTTGGTCAGATACTTGAATGCTAAAATATATCTATTACACATGTGGTTAAAAGACTAGGTTAGAGTTTAATCTCTAAAAAGTCTTATTCTGTAAAGATGTCAGTATAAGTATAATCAGAATCTTTGCATAACTTATTTTTCATATATCACAGATTATTAAAGCATCTTTGCCCCAGATTTAGTTGCCAACTATAGGTGAAAAAAATAATTGAAATTCTCATTTCAACTGACATTTTCTGAATAATAGCCACTTTGCACATACCACATAAGACAAATGAAGCCGTTGAATTATATACAGTATCCATTTCTACCAAGGTCAATAATAGTCTTTAAAAGTCCTTTGAAACATCCAATTTGATGGAAATTAGAAATGACATTGCTGGGCTTCCCTGGTGGCGCAGTGGTTGAGAGTCCGCCTGCCAATGCAGGGGACACGGGTTTGTGCCCCGGTCCAGGAGGATCCCACATGCCGCGGAGTGGCTGGGCCCGTGAGCCGTGGTCGCTGAGCCTGCGCATCCGGAGCCTGTGCTCCACAATGGGAGAGGCCGCAACAGTGAGAGGCCCGCGTACCGCAAAAATAAAAAAAAAAAAAAAAAAAAAAAAAAAAAAAAAGAAATGACATTGCATGTAAGCACTTCCTTTCAAATGCTAAAGAACTGTAGAGGAATTAACTCAATAATTTTCTCTAGTAAGTTTATTTACCTAGTGAGGGAAAAGTAATTTAAGACATGCTAATTATATAATTTATTTCTGATTCAGGGAGATACAGTTAGGAGAAGTAATATTTCATATCCCATTTTATTATCACTTACAAACAGATTTAATAGAGTGCTTAAAATTGGTTATAGGATCTTTTATTTTTTTTTATTTATTTATTTTTTTTGCTGTACGCGGGCCTCTCACTGCTGTGGTCTCTCCCATTGTGGAGCACAGGCTCCGGACGCGCGGGCCCAGCGGCCATGGTTCACGGGCCTAGCCGCTCTGCGGCATGTGGGATCTTCCCGGACTGGGGCACGAACCCATGTCCCCTGCATCGGCAGGCGGACTCTCAACCACTGCACCACCAGGGAAGCCCAGGATCTTTTATTTTTAAGATGAACATTCTTATGCCAAAGGAATAGAAGCCATTGCAGTGGAGGTGACAAGGCGACAAGGGAAAATGTGTTCATGAAAGGAAATATTTGGAATCATGAAGGTTGATAATACCAACATATGGGTGTGTCCAAGACAAGAACCAAGTCCTCATCACATAACCACATGAAAATCTCAAATAAAAAATTTACTGCTGGGCTTCCCTGGTGACACAGTGGTTGAGAGTCCGCCTGCTGATGCAGGGGACACGGGTTCGTGCCCCGGTCTGGGAAGATCCCACATGCCGCGGAGCGGCTGGGCCCGTGAGCCATGGCCGCTGAGCCTGCGCGTCTGGAGCCTGAGCTCCACAACAGGAGAGGCCACAACAGTGAGAGGCCCGTGTACCGCAAAAAAAAAAAAAAAAAAATTTACTGCTATGATTTGGGGACATATTTAATTTTATAGATTTGCTTTCCTAGCAATGGCTCATAATTTTCTCTTCCTTTGAACAGTGTCATCTTCTGAATTACACCATCATTACATCTCTCTCTTTTTAAATATTTATTTATTTGGTTGTGCCGGGTCTTAGTTGAGGTTCATGGGCTCCTTAGTTGCAGCTTACGGGCTCCTTAGATGCAACTTGCCGGCTCCTTAGTTGTGGTATGTGAACTCTTAGTTGTGGCATGCATGTGGGATCTAGTTCCATGACCAGGGATCAAGCCTGGGCCCCTTGCACTGGGAGCACAGAGTCTTAACCACTGTGCCACCAGGAACGTCCCAATCATTACATCTCTCAATCCAAGCTGATGCTGTAATTTTGCTGAAAACTTTGACTAGATTAGTAGTCATTATGAAGTAGTGATAAACAGAATCCTATATAACATTATATTGCAAAATAGCAAAACCTAGTGACCAGTTATTAAGAACTTATACATTTAGGCTAAAATTTTCTGTCAACAAAATATCAAAATATACTGCTATCTTAAAAAGTTATAAAATAACTCTAAGAAATATGTGATACCAGATTTGTGGGGACATTTTCACCTTCTCAAAAATTTCCCAGAATTTAACTTTCTTAATTTTTCTTAATATATATATTTTTCTCATACTGAAATAGAAACTCTAAATAATATTGGGGTTTATATAAATAAAAGACAGCAAAACTTAAATCTGTGTGATTTAAAATTAAGAAACTAAAATCAAGTAATGCTGTTGAAAACCATTTTCATTAAGATAATCTATCAGCCTTTCAATGAAATATTTTTCCATTCACTTGACCGTAGTGTTAGTTATATGATACATAATAAACGTTTATGTTGATGGCACCTTCCCACAGACTGCTTTCTATGACAATGTTGTTTTGTATTTAGTGGGGAGAAAATAGTATTATGATGTAAAAGAAATAGCTAATGATTATTAAAAAGATTGAAAAGATAAATATTAATTATAAGTTTTGCCTGCACATTCATTTTGAAAATAGGACCAACTGCACCTGTTGGTAAAATAGTACCTGATCAAGTACTTCAGAAGAAATCAAAGAGAGGAAAGAAGTCTCTATTTGGAGAGACTAAAGGTACCACAGGGCAGGGGCTATATGCAGGAAATCTTTTGATATTAAAAGACCATGAAGTATGCTAAGAAGGCAGCAATGGGCAGGGTTCTATTATGAAAATCCCCACAGCTTAATTAATGGATATTTATTAAGAATTCACTCTGAGCTAGGCAGTCTGATAAGAAGAGGAGGTAGAATGATGAGCAAAAAAGACACCATTTCTCCCTCATGGGACATGAAGTATAGGATGAAGATAGACACTAATGCAAAAACCATACACATAAATATATAATTACATACTGAAATGATTTCTTAAAGTAGAAGCGCTGGGTACAATGAGACCATATGACCAGGCAGTATGACCTAGATGGCAGAGGGATGGGGGAAACAGGTGGCCCTTGAGCAGAGACCTTGAGGATAAGTGTGAGTTAGAAAGAGTCTTTCGTTACATGCCTGGGATTTGCTTCAAAGTTATCTGGGGTGGAGGTAAGGTGGGTGGTGCCATAGATGAAATATGATTAGACACGTATTATTAATATGAATGTTTGATAATTTCAAAAAGAAATACTTTATATATTTATAGGTAATAAATATATATATTTATTATATAGTATTTCAGGCAGAAGGAGGAACATATTGGAAGACCCTGAGGCAAGAAGGAATTTGGTTTGTTCTAAAGCCTGGAAAGAAGGCCAAGGTGGCCAGAATGGAGAGAACTGAAGCCAGACAGAAAAGAGCTCTGTAGACCATCCTAAAGGTGTTGGCCTTTATCCTAAGAGCAATGATGGGTGTTAGGCACCAGAGTTATAGTCATATATTTTATTTTTTACAATAAAAATCAGCCAGGTTGAGATTAGAAAATGGCAAGATAGTTGAGGGCGATGGAAATGTCAGAAAGAAAGTGACTGGAAAGAAATATAGGAGGTACAAATGAAATAACTTGAACAAATAGATATTAGGCAAAAATGAGAGGAAGATGTTAAGAAGGTCTCCCAAATTTTGGAGTTTGTTCAACACTGGGCTTAAGAAATTCTTTTAATTGAATTTTTTTTTTGAATTTTACATTTCAAAAATAACATTTTTGTCTTGGTATCATTCTTATAACCATGAAATCTTGAGCATTTCAATCCCTTTTGTCTCTTTTAAAAGATTTAAGTCCCTACTAGAGCGCTAAATTCTTCCCATTTAATTTCTATTTCATCTGGAGTGTGGGGACGATAAAATTAGATAAAGTTTTGTGAGTAGGGTAAAACCAGCTTTAATACCCTGGATCCTGTCAAGGAATCTAGGATATCAGTTATATTTGTATTTCTGATGTTTATTTCCCTCCTTTTATCTTCTGGCATTTCCAAGTCAAGAATTGCAAACATATGGTCTTTGCACAGATACAATGGGTTTACAATAAATAAAACAAAGAAATCATTATGATGAAAATCTGCAGCAAAAATAATGAGAAGATTGGACTTTTCCCTCCTTTCTTTCAGTACTAGGGTTAGTCTATAACTCTTAATATAACAATGACACTGATAGATGTAATTACATTCCTAACACATGTGAACAGGAGGCCAGAACTGGTTCAGGATTAGGAGTAGCTATTAAAGGATTTTAGCAGGGACAGAAAGTCTCCACCCAAAATCTTCACTGGAGAATATCTGTCACAGGATGAAGCACTCACTACAATGAAATATACTTAAGTAAAATTTACTGCTTCCAGACTGTTAGTTTCACATTGGTGATGCAATACTGGTTCAAATGTTCCCATTTAATATTTTAACAGGAAAGTTTAGAGCTGATGTAACCCTTATCGACACCACCAAAATTTTTTTCAGGTTATCATGGGAGAAGTTTTGGGATAAAAAGGCAACCTGTGTTATAATAAAAAGTAGAACAACCTATACAACACCTCTAATCCTTTAATGTCTCCGTGATTTGATGTGAGGAACAAACTTGCCCCCAAACTAACCATAACCTTGACCAGAATCCTAAATGAATTAAATGCAATATGTATTAAAAGGGAGACATCTTATTTGGCTATATCTTGCTTTATGGTAAACAGAGAAGGAAAAAGGACAAATGAACATTTTCTTCCTATCATAGTGACCTAACTTTGGAATTCACAAGCTCATTTGGTTGTTTTCTGAATTATCTGTATTTTATAAATAAAACTTAATTTTTTAAACTGCAGAACAAATATTAAATTCAAATATTTTCCCACTAACGAAACACTCTTTGGGGCAGAAAGTATCCTGTTAGAAGACTGCAGCAACATTCTCATTAGTGTTAGGATTTGCAGAACATCAGTCTGGTACCATTAGTTGGGTAGTAGAGATAAGAAACGAACATCCTCCGTATATTCCATATCAGTCTACTGCTGTAAGAGGAAGGAACTTCCTTGACATTTTTTCCTACTCTTGTCAAGAATAGAAATTAATTACTTTCCTAATGATAAATATGCTTTGTGCTTTTGTTATTTATGAACTAAGAATACTGTTTGAAAATAATTCACTTCAATTTATTTTAACAAACGTGTACTTAGCACCTATGACACACCAGGCACTGAGATACAGCAGGAAACAAAATAGACTTAAAGGAAAAACTAGAATTTCCATAACACTCTCAACATTTTAAAGAGCTTTGACAGCTAGTACTTTATTTTTCACAATAGTCTTTTAAGGAAAGTACAGAGAGATTAAACAATTTGTCAAGGTTTAGTTCTTTAATTGATGAAATATTCTCTTAATTCCAAACCCATTACTTTCTCCTGAGTTATAGACCTTTGCTTCATCCTCCAACTGATTATCTTTACCTAGACATTTGAAAAGAACTCATTATTTCCTGTACAAGTAGCAGTATGATACAGACTCTGTACCCATATTGTCAGTGTTCAAATTCTTTCTGCCACTTAATTAGGTGGCTGAATAACAAACCACCATAAAACTCAGTGGAATAATCAACAATCAACTATTCTCTCTCACCATCTGTGGGTTGCCTGATCCAGGCTGGGCTGTGCTCCAAATTACAGGTTGGTTCCAAGTCCATTCCACCTGTCTTTCATCCTCTTTGGACCAGTAGGCTATCCTAGGGCATGTTCATCTCATAGTGATGGCAGAGGCATAAGAGGAGAAGCCCTCCACACATGCATATTTCAAGCCTCTGCTTGTGTTATATTTGTTAGCATCCAATTGGCTAAAGAGAATCACATGGCCAGGCCCAAAGTCTAAGTAAGGAGACAAGGAAGTACACTCTGTCCACCATGAGCCCAAAGCCAGTCACATGACCAAACCAAGGATCAGTGGGATGGGGAAGTGATAGTAAGGGAGGGTGAATATTTTTGAACAGTAATCTACCACGGAGACCTTAACATTTCTTGCCTTAATTTCTCTCTTTGTAAATCTTTCCTAAGGTTGCTGTGAGAATTCAATAAAGCACTTAGGATGCTTAGCAAAGGGTGAGTGCTAGGAAACATAGACACTGCTATTTCTATATGGCTCTTTTCATTTAATGGAATCCCACCTCCAGGCCTCTTACAGCTATCCCATTTCCTCTCGTATCCATTCCTTTTCTTCAAGGAAGCACATTTGTTTAGCCCAAGGCAAATAGTTTGCACTTAGGTGCAGCTAGCTTTAGTAACCATAAACCATAGAGTATTCATAAATGAATACTCTAGAGGGAAGATCTCTATACAGGTTTCCCTTCTTTATTTAAGGCACACCTCATCACTGAGCTTTCGGATCCAGATGAGATTGCTAACATCCAAAATCCAGATTAATGAGGTAAATATTTTCTAAATTTTCTGTGATGAATGTTTCTTTTTCAAAAGAACGCGAAAGGAATTATAATAAAGATAACCTAATTCAAGCTATGCCACCTCTGTGAAGTTTTCTGTAACTCTTTCCTCTTTCCTCTGGGATTGTCAATATTTTTTTCTTAACCTTTATTAGAGCAGTGACTGGATCCTATGTGACATGCTTTTATTCCTAGTTCCCAAAATGAAATCTTCTAGAAAATGGTTTCTTATTCTTGTCTCTTTCCTAACACAGTGCATGACACAGGTAAATGATCCATAATTTTCACTAGATAAAATTGGGGAGAAGCCAGCAATGGAACCTAGCAAAAGATCATTGATTTCACTTCTGACCCACTTTCAAAAGTGATATTCACTAAAAGATACAGTCTGCTGTTTGTAAACTATACCTCAGTAAAGTTGATTTTTGAAAAAAAGATTCCCAAAAGACAAAGGATAAATGCCTTATGGAGTATCAACCATTTACTAGCAGATAATGATACTTATTATAAAATGGGTATAAAATAATATTGCTGAATACTTTAAAAATGAGCTTTGGCTAGTACTAGAAAATCAGCATTGGACAGAATAGGAAAGGTAGCACAAAAATAATCTTTTCAACAAATGGTGCTAGAATAACTGGATACCCACACAAAAAATAAATATCAACCATCATCTCATGTCATACACAGACATTAACTCACATTGATGGTAGACCTAAGAGAGAAGCTAAATCTATAAAATCTCTAGAAGGAAAAATAGGAGAAAATCTTTTTGACCTTGGGTTATGCAAAGATTTCTTAGATTAGATGCAAAAAAAAAAGTAAATCATAAAAGAAAAAAATGATAAATAGGTTTTTACTAAAATTAAAACCATTTTTTTCCATAAAAAGACACTATTAAGAAAGTGAGAAGGCAAGCTTCAGATTGGAGAAAAAATTTGCAAAAACACACATATCTGGCAAAGGACTTGTTCCCAGAGTATATAATGAACTTGTACAACTCATTAAAATAAGAAGTCAAATAACCCAACATAAAGATAGGCAAGAGATGTGAACAGATACTTCACAGAAGAAGATATACAAATGGCAAGTGAGCACATGAAAAGATGCTCTACATCATTAGCCATTAAGGAAAATGCAGATTAAAACCCCAGTGAGATAGTATTATATACCCATTTGAATTAAAGTTAAAAAGACTAACAATACCAGTGCTTGGTGAGGATGTAGAACTCATGGAGCTTACACTTCATTGGAATGTAAAATGGTGTAACCACTTTGAAAAATTATTTGACAGTTTCTAATACAGTTAGACATAATTACCATATGACCCAGCAATTCCACTCCTAAGTATTTTGTTACCCTAGAAGAATGAGAAGCTATGTCCACCCAAAGATTTGTATATGAATGCTCAGATCAGCATTATTCACAAAGTTAAAACCTGGAAGCTATCCAAATGTTCATCAGCAGGTGAATGGATTTTTTAAAAAGTGGTAAATTGATATAATTGAATACTGCTCAGTAATAAAAAGGAATGAACTACTGATACATGCAACATGGATCAACCTCAAAAATGATGAGTGAAAGAAGCCAGACACAAAAAGTACACATCATTCTATTTCATTAAAATTTTAGAAATTGCAAACTAATCTATCAGTACAAAAGACAGATCAATGGTTGCCTGGAGCCAGGAGCAGAGAGAGAAATGAATTGTATGGGGCCATGGGGAATATTTGGAGGGTTATGAAAGCAATACATATATTGATTTGTAGCAGTAGTTTCTCAGGTATATATATATATATATATATATATATATATATATATATATATATATATATGTCAAAACTCAAAAATTTTATAGTTAGTAGGTAGTTCATTGTTTGCAAATTATATCTCCATAAAGTTGATTTTAAAAATAAAAGTTTTCCAAAAGGCATGGGATGAAATGACCTATAGAGAATTAACATTTTATTAGCAGATAATTTATTGCAAAATAGAAAGAAAGTAATACTGCTGAACACTTGAAAAAAATTCTTTCGTACTTAAAAAATCAACATCACAGAAGATGGAGGGTCACAGAATCAAATATAAAATTTTTTCTCTCCTACTTTCTGAGTCTATGAATTCTTCCTCCTGCCTCATCTCTACTCCCCACTTTTAGCTGAACAGACGGATGTTGCTTTCCCTTCTTCTTTCCCTCTCTCTCCTTATCCCCCTCTTCTTCCCATGTTGAAAAAAGATCTATTATTTTAGGCAATGCTAATCACACAAAAGTGTTAATTTGGGGGAGGAGTGAGAATTTTCGAGTGTAAAAATAAAATACTAGCGGTAGTACATGCACTCCCATTAAAGCAATTGGAAGTACTCACACACACAAAAAATGAATTAAATATTTCATATGCAGTCTCCAGAATTCAGGGAAAGTACTCCCAAGTCAGGGTACAGTATTAAGTGCCTACCAAAGCTGATGAAATTCAGACCTAATTTAGTGCATCTCTGAGGAGACAGTTGCTGGTTTTTAGTTGCTATCCCCTCACAATTGACACACTTGAATCTGCAAGTTGATCTTACATTTGCTTTTTCTTTCCTAAATATGACATTTACAAAGAAGAGTTTATGGGTCCATTTCTAAAGTAAACCTAATTTTTCTGTAGTCCAACCAAAAGTCCCAGCTAAACTTTTTTTTTAACAGGACAGTCTCTATAAGTTCCAACTAATTTAATTTTTTCAACCTGATTTCAGAGGGCTAATGCTAAAGAGCTATAAACATAGTCAAGTGAGATTCTTTGGAATTCTAATGGGATCTGCATATCTGGGGATTATCTTTTTACCTAGAAGCATTGCCATTTATATAAATACATTTTCCTCTGGCAAACATACACCTACACATATCTCCATCACACTCACAAATTTTCAAGAGCTGGAACAGGGAAGAAAAAATTAAAGTTAGTGGGACAATACTAAATAATCAGCATTTTTTGTTAAAGATCAATTTTCTAAATCTTTCACAATCCTGATCTATCCACAATGATATATCATGCATGGAAATATGGGGAAGTTTGCAGTATTTTGAATATACAGCAAAATACTATTAACGTTTTTTCCCTATCACTGCCAACTCTTTATTTGAATTTTAGAGTTTGTGTAATCATATAACCACTTGCTAATACCCTGAAAATAGACACCAGGGAATTCAAATGATGGGTTGAAGACTGACTGGAAATATAAAACTTGCTTTCCTGCAAACAGACAGCCTGTGAACAATAAAAGTACAATCCTGGCATGAATGCTTCTTGTTGATACTGTTAATTTTCAGCTGTAAAATGACCTGGAATTTTTCCAAAGCTAACAAGTCCATAGCCTTCCTTCCCATAACAAAATTCCCTTATTATTGGAAATGTAATATCTAATCACACTGGAAGTAAAAAATTTGAGGAGCTAATAATAACAACAATAATAATAACAGCTGAAGTTACACCCAGAAGCATATCCATCTACATAAAGGTGAAAATGTGTGTTATAAGCCAGCATTTCACTAAGACCTTGATATAAATTTTCTCACTGAATTTGTACAAACCCCCATGAAGTAGTTTCTCTTATTATATCAACATTGCAGCTGCAGAAATTGAGACTTGGAGATGTTAAGTAACTTCTTCAAGGTTGTTCAGCTAGTAAACAGCTGAGCTGGATTTTGAATGTAAATAGTCTACTCCAGAACACAGTCTCCTAGCCACGATGAACTGCAAATAGTTGCAATTTACAGAGGAGGTGAAAGGTAACTGTCTCTAACCTTTAAGTAGAATGACAGAAACTAGGTACATTCCTTAGAAGACATAAATGTAATCAGGGGTACAAGAAACATATTGATTGCACCTGTGGCAGCTTTTGTGGCAGGCATTGGGGTCCAAAATTCATAAGGTTGGGAGTCTACTGTCAAAGAGAGCACAGATTAGTGAAGGAGACAGCTATATAAAAAATTAAATAAAAGAAAACTGGTAAATGCAATGTCAATAGAGGTATGAAGAGAGCCCTAGGGGAGCACAGAGGAGGGGAAGGCTGAGTGGCTTTAGGGGAATCCATACAGCCTTCCCGGAAGAGGTAATATCTGAACTCAGCATTCATCAGTGAATGATTTTCGTGGCAAATAATATTTAAGATGTGAACAGACACCCGTGAAACAAGAAATAAAACAGAGGCAAAAGATTACTAGTAAGCAGAGCCTTTGGTTCTAATATCAAACCCATGGCTCAGTGGCAGAGCAACTAAGTAAATTCTTAGTAGTCTGAAATTTGTTAATGTTTTCCTCTAAAGCTTATTTCTGGAGAGTAAATTAACTAAGAACTGGTGAACAAATAATAAGAAAAAAATCCCACTAAAGAAAAAGAAAAGGAGTATAGTCATTCTTCGGTATCTGTGGGGGATTAGTTCAAGGACAACCAATGATACCAAAATCCATACATGCTCAAGTCCCTTACATAAAATGGTGTAGTATTTGCATATAACCTGTGTATACTTTAAATCATCTCTAGGTTACTTGTAATAGCTACTACAGTGTAAGTGCTATGTAAATAACTATAAATACTACTTAAATGCTATGGAAACAGTTGCTGAGGGTGGCGAATTCAAATTTTGATTTTTGGAATTTTTTCCCCCGAATATTTTCAATCCACATTTGATTGAATTCGCAGATGAGAAGCCCACGATACGAAGGCTGACTGTAGCATTTACAAGGATCAGAAATCAAATACATTTTGAAAGGATAGTGATTTGAAGATCAAAGACAAACAAAAAAATGATGAGTCTGACTCGAAAATACACATTAATTCTGCATTATTTTTCCTCTAGTATACATTAATTTCAAATATTATTTTGTATTATTCAAATGGTAAGAATTTCAGAATATTTAACATGACATACAATGTGTACCATCTCTATTCATTTAAAAAGTAGTATAAATTTCATAATGTATTCATTTTAATTTAATTTTTATTTGTCATATTTTTAAATTTAGACAAAATTGTCTTAGGTCAGAATCATCTGTTTTATCTCTCTCAGCCCCTTGCTTCCTATGAATGACAGTTCTGAATGGAAATCCTCTGTTAGCCATACACAAATCTAAAAGATGAAGGACTTGTGAAAATCACTGGGTACATCTCTTGGCGTTGTACCACATTCAAGCTTTACCTACACTAGCAAAAGAAAGCATGAGAAATAAATCTAATGTTTTCAGTAGTTAATCTGGAAAAAAAGAAAAAGGACAAATTAGTGCAAACAAGTGGAAGATTTTCCTAAGAGAATGGTCTTTAAGAAGTTTTGAATCTTTCGGTACAGTCTCCAACCCCGCTATGGTAGGATTGTGATTGAACAGGAGACCCCTCAAGATTTTATGGCTAAAAGTCTTTCTGGCTAAAATACAGTATTTTATGAAGCCAACCAAACTGGATCAAGGGCACTCTGATAGGAGAATGAACAAAAAGCTCTTTGGATATGTATACTCAATTAACACACAAGTATCTCAAAATTCAGTTCAAACTGGCTTAAACAGTAAGAAAATGTATAGGTTTATGTGACTGCGAGTCCAGAGGCCAACAGACTTTAGGTCTGTTTAATTCAGTAATGCTAGTTCTGTTTCTTCAGCTTCCTGTCTTGTGCCTTCCTCTGAGTATTGGGGTTTTCCTTAGGCTGCTCCCCGCATGGTAGCAAAAATGCTATAGCACATCACCTCTCTCCATACCATGGAAAGGTAGAAAGGATTCAGGGGGACATCTTAAAATATCAAAGACCTCTTTTCCCCAGAAGCCTTCAGCAAATCTCTCCCAATTAGCCAGAATTTGTTTACATACCCATTTGTGACTGAATCTTGTAGCCAGAGACGTGCCATGTGCTGACTGGCTTAGGCCTGGATCCCTGAACCAATCACTGGAATTCACCTTTATTGTTTTCTTTTATTGAAGTATAATTGACTTATAATATTATATTAGTTTCAGGTGTACAACATAGTGATTAGATGTTTTTATACATTACAATTCACCTGCATTCTTAGACCAATTAGGCCAACTCTTGGAGCTGGGTGTAAAGTCAGTTTCTCCTGAGGTACCTGAGCTTTGAGAAGGAATATTCATATGATCAAAGATGAACTTCTATTAGGAAGGGAGAAAAAGGGCCAGATGGTAGGGACAAGCAACCATCATCAACTACGAAACCATCAATATAACGAACTAAATATTTAGTGACATTTCGAGGAAATTGGTGGAAAAACTAACTCCCAAGAAGGGTAAGTGTAAGTACAGTCAACAGAGAGCTCTGAATGGCTCCCTCTCTGCACAGTATAGCAATGAAAAGGAATCATAATTAATAATATTATTAATAGTGTGGTAAGAAGGATCTTCTGTTTCTTCTATATCTACGAACTTGCAGGCTCAAATTAAAATTCTTTTGAACACTAAAACTGGTTGCCACATTTATATTTTCTCCCATTGTTTTTTTTCCACAATAATACACTATATATAAAAACTCACTGTCTCTGTCTCTGTCTCTCTCTGTCTCTCTCTCTCTCTCTATATATATATTCATGATGGATGGATGGACATACTGTACATTATTATGACAAAAACCATAATAATCACACATATACATATTTAATCCTTATAGAGATTACTACCTTGCCCAAGGTCACAGCTAGTTGAATAGCAGAGCTGGGATAAAATCCAAGCCATTAGGCTTTGGAGATGGTATTATTATTCTAGATTATACCTACTGCCTCATGGAATATTTTCCGCCTCATGGAATATTTTCCTCCTCACTTTGAGGGCTACTCTTTTTTCTTTCTGCCCACTCTTTCCTTTCCTCTTACTTCTGGGTTTATTCTGATGCCTTTATTACTCTCCTCTTGCTGTGAGCTCCCTGAAGATCTTCTGACCATGGGACAGTTTTCTACTAGTTTTCTGTCATCCAAGGTCTCTTCCCCATCTATTTGATTCTATTACAAGCTCCTATAACTGTTCTTCCATATTAATTTTTGATGTCCTATTTTGGGGAGTTTATTACAAGTGTTATTTCCTTGTATTTTCTAAACCAGAGCATAAGAGTTAATGCATGGAATTACTTTCCCTCTTGGCTTTATATTAACATATTGCTTTCAAGATCATGCTATTTGCTACATTATTATTTTTAATAACATTTAATAGGCAACTGCTTCCTTCTCTGTAAGTCTTAAGTATTTTAATGTACCATTATTTTTCTCATTATAATTTGTTTCCATTTTCTTTCTTATATTATTTTTAAATATGTAGTTCATTAACATTTTCCCAAAATATTTCCTAATTGTATTCCACTTCAAATAATGATGTCCAAAGTTCTTAGGCATTTTTCAAATGAAATAAACTAGAACTATTGACTGCAACAGGGAGGAACCAATAATATGTTCATTAGACTTCTATTTATATTTATACCATAAAAGCTAATCATTTTTATTATTTTATTTCAGAATAGGGTATCCTCATTAAAGTCCCTAATTTTCCTAAGGAAATATTACATTTGAATTTCCACATATTTTCACAAAGGATACAGGTTTGGTCAAAGCTGTAATGTAATCAGATAGAGATCCTGGCTTATCGTGTTACCACTTTTCAGTGTGTATTTAGTCAGAGACTAGCCTTGCCGCAGCCTGAATGGTGTTTCTGTTCATATTAGGAGAAAACCTTCTCTTCCTCAAGACAAGTACAGCCACCCGACAGACAACTATGTTGATAAACACACAAGTCCAGAGCAATTGTTAATGTGAATGACACTCCCTGGTGCTGGGCATGACCAAGCAGAGGCCCCGGCCCCGAGAGAGACACCATCAGTGCTCCTGTTTATTTCAGTGAACTTTTTCTGACTGTACTCGGCCAGCCTGGAAAAGAACTGAGGTAATCAGACATGATTATTTGAATTCTTTGTGACTGAGAATCAGGTTTACTAAGACAAGAGAAGAAAATAATTTTTATTTTATTTTTCATGGCACGTCAGGTTCTACTGAGTGCTAGTGAATCTCGCTATTTGTCAGAACCTTGCTGTTTATCGGTTTAAATCCAATTTCTCCTCCTGTCTTGATGTTTGAATATAGCATTTCAACACCCTCTAAAACAATATGAAATGAAATGACATTTTAACTGTCAAATATAATTACCTATTTAAATCACAAAATTTTATTATACTTTTTTTTGAAGAAATCACATTTCTTATGATGTAATAATGTAAATATCTTATTTTACCGGAAAGAATGATGTTCTCTGTATATAATTTGCTTGATTAGCACTGAAAAAGGTAAGAAAAGATAGATAATTAAGGCCATTATTACAAGTTCTTACACTTGAAGAATAACTAAAAATCGGTTGGGCTTGTTTGGAAGTGGAGGTGGGGATATGAAATTTTATAGTGAAGCAAAAAGCTGGCTTAGTAACCAACTATGTGTAACATAGGATGAAATAGGACATTTTTGAACAAGTGAAAAACAATATTAGTAAGGCTTTAAAAAAAAACTGTAGGTAGAAAACTTCAGACATTGATCTCAATCCTAAGAGGAGTACAAAATATTATGGGGAATTCAGAAAATTAATGATAAATCATATTGTGTGTATATGCATGTATATGTCTATATAGGTGTGCATGTGATATATGTATTGATAGTTAGGTTCAGAAGTACTATTTAAGTTGTACTTGAAATATATAATTGAGTTTTTAATATTATTCTCCTTCATTCTCTCTGCCTAATTTCCATTAAAAAATATTAGGAAGATTTTGAAAAAAGTCTATGAATTAATTATTCTTGCCATTATCAAATGCCCATTTTTTTCTACATTTGTTGTTCTTCACTTTTGATGAGTATGACAGACAATGGTTATATGTTTTATACACTTTGAGACTGAAGTTGGATTAAGGCTTTCAGATTAGTATCCTACTCATCTAATACTCTTTTTCTTACAAAACATGGGAACTAGGGATGAGATTAAAATGTAACTAGCTGCTATGTTCATAAATATTTTTAGTTTTTGGATGATACTGAGGTGAATAATTGAATATTCATCTTTTGAATAATAAAATTTAGTCAAGGGCATACCATCAAAATGTATCATAATCAAAATTCAAGCTAACATCAAAATCAGGGACTCAAAAACTAAAAGGTTTCTTAGAAAACAAACAATGATTGAAAAACTGGAGAGTAAGGTTATCTAGAATCAAAATTAAGTACCTCAAACTTCAAGTGAACATAAATCTCAGTGATTATATATCTTAAGCAATTTACAGATGTCCAGCCTGGGTATAGCCTGGTGAAATATATCCATAGTGTTAGGTTATACATAGTCCAGAGAAAAGCTGATATACTTAAGATGAGCTGCTCTGAGAAAATGTGCTGGCATATTAAGAGGCTGGATGACAAAATGAGCATGGGAAGAGTAGATAGAAATGAGAGCTTGTTATTGGAACTTCAAGCAAGGGAACAGGGATCCAGATATGTTATCTAGGTAAAAGGTCAACTCCAGATAATCAATGGTATTTTGAAATTTCCCAGAAAATTGTTTCTATTTCAATGCTTCCTAAGAATATAAATATTCAACAATAATTTTCAAGAACTAAAAATATTTCCAGAGATACCTACAATATAATCTCTATAAATCACAGAGTATCAGGTTCTCCAAATGGTGGAGTTGTTGACTTAAAGAACAAAAATGAAATCTCTACACTGTTGTATATGGGAAGCAGTGAACCCTCAAGCTAAGGTCAAAATAAAGAGGCCTGCTTGGTGTCCTCCATCAGCTAGACAGCTGTATGTGAGAGATGTTAGGATAGGGACACTGTAACATAATGTTGTTGTTGTTTTCTTAATTCCTGAATTGAATACCTGTTTCTTTCTGCTTTGATGAATTCAACTGGCTATCACAGAAACAAATTTGAAGCCTTCCTAATAGGTACCTCTTTTAAGTCAAGAGCAAGACCTGAACAGACAACATTTATTTTAACATTTAGCAATTTTTGCTAGGCAGACAATTTTTTCCAATCTAATATCTGCTTCTTTCTGAAGAAATTTTACATGTCTAAAGGAATTCACTAGGGAAGACCTGTTGGCTGTTTGTTAAGAGTCCTCACAGAATAGCATTAATCTTGGCAATTCATCAGGAATTTGAGGCTGGGTCTCAGATTTACAAATCTAAAATCTTGATAGCGTATTAAGAATGGACTGTTCTTTGAGAGAGTGCTGACAATAATCAAACTCGTAGAGACTGAAGTGTATAATCAAATCCTTATTATTTTATAATTATAAGAATAATCTTGCAAATCAACATTCTTGCACCTATTTAAGGCATTAAACTCAGACTTTTTAGGGAAAACCATTTATAATCAAGAATTTGGAATGAGCATGGAATCAGAGCAAAGGGATTTGTGTCAGAAAAATATAATTAGAAACAAAATCCTCCCAACTCAGTAAACCTCACCACAAAGATAGAAGAGAAGAAAACAATTTTACTATTGAATAAGCATTAATCAACAATGTGATGCACATCACATACAATCTGCTAAAGAGAATGCAAATACAAAAAAAAATCCTCACCGTTTTATATAGCCAAGCAGGTAAAGTCCATTACATACTTGTTCTCAAGATGTACAGTGACAAGTTCTTAAGAAGTAAAATAACTTAGCACCATTTGTCACACATAGTTCATCCTCAGTTCACCTGGTAATTGGGGTGACCAGCAGTGTTAGCTAATTGGCCTTATCCAAAAGAAAAATAACCTTATGTCTTCTTACATCTTTATGGCAGGAGGTAGTTATGCAACTTGGAGTGGGGCTCCCGCTGAAGTTAGGCCACGATTCTCCCACAGAAACTGGGAGATAGGATGATGTCTTCCTTGATTAGTACATTTCCAAGAGATGGTCCCCAGGTCCTTGAGAAAGACATTCTTGATAACTTCTGAAAAGACTTATGTAGGGGGTGGGGGGCGTGGCAAAGCAAGAAGACCCTGAGCTCACCTCTTCCCATGGGTACAACAAAATTGCAACCATTTACAGAGGAACTATCCATGATAGCAATCTGAAGACTAACAGAAAGGATCTTCCACAGCTAAAGATATAAAGAAGGGACCACCACGAGATGGAGTAGGAGGGGTGAAGACATAGTACAGTCAAGATCCATACCACCAGGTAGCTGATCTATAAACAGGAGAATAATTACAATTATAGAGGTTCTCCCCAAGGAGTAAAGGAATCCAAGCCCCACTTTGGGTTCTGCAGCAGGAATTTGAGCCCCCAGAGCATTTGGCTTTGAAAGCCAGTGGGACTTACTTTCAGGGGAGCAAGAGGGTGGTGGGTAATGGAGACCCTACTCTTAAAGGGCACACACAAAATCTCACACACTCTGAGACCCATGACAGAAGCCATGAAAGGAACTTTGAAAGGAACATGGATCAGACCCACTTGCTGATCTTGGAGAGCCTCCAGGAGAGGCAGGAGGCAACTGAAACTCACCCTGGGGATGCAGACTCTGGCAATAGCTAGTTTGGAGAGCTCATCCCACCACAAGGACACTGGAGCTGGTAAGCACCATTTTGAAATCCTTTCTCTAGCTTATTAGTGCCAGGATTGGCCCTGCCTACCAGCATGTGGGCACCAGTCCTGGGATGCCCTAAGCCAGGCAGCTAGTTAGGCAGGGACACAACTTCACCCACCAGCAGGCCAGCTGCCCTAGGACCCCCTGAGCCCGTAGCTTCCCGGGGACCTGGCCCCACCCACCAGAAGGCCCAGCACCCAGCACCACCCAAAAGTGGGCCGGCATTAACCCCAGGACTCCTGGGGCTGCCTACAGCTAGCCGTTGGACACAGTTCTGCCCAACAAGGGGCCAGCACTAGCCCTTGGATCCCCTGGATCTTGGCTTCACCCACCTGCTAGCTGATATCAAAACTGGGAGCCCCCCAGGGCCCCATAGCCAGAGACTCTGGGACCAGTTGCCCATCAGTGGGCAACACTAGCCTTGGGTCCCCCTGAGCCCCAAAACTGCTGACAAGTGGGCTGACACCAGATCTGGGACCCCTCCCCTTGCAGCCAGAAACCCCAGGATCTGGTCTTCCCATCGGTGGACTGGCACTAGCCCCAGGACCTGGCCTCATTCACTGGTAGGTGGGAACCACTCCAGGACTCCCTGGGCCCTGGCCCCACCCAACAGCAGGCCAACACCAGCTCTGGGACACCTTGGGTCCCTCAGCCAGCCATTTCAGGATCTGGCCCCACCACCAGTGGTATATCACCAGCTCTGGGTCACTCCGGACACCACAGCCAGCCACCCCAGGAAAAAGCTCTGCCCACAAGTGGGCCAACAGTAGCCCCAGAAAACCCTGGGGCTATATACTAGTCATCTCATTACCTGGCCCCACTCACCTGAGGGTTGGCACCAGGACTCAAGACTCCCCTGGCCATGCAGCCAGCTGTGCCAGGACCCAACTCTGCCTACCAGTGACTGGTAGCCTTCACACAAGGCAGTGCATGATGACAAACCAGACCAGGGGCCAACAACACCCACCAGATCTCACACAGTAGTCAGACCACCACAATAGAAGGGCCCATGCAGCCCACGGAGAGGACACCACTAAAGCATATAGTTCTGGTGACCTGTACTGGGAAAACCATAAGACATTGATGAAAGAAATTGTAGATGACACAAACAAATGGAAAGATTCACCATGTTCACAGATTGGAAGAATTTATATTGTTAAAATGACCATACTACCCAATGAAATCTGCAGATTCAGTGCAATCCCTATCACAATACCAATAGCATTTTTCACAGAACTAAAACACATAATTTTAAAATTTGTATGGAACCACAGAAGACCCCAAATAACCAAAACGATCTTAAGAAGGAAGAACGAAACAGGAGGTATCATGCTCCCTGATTTCAAACCATACTACAAAGCTACAATTATCAAAGCAATATGGTACTGGCACAGAAACAGACACACAGATCAGATCAGAGAGCCTAGAAATGACCCCACACTTATACAGGCAATTAATCTATGACAAAGGAAATAAGAATATACAATGAGGAAAACACAGCCTCTTCAATAAATGGTATTGGGGAAACTAGACAGCTATATGCAAAAGAATCAAACTGGATTATTTTCTCAAATAATATACAAAAATAAACTCGAATTAAAGACTTACATGTAAGACCTGAAACCATAAAATGTCTAGGAGAAAACATAGGCAGTATGCTCTTTGATATTGATATTAGCAATATTTTTTTGGATATGTCTCCTCAGGTAAGGGAAGCAAAGCAAAAGTAAACAAATGGGACTACATCAAACTAAAGCTTTTTGCACAGCAAAGGGAACTGTCAATAAAATGAAAAAGCCTCCTACTGAATGGGAGAAGATATTAGCAAACAATATATCTGACAAGTGTTTATATCTAAATTATGCAAAGAACTCATGCAATTCAACATCAAAGAAAACAAACAACCTAATTAAAAAATGCGCAGAGAACCCGAATAGACATTTTTCCAAAGAAGACATACAGATGGCCAACAGCTACATGAAAAGATGCTCAACATCTCTAATCATCAGGAAAATGCAAACCAAAACCACAATGTGATATCACCTCACACCTGTCAGAATGGCTATTATCAAAAAGACAACAAATAAAAAGTGTTGGTGAGGATGTGGAGAAAAGGGAACCTGTGTACAGTGTTGGTGGGAATGTAAATTGGTAGAGCCATTATGAAAAAAGTGTGGAGAGTCCTCAAAAAACTAAAACTAGAACTACCATATGATCCAGCCATTCCCCTCCTGGGTATTTATCTGATGAAAATAAAAACATTAATTCAAAAAGATATATGTACACCTATGTTCATTGAGCATTACGTACAGTAGCCAAAATATGGAAGCAACCTAAGTGTCCATCAATAGATGAATGGTGCCTATCATACAGATGAATGCGCGCGCACGCGTGTGTGTGTGTCTACACAGGGTGGAATATTATTCAGCCATAAGAAAGAATGAAATTTTGCCATTTATGACAACATGGATGGAGCTAGAGGGTATTATGCTAGGTGAAATAAGTCAGACAGACAAAGATAAATACTGTATGATTTCACTTATATGTAGAATCTAAAAAACAAATGAACAAACATAACCAAACAGAAACAGAGTAATAGACACAGAGAACAAACAGATGGTTACCACAGGGGAGGGGGTGGAGGGAGGAGAGAAATAGGTGAGGGAGATTAAGAGGTACAAACTTTCAGTTACAAAATAAATGATTCACAGGGAAGAAGTGTACAGTGTTGGAAATACCGCCAATAATTATATAATATCTCGGTATGATGACAGAAGACAACTAGACTTTACCATAGTGATCATGATCATACCTGTTGAACTGTATAGAAATATCGAATCACTATGCTGTGTAATAGGAACTAACATAGTGTTGTAGGTCAATTATACTTCAAAAACAAACAAACATAGAAAAAGAGATCAGATTTGTGGCTACCAGAGCTGGGGCTGGGTGGGTGGGAATGTGGGGGAAAGGGGAATTAGATGAAGGCAGTCAAAAGATACAAAATTCCAGTTAAAAGATAAATAAGTACTAGGGAGTAATGTATAATATGATAAAGATAATTAACACTGCTGTACATTGTAAATGAAAATTATTAAGAGAATAAATCTTAAGAGTTCTCACCACAAGGAAATAAAAATTTTTGTATTGCTTTAATGTATCTACATGAGATGAGGGATGCTCACTAAACCTATTGTGGTAATTATTTCATAATGTATGTATAAGTCAAACCATTATTCTGTATGCCTTAAACTTATACGGTGCTGTATGTAATTATATCTCAATAAAACTGGGGAAAAAAGACATGTATTTTGTAACTATGAATGGTGATGGATGTTACCGAGACTTATTGTGGTGATAATTTTGCAATACAGTCGTCCTTGGGTATCCTGGGGACTGGTTCCAGGAACTCTGTGGATTGCAAAATCCAGGAATGTTCAAGTCCCTTACATAAAATGAAATGGCATAGTATTTGCATATAACCTACACACATCTTCCTGTATACTTTAAATCACCTATAGATTACTTATAATACATAATACAATGTAAATGTTCTATAAATAATTGAAAATACATAAATTGTTGGCAGAGTGTGGCAAATTCAAGTTTTGCTTTTTGGAAATTTCTGGAATTTTTTTCAAATATTTTCGTTACTCAGAAATGTGGAACCCGTGGATATGGACACTAGACTGTATATACAAATATCAAACAATTATGCTATACACCTGAAACTAATATAATGTTATATGTCAATTATATCTAAGTTTTTAAAAAATTAGAAAAATGAAAAGACATACATTTTGAAGAGGAGAGAAAGAACTTACAGACTTTGTAAATACCCTAAGAAAAAGGAAGGAAGAAAAAAGTTCTCTTATCTACAACAGGAAGAATTAGGCCTCTTATTTTTAATTTGTATTTGTCCTTAGAGGTACAATATTCCAATGTTTAATTTGCATCAGACTTGTTTTGGCCAGATTCCTTTTCCTCTAGATGCTTGGATTTTCACTTCCTAACTTTGCTTCCTCCACTTCCCTGCCAGCAAACTCATTTCTCCATTCATTAATACATTCTTCCTTTAAATACCTTGCTATGTCATTCAATCAGGTTACAAGTAGCCAGGGGAGCCATTTGCCTCTTTGAGACAAATTTGCTTATTGCTGCTTAATACATTGATTTCAAAGTTCGGCTCTTAAAGCAAACTCATTTCCCCTTCTTCCAAGTTTTTGAGAGGCACTCTTTGTAGCTCTACATAGAAAATGTAACAACCAGAGTTTACCTAGAGTAGTATTCCCGGAGCAGGCGCTCAGTAACTATTGCTGATTGATTGAGAAACCTCGTTAACTGAAAGGCTGGCATTGCTTTCATTCCAGTTCAACTGGTTTCTGTATTAAGCTGGGGACTAACAATTACAGGAATGGTTTCCATTTCCCTTTGCTGTTAAAGAAACCCGCAGAATTAAGCAATCAGTGACATTATCAAAACAATGACCATATCTAAAATGGAAACATTCCAATTGGCTTGTGAATCATTTATTCAACTTCTTGAGATTTACCTCTGCTTGTATAATCACTTTGTTGTGAAAATCTAGAATAGAAAAAAATCTTGAGGTTGAACTAGGACTAGTGACTTATTCGTCTTCTCTTTTCCAATTTGTACATCCAGCTACTTTAACATGTTCATAGCTGTGGGTTCTGTTATTGCCTTTGGCACTGTAAGGCATACTCAAATTAACATGAAACCTTTGCCTTAGTTCCCTTAGGGCTTGATTTGTCCAAAATTACCTTCGGAGGCAGCTCTGCTGATCCATGTCCAATGATTTAATAAGGAACAATCACCATTCTTAAGAGTAAGAAACTTCCAGCTGCTGAGTTAGTCGTGCTTCTTGCTTCTGAGGCATCTTCCTCCAAATAAGATCATTTATTTTGGATACCATGGAAAACAAAGAGAAATTAAACTGCTATCCTTAAACAGCTCCTAAATTTGTAACCAAATGTCATATTTCTGCTAGATATTCTAGTAAGGCAGCTTCTATAAGACCACTATCAACTGCACTTATGGATTTAGAAATGAGAGCCAGTTCGCTCTTTTTTTATGTCAAGATTTCATATGCTCCACCAGATAATAAATAACAATTCTTAAAAAGCCAAACCCCTCAACATTATTTCTGCATTTTTATAAACTTTCCCTCATTTGGTGTATATTTGCTGAGATTCAAATTGTAAGGCCAACTGGCCCGAGGCAGGGGAACACAATCAGATTCACAGGTTGCATCAGACCGAAACTCTCCGGACCACCCAGTTCCAGAAACTGACCTGGAGACTTTCCGGACCACCCAGTTCCAGGAACTGACCTGGGGGACTCTGAACCAGGCCCAGCCTTCCCGCCTTTCGAGGGGCGGGACTAACGGTCACCCAGGATACCCGAAAAGACCACCAAATAAGGAATACCCTGCGCCCTCCCAGATTCACCACACCCCTTTCCCTTCTTCCCCTATAAAATCTTGCCCAACCCTCGCCCGGGTGCGACTTCTCTGGCCCCTTTCTCTCGGACCAGTGAACCTCGCCCGGGAGCGCTCCCTCACTTGAAGCTTTCCTCTGGTTTCGCGGTGCTGTTTGTTAAGATCCGACCTTACACAAATGTGGCAGAGATGTTTCACAGGGAATATAGCGTTCCCTTTTTGGAGATTACAAAAAGTCATGGTCTCAAAGTGGAAAAGACAAAAAGGTCTCATAAAATCCGAGAGACCTGAGAATGGATCCATGTCTGCCAATTATCAGATCTGTGAGTTTACGTATGTTATTAATCTCTTTGAGCCCTAATCTCATCATTTCCTCATACATATATTTTACCTGGTGGTCACTACATACAACACTTCAATATGGTTTATAATAGAGTGTTACAGAAAACATACAAAACAGCTGTCACATAGCAGATGTTCAATAAAGGATAGTGATTATTATCTTTCTATCCAGGGTTCTATAGCATCCTGTTTAGGGTTCACTGAAAAAATGACAATTATAATTCGTTTGGCACTATTCTCCTGGACTCAAATGCATTTCTGTACCTCGTGTTAGTGCAACACGTTTTAATGATGAGCTCTAATCTATTCCTAACACACCATCCTTTTCCTGCAAAAGCATCCAAATCATATGTTAGTCAGATCAGAGAAACAATCCCAACAAAATATGTAACCAGATTTCCATAAAAAAATTTCATTATATATTTGTCATTAGATAGTGCAGCTCTGTTTTCATTCAAACCCTAATACCAGACAATAAGATTATTCCCATGGCATATCTGAATAATTGGGAAGCATGACATACTAAAAATGCCAATTTCTTAAACAGAAAAAGGAAAAATGAGGTTTTTCTAATCAAGAATCTTGAGATAAAGAAACAGAATTTTGGTAGTGATAGAGCTTTTGATATTTTAGAGCTCATCTTATTCAATTCTTTCTCTCCCTGCCCTTCCCCCACATTTTTAGAACAAGAAAACTCATGTCCATAGATATTAAATAATTATTTTTAAAAAAATTTTTGGCGTGTTGGGTCTTTGTTGTTACGTGCAGGCTTTCTCTAGTTGCGGTGAGCAGGGGCTACTCTTCTTTGCAGTGCACGGACTTATTGTGGTGGCTTCTCTTGTTGCAGAGCATGGGCTCTAGGCACATGGGCTTCAGTATTTGTGGCACGTGGGCTCAGTAGTTGTGGCACACAGGCTTAGTTGCTTCACAGCATGTGGGATCTTCCCGGACCAGGGATCGAACCTGTGTCCCCTGCATTGCAGGCAGATTCTTAACCACTGTGCCACCAGGGAAGTCCCGATATTAAATAATTTTGTTGTGATATTGCAAGACCAAATCTAAGATTTTTGACACTTTATCATGGTGGCCATTTTCTTCATTGTATTTGCATACAGAGCTTCAAGTGGAAGAGATAAGAATTAGCAAATTTTCAAAACTTTCTCATTCCCATTTTTCCATGCTTATATAGATTTTTGAAAATAAAACATGTGGTGACTATTTGCTGCTTTTCCCTGCTCAAAAGGTATGACCTTTCTTCTGGTAACAGAATAAATTTTTCCCGGGGGAATCCATTCCACCCCTACTCTTGGTTCATGTGATGAGATGGACCAAATCCCCTCAATAAAAGTTAAATGTGTGAAATAATGAAATAAACTGTACTTTATTAATCAGCAATGCATCTATACATTATAAAAATAGCAATACATAGATGGAGAAGGTATATTATTTATGCTGTCTAAAGATAATTTGGGGTGTCTATATGTATTTTTAGCCTCAAGTTTCCCAAAGATTCCCAGCTGCAGTGCCAAACAAATGGTAGCTATTCTCAAGATACTAAAAAGCAGCAGAAGGCATTTTGCAGAGCACTTTGCACAAAAGTAAACAATAAGGACTGGAAGGAGTAAGATGGAACCTTGGGATCCCCTAGTGTCCTCTTGTACTATCATGTTCATTAGAATTAATGGAACACTACAGCATATCCATCCAGGCAGGATCATCACATGTTCACTACTCTAATGAATGAAGTTTGGTTCTCCTTGCCAGTCAAAAAGTGTTAATGAGCTGAGGTGGCTGAGGACAAAGGAAATACTGAATGAATAGTGTGGAAGGATGGAAGTTATACCAACTATGGTCTAGTGATTATTTGTAGAAATGAAAATGGTATTTAAAGTATTAATCAAGTTTTATTTCCCCCACTTCGTCTAGTATTTTATATAGGGCTTGTGGCTGGTGGTTATTCTTAGAATTTAGCTGATAAATTATAGAATATCAAATCAGCATTGTAACTACGCATGGTGATGGATACTAGCTAGACTTATTGTGTTGTTCATCATGCAGTATATACAAATATAAAATTATGTTGTATTCCTGAAACTAATATAATGTTATACGTTAGTTTATCTTAATTTTAAAAAATTTAAAAAACAAAACCAGCATTGTGAGTAATCCAGGGGAGAAGAGCATGTGGCCTAGGAATATAGAAATTGGAGTTGGATGCAGTAACTGATGAAATTTATGGATCATTCCTTGTTAGGGAGTGTAGGGGAGAAAGAATCTTCCTCTACCCTTAAAAGGTTCTTTTGGCTGGTCTAATAATCAATTGACATGAGACAGATTAACAGGAAAAAAACACAAATTTTATTTCAAGACAGAAGAGTTAAATGAGGGATGTATGCTATCCTGAGTCAAGGAATGGGAAAAGGGCCTAGGGTTTCAAAGGGGAGGAAGGCAATTCACAGGACAATAAGAAGAGCAGATGTAATCTGATGTTTGCCCTGAAAGACAGATGGGTCACTCAGATAAAATTTATCTCTGGTAATAATTCTCATTCTGGGAAAGACCCCCAATTTAAATTCTTCTAGGTAGTTAAGGGAGGAACAGAAGTTTCGCTTGAGCCCACGGGGTCTCAGGTGCCTTTAGCTCAAAATATTCCACATGCTAATGTGGCACTTTATGGGGAGGCTCATTCTGAACCCCTTTAGGGAGCAAATGAACACATTTTATTTTGCTTTGCCTTTACTGAAGCAGCATTCTTCTGCTGGGGTGAGAGAATTAATATTTGGAAGCTTAGCATGCTGTTGGTGGGCAAAGGATGGGATTTAGAGGATATTCATCAGATGGAGCTGTCCAACATCTCTGAACATTCTTCTTACTTTTCAACATTGTAAATTAAGCCCTCCCAAGAAGCAAGTAAATTCACATAGCCAGATTTACTTTCATCTAGGGTACAGGCATGTGGTATACAAGTCTAGATTGAAGATATTTTCCACGGTTTTCTGGCTTCCAGGATAATTGTCATTCCTTTTTAGATAAATTTTCTTTCTCTTGCTGCTTAAATTTTGAGTTTATGTGTATGTGTGGTGTGTTGGTATTTTGTGTTTCACTACACTTTAGTGTGTATTGGTTTTTATTTATCCTCATTTGGATTTCTTGTGATTCTTCAAACTGAACATTCTAGTTTTTCATCAGTTTTAGTAAATGATTAACCGTTACCTTTTCCAATATTAGTTCTCCCTGATTCTCTCCATTCTATCCTTCTGGAATACTATTTTTTATATGTTAGCACGTGTCATTCTACCTTCTGCATCTTTTAATCCCTCATCTTTTTCTTCTGATTTTATCAACATTTCTTTGGATCTGTCTTCCAGTTATCACATTATTCCTCATTTCTGTTTAATTAGCTACTTAGTCCTTCCATTCAGGTTTGCTAATGTAAATATGATTGGATTATTACATTTTAAAAATACACAAATCATGAGTGGCTTCATGTGTTTTCACAAATTGAACACACCCACTTACCCTGCACATTACCAGCACCTCAGGAGGCCTCTTTATGCTCCATCCAGCCCCTCTTCCCATTCTAAGGGCAACCAATATCCTGACTTATTAGAATTGGTTAGTTTTGTCTGTTTGACTATGAATAGGATCTTAGCATATATTCTTTTGGTTATGGCCTTTCTTTCAACAGTATATTTGTGCTGTTGCATGAAATTGTAGTTTGATCACTGTCATTGCTCTGTAGTGTTCCTTTTAAAAAAATATACCACAATTTATTTATCAATTTTACTGCAAATAGACATTTATATTTATCCAGCTTAGGGCAATTAAAACAGCATTGCTATGCATGTTCTTGTATATGTTCTTCATATTAACATTTAAAACATTGTGGGAACACATCTAGGAATAGAAGCTTGATAACGTGTGTGTAAATTCCACGTTAGTAGGTATTAATAATTTTTCAAAGTGATAATATCAGTGTAAATGTCTACTGCAGTGTATGACAGTTCCAATTGTTCCACATCCTTGTCATCTTTGTCTGTTCTTTTCATGTTGACATTTTCATGGAGTTGGTAGTGCAATAAAATCGAACACATTTTTATACATTTATTAGCCATTTCGATTTCCTCTTTTTGTAATGCCTGTTTCAGTTTATGGCTCAATATTTTCTTGGGTTGTCTTTTTTTTTATGGATTTGCTTGAGTTCCTAAATATCTTGGATACAAGCTCCTGACAGTTATATAAACTGCAAATATCATTTCCCAGTAATGTTTTCATATCCTATAATGGTGTCTTCTGATGATCGCAAGTTCTTAATTTTAAAGCAGTCCAACAAATCCATTTTTAATTGCTACTGCTCTTTGTGTCCTGTACAACAAATAGTTGCCTATCCCAAAATATTTACTAAAGATACTGTCTACTATTTTTTTCTATTTGCTTTATTTACCTTTCACATTTGCCCTTGACAAATCTCAATTTTTGTATAGTGTATGAAGTAGGGAGTCAAGGTCCTTTAAAAAATTTATACAGATATCCAATTACTGCAGAACCACTTCCTGAAAAGCTATTCATTTCCCACTGAATTGCTGTGGTGCCTTGGCTATTTGGTTCCCTTGTTCCATTTATTTGTCCTTGCACTAATGCCACAGTTTTAATTATTGTGGCATGATAATAAATGTTGAAATATTATAGTTTAAGCCCTCCAAATTTGTTTTTCTTTAAGTTTGTCTTGTCTATTCAAGTTTCTTTGAATTTTTATATAACTCTTAGGAGCATCTTGCCAGTTTACACTCTGACAAACACTCACACACCTTTCTGGATTTTTCGTTGGGATTGCATTGAAACCATGGTTGATTTGGGGATAACTGATGTCCTAAAAATATTAAGGCTCCCAACCTATAAACGTGGTGAATGCTATATTTAATTACTTGATTTTTCTTAATAAAGTTTTGAAATTTTCATTGTAGAGGATTTTCGTATTTTCTATTAGATTTAATTTTAGGTATTTGATGCTGTTGCAAATGATGTTCATTTAATATTTTACTTTCTATTGATTTATTGCCAGTATACAGAAAAAACTTGAATTTTGTGTATTAACCTTGTTAATCCTGCAATTTTGCCAAACCCATTTATTAGTTCTAATAGTTTTCCTGTATATTTTTTCTGGATTAAAAAAATACACACACACGTCACGTGCAAATAAAGTTTTGCTTCCTCTTTTTCGATCTTTGTACCTTTTATTTCTTTTACTTGTCTTGTTACACATGCCAGGACCTCTAGTACAATGTTGAATAGACGTGGTGAGAGTGGGCATTTGAATCTTATTCCTGGCTTCAGGGTGAAAGCATTTACTCTTTCATCATCAAGTACAATGTTAGCTATGGGTTTTTCATAGACAACCATTATAAGCTTAAGAACATTCCTTTCTAGTCTCAGTATGCTAAGAGCTTTTTAAAATCATGAGTAGCTATTGAATTTTATCAGATACCTTTTTGACACCTCTTAAAATGATCATCTTTTCTCCTTCATTCTGTTAATGTAGAAAATTACACTGATTAATTTTTAATGTTTATCCAACTTTGCACTCCTGGGATAAACCCCAGTTAGTTATGATGCCTTATTCTTCTCATATATGCTTATATCTGATTTAACAATTTTTAAAAGGATTTTTGCATCTAGAGAGTGGTCAGTAGTTTCTTTTTCTTGTAATATCTATGTTGGCATAAAGTGAAATGGGAAGTATCTACTCTTCTTCTACTCTTTTAAAAAGTTTATCTAAAATTGTTGACTCCCCTGGCAGTCCAGTGGTTAAGAATCCATGCTTCCACTGCAGGGGGCACGGGTTCGATCCCTGGTTGGGGAACTAAGATCCCGCATACTGCAGTGTGGCCACCCGCCCCCCTCCCAAAAAAAAAAGCATAAAAAGCTCTTAGAATAAAATTGGCATTATTTCTTACCTAAATATATGGAAATTTTCTCTGGTGAAGCTTTTGAAGAATGTGCTTTTGTTTTATAAAAATAATTAAATAATTGATTCAATTTCTTCAATAGATTTAGGAGTATTTAATTTTTTCTGTTCTTTTTTTAAACAAATAATTGCATATATTTAAGGAATACAATGGATGTTTTGATATATGCATACATTGTGAAATGATTACCACAATCAAGCCAATTAACATATCCATCACCTCACATAGTTACCATTTATTTTTTTTTTTTTTTTAGTTACCATTTATTTTTGACTTTCTGGTCTTATATCCATTTTGGTACTGTTGAAATACAATGTGTTTGAACAAAAATATTACCAACTGAATTTTTCATTTTTGTTCAACTGAAACATACAAAATTGCTTCTAAATTCACAAACTAAATTATATTTAGGGTTAAACAAAGCTAATTAAAAGACTTTTTAGTAGGACACAGGCTGCCAAAATAGCAAATTTCCCCTGAATTTGTTCATTTATCTGTTGAGTGGTTCCTATGATTTCTCTATAGTGCTTTCATTCATTTTGGAAGTATTTTTAGACTGTGTATTTGGCATAAACATAAAATTTAGAAGTAACATAAAATTTACTTTTACCATATTTACTTGTTATTAAGCCATTTTCTTTCTGTTTCAAACCGACTCTTTTATATTCTGCCTTATCTTACTAGGGCTGGGACTCTGCGAATCACGTTTCTGTTTTGCCAGTTGTCTCCCTGTTAGACTTTGACAATGGAGAATTCTAAAGAAAGACTGGAGGCCTGGAGAAGGAAAAAGGGACATGTTCTTTCCTGTTTTGCTTCCTGTGACTGTCAACATCATATGAGCAATGATTTTTCACCTGGGCAGTAGGTACAGTAGCAGTTGGTTCTAGTTTCCACTTCTCCTCCCAAAATTTAAAAAACCTGTCTCATTTTGCCTTCTCAGAGACCAGCACCAGTTGGCTGGTATCCTTTCCTCACATATCCGAGTCCCAGCTCCCTGACACCTATCCTCTAGGATTCTGAGTTACAAGCCCCAGCCAGGCAATCTGTCCTCAAACTACTATTTCTTCTAGTATTCCCACTCTCTTCTCTTTATTATCCCAGCCCTAGGGGTGGTAGATTCCTCTACCATACTTCAGTGTTCTCTCTTTTGTCTTTTCAGCTCGCTCTCCAGTATCTAAATCAACTCGATTACATTCTCTTGTTAAAATAGTTGGTGTGATTTCTATTTTTTCTGAAGTGATAGACCATTTCTTAATCTATGCTTTTTCTTTGCAAATAACAGAAACTTACTTAAACTGGTTAAGAACAAAACAGACCATATAGGTTTCTCCTGGAATCCTGGGACAGGAAGTACAATCAGGCCTGGTCAGCTTTAGAAAACAGCCTGAAACTAAGATTAGTCCTTTTGGGCTTCCCTGGTGGCACAGTGGTTGAGAGTCCGCCTGCCGATGCAGGGGACATGGGTTCATGCCCCGGTCTGGGAAGATCCCACATGCCACGGAGCGGCTGGGCCCGTGAGCCATGGCCGCTGAACCTGTGTGTACAGAGCCTGTTCTCCGCAATGGGAGAGGCCACAACAGTGAGAGGCCCACATACCGGACCAAAAAAAAAAAAAAAAAAGATTAGTCCTTTTTGTCTTTCTAAAGGTACTCTATGGTCTCCCATCTTCTCTACTCTTTCTTCACCTTCTTTCTAGCTCTCTCAGTAAACCTATTTTCTCTACCTTTGGCTCTGGGATCAGTATGAATTCCAGTTCCAGAAGAGGAAGAGACCCTGAGTGGCTTTGTTTGCACAAATGTACTCACTTCGTACCACCAGCATTAGCCATTATAAATACAGCTATGGGCTCTACCACTGAGGTGAAGAAAAATATTTGTCAGAGATGAGGACATTGTGCTGAATGTATGGCTCGAAGAGTTTCTAATACATTTTCTGATTTTCCTTCATTAGAAAGGATCACCGCTTAAGGAGATTTTCTTTTTTTGGATGATATACTTAAGGCATATTCCATTTATATATAATAATTATTAGATTACTTTAAAAAACTTTAAGTACATATTCACTGAACAAAATTATAAATATAGATGAACCAACGTAAAAAATATAGATATTACACAAATTCCCACCACACAGGTATGTAATTTGGGGAATATATTTACATGCCCTGATATTTATATTCTTTTCAAAAAATGGGTTTTCACATAAGCAATAATTTTAAATAATTTTATGTCAATAAACATGTTTGTAGAACATCATTTTAAAAGGTTAGCCAATAATTTAAGAAACAGTTACTTCCTTCACCCAGATTATTGGACACTTACAGCCTTTAATTATACAGTTAATTTTTGCAGATACATTATTTTCTCAGAACAACTTTTTAGCAGAGGTATTTCTGACTTGATAAACATGTATTTCAAGATATTTGGTATGTATTTTTTAATTGCCAGAAAGTTTGTGTACCTCTCATCCAACTGCCAAGAAAGCTGTATCAATTAACGTTGCCTCCATCAATGTAAGGGATTACCTGTTTTTTTCTCGGTACGATCGTTGTTACCAACTTTTAAAGTATGACAAATTGAGAGGTAAAACCCTCTGATATCACATTATTAATTTAATGTACACTTTAGTTTTAAATATTTATTGGAAGATTTTTAACATTTGTTGGTCGTGTGTGTGTGGGTTGTTCCCTTTCTATAGAGTTGTTCTTTCATTTGTAACAGTTGAAAAGAGTTTATTAAACTTCCATTTTAGGTTTTAGTGTTTGATTCTTGGACCTAAAACCTTCTTAAGTTCATATTACGCTTATATTGTAAGTACCACTGAAGTTTAAGCTAATATCTCTGCCTCATCTCAATCTCTTATTTTATTTAAAAAAAAAGTCTATCACTGAAATAAGTATTCATTAACCTATCAGGAATTGTATATTAAACTGCTCTAATTTGGTCAAAAGTTAAAATAGTTTTTAAATAAATAGCACTAAAAATAATAAATCCATGAAAAGAGTAATTGAATTATTTATAAAATTTACCTACTTAAGATTCAATGAACTATGTATATTTACTAAGTTGATTACAAGATGTGTTAGTGAATGATAATGACTTAAAACATTATTTATTCCAAGTATCACATCTGAATTTTAACAGGAGATTAATGGACATGAAATGTTTTAATTTTAAAAGAGTGGAAAGTTCAGTAAGTAAGGAATATTTGGGGCGCTTATATATTCTCCAGTTTAAATGATATCAGCAGTTATTCACCAACCTCACGGGCAGATGACAATTTAGTAAGGAACTGCCTAAACTACAAACATAGAAGATGAAAACAAACATGAGCAAAAGCAAAGTAAAATTCTATAGAACACGAAATAACAGATTAACCTTACAGTTAAAAGAATTCAAAATGCAAGGGAAACATTTAATCTCATGCAATTACTGGGGGAGTATTGCAAAGTTATAATTCACAGTTTGTACTCATTGGATTCTCATATTTAGATTCACATCACATGATCTCCTGTAATTTGCAACGCTTTTACCATTTCCCAAGTACATATGCGTGAGAAGACATGAAAGATAAAAAAAATTTTTTTAAAGTATTCTAGACTTCTTAGGAAAAAATCACCCTGAAACATTCGGATTCTCTTTTGTTATGTATCTTTCAATTCTGTGTTGCGGGAAACAGCAGAAGAATTACACATATTAATGTTTAATATGTAAAACTTATCCTGATACTACTTGAAAGGAAGAACTCTGGGTGTGTAGTGTTAAAGGCTCTGATTTATTTCTTACAGGGATCTGAGTAGTCTAATGAAACAACCTCAGAACTCAATGACAATGAAAGAAGTCTGGGAAGGCCTGAGGCTGGTATTGATTTCAGGGAGACAGGTGAGGTGACAATATAACACAGGGAGCAAAGCACATTGCTCCATGAGGGAGCAATCTGTATGAGTTAAGTATATGTTCAACGGTGACGTCAGCATCATCGCTAATAAGATGTCCTTTGTCGTATCCCCCATCCTAACAACAACAACTTGACATCAATCCACAGGCAAAAGTGCCTTTGTCTACAAATTCAGCAGTGGCCTGTGAACTGGCTCCAGCCTCTCTTGGCTGCAGCTTGGGAGTCCCGGGAGAACAGTGCCTTAGACAATCACCTGTGGATGAGAGAGCCTTTTTTTTCCAGGTTTCCAGTGGAGAAGTTCAGCACACCACTGGAGCCAAACAATACAAGTCAGGATGCATTACAGAGGTTAAAAGGAACTTTACCTGTGTCACCTCCCCCCACCCCGCCCCCGCCAAAAAAAAGTGGCACAGCTTAGTGCCAAGTGGGAACTTTCTGGCCTGTGATTTCTCCCATGAGGGAAAGTGAGTGCATGAGTCAGAACTTAGCTTCCCTCCGTGTGCGATGTTGCCAAAGAGGCACATTTCTCTCTCGTCCCCTACAGAGTACTGAGTCAGGAGCTGCAGGACTAGGGGGAAGAGGGAGGCGAAGAGAGAGGACTCGAAGAGGGCAGTAAAGGGACTCGGGTCCTACTAAATGCATCACAGACTCCAAGAACCCCACCCATGAGGCACTGGGATGCCTCACCCACGGATCCCCCAACTGGCCCATGAGCACTCTCAGTGCTTATTAAAGAAAATGTGGTGCTCACTTTGGCAGCACATGTTCTAAAACTGGAACGATACAGAGAAGATTAGCATGGCCCCTGTGCAAGGATGACACACAAATTCGTGAAGCGTTCCATATTTTAGGCTCAAGAGGGAGGGGATATGGGGATATATGTATACGTATGTATAGCTGATTCACTTTGTTATACAGCAGAAACTAACATAACAATGTAAAGTAATTATACTCCAATAAAGATGTTAAAAAAAATGTGGTTTACATTTTATTTACTATCTGTCTGCATGGTTTGAAGTAACATATTTATGGGACATTTATATTACCATGTTCACCAGTTGCCATTATTTTCAATAAACAGCTCAGAAATAATTAAGTTAGTTCCTAAATTTCTAATTTGACTACGATGGACTCATAGAGGACTAATGTTTAATGAACACTTATAATACGTAGAAGATTTCCTGGGTTTGTGAGAATCTAAATATGTGTAAGTGTTGTCCTCTGCCTTCAAGTTGTTACTTAAAATAGAAGACTAAAACCAAGATTAGAAAAAACTAAAATCATGTATTATAAAGTCCAAGATTCAAAACAAATACTCTGATATCTTAATATGGAAACAGACACTAAATTATTTTTACTTAAAAGATTAGACCTTTCCCCACATTTAATTTTAGCTCACCATATAGTAAAAAATATAGCTGTAAGAACACCTTTCTTACACATCTTTTGCACATCAGAGATTCTCTCCCCATGCTTTACTGGCCTAAAGATGGATTAAAAGAGTTTCCCTAAAGTGCTTTGATTTTGAGTAACCTCATTGATTGTTTCCTTCCTGACACTACTTTGTGAAATTAGATTGGGACACGCTTTTCCCTGAAGAGCTCTACATTCACAAATGTTTCTGATTACATGAAGCCATTCAGAGTGTAAAGGGTCATCATGCAGAGAAAAGTGGTCGGCTAGTCCCTATTGCCATAATGACAGAATAAGAGAATATGAGTTTAAACTGAAAGAGAAGAAGGGATTTGGCTTGCTTGTGGGGAAGGTTTTATTATTTAAACCCTCTTAGAGTAGCATGGATCTCCTGTTAATAATAAAAGCCAAGAGCTACTTGAAACTTACTATGTGTCAGGCACTGTCCAAAGTCCTTTACCTGTGTTAACTCATTGACTATTTGCAGCAGTCCTATGAAACAGATATTGTTATTATCTCTGCTTAACAGATAGAGTTAGTTAGGATTATAAACTTGGGGGGGGGGGGAAGAGAGAGAGAGAAATATGACCTATGCTCTCAGCCACTCTGTTTTTGGGTCCTTTGTGCTGTCTTAGCTCTTAACTGACCCTAGCTTCTTTCATGCTTAGCCTTTCTGATCTATTTTCCAGAGCCCATCTTCCTATTCTTGCTGACAGACACTGCTTCTCCAAATCCTATATGCTGAATTATGTAGTTTTAATTAAATCTTCCATAATATTTTATAAGTATTACCCATTTAATCTTTTCAGGAGAGTTACATGTAGGGGAGAGATCACCTCTATTGCTTCCTAACAAATGATTCATAAGTTTTACATTGCTACCTAGCAGCAAAATTTCCCACTGATGCTTTATAAACACTTAACTATTAAATCTGGAAGTAATCAATTAAAAAGTATTTCAAAGAAAGCTTGGTAATGGAAATATCTAACAATCAATATAAGAAGACAAATGATTATGTTTAAGTTCTCTATTAAAGAAATGGTCTATTCTTGTTTGGCAAAGTTTTTTTCCTAAAATCTCACACAACCTAATACTGAGGGCTTAGACAAGCTTAGTTAAATGAACTTAATTTCTCATTAGTTAAAGATTATGGTGTGCTACCTCTCAATATGCACCCTCATTTCCAGCTATCATTTAGTTGTGTTTTGCATTATTTTCCCTGTTACCATCTGTCACTGGGCTACAATCTCATCAAGTTTCCAAGTCCAGCTGGGTGTAGTCTTCTAATGGCCCCCATTCTAATGGCGTCTAACAGTGTAGAGGTGCTGATGATTGCGAATTATGGCCACTTTGCACAGAATCATTTCTGACACAGATTTTTTTCTAATATTGATGTGACAGGTAACATCTAAAACCCTTTTTGTTTTTCCTCTTAGGAGCTCTCTTCTCATTCTATGGGTATCTTGGCCCTATTCTGAAATGTTACACTTTAAAAGAAACTTAGTGCAAGATTATATGACCAGATTAAACTCTGAATAACTTCAAGTGACTCTGGACAAAGCAAAGCACACTAAGAATACATCTATTCCTGGGTTTTCTCTATATGGAATTCCTCAAAGTGTGATCCTCTACTATCTTCATCAGAAACACTGACGGTGTTTTTTTTTTTTTTTTTTTTCTGACGGTGTTTTTAAAAAATGGACGTACTGGTCTCCCTCTAGATCTATCCAGTCAAAACACCTAGGCACTGTGGATTGACATCTACACTTTAAATAAACATCACAGGTTAATATTACAAACTCATGTTTGAGAACCAATGTTTTGTTATTTAGATAGCACCTACCTCCAGAAGCAGTGATACCAGAGAGGAATAGTAGACAAGTACAGCTTTCAGACCCTTTGTAAGGAAATGAGCGTCTAAGACACCATGGTTTATTCCAGGTGCATAAAATGAAATAGATACAGCACCCAGGGATCCAGCCATGGTTAGGTGCCCTGCATAATGTAAATTTATATGGTATGGACATAACGGTATGTCATCTGCTACTGAGATAGCTCGGTGCAAAATTCAGCCCAATTGGGGTATTCCATATTGGATAGTCTCACTAATGGGTGGCTGCCCCAATAGTAGGTGGGTTTCTAGGCCTCGGTCTGAAATATCCTGGGTGAAAATGGGCCTTTGTTCTGGTTCTTTATGGACCTCAATGTCATGATGCACTTCTGGATAAATATAGCTGCTGTGATGGGTTTCCATGCTTCTTTATTTTCTAGGGTATCTTTATAATAAACTAATATCATCTAACTTGGCTTGTCTTTTCCTTGCAACCTCAGAGAGCTTAGTAAAGAATTAGTAGGCTGCTGCTCCAAGGCCTGGGCCCGGCCACTGGGCGGCCGTGGCGAGGGTTCTGGAGCCCTGCGGAACACAGCCCTCAGCCTGTCCCCGGACCCTCCAGCTCACCCGCCTGCCCGAGCACAGAGGGCCTGGAAGGCCCCGGGGGAGAAAGCAGCCACTTACCTCTCACCGAACCCTCCGCCCGAAGCACCACTGTGAGGTTAACAGTTGGCTAATGGTCTGCAGGTCTCGCAGTCTCGCGGTCTCGCGGTCTCGCGGTCTCGCGGTCTCGCGGTCTCGCGGTCTCGCGGTCTCGCGATCTCGCGATCTCGCGGGCTCGCGATCTCGCGGTCTCGCGGTCTCGCGGATTCGCGGTCTCGCAGTCTCGCGGTATCGCGGTCTCGCAGTCTCGCGCTAAGGATCACTCGCCAACAGTCTCGCGATAATGGTTTCGAGAGGAAGGCCTCCCACTAGCAGCCGTAAGGTAATGGCAGCGTGCCCGTCCCGGCCCTACTATAATAAGGGACACCAGTCATATTGCACTGGAGCCCAACCTAATGACCTTAACTTACTTCTAGAAAGACCCTATCTCCAAAGAAGGTCACATTCTGAGGTACTAATCATTAGGACTCCAACATATGGATTCGGGGAGGGCGGGGGGACAGAATTCAGTACTTGCCATTCATATTAAACGATATTTAAGTTTGATGGCAAAACAAAACCATTCTGCATCCTGTGTGACCAATATTTGCTTACCACTGGCCTAGGCTGTTCTTGAGGAAGGCTGATTCCAGCACAGTCATGGCTGCAGCTAGAAGGACTCCTGGACCAAGCCACCGTGGTGTAGCAGCATTCTTTGAAAAACAGCGACTGAGCCAGCGAGTAAGTACAGTCTTTGGTTGTAATTCTTTAATGGTAACCTTGTGAACCCAAGCTTCCTTTAGGAATAATAACACTGTTCTGAGAGCTGGACAACATATGCTTCACCACACTGGTGGACAAGGATGTGTTAACCATGCAAGATGAGTTGTTTTCAACAGCAATAGTGTAAACATATTAACAAAAGCAATGGCAGCAGAAAATATGTGTAGAGGAAATAAGGAACTAATTAGCTCCTCTAGCACTTTCTCTGTTTGGCACTTGGACACAGGAATGGCCCCTATATGTGTTTCTATTTCTGTGTAACAAATCACCACAAATATAGAGGTTTAAGCCATATCCATTTATTAGCTCACTGTTCTATAGGTCAGAAGTGTGAGTGCAGCATGGCTGCATTCTCTGCTCAGGGTCTCAGAGACAGAAATCTAGGTGTTAACCAGGCTGGGCTCTCATCTGGAGGTTCTGGGGAAGAATCTGCTTCCAACCTCATTAGAGTTGCTGGCAGAATTCAGTGCCTTGCAGCTGTAGGACTGAGTTAATGTTTCTTTGCTAACTGTTGACCAAGGGGCCTCTTTCAACTCCTTAATTCACCCTTTTTCTCATGTGGCCCCCCTCTATCTTCATACCAGTAGTGGCGTATCAGGGCTTTCTCATGCTTCCCGTCTCTTTACCTTCCTCTTCTGCTTCTAAAGGGCTGATGTAATTACATTAGGCCCAGCTGGATAATCCAGAACACTCTCTCTATCTTAAGGTCAATTAACTAATTAGCAACCTAAGGTCAACTAATTAGTAACCTTAATTACATTGGCAAAGTCCCTTTTGCCATGCAGCATGCTGTATTCACGGGCCTGATATTTTATCATACAGTCCCTGGTATTAGGGCAAGAAATCTCGGGGGGCCATTTTTATAATTCTTTCTACTACAGCCCCTTTGGAATGAGCAAGCCTCTTGGATTCTTGGATAATTCAGGGGATGCAGGCCCAAAGAGAGACACAAGGGACTTGTCCCTCTGGGCATGTGGGTGCTCGATTGATTATTTTCAGTATTAAAAAGAGATACGTTACTCAATTCATTAATTAAAAAGTATTTATTGATTACCTATTTGGGGCCAGTCCTCTTCTAGGTACTGGAGACTGAGTAAGGAGGAAAATATTAGGCAAACAGGTAGCTAATTCGTATAGGACCTAGTTGGCCATTATCAGGACTCTGGGTTTTACTCTAGATATTAAGAGAGGTTATTGGAGAATTTAATGCATTGAGTGTTATGATCACACCTAAAATTTAAAAGACACAAACGGCACTTCTTCCAGGAAGATGGAGCAGATGTGCTTTTTTTCTGTTCCTCCTGCTAATAACTAAAAATTCCTGACCTTTATATGTAAAATAAACATGGGAAGACTCTGAAAGGTGGAGAGAAGGCCAACTGTCCAGGGACCTTGGTACTCAAGGAATAACATGGTGGTGAATTCTCTGGGTTTTATGTTTGCCCCAGGTATCCCAAACTTAAAGAATCCACAACCTGGAAATGCCAACAGGCACAGACAATAATAGCTCCAACAAAAGCCTGTTCCACCTAGTTAAAGGGCCAGGAAAGGGGTATGCTAGCAAGACAGAAAAGTTTTAGACAATAACTGTTCTACTCTGACTAAACACCACAGAGAAAAAAGCTATGGTTTCATCCCCCCCCCACTCTCACAACAGCAAAGGCCTAGAATTCTACCATTGCCAGGCTGTAAGGAGGCATTCCAATGCCCTTGCTGGGATAGTGTTAGAGAAGGCCAAGCAGGGAGCCAAGACCTTTATTCCCACTGGGAGCGATGAGACCTCCCACCCCAAGGTGTCAGTGAAGACCTCATGGGGAAAATAGATTCCATACCACCCAGCAGTAAAGAGGCATCTCTTCCTGGGATAGTGTTAGAGAAGGCCTAGTGGACAGTAATGACTTTCACCACTGCTCGTTGCTATTGAGGTTACCCCTCCTGTGGTGTCAGTGGAGGCCATGTGAGAGACTCCAGCTCCTCCCAGGCAGAAATGTGGACCATCCTTACATCCTATAAAATAGCACATTGATCTGTTACATTGATGACCTCATGCTGGTTGGACAGAATGAGCAAGAAGGGGCTAGCTTGCCAGAAGCATTAATAAGACACATACCCTCCAGAGTGTAGGAGATAAGTCCTATGAAGATTAAGGAACTTGAAATACTGTAAAGTTTTTTTGGGTCCAGTTGTCTCCTGTTGGCATAGGAGTTGAATAATATGGACACATAGGTCTAGAAACCAAGAGATAGAGGCAGGATTGGCTGCACTTACTAACACAGTGACCTGCCGGGAGACTTTCTGCCTCTCATCCCAACTCTGGGCTCTACAGGATCAGAAGTCCTGGTCCCCAAAGGATGCTCACTGTTTCTATGAGACAAAACAAAGGTCTCATTGAGCTATAACCGTGCCTACCACTTGATCACTTTGGATTCCTTGTGTGTATGGACAAGTAGAGAAGAGTTGCTAATATCTTAGCACAGATAATGACCCTGATCAGATGGAGGAAGGAGGACTGCAGTTACACAGTGGGGGCAGGTAGAAATAATTATGTAATTTAGGTGTTCCACTTGGATGTCTCCTGCCACTTGGATTACAGATGGGCAAATGAAGCAATCTATGCCTGAGAAGCATATGCGAACAGGGGCCCAGAAGTCTTAGGAAGGAGGTATAGGTCGTATTACCAGGTACATAAGAGAACTGTCTAGGTGATGGCTAAGAGTGAAAAGAATTTAGCATACACAGTGGGGACAGAAGATATTGAGTACCAGCTGCAGACCCAAGGCCAACTTCAGTGATGGGGGCTACAGTTCATCCCTCTAATAAATTCCTCTCAAGGGGAGAGGCTTAGCAGAACCACAGAAGATCTCTTCTTGAACGTGTATGAAGAAATGTGTGTGCACAGTATAATCGGTGGGCTGTTTCAGTCATAGGGGTGCACCACTCTGATCTCCTTCAAGAGACAGCCTGCCAAAAGGAGTGCAGCGAGCTGACAGTGGTAGCACCTTCAGGATCTGCTACAGCTTTCAGACTGAGGTCATGCGCTTTCAGGGAACTCTCAGCCAATAACTGAGCATCCTGGGGGTACTAGGGCCTGACTGTTTGGCCTTATAAGGGACTTCTGTGTGGGAAACCTTTGGCTCAAGATCCTTATGGGACTAACCAGGACTTTTTCAAGCTGTCTCACAGTCAGAGGCTTGATTTACCAGTCTCTACTCACAGATATCAGATCTGAGTTATGGTCTGAAGCCTTTCCTTGCCTATTCCTGCTTCCTTTCTCCATAAGTTTTCTCAAGGAATACCCTCTTTAATTCTTCTGCATTTCTAACTGTATTAGTATATGCTTTCCGAATGATTGAAACTGACCCATACCCTAAAGGTCTCCTGCATCCTTACCTGTTGCATTGTATAAAAAACAAGCAAACAGACAAACAAAAAAACTCCCAAATTGTCCTCGACAGGTAGGATTAATAACTCCAGATGGAGCTGTAACCTTTGTTGCCTGTTGGTTCAGCTGTACAAGTAGTCTGGCACGGTCGGATGGCACTCTTAACTTCCAATTTAATGGAACAGTTGTTGTGTCCCCTTGTGGAAGCACTCATATTTTGTGAACTAAGACCACTAAACTATCAGACTACAAAGTTGTGATGAAAAGCAAAACTTTTTCTGAGGATCATTAAGGGTAATAGAGAGAGGAACCACTCTCATTTCCACATAGTGATTCCTGGACCCAGGAATCCTTGCTATAAGAAAATCATCACCATATATTGATTGCCATTTAGAGCATTACCTCATGCTGGTGGATATTAGCCATGCGCACAATGTTTTGTCACCTAGGAGGCACTGTAACTAATTGAGTCTTCAAAAGGCCATTGCATTACAATTACACTGAGGCCAACTCAGTGGATTCCATTAGCGTAAGCCATTGATGAAATTGTTTGCTCTACAGTGAGTTCCTTGGTCAGGAGCAATGCTGTGCGGAATACCATAGTGATGAATAAGTTTTCCGTAAATCTTTGTTATTTTATTTGTTTATTTTCTTTATTTTTTTGGCTGCGTCAGGTCTTAGTTGCGGCCCGGGGGATCTTCGTTGAGGCACGCGGGGTCTTTTTGATGCAGTACATGGACTCTTCTTGGTGGCACCCAGGCTTCTCTTTAATTGTGGCGCATGGGCTCCAGGGCGCGTGGGCTCTGTAGTTTGTGACACGAGGGCTCTGTAGTTGAGGCGTGCAAGCTCAGTATTTGTGATGCTTGGGCTTAGTGGCCCCGCTGCATGTGGGATCTTAGTTCCCAGAGCAGGGATTGAACCCATGTCTCCTGCATTGGAAGGCGGATTCTTTACCATTGGAACACCAGGGAAGTCCCTGTAAATCTTTGGATGGTGTTTTGATCAAAGCATTGCATGTAAGGAAGACAAATGCATATCCAGAATAGGTGTTTATTCCAGTGAGAACAAAACGCTTCCTTTTTCATAAGGGAGTGGTGCCACTTATCTCCCAGGGAATTATGCTATTTCAGGGAATTGGTCTTGGTTTCTGCTGTTGGCAGGCTAGGAACTCAGTAGTATAGACATATTGGCTTTGGTGATTAGAAGTCCATGATACCGAGTAAAAGCATAACCTCTATTCCTGCTGTCATGACCTCTTTATGCATGAACATATTGCCAAGGCTGGAGTGGCTTTCAAAAGAGGCTGACTGACATCTACATAATGAATTATCTGCTCCATTTGATCATTAAGTTCCTTTTCAGCTGAAGTTACTCGTTCGCCTGTATTTACATGTGATATAAATATCCTTACACTCTGTGCTTGTTCAGAGAGGTCACTGTCTCATCCCCAGACCTTCTTGTCATCAATTTTCTAATTATGTTTCTTCCAAATTTTTGACAGCTAGCCAGACCATTATCATTGCCTATAAATCAATGTAGATACACACATTAGAACATTTCTTTTTCCAGGCAAAATGAGAAATCAAAAGTACTGTTCTAAATTCTGCCAACAGGGAGAACTTCCTTTCACCATTGTCCTTCAGGGCTACCCATAGAATGGGGCTGCAGTGCTACAGCTCTTCAGATGGGTGGTGCCAGAATATTGTGCAAAATTGTCTGAATATTTTCTTCATCATTTAACTGGTCATTGTGAATTTCCCATGAAATATTGGTGCAGGATGAGAGAAAAAAGAAGATGTAGCTCCAGTAGAACTTATGGGAATCTGAGCCATTTGCTGTTGTGTCTTGGGACCTACCTAATTCTCATCTCATTTATACTAATTTTCCTGATGAAGGTTGTTGCTGTGAACATTCAACTTCCTGGCTTGGGGTCAGACACCTCCCTCTTCATTACAGGCAGCTTAGAAAATATGGCAACTTGAGGGCCAATGATCAAGCATTCAGTCTCCATTTACCCTCACTAGTAAGTCATAAGATGTTTTTCAAAAGGAAAATAGTTATCAGCAGATGAAAACTTAGCTTTGCCCTAAAATCTGAAAGGTCTGTGATGTATTTTACCTATAGGGTCTGGCCAAAGACTCCATACAGCACTCCTATCTGCTACAGACATTTCAGACATATCTGGGTCTGGTGGGTTGTTTGACCCAAGTGGCAGAACAACTTGCACAGCAGCCTGAAACTATTGGTGAGCTATCTTTTGCTTTGGGCCCACTTAAAACTTGTAGCCTTTCTGGTTTCTCAGTAGATGATTTGGAGCAGTACACTCTAATAAAGTATATGATGCCTCCAAATTACGGAGAAGCCAATAAGCCCCTTTCTTAGTAGCTGAAAAGGACTTTGAACCATGGAGGGCTATTTCAACATGCCCCAGACCATTGGACTCCTATAAATTTCACTGAGGTGTCAGACCCCTGAATTTTCCTGGGGGATATTTCCTACCCACTGATCCTCATGTGACATACAAAGGCTTCTACTTCCTGTTTACCAGAAAGGTCCAATCGATGTGATAATATTGCATTAGATCAGCATTATATGCTATGGGATAGATAGGGTATCAAAGTCCCTGCAAACTAAATATAACAGTGATGGAGAGCTGAAAGCAAGCTATTCTTGATGTTTTCTATCAAGTATAGAGAAAAAAGACAATCATCTGTTCAACACTTGTATACACACTGAATGCAGAGAATCTATTTTAATAGCAGCATTTGCCACTCTGTTCCTCCTGGCCTCCAGAGAATAGCTGTTACAGAGGTCTTCAAGGATGCTGGTGCTCCCAGCCCCTAGTGTGCTTCTCAGAGCCTTTATAAAAGAGGTATCCTCCAGAGCTTCCCTAGGGACATAAATAGAAGACATGATTATAAAGTCACTAAAACATTCCAATTTCCTTAAACATTTGATACCCTAACACTAGGTTAGTTCTGATTTTTCAATCCCAGTTAGCATAAACCATATTTGATTCCAAATTTTAGCCAAGCAATCAAACCAGCCAATCCAAGTTACTTTAGTTAATGCATTAAATTAAAAATTTCTGCTTAATCCTCCTGTATCAGTGGATTTGGCTTCATCCAGTATTGCATTCCTTCTACCAGATTCCAGCCCCTTAGAATGCATTATGATAAATATTCCCCAGCTTTTAGTTAATGTATATTGGCAAAGTCTTGCAGTATTGTATATGCCACGTTCTCCCAGGTCATACTTTGTGCCTGATTTCCTGGATTTTAATATAATTATCGGTCGGGAGTAACAAGAAGAAGAAGATTAAAATTTTCTCTCTTGGAAAGATCATTACTGGTTCTTTAGGCAAGGAGAGTTGAACCTCCTTAGGCAGCAAGAATGGGCTGCTTCCACTGGCAAATGTGGCAAAGCAGAATTTGGAGGTTCATGGTCCCCAGCTTCTCTAGAATCTAGCCAGTTGTGCCCGTTCCCATTTTCATGGTTCTTACTCTTTTCCAATTAATGCTTCAACTTTAACGTAAGAGAATCTATGGTTGTGAATTCCATGCACATTATCACTTAGCTGCCTGCAGGACTGGACTTTGGGTTTGTTTTCAGAAATATCAACCATTTAGCTATAGGACCTAAGGAAGCTTTCTGGTTCATTCCTTTGACGTTGAGCTGGGAATGTAAAGCTCTAGCTCATCATTTTCCTTTCTCAAGTTTTTAAAGAAGCAATCAACCAACCCCACAGTTGTTATACTCTTTATTTTCACTAAAAACCTGGCTTCTGTAGACACTGGATTCCAGATGACAAGAGGTGATCTCATGCCTCACCCCGAGAGCTGAGGATGGGGTTATCCAACCCAAACTGCATGACCCGGAATGAGTGGGGAGTGAATTCTTTCATGGGAAACCAGGGTACTGTTGATGGGAGAGGGTAGGGATGGAAGCATAAACAAATATCTGGACACCCTGTCCATAGGTGGTCTTTTCTCTCCAAAGTTGAATATAAAATGTAATGTACTATTGTCATTATTTAGAAGATCCTTCTCAGAGCAAAACTAGAATGGAGCAGGTCAGAGGCTGGGACAGCGGGTAGAGTAGACAAGAATGTAAGAAGACCAGGAACTTGAAAGATTAGCAGAAGAGACCAGCAAGAAGAGGAAATTGCAGAATGGCTAGGCTGGAAGTGAAGACAGAGGCTCTGCTTGCTCTGCAATTATGTTTAGAGCTATACCTAATACCAGTTAAACTATTATTTTTTAAAAAATTTTATTGGAGTATAGTTGACTTACAATGTTGTGTTAGTTACAGGTGTACCTCAAAGTGATTCAGTTATACATATACATAAATTCATTCTTTTTCAGATTCTTTTGCAGTATAGGTTATTACAGAATATTGAGTAGAGTTCCCTGTGCCATACAGCAGGTCCTTGTTGGTTGTCTGTTTTATATATAGTAGGGTGTGTATGTTAATCGCAAGCTCCTAATTTATCCCTCCCCACAGTGTTTCCCCTTTGGTAACCAGAAGTTTGTTTTTGAAATCTGTGAGTCTGTTTCTGTTTTGTGAATAAGTTCATTTGTATCATATTTTAGATTCCACATATAAGTGATAGCATATGGTATTTGTATTTCTCTGTCTGACTTACTTCACTTAGTATGATAATCTCTAGGTCCATCTATGTTGCTGCAAATGGTATTATTTTGCTCTTTATTTGTGACTGAGTAATATTCCATTGTGTATATGTACCACATCTTCTTTTCAGCATTACTTTTAAGTATGGAAAAACACAGTTCATTACATTTGAAAGATAAATGGTGTTAAGTCACATACATTTGAATGAGAACATGTTCTGTCCTGATATATAAATGAATTCTTTTTTTCCCCAGTTTTACTGAGAAATAATTGATATATATCACAGTATAAGTTTAAGGTTTACAACATGATGGTTTGATTTACATATATTGTGAAATGATTTCCACATAGGTTCAGCTAACCTCCATCTTCTCATATAGATATAATGAAAAGGAAGGAAAGAAAACAAGAAATGGAAAAAGAAATTCTCCTTGTGATGAGATCTCTTAGAATTTACTCACTTAGCAGCTTTTCTATATATCAGACGGCAGTGTTAGCTATAGTCATCAAGTTGTACATTACACTCCTAGTACTTAGTTATCTTTTTTTAAAGTATAGTTGACTTACAATATTCTTTTAGTTTCAGGTGTACAACATAGTGATTTGAAATTTTTATACACTACAAAATGATCACCACACTAAGTCTGGTTACTGTCTGTCATCACACAAAGTTATTACAATATTATTGACTAGGGCTTCCCTGGTGGCACAGTGGTTGAGAGTACACCTGCCTATGCGGGAGACGCGGGTTTGTGCCCCGGTCCGGGAGGATCCCACATGCCGCAGAGCGGCTGGGCCTGTGAGCTATGGCTGCTGAGCCTGCATGTCCGGAGCCTGTGCTCCGCAACGGGGGAGGCCGCAACAGTGAGAGGCCCACATACTGCAAAAAAAAAAATATATATATATATATTATTGACTATATTCCCTGTGTTGTACATTACGTGCCTGTGACTTATTTATTTTGTAACTTGAAGTCTGTACTTCTTAATCTCTCTCACCTATTTTACTCATCTCTCTATCCCTCTTCCCTATAGCAACCAACGGTTTGTTCTCTGTATCTATGAGTCTATTTCTGTTTTGTTATGTTTGTTCATTTGTTTTGTTTTTTAGATTCTACACATAAGTGAAATCTTATTTATCTTTCTCTATTTGACTTATTTCATTAAGCATAATACCCTCTAGATCCATCCATGTTGTTACAAATGACAAGATATTACTCCTTTTTTCTGGCTGAGTAATATTCCATTGAAATATATGCACTACATCTTCTTTATCTGTTGGTTTATTGATGGGAACTTGGGTTGCTTCCATATCTTGGCTATTGTAAATAATGCTCAATGAACATAGGGGTGCATATATATTTTTGAATTAATGTTCTTTTTTTTTTTGGAAAAATACCCAGAAATGAAATTGCTGGGTCATATTGTAGTTCTATTTTTAATTTTTTGAGGCACCTCCTTACTGTTTTCCATAGTTACTATACCAATTTTAAGTGCATTCTTATATTCAGGTACCATTTGAGCAATGAGAAATAATGTAACTACTTTATTAAACATTGTTTCCATGCTATGTTCATTTTTATATTGGAATGAAAGCTATGCTACTCTTCGGAGAATTTGGATAACCTTTCTGCTTATCACACATCACAGTTATTTCCAGGATATTGTGAGTTTGGAAGTTATTTTCCCAATGGTGGTATCATGATAATGAATATTATTTAATTTTTATCTCTAGGACAGATTTTAGGGATTTCCCATAAATTAAGTTATATGACTTTGGGGCTTCACACAAAATTCCCCAGTGTTGGCAAATGCTAACCAAGCCTCCTGCTGCTCCCCAAACCTTGAGCAATTGCTATGAGGCCTCAGAATCGAGCTTTTTAGAGTCTCATGTAAACTTAAACTGGATGAGCTGGGTAACAGAAGCATCTGGCTTTAACTTCTGTTTTTCTGAAGTTTTACCAGAGGAATTTTTATAAAGCTTCTGTTTAACCTCATTTTCATTTGTCAGTGTCAGCCTCTTCTGTGGGAGTCTTAAGTTTACCTTCTGTGACCTGCTGGTCGTTTAGCAGTGCTAAAAATATAAAAATACCTTTCCAGGCTTTAGTGTCAGTTGCTGTCTTTAAGAAATAAATCCTATATACATGCTCTTAAATGCTCAAATTCCCATCTTGCTTAACTATCAGATTCACCCAGATAAAGTCAGTCACATTGTATAGTTTTTTAAAAAGAAGCAGCTCTAACTTATTGCCATTTCAAACAGTTTTTGCAGCTTAATGCCATATTTTTACGTTGTAGACAACTGTGAAGCACCTTGAACTTTAGGCCAAGGAGTTTCTATGTAATTTGGTATGAAATGGAACAGTAAAATATTATAAAATGCTGCATTGATAAAATAGTACTAAATGTAATTTCATCTTTTCTGTCCTGAGAAATCCCTTGGATCTTTAAACAGACTGCTATTTGTCCATCAAAATCTTCTTCTTCTATCTGAATGGAATTTTCAGTGAACCATATGGCCAACCAACTAGCTTCCTTTATATTTAAATGTGGCCATTATGAGTTAGTCTCTACAACAATATAGAACTTAAAGAAAAGGAGCTTTCCCTCTTTTGGCTTCATCCTGCTACATGGGATGCAGACAGGGTGGTGAGGCATCTTTGCACCTGTAGCTGCTCCAGGGATGCAAGAGGAACAAAAAGAAACATGGGAACCTCCTGGACTACTTGTAGTATGACTGTTAGAGGAGAAAGAAAGAAACTCTACCCTATCTGAGCCACTTTTAATATGGTGATCAGTAATAGCAGGTGAACTTATATCATAGATAATTCAATCTGGTTTTACATGTGTAAATAACTATTCCTTAGCATGGAATGTCCCCTGTGAAGAACAATACAAAGTATAAATATAATAGCTTTAGTACAAAAAAAGTGACCTCTGATGGTATTGCCTCTTTTTGCGTGTTATTTATGACAATGACAGCCATAGATATGGTTGAATGTATGTTGCATAATTTCCCCATACACTGTTTCCCAAAGTTCATTCATTATTGTACCACCTTCATAATACTTGCCATATTCATGTCCACTTTTAATATTAATTATTTAACATTTTGTTTAAATTGACGTTTTATAACTGATGTAAATGGAAATTGATGTGACTTAGAGTAAGTAGAGGGTAATTACAAAAATAACTGCATTAAAAAATTATAGCAAAATATTATTACCTACCAAAGGCCCTGGACCCGAGACCTGATCCTTATTTATTAAAAGAGATCAGTTAGATTTAGAGGTATGTTTAAGACACACTAGCAAGAACTTGAAACTTTCTGTTTCGTATAATTAAGTGAAAGAGAATTGAAAAGGGAAAATCTTTATCTCTGTGTGACTAAATTTTATATAATGCTGCATGAAACAAAATCATTCAAGAGTACAATCAAGTGCAATCATTCTTGCACTTCAGAAAATTCTGCTCTCTGATTCTGTTTCTTATCAATAAATAAAATATAGCAATGATCAGACAAAATGTTGGATGGTGGGGTATCAGGTATATTCCAGTATGTAGTATAGTTTCTCTCTGTTTCTATGTCAATCTCTTGCTCTGAAAGTAAATAAGAAGACAGCCAACTACTTAAAGACTCAAAGTCCTTGCTACTTGTTATATCATCTCATATTTTTGCTTTTGAGCTAGGCATTAGATACTTTTTAAAAAATATTATATTATTATTTATTTTTGGCTGCGTTGGGTCTTCGTTGCTGTGCGTGGGCTTTTCTCTAGTTGCGGTGAGCGGGGGCTGCTCTTCATTGTGGTGCGCAGGCTTCTCATTGCGGTGGCTGCTCTTGTTGCGGGTCACGGGCTCTAGGGACGCGGGCCTCAGTAGTAGGTGTGGCTCACAGGCTCTAGAGCACAGGCTCAGTAGTTGTGGCGCACAGGCTTTGTTGCTCCGCAGCATGTGGGATCTTGCCGGACCAGGGCTCGAACCTGTGTCCCCTGCATTGGCAGGCGGATTCTTAACCACTGCGCCACTAGGGAAGCCCCAGCATTAAATACTTTTAAAAAGTAACTTCAGTTTACCAATATGTGTTTCCAAGAGTGAAATCACGACCTCACTGAGGTCCAGATCTGAAATGAACATCAGGAGCAAACTGTTTAGGCCTGAATATGGACATTTAACCTTGGACATGAAAATAATAAGCTTCACTAAGGAACAAGATGAAAAGAGAGTGGGTCATTTTATAAGCAAATATAGATTTGTTTAATTTGAATGGCTTCTGATTACAGAGCAATCTTTGAGGTTCTTGTTTGAAAACTGTGAGCACACAATGATGCATTTCTGATGAAACAGTGTGTAAATGTGCTGCCTACAGAAGTGGCAGCTTAAGAGTGCTGCCTATAAAAGCAAAGTGCAGTGTGGGCAGACGCTATAGGAGCTTCCCAACAGGAATTCTCTTATGCGCTGGGTCATGGAGAAAGGGTTGATAATTTTACTGGCATAAATTTGCCATTAACAGGAACTGTAGCATGTTCTGAAGCATTTTCTCCATCCATAGTACATCTTATGAATGTTTCTAGTTTTAATTCAAACCTCTGCATTCACACAAAAAAGTCTTTTTTTCATAGTGCTTATCAAACAAGTAGAGTTTCATTTGTTCAGGTTGTCATTTAGCACTTGATATTAGGTGTCCCTTAGGCAGGAAACATGAAAAAAATTATTCTCTTTTCATACTAAAATACAACTGGATGAATTCATCTGGATTTGCACAACACCATGGTGCATCCCTGCTTCAAAGATTAGACAGCTGTGTGAGACAGCTGTGTATTCACCATAATCGATTTCCTTTTTCTTCTGGCCTCACAGATCTTATTTCCAGTTCTTAAGTGTAGTGGATACAGTGGAGTTCTAGCCAATGGAATGCAGAAGGGTTATATGCCATTTTCAGGCTAGTGCAGAAGGGGCTATTGTGTGATTTTCCCTGTTTTCTCTCTTTCCTTCTGTCATTCAAATGGCTTTGGAGAACTCAGTGGAGGTCTGTGAGTTCCTAACAGATGGTGGGAGTATAGTATGTAAAGAGCCTATGTTCCTGAATGACTTCATGGAGCAAGTTAGCCCCTGCCCCCAGGCCCTGCTGATTGGACTTCCTGCGAGTAAGAAATAACTTTTATTGTGTTAATCCACTGATTTTTTGAAGTAATCCCTAAATGAGTGCAGCTTGATATGATCAAAAGTACCAAGTAACAGATGATAATTTTAAAACTGAAACAGACCTAGTGACCATTTAAACCCAGGCACCTACTCGACAGATGCTCTCGTGGCCCAGGCAACACACAGTCCCCTTGCTGTTCCAGATGGGCAGGAAGGAGAGCAGTGCCCACTCCACACACTGCTCCAGGACTTCAGCACCAGCATACCTCCAGGCAACAATCTCAAGATTTCCAGAGAAAAGACTCAATTAAAATAGCCCAACATTCTTCTTTTATAGGTGAAAAAAATTGAGACTTGGAGTGTTTAAGTGATTTGCTCAAAATGGCTTACTTATTAAATGAGGACTGTAAACTAGGTCCCCTAACTCATCGTTGAGGTAATTCATATTTATAGGTCATTAAAAGCAGTTTTATTCTGAAATGCATGAAGATAATTACGAGCTATAAAGTTCAAGGAACTAGTTCTTGACTTTAGGCAAGTCAGTATCTGTAGATTAAAATAAAAGTAGATGAAGAATGGTCTCAAATTCTTAGCTACTCCTCCATTGAGAAGTAGAGTCTAAATCTCCTCCTCTTGAACTGGGCTGGCCTTTTCAAGTTGTTTGACCAAGAGAATATAGCAGAGGGGATTTCTAAGATTAGGTTATAAAAATCCTTGAAGCTTCCACTAGGTTCTTTTGGAACACTCTCTGAGTTTTCACTTAAGTAGTTTGACTACCCTCAGCCTGCCAGCTCTAATGGTTACGTGGAGGGCCTCCAAGCCAACTGCTCCAGCTGAGCTCAGCTTTCCCACCACCCCTGTGAGTGCCAGACCTGTGAGTAAAGTCACCTTGGACTCCTCAGATCAGCTCATTTGTCAGCTGAAAACCACAAATCGAGAGAATTCCCCAGCTGAGCCCCACTTGGATTTCTAACCCACGAAATCATGAGATATGACAGAAAATGATGGTTGTTTTAAGCAGCTAAGTTTTGCTGTAATTTGTTTCACAACAATAGATGAATAGGATGCCCAGTGAATGAAGTATTCTCTTTAGTATGTAGTGTAAATGTTAAAAATGTGGAATGAGGCCAGTCTTCCTGCGTTCAAATCCTGGCTCCACCATTAACTAATTGTATGATCTTTTGTGTGTCTCAGTTGCCCAATCTGTAAAATTTGGATAAAAATAATGCTTACAAAAAAAAAAAAAAATAATAATGCTTACCTTATAGTGGAAATTAAGTGAATTAATATTCTTAAAATGTTACCTGGCATATAATAAATAAAACATAAAAATTGGCCCTATTCCTTGCTTATTAGTTTCTCACTATAATCCTCATAACACATTCTCCCTCTGGTTGGCTCACTAGGCTGCGAATGTGTTGGTTTGCCAACCACATCAGCCTGGTAAAGTTGGAACTGTTTTTCCCAGAATCCCCTTTCCTCTCGTTTCGGGTTAGAGCCAGACAAAAGAGGAACTTCTGCAGGGTTTGGAAGGCAAAAATGAAGCAGCAGTCATTTCTCTCTATTATTTTCTTGGGGCTGCTTAACAAATGACCACAAATTTGGTGGCTTAAAAGACCAAAAATGTATTCTCTCAGAGTTCTGGAGGCCAGAGGTCTGAAATGGGTTTCACTGAACTGAAATCAGGGTGTCAGCAGGGCTGTCCTCCTTCTGGAGGCTCCTGGGAGAATCTTTCCCTTGCCTCTTCTAGCGGCCGCAAGGGTTCCCTCACTCCTGGCAGTGTCACTCCAGCCTCTGCCTCCTTCCTCCTTTTCCCTCCTCCTCTACTGTGTGTGTCAAATCTCCCTCTCCCTTTCTCTTATATGGACATTTATGAGTAGATTTAGGGCCCAGTGGACAAGCCAGGATAATCTCCCCACATCAAGATCCTTAATCACAACGGCAAAGACCCTTTTTCCTTCTCAGGTAATATTTGCAGGTTCCAAGGATTTAGACCTGATATCCTTGGGTGGCCATTATTCGGCCTTCTGTACTCTCTCACTGTAGTATTCATTATTTCCTCTGATTGACTCAGTAGGCTACTCACGAGGTGGTTTACAAACCATATCAACTTGGTTAAGTGGGAACTACTTTTCCCAGAATCTCCATTCACTGTACGGTTCAGTGGTTAAGAGTTGGGCAAAGGATGAATCTGTACAAGGTTTGAAAGGCAAAAGTGAAGCAGTGGTCATTTCTCTCTGAAGATCACGGTGGTTATGCAGTGACCGCGAGATGCTGATGGATTCTAGGCTGGCCCCTCTTTCCAGCATTAGCTGAAAATGAAGGGACAGTGTGATTCGACAACCTCAAAATGGTAGGTCATTTTAGGCCACATTATTAGAAATATAGGGCCTGGAGTGATGTAGATAATAATTACATATCATTGATCAGATCTCAGGTGGAACCTTTTTTTGAAGATACATGCTAATTTAAAACTATTCAAGGAATACAGAGAAGTACAAAGAAAAAAGCAAAAAATAATCTTGACTCACAACTCAGAAATCACCATTTTAACTTTAGGTGAATATCACTCCAAACAGTACACAGGTTACTAGGAAAAAAAGGTGACTTCAAGGATTAAGGGATTTATGAAAGGATAGATTCATAGAAAATTATGTGGAAAAAATTTCATATACCTGAAGGCAGACAATTACGCTGAGCATAAAATTTGTGATTATATATATCTTATTTCAGAACTTTGTAGAACTTCACTGACTTGTTACTGAAAAATTTTTTTCCCTTTATGTTGACTTTGAGTGTGTGTATGTGTGTGTGTGTGTGTGTGTATAGTAACTGAAGAACTTATTTTTAAGACTTTATTTTTTTAGAGCAGTTTTAGATTTGTAGCAAAATTAAAAAGAAGGTAAAGAGATCTCCCATATACTTCCTGCCACCATGCATACATAAAGAAATCTCTATTTTTGAAGTATAGCAATTTAAGTAGGACATATTTATATAGATAATCCTACATTCATTTTTCTTAGATTACAACATACCCATTTGATCTATGTATTTGCATTTTCATTTCAGGGAAATTATTCTTCAGGTCTTAATTTTTACTAATGTAATATATGTATTATGTTTTAGCTAATTATTTTAATCCCTTTTGTATCTTCTGTATTTATTGGGATTACCTCAAGCCTTTCCTCTGCATAATTAATAGATTTTCAGCCATGTCAATTTTGTTCCTTGCTGATTCCAAGTTAGTGATTAGTTCTGAAATAATGTTGTTTCTCAAGCTGTTTATATAGTTGCTTTATCATCTTCTTTTTGAGTTTATGTTTTATTGAATTACTGTTCAGATTTTATTTTTCTATGGTTCAAAACACTTTTGGGGACTTTTCTTTACCTTGGATAATGTTTTCTTCCATATAGGGTTCTTCATCTGTCTTTACATGCTTTGTTCTCATCCTCTCTTCCTCCTCGTTCTCTCCCTAATATCTTTGATTGCTTTTTCTTTGTGGTTGTTTTTTGCCTTTTTTCCTCAGCTTACTCATATTTAATGTGGGCAGTTTTATACAGATTCTCAATGTTTTTATGTAAAGTGGTTGGATTCTTTTTGGCAGCCTTAACACTTTACCTAACACTGATTTATCTTCTGCTTGAATACTGGGAACTGTATTTTATCTCCTTTCTGAAACTTGAAATATATCTGAGAGCTGGAGCCTTCTTCACAGGACTTGAGAGCTGAGTTCTTGTTTAATATTTTGTTCATCACCCACTCCTGTCTTTGTAGAGTGTACATTATCTAGTCCAAGGTATGTTACATTTTCAAGAGACAATCAATAGTTTCAGGCTTTAGATTGTTCCCTTGTTTTGGAATTAACCCCTGGATTGTTCCCTTGTTTTGGAATTAACCCCTAGATAGTATGATCCTTAACAATATTTTCTGCCTCTCCTGAGCTTCTGAGAGTCTGATGTCAATTATAGTGGCTTCTACTTTCAAAGCTTTCTTCTGCTGCCACTCACTTTATAGTACATCTCTCTCCACATTAACCGTATTAGTGAGAATTCTTAGGATTTCATCAATTTACTTTTTCTGGAACAAACTCAGTAATGCTTCTTGGGAGTTCGGAGATACATACAAAACCCCCAGAATTTTGTATTTTTTCTTTAATTGTAATATATTTGTCATTTTTGATTATTGGTTAACTTGCATTTGGGAGCAGGAGATCCTGCAATCCAGTTTTTCTTTGTCACCATTAAAAAGAGTTTTGACAACACTTTTGAAATAATATTATCAATCTAGAACTTATGTAGAAGAAAACAAGGGAGATGATAAAATGATTCAAAACTTTGACAGTTAAGAAACACTTTAAAAATGTCATTTAAAAAGGAACAGAAGGTCTTTACTTACAGAAGACTCAGACACAATCAGTAATTATTAAAAGCTTTCTGTTAGCACAATGAATAGTTTTAATTTGTGTGACCCCAGAGACAGGAGAAATACCAGTGGGTTGAAATCACAGGGGGACTGATTTCAAATTGATACAGTGAAGAAGCTTCAAAAGTAAAAGCATGCCTACCTCTGGGTCTTAGATCTTGTTTTTCACCTTCTTGAAACTTCCTAATCCTGTGATATCTGCTGGAGGTGCTGCATTATTCTCATCAATCCATAGGATTTTCCAGATCCTCCTATTATTATTCTCATCTCTCCCACATCTTTTCTCCCACTGTACTGTTGAACTACATAAAAGCAAATGTGGTTTTATAATTATTTATGTTTTTGTTTCTCACCTAAAATATTTGGTCCACTTTAGTGCCTAATACAGGGTCTTGAACAAACAGTAGATGATCAGCAATTTTGACTGAATTAAATTAGATAATATATATTTAAAACACATTTACTCTTTACAGATTATTGAATTAGTTCACACTAACATAGTTGTCTTATTAATAAAAATTAAATTTACTGCTGACCTCTCTATGTATCGTAAAGTATGTTTTAATTAATGAAAAAAATTTACCTGGTTATATTACCACTTATCTGAAAATGTATTCTTTAAAAATTTCACAAGATAATTAGACATATAACAATCACACAGTCTGTTGGGTATAATCATCAAATTTAAAAAAAGGTAAAGTCTTATAATATTATATTGAGTACAAATAAATATTTAGCAGTATTACAGCCCTTAGTTTTTGGTGTTCTAACAGGCTGCAAATCTCAGTTTTGCTTAAACTTAGAGGATTTTAACATTCCCTATGAGAACATATCGTGGAAAGAAACTGATTAGAATGCCTTTCTATCCCACCACTAACCTTCATAATTAATGAGGTCTTTCATTACTTAAATAAGTGTGCTGAAACCATTTGTCTGAACTAGCAGCTACATATTAAACTGAGTTATTCATAGTTTTGAGTGGGCAGCATTAAGAATTTATATACGCTGTACATTTAAGTGTTACTAATATATTTTTAAAGCAATGTACTTAGCCACAGTTTCACTTCATAATTGTTATGCCATTTGATACTATTAGAATAAAAGCCTTCATAATGGATTATCATATTTGCTTTAACCACTCAAAGAGTTGAATATATATTTTAACAATCCAATTTACACATTTTCCTGTTTGTATTCACCACTAATCCTAATCTCTGCCCTCTTCATTGGCACCCTCTCATATTTTTCTCTGTTGATCTCCCACGTTTTGTCTTCATCACTTCTTAGTGCTTCAAGCTTACGTCCAATTGCCCGCAAAGGTCACTAGATATTTTCTGTGGAAGTCCCCTTTTCCTCCCTCTCCCTCCCTCTTCTTCCCTCTCCCCTTCTCTTCCTCTTCCTCCTCCTCCTCATCTTCCTTCACCTCCTTCCCCACTTTTTCCTTCTTCGTCCTGCTTTTGCAGAGGAGAGGAGAAATAGAATTGAACTAACCTCCCAAATGTTCTGTATGTGTCTGTAAATTTTTCCATCATCATTAAAAATGGTCCTTCCATTGTGTTTTGTACATCACATATTTCTGGTGATTAGGAGAAGAAAAATAGGAACTGGAGGAAGAAAGACAAGAGAAGGAAGAAAAGAAGTGAAGAGAATCAAGAGGAGTGAAGGGATAGATATGGAAAGTTGGAGGGAAGGGAAGGAAAATTTGGAATGGGGCTACAGGAAAAGATAAAGTTTGTGTTTAAAGTGAGATCCAAAAGTTCTGATAAAATATAGGCAGAAGAGTTGGAATGGAAGCTGGTAAGCAACGCATCCTTCCCATCTCCATTCTTTGTGGATTTTCTTTTAGTATTTTAGTTTCTATCACATTCATTTTTCTCTCTCTCTGACTTCTTTTTCTTTATTTTATAAAATTAAAAGACTTCAATATGCCCTAAGAAAACACACACAAACACACACACACACACACCCAACAAAAAAACAGATTGTCCTCTTTCAAAACTCTCTAAAATCAAGTATGCTGTGACTGGTGTCCATCTACTCCAGTACCCGCTACTACTCCATGCACAGCAGGCTGTGTTCACAGACTCAGGGAGATATAATATAAACTTAATTTTCTTTTCAGTCTTTTTATTTTCTGTAGTACTTTTAAACAAAGTCTCAATTACAGATAGTTATTGCTCACAGTTTCATAAGATAGAACTTAATATTCTTTTTTTGATGTGACCAGACATCTTATGTTTGCTTTCCCCCGCTCTCTTAATAGTAAGCTAAAAATGTTTTTCTTAATTTAAGCTGTGGCTTCGAGTTGGTTAATCCAGTTTAAACAAGTAGGGTTCCTTCCTTATTCTATCCTTCCTCCCTCCTTTCCTTCCCTCCCTCCTTTCCTTCCCTCCCTCCCTCCCCCCCCAATTGGATGATTTCTCCCTGACACAGTAAAGAGCTTCCTGGGCCCTCAGCACAAAGGAAGTAGGTATTATTTCCTGAGGGAGAGGCTGCAGCAACTTCTAGTGTTTATATACCGAGGCATTACATTGCGTATAAGTACAAGCTGTCCTCCATGTAAACACAAGGACCGTTTCATGCTCTTAGAGTTGTTTATTCAAAATGACTGAAATATATATTTTTAGATGGGTGAATACTTTATTCATGGTCCTGTCTTTAGTTTATAATCGTTTTCTCCAATCCCACCCCTCCCCCCTGTAGATGGGGAAAGAGGACTAGGGAGACTTTCTTCCACTAAGAATACAAATATTGAACATAATTTATAAAGCACATATCTGAGGTATTAATAACGACTTCTACGTGTAATCTGAAGCACAGTCTAAAAAGGGGAGCCACGGCGTTCAGTGCAGCACAGTGACAATGTTAGGAAATGCTGCTGTGTTATAACCTTCCTGCTACACTTTGGAAAAACAAACTCTAGCGAGAGAATAAAATGCAAACACCAGAGCAAAAGTTAATCTCAGTTTTCACATATAAAATATTTATGTTTTAGTGAATGGTAAATCCTTATCTGTGCTTTCCTCCTGGCTTCCCCTGTCGCCACGATGTTTTAGCTGTGAAATTAGCCTTTCCTCTAAGAATGAAAGAATGAGCACTCTGCAAAAACCCTTCTTATATGGTTTGTTTCCTGAAATGATCAGCTCTGTAGGATCCTTCCATTCATGGAGATTATATGTGTCTCATGCAAATCAACCGGTAACCTGGGCAACAGTGCAGACAGCCTGGGCTGTGCTATTATAAGGTGACCAACAGAAGACATTCAGTGTCACAGCTCCCCTTGGAAAGAGCTCACAGGGAGTGGAACCAGAGACCATGAAACTTCTGTTACTCCTCTTGCCAACACTGGATCAGATTGTGAGGAGAATAGGCTGGGAAAATGGATTGTAATTCAACACAGATATGTTGAATCAATGTTTAAACTGCTAAACAAATCATTGATATGAGGATCAGAGTTTGTATCTCCTGATGCGGGAGGGGAGGATAGAATGGATGGGCAGAACCAGTAGTCTTAGGGGGTAGGATAGGGTAGAGACAAAAAGTTATGGAGAAGAAGACATACAGATGACCAATAGGTACATGAAAAGATGCTTAACATCACTAATTATTAGAGAAACGCAAATCAAAACTACAGTGAGGTATCACTTCTCACAGGTCAGAATGGCCATCATGAAGAAGTCTACAAGTAACGGATACTGGAGAGGGTGTGGAGAAAAGGGAACCCTCCTACACTGTTGGTGGCAATGTAAATTGGTGCAGCATATGGAAAACAGCATGGAGGTTCCTTAAAAAACTAAAAAATAGAGTTGTGATATGATCCAGCAATCCCACTCCTGGGCATATATCTGGAGGAAACTATAATTTGAAAAGATACATGCACCCCAGTGTTCATAGCAGCACTATTTACAATAGCCAAGATACGGAAGCAACCTAAATGTCCATCAACAGATGAATGGTAAAGAAGTTGTGGTATATATATATATATATATATATATATATATATATATGTACAATGGAATACTACTCAGCCATAAAAATGAATGGAATAATGCCATTTGCAGCAAAATGGATGGACCTAGAGATTATCCTACTAAGTGAAGTAAGTCAGAAAGAGAAAGACAAATATTGTATAATATCACTTATATGTGGAATCTAAAATAATGATACAAATGAGCTTATTTACAAAATAGACACAGACTCACAGACATAGAAAACAGATTTATGGTTACCAAAGGGGATGGAGGGTGGGGGAGGGATAAATTAGGAGTTTGGGATTATCAGATACAAGCTACTATACATAAAATAGATAAACAACAAGGTCCTACTGTATAACACAGGGAACTATAGTCAATATCCTGTAATAAACCATAATGGAAAAGAATATGAAAAAGAATATATATATATATAATAGGTATAAAACTGAATCACTTTGCTGTATACCAGAAACTAACACAACATTGTAAATTGACTATTCTTCAATAAAAAATTTAAATGATAAATAAGCCATCTAAAAAAAGAGTTATGGGGAAACGCAGAGGATTGTTAGAAATCAAAGAAAGCTAAAATATATACGCCAGTTTATTTTTCAGACAAGCTTTGTGTTCAGGAGGAACCAAGAACCTAGAATGAGTTGAACTATTCTAGAAGAGTTGACTGTTTTCTCATCATGTGTGAGAGCAGGAAAGAGATGGAAGCCAGTGAACTGAAAAGAGAATAAGAAGGGCTATGGGGCATGGGACAGTCTGGGGATAAAACATGGTCATCTCCATGTTTCTTTTATTTATTTATTTTTCTGTCTTTCCAAGTTCTTTTTTCTTTCTGAATATGTACTCATTTTTGAATATTTGGAAAATAGATATATAGCATGAAGAATAAAAATCACTTGCAATCTACCATTCAGATAACCAATAACATCATGAATATTTTGGTGCATTTTCTTCCTAATCTTTTTTCTTTGGCTTTTATATTTTGAAATATAGTTTCAGTTTTTATCTAAGTTATGCATGCATAAGGCTTTAAGAGAACAAGTGTTCTGCAAAGCTTTTTGGGAAAAGCAGAATTTTCAACTTTTAATGGATTTTTTTGAAACTAACCTTCATTTCTAAGTAACATACTATTTTGCCTTTTTAAAAATTTTCCAGTTTTAGGCATTATCTCTTGCCTTGAGAAAGATGAGGAGAGGACCTGGCTGTTGCTAAAGTATAATTTTTAAAAAGGTAGCGCCATGAATCTCATGCAGTCTTAAAATGAACATATCAAACTTAGTGGTTTAAAAAAACAATTCAATATACTGCTTTTCATGATTCCCTGGGTAGGTTGGGCAGTTCCTGAGTTCTAAGAAGGCAAGAGCAGAGGCTTCTAGGCTTCCTAAGCATACTCTCACCCCACCATTGGCCTATTGGTCAAAGCACATCACAAGCCAGCCCAGATTCAAGGGGGTGGAGTGAATGGGGGGTTCACTACTTGGTGATCTAGCTGGTCCATTTGTTGGGGGAACCCCTCATCGTCAAATTTCCCAGGAAAATATGTCTAATCTCCTGCCTGGAAGGTATAAACTTGGCTCCTGGGCTTCTCTATCCTGGGTCCTGATTTAAGTCTGCTTTTAGTATCTCGGCTGTGCTAATGGCCCCTGTTTCAGGTACCCTCTGTTTGATCCTCTTTAGAGAATAAACCTACAGGCTTTGCCAGGGCTGGCAGAGGAACTGTGGGTTCCATTGCTCTCTTCAATAGACTTTAGCAAAATCTCTTCTTACTCCACTTTCACTCCCGTTTCCAAGGTGACTGGTGCCTTGATTTCTTTCATGGGTTATGTGGTGTAAATTGGTTTGCTTCTTGGCTTTCCATATTACCAGTTTAGGATTCAACTTTCCCAGTAATGGTGAGTCACTTACCAAACATCTGCTTTCCAGCTTCCAAAATCTTTCTGTTCTCTCCTCTCCCTTTCTCTTTGTCTGTATAGATTTATTCCCTGCCCTCACCCCCACCGCTCCTCCTTTATCATCATCATCAATGTGTTTCAGGAGTTACTACTGTGTACACGCAGGTCCAACCAGAAATCTCACTGCTTTATGCGTGTTACACATGTATACTGTATATTAATTCATTTTGCATGTTTATTTTTTCAAAGTTTGGGTTTCGGCACAGACTGGGTCACGTGAAGTGTTTGCAGTACCACAGCCCTTCTGGAAACCATAGTGCTGCTCTATCTATGGCCTTAGTGAGGAATTTTTTTAAAAATAAATTTATTTATTTTTCTGGCTGTGTTGGGTCTTTGTTGCTGAGCACGGGCTTTCTCTAGTTGCAGCGAGCAGGGGCTACTCTGTTGCGGTGCGTGGCCTTCTCGTTGCAGTGGCTTCTTTTGCTGCGGAGCACGGGCTCTAGGCACGTGGGCTTTCAGTAGTTGTGGCACGTGGGCTCAGTAGTCGTGGCTCACGGTCTTAGTTGCTTCGCAGCATGTGGGATCTTCCCGGAGCAGGGCTCAAACCCGTGTCCCCTGCATTGGCAGGCGGATTCTTAACCACTGCACCACCAGGGAAGCCCCAGTGAGGAATCTTTAGGTCATATGATGCCATGTTTTGTGCCACCACCATGGCCAGAGCTGATTGAAGTAGGGATGAGCTTCTGATCCAAAGTAACCAAATTTTTGGGTTAAGTTGTGACCTTTGAAATGGCCACAAGCAAGTGCTCTATCTTACATGTGTTTTCCATATTGAATGATGACTGCCATTTTTCTAAGGTATTAGTATTAGTCACACACACACACAGGAAAAGGAATCTATTACTAATAAAAACAAGAGCATCAATTATAGAGATTAACTGAGTCAACATCATATCAGAACACTGGAGTAGGGAACAAGGGATGTCTGCTGCTGGTTGAAAAGGAAAAAATTGCTTTGTACTTACATTCCAGTGCTCTGTGAAGCCTCTTTATGGGATAGTTGATACCGTTTACTGTTTAATTTGCTTCCTTTATGTCTATCCAATAAACCCAGATTCAATAGCATAAGCTAATCATAGTTCTGTTTCTTGTGCAATTTGGAAAGAACTAGGTCCTTATAATCCTGAGCAATGGGGAATACACTGCCACTATTACTGTGATGAGAACGATCCTGAAAGAGAGAGTTTGAAAATGTCAGTCTTGCCTTACATGGTTAAGATGAGTATGTTCTGTGAAGAATGTATGAATAGAAAAAAATAGCATCTCAGTTGAAAAACTGGAAGATACAGTTTCTAATTCTAGGTTCCTTACCAACTACTTAAATTCCTGAAGCAAGTCACCTACTCTCTACTCCTATTTATTTATTTTTTTCTTCATCTGCTGACTAAGGGCTTTGTACTAGAGGACTCAAAGTTCTCTTCTAGCTCTCCAGTGCTGTATCAGCTGATACCTGTTGTCAGATTATTTCAAGATCATGAAGGCAGAGATGTATATGCAGCTCCCACTTCATTTCATTGCTACCCCCAAACATTTTCTCCATTCTTTTTCATTCTCTTTCTATTTCTCTGTTATCATCAGTCACATTTTCTCCTATGCAAGCATTCTGTTGGGAAATAGGCAAAGCAACAGTGTTTAGGTGTTTGTAGCAAAAGGGAGGGTGTACGGTGTGTCAGTGTGAGCATGTGTTTGAGCGTGTGTACGTACATGTGGTGGATACGGGGATTAGGGTGTGGGAATAGTGAAGGCAGGAAGAAAACAGATGATGGCTGGGAACCTGCCATATCCAGGAATACCTTTGGCAGGGAAGTTTATCTTTGAAAAGAACTTTATGCCTCTTGGACATAGTGACTTTTCACTATGAAATAAAAATAAAGCTGATGCTAAAGTTTGATACTGGATCTAGAAAATTATAGAAATTTGGTATGAAATAAATTTTGTAAACATCAAAGTACATTAATCTGTCTCTCATTTAACAATGTTAAAAGAATAAGGTGAAAAGACATTAAGCCAAAAAGTTATTGGTGAAGATTTCAATGAGGGGAATAATACACTGTCCCCAGAGCTACAAAAGTCAGTCATTTTCTAAATAAGCTAAAAAGAAAAAGAGGCACTTAATTATGACTAGCATTTCTGAGTTTTCTTATTAAAAATGCAATTAGTTATTAAGATTTTTTTTTTAAGTAGACAACACAAAGACATTCTGGATAAAAGTATAGTTTGGTTTATCCCTCTAGCTAAATGCATTCTAAAACTATATTGCCTCCACAAAAAATTAAAAAATAGAACTACTATAGGATCCAGCAATCCCACTTCTGGATATTTACACAAAAGAATTGAAATTAGGATCTTGAAGAGACATCTGCACTCCCATGTTCATTACTCACAATAGACAAGATATGGAAACAACCTAAGTGTCTGTCTGCAGATGAATGGATAAAGGAAATGGGGTATATATGTACAATAAAATATTATTCAGTCTTAAAAAAAAAAAGGAAAGCCTGACATTTGTGATAACATGGACAGACCTCGGGGACATTATGCTAAGGGAAATAAGCCAGACACAGAAAGACAAATGCTATGTGATCTCATTTACATGTGAAATCTAAAATAATCAAATTCAGGAAGCAGAAAATAGAAAGGTGGTTGCCAGGAGCTGGGCGGAGAGGAAAATGGGGGAAGTGATGGTCAAAGGTACAGAGTTTCAGTTAAGCAAGATAAATAAGATGTGCCTAAAGCTATCAATACTGTATTATACACAAAATTTGCTGTGAGGATCGATCTTATGTTGTGTTCTTATCACACACACACAAAAACAGTGATAATAATAATAAAGGTGAGGGGGGAAACTTTGGGAGGTTGAATATGGATATGTTTATGTGATGGTAGTGATGATTTCAGGGGTGTATATACTTACCCTCAAACTAACCAAGCTGTGTACATTAAATATGTACCACTTTTTTTTTTTTTTGCGGTACGCGGGCCTCTCACTGTTGTGGCCTCTCCCGTTGCGGAGCACAGGCTCCGGACGCGCAGGCTCAGCGGCCATGGCTCACGGGCCCAGCCGCTCCGTGGCATGTGGGATCTTCCCGGACCGGGGCACGAACCTGTGTCCCCTGCATCGGCAGGCGGACTCTCAACCAGGGAAGCCCAATATGTACCACTTTTTACATATCAATTGCACCACAAAAAAAGTGGTTTAAAAAGAAAATAAAGTACTTAGTATTTGGTTTTTTTCCGGAAAAGATTTGCTGACCTCTGCTTCAGGGCACGAATTTTCCAACCTCAATGTTCTTCTAAATCATTTGGAATACTTTTTTAAAAAGGTAGCTTCCTGGGTTCCATCCTTGAAATGTTAATTCAGTAAATCTGCAGAGGCCTAGGAATTAGCATTTTAAACACTTTCATCAAATAGTTCTGACTCGGATAGTCTTGAGCCAAACATTAAGTAACATTGCCTAAGGGTCACCAATAAGAGCTCAAGAGGTAGTTTGCAGGAAAATTCAGAGCTCTCTGCAGTCTTTTCATCCCTTTCCCCCAAATTAAAACCAAGCCTCAATGCTTTTTGTCTTTCCTACAGAAGACAAAGTTGTCCTCATTAGAAACTTTCCCTTTTGTGTAAAACAAATACATTTCCACTGAAGTATACAGCCCTGGATATTTCACAAAGAGGCTCTCAAAGTAGGTTTAGTCTGAGATGTACTCTCAAGAGGTTTGCAGAGATGATTCTACCCTCTGTCAGTCATGTGTTCATTAATAAACTTTGATTTGTTCCTGCTCATATAATTTTACATGCATTGGAATAATTCATTTAAAAATTAAAAGGTTATTTTAAATTAAAATTTAAAAAGGTTATCTCTTATCCTTGAATAATTTTCTAAAGGAAATTATCCAGGCCAAAAATAAATAAAATACTTGTTTGCTGCCAGCTTCTCACTAAAATTTACTATAAGGTGAATTCAGTATTTTCTTCTGTTTATACCTCCAGAAAGGAAATTATAATTTAACAAGCACAAAAGCAGCTCCTAGTGTTTTAATATTTTAGTGTTAAGCGTCAGGATTATCACGCCTTGATCATCAGAAGTGATTAGCTAGTAATACAAAAATGCTGTTGAGGGTAGGAAATTGTGAAGAGAGTTTATTCTAACATGGTTTCCCTAATAATTCTGATCTGAGGAATCCCATGAACTTTGGTTAAAAGTGAACATTCTGAGGAGCCTCTCCTAGAGATTCTGATTTGTTAATCTGGAATGGTTCCCAGAAATCTCTATTTTTAGTAAGAAGCCAGGTCATGTTTTAGATCAAGAAAGGTTAGAGGGGCTTCCCTGGTGGCACAGTGGTTGAGAGTCCGCCTGCCGATGCAGAGGACACGGGTTCGTGCCCAGGACCGGGAAGATCCCACATGCCGCGGAGCGGCTGGGCCCGTGAGCCATGGCTGCTGAGCCTGCGCGTCCGGAGCCTGTGCTCTGCAACGGGAGAGGCCACAACAGTGAGAGGCCCGCGTGCCGCAAAAAAAAAAAAAAAAAAAAAAGGTTAGAGGACATTGCTACAAGGTTAGATTTTCCTGATCAATTGTCAACATTACAGGCTTTTTTCTTTAACATTTAGGAATTACAGAGAAAGAAGAGGTGCTGTGTTCTTTAGGCATCACATTGTGGATGCTTCTGATTTATTCTTCACATAGATTTCTGCCTCTGGTCAAAGAATAGAGATGCTTGATTTGAATCTGTTCCATCACCTCAGTTCTTTGGCTGTTCGGTGCTTAACCACGTTTGGCTTAAATGCACTGAGTCCTTAGATGGGGCAGCCCAGTTTTATACAGCCCATCTTTTAAAAAATATATTTATTTATTTGCGGTACGCGGGCCTCTCACGGTTGCGGCCTCTCCCATTGCGGAGCACAGGCTCCGGACGCGCAGGCTCAGCGGCCATGGCTCACGGGCCCAGCCGCTCCGTGGCATGTGGGATCTTCCCGGACCGGGGCACGAACCCGTGTCCCCTGCATCGGCAGGCGGACTCTCAACTACTGCGCCACCAGTGAAGCCTCAGCCCATCTTTTAACTTCCTTGCAAAAAAGCATAGCCCTGACCTCCCCCACTCTGCGCATTTTATAGATCCCCATCCTTGTGTCTACTATACTGATGTGTCAGTATAAAGAGTTTGATGTATAATACACTTCTCTCTCTAGGCAATATACAGAAGAAAAATATTTGTTTGGTGAGTGTTTGGTACAGTAAATTATTTTCAAACCGAGGAGGGGGAAGATTCCATATGGTGTTTTTAACCAGAATCAGGAAAGGGGTACACAATTTGAAAACATTCTCAATATTAGAATATAATTTTTATTTGTAAAATTAAAAAAAATATTTCTATGCTTTTCATATCAGCTGAAAAAATTGCAACAGGTATTTTTTGACTGATGGAGATATGCAGAAGACATAGTAATTTTTAACTAGAAGCATTCTCCTGGAGGAAATATGAGAAGTGAAAATTTAATTTTAACAAAAGAAGACATGGTTCAAAAGATTTTAAAACTAGGGTGGATGCCTTCTAATACATTCCTTCCAGTGTTAAAATCTGTGATTTTTCAGACATTCAGAATCTCTTGCTTTAAAAAATATTATTCTGATCACTTTGCTCAATTTCATTCCTCCTACATGCATGTTTGATTGTAGTGTAGACAGACTTAAGGAGAAAATACCCTGGAGTTCTGTTTACTCCTAGGATGTAGAAAGCTGAAAAACAAAAAACCAAAAAACATGCTCCCATCTATCAGTGAGAAAGAGCTGGATAAATGGAAAAATTACAACTTTCCCTGAATCCATCAGAGAACTAAGGACACTAATCTAAATTGATGGAGGGACAACCTCCTCCAAGAAGAGAAAGAACGTGTGGAATGGATCAGCTATGTAGAGCAAGGCAGGAAGAGATACCAGCCACCATACTTACACCCTGACAGAAGAAATGGCATGCCTGTCTTTAGACACAAATATTATTTACCTCAGCTTCTACAAGTCTATGCAAAATGTGTGGCATTCAATAAAAAATTAAAAAACACACAAGAATAATGAAATCATTCTCAAGAGACAAAGAAATGACCAAGAATGTTATAAATATTAGACAGGGAATTTTAATTGCTCTTTAACAATAAACTTTGATTTAAAAATACTTTTAGATTTACAAAAGAGTTGCAAAGATGGAACAAAAAGTGCTAATACCTGGTTTCCCTGATTGTTAATTAGGATACATAGGGAACATGTGTGCACTTGTCAGAATTAAGGATTTAACATTGATGATACATTACTATTAACTAACTTCTGAAGTTTATTCAGATTTCACTAGATTTTCCTTAATGTCCTTTTTCTGTTCCAGGATCTTACCCACAAAATCATGTTGCATTTAGTCATTATGTTGCCTTAGCTGCCTCTGGTCTGTGACAATTTCTCCAACTTTTTGATAAACTGGACAGTTTTCAGGAGTACTGGTTGGATATTTTGTAGACTGTCCCTGGATTTGGGTTTGTCTATCTGATGTTTTTCTCATGGTTAAACTAGATTTTTAGGAGCAAGATCACAGCGTTAAAGTGCTGTTCTCATTACTTCATACCAAGCTCCCATGCTATCAACATGACTTATCATTGATGAGGTTAGCCTTGATCATCTGGCCTAGGTAATATTTGCCAAGGTTCAGTCTGTTTAGCTTTTGACTTGCTGTTGGGACAGAGTGGCAACTTTCAAGCTCCTTATATGTGGAAGAGAAAACTAGTAGTCCCTGTTGTATTATTCTAGAAAATGATTTATTTCACCTATATTTTAAAACTGCTTAGAATTTTGCAAAATAGTCTCATGATTTTTTTTAAAAAGTCCATCTGTTTTAGTGGTTATTTCTTTTTTGCCATTCATAATTTTGTATAATTTTGCTTTTCCCTTTTGTTTCTAGATTAAGTTAGCTAGTGATCTGTCTACCATGTTAAAATTTTCAACTGACACTTTGATTTTATTAGTTTAACTCTTTCTCTTTTTGAATCCATTAATTTTTGCTTTTATACTTGTTAATTTCCTCTGGCTTTCCTTTGTTTTCCTTTTATAGCTTTGTAAGTTGGGTGCTTAATTAATTTTCCTTTTGTATTTGTATTTCTATCGACACTTAATGCTAAAACTGCTTTAGTTGTATCACATAGATTTGATGTTATATTTTCATGGTTGTTATTGTCAATAAATTTTGAAATCTTGATTTGTGTTTTCTATTGACCCAAGAGTTGTTTTATTAGCATGTTTTTTCAATTTTTACGTAAAAAGTTCCTTTAAAATTTTATTATTAATATCTAGGTTTATTACATTGTGTCAAATAATGCTGTTAGTATTATTTCCATTTTGGTATTTATGGACTTTTTCCTTTTTTTGGTTTAATATGGTAGTCAATTTTCATAACATGTTACATGTACAGTTAAGAAAGTATATTCCCTAATGTTAGAGTTTGACATATATCTACCATATTTTTGTACTGTTTATGTGTCATATATTTCTCTTTAATAATTCGTTGTTTGTCATTTTTTTTCTTCACCATTTTCTAGTTGTTTTCTATAGCAATATTGAAATTAGCTAGTTTCTTAGTTCATATTCATTCCCTGGCTACAAAACTTGAGCAGCTTCTTGTTCAAGTGATGTATTGAAGAAATGTTCTGAGGAGAAAACAAGTGAGGGGTGCTGGATAGGGCGGGGGGGGGAAGCTTCAGCCAGGTAAGGATGTGGGAGCCCAGGGGGAGTTTTGAACATGAATCATGCCATAGAGTGAGTCTGGCCCAAGGGGCTTGGAATTTTATGTTCCATATCACTTAGTAATTAGCTATAGGTTGCAATCTGTGGGCTGGAAATAGTCTTCTGAGTGAGGCTGTTTCTGTTGCTTGTTGGCAATTCTCTCAGGAAGGGAGCACCTGTGAGCTGTTAGCAGCCCACACCGACAACAGCTAGGAGATAAATGCACTGTCTTGGTAAAGTGGATCAGGGAAGGAAATAAAGACCATCTACTACAGCTAATAATCTCTTCTTCCCCTTTTCTGCCATTAAGTTTAAGAATTTTTTTCCCCCCATTGAAATAGAATGCAAACCACATGGAGAGGGGGTAAGTATGTATTGCCAAGCTTACCATTGTCTTACACGTATTTCACATATGTGTGCTACCAGCCCTGACATTTTGGGACCCTTGCTTTTAAGAAATGCCAAGGTAGCCATATTTAATTATCCTTGTTTATTTTTTATATATTTTTCTGGCATCAATTGTTTGAAAACTTTCTATCCATTCCAGGTATGAAAACATTTTTGGTGATACTTACCTAATTTTTTATTAGTGAAAAATGGCGATAGATGTGTGAGGCCTGTAAATTACCGATTGTAGGTATTTGCATGAGAAAGTTGTGAAGAGACTACTTTGTCTCACTCTGCTCCCCCTCTAGTGCCCTTCCTGTGAGCCTTCAGCGAAGGCTGGAAACGGAATTTGACCTTTTCCAGACTGTTTGCAGCCAGGGCTCTATGTGTGATCCAGGTCCAGTCAAGCCGAGGCACCCACCAGAGTCACACAGGGGGAAAGTGGGAGAGGGATGAATTGGGGGATTGGGGTTAACATATACACACTGCCATATGTAAAGCAGATAACTGATAAGGACCTGCTGTGCAGCCCAAGGAGCTCTATTCAGTACTCTGTAATGATGTGTATAACTGATTCGCTTGGCTGTACAGCAGAAACTAAAGCAACATTGTCAATCAACTCGACTCCAATAAAAATTTTTAAAAAAAGATTTAATCTTGGGTCAGAGGTATCCAAGCCTCTGGGGCAGCTGTAACACAAGTTCTGTTGCCTGTTCCCTAACGTCCTGGATGCCAATTGGCAGATGCTGCTGCAGAAAAATCCCTGTAGTATGGTTGGGCATTTCTTCTGGTTGCATGGTTTCTATTTTTGCAGTGCTCCCTGAAACTATATCCTGCCTAAAAACTTGCAGTAAATCCCTCCCTCCTCAAACGATCTAGAGTGGATTTCATCGCCTGCAACTAAGAACAGTGGCCCAGTCAGTGACAGTAATAAATCTAAGTATGGCAGGATTATTCTCAAAATAATATCTCAGTGAGGTTACCACATTTTAGGTTCTGCTCCTTAACTTTGTGTGTCCAGGGACCCATCCCTGTCAGTTTTCTGAGGTAGTCAGGTTAAGAAATGGACTCATACTGTTACCATATGATCCTACAACCCCACTTCTGGGCATTTATCTGGAGAAAACTGTAATTTGAAAAGATACATGCACCCCAATGTTCATAGAAGCACTATTTAAAAGACATGGAAGCAACCTAACTGTCCATCGACAGATGAGTGGATAAAGAAGTTGTGGTACATATATACAATGGAATATTGCTCAGGCATTAAAAAGAATGAAATAATGCCATTTGCAGCAACGTGGATGGACCTAGAGATTATCATACTAAGTGAAGTAAACCAGACAGAGAAAGACAGATGTCATATCATATCACTTATGTGGAATCTTAAAAAAAAAAAAAATGGATATAATTGAATTTATTTACAAAACAGACAGAGACAGACATAGAAAACAAACTTATGGTTAACAAAGGGGAAAGGGGGGAAACGATAAATTAGGAGGTTGGGATTAACATATACACACTACAATATATAAAATAGATAACCAACAAAGACCTACTATACAGAATGGGGAACTACACTCAATATGTATATGTGTGTGTGTGTATATATATATATATATATATATATATATATATATCTGAGACACTGTGCTGTACACCTGAAACTAATACAACATTGTAAATCAACTATACTTCAATTAAAAAAAAAAGAAAAAGAAACAGACTCATACGACTGAAACTGACATGAAGACAAATGATACTGAGGTGGGCATAAGCATGCATGGTAATTAAACAGTCAAGATGTCAGGGAAATTTCTGCCTAAACACAAGCTATAATATATGATCTTAAGTATGGGTAAAGAAAACTGGGACTGAGTAAAAAGATGGCAGAAATGAACCTCACAGAAACCAATATGTTAATATTTATCAAGTATCAAAAACATGATGATAACATCAGCTGCACAATAGCTTTGCAGAGTCTCTCTTCTGTTTCTCAGGGGATGCTCTCAGGGTGGTGGTAAAGGTGGCAGAGCAGTCAGTGTGGGGTATCAGACACTTGTCCTAATATCCAGGATCTGTCCTGAAGTCTTGCCATGCTTTACTCATGTATGTCATGGATTCTCCTCTTTCTTGTACCCACATTTTAGGACCTAGGAATTTTCTTTTTATGTCTACTTAGAGGCATGGTTATAGGCTATCATAACATGAAATGCCGAATCATAATGAGTGAGTGAGAGAATATAGAGCAAAAACTGGAGGGATTTATATGACCTTGTGACAGACCTCTCAGATAATAGCCTGAAGGACTTGTCAGTAGGACTAGAAAGCTTCAAGTTGGTTGACCAAAACATCCCCCTACCATGGGCAGACCTGGATGAACATCATGAAATTCAAATTTCTTACCTTTTTGTGTGTGTATTAGTTTATTTTAAGACATGTATTACCTCTCTGTGTAATATGTTACAGTCTGGACTCTGTCTAGACATACATCTTGAGATTTGATTGGAGTACGTTCTACCCACCCTTTTTCTGATTAATTCTTAGGTTACTACATTTAGAGCAGAGGTAGGGAGAAAAGTTGATTTCTTGATTTACCCTTCAGAAGACAATCTTATTTCCAAATTGTTGGAGTGGGTCTCATTCAAACCATCAAATACTGACAACACCAGTCTGCCAATATTCTCAAGAAATATCTACCTACACAGTCTATCTTTAGACTTTAAGAATGAAGGCTTGTGAAATTTATCTTCCCTCTAATTTTAAACTTAAATTTTAAGATCTATTTTTTCCTGCAAATGCAAGTGATTATTCCCAGTCATTTTGACTGTATCTTGGCTGTGTTTCAGTTACTTACAGCTAGCATATTTTAATAAAAATTAATTTTTAAAAATCTAGCATTTAGTTTAAAATTTAAAGAAAAACTTCAATCATGTTATAGGATTTATCTCTAACCAGTGTGACCTGTCATTTTTGATATATTCTATCTAAAAAAATTATTTGAAGAAACTTGGCACTGCAGTATAGTTAATACAACTATATCTTTGCCACCAAAACTAGCAAAAAGTCAATTCACACTTAGGATCAATTTTGTAAGTTTTATTAAAAATAGAACATCATCTTAAAGAAATGTTTGGGGAGTTTGAGACATGGCTAAAAGATGGTGAATGAGTCTCAAAGAGTCTATTTAAAAGCTCTGTCTAGAAAAATCAAAGAAGATGCCTTTCCCCCTCTTATTAGGAAGCATTTTGACATTATGAATAGTCACAGGAATAAGTTATTTTATACTGATTGTAAAATATACTATAGATGCTCCTCTAGGCTTTATAAGAAAGAGTTCCCCCAAATCTCTCCTTTAATATGCATTTCTGGAATTAAAGTAAGTCTGGATAATTTTTTTAAAAGGTTTACAATTGCAGGTGTGCTGTGATTGCATTTTTGCTACAATACTACTCATACTATTATCCTTGGTAGCCTTTCTCTCTCTTTTGGCTCTTTATCTTTAGCAAGACCAGTTTTGGAAAGAACTTGCCATAGTTTACAATACAAATACAAGAACAGTGAGGGCCATTAACACAAGAACAGTAACGCCATTAACAAAATATAAACACAAATACCAAAACAGGAAAAAGAGCAGAACTCAATGTTCTGCTCAAGATTTACCAGACACTGAAAGTTATTGTGATCAAGTCCAAACTTTAAGGCTACTCTTTCTGGATTCAAGTAGAGGGAATTGTGAAGTTTGTGGTGGCAGGAAGACTAAGGATCATCAGAGGTAAACCTTTACCTTGGCCTTTGGTTTGGTTCCTTCTGGGAAAGGAATTTATCTCAGGGTCTATTTATAAGGAGAATGTAATGCACAGTGCCTGACAAGCAATCTCAGAGAAAATGTAGGCGCATTTAACATCTTACTGACTTTTACATCTCCTGTAAAAATTTTATTGAATAGACTGAGCTCCAAAGAAACAAGTTTTTCTCCAACTTCTGCCTTCAGACATGTTCTAGAGATCATCATTTCCCACCTCTTGTGGGTATTATAGATTCCACAGGTTTCTACAAATAGTTCCCTTTTGATTTATAGTATGAAACTATAAATCAACAAGAGGAAAGCTGGAAAATTTAGAAGCATGAGGGAACTAAACAACATACTCCTGAACAACCAATGGGTCAAAGAAGGAATCGAAAGAGAAATTTAAATATATCTCAAAATAAATGAAAATTAAAACACAATAACCAAAACCTATGGGATGCTGCAGCAGCAGTTCGTAAAGGGAAGTTCATAGTGATAAATGTATATGTTAAGAGAAAGATGTCAAATAAACAACATAACTTTACACTTCAAAGAACTAGAAACAAAAGAACAAACTAAGCTCAAAGTAAGCAGAAAGAAGGTCATAACAAAGATCAGCATGGAAATAAATGAAATAGAGACTAGAAAGATAAAAGGTCAGTGAAACTGTTATCTGCTGTTTAAAAGATAAAATGGACAAACCTGAGGAAAAAAGAAGACACAAATAAAAGCAGAAATGAAAGAGGAGACATAACTGACACCACAGAAATACATAGATCATAAGAGACTACTGTGAACAATTACATGCCAAAAATTAGGTAACCTAGAAGAAATGGATAAATTCCTAGAAACATAAAAGTATCTAAGACTGAATCGTGAAGAAATAGAAAATATAAACAGATCAATGATTAAGAAGATTGAATCAGTAATCAAAAACCTCTTAACAACAAAAAAAGCCCAAGACCAGATGATTTTACTAGTGAATTTTACCAAACATTTAAAGAAGAATTAACAATAATCCTTCTTGAACTCTTCCAAAAATTGAAGAGGAGGGAACACTTTCAAATTAATTTTATGAAACCAGCTTACCCTGATACCAAAGCTAGACAAGAACACTGATGAACATAGATGTAAAAATCCTCAACAAAATACAAGCAAATCAAGTTCATCAGTACATTAAATGAATCATACATCACACGATCAAGAGGACTTTATCCGTGGGACGCAAAGATGATTCAACATGCACAAATCAATAAATGTGATACACCACATGAATAGAATGAAAGATAAAATTCAAATGATCATCTCAATAGATGTTATGAATAATGAGAGTTATATAGGGTAGACTGCTTACAAGTTGGACAATACAGGTATATAGGCCCTTGGTGCCTGAATCTCATATCTAGCTAACTCAAGCTCTCAAAAGAATTTCCTTGTTCTTAGCCCAAACCTCTCTGTTATTCTTTCTAAAGTATCTTCCTTTTAAATCCTAACCAAATTTAATTTAATCCAAATTAAAACTTTTCACTTCTAATCATAGAACATTTTTATTTTATGGAATAGATTTTAATCTATTTACTACTTTTAATGTCAACTTTCCATGGCATGTCCATTAGCTGAATATTCAATAACAGATGATCAGGGGTTTCCTCAAAACTTGTATATGAGGAAATTGCACATAGTACCCAAGATTTGGGGGAATGCAGAAAATTTTCAGACCATGAATGTTTCCATTTTTTTCTAATGGAATGTGAGGGTTTATTTTATTCTGAAGGACTTTAAAGGGAGGGATACATGATAAAAAGCCTATAAAAGGTGAAATATGTGATGTTTGAAGTCTCATGGTAGACTTTTTATGTATATTTTTAAAAAACACTCATCTAGATGAGGTGCTTTGAGCAGTTCTGAAAAATGTAGTTCCAGAAAGCAACTGCTTTGATTCCTAAGGAAGAAATTCTAAATAATGCAAAATTTTTATAAGCATCTGGGTTTTTGATAATTCTGTCTACCTACAACAAACTTGTGAGTGCATAACCACTATTTTAATAACTATTTTCCCTACACTAGTGTGTAATAACCATATTTGACTTTGCTTATGCAGGCCATAAGTTCCAAAAGGCAATTTCCTGGGCCACAAACGCATCCATTTGAAAACACTTGAGATTGAATCAACACACTTTAATAAAAAAGGATGTATAATCTAAAAAACCAAACCAAAACAAAACAATAAAAACTCTTCACTTCTTTAAAATTTATCTCTTCGTTTCCTTTCCTTTTCCTTTGCTTCTTAGGTCTGGTATTAACAAACAGTATGAACTTAGGTAATTCATATGACTTTTGTCGGTCTGTTTCCCAGGATTGGATGATCATGACCTAACTTGTCCAGTTGAAAATGATTAAATGTACGTGGAAGCTCTTTGTGAACTATTAGATACCACAATGATAAGAGGCAGTTATTATTTCTGTTTCTACATTTTATTTTATTAATTTCTTGATACCTTCCACTGGCTCTAACATCCCGACCTCATGCATATCCTTCCTGGATACCTTTTCCATTGCACCTTACTCAAAATAAGACAGCGAGAGTATTACAGATATTTAACAACTTCTGGAAGAGTATCTGTGTATTTGATAGTTGGGAGCGGAGGGGGAAGGTTTTTCTTTTGTCTCTCTTCTCTATTTACACATATGTGTGGAATACAGTTTCTGTTTCAGCTTTCTGAGATTTTTAGAACATGCAATATGTGGATACAAATGACCAATAGCAATAATTCAAATTTCAGTTGCTTTTTTGTCTCACTTATTCTGGTAGGCTCCCAAACTCTTGCAACCTGCCACCCCACCAGCTTCCTAAGCATTCCTGGGATTATCTGGTCAGATAACACAAGGTTGTTATCTATGTTTTATTTTCCTTTATTTACCCAGTCCCATTTCATCTGGTTATGACTCTGCTCCCCAGACATTACTGCATTCACCAAGTTCTGTCCCACCTTCTACTCCAGTTGAACCATTGGAGCTTGGGAAATGCTAAGGCTGCATGGGGTGCTACTGTGAAGTGGGAAAATACGCTTTACTCCCCTTTCTATGTAACAGTAGAAATGCTGCTGAGATATATCAAATGGAACAGAGTCTTTGGAAAAAGTTTTTTCAGTTTGTACTTATACTTCACACCCTTAGTTTCAAATATGAATTCAAGGGATGACTTGACTGGGAGACAAGTCAGAGTGATAGACCCAAGACCAGATCAGAATTTCTATTACCTTCCAGGACTAAGCTTTCTTTTGCGGTCAAAACTTGAGATACCTGCATTCTTTTTCTTGTAGGATGGTTTTTTCCTCGGGAGGTGTTTGAGCCTTCTCATGGCAGAACCAGAAGTTCAGTTCATCAGACATGCCCCATATATATAAAAGGTGCAAACAATTATATTCATAAAACTCTGGCATCAGAATGCTTTGAGAGATGAAGCTGTCCTTAGGAAAAATACCTTGACAAGTGCCTGGAACAGATGGAAGCTGAGACTCAAAGGTCCAGAGGTTGGCAATTACTAAGACACTTTGTTGCTAGTGGGTGAGGGTGAAGAGGAGAGAAATAAGGAGAGAGATGCCGTGGGGATAAGGTAGGACTTAGCCCTATAAGGAAAAGAGTATGAGAGAAACCTATGGGATTGGGAGGTTGAAAGGACTTCTAAAGAACAGGAAAGTCCTGTACGTGATTTTAATTCGATTCCTGTGTGGTTCCTGTATTCTTATCCATTTGGGAAGGACTTTGGATTGTCAGAGAACACAGAATAGAAATTTACAGAAAACTTAAGCCAATGTCACTCAGATTTTACAAAGAGGAGTTCCCAGCTGATATCTGGGTTATGTATGGAAGAGAATGAGCTAAGCCTCAATCTGGGAATATTTCTAGAAAGTCCATTCCAACTTGTGGTACCATGAAGAGGCAAGAATCCAGCCAATGGAAACTGTGTGCAGTTGGTCAAATTAAATTGCCAATATTTGAAGAGGTTCCAGGGTGACCCTAGATTGGGTAAGTCATCTGCTGTTCTGGGGGAAGTAATGTCTTGGCAAGAAAAAGAAGAGTTAAAATTTGACTTGAATATTAAAAGCATAAAGGCACAGTATTTGGAAGAGACACAAATAAGGAAAACCATATTATTGAATAAAAGTACAGAAGCAACGGAGAGAGAGATACAAGATCTCTTCTTGACTAAAATATGGAAAGTAAATCAAGGGCTTAGCATGGAGAACATTCAGGATGTGGGCAATAAATTCTTGTGGGGAAGGGATTCATATTAGTATGAAGAATTGGCAGTCATGGAATGGGTCAAATAAAAACAAAATGCAGATACCGTGACTTTGGGTCTCTTGTGTTGAATATACTGGGAGAAAGATTTCAGAGGTAGAGAGGACTAAGGAGAGATGGAGATGTCATGAGAAAGTTGGGGCCAACCTGGGGACTGTGGAAAGCAAAAGAAAGGAGTGGCATAGAATAGAGAAGGGATTGCTTGTTTGGAGATAGATGGCTGTAGGGAAAGAGATTGAGGCTTGCATTTATGGTGCATCACCATCACGCAGGGGATTGTGAAGAGTCCTGCAGGTTAGGTTATTGATATTAGTTGTATCAGTGCAAACACCCATTTGCCCAGGGGTCTTCTTGTCCCCTGTGCCTCAGGCAGCCTCTAGGTCCCAGCACTCTACCTTTAAAACCCTTTTCAGTTTAGGGCTGCTCAGCATCCGTGAAGTCAAATGAATAGAGACTAGAGCACAGATGATAGCTTCCCAGGCCCAGAACCAGGACCCCTTATTAAAAAGGACACTCCACATGGAGATTAGTAGGGTGAGAAAATAAGAGGTGAAGAAAATGAGGAAGACAGCAAGAGACCTCAGGGCAGTAGAGTGAGCTTCCAGGCTGGAGAGTGGCTGGTGTGATGATCTTTCATCTGCCTCAGGTGTTGGAATAATAAGGCCATGAGCAAGACGGTGGAGGCCAGGAACAGGAGGAAAGGAATAATCAACACAACCACTTGTGACACATGGAAGAATCCCACAGGAATATCTCAAGTCTCTCAGTCATGGTGCTGTTTCTAGGGAAATGCCTCATGGAGATTAGTTGAATCTTGCTGTAATGCCCAACAGCTGCAAAGATGATAGACACACAAGAAATCAGCAGAGAACCCAGCAACAGCCAAGGAACCAACCTCACAATTCTCCACTTCAGCCAGAAGATGGGGTGGCTGAAGGAGGAGAGTTTGACACAGTAGAAGACAGCAAACATGCTGGTCAACCAGAATGAAAGAATGTTAGTAAATTCCCAGACGATACTGAAGTGCCAAAATTTGTAATTAGGGTAGAAGTGGGAGCAAAAGTTGTACAGCATCGATGACCACAGTTGACAGAAGCAGCAGACACCCAGGCCGGTGAGAATCATTTCCACAGGTGACAGCCTTTGGAAACTTACCCACTCTGTGCCCAGCACTACAACAGTTAAGCTGCTCTGCATAATTATTGTCAAGAGCTTCAGCATATAGATGATCATGAAGAAGACAGAGTTGGATGGTTATCATCCTTCTATTCCAAAGAAACTTCCTGGGCACAGACTCAGAATCTCTGCAACAATTTCCAGGTAGGGACCAGATTCCTGGCCCCACTAGTGTTTCACACAAGAAAATATCTCCCTCTGGATGCAAATTTTTCTGGGCTTATTTTTGACTTTCCCATTTTCCTATCTGCAGGATTTGCTTATGCTTTGCCTGCTGGTTTGTTATCAGGCCTGGATGCAGGGAAATGTTGTTTGAGTGTGGATTCTTGCTCCTGAGGTGATTTGATTATTCCCATAAAAAGCATCCCTAGGGTTTCCCTGGTGGCGCAGTGGTTGAGAGTCCGCCTGCCGATGCAGGGGACACGGGTTTGTGCCCTGGTCTGGGAAGATCCCACATGCCGCGGAGCGGCCTGGGCCCGTGAGCCATGGCTGCTGAGCCTGCGCGTCTGGAGCCTGTGCTCCGCAACGGGAGAGGCCACAACAGTGAGAGGCCTGCGTACCGCAAAAAAAAAAAAAAGCATCCGTATTTCATAACCATGCTGTTTATTTCTTCTTTATCTGCCTGAGGTGTCTTTAGGTTATTTCCCCATCCTCAGTCTTTTAACCTAAAGTTTGAACCACAGGATAGATAAATCCTTCTATGTCCATTCACATCCTGGGTAACATTTCTGCTCATTGAGTGCTGTAACAATGTCAACTTCAGAAACCGTGTGTCCCCAGCTTCTACAGCAGCTGGGCGTGGATGCTACAATCAAAGTTTGAATGCATAGAGAAAGCAATAAAGAAAATCTTTGCTTTGAGATTCCACCCACGAACTTGCTGGAAGCTGAGACCTTCAAGTATCCTCATCCAAGACGGGCCACTTTCTTTACTGCCCATTGAGTTTCTCAACTCAGAGAAATCACTGCATGGTGCCCCCAGTACTCTCCCTACAATTGAGGTGTGGCCTCCTTGGCTATTGTTCTGCCGATTCCTGTGCCTTGAGCTCATGCTTTATATATGTTTGGGAAATGTTCTTGTTCCATTATCATCACCATTTTTTCCCCCCTTACATGGCGAGGCTCTGTTTGTCACTGCTACCATTGCTCAAGATGAATGGAAAGAGGGCCCTCTTACCTCTAGTAAAACCATTTTGAAGCATGAGGTCTACTGAATAGAGAAGCGTAGAAGCCTTTCTCTCTTTATTTGTTTGTTTATGTATTATTGTCTTCAAGCTTTCCCTTCTCTAACCAGCCTGTGGAGACAAAGGTAATCGCTGTTGATGGTAACTTCGATGTCCCTGGCCCTGCTGTAATCTGGTTCTGTAAAGTTGTAGCCCTCTGTCAAGTCCCCACTAGGTGTTTCTGGAAGTGTCTCATGAGGGCTCACAAGCAAGTCTGACCCCAGTGGATGTGGAATGGGCTGATCCGTCAGGCACCTGCTGAGGATAGGCACTTGGCAGCTGCTTCCCTGTCCAGCTGTGTAGCCTGGCCTGGGCCGCACTGTCCCGTCTGTGCTCTTGCTGCTCGAAGTTCCACCCCATAGGCCCTGAGGCTGAACTGAGCAGCCAGATGTCTGTGGGGAAGCAGCCCAGTATTCACACTCTGAGAGCTGTTTGAGGAAACTTGGAAGCTTAACCCTTAGTCCTTCTATTCTTTGTAATCTCACTAGAGGCAAATTTGATGTGCAGTTGCCCAAACAACTACAAGAGCACCCTCTTGCAGCAAGCCCTTTTTCTATCTCGATTCTGGGACCACAGTTCCAAGTATCCAATGTCACTGGTGTGGAAGTGAATGCGTGGTGGTGTGTGGTACCTTGGAATATGAAGATGGTAATTGAAAGCCTCAGAGACACAAAGATCCCTATAAGCAGGACGCTTGTGATTTTGTAGACTTTCAATGCTGTTTTAGACAAGGGACAAACTACACCTTACTTCTAAATAACTCAGTATTTAGGAATCCAGAGCTATATATGCAGACCAGAAAATGAATTCAGGAAATTAGTTCTGGAAAACTATACCAGATAGACACCAAATATTTAATTAGCGCCTTCAAAATTGAGAGGATAATTCTGATAATTACTAGTTGATGAGGGAGACAAAGTGAAAGTCATAGAATCCTTGAAAGTAAAACAAGAAACCACTGAACTCATGGTGCAAAGGTAAACCACACTTAAAAATTACACTAAGAAACAGAATATTAGAAAGCATCTGATCTGCATTCTCAACAAAATGCAAGAATCAGGAAATTTTAAAAGGGAGATGGCACCTTTTAGTTTTCAATTAAAAGGTGAATTGGTTGAGATGTATCCAGGTATAAGAAGGGAGAAAGAGGGCTTCCCTGGTGGCGCAGTGGTAGAGAGTCCGCCTGCGGATGCAGGGGACACGGGTTCGTGCCGCGGTCCGGGAAGATCCCACATGCCGCAGAGCGGCTGGGCCTGTGAGCCATGGCCGCTGAGCCTGCGCGTCCGGAGCCTGTGCTCCACAATGGGAGAGCCCACAGCAGTGAGAGGCCCGCGTACCGCAAAAAAAAAAAAAAAGAAGGGAGAAAGATAAGAAATGATATGACATGAAATATACAATAATAGCATTAACACCTGCCTTTTGTCCTGGATACACTAGGCATGTTGCCTCCAGTATTCACTGCCTCATTCTGAGAACCCTCAAGGTCTGGGTCTACTGCACTCCACAGGGGCACTCTCCATAATGATAGTGACCAATCGAATAACCCAGATTCTCTTTGTGAAAGTTTGAATGTGAGACATATAAAGTGAGTCCCTAACTGGTGGTTGATGTTCCCTGGGGTTAGGAGTTTAAAGGCTGGCTCTTTTCTTGTGTGGGCCTGTGAATCCTGCAGAGCAATCTCTGGGGGTCCCTTGATTCAGCAACCAGAACACAACAGCACCTAGTAGGTACTTAGAAAATAGCTGTTGAATGAATGATGAGTACAAGGAGAGCAGACCATGTGTCCTACTATATCACAAGTGTAAGGGCCTTGAAAATCATAAAGCTAGCCTCCTAGTATAATAGAGAAATGCACACATGTGATTATACTCTTATGTCATTTCAAATAATTGAAATTGACAAAGATGCTAAAATATAAGTGTGCCCAAATTGACAATATTTTAGGGAAAAACTTGTGGCTTGGGCATTTAATTTGAACAAATGCTTCAAAATTGAATGAGACAAATGGTGATTATAAGTTCTTATACATCATATGTGACATTGTGGAGAGTGGTTCCCATGATCTGCACTGCTGTGAATGTGCATTTATTGATCAGTGTTTGGACCAGTGGGGCTGGCAAATGGACCCCAAGTTAGTACAGTATGAACTCAACAATGTGACTTCAACAATTGTTAATATAACGTAGTAGTTTATTTACATCGTTAATGTCCCCCTTCCAGAATATTGACATCCTAATGCCCCAAACCTGTGAATATGTTACCGTATGTGGCAAAAGGGACTGTGCAGTTGTGATTAAGGACCTTGAGTGGGGAGATTATCCTGGAAAACCTGGGTGGGCCCAATGTAATTACAAAGGTCTTTATAAGAGGAGGCAGGAGGGTGAGAGTCAGAGAAGGAGATCATACAATGGAACAGATCAGAGTCATGAGCCAGGTAATGCACAGGAAGCTTCTTTTCAGTCTGTGTAGTCTCATTTTTCAGGATATATTTGTTCTGTGGAGGAAGACGGCATTCATCCTTGAAGGTTGTGGGAAAAATGATTTCATCCTCACCTTAAAATGAAGAACACACTTTGTTTACCTGCCTTCCCCTTTACAATTCCCTTTCCTGAAAAATAGAACTCATTTCCCCACAGGCTTGTCATGGAGTTTTGCCTTTGACCCTTGTTAAACCAATCCCAAATTTGACCAAAAAATAGTGGAATCAGATGTTTCCCAATTAGCCAAACACATTTTCTTCCTTGTGTTACTGGAATTCTGTAACAGTCAGAATCGATCTTTTTCACGTGGCAATGGCTCCCAAAGGGTCAGCATTTGAAAAGAATATCTAATAGTAACTAATGTGGTCCAAGCACAGGATCCAAACTCATTCTGTCTTCTATTTTTAATTCTGCCATCAACCTGTGCAGCCTGAAGCAAGTTCATTTTTTTCTTGCTTTTTATCTCATTCTTTAAGAATCATAGCATTAATTTGTTTAGTCTCCAATTTATTGAATGTACGCATTACTGAAACCCTGGGAGCATATACCCACTCAGTTGGCAAATTGCAAATTGTAGAAAATACAAGAACTATAATTTAATACTAAAATGATGCTATCCAAAGGCCTTAGGCAAAATTCTGGCCAAAAGGAGTTAAAGACCATCCCCACCATCAACAGCAAAACAACTGTGATTCAGGTGACAGACAGAACTCCATTCAGCACTGCCTCTGTTTTCATCACTCTTCCCAGGCACTGGCCCTGCTGCCTTAGAACGTTTCAACACTCAAGGTGCAGAGCCTCTGGTGATCTGAGGTAACATGGAGGAGAATAACACTCCTCCTCTCCTGTTATATTCAATTAGAGGGGGGAAAAATAAAGCCACAAACACACTCCAGAGCCTCAGAGATGTTTTCTTTACTTTGTGTCTCTCCCTAGGACATAGCACAAGTCCATGAGGTTGGGTGAGGTTAAGGCAATTGAATGATAAACACCACCCTCAGAGACACTCCTCTCTTGCAGTGTCTAAAGCTGTGATTCCTATGGATTAACAGCATCAGCATCTCCTGGAGAATAGTTAGAAATGCAGATTCTTGAGCCCTACTCACACCTACTGAATAGCCACTCCTCAGGAAGCTCCAGTTTAAATAGATTTATCAGTCTCTAATGGAAGGCCCAACTTTGGCCCAAGCTGAGACTTTCTCAACATATAAAAGAAGTGAGGGGCTTCCCTGGTGGCGCAGTGGTTGAGAGTCCGCCTGCCGGTGCAGGGGATGCGGGTTCGTGTCCTGGTCCGGAGGGATCCCGCATGCTGCGGAGCGGCTGGGCCCGTGAGCCATGGCCGCTGAGCCTGTGCGTCCGGAGCCTGTGCTCCGCAACGGGAGAGGCCACAACAGTGAGAGGCCCGCATACCGCAAAAAAAAAAAAGAAGTGAGATCTTTGGTTTTGTTTTTAATAAATGATGTCCTACTATGAAAATTTCTTTGTTGTAGTTTTGGGGCAGAATAAAATTTTCAGATGTTGCAAAGAGGGATTTTGGAATAAATCTTTACTAAAAATATGTGGTGATGGGGAGTGAGAAGTTGGCTATGGAAGAGCTGTGAGAAATCTTCACTTGGTTACCTTCTGTATGTTTCTCAACTACAAGGTCAGTAACTCATCAGCCAGTGCTGGGTGCACACAGTGGTGCCCGCTCTGTGCACTCTGTGCATCCAAGGGATGACTTGGATACCTCTGTACCACCAAAGCATTGGCATAGGAAAAAACAACAGGGAGAGTGCAAACAGCAGGATAGAAAGAGATGAAGATGAAGAAAAAAGGAGTAAGAATTGAAGAGAAAGAGGACAAGCATTCTCAAACCTCCTGGTCTTTGTCCCATCTCAGAATTTGGAGTTGTTCATGGGCTGCCTAAACCCTATTTGTAGAGGCAAGAAAGGCTCTGCAGGGACTATGTCCCTGGAGTTTGAAAACAATTTCTCAAGGATAAACCACATGTGACTATCCTGCTAGTCTAGGGCCAGCCACCTTCCCCCAAACCTTCATACGCATAAATACATACATTTTTAAAAGATAAGTAACAGCATGTTTTTGTATGGTGCAAATGATCTAGTAGAGGAGGGGAAACTGATGATGCAGGAGAGAGAGAGAGAGAGAGGGGAAACTAACTTCTGGGAGTGTTGTCTTTAGTAAGCAAGAGATGGTAGGGCTTAGTCAAGTAGAGGACTTGGCCTTTGCTACATGCAAGGATTTTTTTCCCTTAGTAGCAGGAGGAAAAGAAGCATACACGTGGTGATAACATGTAGAAGTTCCTTTCTTACGCGTGTTTTTCAGTGAGGTGGGAAACAAGGTTCCGTGAGTTGAGAGTGAGGAAGCGATGGGAACATTGGAATTTAAAGACAGACGAGTTTTTGCAGTATTTAGGAGACAAAGACGTCGCGGGGTTGTGCTTTGCAGAACTCTAGAGGGCAGTATTTGCATGGACTAGTCAGCAAGGAGCTGTGGTGGCTGTGGCTATGAAAATGTGCTGCTCAGATTGTCTGCTGCTGGGAATGTAATTGGTGAGCCAAGCTTCTGGATCCAGAACCACATTTGCAATAAGAGCCATGCTTCCCATGGGCTGGGCTCACCTAGTGACTAAGCATGGCAGAGGTAGAAGGAGGAATAATGCTGATTCATTCCCGTGAGATGGGGGACTCATCAACTGTGACTTTGACTCAAGGACACTCTTCATTCAGGCCGGGACTTTCTTAAAACTGCACTGCAGCTCAGGAATCTTCCTACCTGACCCTCTTGCTTCCCTCCACCCCTTCATAGAGGTCAAGTCTCATCTCAGTCTGGAGTCTATCTTTGTCTTCTCCAGCTTCATCCTCCTTTTTTTTCACAGACATTTCTCCAATAAATCTCTTGCATATCTAATACTATTTTGGTATCTGCTTTTTGGAAGTCTGAACAAACATAAGTGATACCAGGAGTGGTCTGAGAAACAGGTGATCACATGGGGTTTGGACTGACAAACTCATATCCCAGCAGGCAAAGAAGACCTCAATATGAGGGTTATTTAGGGCACAGATTGTCCCTAGCACGGTATGGTAGCCTGGTTGCTAAAGATTTCACTAGTGGTGAAATAGTCAGAGAAAGACAAATACGGTATAACATATGTGAAATCTAAAAAAGCCAAATTCATAGAAACAAGGATAAAATGGTGGTTGCCAGGGATTGAGGGGTGAGGAAAATGGGGTTATGTTGGTCAAAGGAGATAAAATTCCAGCTATAAGATGGACAAGTTCTGGGGATCTAACATACTTGAAAGTTGTTAAGAGGGTAGATCTTAAATGTTATCACCACAGAAAGAATGGTGATTATGTGAGGGATGGAGGTGTTGACTAACCTTATTATGGTAATCATTTTGCAATATATACATGTATCAAATCATCATGTTGTACACCTTAAACTTAAGTATATGTTTATAATGTCTCAATAAGGCTGGAAAAAATAACAAACTAGACTCTGCAGATGAAAAGATCAGTGAACTTGAAGAAATAACAATAGAATGTATATGAAACCAAACTCAGACAGAAAAAAAGGTAAGCCAGGGAGAGGGAGAGGGAGAGGGAGAGAGAGGGGGAGAGAGGGGGAGAGAGAGAGAGAGAGAGAGAGAGAGAGAGAGAGAGAGAGAGAACGAGAACACAGCTGTAGAACAGCTTCAGGTAGCCTAATATACATGCAACTGGCATCCCTGAAGGAGATGAGATGGGGGAGAAGGGAAGGAACAGAGAAACATTTGAAGATATGTTTAAAAAAAATAAGGTAGTCTCTGTAGAAAAATAAAGCATAATACATCCAAACAATGAAATATTATTCACTGCTAAAAATAAATGAGCTATAAAGTCATGAAATAAATCAAGGAACCTTCAATGAATATTACTAAGTGAAAGAAATTAATTTGAAAAACCTACATAGTCTATAATTCCAATTGTATGGCATTCTGAAAAAGGCAGAATTATGGAAGATCAGCGGTTATCAGGAGTTGGGGGGAGTATGGAGGACTTTTAGGGCAATGAAACTATTCCATATGATACTGTAATGGTAGATACATGTCATTGTACATTTGGCAAAACCCAGGGAATATACATCACCAAAAGTCAACCTTGATGTAACCTATGGACTTTGGGTGGTGGCAATAATGTGTCAGTGTAGATTCACCGATTATAACAAATGTATCATTCTGGAGCAGGATGTTGATGGTGGGGTGACAGGAGGTATGTGGGAACTCTGTGTGCTCTGCGTTCAGTTTTGCTGTGAAACCTAAAAACTCCTCTAAAAAAAATAAAATCTATTTAAAAAAAGAATGGTTGGAAAAATTTCCAAATTCATGAAAATTATAAACTTACGGATCCAAGAATCTCGATAAACTCCAAACACAAGAAACATGAAGAAAATTATGCCAAAGCATATAATAACAAAATTACTTGAAACCAGCGCTAATGAGAAAATCTTATAAGTAGCCAGAGAACAAAGATGCATTAGATACAGAAGAAAAATAAGTATGATAGAAGACTTCTTGTAGGAAACAATGAAAGCCAGAAGGTAGTGGGGCAAAATTTTAGTACACTGAAAGAAAAAATTTAAACTTTCAACCTTAAATTCTATAACCACAAAAATATCTTTCAGGAATTCAGGTCAGATAAATACTTTTTCAGGCATATGAAAGCTGAAAGGTTTCATCTTTAGCTGACTGACCAGATCCAGTGCTGGCAGTAATATGGAGAAATTGGAGCTCGTCTATATTATTGGTGGAAATGTGAAATGCTGGGACACTTGGAAAACAGTTTGGCGGTTTCTTTAAAAGTTAAACATACACCTACCATATGATATGGCTATTCCATTCCTAGGTATTTATTTACCCAAGAGAAAGAAAACATATGTTTGCACAACAACAAAACACCCCAACATTTTGGGTAACCCTAAGTATCTGAAATTTTTTCTTATTTTTGTTATGGTAGTATCTTTGCTCATTTTAGACCTTCATAATTGAAAGTTTAAAAAAATGGAAAGTTAAAAGCTCTAACATGCAGCTTATCTAGAGAATACTCATTTGTTGACATACCACAAATTACTGTTTTATGAAGTGAGATTTACTTGTAACAGATGAACTTTCTTTTTTTGTTTTTGTTTTGGGGCATGTAATTCCTTGGTCTTGTTTTAACCATGTGGGGAATGAGCTTAAGAGACAGAAGGCTTTTTTGTTTTTCCTGGGATCCTCTAGATGTTTAAAAATTCTTTCTACTGTTAAGAAATCATGCTTAAGAGGCCACATAAGCTTTTTAACTTGCTCACCTCAAGAAAAAGTATTTTGTTTGTCTCTTCCCTCCCCTTCCTGGGACATTCTCATTTGATGGATTTAGGAATTTATTTTGTGTTTATATGTGTATATTTTACACAGTATTTCTATACAATACAATTTCTGTATATTATGATGTTTTGACATCTTGAAAAACTTTTCTGGCTGGGGAGAGACTGGCCCTACCAGAGCTAGCCAATTCTTACAGCTAGCAAAGGGCCCAGCCAGGAGCATGCTAGTGATATGCAAACTAGCCTTTCAACCTCTATCTGGTTAGTAAAAGAAAGACTTATAAAATGTCTAATAAAATTTTGAGGGCAAAATTTCCCAACTGTAGTTTGCAATCTTTGGTTTGCTTGTGAATCCTATAATATTTCTATTAACAAACAGAAAACGAAGCAAGTAGAACATAAGTCAGTGGAGACTGTATCCAATAAATAACATATTCTGACGATTAGTCTGTTGCTTACATTTTCACTTATTTGCATTCTCTCTCATTTTCACATATATGTGTATTTTCAACTTAGTCTCTAAAGATCTTCCTTTAATCTCCTTCCAGAGAAAGATAGTGGGCACAGAAAGACTCACATGAATTCAAATATTATCATGTATATGTAAGATAGTCACATTATGTTAAAACATACAGCATGCCAGTTTCAGTATCCCTTCCCAGTTTTTCACGATGTAATTTATTATTTTGGATATGATGCATCAGCTTATTTCTTTCCTTTGAATCTAGGTAGACACGCGGAAGTGCCTTTCTGGACATATGAGGAATAAAAATGTGTGACTTAGGTCAACTAGCTGGTCATTTAGTAATTTATTAAAAAAACCTTTATTCTCATGGTAGCATACACAGGTTTTCTGAGGAATCAAAATCCAGATCAGAGTCTTCGGGCTTTTGATTGACTCAACTATTCTCCCTTATAATACTCTGCAGTTGGAGTAAAGGTGAGAAAAAAGGAAACAGAACACAGAGAGAGTGAACATGAAGGCTGAGATTTTTTTTTTTGATAGGATATTTAAAATTTTGTTTTGCCTCGGAAAATGGGGAAATAGAAAACTGGAAAAAAATAAAAATATTTATGGTAGTAATATAGTCTTTGAGATAAAGAAAAGTAGATAACACCTTTTACACAGCAACAAATGTTTTGAGAATCATTTAACTTTGCTTTATTAAGTACGAGAATTTAGTTGATCCAATAAAAAAAGTTATCCATAATGATTGGATTTTTTTTGGGAATCAATAAACAAGTTAGAAGTGAGTCCCTGCTACAGATGGAACACCCTTGGATGGAGGATGATGGTGAACAGGCCCGGCATGGTACAGATTCTTACTCCTGAGGTTGAGGCAGGAGAAAAAAAAGATTGTAAGAAACCCTGAGTCCTACTCAAAGACCTGTGCATCATCCTTGTTTCAATAAAAATTTAAGCGCCAATTCCAAGTTTTGGTTATTACCCATCCACTGTTGCTATGAAAATGTTGCTGGACCTCACCATTAATCAAACCCCATGGCAAGAGGAGCAATTAGCCTTATAGCCATTGCTCCCCCCACCCCCCCACCCCCCATCTCCCAGCCTGACGGAGGAGGCCCTGGGTGAGAGGAACCTCTCACAAGTGACAAGTACGGAGAGATAAGGGCTGGTGCCTCTCCCTCCTACTTAGTTCTTTGGAGCAAAATGAATTGGCCTTTGCTTCAAGAGTCTGGGTTTGATGAATATTCAATTTAACGGGACTGCGATAAACGATCCTCAACCCCCTTCTCATTCCTCTAGCTAATCCAGCCATCTGGAAGAATTAATGGCATTTATTACGTTCCAGTTTATCATATTTGAACCTCCTAGATCCAACAGCCGTAGAGAAGCAACAAGCCTGCCCCTCCTACAGTCACCTGCATGGCTCCAAATGACAATGCCAGCTTTTCAGTTGCTCATGACAAAAATATTGGAGTCGCTGCTGACTCCTTTCTTTCATATCCCAAATCCCATCCATTAACAAATACAGGTATTCAAAACCTATCACTTCTTATTACCTCTGCTACTAATATCCTGGAGTGAGCTGCCGTTGTTCCTGACCTCGATAATATTGCAATAGCCTTTCTACCATCTGTCTGACTACACTGTTGCCATCCACTATTTATTCTCAACACAGTGTCCAGAGATACACTACCAAATGTAAAGTAGATAGCTAGTGGGAAGCAGCCACATAGCACAGGGAAATCAGCTCCGTGCTTTGTGACCACCTAGAGGGGTGGGATAGGGAGGGTGGGAGGGAGACGCAAGAGGGAGGGGATATGGGGATATATGTATACTATAGCTGATTCACTATGTTATACAGCAGAAACTAACACACCACTGTAAAGCAATTATACTCCAATAAAGATGTTAAAAAAAAAAAAAAATGTAAGCCCTACTGTGCTACTCCTCTGCGTGAAATCCTCCAATAGCTTCTCATATTATAATGGTCTACCAGACCCTACAAGATCTTCCTTTCTCCAACTCCATCATTTCTCTGACTATGCAGGCTCCAACTGCAGAGTCTCTTGGGGTCTTTTCAGTATTATTCCCAGTCTCACTTAACTTCTTCTCCCAGATATCTAGTTTATTGTCTCAACCCCTTCTGGTCTTTGCTCAAATACACCTTCACAAGGAGACTTTCTTTTATCCTTTATTTAAGATTGCATTTTCTCCTTCCCTAGCCCTATGTCACTGGTCTTATCCTCTCCTCCTCCCTTTTTTCTCATGGCATTTCTTCCCAACTGATATACCATGTACTAAATTATTTGTTTAGAGTCTGCTCTCTGCACCAGAATGTAAGCATCATGATTGCAAAAACTTTGTTTTGAGCGCTGCTGTATCCCCAGTGCCCACAACAGTGGCGGGACCAAAATAAGCCCAGTGAATATTTTCTTGAAAGATTTTTTGAATTTTGCTAATGCTACTCTAAGCTTTTCTAAAGCTATTACTAACTTCTTGAGAATATTTTACTCATTATAACAAAGAGGACCAGATGAAGGAATGTGGATTGGAAGTACATCTCATGTTGCGGAAATAATTCAACACGAGTGTTATAATGGTATTGAAACCATAGGGGTCTCTTCATGGAGAAATCTAGCATCTGCGTTTACACAGCTAAAAGTTGCCACTGGTGGCAGTTTGGCCTTGTATCTGGAGAATGTACTGTTTCATTAATTATTTCATGGAGCAATAGTCCAAGATTTCATTTCACCAAAGGGGTAAATTTGTAAACAGTATCAGAAATCAAATGGAGAGGTGGTAAGGAAAATAAAAGGAGTACTTCAGAAAAATGTCAGTTGGGTACAGTAACTCTGTGATTATGAAATATGATAATAAACAATATGCTGTTGCTTTGAATATCCTCAAAGATTAGATATGTACAGAATGTTCCTTTCCTTTTCTGTTGTTGTGTGCTAAAATAGCACATTTTTAAAAATTACCTTGGAATGCAGTGACCTGACTAGAGAATGTTTATCAGAGGAAAAGTCTACTTATCTCTCACCTCCCCGACATACCTCAGTCGTTTCCTCCAGATACCCTGCCCCAGTTGGGGTTGGTTTTCAGTACCCTTTATTTTCATCCATTTCACTTGCTCCTTTTTCCCTGGTGACTTCATCAGTCCTTCAGTATTGCTCTTGCCACCATCCTGACTTGCCCATCGGCAGTAATGTTCTTTGACGATTTTTCTGTGCCTAAGCTCCCATGTCTAGGTCTTGGGTCACTTCATAGCTCAACACCAACATTTTCCCTCCTTCCTATTTAATTTCCCCTCCTACTTTTGATTCCTCAACTAACAATAGCGCTTAACCAAGTCTTTGTAAAGGAAATTTTTTCATTGATCCTATGTCTCTATCCTTCAGGGAAATGGATTTTTCTCTCCTTGCTGGGACTCTGCTCCTTACATTACCCCTTCATCTCATTGTGTCCCACTTCCTTTGGAGTTATTTTCACATTTTGTCCTCTCCCTTACCAATATTATCTTTCTGTCTCCTCAGGCTTTTTATACCCTCAAACCTTCTCAATATTCCCAGGTGACAAGATCAAAACAAACAAAAATTAAACAATCAGAATCAAAATTGTGCAAAATCCTGCTAATCCTCATAGCCTTTTTTCAACCCCTAATGTTCTAAAGCAAAACTCCAGGGTGTAGACTTGCCCAGTTTCTGTTTTCTATTTCTGTTCACACTTTATGATCTATTTCTTTCTGCACCATTTGCCTGAAACCACTTACAACTATATCATCCATTACTTTCTATTATTCTGCCCCTAATTATTTAGTGTTACCTTCTTTCTGCAAGGGACTGTATTAGGAATTATGGAGGCTGGATTAGACAGTGAGCACACTAACTCACCCCAGATTGCTTCTACGCAGAAAGTTTAGGTTATTTACTGAGTGTTGGTTGGAAAATGAGCAGGAAAAGGTAATTGGATGTAAAAAGGAGAAGGTAAGGGAAATAAGAATTGTAAATAGAAGTAGCACAAGAGACAAATGATAACTAACAGTAAGTGAAGAATGCCACAGTGTAATGAGAACAGAATTCCCTGGTCAGATTGACTGGGTTAAAGTCTTGGCTTCCCCACTTAATAGTTCTATGACTTTGGCCAAATTACATACCTCATTAAATTTGTTTTCTATAAAATGGGAAGACAGTTGTAGCCACATCAAAAGGTTGGCTTGAGGGTTTAAAAAAAGTCCATGTAAAGAATTTAGTTCATTGCCTAGTACATAGTAAATGCTCAATAAATATCAATTATCTTTACTGTCAATGGTCTACTAACGATACCATGACACTATGAGAGATGAGAAGGGGAAAAAGTTTTAAATTTAATTTTTCAAATATTCTTTTGTTTTAAGGAATTTGAAATAGTTTTTGTATGTGTGGTGCTACAGAGCTCATTTTAATATGATTAATGTCAGTACCTACTGTCCACTGTATTCTTTTATGTTTTTAATGCTGTATTATTTGGAATTTGTGGTAAAGACTGCTAGTTGCTCTCAATATCCATTTCCCTCTTCCTCTGTAGTAACAGAATCTTGAGTTTTAGCTGGCTACCTTGTAGTCCAGGGGTCCCCAACCCCTGGGCTGTGGACCAGTACCAGTCCTCAGCCTGTTAGGAACCAGGCTGCATGGCAGGAGGTGAGTGGCGGGCGAGCAAGCGAAGCTTCATCTGCCGCTCCCCATTGCTCCTCATCACTCGCATTACCGCCTGAATCATCCACCGCCTCACCCCCATCCGTGGAAAAATTGTCTTCTACCAAACTGGTCCCTGGTGCCAGAAAGGTTGGGGACCACTGTTTCTATTTAAAAGACTACATTTCCCAGACTCCTTTGCAACTACATGTAACCAGGTAACTAAGTTCTGGCCAAAGCGTTGTAAGCCTACATGATGTGTGGCGTATCAAGGAGTCTTCCCCTTTCTCCATCTTGTTGCTTGGAATGTGGATATGAGAGCTGGAGCTCCAGCAGCCACAATGGATCATAAATCAGCCCACTAAGCCTTCTGAGGCAGCAAGGTAAAAGAAGCCTAAGTCTCTCATGGCCGTGGAGCTGCTATCATTTCCAGGGACTGCCTACTTTTAGAATCCTTTTGTGAGCAACATAAACTTGTATTTTCCTTAAGATGATATTATTTTTCTTCTTATTTTTGTTACGGCTGCTATATGCAACTGTGCCTAATTCTGACACAGACTGCTTTTCAATTACCTTCCTTTGATAATCTACTTCAATTTTCTCTATTTTACTTATATTTCTGATCTAAGATTTTCTAAAACATACAAAAGATGGCAGGCACTCCAAGTGAGTTGAATTATCAATACATTTTTGTTTTTAAATATTTTCTATTAGTGTTGCAATATTCTACTAATTTGGTAGCACGATCTCATTTTTTGTTTTACATTAATCCATTCATTACCCTGGTAAGAAACAAACAAACAAACAAATAGTTTTGCTAAGTGAGAAAGTAGAACAATGGGTGGTTAATCATCAGTTGGAGAGAATAGGGAAGGAATAACATCATTAAAAGAGATTTTAAAAAATGTTGCTTTCCTCAGAGAGTAACTTGAAAAGGGGCCAGTTATTTTAGTGTGGATTTTGTCATGAGAGGTGAGAAATATTGAAAAAGGGTTGTTTGTGTTCAGGTGCTTCAATCACAATGTGGGAAGACTGCCTCCTTTAAAAGCGACTGTAGTGTATAAGTAAGAGGCCCACACAGAGAGAACATAGTAATCAAGATTTAATGAGCACGGGTCACAAAGGCAACGTAAGTCATTGAGGCTGAATTCAGAAGATGAACAACACAGACCCGTAACCATGGAAACACAATGGGCCAAGGATAATTCTAAACCTCTGATCAGTTTTTTTTTTTTTTTTTTTTTTTAAATTAATTTATTTATTTATGGCTGTGTTGGGTCTTTGTTTCTGTGCGAGGGCTTTCTCTAGTTGTGGCAAGCGGGGGCCACTCTTCATCGTGGTGCGCGGACCTCTCACTATCGCAGCCTCTCTTGTTGCGGAGCACAGGCTCCAGACGCGCAGGCTCAGTAATTGTGGCTCACGGGCCCAGTTGCTCCGCGGCATGTGGGATCTTCCCAGACCAGGGCTCGAACCCGCATCCCCTGCATTGGCAGGCAGATTCCCAACCACTGCGCCACCAGGGAAGCCCATCTGATCAGTTTTTGTTTAGTATTAAATGCCACTTGGAAAAGAAGGAAAATGAAGTGCTGAGGATACCCAGACGTACACTTCATAAACTTTTTAAAGCCAGATAAACAGAGAGATACTGAATGTTTGCTGTGACTAAAGGCAGGTTCATATGCCAATACTTGTCTAATCAGACACAGGAATGGGTCCTCACAGAGGAAGTGCCAGGACTAGCACAGTTTTCATTCTTCTGTTGGTGTAAAAGGTAGAAAATCAAAGTTACTAAAGGCACATGACTAGATATATGAAGTGATTGATAGAAATAAAACAATGTGAACATTTATAGACCATTTAGTCTCTAACACTCTTACACTGAAAGAAGGGGCATAATGTTACTGAATTCCAGGTTAATCCATTTGATTCAATTAATGACCAGTTATTGGCATCTTTTATGTACACAGGACTGCAGTTAGCAACTGCAACCTGCCTGAGACTCAGTTCTGATGGGGAAATAGTGCAGTCAGGAGGCATGTGAAGATGGCCTTTGGAAGGTAACATGCTTCTCATTGAAGTCTTGGAATGCAAGCTCAACACTCCATAAGGAAAATCTCCCAGATCCTCATCACAGTATATTTATTCTTATTTTATACAGTATTCGGTTAAATTTGAATCTCTGGTTACCAAGCACCTAGCAGATTAGAAGCAAAATCTAAGAAGGAACAAAGGCCCTACAGTGGTCACATTGTCACTGGCAGGGATGCCAAGTATGACTCCTGAGTACATGAGTGACGAATAACAACAAGAGATTGAAAAACATTTTTAAAAGGGATGATTAAAACCTTGAGGGTAATAATTTGCAGTGCCTAGTTTTGAATTTGATGACCCTACTTAACTCATCAGGCATCAAAGTATATTATATTACATATTATATAATAGAGAATAATAATTGTTGATAACTAACATTTATTGAGTTCTTACTAAGTGCTAGGCACTGGGTAGGCATTCTGAATACATTTCTTATCTCATTTAATCCTTGTAACAACCATGTGCTATAGATATTACTATCACCCTTATTTTACAGATGAGGAAGGTCTCAGACGTTTTACTGCAATGTGTCGGTAAACTTTGAGGGGCTGAAATGTGATTCAAACTCTGGTCTCTGGGATTGTAAGGCCCATGTTTTTAAAATATCTTTATGTCACCTTTCACTCTCCTATGCTGCATCTCAAAAGAGAAATACTGTTTTGAACCCATTTTCTTTTTACCTAGAAGAGAAGTGAGCTAATCAAGCTATAGTGGCAATAGCTGTATTCATTGAAAGTTTAGCATATGCCAAGCACTGAATTATAGTCATTATTTCATTTACCAGCACAGCTCTATCAGGGGAACACTCTTAGTATTCCTGTTCAACTGCCAAACAAACTAAGTTTTAGAGAGGTGTCACTTGTTCAGTCACACAACTTTGACAAATCCCTTTAATGGAATTCCATTCCCTGGTGTTCAAAAGCTTCCATCTCATTGTTTATTTTAAAAAATCAGTTATGGCTGAGTAATATTCCATTGTATATATGTGCCACATCTATACAATGGAATATTACTCAGCCATAGTTGATCTAGAGTCTGTCATATAGAGTGAAGTAAGGCAGAAAGAGAAAAACAAATGCCATATGCTAACACATATATATGGAATCTAAAAACAAAAACATGGTTCTGAAGAACCTAGGGACAGGACAGAAATAAAGACGCAGACATAGAGGATGGACTTGAGGACACGGGGAGGGGGAAGGGTAAGCTGGGACGAAGTGACAGAGTGGCATGGACATGTATACACTACTAAATGTAAAATAGGTAGTGGGAAGCAGCCACATAGCACAGGGAGATCAGCTCCGTGCTTTGTGACCACCTAGAGGGGTGGGAGAGGGAGGGAGGGAGGGAGGGAGAAACAAGAGGGAGGGGATATGGGGATATATGTATACATATAGCTGATTCACTTTGTTATACAGCAGAAACTAACAAACCATTGTAAAGCAATTATACTCCAATAAAGATGTTAAAAAAATCAATTAAATTGGACCTATCTAAAGTGAGGTGTCATTCCCAATTTGGAAAAGTCCTAAAAGAAGTTGGTGCAGGGCATTGCAAGGTACTGATTGATTCCAAATCAGCATCAGCTCTGCAGAGGAGTTGATTCAGGTGTATCTGTCTGGGCGCTACACTCAGTATCTGTGAAATAGAGGCTGGACACTGTAGGAGGGATGGTCCCCATTTCCTTTCTGTTTCACAAGGAAAGCCTGAAAAGTACTGTTTTTTTCTTCCCCCAGTCAGTTATTTAGTGTGACTGTATCCTAGGTTCTGGCCAGTTTTCCCACCTGTCCTAGAGTTGGGAGATGCTTAGATGCAATTTTTCTGTTTTCATGTCTATTATAGCAGGCAATTATGATTCTGCTAGCTAAAACCCATTTTAATGTCACTATGATTTGGATTAAAGTTAAAGGAAATGAAACTTTCACCTAAATGTGCATCACTTCAAAAACTTGAAGTATTTCTTATTAAAAAAAAGGTTTAGTTTTTGTGGGACTATATAGGCTTTAAATTCCCTTGGAGAGCTAATGGTCTTTGAGTCTCTGTGTCTCCAAGTATGTAAGGAAGATCTATTTCTTCTATTGATGTAAGTAAGACCTATGATTTTATTCCCTTGGGTAGTAACCACAGATGGCCTCAGACTCTTGTCAAACATTTTGCATGTTCATGAATGTAGAAGTGAAAAAAACAAATGTATTTATAGTCTTAAAGAGTTAGGTTATATATTTCTTGGTTTGGGCAACTCAAAAATCAGAAAATACAAATAATATGTGATAATTTAATAATAACCGCAATTAATGAAAGCAGCCATATTAGTTTCTGTTGTTGTTTTAACAAACCACTAATTTAGTGATTTAAAACAACACAAATTTATTTTCTTACAGTTCTTGAGGTCAGAAGGCTAAAATGAGCCTGCAGGGTGGTGTTCCTTCTGACAGTTCCCAGGGAGAATTCATTTCCTTGCCTTTTGAGATTTTCGGAGGCTGCCTGCCTTTTTTGTCGTGTAGACGGTTCATCTTCAAGGCCAAGAGCGTGGAGTCTTCAAGTCTCTCTCTCCCCTCAGCTTCAGTCACCACGTTGTCTTCTCTGCCTCTGTTGTTACATTGCCTTCTCTGACTCCTCCTGCCTCCATTTATAGGACCCTTGTGATTTACATTGGGCCCACTAGGATAATCCAGGGTAATCTCCCCACCTCAAGATGCTTAACTTAATCACATCTGGAAGATCCCTTTTGCCATGTAAAGTAACATACAAGTTTTGGAGATCAGGACAAGGACATCTTTGGGGACCCATTCTCCTGCCTACCACAGTAGTCTTACCAGTAGTAACAGATACAAGCTAAAACAATGAGAGTTAAAAAAAATACACTCATTCCAATAAAACTACCATACGGCCCAGCAATCCCACTATTGGGCATATACCCTGAGAAAACCATAATTCAAAAAGAGTCATGTACCACACTGTTCATTGCAGCTCTATTTACAATAGCCAGGACATGGAAGCAACCTAAGTGTCCATCGACAGATGAATGGATAAAGAAGATGTGGCACATGTATACAATAGAATATTGCTCAGCCATAAAAAGAAACGGAACTGAGTTATTTGTAGTGGGGTGGATGGACCTAGAGACTGTCATACAGAGTGAAGTAAGTCAGAAAGAGAAAAACAAATACCGTATGCTAACACATATATATGGAAGCTAAAAAACAACAACAAAAAAATGGTCATGAAGAACCTAGGGGCAGGACGGGAATAAAGACGCAGACCTACTAGAGAATGGACTTGAAGACATGGGGAGGGGGAAGGGTAAGTTGGAACAAAGTGAGAGAGTGGCATGGACATATATACACTACCAAACGTAAAATAGATAGCTAGTGGGAAGCAGCTGCGTAGCACAGGGAGATCAGCTCGGTGCTTTGTGACCACCTAGAGAGGTGGATAGGGAGGGTGTGAGGGAGATGCAAGAGGGAGGGAATATGGGGATATATGTATACGTATAACTGATTCACTTTGTTATAAAGCAGCCATTATACTCCAATAAAGATGTTAAAAAAATACACACATTCCATACTTGTCTGGGAGTGTAAATCCTTAAATTCTGTAAGGCATTTTAGTAATATTCACCAAAGAGCTTCAGAATAGCTATATCCGTTTGGCCCCCCCAAAAGGATTGTATCATATGTGTGTACAATATATATCATGTATCACGTGTGTATCACGTGTGTATACATGACATTGTATACACACATATTTATCAGAAAGGAATTTAATTACAAAATGAAAAACATGCATCCTAGGGGAATTAAACATATTTTGATATATCCATAATAATATACCAACAGTATCTTTAGTAAAATCATTTTTGAAGGATTCTCAAAAATATTGAAAAGCCTTTAACTTATTTTCATAAGTGAAAAAAAGTTATACTCTATTATATACCATATGGCCCTAAAATTTCAAATTTACATATTATAATATTTACTTATAGGCATATATAAAGGAAGAATGGATATATAGCAAAAATTTTACTGTTCACGTTTGAGTAATGGAGTCTGAGTAAAACTTTGTGGATGTGCATCTCTACATTTCCCAATTTTCTAAGTTGAATCTGTATTATTGCCATGATACAAAGGAAAGTAAATATGTTCTTAGAAATTTCAGTGGTCTTGGCCCATTGGGGATAAAGAATTTTTAGAAGTAAATTTTAATTATATAAGCATACCAATAGCTTCTAAGATGATAAAGCAGGGATGATGGATGAACTATAGCATTTTAATTGTGACCATCACAAATACTTGTCTCTGTTATTTCTCAGAAACACCTCAGACTTCTTATTTTTCTGATTGCTTTTTTGGTATTATTATTAATTCCTTAAGCTTTCTATTTATTTAAAATTTAGAGGATTTATTTTTCCTGTGTCCCTACTTAATTAAACTCCCTTTAAAATGTATTAATATTGTTATTGGTTATCTTGCTGTCAGGTTTGAGTTTATAGAATTACCATATTTCTAAAAACACATTGTTTAAAAATAAAACCATATAATTATACACACATAAAAGAAAATTTCTGTGGCAAAACCTTATGCAACCTTATTACATAAGATGAATGCTCAGTTAGCCAAAAAGCTAGAAGAGTAATTAAAACAACCGATTCCTCAGTTATACCAGTTAATAAATGTTTGTGTATTTAATACTTCTTTGTACCAAGATCTTAGAAATACAGTACAAATATATAATACTCTTCGTTACAATACCTTTGATAGCCTAATTTTAGTAACTAGAAGACACTGAAGACATTTCCTTTAGTCATTCCATAGGTCAGCAGCAGAAATTCTACAATAGTCTCACAAGTAATTTTCCCTGGAAGTAGAATGCATTCTTTTGGTGATTGTTTTAACATTCTAGTGACTTTTCAGTATTTCATATTTGCAGATCTAAGAAGGGAGAATCATTAGTCTCTTGATTATAATAGAATAGTGTCTCCTAGAGGCCGTGTAGGAATCCTGTGCCATGACCTTTGTGTTTGTAGACAAATCACTTAGTTTTCTGGGCTTCAGTTTTCTCATCCCTCAGTGGAGGGCAAGAGAAGGTGGTGGAGGCATCACACGTCTAAGTTACTCCTCTCATGCCCTAGAGGGAAGACAGCTGGGATTTCAACAAGATGCTCTTTTGACAATTAGGAAATGTCCAAAAAGAGATGCCAAGGCTAGAGAGGAACCAGATAACTGTCTAATATGAGGATTTGGAGAAATTTATCTGAAGGAAGTGACAACAGAAAAGAAACATTTAACGATATACGCAGAGCCATCATAGTCTACCCAGTGGGCTAGGGTGAATGAGTCTGGAGAACATAACCAAATGCTGGCATGTTGCCCTACATAGACAGGGTAAATGCTATAGATGCTTTGAAGCTGAAGGGAAGAAAATATTGACTTCTTAGAAGATAGGACAGCTCAAACTAACACTGGACCAGGCTGCCATAAACAAGATGGAATGCTCTCTGGCATTGGTATTTAAGAAGAATCCAGAGGATCTGATACGTTGTGGGAAAGATTTACGGATAGAGTGAGAGACTGGGCTGTTAGAGTTTTCTAATTTTTAGAGTGTATTTTTCAATGATCAGAAAGAACAATAGCATTTTATGAATGAAGAGATATAGACTTAGTTAAATATTATTTCATTTTTATTTTAAATGCATAGAAAGACAGTTTGGGGAGTGGAATCAGATGACTATTTCAGTCAAAGTTTGTTCTTCTTAAGTTATGACCTTGATGAAGTTACTTGAAGTCTCTAAGTTTCCTCATCTGTGGGATCTACTAGCTATCTACTTCCTAGGTCAAGTTAGAAAATATATATATATGAAACCTGCACGTGAAACCCCTTTGCATTGCTGAAACTGCTAGACAATCATCGGCTTCCTGTTATTATTATTCTTATTATAACCTCTTATTGATCATGTAATAGGACCTTTTTCTACTCATAACCACTCTAAAAGGATTATTCAGCCCTATATTATAATTTAAAAATGAGATTAGATGCAGGTTAAATTATTAGTCATATCTAAACCCAGCATAGGACACAGACTTTCTTCCCAGCATAAAAATGAAGGTGCTCTTTTCAAGTAAAGGAGACATTTCTATGAGCCTTTTCATTTCAACTTACCTTGAAATTCGTGTTCAAGGTTACTGGTGTCTGATGTGTAATTTGATCCGCAAATGGGTGAAAGCTGAAAAATGACAGAGAGAAGTAATGGGGCTGAAACTAAGGGGTAATTCACAGGGGAAAAGGAGAGAGTATTTGTAAATGGTACAAGATATACGGGCTCCTGAGTAATCCTGACTGAGTTCAACCACTTGATGAGCAATTATAGGGTTGGGGGGGGTCACTTAATTTGTCATATGTTTTATCATACTTTTTTTTTTTTTAATCATACTTTAAGCTGTCTCTCGAAAGGTCATATTTTCAGTTTCCCCAATGGGTGAAGGAAAAATTGCCTTTCATTAACTTCAGACATTTTTCTCTTCACTTTTTGTGAAGGACTGAATGTTTGAGAATGAAAGTAAAAGACATGTTCTATATTTCCTGGCTGTCAGAAGTAGGAGATGAAAATAGAAGGCAGAAGGAACAGATAAACCCCAAAAAAATGATACAAGTTCTGCCAAAAGTACACACACACACAAAAAAACAAAACCAAAACCCCCAAAAGGTTACCTGAGCTGCCAAGAATATTTACCACTTAAAAAATGCAATCGTCATTATTAAGGAACTACAGAAAGCCATAGGGTGTGAAGCACCCAACTGACCATTGAGATGTGGTCAGCTCAGAGAAGTCTGAACATGATATCTCTGAGCTGAGAGAATACACACAAATATAAGGAATGACTCCATTTCCTAAACTGCTCTAATTCTTGGTTGATAAATTTGCCTTTCACAAGAAATGAAAACCACTCTCACAATGGAGGTAAATGGAAAACAAAATTCTTAAAGGTTTTGTGTGGGATTATTTTCATAACACTGTCATAGCACTTACATTTTTCGCTAATTCGCTAAGTATTAATTTAAAAGGTAAATAGGATGGTAATTGAAAAGAAACTTATGAGTCACCAAAGGAAAAATGTTGAGGGAGTACGGTGATTGGCGGATATGATGTTTTTAAAGCAGAAGTGTCAAAAGTTGGTCTGTTTATATAATAATCATGACCATAAAAAGTGATTTTTATTTAATGGGCAATTGCTTAGGCAAAGAATATGAAAAGGTTTTTTAGAAGGATATGCAACATTCAGCAAATTTTGTCATTGTACTAATAACATTTGGCAGTGGGAACACCAGAGTACAAACTACGAAAATTGATTTATAAGGCATGTTTACCAGCAAACAAACATTGCAAGTGGACACAAGCAAAGAAAGTATCACTGGGAAAAAGACTGCCCCTAAATGAAGTCACCTTTATTTTTTTTCTTCTTTCTGGAATTAAAAGGCTCCCAAGCGACACTTCTTTATTCTATTTCTCTTCTCTTTCTCTGACCTTCTATAAATGTTGGCAAGCTTCTGAAAAATTCCAGAGAAAATATCTGAGCTCTAATCTGATCAAGACAGTGGAGATTGTTCTAGTTTTATTTCTCATCTTGTGACCTTCTTATGTTGTCATGTGTTCAAGTCCTAATTTTTTTGAAGATCTCTCCCATCTATACCAAGATGTTTAAATTAATTATCAGCTGGAAAGGACCTCTAATCTCAGAGGTAGCAAAATAATTTGATAGAAAACAAATCCATTACAAGTTGATTCAGATGCAAATGAAGGCCCACAGGTGGGTAAAACTTAACATTTTATACCAAGTTGTCTTTCTGTACATGCTAAGCTTGCCTCCTGTGGGGATACTTTCTTTCTCCAGTCTCTTGCCCTTCTTTTCCTCTAGAGTCTCCCCTGACTTCTCTAGACTTCTGTCACCCTTACAGGGTCCACCTTTATTCTAGAGGCAAGTTTCAACGTCTCTAGGGGTAAGGGTGACTGACAGTTCCCATGGCCAGATTGTGATGGGTTTTCATCATCCTCTCAAAGCAAGAGGCTTCTTTTTTCCAGTCTCTTCAGAATGGACCATCTACAATATACACATTCAGTTGTGTCTCATGGTAACATTTTATTAAACGAACAAAGTCTGCATTACCGAAGCCCCTCCCTGTCGCAGTAAGAAGCATATAAGAATAAAGGCAAGAGAGGGAACAAACGGTCTGATGGTCAGTTCTGATGACTCCTTACCCCAACTCATACTTGATTAGCGTCCATTTGAAGGGACTTTGTGATGCCACCCTAGGGTTGGCCCTTGAATTGTTAAGGCGAATTGTAGACTCTTTTTTTTTCCAAGTTGATATCAACTTGAAAATAAACTACTGTAATTTCCGGTACCTTCTGAAGGATGGAGAGAGACACTGAGACTACCTAATATTAAAGATGTCCTGTCAATTCAGTTAAAAAACAGTCTTTTTCCTTTTTCCCATGGCAGAAATCCTAATCTTACAAAATTTGGCTTCTCGTTTTATTTTCACTGCTTACTAGCTCTGCTTTTTCTGTTGCTTCTTTAAAATAACTGAGAAAGCATTACTTCCCACCTATTTTACTGGGTGGTGTGAGGATCACATGCGATAATGTATGAGAAAGTGCTTTGAAAAGTGCAAAAAAAAAAAACCCCAAAAAACCCTTATGTCATTGTAGAGTAGCATGTTTTCAAGATAAGCATTCAAATGATTTTTTCTTCTTTTTAATCTATGTAGGCTGAGTGCCAGGAACTACTAGTAATGCAGGCAGTATTTAGTCTCCCCTTTTTCCTTTCTGACTGAACTTAGATTTATTTGAGATAGTAACGTGCACAGCTAAAAAATCACATTCCCAGGCTCCCTTGCATATAAAGTCAGCCACGTGTCACAGTTTTTTTTGTCCTTTTTTTTTTTAAACATGCCACAGCTTTCATCACCCAGGTATGGGTAGAAGTTATTGGGTAGGATCTGTGGGAAATCTTAAAAGAGTGACTAGACTCAGCTGACTTGTGCCTTTCATCCTCTCCTCTTGCTCTTCTTCCTTCGTGGATGGTGAATGTTTTGGTTAGAAATACAGTGGTCATTGTATGACATTAACTTATGATTTTAAGGCTGGAAACCATCAGAAAGCATAGTACAGTGGAAAAGCCCACGGTGCCTGGGTCATTGCTTATACCCTGGAGCTGAGGCATCCAGTCCTGGAATATCCAACTCCAGATCAGTCATGCTACCTACGAAAAAGATCTCTATCTTGTTGAATCCATGTTTTCACATATTTGGTTATTCACGATCAAACGCAGATTTTAACGGGAGCAGGATAATCATATCTGTAGTTTCTATTACTTGATTTTAAGTACACGTATATCCAATAGTAATATTTGATACTTCTTTTGACCTTGCAAATATATCTTATATGTCCCACTGGCATTTGACATACGAGGACTCTAACGTTCAACTCATCCTTCTCACAAAAGCCCTTTCTTATCTTGTATTGTTCAACTCAGTGAAAGGCATCATTATTCTCTTAGTCAGTGAAGCCAAAATGTGGGTGCATCCTTTTGCCTTCTTGGAGATATTAATGGTACCTTCTTTTTAGCAATTCTCAACTCTGTACTTGGTCTTTAAATCTTCTTTATCCTTTATGCAGCTGCTAGTGAGCCTTCTAAACTGTATGTAATTTACTAGTTTTAAAGTCTAGATAAACAACAAGGTCCTACTGTATAGCACAGAGAACTATATTCAATATCTTATGATAAACCATAGTGGAAAAGAATATAAAAAAGAATGTATATATACATCTAACTGAATCACTTTACTGTACAGCAGAAATTAACATAACGTTGTATATCAACTATACTTCAATAAAAAAATTTTGAAAAAATAAGTCTTAAATAGCTCCTTACTATCTAGAGGAGTATGTCTCTATTTTTCCTTTTCATCACACATAGAAAATGATGGTTGGGCTTCCCTGGTGGTGCAGTACTTGAGAATCCGCCTGCCGGTGTAGGGGACACGGGTTCGTGCCCTGATCTGGAAAGATCCCACATGCCGCGAAGCGGCTAGGCCCATGAGCCATGGCCGCTGGGCCTGCGCATCTGGAGCCTGTGCTCCGCAACAGGAGAGGCCACAACAGTGAGAGGCCCGCATACCGCAAAAAAAAAAAAATGATGGTATCTTGGGGTAAATGGATGAGAGTACTTGTCCAGAGTGATTTTATTGCACCCTCAGACACTCCAGAACTGAGTTTTTCATGGAGTGGGGGTACCTGTAACAGAATCAGCCTATGAATTGGATGTTGCTTGGGAAACTCTGACTTAGAAGAAACAAAGTCAAGATATCTGAACGTGTCATACAAAGCTCTCCCAGTCTTTACTTCCCTTCCAACCTTCTCTCAAGCTGCATTCCTTTTCTGCTCTTACCCTTCCTAATACATGGTTATATATATACACACACACACGATGTATTACACATATATCACAAATATCATAGATATTTGATGTATTATATATGTGTATATATACATACATATGTGTATACTTACATACTAATATATGTGTTTGTGTGTTTCTATATCTATCTATATCTATCTCTGTCTCTGTATCTCTTTCTGTCTGGCTATTCTGAATTTTCTTCATGGAATATGCCAGATGTTTTCATCCTCCTGGCCTCTACTTCTTGCATTATCCCCATCTCTAATGGGCATGTTGAATATCAACTCATCCTTTCAAACTCAGTTCAAGTGTCCTCCTTTGTGAAGTCTTTCCTTCTCTCTCCTATGTAATTGATCTTTTCCTCTGTATATCCATTGATCCCTGTTAACACTTCTGTAACTCTTCACCGCCTTTTCCTTAACATATTGTTCTCCCTGTACAAGGCTATAGACAAATAGAAGTCAGAGGCCATGAAATATTCATTGTTATACCCAGTATCTATTTACAACAATGTCCTACTCATGACTAAGTAGATATTTGTCAAATATTGCTTCTTGACTTAAAAAATACTTTGAAAAAACGTTCAGAAAAATTATTAGACCATATTTATAGATTCTGCTGACAAAAAATTTCCCATTTTACCCTGCTTAAGATCTTAGTGCTAGTTAAAAATAAAAGCCAAAAAATTTGTCCTCAAAATTTGTCCCTTGACAATTATACTTTATGGACTGTGGCTAATTTTAAAGACAAATGCTACATTTAAAATGTCTTGAATAATTTTGGCTTCACCACTCTGGCTATAGATGTAACCTGAAAATGTAAGGCTTCAAACCACCCGGCTCTTGCATAAGAAAACAGATGTTCAGCTTGCCTGAAGATCTACATGTCCCTGGTATTTCTTGACCGTCATGAACTTTTCTGTTGACACTCTGCAAAAATCATTTGGCAGTGCTTTAAAGTCTAAAGCCTATCCCAAGAAAGATGATAACTCTAGAATCAGAGTAAAAGCAAGAAGAGTTTGATGATCCACAGAAACATCTGCACATTGAGTTAATTAATTTTTATAGAATAGATGGGAGCAAGTAACTCTCTTTTCCCCTCCCCCTCCATAGTTTTTAAAAAATAAATTTTCAACAAATTTACCACATCCTAAGTGCCACTTCTCATTAAGACAAGGATGTTTACATCCCTAAAGAACAGGAGGGTTCATTATGTCAAGGTAGAGATACTTTCTATGGATTTGCTATTCTTATAAGTGATTTGCTGTTAAAGACATTTATTGCTGGAGAGAAATTGACTGCATGTATCAAAATTTAAAATGCACCTCCATTTAATCCAGCAATTCCACTTCATGTATGAAATGTGTGTACAAGGATATTCATGAAAGCATTGCTTATACCAGCAAGAGTTGTAAAATAACTAAACGTCCTTCGGTGGGGGCTGATTAAGTGCATTATGGTATATTCACTTTTACATGAACTGATATGGAAATATACAATCATAATAAATCTAAGTTATGATATTTAGTGAATAAACCAGGTACAAATGAGTGTGTATAGTATGCTGCTATTTATATCTAAAATCAGAGTAGGTATGTATAGTTTTCAAAGGCATAACACAAGAAAGATACGCAAGAATGGTAAAAGTATTAGCTCAGAGAAGGGGGGCCTGGTAACTATGGAAGAGAAAAGAAATTGAGATTTATCCTTCACTGTTTATATATTTTACCTTTCGTTTTGTTTTTTTTTTGTTGTTGTTTTTTGCGGTACGCGGGCCTCTCACTGTTGTGGCCTCTCCCGTTGCGGAGCACAGGCTCCGGACGTGCAGGCTCAGCAGCCATGGCTCACAGGCCCAGCCGCTCTGTGGCATGTGGGATCCTCCCGGACCGGGGCACGAACACATGTCCCCTGCATCGGCAGGCGGACTCTCAACCACTGAGCCACCAGGGAAGCCCAACATAGAGATTTTTATGGCAAAAGATTAAGACCACAGAATTTATCTCTGAACAGTTAGTAATCAAGGGTCTATGCTCTTATATAGGCATGTTGTGCCCGTTTTTAAAAAAACTCGAAATTTCCATAGCTTTATCAATTCTACAAACTGGGAATACAGCATGTGGTCTTATATTTATTTATATATATATGGTTTTCTTCCCAAACTAGGTATTATATTCAAGTCAGTGACTTTATTTTTTAATGCATCAAAATACCTAACAGAGTTTCTTATATGGCAGGAGGTCAAAAATGTATTTATTGATTATGCAGTAAAGAGATGAGTAATGGGGCTGAGCATCTTCAGTAATCCTTACCTCTAGCTGTGTGAAATCAAAATGTAATTTATTTCAGTGCCTGCAAATAAAAACTTAGCATGCGCCACCTTCTTTAGCAACTGAGTGATCTTAGAGAGTTATTAGCTGTTAACTGGATTTATGGAGTGTACTCCTCAAATAGGCCTCTAGATATATTCATACAACTATGAAATAAAGATGGAATTGTTGCTGTTAAGGTTTATAATGAAGTCATCTAGAGGCAATACATAAAAGCAGGTATTGGATATAACCACACATGGACACCCTACTGCTACTCATCTAGTTTAAGAAGAGGAATGAGCATAACTCCCCGTACTTTAGTGTGCTTATCTTTCCTAACATCCTGCCATGACTCTTCATCTTGTACAGTTTTTTGTTTGTTTGTTTGTTTTGGTTTTTTACTGATGCACTGAAAATTTTGAAAAGTTTCAACAAAGGCTTGTTGACGAAATGAATATGTACCAGCTACTCTACCTGTGACTTAGAAGTTCAGCAAGCCCTTTTGGGCAGACCCTAAAGGAACTGAGCTGGGTGAGCTGTTTTGCATGCAGCCTTCTATTTATGACATCAGAGAAAAAAGTGCTGGAAGGGCCCAGGCAGGAAGGAAAAGAAAAGGAGGAGAGGAGAAGGGATGTGCACGAGAGAAGAATGACCCATTTTCAGGAAGAACACGTGAAATGGCCGAGCCATGGCGCTGTGAAAACGTGACCCCACTGGCCCTTCCTAGAGAAGGCTTTGAGCGGAAGAAAAGCGGTGGAGCAGGAGTGATGTCTTACAGAATTACAGTTGTTTGAGGACATCTGTGATTCATGGAAATCCAAAAAGCAATTAATGGGAATCTGCGTGGCTAAGTTTTAGTTGATGGGACAACAAGAATCAAATGAGCTATTACCATTACTTTGTCTCTATCGAAATCATAGGTCTGGCTTTTATAAAAATAATGTAGATAAGTCATATACTCAAACTTACATGAGTGAATTTGGTAAAGAAATGCCACCATGGGCATATATTCATAACATGTGAACTAATTGTTTTTTCTGAACTAAAAAATATTAACCTGTTATTTTGGTATAGGTCAGGATAAGCTTTCTGTTGTTTAATCGAGTGTTAAAGCTCATGATGAATTAATATCATCTTTGTAACTAAACTTCATGGTGTTTTCCTACTAAGAATGTTTTTGTGTTCAAAGGAACAGATGTAGTGATAAGAGATCTTGAGTTCTTTTAGGTTCTTCTATTAAAAAATACTAACCCTACCCAACTCCCTAGCACGCTAGGAAAGGGTGGTATTCAAAGGTTTGGGCTTCAGTTAAGACAATGGAATTCTTGACTTAAAATCCAACAGTGACCATATTAGCATCACATATTTTTATAATTTTACAGTAATTGGTTGCTCAGTTCCTCAATAAAGACAAAAGCTTTAAAAAATACTATACACACACATATATATTTAACGTGTGTGTGTATTCCTTCATTTACAAATTGGGAGTATGTAACATTTATGATCTCTGCTGAGTTCCTGGGGAAAATTCTCTTTACAATGTGAAAGGGTTTGCTTTCAAAGCAATGCTGTACTTTTTGTATTTTTCTTATTTAACCTTCAGGCATTCAATGTTTGCTTGAATCATCAAAAAATTTATTTCAGATGGCAACTGACATTTCCTCATATTAAAAAAACAAATCCTTGAGTTGACAGACATCCAACAGTAGGAGGGAAGGCTTGAGCTGACAGTTGCTTCCTTGCACAGGCTTTTAATTACAGAGTCAGCATGCAAGCTTCAGAAGCCCCCAGGAGCTGGTAGCTAACACTGACTGGTGTTCAATCCATTGTTAGAACAGTAACAGAAAGAAGTGTGGCAATTACTGTGTCTCAGTGGGAACATGAAGAGTCTATATCTGCTCTGGGATCAGGAGTCTTAATTTGATTTAGAAAAAGAAAAAAAGACTATCATTTCATCTATTTAGCTTTATCAGAAAATGAGTTTCCCATAATTAAAATTTTTAAATAGTTGAGGCTTAGAATTTATTCACTGTAATGTTGAAGCTGCTTAGATATTTAAGTCACACCTTCTTAATGTACATTAGATATTTTCCTGTCTTCTGAAGCACAGTATTCTAAACAAAATAGAAACTTCTCTTATGCAACTCAAGGATAAATTTCAGTTGTTTCAGTTTTACTGTGAACACAACGAGACACTATTTTTCTAGCTTTGGGTCTTATTTATATAAGCTGTTTTTTCTCAGCATCAGCTTCTAGCACAACAGCCTGGTCATTCTTTCCAAAAGATTTTTTTCTGTAATCTAGGGACACAGATGACCAAGTTTGTTAAATCAAAAAAATTTATTTCCTAATCATTGTAAACCAGTGGGCTTTTATCTGAGGCTCAGAAGAGGACTTCTTTTCCTGTGGATTCAAGGATTTTATAATTGCCATTTTTTCTAATCAATTCCCCAAATATTTACAGAGCATCTGTTACGTGCCAGGCATTGGGTAGGTTGCCAGAAATGTGTTCTTTGGCTGAGCAAAATGCCACCCAACTCAAACACTTTAGAAAACAGGGAGTATGGGTTCTTATATTTCTGCCCAGGCCTTCCACACCTCCAGGCATGATTAAGATCTCCTGCTTCTTAAGATCTTCTATCTTCTTCTGCATCAGCAGAGGATGAGACATGACCTCTCCAGACTTTCCATTTTAGAATCAGAAGCATAGTGTATTCTGTGGCTTGTCACCCTTTACAAGGTCTTAAACTCTACTGGGTAAAGTCCTAAGCTGACCGTATAAAGAGCTCTGGTCCAGATCTCCACATAAGGAAGCTTGTCTGTCAGTTTCACATCTAAAGTAAGATGGCTCATTCTGAGTTTCTCTGTTAAATTTGCTGTCTCCATGTGCTCGGTCAAAAACAAAGGCCCTGCGTGAATTCAGGTAGATCAAATTTAAGAAAATATGTAGGAATATATAGGATATAGGAATAGCAAACCTATGAAAGGAGAGAAGGGATTTTTGTGCCATTGGTTAGCCTTAAATCCTTTATGGAATAAAAAGATATAAACTAATGTACAAACAGACTCCTGGTCTAACAGTTTCTCCTAACTCTTTAATGTTCCCTTTTAGGGAAAATCAGTGGTCAATTCATCAATTCTTGGTTCTTTTTAGGAGGCCTACTCTTGTCCAATTAAATTAAAATCTTTAGGTTCCTCCACTATTAATACAAGAAAAAAAAAAAAAAGAAGAAACCTTCCCAGGTGACTCTAATTAATATATGGCACTGAGTTTGATTGATTTAAAAGGCACAGTGAATAGACATTGCTTTTGCAAAGTCCCATACCAGACAGGCATCTGATATTTTAGTTAATCTAATTTTTGAGACAATGTCACTTAAGCAGAAAGTTGGAACAAATATGATCTAAAGTAAGTAATCTTTGGAAAATCTGTAATTCAAAGACAACATATTAGGAATGTACTTTTCCTGCTAATGGGCTAATCACAGGCATAAGATGTGAAAAGAGTATGTCATATTTTGACATTTCAACAATGGCTATTAATCACAGCCTTATATTTTACTATTAAAATTGCCATTTAAATACCATTTGTTAATGATAATTGTTTGAAAGCCTAACCATATGTAATCTAACAGTGAAAATAGTTCATAGCCTATCTTGAATTATACATCAAATTGAAAAACCTTTTGCTAAAAATAATCTGGAATAGAGAAGATACTGTGCAAGACACTAAAAATATATGCTTTGGAAAGGAAGGTAGGTGAGGTAGTTGCTACGTATTTTGATTTTTTTTTTACAAAGTTTTCATGTAATAAAAAGGATAATTTACCAAAAAAAATCTCAGGAAATAAGAAAGTTATATTAGTTCCTTCTAACTAATATGGATACTTTAAATGAAAGCATTATAACTTTCTCCTCCAGGGTGCCTAGAGTTCCTTAGAGAATAAAATTTTAAAACCATTGGAATTGAGAGAAAATCACTTTCAAAACCACTGGAATTGAGAGAAGATCACTTTCTAGTTCTTTAGAGAAATCTGTAATGTATCCTTAAATTAAAAAATAAATCCTATTATGAAGCATCAGAATTATTTTCAGGATAGTTCATTTACTTTCTGATCATTTTTTGGAACTGTTCTGGGTAAAATTACAGTGGTTTCATACATTAAAAAAATAATCTAGAGTCTGAGTGCATTCCAGATTTTTTCACATGAACAATAGTGTCTTAGAATATTTACAAGGAAGAGATGTGGTCGGGTTAACTTAGGAATGAGGTCTTATCTACAGACAAATTGGGAAGAGTGGCATCTCAGGATATCATCCCAGGCAGCTGAGCAGTTATTCTGATGCCAGTGTGTCCGACTGACCATCATCTCTTGTATGGAAATAAGGTACAGAGCACTGGCTAAATAACCTCCAGGGAGCATGGAGCTGGGAGTCTCAGAACCTGCCTTCGTAACCATTGAGCTACACTGCCTCTCCACCAAGTCTCAGGGAGCCAGAATCAGATAACAGGAAAGCCTACAGGGAGCCTAGAAAGCCCAAGTCTAGAACTGAACTTTGAAATCCACTCAAGAGCCGGGACCAACTGTAAAACTTTAGAATTTAGTTTTGTATCTTTGCACTTACCTTGTACATTTACTTTATCCAATTTCCTGAAAGCATTAATTTTGCAACAAATATAAAAGAGAATTACTTCCTGAAAGCATTCATTTTGCAAAAAATAAAAAAGAAGAGCATTACTTTACAAATATGCCATTATAATGCCCAGTTGAATGAAGAGAAAATATTCCCAGTCAGGACCATCTGGGGTGGCCTCCAGGCAGAGGGAGTGATTGGGTTTCTCCATATTGCCCGAAAGGTCAGTAAGATGAGTCTTTACACTTGGCTCAAGATGGCCAAAATCTAAACTCTGCTTCACACATTCAAGCTGGGGAATTCCAAAGAGCCTGCTTTTGTCCCCTCCCTCCGTTCCTTCCTCCTCCCTCTCTCTCTCTCTCCCCGCCCCCCTCTTTCTCTCTTTTCTTTCTTTCTTTCTTTCTTTCTTTTTCTTTCTTCCTTTCTTTCTTTCTTTCTTTCTTTCTTTCTTTCTTTCTTTCTTTCTTTCTTTCTTTCTTCCTTCCTTCCTTCCTTCCTTCCTTCCTTCCTTTTTCTTCCTTCCTTCCTTTCTTTCTTTCTTCCCTCCCTCTCTCCTTCCTTTTTCTTTCTTTCCTTTCTTCCTTCCTTCCTTTCTTTTTCTTCCTTTCTTTTTCTTTCTTTCTTTCCTTTTTTCTTCCCTCCCTCTCTCTTTCTTTCTTTCTCTCTTCCCTCCCTCTCTCCTTCCTTCCTTTCTTTCTCTCTTTCTTTCTTTCCTTCCTTCCTTTCTCTCTTTCTTTCTTTCCTTCCTTCCTTCCTTCCTCTATCTCTTTCTTTCTTTCTTTCTTCCTTTCTTTCTTCCTTTCTTTCTTTCTTCCTTCCTTCCTTTCTTCCTTCCTTCCTTCCTTCCATTCTTTCTTTCTTTCTTTCTTTCTTTCTTTCTTTCTTTCCTTCCTTCCTTCCTTCCTTCCTTCCTTCCTTCCTTCCTCCCTCCCTCCCTCCCTCCCTCCCTCCCTCCCTTACTTCCTCCCTTCCCTCCTTCCCTCCCAAGTGGGAAAGAGTTTCTCCTCCCAAGGCAAGAACTTGTTGCAGGAGGATGGCCTACAGGTTGGCCGGGGCTCTGAGTAGGAGTCCTGAAAAGAAAGAAAGCAAATGAGAGAGGAAGATCAGGCCTTTAAAAGGATTATATGGAAAGAGAATAAGATCAATTTTTGACCAGCTGTATCCAAGAGTAGAAATTTAAGGAGAAATAGCTAGACACACCACTGTGGTGTGTATGTTTTTCTGATGCATCATCACGTTGCATCCCCAAGGGACCAAGTTTTATTGTGGTCAAATTAAAATCTAAGATATATTATTTGCTTTGCCTCCCTACAACTCTGATAGAATCGGTAGCCTCTAACATCACATTTTCCAGGCTCCTTGGTTTGTGGTTTTAAAAGAAGGCAACCACCTTAGAATAAGAGGAAGATTATGAAAGCCAGTCTAGAATAGGAATTACGACCACTGTGACAATGCAATGTCTGGGATTTGATGTATTAGACAGAACTGAAGAGGAAATCAACCCTCTTGTCATCAACAGAACTTTGTCACACTTTCTAAACTTAAAAATCGCAATGAAAAATATTCTGAATGGTTTATTCCCTTGAATAATCATCAAAACCTTTTATAGACCTCATCTTTGGTCTTCTGATTTTCCTGGCTCACTTTCTTTTCAAATACGTACCTGAATCTCTTTTGAAATATAATGGCCTTACGAAGTTTGTTCTCTTTTCATTAAAGGCTCATCTTCCACTGTGGATCCTAAAGCAATTCCTGAGTATGCATGTGGGGGAATCTTGGGTTGAACTGTACACTGATATGTCAAGAAATGAGACTTGGCAGTCCCTGGTCTCTGGTTGATGATCTCCTCCTTGCCGTATTTCAAAGTTTCTGGTGTATTTTTCCCACACACAGCTGAATTACGTTTAGGCAGTGTTATGTGAGATACCCAGAGTGAAAGAGTATAAGAAACTCTACTTCAAACTTATAGGCTGGAAACATGTTTATCTTTCCTCCCTCATACACACAATTTATTTAGGAATTCGAGTCTTTCCTGGAAATGGAACCGAGGTCTCTGACACTCATTATTACACCGGGACCTTGTCAGTAGCTGAGACCATCCTATGGAGACTCAGCTGTCAAGGTTTGGATAACATGGCTATAAGTTTTTTGCCGTGTTACCCAAACTCAGGAATTTCACAGGTATCACTGTATCAGGTCTGAGGCAAGAGGACATTCTTTCATGCTTAGAAAATGTATTGAATTGTAACAGGGTCTGCAGACTTTGGAGGCTAAGCAGAGACTTAGGTTAATAGGATAGTCCGCAGGAACAGGCATTAGGAAATAATTATGTCCACTTTGATTTTTGTAGCAGAATGCTCATCAGTCACAGAGGATGAAGCAAGGAGTGTAGTTGTGTGTTCACATGTTGAAATCCTACCTGAGTGTCTGCAGAAGGGTCAGGATGTGTCCGACCTATGTGTTTAGGCTTAGGAGAAATTGACAGGGGTCCAGTTAACCAGGTGTTGTGAAGTGCGTTTAGTGAAACTGAAAGATCTGCATTAAGCCAAGGCGGGTCTCAAAGATGGCCAGGAGTTCCTACCAAACTTTGATATTCCTCAAAACCTCTAAATTCTTGCTACAAGTGAAGTGACCAATGAAGTATAAACATAAAAGCAATGTCTCAGACTAAACAGAGCCATTACGACCAGAGCTTTGGTGTGAACTTGAGGGCAGAGAGGTGAGGCAGGCACAAGCTGGGCTGCTGAAGCCAGACCCCTAGCCAGCAAGTGCTGGGTGAGCAGAGAGGTAGACCTTCCGCTGGGTCACCACCCCCTCATTATTCAGCATCTGGGTCATACCAGGTACCCCCAAATTTGCTTTCCTAATAGCAAGATGTTTTCCAAATCAGATTGTTGATAGCGCTTCAGCAAGAGTTCCTTGGGACTTCTCAGACCTCTTTGTGATTGAGACATTTAGAAGTAAATCCAGAAACACCAAGACTCCAGAGAGGAAATATCTCTTCATCCCATGCCCAATTTGTTCAAGCTGCAGTAAGAAAGGAAAACTGATGGCAGAGTGAAGTCATAGGATAAAAAAATGCAAATACCCTGTCATTCTCCCTCAGAAGAAGCTGGACCCATGGGGCGGTGGGAAGGGAGAATTCAATTCTGATGTTGCTGTGTTGGTTTTTGGATAGTTACCACTTTCAGTGTAGGCTCATTTTCATGCTGGTTCTAAACACACAAGTACACACACACTCAAATATAGACTGTCTCTACCTGTATTCATACCTGTGTGTGCTATGCATCTGCACTGTGATAGATGTCTGTATACCTTGCTATATATAAGAATACATTACATGATATACATCTAAACTGGATAATTTTCAAGGTAATAGAACTTATTCATTTTTTTCAACAAATGTTCACTGAACACTCACAGTGATTCAGATACTATGTTGGGTGCCCGGAATATAAGTCAGACAAGGTCCTTCCACACATGGAATCTATTTTTCAAGTTTGGGGAGACACAAAATAAACAAATAACAATATAAATTAATTACAAGTAATAATAATTGCTATGAAGAAACTAAAACAGAGCAATATAATTGGGAATGTCTGGAGTGAACTGTGCAGGTTAGGCAAGACCTTGCACAGCAAACTTTTATTGAAATCTGAATAATAAGAGTCCAGCAATACAGGTATCTGGAGGAGACAGATGTGCATAAAGTCTGAGGCGGCATTGAGCTTGGCCTTTTTCAGGAACTGAGAGAAGCCTCTGGAGAGGAGGAAGTTAATGAGAAAGTTGGGGAGTTGAGGTTAAAGAGGTAGGAAAAGTCAAGCCACTCACATTTTGCAGACAGTTATAAGGAGGAAGGATTCTATTTTCACAGCCAGTAGAAGCTACTGGAGAGTTTGAAGCAGGGGAGTGATACATTCTTATTTATGTTTTAACAAGTAAGTCCTTCTAGGTGTTGCCCAGATAGGGTAGAAAGAGTGGAATCAGGGAGATAGCCTTTGGCGTTTCAGACCCACCAAATTAGAGGGGCTTGGGAAATATTTTGGGCATTCCATATATACACCAAACAAAGCATAAGAGCAAACCTTTTCAAGTTTAAGGTGATCATCCTATAATTGAACTGTCTATTCACAGGAAGATAACAGAATCCAGAGTCTCTACAGTCTATCATCCTCAGAGACCAGTACATAATAAAAAATTATTAGGCGTGCAAAGAAAAACAGGAAGCCATGACTCATAGTCAAGGAAAAAATGTCATTAATACCACCACCCACACCCCCCGCCAACAGCCCACATATTGGATTTATCAGACACATATTTTAAAGTAAGATTACCAAAAAAAAAAAAAAATGGAAAATATGTTCAGATAACTAAAGAAAAATATTTTCTTCATAAGGGAACAAATAAGAAATCTCAGCAGAGAAATGGAATCTATAAAACATTGCAAATTCTAGAACTGAAAAGTGGTACGGTAACTATCAATAAAATGGAAAATTCACTGACTGGGCTTAACAGATTTAGGGGAGTGGAAGAATGAGTTAGTGATCTTGAAGATATATCAATAGACATTTTCCGGCCAGAAGAATACAGAGAAAAAGATTGGAGAAAAATAAACTGTGCTTCAGAGATATGTGGGACAATAGCCAACAGTCTGACATACATGTTACTGAAGTCCCAGGATAAGAAAATGAGAATAGGTAGAAGAAAATATTTGAAGACAATGACCAAAAGTCCTCACACTTGATGAAAACGTAAAAATGGATCAAGCCCAGTGATGTAAAGCAAGATATTCTTCCAGCTATTGATTCAACAGTATTTATTGAGTGCTTATTCATTTACTATTTATCAAGTACTTGCTGTGTTGGGCAAGAGAGAATATACATCTAAATATGGCACAGTGTCTGCCATAGATCTATAATACCCAGTTCCCTAACCACTAGTCACCTGTGACGACTGAGCACATACTTGAAATGTGATAGGAGGATAGTATAATGTGATGAAATGGCAATGTTTTCAATTAAATAATATATAGAATTAATTTCATCTGTTTCTTTCCATTTCTTTAAACTATCTTAATAGAAAATTAAAAATTACACATGTAGCTTGTACTATATTTGTATTAGAATTGATCCAGGCAATCATAGCCTAGTTGGTAAAGTAGGGGTCATACATATAAATACAAAGTAGCTAAGTCTCAACTCAGATACATTGGGACTAGATACTTTTTGTTAGTATTTGTTATTTTATTAGTATCATTTTGATTAGTATAGTTTTGTGCTTTAATCGCAATAGTCAGGAAGGCTCTGGAAAACCATGCTGACATCATGTAGTTTTCAGCAGGTACTTGGGTGGAGATCTGACTTACAGGAGAAACTTCCCCCAGTGAGGTCATTCTTTGGCCAAACCTTCTTTTTTTAAAATTAATTTATTTTAATTTAATTTAATTTTTTAACATCTTTATTGGAATATAATTGCTTTACAGTGGTGTGTTAGTTTCTGCTGTATAACAAAGTGAATCAGCTATACGTATATATATATCCCCATATCTCCTCCCTCTTGTATCTCCCTCCCACCCTCCCTATCCCACCCCTGGCCAAACCTTCTTGTATGGAGTTAAAAGAAGTCCATTTTCCAACAAATGGTGTTTTGTCAAAATCATACTGTGGAGACAGTCTCGTTCAGCAGTACCTAAAATAGCTTTAACATTCCCCTAAACTGGCCTGACTTTAGACAGGCTTCTTCCTAACTCCAGGCTCCTCACCTCCTTTTTGCTTTAGAAAACATTAAATTCTTTCTCTGCTCCTTTGAGATATAAAACTTTTAGAAGCTTCTTGCCAGTTTTACAGCCTAGGAATGCCTTTCTCCAGCACCTAGGAGTCATCCCGTTGAAATGCAGTCATCACGGAGATCAAGCCCCTATCTCTCATTTTCTGTTGGACAGTGGGAGCCTGACTTCTAACATCTATGGGTGCCTGTTGGTGGCATCATCACAGAGAAAAACATATATTGCAAACTGAGGAATAACTCAATGGCTTCAGACATCAAGTTAACCAACCTTCCCCTTGGTTGATTGGGGACCTTCCCCCAGTGTCCTCCAGTACTCTTCCACAAGCTCACCCCATTGCTTAAAAACTCTCCTGCCTTTTGCTTCAGTAGTGATGAATTCAAACCCAGTTCTGGCCTTGCTCCCCCGTTTCAATAGCTCGGAATAAAATCGTCCTTACTTGTTTAACTTCGGTGGGATTTTTGCTTTGACACCCAAATGTGAATGTCTGTGGTGGGCATGAAAGCCTCTGATGTCCCTGTAAGCTGCCTCACGGAACATGTGGTTAACAGGTTTTTTGGTGGAGGATGGGGAACAGGCTGAGTTAAGGGAAGAATTTATTTGCATGTAGTGATTGGTTTCTACCACTTCTTCATCTATTCAATTTTACTGAAAATAACAGTAAAACCATGGATTACATTTGTGTACCTATCTTATCACAAGTAGTTTGACAGTTTCTGGTATGAATAATTTATTGTTTTGTTTTAGTTTCATTCAGGAACATTACTGTCTGGGGCCTAGAAGAGTGTTTGTATCCCCACATCCTATCGATTGTTGGAGAGAGATTGAAAGAGCGAGCGAGCACGCTGTGTTGGTGCACCCTCATTCTTGCATGCTTAAAAGAAATCAGGCCAGACTCATGGGGAGCCCTGAAAGCAAAAATCAGGGACCAGAGCAAAGAAAGTTGCAAACCAGGGGGCACTTCCTGCCCTTGTGTTAATGTTGACTTAAGGCAGTGACCCTAGGGAGTGTTATTTTTGGAAAACATCTTTGGACTTAAGAGAAGCTCATCGTACACATTTGTAGGTATCTGGTAGCTGTCCATTATGAATTTAGCTCCTTGAAATTTTTTAAACTCTAAAGATTCTTTAAAATGTTAAATATATCAATAATTGAACTTTCTGTTTTGAGATTTAAAAGTATTATCTTACAAACCATCCCCTGTTGAACATGCTTATACCAAAGAAAAAGGAGTTTGGTTGTGGCGATAGAGGCACTGGTGTTGGGAGAGGAGTGGAGTGTAGAATAATACAAAGAAAAAAAATGGTATAACTGTAATCCCCAGTCATTGCCTAATTAGGCCGTCCTACCCTCTTGGAATTGATGATAGCATGATTTAATAACTTTATTTGAATGTCGAAGATCCATTTCACAGATAACTAGGAAATTGCCTACATCTCCACTGTTCTAAGTAAAGCTCCTGAGTTAAAGCCAGTTTTTCTTGGTGATGAAATACTTGCAGACTTCTGGGAAGAACAGAGGGAGGCTATAAAGTGGGTTTGGGGGGGAATAAGATACCAGAGACTCTTGTTTATGACAAAAGCAAACTTTGATCCCGCCCCCCCAAACTAAACAGTTTTCCCTAAATCAATAGCAAACCAGAATCAGATGCACACTGATCTTTTGCAGAACTCGTAGATGTCAGAGCTGTAACTGTTTTGAAGGACTTCAGCTTAAACTCAGTCAGAGGCTTTCTCTGAAGATCTGGTTTGAAGCAGTTGCTTCCCCTTTTGGAGGTTCCTGTGATTTCAAGACCCTAAACTATATCACAGATTAAACCTAATCCCTGGCACACCGTCAAGGTCAGAAGTCTTTCACACGTATTCATTGTCTTAGAGAAAGATCTCCAGGAGCCCCACAGGACTGGGAATTTTCAAGGTAATGTAGCTTCTCTGAGAGGTGAGTGTAGAAGGTTGAGGTTTACAGGCATCCTTCCTCTGGTCCCACTCAAACTTCTTTTGATTCATTATTTTTAAAAAGACCAACCTTTATCTTCCTAGTGCAGACACTCCAACTCCATTGCGAAGTTCAAACATGTTGTGAACGTGCATCGCCAGGGATAGGTGTGGGTGGGGCGTGGGAGCCTCTGTTGCTCAGGTTGCTACAGAAGGGAATTCCCCAACTTCTGAGCAAATTCACTAAATGCTTATAGGATTAGTTAAGAATTCTTCTACATTGTTAACCCATCTGTTTTTAGACTCATATCCAACAAATGTTAAAAATATTGTTTTCAAAACACTTTATTTACTGATAATACCTTATATCTCTACAGCACTTAATCACTTAGAAAATATTTTATACAAACATTATTTCAACCTTATTTCACAACTACCACCCACCCATGCATTTTTGTATTTTTTCAATCAATATATAATTTTGAGTAATTATTAAGTGCCAGATGAAAGCATATAACTACATATTTATAAATGTATTTTTGGATTGAGGAAATTGAAGGTGAGGGAGATTAAATGACTAGTTCAGCATCACAAAAGAATAATTTTTAGATCCAAGGCTTGCACCCAGAGAGTAAGATGAATCCAGCACCCTTCTCATTACTTTTCAGTTTGGGAAGGTGGTTTATTCCGGCAGTGCAAATGACTAAGACCTTTTGTTGCTAGGTTAGGTTTCAGCTTTACAGTGTGTTTTTCCCCCCCACCAGAAGTAAATCTTCCTTCCATGTAGGTGGCAAGGCTAGTTCAGGAACTAGAGAAATATTGTGATATCTGTGTTTTATCATTTCTAGAAGGAGAGGAAGTAGAAGAAAGATAAGTCAGGTATGTAATGTCAATTTGTGTCACCTTGTGATACATTTATGGGTCTAAAATTATGTAACCACCACTTCTGTATTTGTATGTGTGCTGGAAGATCAGCCTCAAATAACACTTGTGATGTTATTTGTTGAGTACTTTCTTTTGAGAAGCTTACACTGTTCAAAAACTTATCTTCCTAATTTTTACACCATTGTGGTAAGAAAATAGTGGCACAGGGAATTAAAATTACTTGGACAATGTCAGAAAAAGTGTGAGACAGAAGAGTTGTGTCTATACTCAAAAACTGATTTAAATACATCTGAATTCAGTCAAAGCATCAAATAACAGTGGTAATATTAATATTAGAACTTTATTGTATTAATTATTTATTATATTAGTTCTGTATTCAACTTATTGTTCTTTTAGAGAATCCAACCATGTTTCATTAGGATATAGTTGCAATCAGCTTTCCTTGCAGTATTTATATAATGCCAGCAAGGAAACACTGGCATATATATTAGTCAGGATAAACTAGGTTATGCTGTGGTAAAACATTAGCCATGAATTCTGGTGGTTTAATACAATAAAGGTTTATTCTGCATCAAGTTACATGTTCAAAGCTGGACAGAGGCAGGATCTGCTCCAAAACTCAAAAACTCTGATTAAGTGGCGGGGGGCATTGACATTTCGACATGAGCTTTCAGAGTTTGCTGCAGTAGAGGAAGGGGGAGACTGGAGAATTGCACAGGGAGGTTTTCACTCCCTCACCCTGGAAGTGACATAGTCCTTTCCATTCGCATTTCTTTGTCCAAGACAGTCACACTGGCCTGCCTAACTGCAAGAACTCCTAGGAAGTTTAGTTTCCCATGTGTCCCGGAAGGAAGGAGGGCTGAATATGTAGTATTTATCTCAGCATGTTTGTGGTACTCACAGCACATATTTGGGATCTGAGAGTAGAGAAGATGAAAAAGTGTGTAAAATAATAGTCTGAATAAAAGAAAACAAAACTGGCTACTCAACACTGTGTATAATTCTGCTTAGATCAAGGTATATGTTTATCAATCCATCTTTCTACATATTGCTGATACATCATAAATCATTTCTTTACATACTGTATCATTCAGGGTTCTCCAGAGAAATGGAACCAATAGGATGTATGAATGTAATTTAGAAAGAAATTTATTGTAAAGAATTGGCTCATGTGATTATTGAGGTTGGCAAATCTGAAATCTGTGGGGTAGGCTGGCAGGCTAGAGACCCGGAGAAGAGTTGATTTTGCAGTTCTAATGTACAGATCATCTGCTGTAGAATTCCCTCTTGCTCAAAAGAGGTCAGTCTTTTGTTCTATTCAGGACATTACCTGACGGGACAAGGCCCACCCACATAATCGAAGGCAATCTTCTTTATTCAGAGTTCCAGTTTAAATGTTACTGTCATCCAAAAGCACCTTATAGACATATCCAGAGAAATATTTGTCCACTTATCTGGACACCATGGCCCAGCCAAGTTGACATATAAAATTAACCATGACATATTCTCAAGTATAACTCCACCTACCAGCTATGAGAGAAAGGATGATGGACTTGCCCTTATGACCAATAACCTCAGCATGAAATATTCTTTTGTAGCCACATCCAGATATATGATTCCTTGAGAATCATCAAATGATTTCATAATAATCCCTTCAGAATTACTGCAAAATGTTTTGCTTTCAAACATTAAGCTTAGAAATGAAGTCTAAAACCTAATGGCATTGTTTTATCCTGATTAGTTTAGTGATTCCTTTACAATATCAGTTTGTTTGGAGGATTCTGAATTACTAAAACACTACAGTTTTTTAAATAAAAGTTTTCCTTAGAGTTTCATTAAAGCATGAACATATTTCTACCTGCCCAAATAAAATTTTAAAATGTGTATTAAAACTAGATTCCTTTCTGTTGCTGAGAATTAGGTACTTAGAATTCAGTAGCATGTTAAAAAGAAGGCAAAGTATTTTTGCCTGAAAAAAAAGTCGTCCAACTTTTATAAGTAGAAGAAAGGAAGAAACGATCAACTACCACAAAATAGCTGAAACACAGAACTTCATGAAATATGTTTTTCACTACTTTTTCTTTTGTGATGAACACTGGTAAAACACATAATCTATCTCTGAATTAAAAAAACAAGCATAATCAAGTTGTCACTTATTTCTAGAGCATTGGATCAGGATTAAAAAGATAATATTGGGGAAGATTGGGATTGATATATATACACTAGTATGTATAAAATAGATAACTAATAAGAACCTGCTATACAAAAAAATAAATAAAATTCAAAATTTGGATAGAATCACCCTTTAAAAAAAAACCAAGATAATGTTGGTAAATTGCTTTGAGATTCTCAGATAAAGGGCATTGAGTAAGAAAGTAGCTAGCTAAGTACTGATTATAATACATTCATACGCACACACTTGTGTGTGTGTGTGTGTGTGTGTGTGTGTCATGATGGGCGCTACATGTCCCTGTGTTATGTGGAGCAAAGATTCACAGCCTGGGCACTACTGACATTTTGGGTCAAGCCGACTGTTGTGGAGGGCTGTTCTGTGCACTGTGGAATGTCTACCAGCATCCCTGGCCTGTATCCAATAGATGCTAGCGACACCCCTCACTCTGTTGTGACAGCCAAAAGTGTCTCTAGACATCGCTAGATGTCCCCGGGAGGGCAGAATCGCCTCTGATCTAAAACCACTGACTTACAGGTTACGACAGAACTAAAGTGAGGGAGTTTGAATATGATAAAATTCATAAATTTGGCTAAAAGGAAGCTTTCACATTTAAAAGAGAATAAAACAGTTATTTTTTTAAGGTGATAGCTTAAAGGAGACTTTCTTTGAACTTTACAAGCTGACCCCCAGATTCATATTGGTGAACAAAAAGACAAGAGTAAGATAATTTTGAACAAAATTGGTAGAGGAATTGCTCTTTTGATTAGTTGTTATTTTGATTAAGGCAGTGTGCTGTTGGAATAAGAACAAATAGACCAATGAAACATGATAGAAAGCCTAGAAACACACACAAGACACACCTAACATTTGTGGGACCTAGGACGAGGGTGCAAATGGAGGTCCGTATATCACATGTTTAAATATTTAATCAAGCTAGCAAACAATTAAAGAAAAAATGTTTTAGATTTTTACCCTGACATGTAAACCTTCATAATGACCTGAAAGGCAAGTTTAAATTTGTGGTTCTTGGATCCCTGGAGTTCTCTGAAAGAAAGTGATGGCGCAGGAAAAGCAGGCCTCAGACTCCAGCTCCTAAGCCTTTGCCCAGCCCTGTTCTCTTCCCATTCCCAAAGGTCTCATGCACTTATCTGTGTGGACAGCAGGGCCTTAGCCTGTACATCCAAGATCTTTCCACAAATCCTTCAAGACAGCTTCCACTTGGCCAGCCTCATGCTTATTGGTGGTACGGTCTGCCTTTGAGGGAAGCAGACTGTGCAGGCCCCATAAGTAGGCTCAGAATTGTGGGGCAGAAAATTCTGGGATCCAAAATATCTACCACTAGATAGGCTTAAACTTGGAACATGGGCTCTGGGTGGGCAGATCCTTTGCCTGGCCACCTCCTCTCACCATAGAAAGGGATATGGCTGGATGGGAACCGGAAAAGACCCTTTGAAACATGGATCCTAAGCTAGAAGCAATTCTTGGAGTCCGTGGGTGGTATTGCACCAGTGTATATGGAAATATTTTTATATGACAGCGTTTCAAACCAGGGGGGAAAGACAGGAACGTTCAATATTGGATTGAATTAATTGGTTATCCATATAGAAAAAAAATAAAATTGTATCTCTTTCTTAGAGCAGCACAAGATAAATTCAAGCTACATTGAATACCAAGATACTAAAAGCAAAGCTCTTATCTCAGGGAGAGTATCACGTTAGACCATAGGGGAAAGCCAGACAGGTAAAGCACAAAAACTATCAGCACAGGCTCATAATTGATGTCCTGTTGAGAAATTTGAAGGAATGTTACGTTATTCTGTAAACGTTCACTGGAGTGCAGTTTAGAACCTCAATTCAAAGTCTCGGTTTGTTTAAATGAACAATATAATTGTGGTGACCACATCACTGAAGCAGGATTAATTCTTTCCTCACCCCTTTCCCTCCCAAATCTGGTTCACATGTCTGGCTGATAATCCACACAAGCACCAGTGGGGTATGAAAAGTTGTATTACTCACACAATGAAGCTTTCTGGGGAGAGTCAGGCACCCAAGTAGATAAAAAAGTCTATGGAGCCCCAGTCTAATCATGAGAAAAACATTAGACAAATCTCAGTAGAGTTACATTCTACCAAATACTTGACCAATACTCCTCAAAACTGTCACAATCATTAAAACAAAGAAAATCTGAGAAACTGTCAACTAGAGGAGACTAAGGAGAGATGACAACTTAATGTAATGTGGTCCTCCCTATGGGATCCTGCAACACGAAAGGGACACTAAATAAAAACTAAGGAAATCTGACTAAAGAATGAACTTCAGTAATTCATTCATTGTAACAAATGTATCATACTAATGAAGGTGTTAATAACATACTAATGAAGGTGTTAATATATATATAATGTGCAAACCATATGGGAACACTATACTATTTTTGCGTTTTCTGAAATCTAAAACTATTCTAAAAATAAAGCTTATTTAAAACCTTTATTAAAGCTTTATTTTATTTATTTTTATGTTGGGGATAGGAGTTAATTTATTTATTTATTTTTGCTGTGTTGGGTCTTCGTTTCTGTGCGTGGGCTTCCTCTAGTTATGGCAGGCGGGGGCCACTCTTCATCGTGGTGTGCGGGCCTCACTAGCGCGGCCTCTCTTGTTGCGGAGCACAGGCTCCAGATGCGCAGGCTCAGTAGTTGTGGCTCACAGGCCCAGTTGCTCCGCGGCATGTGGGATCCTCCCAGACCAGGGCTCGAACCCGTGTCCCCTGCATTAGCACGCAAATTCTCAACCACTGCGCCACCAGGGAAGCCCCTAAAGCTTTATTTTAAACAACTAGGACCAAAGGATCAATGAAAGAGAATACAGTCCCCACACAGGGATTATTCTCATAATGGAATTTGGCGTGTGAAAAAGGTAGTTTTACCAATCATTGGGGGAAATGTTAGACCTTTTAAGTAATATTCCTGGGGCAACAGGTTTACACATACTGAAATGTTAAAAATAGATTCCTAGTCTCAGTATTTACAATTACATTTCAGATGGATTAGAAACAAATGCAAAAAGCAAAACAAATATTTTAAAGGAAGTTGTAGGGAATAACTTTGTAATAGAGGAGTAGGAAAGGCTGTTCTTAAATTAGATACATATGGAATAAAACAAAAGAAAAAGGTTAATTTGATAAAAATTAACTGGAATTTAAAGCTAATTTAAATGAGGGGTTAAATCTAAAAACTTCAATATGATAAAAAACAAAATAAGCAAAGGGTAATGACAGTCATTCACCAGGACAAGATATATGCAACTCAAACAAATGTCAAAGAATTACAAGCAAGAATATACATATAGAAAGAAACTCTACAGATTAACAAGTAGAAGTCAAACAACTCAATGGAAAAATAAATCAGAAAAAGATATGACCAGGCAATTCATAGAAGAAGAAATTAAAAATATTCATTCTTATTAGTAATTACGGAATGCAGACTTAATGAAATACTAATTATCCACCCATCAGATTGGCTAGACTTATTGGAAAATTGCAATTATTAACTGTTGCAAAGAATGAGAGGGAAATTACCAATAATTTTGGTGGGAGTTGAAATTGATGTAACTACTTTCAAGGGTCACTTGGCAATATGCAGTGAAGATGAAGACGAGCACATAGCACTAAATGTCTACAGAACAGAAATTCTCACACAAGTTCGCAAGGCTTTTCATTGCAATATCATTTATGATAAGGAAACACGGCAAATGTTCTCAGTGTAGATCAGTGGAGGAAACAAACACTTCATGGTATATTCTTACAAAGAAATTTTCTGCATTCATTGAAATGAATGAAATATGTGTATTATCGTGTTATATTTTGAATACATATTAAGGGAAATACAGAAATTGAAGAAACATATATGAACATGAACAAATGATAAGCCAATTTCAAATCATGGTTATCTAGGCATTAAAACAGACTCCTAAAATTTTTAAGTGGCAAGTTTTTATTAATTTCATTTGAATAACAATAGAAAACGCAGAAAGAAGGTTTACTAAATCTTGAGAACTTACAACAATTTTCCTTTTGCTAAATAAGATTAGGGAATTTTTCCTTTTTAATTTTTTTAAACTTTATTTTATTTTTTTTAAAGTCTTTATTGAATTTGTTGCAATATTGCTTCTGTTTTTTGTTTTTGGTTTTTTGGCTGTGAGGCATGTAGGATCTTAGCTCCCCGACCAGGGATCGAACCCGCACCCCCTGTACTGGAAGGCAAAGTCTTAACTACTGGACCTCCAGGGAAGTCCCTACTTTTTTATTGACACCTGCAAAATACATAGTTTGGCAAAAGCTGAGAAAATGACAGAATTTTGAATTAAACTTTTATTCACTATCTACCTCATACTATGTTTATATTCCTTAAATTTATGCACATTATGTCTTTAGAAAAACTATCTTTGTCAACAACATTTTACTTGAAGAAAGGGACTGTTTTAATTTCTGTAATCTCTGTCCTCTGCACAGTTTCTAGAGCAAGGGAATCACTCCAAAATTGCTGAAGGAAAGAATGAGTAGTGCATCTTAGTTGCTATAATACAAATGCCTAACAGCTAGCTGTTATGCCCTGGTGGCTATAACGCAATGTTCTTATTCATAAATTATTTAATATTTTTGTCAATATGATCAATTTAAAAATATTCTACTTGCTTTTAAATATAAAATTTCAACCATAATTTGTTATAATAGCTACCCTGTTTTCTGTAATTATTTATCTTCTGTAAATTAGATTTATATTATCTATAATTGCAATTAAATATATACATAATTAAATATAATGTATATCAGTGGTTCTTAACTGGGGGTAATTTTGCCCACCAAGGGGCATTTGACAAAGTCCAGAGATATTTTTGGTTTCCACAAATGGAGGGCATTTACTACTGGGGTCTAGAAGAAGGTAGAGGCCAGAAATGCTGCTAAACATTCCACAATGCAAGGGATAGTTCCTCACAAAAAAAAACCTTAGCTGGACTAAAATGTCAATAGCGCTGTTTTTGAGAACCCTGATTTATATTGAAGGGAGAAGGAAATCTATTCAAAGATGAATTATTAAACTAATTCTTCAAAGTGAGCAAATGTGTAACAGAGAGCAGGATCTCCTAGAATAAGAAATTCTAATGCTTGTTAAGGCTGCATGTTTTGTTCGTTGTTTTACTCCTTCTCTTCAGTAATGGTTAGTGGAGGGACCCCTGTCCTCTTCACTAAGTTTTACAGGACTGGAAGTCGGGCAGATCCTGACTGAGGGCAAACACTTACCTCTCTAGTGATTAGAAAAAAGGAGTTTTTGCCCAGAATAGAAACGATGAAGGGCAAGCCTCCCTGGATCCCTTGGTTTTATAACCTGTAGATACATCATGCAATTAAAAAAAGGAAAGGCAAGTACATAGTTACCAGCGTTAAGAAACAATCCTCTAGTGGAGAGCTCAGCTTTTGGGAAAACAAAGTAAAGCCAGATCCCGTCTCCACAGAACATATGAGGACTATACATGTACTTTGCCCTCATCTGTTTGAACATGAACAAAAACCATTAAATAAGCATGCAACGGCAGTGAATATAGCTTTAGTAAACAGCACCAAATGAATGGAGAAGGTAAATAATAAAAAACAATTGTGAAGATCATTCATAATCTTCTGTAGTCAATGGCGAGACTTTAAGTGTACTAAAGGCCAGATAATAAATTGTTTCACTGACTTTGCATATTTTTCCATAGCCTATGCAAATAATAACTGAAATTATGTTAATCTAATATGTTGAGGCAATCTTAATCTTAACTGTAAGGGCAAGAGGAAAATGATGAAAACTTGTTTATCACTAACCCTGCTGACATTGAATCTGAACTAAATTAATTTTTCCACCTTTAACAAATTGGGAAGACAAACATCAGATATATCTCACTGTAGGAAGAAAATGAAAAGTGTTATTATGATTACTGTGAAATAAAATATACACATCCCAAATATGAGATTAAGTACGTGTATATCCCCTAGAACCATACCTGCTTCACGATTATCACTCAGTTAAGTGTGAGCTACTGTTTTTATTAATGCTAAATCCCAGTACGGCTTTGAATCTAATAAGTATCTTGTGACTAACCAAATAAAGGAAACATAAGTGCAGTGTTCTCAGTCCAGAAGTGCTCATGTTGCTGATTCTAAACAGGGGAAAATATCTGAGGGAAAACCTATCTACTTATAAGAGGAATATATTTTTCTGAGATACCAGCACCAGTAAGAGAAATGCACAACGGTCATTCTTTGTGTCCAGCAAATGTTCTTTAAGCAACCCCTTTCCAGAGTCAGAGAAAGAATAGGCAATCTGAATGTGAACAGAAATCTAAGTAAGAAAAATCAATGATACATGCCATCTGCCAGCAAGAACAGATGGAATGACAGTTTTTAGCCATGTTGGGATGAGTGAAGGGAGGCATATACTGATTATGGTGAATTGGTGGAACATTGTATGGAATTCCACAGAAAGAGTAGCTCAGCTGAAAAGTGATTGTTCTGCTGATGATAACGTCAATAACATAAAACCAGCATGGGACCTATAAGAATAAAACCGTAGAATCTTATTAAAGTGCATAAAATGAGATCTGAGCAAATGTAGTACAAAAGAAAATGCATATTGAATATAATCACAAATCGGATGGTAGCAATAAATGCAGAGAGCATAAAGGTGTTTCTGGCAAGTAACATATTGAACATATACGACAACATAGTATATAATTCATGTTGTATTAAAATTTATTAGAAAGGTTTTTAAATTTTTGAAACAAGTGGTGTTATTTTGAACTACCTTTTTGCTATTAGCTACTAATTTTATTGCCTTGTGGTCAGAAAACATTGTCTAAAATTGATTTGTTGTAATTTATTGAGACTTGTTTTGTGAACTAGTTCATGATCAATCAGTTTGTAAAAACAATAAAGACAGATGGGGCAGAGGGAGAAATACAGTAGACAAATAACGAGGATCATGTTAAAAACTTTACTCCAATAATTTTGAAAACTAAAGTGAAAGTCACTCATAACAAAATTTTTAAAAATTTGTACTGGTTTATAACATTAAAGCAGAATCAACATTTAAAATCTACTTACTGGAAGTATAGTTGGATAGAGGGGTGGAGAGACAGATGTGTGGTAAAGCAAGCAGAGTAGAATGTTAATGGTAGAATCTAGGTGGTAGGAGCAGGGACGTTCACTAAAATTATTTCAACTTTGCTGTTTATTTGAGAATTTTCATAATAAAATGTTGGGGGGGAAATTCTAAGTATTTATGTAGTCAGTTTTTCTCAAGTCTTGGAAGAAAGACCATCCATACCTAAGATAAATGATTCCAGAGAATAGAAAAAGTGGAAAAGATACTCAACTCACATAATCAGGTTAATATAACCTTAGTAGTAAGATTGGACACATACAAAAAAAAGAAAAAAATTATAAACTAATTTTATGTATGAGCATTGCTGCAAAACATAAGAGAATAGCTTTATGACATTGTGGGCAGGGACATGTTTCTTAAGTAAATTGCATAGAGTATATCCATAGGGGCAAAAAAGGCAAAAAGCACAAATGCTAAAGGAAAAAACACATTTTACTATATTAAAATTAACAGTCGATTCAAAGATAATACGTCATGAAAAGATTAAAAATAAAAACAATCTGCCAACCAGAAGAATGATTATTATCTAAAGAATTACTATAAATAAATACTAAAAAGAAATAGCAGAAAATTAGGGAAAATATATTTACAGACAAAAGAATGTGAAATTCCAAGGGCTAATAAATATATGAAAAGATGCTCAGCCTCACAACACATTAGGGAAATGTTAAAGCAATATCAAGATAAAATTTCTATGGGAATAGCAAGCCCTGAAATATCTAACAATAAATGTTGACAACGATGTGGACAAATGGAAGCTTTCATACATTGCTGTCAGGAGTATTAAATGACTGCAGCCACTACTGAAAGCAGCTAGGCGATATCTAGTAAAATTGGGCGTGTCCATACTCTAGAACTGAGCAATATCAATTACAATGATCTCCTCTAGAAAAACTCATCCATGTGCACAACAAGCCATGTACAAGGTTATTACTAGGAAAAAATATATTGTCCATCATTAGGAGAATTGATAATGTTGTCCTTTAAAATAAAACCTAATGCTTTAGAGAAATTAAAATGAATAAACTAGATCTACATATATGAATACAGTTACTAAGAAAAATATATTGTAAAAATATACCCAGAGACTAATAATTTTATAAAACTTTTTAAAATTTATGCTTTCGTTTCATTTTTTTATACAGCAGATTCTTATTAGGCATCAGTTTTATACACATCAGAGTATACATGTCAATCCCAATCACCCAATTCATCACACCCCCACCCCCACCCCTGCTTCCCCCCTTGGTGTCCATACGTTTGTTCTCTACATCTGTGTCTCAATTTCTACCCTGCAAACAGGTTCATCTGTACCATTTTTCTAGGTTCCACATATATGCGTTAATATACAATATTTGTTTTTCTCTTTCTGACTTACTTCACTCTGTATGACAGTCTCTAGATCCATCCACGTCTCAATAAATGAACCAATTTCGTTCCTTTTTATGGCTGAGTAATATTCTATTGTATATATGTACCACATCTTACTTATCCATTCGTCTGTTGATGGGCATTTAGGTTGCTTCTGTGTCCTGGCTATTGTAAATAGTGCTGCAGTGAACATTGGGGTGCATGTGTCTTTTTGAATTATGGTTTTCTCAGGGTATGTACCCAGTAGTGGGATTGCTGCGTCATTTGGTAATTCTATTTTTAGTTTCTTAAGGAACCTCCATACTGTTCTCCATAGTGGCTGTATCAATTTATATTCCCACCAGCAGTGCAAGAGGGTTCCCTTTTCTCCACACCCTCTCCAGCATTTGTTATTTGTAGATTTTCTGATGATGCCCATTCTAAATGGTGTAAGGGGATACCTCATTGTAGTTTTGTTTTGCATTTCTCTAATAATTAGTGATGTTGAGCAGATTTTCATGTGCTTCTTGGCCATCTGTATGTCTTCTTTGGAGAAATGTCTATTTAGGTCTTCTGACCATTTTTGAATTGGATTGTTTGTTTTTCTAATATTGAGCTGCATGAGCTGTTTATATATTTTGGAGATTAATTCCTTGTCCGTTGATTCGTTTGCAAATATTTTCTCCCATTCTGAAGGTTTTCTTTTCGTCTTGTTTATGCTTTCCTTTGCTGTACAAAAGCTTTGAAGTTTCATTACGTCCCATTTGTTTATTTTTGTTTTTATTTCCATTACTCTAGGTGGTGGATCAAAAAAGATCTTGCTGTGATTTATGTCAAAGAGTGTTCTTCCTATGTTTTCCTCTAAGAGTTTTATGGTGTCCAGTCCTACATTTAGGTCTCTAATTCATTTTGAGTTTATTTTTGTGTATGGTGTTATGGAGTGTTCTAATTTCATTCTTTCACATGTAGCTGTCCAGTTTTCCCAGCACCACTTATTGAAGAGACTGTCTTTTCTCCATTGTATATCCTTGCCTCCTTTGTCATAAATGAGTTGACCATAGGTACATGGGTTTATCTCTGAGCTTTCTATCTTGTTCCATTGACCTATGTTTCTGTTTTTGTGCCAGTACCATATTGTACCATATTGTCTTGATTACTGTTGCTTTGTAGTATAGTCTGAAGTCAGGGAGTCTGATTCCTCCGTTTTTTTTCCTTCAAGACTGCTTTGGCTATTCAAGTTCTTTGGCTATTCCGGTTCTTTTGTGTCTCCATACAAATTTTAAGATTTTTTGTTCTACTTCCATAAAAAATGCCATTGGTAATTTGATAGGGATTGCATTAAATCTGTAGATTGCTTTGGGTAGTATAGTCATTTTCACAATATTGATTCTTCGAATCCAAGAACATGGTATATCTCTCCATTTGTTGGTATCTTTAATTTCTTTCATCATTGTCTTATAGTTTTCTGCATACAGGTCTTTTGTCTCCCTAGGCAGGTTTATTCCTAGTTATTTTATTCTTTTTGTTGTAGTGGTAAATGGGAGTGTTTCCTTAATTTCTCTTTCAGATTTTTCATCATTAGTGTATAGGAATGCAAGAGATTTCTGTGCATTAATTTTGTATCCTGCTACTTTACCAGATTCATTGATTAGCTCTAGTAGTGTTCTGGTAGCATCTTTAGGATTCTCTATGTATAGCATCATGTCATCTGCATACAGTGACAGTTTTACGTCCTCTTTTCCAGTTTGAATTCCTTTTATTTCTTTTTCTTCTCTGATTTCCGTGGCTAGGCCTTCCAAAACTATGTTGAATAATAGTGGTGAGAGTGGACATCCTTGTCTTGTTCCTGATCTTAGAGGAAATGCTTTCAGTTTTTCACCATTGAGAATGACGTTTGCTGTGGGTTTGTCATATATGGCCTTTATTATGTTGAGGTAGGTTCCCTCTATGCCCACTTCCTGGAGAGTTTTTATCATAAATGGGTGTTGAATTTTGACAAAATTGTTTTCTGCATCTATTGAGATGATCATATGGTTTTTATACTTCACTGTGTTAATATGGTGTATCACATTGATTGATTTGAGTATATTGAAGAATCCTTGCATCCCTGGGATAAATCCCACTTGATCATGGTGTATGATCCTTTTAATGTATTGTTGGATTCTGTTTGCTGGTATTTTTTTTTTTTTTTTTTTTTTTTTTTTTGCTGTATGCGGGCCTCTCACTGTTGTGGCCTCTCCCGTTGCAGAGCACAGGCTCCGGACGCGCAGGCTCAGCGGCCATGGCTCACAGGCCCAGCCGCTCCGCGGCATGTGGGATCCTCCCAGACCGGGGCGTGAACCCGTGTCCCCTGCATTGGCAGGTGGACTCTCAACCACTGCGCCACCAGGGAAGCCCTGTTTGCTGGTATTTTGTTGAGGATTTTTTGCATCTATGTTCATCAGTGATATTGGTCTGTAATTTTCTTTTTTTGTAGTATCTTTGGTTTTGGTATCAGGGTGATGGTGGCCTCATAGAATGAGTTTGGGAGTGTTCCTTCCTCTGCAATGTTTTGGAAGAGTTTGTGAAGGATAGGTGTTAGCTCTTCTTTAAATGTTTTATGGAATTCACCTGTGAAGCCATCTGGTCCTGGACTTCTGTTTGTTGTAAGATTTTTAATCACAGTTTCAATTTCATTTCTTGTGATTGGTCTGTTCATATTTTCTATTTCTTCCTGGTTTAGTCTTGGGAGGTTATACCTTTTTAAGAATTTGTCCATTTCTTCCAGGTTGTCCATTTTATTGACGTAGAGTTGCTGGTAGTAGTCTCTTAGGATGCTTTGTATTTCTGCGGTGTCTGTTGTAACTTCTCCTTTTTCATTTCTAATTCTATTGATTTGAGTCCTCTCCCTCGTTTTCTTGATGAGTCTGGCTAATGGTTTATCAATTTTATCTTCTCAAAGAACCAGCTTTTTGTTTTATTGATCTTTGCTATTGTTTTCTTTGTTTCTATTTCATTTATTTCTGCTCTGATCTTTATGATTTCTTTCCTTCTGCTAACTTTGGGTTTTGTTTGCTCTTCTTTCTCTAGTTCCTTTAGGTGTAAGGTTAGATTGTTTATTTGAGATTTTTCTTGTTTCTTGAGGTAGGCTTGTATTGCTATAAACTTCCCTCTTAGAACTGCTTTTGTTGCATCCCATTGGTTTTGGATCATCGTGTTTTCATCGTAATTTGTCTCTAGGTATTTTTTGATTTCCTCTTTGATTTTTGCAGTGATCTCTTGGTTATTTAGTAACGTATTGTTTAGCCTCCATGTGTTTGTGTTTTTACGTTTTTTTCCCTGTAACTGATTTCTAATCTCATAGCATTGTGGTCAGAAAAATTGCTTGATATGATTTCAGTTTTCTTAAATTTACTGAGGCTTGATTTGTGACCCAAGATGTGACCTATCCTGGAGACTGTTCTGTGTGCACTTGAGAAGAAAGTGTAATCTGCTGATTTTGGATGGAATGTCCTATAAATACCAATTAAATCTACCTGGTGTATTGTGACATTTAAAGCTTCTGTTTCCTTATTTATTTTCATTTTGGATGACCTGTCCATTGGTGTAAGTGAGGTGTTAAAGTCCCCTACTATTATTGTGTTACTGTCGATTTCCTCTTGTGTAGCTGTTAGCAGTTGCCTTATGTATTGAGGTGCTCCTATGTTGGGTGCATATATATTTTATATCTTCTTCTTGGATTGATCCCTTGATCATTATGTAGTGTCCTTCCCTGTCTCTTCTAACATTCTTTATTTTAAAGTCTGTTTTATCTGATATGAGTATTGCTACTCCAGCTTTCTTTTGATTTCCATTTGCACAGAATGTCTTTTTCCATCCCCTCACTTTCAGTCTGTATGTGTCCCTAGGTCTGAAGTGGGTCTTTTGTAGACAGCATGTATATGGGTCTTGTTTTTGTATCCATTCAGCAAGCCTGTGTCTTTTGGTTGGAACATTTAATCCATTCACGTTTACAGTAATTATCGATATGTATGTTCCTATTCCCATTTTCTTAATTGTTTTGGGTTTGTTTTTGTAGGTCCTTTTCTTCTCTTGTGTTTCCCACTTAGAGAAGTTCCTTTAGCATTTGTTGTAGAGCTGGTTTCGTGGTGCTGAATTCTCTTAGCTTTTGCTTGTTTGTAAAGCTTTTCATTTCTCCATTGAATCTAATGAGATCCTTGCCTGGTAGAGTAATCTTGGTTGTAGGTTCTTCCCTTTCATCACTTTAAGTATATCAATGCCACTCCCTTCTGGCTTGTAGAGTTTCTGCTGAGAAATCAGCTGTTAACCTTATGGGAGCTCCCTTGTATGTTATTTGTTGTTTTTCCCTTGCTTCTTTCAATAATTTTTCTTTGTCTTTAATTTTTGCAAATTTGGTACTATGTGTCTTGGTGTGTTTCTCCTTGTGTTTATCCTGTATGGGACTCTCTGCACTTCCTGGACTTGGGTGGCTATTTCCTTTACCATGTTAGGAAAGTTTTGGACTATAATCTCTTCAAATATTTTCTCTGGTCCTTTCTCTCTCTTTTCTCCTTCTGGGACTCCTATAATGTGAATGTTGTTGCGTTTAATATTGTCCCAGAAATCTCTTAGGCTGTCTTTCATTCTTTTTTCTTTATTCTGTTCCGCAGCTGTGAATTCCACCATTCTGTCTTCCAGGTCACTTATCCGTTCTTCTGCCTCAGTTATTCTGCTATTGATTCCTTCTAGTGTAGTTTTCATTTTAGTTATTGTATTGTTTATCTTTGTTTGTTTTTTTAATTATTGTAGGTCTTTGTTAAACATTTCTTGCATCTTCTTGATCTTTGCGTCCATTCTTTTTCTGAGGTCCTGGATCATCTTCACTATCATTATTCTGAATTCTTTTTCTAGAAAGTTGCCTGTATCCACTTCATTTAGTTGTTTTTCTGGGGTTTTATCTTGTTCCTTCATCTGGTACATAGCCTCTTCATCTTTTCTATCTTTCTGTGAATGTGGTTTTTGTTCCACAGGGTGCAGGATTGTAGTTCTTCTTGCTTCTGCTGTCTTCCCTGTGATGGATGAGGCTATCTAAGAGGCTTGTGCAAGTTTCCTGATGGGAGAGAATGGTGGTGGGTGGAGCTGACTGTTGCTCTGGTGGGCAGAGCTCAGGAAAACTTTAATCAGCTTGACTGCTGATGGGTGGGGCTGGGTTCCCTCCCTGTTGGTTGTTTGGCCTGAGGCAACCCAACACTGGAGCCCACCCAGACTCCCTGGTGGGGCCAGTGGCAGACTCCGGGAGCGCCCACACAAAGGAGCACCCCCAGAACCTCTGCTGCCAGTGTCCTTGTCCTCACGGTGAGCCACAGCCATCCCCTGCCTCTGCAGGAGACCCTCCAACACTAGCAGGTAGGTCTGGTTCAGTCTCCCCTGGGGTCACTGCTCCTTCCCCTGTGTCCTGATGTGCATGCTACTTTGTGTGTGCCTTCCAAGAGTGGAGTCTCTGTTTCCCCCAGTCCTGTTGAAGTCCTGCAGTCAAATCCTGCTAGCCTTCAATTCTGATTCTCTAGGAATTCCTCCTCCCGTTGCTGGACCAGGTTCAGAAGCCTGATGTGGGGCTCAGAACCTTCACTCCAGTGGGTGGACTTCTGTGGTGTAAGTGTTCTCCAGTCTGTGAGTCACCCACCCAGCAGTTATGGGATTTGATTTTTCGTGATTGTGCCCCTCCTACTGTCTCATTGTGGCTTCTCCTTTGTCTTTGGATTTGGGGTATCTTTTTTGGTGAGTTCAAGTGTCTTCCTGTTGATGATTGTCCAGCAGCTAGTTGTGATTCTGGTGTTCTCTCAAGAGGGAGTCTAAAACTTTTAAAACACTCTAAACACAGTATTATAAATTGCTTTTACATACATACAAATGTAGAAAAAGTATGAAATCATGCATAGATGGGATGATACATACCAAATTGAGGGTTGTGATTACCTCTGGGGGCAGTAATGAGTTGGGAGGGTTTAGTTGTTTATTTCTTTTGGGAAAATATATGGAACAGATACTTAAAACTATTAATTTATAATTATTTCTTAATTAATTTATTAAGTTTTAAAATTTGCACAATGGGTCCATGGGATGGTAAATACACTCGTGTTGTTAATATTATGTTCTGTACCTTTCTTTATGTTTGGAGTGTTTCCTAATTAAAAATTAAAAATAGATTAAAAGGATTGATATACATGGAATATATTCCTAAGACTGTGATGTTCATTCTCTAGATAAAACATTGAGTCAAACCTGTCACATATCAGACACCTGAAACAGAATTGTGGCATTTCTCCCCCACTCTACCCTTACTGCATGTCACCTCACCTCCCCTACCCCCTCCTCCACCCCAGCTCATAACAAGACCTGCTTTCATAAATGATGTTTTGTCATTATTCTATGGGCTTTTATTATAGGACATTCTAAGAAACAGTTCAGGAGCTTAATTATTATAATAATATCATTAACGATGGGATCTTCTATATCACCAAGGTAGAAAGGCACATGACAATATGGGGAGTATCATAAATGCAGTATAATATATTTAGCTTAGACTGATTTTCCCACATTTATTTTCTCTATGCTCTTTCTTCCTCTGTTTTCTTTTAAAATTTTTCTCTTTTATTTTAATAGCTGTAATCCAATTGAAATCCTTCTTGGGAGGAAGTCCAGAGAAAAGTTTAGGAATAAACAGATTAACAGAAATTATCAAGAGGATTCAAAAAAGTATTTGAATCCCTAATCCTTCTCTTGAGTAAAAGCAGTTATTCATATAGGCAAAAACTCATTTTATGAACAATACTAAAATTGTAAGGACTCTTTATTTAAAAGAGCTTCCTAAAAACTAAATATATGCATTATATCTTATAATCCTAATAGTTAAGTACTATTATTATGATCTTTTACAGTCAGGAAAACCTAAAGAGTTAAATAACTGGGCCAAAATAATGCAACTAGAAAATGGTAATATTCAAGCTCTGGTATTTCTTACTCCAAAACCAGGCTCTTAACTGGTTTTTCTTTATTACCTTATTGAAAAAAAAGATTTAAATTGAGGTGACATTGGTTTATAACATTATATCATGACATAAGTTTCATGTGTACAACATTGTATTTTGACTTCTGTATACACTACGGTGTGCTCACCACCAAAAATTTAGTTTCCATCCATCACCATACAGTTGACTTCCTTTACTCCTTTTGCTTCTGCCTCTTCCCCTCTGGTAATCACTAGTCTATTCTCTGTACATTTGTGTTTTTTTGGTTTGGTTTTTGTTTTTCAATTCATTTTGTGTTGTTCGGTTTTTATATTCCAAATATGAGCAAGATCATACAGTATATTTGGTTTTCTCCATCTGACTTATTTCACTTCACATGATACCCTCAGGTTCCATCCATGTTGTCACAGATGGCAAGATTTCATTCTCTTTTAATGGCTGAGTAGAATTTCATCATACGTATGTACATATGTGTATACATTCATTTGTCGATGGGTATTTATGTTGCTTCCATATTCTCACTATTGTAAATAATGCTGCAATGAACATAGGGGTGCATGTATCTTTTTGAATTAGTTTAACTCTTTACTTTTCTAATCTTAAATTAGACGATTCTACTCTGGCAATTAACCTATATACAAAGGCATTTTAATAATATTTTGATAAGATTGTACAAAAATCTTCCAACTGCAATCTTTAATTAAGTCTCTCTTCACCTTACTTCCCCACCCTCAGCCTTCCACAACTCTACTCATACAATCAAAACATCAGCCTGGTATATCTTCCTTAAAATCAACTGATTAATGAATGAGCTTTTCATATCAGATCTTTATGATCTCATATTTATCCAAAAAGTGAAAATGTGGACTAAATGGTCTTTTCCAGAAGAGCATGGTTGATTTTAATATTTTTTCCTAAGAGGGATAGGAATATATATGATGCATTTTCATGAAGAAATCCTAGAACCTCTCACAAGGTCTTGCTTTGGAATTAAGCTTTGTATTGATACAATGGGCTGAATCAGCCCACAGCTAATTCTAACCTCTGAATAAGGGGAAATAGCTGGTTTTCCAACTCTTCCAAGAATTCCTGTACTTTTGTAGGATTCAGAACAATACTTGAGAGACAGAGGGCACTATTAAATCATCATTTGTTTTTTTTGTTTGTTTGTTTGTTTTTTGCGGTACGCGGGCCTTTCATTGTTGTGGCCTCTCCCGTTGCAAAGCACAGGCTCCGGATGCGCAGGCTAGGTGGCCATGGCTCACGGGCCCAGCCGCTCCGCGGCATGTGGGATCTTCCCGGACCGGGGCACGAACCCGTGTCTGATGCATCGGCAGGTGGACTCTCAACCGCTGCGCCACCAGGGAAGCCCCATTTGTTATAATTTTTAAAGAGAATTTTTTAAAGGGATTAGAAAATGTCAACAAGAAATTTTTGGAAAATCTCCTAATTCACAAGCTGACATTTCTTCATGGAGAAGAGTTAGAAGATATACTGGAGATGATTGCTTTGATAATTCTGATATTGTTGCTTTGCCTCTGAGGGGGCACTTAATCAGACTCTAATGAAAGTGAACAATCTGAAAATTCCTTGAGAACATGCAATTATGGTGTGATGCATCTTTCAATTCACTCACTAACATTCTGAGTCCTTTAAAAAGGTACTCCAGGGCTTCCCTGGTGGCGCAGTGGTTGAGAGTCCGCCTGCCAATGCAGGGGACACAGGTTCGTACCCCGGTCCGGGAGGATCCCACATGCTGCGGAGCGGCTGAGCCCGTAAGCCATGGCCGCTGAGCCTGTGCGTTCGGAGCCTGTGCTCCGCAACGGGAGAGGCCACAACGGTGAGAGGCCGGCGTACCGCAAAAAAAAAAAAAAAAGGTACTCCATCAGCCATTCAGATAGTAGAAATGAAAAGCAGATGGATTGTGAAGGATAAAAATTGGAAGAGAAAAATGAGGCTCAATATCACTCCTGCATGTGCGGAGTATTGCTTCCATCTCTTCAGTTTACCAAAGCTCAGGTGTAGCTGGAAAGTGATATCTCAAAGAGCCAATCTGTTAACAGCATCTGCCATCTCCACATTTGTTTTTATCATAATTTACTGTTTGTAGAGAGAGGGTTTAGAACAACGTAAGAAATAAATCTTTACAGCTGCTCCACAAAACGCTTAACACTTTACTAATGCAAAACATCACCAATACTGAAGAGACTCTGAAGGCATACCTGGCCAACTTGTGTCACTAGAGACACTTTAAGAATCCTACTGGAACTGAGATCTTAAAAGGACCCAAGGCTCAGTGAAAAGCAAAGATGGAAGGCTATAATTTGTAATTAGCAATTAATAAGTAAGGTTGAATGTCCAGGAAAATTTCTGCAAACCTTCAAGCTTTCTACAGTCTTCTTTATGTTTTCTCCATTGATGTAGACAAAGTACAAGGATACACGAAATATTTGCAGCCTGAGTTGAAGATATTTTAAAGACATTAGACATCCTATTGCCTCAGGAATAGCTGGAAGTAACATTTTAAGTACTCTCAATAGGTATGAGTTTTTCCTGTCTGTCTTGACACTCAAAAATGTATATTTTTATTACTTTTTAAAAAGCATTCTCACCACACACAGACACACACACACACGTGCGCACATGCACAGGCAAAGATAACTATGTGAGGTGATAAATGTGTTAATTATCTTGACCTTGGTAGTCATTCCACAAAGTATATAAAAATCAAATCATCACATTGTATACTTTAAAAATGTATTTTTTAAGTTAAGCTTTTTTACTTTGACATAATTACAGATTCACATGCTTAATACAAAGAAGTCTCCTGTAGTTTTTACCCAGTTTTCCCCATCTTGTAAAACTGTAGAAAACATCACAACCAAGATATTGACATTGATACAGTCAAGATACAGAACAGTTCCATCCCCATGAAGATTGCTCTTGTTGCCCTGTTACAACCATACCAACTTTCATGCTGTCCTTTTTTCACTCATCATAATTCTCTGGAGGTTCATTTTAGTTTGTAATGTATCAAGAGTTTGTTCTTTTTTAATGCTGAGTAATATTCTATGGTATGAATATATCACAGTTTCCTTAATGATTCACACTTTGAAGGACATGTGGTTGTTTCCAAGTTTTGACTTTACTAATAAGCTGCTATAAACATTCGTATGTAGGTTTTTGTATGAAAAACATTTTACATTTTCATTTCTCAGGATAAATGCCCAGGATTGCAGTTGGTGGGTCAGATGGTAGTTTCATGTCCAGTTTTTTTGTCAAGAAATTGCCAGTCTGTTTTCCAGACTAGTTTGTACCACTTATATTCCCACCAGCACTGTCTGAGTGATTGTTTCTTCACACCCTCACCAGCATTTGGTGTTGTCATTATTCTTTATTTGGGCCTTTCTGACAGTTGTGTAGTAATATCTCATTGTGGTTTTAATTTGTATTTACCTAATGGATAGTAAGGTTGAGCATCTTTTCATGTATTTATTTAACATCTGTATATGCTCCTCTGTGAAGTATATCTTCATATCTTTTGCCCATTTTCTAATTGGATTATTTATTGTTTTAAGAGTTCTTTGTGTATTATCAATATTAGTCTCTGTGGTTCGCAAAAATGTTCTCTCATTCTGTTGTTTGTATTTTCATTCACTTAATGGGGTCTTTTGCTGAGAAAAAGTTTAAAATTTTGATGTCCAATTTATTAGTTTTTGCTTTTGTGGACTATGCTTTTCACGTCACTCTTTGCCAAGGCTTAGATCCTGAAGATTTTCTTCTATATTTTTTTCTAAAAGTTTTATAATATTATGTTTTACATTAAAGTATTTATTTAAGTCCATGATCTATATTGAGTTAATTTTTGTATAAGGTATGAAACTTAAAGGTCACAGTTTTGTTTTGTTTTGTTTTCTTGTTTTTATCTGTGGATGTCCACCTCTCTTGCATCATTCATTAAAAATCCAACTTTCCTCCATGAATTGCTTTTTTACCTTAGTCAAAGTTCAGTTAGGTATATTTATGTGGTACTACTTCTGGTTTCTCTATCCTGTGTCAATTATATGTGTCTGTTCCTTTGCCAATACTGTACAGTCTTGATTACTGTATCTATATTATAAGTCTCAAAGTTGGGTACACTAGTCTGGCTTTGTCTTGTCACTGAAAAAAAAAATTTAAAGCCTACTTTAAACGTCTTTGAATGCTCTTATTATATCCACAGAACCACCTAAGTACTGATTCAATATCCATAATGTTTGGCGAATAGATTCAGAAGAGTTTGCACAAGATGCAGTATAGCACATTATAGCAACTAGTACTTCAGTGTTTAGTTATCATGTCTGCTTTCCATATAAGTTTTTCCAGGAGAAATACCAAGGATTACTAGTTTAAAATATTCTTTCTTGAAAACTTGCTTTACATTTTGTAGAGTACTTGACTACTATCAGATTTTAAAAGGTAAACTACTAGAAATGCTCAAAAGCGCTTTAGGGAATTGTACAGAGTTTTGTTTCTTTGCTTACAGTATTTAGTCAAGTGAATATATGAAGATAAAGAAAACAGATGTAGGAGATGGAATGTAAATAGTGGCCAGTGAGACTTCCTTCTGCATGGGAAGACTGAGGTTCTTTATGACCTCACAGTTCTGGCTTTCCAAAAAAATAGGGAAGTAAATATAAGTGACACTAGCCTTCAGAAATATATTAACTATAAAGCTGGCTTTAACTCAAAGTATAAATTATCTAGCACATTAAATCTCACATATAGTCTCAACTACAGTTGCAATAACAGAGAATGTCGACTTCCAGTTCTGAGGATGGATTCTGGCCCTTTTCAAATTCTAAGGAGGACCCATGAGTAGGTTCTATATGGAGGAAGATCAGGGCATCCCAAAGCAACCTACCAGATTCCCTGAGGACAGGACTGTTCACACCCAGTAGATCCCCAACTCTGACTGGAAAACAGTCAGTAGACCCCAAATTCTGACCAGAAGTAATTACTTTCCCAGCTGAGATGGAGATTAAAAGTTTATGGAGAGGAAAGTCAAGGACTGTAGTAAAAATGACTTCCCAGATCCTGAGGAATAACCTGCCATTATTTATTATTCATTTAACATTTGTTAGATGAACCACAAAAAGCCCTGTGACTGTGAAAATAAAATATTCCTGTCGGACTGTAGCTTCTGTCAGAGACCTGCCTCCTCAGGTTGAACTGACTTCGAGGTTGAATTATTTTCTAAACAATTTTTCCAAGATTTAAACCTCTACATCCCCTAATTCTTTTTAGATAAAACAAGAAAGTATGTTATATCTGTCCCAACATACTTTCAAATATGGCCATGAAATCTTGAGTTCTGAATTAAAATAATAATTTTAAATTATATCTTTCATTCATCTGTCAGTGGACATTTAGGTTGCTTGTATGTATTGACTATTGTAAATAGTGCTGTAATGAAAATTGGGGTGTGTGTATCTTTTCAAATTATGGTTTTCTCTGAATATATAAAGATGTGGTATATTTATACAATGGAATATTACTCAGCCATAAAAAAGAATGAAATAATGCCATTTGCAGCAGCATGGATGGACCTAGAGACAATCATACTAAGTGAAGTAAGCCAGGCAGAGAAAGACAAATGTCATATGATATTGCTTATATGTGGAATCTAAAAAAATGATCCAAATGAACTTATATACAAAACAGAAATAGACTCACAGACATAGAAAACAAACTTATGGTTACCAGAGGAGAGAGGTGGAGGAGGGATAAATTAGGAGTTTGGGATTAACATATACGCACTACTATATATAAAATAGGTAAACAGCAAGGACCTACTGTATTGTAAGCACCCCCTTGGCCTTAGAACTTAGTTTTACTTTAAACTCTTAAGTCTTTACACAAGACAAAATAATAATAGTTTAGTCATTAAGCAAAGTCAAGGACCTTTAGTTACTCCTCAAGGGCTATAGATAATATTCTGAGCCATATCCTGTGAGCTGTTTTGCAGATAACAAAGCTCCTACCAGGTGGAGGAAGATGACCAAATTGTAGCCATGACAGAAGCAACTCCATTTCATAGAATTCCGAGAACTGGCCTCAGAATGATGCTGATTAGACCACCACATTACTGATTTAGAGATGACTCTTAGAGCTGACTCTGCTGCTCTGCCCCCTCCCTCTGCCAATACACCCCTGAAAATCCCCTTGCCCCCTGAGTGTCAATTGGGAGTTGGTTCTTGGACATGAGTCTACCTTATCCCCTGGTTGTTGGGTTCCACAACAATGCAACCTTTCCTTTCCTACCAATACTCGTCTCTCGAGTATTGGCTTTTGAGCGGCGAGCAACTGGACCTGGGTTTGGTAATAGTGTTGCACGGGGAACTATACTCAATATTTTGTAATAACCTATAAGGGAAAAGAATCTGAAAAAAAAATATGTATATATAACTGAATCACTTTGCTGTACACCTGAAACTAACACCTTGTACAACTATACTTCAAATACAGTAAATATCAAATAATTTAGGATATGAATATTATGTAGCTATCATAGTGTTGAAGTTGAAGAAAAAACTGTTTCTTACACATTTTTTTGTATGTTCTGGACTCATTTCATCTTATAGAAATATTATATTTTAAGCTAAAAGTGAAGATCTGACCACTGTCCTCAGCTTCACATTTGGATTATTTAAGTGAATTTAGTCAGTTCTTCTTGACTCTCTCATAAGTGCTGAGTAAATCTCAAGGTCAACAAATTCAAAATTGCATTCACGGAAGAACCTTTTCTACTTCCCAGTACCACCAGATAGGCTCCTTATCCAGACTTTACTGTCTTATTTAAGATCTGCACTACACACCAGTGATTAAAATTGGAGACTTCAGAACCATCCAATTAACTCAGCTTGTCCTGATTCCAAGTTTACTAGGGGGAGAAGATGATTATGATTAAATTTGACTCTTCTAGAGACCTCCACTCTTGGCAAGATGCAGCATTAGGAAAAGGATTTACCCTTCTGTCTGAAACAATTTTAAAAAAAGGAAAAATCTTATGAAATAACAGTTTTCAGACATTGGATATCAGGCAAAACAGGACAGTGGTCTCTGAAAGGGAGGAAATAGTTGAGTCCTATTATTGCTCCAACTCATAGCATGGGGAGAGTTTCCAGGCAGCATCTCACAAAAAGGGGAATCCAGGCAGAGTCTGGTGATAACCTAAGTTGAACAGATGGAGTTGGGAGTCTGGGGAAGACAGGTGGCTAGAGTTGGCAGGGCAGAGTACCAGAAAGGAGAGACATGCACAGATAGAAAGAGCTTCAGAAATTCTGTCCCCTATTCTCCTGAATACTGATCAACACATATCTGTCAGAAAACTACCTCAGGATAAGGAAATAATCACTCAAAATTATTAGATGAGATGATCACAAGGGTCACACAGGGTTGAGAATAATGCACGTTCCAATCAGAGTGGAAAACCTCAAAATTAATGGAACATCAAGTACAATACTCAGAAAAATATTGCCTCAGCAGTGAGGCAAATGCAGTCCTAGATTAAAGGTTGTTTTAGTCTTACCCAATAAATCTTAAGAGCAAACTGTTTACAAATAACTGTGCCCCAGAATAACACTCAATAATATTTATAGAAATAAAAATATAGATAGTATTAAACAAAGTAAAATCAGCAATACCTGGCCCTCAATTGAAAAAAATTACCAGGCAGAAAAAGAACAAAAATAACGGCTCTTAAAAGAGAGGAGAATCAAACAATAGGAATGGAGGCAGAAATGAAAGAGATGATAAAATTAGTAGACAAGAACAGCAAAAGTTATGAAACCTATATTACATATGTTCAAGAAGGTAGAGGAAAAAATGAGTATGCTGAGTAGCAACAGGAAAAATATATAAGACCCAAATCAAATTTCTAGAGTTGAAAATTACAATGTTTGAGATGAAAAAAATATGCTTGATAGAATTAACAGAAGTTAATTCTGTTAATTAACAGAATTAAGTTAATATAGATACTGCAAAAGAGGGAATTAGTGAACTTAAACATGTAGCAATAGAAACTATTCAAAATGAAACACAGACAAAGAAATGGGTAAAAATCCCCAGAGGTTCAGTGTACTCTGGGACAATTTCAAGTAACCAAATATGTGTGTAATTGTAGTCCCTGAAGAAAAGGAGGTGAGAGAGAGTATTTTAAGGAATAATGGATGAAGGTTTTCCAAATTTGCTTAAAAAATCTACAAATACATGGAAACTTAATGAATGTCAAACACATAGACGCATAAAGAAAATGACTTCAAGTTACCTGACAATTAAATTGCATAAAATCATGTAAGGAAAATCTTAAAAGCGGCCAGAGGGGAAAAGATACACATTACATGCAGAAGAACAAACTTAAGGATAAAAGCACATTTTTTCAACAAAAAGGATATAAACCAGAAGTCTTTCAACATCTTTAAATTCCTGAGTAAAATAACACTGTCAATCTAGAATTGTATTCCCAGTGGAAATATCTTTCAATAATGAAGGCAAAATAGAGATTTTTTCAAACTTACAAAGCTAAAAGAATAAAAGTTATAACAGGTATTAATTGAAATAACAAGCCTATATGAAAGGAAAGAAGAATATGGGAAGATATAAGACACTTTTTGATCTTTTATATTTTTTAATCTTTTAAAAGATAATCTACTGTTTAAATAAAAAACAATAGCAATGCATTTTGAGGTTTATGACATATGTAGAAATAAAACACATGAGGAAAGAACACAAAGATGTGAAGGGAGCTATAGGTATGAACTCTTGTCAGTCTTATAATACACATGAAGTGATATAATATTACTTAAAGTAACTGTGATAAGTTAAAATATATACTATAAATTCTTAGACAACCACAAAAAGTTATGGTAACTAAGTCAACAAACGAAATAAAATTAAATCACAAAAATGGTCAATTAATCCAAAAGAAGGTAGTACAAGAGGAAAACAAAAAAGAAAACAGGGCTTCCCTGGTGGCGCAGTGGTTGAGAGTCCACCTGCTGATGCAGGGGACACGGGTTTGTGCCCCGGTCTGGGAAGATCCCACATGCCGCGGAGTGGCTGGGCCCATGAGCCATGGCTGCTGAGCCTGCACGTCCGGAACCTGTGCTCCTCAATGGGAGAGGCCACAACAGTGAGAGGCCCGCGTACTGCAAAAAAAAAAAAAAAAAGAACAAATAAAACAAATAGAAAGATGGTAGAATTAAGTGCAGTCATACCAAAACCACATTAACTATAAATGGCTTAAACACATAAATCAAAAGACAGAATCTGTCATATTTGACTAAAACCTAAGAAAACAAAATTATTTATATTGGACTTCCCTGGTGGTGCAATGCTTAAGAATCCACCTGCCAATGCAGGGGACACACGTTCAAGCCCTGGTCTGGGAAGATCCCACAGGCCGCGGAGCAAGTAAGCCCATGAGCCACAACTACTGAGCCTGTGCTCTAGAGCCCGCGAGCCACAGCTACTGAGCCCATGTGCCACAACTACTGAAGCCCGCGTGCCTAGAGCCCACACTCCGCAACAAGAGAAGCCACTGCAACGAGAAGCCCGCACACTGTAACGAAGAGTAGCCCCCACTCGCTGCAACTGGAGAAAGCCCGCGCACAGCAATGAAGACCCAACGTAGCCAAAAATAAATAAATGAATGAATAAAATTTTTAAAAAATCAATTATATTTTACCTACAAGAAACCACTTTAAATATAATATAAAGACACAAGTAGTTTAAAAATAAAAGGATGGAAAAAGATATACCATTATAAAATTTTAAAAAGTTGTAATAGTAACATTAATATCAGTGTATTTCAGAATGAAGAATATCAACATTGATGAAAAGAGCACTGTATTGTGATACAGGCATATACTCATAATATATAGCAACCTTAAATGTTTACAAACTAATCAAATACCAGAGCTTCAAAAAACATAAAGCAAAACCAGATAAAAATGCAAGGAGAATTGACAAATCCACAACTACAGGCAAAGATTTCAACATTCCTCTCTCAGTAGTTGATAGAACAAGTAGAAAGCCAATAAGGATATAGAATAATTGAAAATTCTATCAACCAACTTGACTGAGTGACACTCTAGAACACACCACGCAACAACAGCAGAATATATATTCTTTTCAAGGGCACATGTAATATATACCAAGATATTCTTTCATAAACAAATCTCAATAAATTTAAAAGGAATCAAATTCTACAGACTCTCCCAGATAACTGAAGAGACTGCTAACTCTCTGAGGCCAGCATTACTCTAGTACCAAAACCTGAAAACGAACAAACGACCTATAAGAAAGCTAAAGACCAATGTCCCTCCTGACCACTGATGTGAGCATTTTAAATAAAATTTTAGTAAATAAAATTTAACAATATATAAAAAGTATAATATATCATGCTCAAAGTTAGTTTAATTCAATGTAATTTAGCAAGTTAACAGACTAAAAAAGAAAACCATAAGATCATCTTGAAAGACACAGCAAAAACATTTAACAAATTCCAACATCTATTCCTGATAAAAACTATCAGCAAACTAGCAATAGAAGAGTTTCCTCAATCTGAAAATTCTACAGCTAACAAACACTGATAACTAATGGTAAGAAAAAAGAGGCTTTACTGCTAACAGAAGAAAAAAGATAAGGATATCTTAAGGCAGAATAAGAAATAAAAGTATCCAGATTGAAAAGCAAGAAATATAAGTGACTTTTCTCACATAAGACATTCTTTTTTTTTTTTTTTTAGAAAATGTTAGAAAATTTTTTTTTTTTTTTTATGTTAGAAAATCCTGTGAAGTCCACAAAAAAGCAGCTAGAACTAATAAATAAGCTTAGCAATGGTACAGAATTTTAAAAATCAGTGTATTACTAAATCCTAGCAACTATCAATCAGAAACTGAAGCTGAAAAATAGAGACTTCCCTGGCGGTCCAGTGGTTAAGACTTCACCTTCCAATGCAGGGGATGCGGGTTCGATCCCTGGTCAGGAGCTAAGAACCCACATGCCTCGTGGCCAAAAAACCAATATGAAATACTTATACATCTGTTTAAAGATGAGCAGGACTGTATACTGAAAACTATATAGCATTGCTCAGAGAAAAGAGAATACCTAAGTAGAGAGATACAGTGTTTATGGGTCAAGAGAATCAAAATTTTTAAGGTGTCAACTCTTCCCAAGTTGATTTATTGTTTATGACTAGAGTTTATTGAGTCCCTGTTGTAATCTCAAATTTTTTCACTTTTGGTATGCACTTTAAATTGTCTAAGGTGATAAAATCCATAAACTCCCTCAAGAAATGTGAAGGAAGGAAGGATCCTGGAAGCTAGTCTGGAAATCCAACATCTAAAAAATATAATATTGTTTGAAGAGGGGGAGTCTTCACACTAGAAACGGATTTTGTGGCAGTCAGGTTTAGATGGATTGAACATGCTGTCTTTAGAACATCTCTTCTGCCCTAAGTTTTTCCACCAAAACTCTCTCCCACTCTTTCAGGATCACTTGGAGTTTGAAAACCATTGCATAAAATAGAAGACATGTCATTTTCAAGCTCTATTTGAATATTTATTCCAAGGCCATAGAATATGAAGTAAATGGAGAAAGCTATCTATTTGTCATTTCTTTATGTAGGAGCACTATAAGAGGCCACTATTCTTAGAGGCTCTAACAAACACAGTCTCTGACTCTTCTGAAGAGTCCAAGCATATCTGCATCTCTTAAAAAAAGATACTGTGTCAAGAAAAAAAGTTGCACTAAATAAAAAAAGATAAGAATTAAGCATTAGAATAAATAAGGAAAATAATGGAAATGTCAGCCTTAACATGGATGCAAGAGCACACCACTTTTCTTTGAATGGAGAGGCTATCTGACTTTTCTGGCATTTTGGTGATCTTCAGTACATACTTTTTACAGAATAATAACCACAAAGGCATAGAGTCTGATTCAGTGGCCCAGCCATAGACTTGCCACTGAGGAGAGGTCAAAGGGTAGGCTCAGCTCAGCAGGTGTGCAGAACTACATTTGTCCAGATTCATCCACAACCCTGCAAACAATGCTCCAGGGAGCCCTGACAATATGGGGTGGGAGGGGATTGAACTATCTAAAAATCCCTGAAGTGAAAACTAATAATGAGAATAGTTTAATGGAGTTAGAGGCTCGTTTGATACCAACACACCACATTATTCCAATAAGGTATTGAACTTGTTTTTTAGTACTGTATACAGTGTCTAAATTGCCCTATATTTTCTTTGTGTGCTGAATTCTGTAAAGTGAAAATGCATTTTTAAAAATGCACACTTTGTTCACTGTTTTACCTTCAGCGTGCTCTCTCAACCAAAGAGTAATTGGGTAAAAGTTAAATGATTCTTTGGGAATGTTTGTTTAGGTGTTATTACTAAGGGAAACCTTTTAAACTTAATAAAATTAGCTTACCTAAGGTTTCAATGAGATTCTGGCTAAGAGTCTTCTGAAGAAGGAGTTTGACCAAGCCTGGTGACTGCGTGTGAGCCATTACTTCTGGTGATGTGCTAAGGAGTGATAAGAAAATAACAGTAATAAGAATACAACCTAATATTGAGCTTTTATTATGGCCAGTCACTGCCCTAAGTGTTTTATGTGTATTAATTCATTTAATTCTCATAACCCTATGAAGATATTCTTGTGTCATCAGTGGTCCATTTTCAGATGAGGAAACTGCAGCATATAGAGGTCAAATTACATATCTGAGGATGGTATGGTGAGTTGTGGAGCAAGCATTCAGTCCTGGAAGTCAGCCTCCAGATTCTATTCTCATAAGCACTGCTCTAGACACAATGGTTTTGGTCTTCATTTGAGCTAGGCTGATTTGCTCTGTTCTGTGGCTCTAGGTTACATCAGTTATTTTTGCCATGAATTTATTAATATACTGACTCTTCTTGGTGAAAGATGTGAACTTCAGGCTCCATCTCTCTTGCACTTAACACGAAGCTCTGCAGTAGAGTTGGTTAATGGCAAGGAGTGTCTAATACAGGTGGGCCTGAGATACACTTTCCTCCCAGAGGATCCCAGAGAGGTGCAGAGGGCATCCCAATTTCCCTACACCCTTGAAGTGGTGGGTCAGTGGGGCTTGTGGCTCCGTTGAAGAGATGTTGATTTTAGGCATGACATGAGAGGTACATGAGCCAGGGAGTATGAATAGATCTTGGAATCAGAAGTAAAAGATAAAACCGATAGGAATCATACATTTCAGAGAATTGTTCATCTCAGTGGAAGCCAACACAGACAATTGCTGATCACAAAGACCAGATGCATCTCACTCATCCAGTGCAAGTTTCATATGTAAGGTTCACAGAACTTAGATAAAAACATCAAGAAGAAAGGAACAAGAGAGGGGATCTAAAAAACAAAAACCTAAGTTGACTAAGTTAAACTCTGAAATCAGAAAAAACACTGAAATGACTAAATTGACTTTGATTTAAAGTGTTCTGCTGTTGAGAAAAGTGGAAGCTTGAGAGCTAAATTAGAATACTTTTCTTTGAACTTATTTTATGCTTTTTCAGTATTAATTCTAGTTTTTTTTAACCCATATGTTTACCAATTTGGTTACTCACCATTTCTTGTCATGTCACACAACTTCTGTCTTGAATTTTCTCTTTCCTTTGTTACATACGTTAGACGTACCTTTATGAGCTTTGGTTATTGGTAAACTCTCTTAGTTTTTATTGGTTTGAAAACTCCTTAGTTTTCTTTCATTCTTGAAACATAGACTTTCTAGATGTATAATTTTAGGTTGATAGCTCTTTGTTTTAGCACTGGGAGATTCTTCACTGTTTCCAGTTGTTCTTGAGAAGGTAGCCTTAGTCTAATTATAGTTCCTTGTATGTAATCTTTCTTCTCTCTCTCTATTACCTTTTCTTTCTTTTGAGTGTTCTACTATTTCGCTCTCATGTAGGTGAGGGCAAATTTCCCTTTTAAAAATCCTGCTTTGGATTCATTATCCTTCCTGAAAATCTTGATTGGTTGTTTTCACTAATACTGGAAAATTGTTACCCATTGTATCTTCAATGATTGTGTCTCCCTCATTCTTTTTACTATATACTCTTGGAATTCTGATTAAATATATGCTACATTTCTCATTCTAGCTTGCATTTTTCTTAACTTCTCCTTCAGAGTTCTGTCTCTTGTGTTGTATTCTAAATAATTTTTTAAATGTGTCTTCAAGTTCACACACTTTCTTCCAGTTTGTATAGTGCTATTTAAACTATTCATTAAGTTTTTAATTTAAATCATTATATTTTTTCTACTTAAAATTTCTATTTGACACCTTTTCATATCTTTTTTTAAACACCTTTATTAGAGTATAATTGCCTTACAATGATGTGTTAGTTTCTGCTTTATAACAAAGTGAATCAGCTATGTATATACATATATCCCCATATCTCCTCCTTCTTGCGTCTCCCTCCCACCCTCCCTATCCTTTTCATATCTTTCTGGTCACTTTTCAGGGTCTCTAGTTCCTCATTGTATTTGTTTTCTATTGTTGCCATAACAAACTACCACAATACTTATTATTATCTCAAAGCTCTGTAGATTAGCAGATTTGTCCAATACAAGTCTCACTGGACTAAAATCAAGGTGTCTGCAGGGTTGCATTCCTTACTGGAGGCTCTTGAGGACAATCTATTTCTAGGCTTATGTTGTTGGCTGAATTCAGTTCCATGCAGCTGTAGGACTAAGGCCTCTGTTTTCTTGCTGGGTTTCAACCAGGGTCATTCTGAGTTTCTAAAGGCTGCCTGCATTCTCTGACTTGTGACCCTTTTCATCATCAAACCCAGCAACACTGGGGGGTCCAGTTCTCATATTTCAAATCTCTCTGACTTCCCATTCTGTCTGATCTCACCCACCTGACTCTTCTGCCTTTCTCTTCTGCTCTTAAGAGCTCATATAATCACATTGGTTTATGAGTCTTCACTTTATATTCTTTATTTAATAATTAGAATACCTGTTGTCTTTGCACTTTGGATTTTATTTCTTCTGTTTATGTTGTCTCTTGCACAAAATGCTTTATGTCTTGGCAGAATTTATGGGTTTTGATTATAATCTTAGACATTCTTTGAGCCCCAGCTTGAAGAAAGTGTTCCTTTTTATTGGCCAGGTAGTTGGGGATATTATCAGCCTAGGACTGTTTTAAAATTACGTTTCAGATTGAGGTACCTACACACACTGATATTGAGACTTTAGGCCCCTAACCTGGATTATGAATTTTCTTTTTTTTTTTTTTTTTAGCATTTTTTTTTTTTTTAACATCTTTATTGGGGTATAATTGCTTTACAATGGTGTGTTAGTTTCTGCTTTATAACAAAGTGAATCAGCTATACATATACATATGCTCCCATGTGTCTTCCCTCTTGCGTCTCCCTCCCTCCCACTCTCCCCCTCCCACCCCTCCAGGCTGTCCCAAAGCCCCGAGTTAATATCCCTGTGCCTTGCGGCTGCTTCCCCCTAGCTATCTACCTTACTACGTTTGTTAGTGTGTATATGTCCATGACTCTCTCTCGCCCTGTCAAAACTCACCCTTCCCCCTCCCCATATTCTCAAGTCCGTTCTCCAGTAGGTCTGCGCCTCTATTCCTGTCTTATCCCTAGGTTCTTCATGACATTTATTTCCTTTAAATTCCATATATATGTGTTAGCATACGGTATTTGTCTTTTTCTTTCTGACTTACTTCACTCTGTATGACAGACTCTAGGTCTATCCATCTCATTACAAATAACTCAATTTCATTTCTTTTTAAGGCTGAGTAATATTCCATTGTGTATATGTGCCACATCTTCTTTATCCATTCATCCGATGATGGGCGCTTAGGTTCTTTCCATCTCCGGGCTATTGTAAATAGAGCTGCAATGAACATTTTGGTACATGACTCTTTTTGAATTTTGGTTTTCTCAGGGTATATGCCCAGTAGTGGGATTGCTGGGTCATATGGTAATTCTATTTGTAGTTTTTTAAGGAACCTCCATAGTGGCTGAACCAATTCACATTCCCACCAGCAGTGCAAGAGTGTCCCCTTTTCTCCACACCCTCTCCAGCATTTATTGTTTCTAGATTTTTTGATGATGGCCATTCTGACTGGTGTGAGATGATATCTCATTGGATTATGAATTTTCAAAGGAGATTTTACCCCTCCACCAAGTGCATAGGCCAAAACATGAAAATTCCCTTGATGTTTCCCTCCACAAGGTGGGTTTTTTGTGGGTTTTTTTCCTCATTTTCACTGAGAGTATAGCCCTTGGAGATCCTAACTCTATGTAATTTTCCATTCAACCCCTAACTTGCTTGGGTCCTAGCTTGGTATCCCATCCCTCGTACCCTGTGTACTTAGTAATAAGAAAATTTCAATATCTCTAGGGACTAGCAGTTTCTATCTTCAGTCCTTGCTTAAGTCTCTGGACATTTGCTGGTCCTTCTATATATTTCTCTTCTTAAGGACTTCTGTTTTTTTTTTTTTTTTTTGCCTCCATGGTAATGTATGTTATACAATATTTATTATTATTTGGCCTTAAGAAGATCTCCCCCACCTCTAGCCTCCAGTGTCTATACCACCATACTGTTATTAAGAAAAGCACTTTTATTTCTTTTTTCAAACCCCACATCTTTTTGTTCCTAAACAAATGAAGGTCCTCATGTTTGGAAAACCTTTTAATTTTTACTTTATTTATGTGCTGTTTTTACTATTTACTCCAGGACTAATCTGATCTTACTCTGCACTGGGGACATTTCCCAGTGCATTCCCAAAACTTACCTAGTAAATTGTTATTTTGACTAAAATACTTAGTTTGGGAATGGAATAACATGGCTGATGCTGCCCTGGGGTAACAATTTAAACTATTTTTATATTACATTACAGTAATAAAACTGAATGTTTGTTTGGGTTTACTCTTTCATTGCTAGTACAATCCTCTCCCTCTTGAAAATAAAAGTATTTAATTGGGAAAAATCCCCACACAAGTAAAGATAATAATCATTCAATAACTAAACCAAGAAAACTTTGGAACAAAAGTGTCATCACAAAGATTCTTATCAAATATTTAGCCATGGCAAAAATATAATAAAATATCTAATAATAAACTTTGACATATAATAATATGTAGTACACATGTCCAGGCAAAATGTGTCAGGATATTGTTTTATCAAATTTTGCTAATAAATTTAATTAGTAATACTGGCTAAAAGTGTACCTTCCTACCTCCCAAGCTGAAAAAGGAGAGAACAAAGTCTTGGAGACCAGGTAGGGTGAAAACAGTGCACACATTTGAAAGGAAGGAAATCTGAATTCTAGAGGTGCTGATATATACAGTGGCAGTTGTGGTGAGTGAAGGATACACATATGCTGCGGAGCCCTCTAAGCACTTGCAAGGAACAGACAGTAAATAGGCACTTAGTGAAATTGCTCCTATTATCTGGACAAGATCCAACCGTAAGCAAGATACAGGGATTTAAAGTGACAAAGACTTCTAGTTAACTTCTAAGTAAGGCTCAATATAAGAACAAAAACACTGTCTACCCTAGAGTGGGAAGACAAAGATTTGTCTGATCATCTGTTTAGGCTGTCTTTTGGAAACTTTCAAAGACAGTATGCACCTCTCAAACTAAAAGAACTTGAGAACTTTGATGTAAATGGGACAAATGTGAAATGGATGAGTTAAGTCATTTTTGATATATCAGCTAAACATAAAGCTGTAACAAGAGAACCATACGGCTCACTTAAACAAATTTTAACAAAGTATCATTTTTTCTGCACTCAGCTGGCAGCTGTTGGAAGTAATTCTGTTAAAATGATTCAAGCTGAAATGTTTATATTATTTTCTTGAGAGCAAAACTTAATATAATTTGAAAAGTCATTTCATTTTTTCATAATGAAAATATATTCATCGTATAATATAATTCAGCACTGATAAATTGAATGATTAGAAAAAAGCAGAAATGTAATAAATACTGTGGATCATAAATAAATGTGTAACATATGATAGGGAAGGGAACAAGTGAACAGGGTGAACATAGATGATTTACACAAAGCAGCAATATTATATTGTCAGGCTTAAATAGACACATTTTTTTCTTGAAAAAGTTAATTTTGCATTGAGTAATTAATAAACAGACAAATAATAAACATGGGCTATTATATATAATTTTTTAAAGAAATGTATAACTTTAAAAAACCCTCTTTACCATATTTAATTTTCAAGAATAACTTTATAAATAATGTCATTTGCACAAAAAAACCAAACCAGGTCTGATGAGCTCTATGAAAATTAAAGCTATTAAAGGTGTTTTTTAACCTTGTCTTCCATTTTATTTTTAGCATGAGAATTGCTCTAACTTCTCCATATTTTCCTAACTGTACACATTTTTTGTCTTTTTCAATTTTTTGCCTTTATTCTAATTTTGGAATGCCAGTAGACCTTACAGTTTAACATCCTGAATGCTAGGAGACTATTTTCTTCCTACTTTTGTTCGAATGTTCAGTTCTTTTTTCTTTTTGGTTTGCACATAAATAATTTAGTTTTTTCTTTTGCAAATATATCAACAGTTTCAATTTTTTATTCTTTATTTTCCCTCTGGTATTCCATTTCAATGTTGATGCAATGGAGTTACATGACTTTTTTCTGTATCTGCATACACAGTGATAATTCATTTAAATTTCGGAATTTCTTGTTTTTATATATGACATTATGTAGTTCTGAAATAAAATAAACATTTAAGCAAAACTGTTACAAAAATCCACAAATGTGTTAATAATTTTATACTGTTTAGCTTTCTTTCCTAACTATACCGTGCTAATAGTGCAAGTCATAGCAAGCCTTATCCATAGCTCTACAAAGTACATTTCTCAGTGCACCGAGATCATAAAAGTATGAATTATATTATCAATACTTTAACCATAGGGTCAAATAGAAATTAATCCTTATCTATTTTCTGTTGTTTAGTGGATTCAGCTATAATTTTGCAACTACTACTTGCAATTTTTTTTTTTTTTTGCGGTACCCAGGCCTCTCACTGTTGTGGCCTCTCCTGTTGTGGAGCACAGGCTCCAGACGCGCAGGCTCAGCGGCCATGGCTCACGGGCCCAGCCACTCCGCGGCATGTGGGATCTTCCCAGACCAGGGCATGAACCCGTGTCCCCTGCATCGGCAGGCGGACTCTCAACCACTGCGCCACCAGGGAAGCCCTTAATTTTCAATTTTTATACTATGTGGATATTTCAAGAGTAATCTGATTGGAATATTTTTTAAATGAGGGAATGTATATTTTACTTAGATTAAACTTTTCTTTTGCACTACCAGATGACCACAGCTTTGATTTTTCAGAAAATTCCCTTGGACAACACTACAGAAATGATTTATACAAGTAGCTAATAAACTTGTATATTTTATTTTCTATTTCTACCTTCATGGAAAGTTTCTGAAATAACAAATTGACATTTGAAATGTTACACTGAACCCAAAGTGTAAGATGAAGCAAATGACCTAATCTCTTGAAGGTCAAGTTATAAATTATTCTTATGATGAAGCAGGATGCATATGGTCCATGAGCAAAATCTCAACTGAGGGCTTCTTCATTAAGGCGCATAGATGGTCTTGGTTGCATCTCAAAGCAGGTTTGGGGTGTTTTACAGCAGCTACACCAGGACTAATTTAAGTGTCATCAGTTTTCTAGAGCCAAATTTTGTAGTGAATTCTTAGTGGTTCCCAAAACCCACCACAGGATAGAGCATTCATGCTTGTCATGGCATGGTCTCGTTACTAACTGCAGGAGCCCAGGAAGGGTAAGTGTGGAGGTCAAACATGGGTACAATCCAGGTAAACATGCCAAGCATCACGACAGCAACACCCACAATATTAACGCCAAGTCCAGCTTTAACCTTGAATATGAAAGAACATGAATGTCAGTCTCAAAAACAAAAAACAAACAAAAAAACCCAAAAACAACCTATGGGAGAATTGGAATACTGTTGAAGAAGGCATATGTCAGATTTACATGCATCCTAAATGATTAGTATCAATGATTGGTTTCATAAGACAAGGAGTCCTTCCATTCATGTCAAAAAAGAATCTATTCCCAACTAAATGCCATTTAGGTTGAGAGTCTCAGAGAGGTTCCTCTTAGGAATATACTGAAGTCATTCTGATTAGAGAAAAATCCCTTTAAAAATCTGCCGTTTCATGTCAAATCAGGATTTGAGTTTTGCTATTTTGTATTTCAGTGAAAATAAGGTTCAGGTCACTATATGAAAACTGAATCCTTCATATTCACTCCATATTGTTTTTAGTTTAGCCTTCAGTATTCTCTTATTGAGATTTAATACCTCTTCCATTCATCTTTCTTAGAGTTCCCATTTTTCTAGGTCTGACGTCATTATTCTGGTGGCACTAAACAATCTCAAATTGCTTGCTAGCTATTAAGACAGAGGTTGGCAAACTACTGCCCATAAACTGTTTTTGTAAAGAAAGTTTTGCGGGACCACAATTCTGCCTATTTGCTTACATGTTGTTGTTGGCTGCTTTCATGATTCAGTAGTTGTGACAGAGACCATACAGCCCACAGAGTCTCAAATATTTACTCTCTGGCTCTTTACAGAGAAAGCTTGCTTATCTCTGCATTCTCTGTATTAAAACATGGAGCCCCAAGGCAAAATAAACATTATAGAGGCCTCCTGTTCTGTCCATGCAAGCCTCTCGTTTATTTTAGAATCCTGTTTTTTTTTAACATTCACATACCTAGCACAGTTTATATTGTATATTATGCTCATTTTCTTTACCCAAAGGAGATTATACGACTTCTGCATAGAGGCATTTCCAGAATTTTTACATTACAGGGGTTTAGGGACAGCAATCTGTCTGGAAGAAAAGAACCTGGGGCTTAACTTGGAACTGCATTTGCACAGCAAACTCACTGAATTGCCTTTAGTTATAGTCTTGCTTGGTTTGTTTCGGAAGCTGGTGATCAAGATTGAGAGAAGAGCAGGATATTCTCAAGCTAGTCCTTCTCTACCACTACTTTTGTAATTGGCAAAATGTGCACGTTTTGTCACTTAAATTTTCTATTATTACTTGCTTGTGCTAATTTCATTTCATTTCACTTCATTTCATTTAGTTTTATTTCAGGTGCCACTATTAGAATCAGAAAAAGAAAGATGACTTTTCATCAGTCAAGCACTGAGCCCAACATCTTATTCAGAGCAAATGTCAGTTCTGTAAATATTCATGATAGTAAACCACAGTGCTTGATTGCTGAATTTCATTCACCCTTTTGCCTAGGTCAAGTTGGGTCCTGATCTTGACATGTAAGCTTAAGCCACTATGTGGAGCATATTGTTTGCTCTCTTCCTCTGCCAGCATATTACTGATGCATTCAATATCTCTGTATTTGTGACTGTAAATATTAATGGCATGTTTGCTTCTGGTTATCACTCTTAAAAACAATTCTATGGCCAGTATCACTCTTAAAAACAATTCTATGGCCAGTCATGAGCTCACCTTCAGAAGTAGTACTCAGGCTATGCATTTCCTAGCAGTTGACTAGCGTATAAAAGGATAGACAACCCAAGATATCACAAAATAATGTCTGTTGGTCTTGATAGCATTCTTTCAGCTCACTCACCATGTCAGTAACTTTTAGATGGCCATATGAAAAAACAATAGCATTGGGTGGATTTGCTACTGGTAGGAGGAATGCAAATGAAGTACACAGAGTAGAAGGTAACAAAATATAAAGAGGGTTGACTTGAATGGCTTCAGCCTGTTGGAAAAGATAAAAAGCAGTCTAAGTAAAATTTTGAGATAGGCATCAAAATGAGCAAAATTATTATAATAAACTTTCCCAGAAGCAGATTGATATATAAAGACATAAAATTATATATACATAAATGCAGTTATAACTGGAAGAATATTTTTTAGAAAACGTATCTTCCTCTTATCATTGTTTATATGGTGATTGGCGTCCATTTAAGCATTATAGCTCAGTTCATTTAGAAAATAAAGTATCATTTATTCCAGAAACAAAATTAAAACAGCAGCTGTTTATTACTGATCTAGCGCTAAGTGCTGTGCTAACTGTATATATATATATGTATGTTATATATATAAGATATATGTAAAATTTAACATATATATAATGTATAACATAATAACGTTGTATATTTATATATATATAATTTAAATTTCACTACGACCTTAAAAGATCAAAACTGTAGTCCCACATAGCAGATGAAGAAACTGAGGTCCATACACGTTAAAGTAACTGATCCAAACACATAGCTGGCAAGCAGTAGAGCTTACGTAGTTCTCAGGTCCCTCTGGCTCCAAAGCTTCTCATCATTCCATTAACTTTACTACCTCTGTGACATATGTAATTTTAAATTTTCTTAGGGATCATCACAGAAGAGTTACTACTATTCTTAATTTATCACATGATTTTTTAACTGCTCCTTGTTGAGAAATAAAAACCAGAAAAAACCCAAAACTGTATTTCACCAACATAACCTGCCTACATTTCTTTTCTAATTTGAAGCAGCTCAAGAATGCCAACATCTGCCCCTTGAGCTGGTAGCAGAACAATTCCAGAAGGGCAGTTCTTCTTTATACAAAGTGCTTTCCTTTCACCAAACTCATCTGTTCCAATAAGAAAAACATTTTACTTGAAGCTGTTTCTTGTAATTGCCAGCTAGTGATGGAGAGGAAGAGAGACAGTCTTCCCTCTCTCTCCTTGCAAATCTGCTTCTTACTTATCTTTTTAAATTCTTCCCTGGGCCGTAGAGAACTGCATCTAAGACATTTAAGCTTGAAGCCTGAAGTGTAACGTAGCTTTTTATTCCCTTGCAAATCACTTATATGAAGCACTTCTAAAAAATTCAAGACATCTTCTGGAGGGAGAAGTATCAGTGTTAGAGATCTAAATACTAAAGTTGCCAGGAAGCAGTGAATCCCAGAGTCTTCTAGAGCTGGAAAGGATCTGGGCTGACCCTCCCATTTATCTGCAAATGAAAAATATGGGCAGAAAGAAGGTAGAGGGTTCACTTAAGATCATGCTGCTTGAACACGGAAGAAAAGAGTTCTCCTGAGTTGAGGTCTCCTAAGAAAGCATGAATGCAAATAAGGACGACTCTGTAAGTTACCTACAGGGGGACTATTCAGGACCCAAATGATTCCACACTGCAATATGAGAACACACAAAGTAGAACACTCTTCTTTCAATGAATAGTGTAAATAGGATAAATGAGATACTCACCAATGGAGACAGTATTGGAAGAAGGAGGGTAATGGTAGCTGGATTGCTGGCTACCTCTGTTAAAGATGTGACGAGCAAAGAAGATATCAGAATTATTAGCCAGACTGGTAATGAACCTAGAGGAGTTAATTTATTTCCTATCCATTTAGATAGTCCTGACTCCTAAAAAAACAAATTTGCGATATTTAGTATTCATTAATAAGTCATTTAATCAGATATTTAAATATATTAAAAAGCATTATTTGATCTAAGAACTCAGTTTCTAAAGTGTAATTTTAATCTTTCATGTTTTTCTGTGGTTTGTTAGACCTAGGTGGGTTTGACATGGAAAAGTTCTCAATTATTCTCATTTTAATATACCAAACTTTAGGAAGTTTGAATTGTCTTCCCACATCTTTTCAATTAAAATTTAATTATATCTAATTAATATATGTGGGTATAACAAGCCATGTAGTACTATAGGGCTTTAAGAAAAGAGCAGCCTTTCTGGTCTACCTCTGTCCACATTTGTGTTCCCCAGACGCAACAACTTTCATCCATATTAGCTATTTATAACCATGTTTATGTGTTGATAGCTATTTTACAAAAGTCTACTTTTTCATATTTCTAAAATTTCAAATGTAGACATTATTTACTGATTTCCTAATACGTGCATAAGAATTCAGCTTTCTAACACCTTCCACCATACATAGAACTCAGCTTTCTAACACCTTCCACCATACATATATTTCCTGTCCCCACCCTCCATTCCCTTACACTCATATGTCAACATTTTCGGTTAAATCAATATTTAAAGTTTGCCATTATGATTATATGGATATTGTTCACAACTGAGCCACTTAGTGTACTGTGATTGCTTTCACTTTTTTGTTTTACTTTTTGTTTGTTTGTTTTTCCAGGAAATAATTTCCCTATTCTTTTGTTTGCTTAGTTTTCTAAGTATCTATCACTAATTCTCCAGTACACTCTCCAGTAAAAATGGAAAACTCCTCACAAGTAGATAAAAATTTCAGGTAATTGTCCTTTTTCATTTTCCCTAATGGAGGTATCAATTTTGTAGTATTCCCTTTTTCTGCTCCATTGGGACTAGTTGCTCTTTAGATCTACTTTACTGTTATAAAGAGACTTCTCTTCACTAGCATACTGTGGATTCCCTTCACCTCTCTCTGATGTGGGAATCCTTTCTTGCTAACTTCTTTGTGTTGGTGGGCCACAGGACCACATCTTCTGTAGCTTCCTGTTAATTGGTGCATGGGAAGTAAATTTTTTTAGTCTCTGCATGTCTGAAAGCCTTTCTTTTCTTTTCACATTGCTTTGATATTTAGCTTTTGTAGAATTCTAGACTTGAAAAAATTACCACTCCAAATAATTATTGCTCCACTTCCTGTGGCTTCCAGTCGGGTTCTTTAGAAGCCGGATAATATTCTGATCTTGGATTCATTGTACATAATACAGAAAAATCTGCCACAGTCAAATTAATAGTCAAATGGAAGGGAAAATCCTCCATTTGTGAGATTTCAGTGAGCTGCTGCATGTGTGAATCTGTATGCTCATGACAAAGTAGGATGGACATCAGAAATGCTCTAATTACAAGCAGTATACCCTCAGATCAGAAGTTGACAAAAACATCGCCAGATGTGATAGCCAGATATTATGTATATTATTTGCAGTTCTGACTTTTTTGTTTGTTTTTATTTTTTATTTATTTATTTTTTTGGCCATACCGCGAGGCATGTGGGATTTTTAGTTCCCTGACCAGGGATGGAACCTGTGCCCCCTGCAGTGGAAACACAGAGTCCCAACCACTGGACCACCAGGGAATTCCCTGGGTTTTGTTTTTTAGATGGAAAAAGACTATTTACCATTTAAATCACATTGGCACAAATTCATCTTTAAATATATTTTAAGAATGGATTTTATCTACACCTGATTAGATACAGCTGGAAAAGATTACCCCACATATTGTCCCTTGTCTCTGGAAGCCACTGGGATCATATCAAAATCCTACATGAGGTGGTTTGGTACTGGGTTCTCAGTAGCTCTCTCTGTCCAGAATCTCTAAGTCCTCGGTTCCATGAAATTTCTTGTGTTATTTTTTGGAAGTGGCCTTCTATTTCTATTTTCTTTCTTCTTTTTTTCCCCTTCTCTTTCTGAAGCTATTATTGATCAGCTGTTGGACTGATACTCTAATTTTCTTATCATTTTTTAATAATATTATTTTCTCTTCATCTTTTTGTTCTATTTTCTGGGATAAGTTCAAACTTCAATTTCTAACCCTGCTACTGAATTTAAAAATTCCTGTTGTTCTATTTCTTATTTTCAGTGGCTCTTTCTTATTTTCTATCTAGTCCATTAAAAAAAAATTACATTCTCGTGGGGGGGTGGTGGTGGTAGGATGAATTGGGAGATTGGGATTGACATATATACACCAATATGCATAAAATAGATAACTAATAAGAACCCTCTGTATAAAAAAATTAAATTAAAATTTAAAAAAAGTTTCCAATGCATCCCCTGTGGAAATAAAATAGCCTATGTTCACAGAATTTTTCAAAAAAAAAAAAATTACATTCTGTTTTACTTTCGTGACTTTAATGTTTCTGATATCTCTTTGAAGCATCAATGAAAAATTTTGAAAGTTTTCTTTTACTTTATACATTTTCCTTGTCTTTTTGGTATTCTTTCTCTTTTTGCTTATTTTTTGTTACTGGTTGTTGTATCAGAGGCTTTCCCAACTGTCTGGTAATCCTGGACTACCTATTTATGTTTTAAAGGGAGGCGATAAAATCACAATTGGAAGCTCTTTGTGTCTAAGTGAAGATTGTTGAGAGGAAGACATTACTATAGGTGACTGAACTGTAAGCCAGTGTCTCAATGATTCAGTTTTTTACAGAGTAAATCTAAATTTTCTACCAGGGAGGAGAGAGGGCAGTTGTCTCTCTGTTCAGGGCTGGAGGGAGTGTCTGGAGGCTCACACCTCCTTACACACTTTTTAAACAATCTTCCATTTTTAGTGCTGGTTTTTTCTCTAGCTTTCAGTTAATCTGCTGCTTCCAATTCCTAAACTCTTCCAGAATCTTGTGGATGCATGTTTGTTTCTTTTTGGCTTTTTTTTTTTGCAGGCTGTAGATTGAATCTTTTTCTACTTCTTTACTGTACAAAGTCATTGACCCCTCATATATCTTCTTCCATCTTCTAAATTTTATCAGTATCTCTTGTATGTTATTGTTCCTGCCATTTATTCTTTGTCTTTAGAGATTGATACTTTTTTGTTGTGCTATTTCCATTTTAGTGGAGACCTGAGTCAAAGTGTTAAGTCCTCCATATTTAACTTAATAGAAAAATTTTGAGGAATGTGTGAAAATGGGAGAGGAGAAGTTGTTCACAGATAAGATTTTGAAGGTGACTGTCAGTTCGTGAGAGTTCAATCATGTTGAACCAAAATCAAGGGGCATTTAAGAGAGAGGAAATAGCAATGAGGTGAAAGCTTTCTGCAATCTCACAGTTCCCGACTAGAAAGGTTATCTAGTTCTAGGCATTTGCCAAACTAATTACAGTTTGGAACAAAATTTTTAAAAAGTAACTGTCTCCAAATCTTTGTAAAACCAGTTTCTAGTGGAATAGTTATCCACAGCTATAGAAATAGGGTGATTTGGGGTATCCCACAGAAACCTGATTCTTTGTACTAGGATTTTCACAGCAGAGTCCCTCCATGGTTTCCCTCATTCTTCCAGTGAGAAAGCCTAGTGCATCAGACTAAGTCCACACCTTTTCATTTCCTTCAGTTTTGCTATTCTAGGGTCTGGCCAATGCTTTTAAAACCACTTTGAGTGACAGATATTCTAGGAAGGAGAGATGAACAAATTCACGTCAATGCTAGAATTGCTGATTCTGATTTCCTCACAATTCAAATTAGCAGGCATAGGAATAGAAGTTATTTATTCTGAGAAACCTGATCTCATTACTACTGAGCTAGTAGAAAAGTGTATTTGTCTTCTATTTCTATCATTTATATTTGAACAGTCTATGAGGCAAGCCAAATCTAGACCTAAAATGACATTGTAAGGGGCACTCAGAACTGAGACAATTTCTAAGACTTTCACCTATTACTAAATTGCTGAAAACTCAGTATCCAAATATCATACAGAAGAATTGACAATAAAGTCAGAAGTAAAAACCAGTCTTCCCTTAGACTGTCAAGAATAGAACAGAACAGATAGTTACTTGTCTTGAAAAGTATAAAAATATAACTTTTCAGAAACTGAAGGGCTTGACATGATATCTCTCTCACCATCATTTTTACTTTGATGACTGAATAAGGAAATGGAATGTCCATGAGTTTTGAGTGTTTCACAGAAGGCTACTAAGTCCCGAATAATTAGTTAAAGAGGAGAGGATTTTCATGGAATTTCTGGAGAAGATACTTTTCTTCTAGCAACCCTATAATGACCAGGGCAATTTCAAGGGACAAAGGCTTCCCCAGACTTCTACTTTATATCAACTGCATAGATGACAGGCCAAAGAAGTAGCCAACTTTATTTCTCATGACAGTTTTGTTTCTTCCTACAATTAGACATAATACAATATTAAACATGGCTATATGAAATTCTTTCTGGACTTCATTCAATAAGCATGTATTAAGTACCTTTAATGTATTTAATATGATATGTAATAAATAATGTAATAAAGTACTATTGTTTCTCATTCTTCTTTGGCAACATTAGGACCATGATATACTGCAGAGACATCTAAGAGCTACTTAAATTCATCATCAAATAAGGTGAAGGTATAAACAAAAAAAAAATATGTACATATGATTTTTATATAACATATTTTTCTTATTAAGCTGGTCTTCTAATATTATTTCATGGATTAAGAATTCTAATTTTCTTTTTTTCTTTTGATATGCTGGGACATCATAAACAATGATGTTTTATGCTTATAAAGATTCTTGAACTCTGAACTTACCTCATCTGTGTGGTACAGTTACTGCATGGCTACTGAAATCTGCATCATTACAATGAAAGGATGAAGTCGAGCATTCCAAAAGCTTGACTGTCTTTGCGTTCTTCTTCGAACAGTCTAGTTAATTGCTAACTATCTTAGACACAGAGTATTACCTCACAGCCATCTGCCAAGGCAAACCCTCCACCAACAAGAATGGCTATATCCCAGGGCATGAATGACTGGAATTCTTTCCAAGTAATCAGTGGAGAGTAATCAAAAGCAACTGAAAAACAAAAGTCCTACAGTTACACATTGCTTAAAATATGACAATATGACATTGCTTATTATCCTAAATAGCCATCTCACAAGAAGTTTTTAATATTCTTGTATTGTTCTTAGATAGGAAACTTGATCTGGACTTCGAGTAATTTCCACCTGGCCTAGGTAGAACATTATATTATAAAAAAAGAAAAAAATCCATAACTTGTAAAAATCCTTTCTATTTTATTATAGAATAAATTTAGATAAATAACACTGTCATATATAATACTATTCATTCATTCATTCATTCATTCATTCCACTAACATCTTTGCCTACTATGAGTCACAAGTGCACTGGGCTATACTGTCCTTTGCTATGTGAAATGTCTGTAATACGCCATTGGTTCAACAGCATCAGTAGAACATTATAATTATTATTCACTTATATCTATTTGAATATTTTATTGTTTTTTTCAAATCATGAAGAGGGTCATGATAGATTCACCAGAATTTGTTTAAAATAATTTGAAGTTCAGATTTTAAAATTTATGTATTATTCATGAGACCCTTAAAATGCTCATAAAGCAATAATCATAAGGATTTCTCTTGATATTTGGGTCCTGATAGCTCCATTGATTTGCTTAGAAATAACATAATCCATGAACACATTATGCCCATTTAACATTTGTGTGTAACAGGCAAGCTTCTACATGGTGAGGTTTTAAGGTTACTAATAAGTCCCCTTCCTGTCTCCTTATCCCAAACCTAAACCAAACCTACCCTCACTGTTGATGGAAATTTTGCTATTTCCTGCTCGAATTAAAGCCATATATCCTGTCAAAATGCAATCATCTCTGAATGTACCTCTCATCTAAAACTGAATATTTTATGTCTTATTTGGCATTTTAAAACCTAGTGTGAATGAGTTTATCAGGGAGAAGAGGAGCTGCAGAATGAGAAGGGAGAGGATGGTGGGTAGGGCAAGGCTCTTTCTGAGAAGGGGACTCAGATGTGGGAGCCAGAGGAGTTAAGCCAAGCATAGCACTTGCCACTGCAAGGCCTTAGGGCTTTGACTGCAATGGTCAGAGTCCTCAGGGTCTCACAGGAATCATTGCTCTATATTACAACACCTCCTTATAACACATTTGAGATATTCTAGTCTCAAGTGAAGAACAAAAGGCATGTATTTCTACACTATACTGTTTACATATATCATGTCCTGGAAATGTGACCCATTAGTCATTTATCTATTCTGACTCAAGGAGGCAGGTGGGCCAACCCAACTGCATGACTCTCAGTTCCGTCCCAGCAGATAAATAAAAAATAAAATAAATAAATAAATAAAGGATGAATGAAAAACCAACAGCTCTGCTAGGCCATTTCCAAACAATTTTAAACCATTTTCCCATATTGACAACATATGAATCTGACTACCCAAAATACTCTGTGCTAGTATAAAGCACAGGCATGGATGGATCCTATGTTTAAGAAGTGTGTGTGTGTTGGGAACAGGATGGGTATACGCACATAAACACACATACTTTCTTGTCTGTGTGTTATAAAGGCAATGAACGCTCCCACTGAATGTGGTTTCTTTCAACTGTGACACTAGGTTATGGCTAAGTGTGGGGTTGATTTGCATTTTCTCCAAGGCTACTTATGAGGCTGTAAATACTCTTCCCGTTGAAACTCCTCACCTTTTTAGATCCTCAGTATTTATTACCAAGGGCTCATCTTGAAGTATGACTTCCAAGTTCCTTTTCCTACGTTTGCCAATAGTAAGATTAATTCCGATTATGACCAGGGACGTGGGTACATGGCAGACCAAATAGTATCACCCATAGCAGAATCCTACATAACCATGGTGCATAAGGAAATCTACGTCTAGCTTCTGCAAAGTAAGATAATCCTTCGTATAAGGAGAGGATGTGTGCTGTCTGAATAGGGGTTGCAGTGTATAAACAGGAGATGTAAGCCAGGGGCTGTGTCCATGTCCATTCCTTCTGTTCTATGTGTTAACTGAAACCGAGGGAATTTTGTATTTTTGCTCTTCTGTCAAATTCATTCAGAATTATAAATAATACTCAACCAGTTTCTCCGGTAGGTATAGTTTTGGTCAATCTCTTAGCTGGGATAAGAAAGAACAGGAGTCCTACAAGTAAGGCAACAGTTGAATCTGTAGCAAAACCAGGGTACCTGAAAAAAAGACATGTGTGTGCATTAAAAAATGCCATCAAGAATTTGTATGAACTAAGCACCAACTGATTACGCTGATAGCATACAAGTAGAAGTGGTGGTATTGGTAATTTATTCTGGCTAATCTGCTCTAAAATCTATAATTCCCAACTAAATATGTAACTTAGTGGGACTGAAAAATCTCAGATCATATCCCCATTGTTTTCATATATATCTCCTTATTTTCAAAACCATGTATACATATGTTGATATACTAGGCCAAGAGTTCACTTTTAGGTAAAGCTGACAGATCTGGTAAATAACTTCTTTGAATTATTTCTTTAATTTTATTGGCAAAGCATTGAGGTTGAAACAATAGGCCAAATCCTGTATAACTGATTTATAAAAGGCTACTATTGAACTGTGGCACGGCATGGATGTTCTGAATGTCCTTTAAAACTCTTCTGTAAATTGTGAAAAGGAATTGATCTGTTCTTCTAAGATATAACGTCTGCTTCTGTGTTTATAGGCCCTGGCCATATCATACAAATGAAATCACCCATTTAATGCTTTGCACCCTGTGAAACTCAATCAAGGATATTAATTATTAGAATGGCTTTGAGGTACTCATAAATGATCACTGAACAAATTAAGAGTTATTCAGAAACAGATGGGGTCTTAGAATCACCAGGCCATTCCAGCAAGTAGAACAGGTTCCCAGAAGCCCCAACAGTTAAGAAGTACCTGGAGACCAGATATAAATGAAACAGGCATAAATAATTAGAAGTCAGTTTAGAAGTTAGCGTATTAACTAGTGAATCTTCATAGTCTGAAAAGAAGTATGTACACCCTAAAAATTATTTTGCTACCTTGTAACTCAGCAATGCATACATAGTATAGAGGCTCTTTATTCCTGTAATTTATTTGAACAATTTACATAATCAAGGAAATGCATTATTTTATTCAATCTGACAATTTTATAAAGCAGTCTGTTTTCCCCAAATACAGATTTTCTTTATTTCATTGTGGAGTAAAAAGCTGCCTTGGTGTATTCAACAAACTTAACCCGTATTTATTATTTTACTGTTCCTTATTTCTCTTATTTCAGTTATAATTTTGGTTGAATTTTTGCCAAATTAGGTCAGGCGTCATGTAATCTGATTTTGCTTTATATGAAAAGACATATTGAATTCCTTCCAGGTTCAAACAGATGGAATGAAAACATGAGGTGGTAGCTATAAATCTAGATTTATCATTCTAGCTTTGGAAACTCTAAACACCTAAAACCTCTACATTACAAATGTATTCTACAGAATATATACTTTAAATAAAATCAAGCCATAAATACAGAAATAACTGCTTTTTAAAAGACTTTTAAAACTTCTATCATTTTATTTATTATTAGTTTATTTTATTTTGGTTTATTATGAACTAAGGTTGTCTCAGTATTACAAAATATTAAGCTTATGCAAATTTTATTTGCCTTGGCAATTTATATATCTAATTGCCAATTAGATGTATATCTTCAAATCCCTTCCTCTTTCAAAGCTTTGTTTCTTTTTATTGTTTTCTCTCAGAATTCTAGATATCATGAGCACCTCCCCAAAGCAAGTACGCCTTGTTTTCCTGCTACAAAAAAAAAACATCTCCTGAATTACATTTTCCTCCCATAAGGAGTAGGAATTAGAAGCTGATTGTATTGAATTTCCTCTTGGGATTTCTGCCTGGTTTTTATTACCCATTGCCTGATTTCATTTGGTTTTTACATACTGGTGTTTAGAGAAGACTCTCCCTCTCTAGAATGATAGGAGTGGGATTTTTAAAAGGAGGCAGAACTATTTTTTCTGTTGGTCTAGGTCCTATTCCAAAACTATGAAGTTCGAATCAAACTATTAAATAATAGCTTGCTTTGAATGATTGGATACTGCCTTTTGTTTTGACTTCTTGAGATGAAACGTTTTTGTCCTAATGGAAATAAAAAGTTTATAAAGCTGCAGCTGATCCTTTGAAACGTGTACCACACTGCATTGCTGCACTTGTGTGCTCACTAGGAATTGGGACGCCGACTTGGCAGCTTTAAAAAAATGTTGGCAATGCCTACATAAGCAGAAGGCTCCGATGCAAGAATTTCTTCATCCCATGTGGGCAGAATAGATCTGACTCAAATGTTTTTGGTTTCTACCCCCACTACATGGATTTTTGCTGGGGGATGTGAGACAGGAAGTTCAAATCAGAGATCTGCTGAATTTAGGATCCAGAGGACTTCAGTGAAAGACAGATTTGGGAATGCGAATCTCAAAACCAGAGTATTTATATTGACATGTAGGATGGTCCTTAATTTAGAAAATTATGCTATAATCTTCCCCCTCACTTCACATGACTCAGCAATGTCTGCTGGGATATTAGACACTGAGAGATAAAATTAACTCTGACCCAGCTTCTAACATTAGTTTGTAAACTCAGTCTTATTGCTTACTCAGGATTTCCTTATTTATAAAATAGGGGCAGGATGGATTTATAGCGACTAATACAAAAATGGACATCAATAGAGGAAAAGACAAAATATGAACCAAATAAATAACCCTCCATAGAAATAAAAAAAAATAAGCCAGCAAAAATCACAGAATATGAATTCATATCAGGTTACTAAGAAGCATTGAGTGGCATTGAGTTCACATAATAAACATTTATACTGCACTTCCTGTGGGGAGAAGCGCAACACTATTCTAATTAGCGCCATTTTACAGATGGAGAAACTGAGAGGTAAGTGACTTGCCCAAAGTAAGTGGAAGAGCCAGGAATGGAACCCAAGCAGTGTGGCTCCAAGGTCTATACTCCTGACCATTTTAAAACATGGCTTTCCTGCAATCATATTTCTAATTTTGTAAAGATGAAAATAGCCTTGTCTGAAGGAGACTTATCTTTAGTTACAGGGTAGTTTGGTTACCTTGTTTGCTGCCTTACCCTAGATTTCATTCCTTATCTTTTATTTTTTCCTGAAAAGATAAGAATTAAATCTTTTCGATGGAAAAGAAGAAAAAAATCTTATACAGTTTTTCAGAGTTATAGGAACCACTTAGGAGAAAAGCTGAGTATAAAACAGGACGTGTTGACAAACATAACATGTAATGCTTACTCTGAAAAAAGCACGGACCAACCAGACACAAACCCAGGATCTCGGGTGAACCATAGCAGGGCCATTACAATGAAGAGGACTGAGGTCACAATTTCTTGATACCTGTGGGAAAATTCCAATCCTTTCATTTATTTTTCTCAGTCAGGACATTTGTAGAAACTCCCTGAACTATTGTCAGAAGTAGTCTTAGCAGAACACTAAGCACTGTCAAAACTTGATGTATCAAGTATTTAAGAGCATCTGCAGTTTGAAAGGGGCTTTAGTCCTCTGTGGGCCTTTCAGCTTCTTGTCCTTCCACCTGGTAACCTAGACAAGGTTTGTATTTTATCATGTTGAGTTATATTCACAAAGGTTAGAACATTCAGGGCCCTTATCAAGTGTAATAAATACCCTAAGACAATTGTGCACATATTTGCCTTTAAACAGACACTTGCAGTATAAGCAGCATCTCTCTGTGTGTTTGCTTGCTTGCTTTTGTGTGTGTGTGTGTGTGTGTGTGTGTGTATGTAACTTACTTTATTGGTCCAAGTTTTTGGTATTCTTGTTTAATAACCTCAGCACAAGCTTTTTGTTTGGCTGTTCCGGTTTTGCCACACTGTGCCATCTCCTTAAAGCTGAAAAGAATAATTAAGCCTGTTAAGCAAAGAATTCTCCCTTTATAGAAGATACTTGTGTCAAAGCGTCAGAAAATACAAATCTCCCTGCTAATAATAAAAAGCTGTGCTTTTTGCCTATACCCCTATCTCCTTCTTTGAATTTCTTCTCCCCTTTTTTCTGTTTTTCCCTGGTTTGCTTAATTTTCAGGGCTTAATTTTCATTCCATATCTCCCATGACATCATCCACTGATCTCTTCCAAGTCCTTTTGCACCACTGGAATTTTGCCATGTACCACTCATCTCTAATTTAATACTTCATTATATACCTGATCGTTATATATTTTAATATATTTCTTAAGTATCTTTATTGTTAATTTTCTCACATGTATAAGTTTTATCTCACTAGTGAGGAAACAAATTATTAGAGGGCAGGGGCAGTATCATGGATTTTTTGGGGGCCCAGTTATCTCTAAACACTGACATACACGGTAAATACTTGATTCATTCACTCAGTACCTCTGTCAAGTTTATGAGATAGTTGGTTGCTAGATCCATCAATTTTCACAAAATATGCTAAACTCCAGTTATACACTAGGACATAGAAGTCACATACACTGAAGATGAACAGAGTTCAAACTAGGTCTGTTCTCAGAACTAAAACCGATTCTATTAGTTGGTTTTTTTTTTGAGTTTGTTTACTCCTTATATCCTAATAGCATCAACCAGATAATTTTCCAATTTACTTCTAATAGTAACTGTCAATCTCTATTTCTTTTAGCTGCTTGTTTTAGTGACCCCTTTCTCCTGTGACTAATTTACCTATCCTGAAGTCCAGGGTCTTCAAAACCTTGAACATTTTTTTGTGAAGTGCTGCTCTAAACCTTGATTTAAAAAAAAAAAAATCCCTCCAGAGGAAGAAACAAATGGGAAAATGGCCAGATTCTTATGGATTATCTCTTGGAATGTCTATGAGAAGCTCAGTTAGATTATATGTTGGTATAGAAAGGACTTCTGGATATATATCTAAAGACATTGACATTGATTGACATTGATCTAGATAGATCTTGAAGAGATATCTGCATTCAAATATATCCATTGCAGCATTATTCACAACAGCCAAAATATGGAAACAACTCAGATGTCCATGGATGGACAAACGGATAAAGAAAAAGTGGTGGTATATACATACAATGGAATATTATTTACTTATAAAAAGGAATAAAGCACTGATACATGCTACAATATGGATGGACCTGGAAGACATGATGCTGAATGAAATAAGTCAGACACAGAAAAACAAATACTGCATGATCTCACTTATATGTGGAATCTAAAGCAGTTAAACACATAGAAGTAGAGAGTAAAATGGTGATTGCCAGGGGCTAGGGTAAGGGGAAAATGGGGAGGTGTTGGCCAAAGTTTCAGTTATGCAAAATAAGTAAGTTCTGGAGATCTCTGTACAAAATAAAGCCTATGAAGAACAATACTGTATTATATACTTAAAAATTTGCTAAGAGGGTAGATCTTATATGAAGGGCGTTTACTACAAAAGGAAAAATGAAAAAAAACCCAAAAAGCAAAGGAGGTGGGAGGAAACTTTTGGAAGTGATGGATGAGTTTATGTCATTGATATTGATGATGGTTTCATGGGTGTATGTTTATCTCCAAACACAGTAAGTTTTGTGTACATTTAATATCTACAGCTCTTTGTATGTCAGTCATACCTCAATAAAGCAGTTTTTTGTTTTTGTTTTTGTTTTTTTTTAAAAGAAATCAGGGACATTTTCTTCTGTAAAATTGCTGGGGTAAACATTGATATTTTGGGGAGGGCAGCTATCACACAAAGACACATTTCATTTATTTATTTTTCTGTAACTCTGCTACTCAGATTTGTTTGGACTATTACTCCCTGTGAAGGATCAGAGTTTCCTCAATTTGTAAGTCATCCATCCTACATATTCATAATGACCCTCATGAACACACAACCCCCAGGGAACATGATTGGTTGTTGTGTTTAAGATCAATGAGGTAATACTTAATTTTTATAGCCTCAATTCAATTATGACTAGTGCCAGTCTTGAAGTTTTTCCCTTTGTCACAATATAAATCCTACCATTAAAAAAAAACTGATCCATGGACTGCCTTGAGAACCATCTGTAGAATTAAAAAGTAGAGTTAAAGAAAAAGATGAGTCTCCTTAGAAACTGTTTTCTACCCAGTAGACTGCATATGTATTTTGTCACTTTGGTTGGGGATAATCAATAGTCAAGTCAAAAGCCGTACTGGCTTTGCTACAAATGAAGGTTAATGCCTTCACAAAGGAGCTGATGAAGCGTATGACAATGCATCAACCTCTCCTTTTAAATAACTTCCGTGGCACTGATAGATGAGCTTCACTTCCCGAGTGGGTTGGGGTCATTTATGATGGGTGAGTTAACTGTGTTAACAGCCAACACGCTAATCAGAATGTATGGTGGCCTGCCAGGGGAGGGGCTAATAATTTCTGTTTCTCAATCTAAAACCTCTGGAGGTGAACACCCTGGCAGACTGAAAAGGACACTGAAGAATTAGCTGGAGCATGAAACTGTGCCATGTCTAACCAACAGTGGACCACAAGGGGACAGTTTCAACATGCTACTAATCATGATTTATGGACTTGGCCTAATATATGCACTTCACAGGATGTTCTTCCTCATAGAGAAACACATTTCAGTACATCTGCCCTTTATCTTCTTGATTTCTCCTTTTTAAGCGGTGGGCGACTTCAGAATAATGACAAGGGTTGCATACTTATTTTATAAAGTCATTATATGCAGCAAAAAAAGAACAAAACAGCTGTGGGTCTGAGACCGGATGCTTTCTCTGTTGGTTTGGGATTCCTGTCCCCTGCATTCTGCTTTGCTACCTGTACGATTGAATCGACCCCCAAAGGCTTGGATTTCCAGGAAAGGGCCTTTAGTATGCAGCTAGCCTCTCCCCACTAATGCCCACCTGCTGAAGGCGGTGACATTCCACTCATTTGCTTCAGCAGGAGGACAACCTCACACTGCTCCCACAATCTGGACAAATAGATTTTTCAAAAAATCATCAGTACCATCTCCCCACTACTAACAAAATTGTGGCAGTTCTGGAGAAAAACCAGGAAGAGGAATGGAGAGAGAAGAATATCAGTCCTTACATGACTAAGCTTGGAAAATTTGGGCACAGGCATGGGGGGGAATACGACCTGATTGCAGTATTTTGCTGTTCAAAGGAAGTACAAAAAGCTGACTTCAGTCTCCCCTGCTTGGTGGATAACACGTTTTTTCAGTCATAGGTCCTTGAAATTATTTAACTAAAACCCTATGAAAATGAAGTTGAATTTTTTGGGTTTTATTTTTTAGGAAAAAGAATACTCAAGGTTTGATATACAGCCCTTTCCCCTTTCTTTTGGAGTATTGTTATATATGGTGAATCTATGGTACAGCATTTTAGATTTTGCTGTGGAGCCCTGTATAATTTTAAGTGTTGGCTGTCATTTAAGTCATGTAACTCATTGGTACTTATGAACCACCAACTTCAGTCCCAGCCAAAGAAACACTTGCAAATTCTCCTTGAATGCATGTATTTGACATTTTCCAGCTCTTGATTGATCCGTGTTTCCTACCTTGACTTCTCTGTATTCAACTGGGGCCCATCCGTGTTAGAGTTACAGCATTGAAAGTGATCTTGCTGATCTTCCAGTTAAATTCTATGGTATTTAGTTGAAGATACTGAGACTGAGAATGGATCAGGACTTGCAAAGATTACTCATCTGGCTCGTGAGCAGCCACAACTTTGTCCCTGTTCTCCCAATTCCCAATCCAATATTCTTTCGTTTTTCAAGGGCAAATCAATGTTGGTACTAGGATGAAGCAGGAAGCCCTGCATATTACAGTTTAAAGTAACTCGATAACCTGAGGAGATCCCCACATTAAACCAAGAGGAGGGACAAAACTTCTTAAAGTAACACTTTAACAGGTTGGACTGGGTCCTTACCATAATGAGCTTCGTATTCCCTTCTGGTCTATTAATGTCTTAATGGGTTGGGATCAAAGGAGACCAAGATGGAATTTCTGTCTACAAACTCTCTTCCACAGTCAACACTGGTTAGGTGATATTCTAGAGGGTCCTTAATGTATGTATGTGTTCATACGTGTCAGTTTTGTGGATAAGAGAAATGCAGAAATGCAGCACTCGTGAAATAGGTGTAAAAGCCCTGAATGAGGGGCTGAGAACATGGAACCCAGACACCTTTATTTATCTGATTAACGTGGAATATGTACTCACTTGAATCCTAAGAAAAGCCACTGAAGCCAAATCCATGACAAGAGGAGAATAATAATAGCAGCCGGGAAGGACATCAGAAACCATGATCCAAAGTTGATGCAATGACAATCAGGGTAGCGCCTGTGTGAAAATATGGAAACGTGTTCACAGAAGGAGTACAAGAGGAATCCTTTCTGATGGTCAGTGGGAAGCAGCACTTCCTGTCTTTCCTGTGCCACCAGCCAAGTAGGAAGATGTGGGAGGTATTCACCATTAAATACAGAAGTTAGTTTTACTCCACACCTCTTGAGTCTGAACTGCATAATTATTGCTGCTTCCCACAAAAACAAGAGTGGGCATGTTATAACTTTTGCTCCCTTTATTCAATCTATAAGGAAGTGTTTGTGAAGGAACCTACCACGGTACCTGCTACTCATGGAAATGCACAAGAAATGGGTATACATGGGTGTGTGCGTTTTGTTTTTCGTACTCAAATCATCAGTATATGAGTAAGGAAAGACAAATAAGCAGACTTGGGAACAGATGAGAATTAACTTAACAAAACTGAATGTGTCCATTACCATTTCGTCTTGGGAGCTGACATCCCAGACTCGGAAGGGACTCAGACCCCACCTGCGTTGTCTCTCAAAGCTGTTTCCCTCTCTGTTTCTTCTGCCCCAGAGCAACTGCAACCATCTTACCAGACATATTCTAGCCCTTTCTTCCTAGAATTAGACAGTGCTTTGGGGCTCAGTCAAACAGAATAAATCAGATAAAAATAATTAAAAGTCCTGTGGAAAACATCAACTCTTCCCTTTCTCTCTCCTAGTTATTTTCAGCTTTTTAGCTCACATAATTAAGAAGAAGACAATAGCAACAAAAAAAGTTCAGGTACAAGCACAGTTTCTTTGGTAACCTCACATTCATTGTTTCAAAATGTAGTCTAAATTTCATATAGTTATCTACTTTATGACTGTGTGGGAAAAAAAAGAAAATTCGCGAAACAGTTGTCTTTAAATTTTCTTCGTGAAGCAGTAACACAGAGTCAGAAATTGGAAAAGTACAGAATATAATACAGAAGTAATAAAAACACTGTTAACATTTTTAAAAATTATTTTTGAAATCACAAAATATAGAGAACTTTATAGAAATGACAGATTTTCAATATATATTTTTTCTATTTAAATCGTACCACTTAAAATTTAAGTGTATTTTGCCACTTAAAAAAGATCATGTAAATAAATGAGAAGGTTCATGCTACATGCCTCAACGTAAGCCAAATTTATTTATTTTAGAGCACTCCTTCTATTTTAGAATGGTTCCTAACAAATGCAAAGGCTGTTTTTAAAAAAACAAAATTAAGCTTTCAAACCTGCAGATTTCTAATGTTGTCTACAGTTTCTTTGAGCTGATCTCCCTGGGTCCTAGAGTTACTGGCAACTTGAGGATGATTCCATCTACTTTGAAGAGATCCTAGGATTAGCTTATATATTTATGCCATTAGAAAGTGACAAATGATAAGTAAAAATTGCTATAGAATACAGAGAATTGATGAATGGAAAAAAATGCTTTACCATGTCCATGAGGTTTTACTGAGAATTGCCTGCTTAAAAATAAATGTTGTTTTCAGTTGGAAAATAAAATAAGTGGGAAAAGGCTTAAGCTTTTCTCCCATCTATTAGACTTGGATTACAGGTCAGTGGCCTATGTTATTTTGTTCAGCCTGAAGACATTGAGAAGTGCTGCTTGGATTAGGTTCAAAACAATGCCCCAAACCCAATTTCATTTTTCACCATCTGTAGCTCATACCTAGAAATCAGGCTGCATTGTTCTCCCCACCCACTGCAGAGAGTCCTGTGAGATTTGACCTAAGAGGAGCTTTTCAAAATTTTTGCCTGGAGGGATAGGTCATTTAGAAAAATGAAAGCTTAAAAAAGCTGAACTCTGGGGGTTGTTTTGTTTGTTTTGTCTTTGTTTTTTAACTCAGTAGTAAGAAAGTAAACACCATGCAGGTGTAAATATTTTGAATGAAAGTGGAATGAGTGGCATACTCAGGGTTAGTTTCACTGTGGTAGTTCTTTTCCAACTTCCTCATATCCTGTAAGTGAAGGGACTGCAAGTATCTGCCTAAAGCAGATACAGATTTCTTCTATCATAAACTATGTTAAGTACATTTAATTCTAATAGAATCATTTTCTTTCACCCAACACTGTGTTTTGGGTGTCTACCATGTGCCGGATAGTCTCCTAGTTTTGGGGATGTAGTAGCGAATTAGATGGACATAGTCCAGGCTCTCACAGTTTATATTAAATGAAGAACACAGGCAATAAACAAACTGGTAAGCATATAATGAATCAGAAAATAAAACAGAATACTATGATAAAAAGTTATTAGGTGGAGGGAGAAATTTTACATAGTGTGACCAACAAAAGAGATAGTTGAGATGAGATCTAAATGGCAAGAAGGAGCCAGTCATGTAGATAACTGGGAAATAGCATTCCAGACAGAGGAAGTAGCAAGTACAAAGGCCCTGGGGTAGGAATGAGTTTGGAAGACCAGTGTGGCTGTGGGTAGTGAGCTAAGTTTACAGTCAAGTGAAATAAACTCCAAGAAGTAGCCAATAGGGCTCAGATCGTATATAACCTTGTAGGCCATCAGAAGGAATTTGGATTTTAATACTAATGCAATTAGGAGTAATTGGAACATAGTAAGTAAGCTAGTGACATGATCTAATTTAAAATCTATGTAAATTTATGAATTTCATAAAACATGTTAGCTAGGTGGATTGTCAAGATTGACCGTAACAAGAGTGGAAGTCAAGTGTGGTAGGCAGAGTTCCAAGATGAACCCCAAGAATCCTGCCCCTGGTATATATGCTTAGTATATTCCTTTCTCCTTCTGTGTGGACAGAACTTGTAAATAGGGCAAGATTTTATTTCTGGGATTAGGTTCTTTTATGGCTAAAGTGAAAGGATTTTGCAGAGGTTCCCACAAATGGACTCTGAGTTAATCAAAAGGGAGATTATCTTGGGTGGGCCTGACTTACTCAAGGGAGCCCTTAAAAAAGAGATTTTCCTGCTGGCCTAAAGAAGTGAGCTTCCATGTTGCCGAAGGAAGGGGCCACACGGCAAGGATCTAGGGGTAGCCTCTAGTTGCTGAGAGTGACCTTACGCCAATAGTCAGCTATAAAATGGGCACCTCAGTAATTCAAACACAGCGAATTGAATTCTCTCAACAGCCTGAATGAAGACCCTGAGCTTCTGTGGAGATCGCAGGCCCAGCTGACACCTTGATTTCAGCTCAGCAAAGGACCTGGCTAAACTGTGCCTAGATGCCTGACCCACAGAAATTACGAGGTAATAAATTCATGCTGTTTTTCTTTTCTTATTTATTTATTTAAAATTTTTTATTTTTCAGCTTTTAAAAACAGTGGAGTTGAGTAGATTTTAGCTTAATTTACATGAGTAGCAGTGAAGATGAAGAGAAGGCAATAAATTGTACAAATGTTTGGCATAAAATGTACGAAATTGGGAAAAGGTGATATTCATTGAAATGAAGTCTGAGGGAAGAACAGGTTGGCAGAAGGAATGATGGATTAGGAAGCTGCTGTGGGCATGTTAATGTGAGATGTCCCTTAGTTTCCCAAGTGGCCATGGTGGATAGGCAGTTAGACAAATGAGTCTGGAATTGAGAGGGCAGGTTAGAGATGTAAAATTGGTGGTTACCCACATACAGGTGGATTTATAAACCATGGAAATGGGTGTGATAATTTCGGAAGTAAATGGAGGTGAGCGGAAGAGGAAATGCACCTGGGGCTCCCTATGTCTTAGAGGAATGAGCTAAGCGCATTTAATTCTAACAAAAATCCTGTGGGCAAAGCATTATATTTTCATTTTACACCGAAAACACTGAGTCTCAGAAGGTTAAGTGGATCACAGAATGCAGTCAAGCTGGATATTTACACCAAGGACGAATGTTGAAAACACAACCTCTCTTCATTAAAGCCTAGTGTCCTCAACACCAGCTCCCAGGTGAAAAGAGAAAATTCCATATATATTGCAAAACATCCATAAGCTAGAGTACAAACTTGATGTTTTAAGGACATTTTAGAACACCATATAGGAGTGATGGCACCATAGGAGAGACATGCTTTGACCTAAAGCATGTATGTGCGTCAGTGTTGATATTTAGGAAGATGGTGTTGTCGATGCAGTTCTTATGCCCACGTACAAGATCACAGATCATACTGACGAAATACACAGTACTGGTCTTAAAAGAATGGGTGCGGTTGTGGACGTTTACAGCCTTGAAACAGATTTTGGCCGTTAAGAGTGCGATCAGCTGGTATCCACGCTGATTATAGTCCTTTTGATTAATGACTGTTTTGATGATTTCTCAGTCAAAGTCACTTTTCAATTTTGTATTTATGTACTTCCAGAGGTTTCTTTTGAAATATTAATTACTCGTTACTCATGAGCCAGGCTTAGATTTCTAATAGCAATGGCAAAAGTAGAAGCGGCAGCAGCAAAAAATGGTTAGGGATATTGACAATTTCCTACCTGCCAGGCCCTCTGCTAAGGGCCACGGATGCACTATGCCATTTAATCCTCATAATAATGTTATAAGTTCTAGTTTTGCCTCCATTTTACAGATGGAGAAACTGATGTTTGCAGAAGTTAAGCTAATACACGGCAAGACTGAAATCTGAACCAATGTCTAAGTCCAAACTCTGCAGTATCCAAATTTCTTCTCTATTATTTGCCAGAGAAATGCTTTCTTAGAAACACACATTGCTCTTTTCTGCAGGGGGGAATCATAGTAAGTTTTGAAAGTGGCTGTTGCTAGGTAACTGGTTGTTAGCCTTCTTCCTCTGTGATTAATCAAGAAGGGAGGTTAGGGAAGCGGGCTTTGAATTTAGGGTGCCTATAAACACATTTCTTTTACCAGTTCTACGTTTGTGAAGCTATAATAGTTATTATTTAACGTAGAATTAGTGACTGTGCTAATCATTGATAATTCAGCTTCCTTCCAAGCTGTTTTGTATACCCACATATTTCACTGCTGACACCTACAAGCTGAATAATATACTTTGATAATCAGCAAACTACAAAATTTTACTTGTGATATCTTCCATTCTTAATCAGATAGATTTGCCTTTTATGTTATTAATAGCTGTTGCATTTGTTAAGTGAAATTGATGCATCAAAACTCCTCTGTTATGAAAGCAGTAATTGTCCCTAATAATATTTCCCTTAATAACTTTATTTTAATATCAAAAGATTATTCAGTTACTTAGATGATTCCCAGGAACAGTCAGCACTTCATTTATGTCTTGGTACGGTTCAATGCAACCAACGTTTATTGATCACCTACCTGTGCCCCTTGTGGGCTAAAAGATGAAGAAGACAATAATTCATGAAGCCTTTAGAAGTTTGCAATCAGGGGTGGTAGTTGTGCATAAGACAACTTTTGTGGATAAGACAAATTTATAGAAATGTGAGTATAGTTTATGATAAGAGGAGATGGGAATGGAAGTTCTGGAGTAACCGAGCAGAGTTTCAAATGATACAGCATCCACACAAGGAGAGAAAGAAATTGGCAGAATTGGCAGGTCTTTCAAGAACCAGAGTAGAAAGAAATGGGTTACTTACAGGGTGAGATTTATTAACAATAGTGTTAGGAAAGGAGGAGATTGGGTGATGACTAGAAGAGTCTATCAGTGGAGCAGAAGGGTCAGGTAGAGAGCATTGAGCAAGCAGGATTTCCCTAATGAGAAGACGAAACAAAGAATATTTCCAGAATGCCCTATTCCAAGGAATAGTCATAACTAATGGTGAATTAATCACAAGGCAGTCAGAATTCAGGTGTCACAGGTACTAGATTCAAAGATTAAGAACACAAGAAATTTCCTACCTTCTGGCTGAGTGAGAGAATTGGCTTAGTCTTCTCAGTATTGTTCTGAAAATCACTTTCTAAGCTATATATCAGCTTATGACAATGAGGGAGTGGTTCAGTCAAACTAGCCACACTCCCAGCTTTGCAACTCTTTTTAAATAATACTTGTTATGTGTGCAGGTTTATATTTTATAAAAAGAAAATGCGACGCATGAATGCAAATACCCATGGAGTCTTTACTTGTCACTGTCAGCAAACCTGCTTTTTCAAGACTTTTGCCAACATGGCCCCCTCACAGATGGTCAGAGAGGCAATGAGGCTGCAGAGTGAAAAGGGCAATGGGACTCAGGCCAAGTGCCTCCACTGACTAGTGATCATGATTTAAACTCTTGGAGCCTCGGTTTCCTCATCTGTGAAATGAGGGCATGCATACACGTGATTTGAGAGATCTCTGTCTTCACCTGTCCCTTTTCATTATCACGCAGCAGGACACGTCTTTCTTTCCGAAGACTGACATTTCTACTCTTGTTTCTATTCCACTCCACTTCCACCTGACTCTTAGCCAATCAATATATTCTCTCTCTCGCTCTTTTTTCCCCAAACTTCACATAGCTCTGTTTTTACTGTCTCCTTCCCCTGAGTGTAAAACCAGACTGACACTACCCTTGTGCTAAAGGAACACTCTACCTCTGGTTATACCATGCTTGCTCTTTTTTCCTTTTCTTTGTCAAACTTGAAGCAATCATTTAAACTAGCTGCCTTGCCCTCCCACGATGTCCTCACTCCTTAACTCTCTTCAGTCCGAATTCTGCCCCATACCCCACTGTTCCACTGCACCTGCCCTCTTGGAGGACACTGATGAGAACCAAAAGCCTCTTCTCAGCCATCAACCTACTTGGCCCTTACACAACATTGCATGCTCCTGACTCATCCTCCCTTTGGAAAATGGTCTCCTCTGTCTTTCAAAATCCCACATGGGGCTTCCCTGGTGGCGCAGTGGTTGAGAGTCCGCCTGCCGATGCAGGGGACGTGGGTTCGTGCCCCGGTCCGGGAAGATCCCACATGCCACGGAGCGGCTGGGCCTGTGAGCCATGGCTGCTGAGCCTGCGTGTCTGGAGCCTGTGCTCCGCAACGGGAGAGGCCACAACAGTGAGGGGCCCGCGGACCGCAAAAAAAAAAAAAAAAATCCCATGTGCTCCTGGTTCTCCACCTACCTTGATTAACTTTTCTCATCTTCTTTCTTGTTAATATTTCCTATGAATCTATCCAGGTCTCAATTCTTTTAACTTTTTTTCTCCCTATATGACCATTTCTAGAGTCAAGATTTTAATATCTATGTTGATATATATATATAGAGTCCCAAATTTACAACTAATTTCAACAATGTATTTGCAAATGCCTGCTGAAAATCTCCTTGTGGATAGATTCTGAGCAGGCCACTTCAATATACTCAAAATAAAATTTATATATTTCTCTAATGAACCTGCCATGACTTCTCTAGAAGTTCATGTCATCACTATCTATACAGCCATATTGTCAAAATTTCCCAGAGTTGCCTTAACCCCTCCTGACCCTTACATCCTCACACCTAGTTACTCACTACCTTCTGACTGTACAGTGCCCTAAGACTAAATCCCCCCATCACTTCACAGCTAATCTAGTTCTGCCTCTCATCATTTGTCAGTACATTGGTAATAAACTCCTAACTGGTCTCCCGTCCCCAGACTCTTACAACGCCAGTGTGCACACTGCTATTCTCAACTGTGCAAAGACATGCACAGACTACCCATGGCCTCCCTGCAAAACTGATGACACGATTTTTGTGCTTTGATTTTACGGATTATTTGCATTCATTTTCTCCATAAACATGGTGTTTACCTCTTTTAAGATTGGGCCAGGTTACACAGACAGATTTTCTCTACTGATCAAGGGGTGCTGCACACAGCTAGAGTCCTCTTTAAGGATGCATGTTCAACTGTTACTAGGAAGGTAATATTTTAGGGAGACAGACTTTGGGGTCTGACTGATCTTGGTCTGGCTTTCAAACTGCTAAGCTGAATGCCAACTTTCTCAACTCTACTAATAATAGCCAACATTAATGGAGCACATGCTTTGTGTTAGGCACTGTTCTAAGTGCCATTTATTTTATGTAAAACTCAAAACAACTCTCTGAGAGAGCGAGAGATCTTATTATTATCTTCATTTATTTTCTGGCAAAATAACAGGCTTAAAGACATTAAGTACTTTGTCTAAGAGCTGGTATTTGAACACAGACATTTTAATCTCAGAGCTATACCTTTAATTACCACTGTATACCACTTCCACAGCAAGGATATATAGGATTCGTGTGCACTATAATATATGTAATTCATCTGGCAAGGGCTCAATACATGTCACTTTACCTTGTTCCTTATATGTCAAAGAACAAACGTTATGTTTTAAATGTTTTCATGGTTTCCATATATGTATGTTTTGTCTAGACAATGAGATGGAATCTTCTTTCTGGTAACTTTTATTTTTTGCCTTTTCCGAAAGAATTCAAAACCATGCCTTGCACATCGTCAGTCCTCAACAAATGTTTGTTGATTGACTGAGTGAATAAGTGAAGATCTGTTTTTTATTTGCACAGAATAAAATTTAGGTTTCTCAGAATTCATTGTTCTTATTTTCTTTGTGTAAAAAAGAGAACAAAAGACATCACATGTATAATATATAAATATATTTTATGTATAAGTAAATAGATAGATAGACAGATAGATAGATAAGGCTTTTAAATGTGTTATCCAGTCTCTTCCTCCCATAGTTTATTTGTAAGATAGCACCTTTTTCTAAATGTCAAAGGCAGGAAATCATTGACTCTCATGCTTATGTACCCTTTGGAAGTTGGCAAGACCCAAAATGAATTTGTACAAAATGATCGTTGGTATTGCTCAAAAAGATGGCAAGCAGTGTCAAGAGAAAAGTGAGATTATTGTAGTGGATTTGGAAATAAAGGGCGATTTCTCTCTGGCTCCAAACATCTGAACATAGAAAATAAATCTTTTTTATTTTCTGCAGTTTTAAGTTTCTGAAACTTTTTCCAGTGAAACTGAAGGCATTTCATTCCATTGTTGCTTTGGGTTGCTGTTGTATTTTTTAGGGTCAATATTTAAGAAAACATTTATTAAATAGCTAGTTTGTTTAATAGTATCAATTATATTTTGTTACATAAGGTTGTTTTCCCCCTTCTATTTTAATATTTTCTATCAAGAAGGGATACTTTGAGTTTTTTTCCAGTTTTCATATAACTCTTAATGTTAAAGAAAACTTGAAGGAAAAAAACCACTAAATTTTAAAGTACATTTTAAGTATTTTCTAAATTTAAAGAACATTTTGGCCAAATTCCCATGATTAGAAGAACTAGAAGATTAGATAATTGGGGAAAATAGTTACTAAGACATTTTGCCCAAAGTGCTACAATGCTCTCAATCTGTCGTTGCAAATGGATGAATGCATTCAGAGAGTCAAAGGAACAGTTAAATAAAAGAAAGAAAATTTTGTCGATACATTGGGCAAGAACACAAAGACCAAGGGCAAACTCAATGTGGTCATTTTGACAATACCAAGTAATTTCATGGGAATGGTGGAAACCAGCAGTTCTCTAACACCAACGAAGATAAAAAGTAAAAAATTGGTCTAAATTTTAGAAAAAGATTTGCAGAGAGGACTGAAATGTGGAATCTCTTTCTTTGGGGGATTCGTGGGAAAGGACAGAAGTCTAGCTTTCAGAAAGGGATCAAGTACATTTCCTATCTTGAACTAGGAGATAAATGAGATAAATCCTCTCTGCACTAGGAAGTTTAGAAGTCTCCCACTTATAAACCAAATGTCTTTCTAAGGTTCCTTTCTAAGTAGGCCGTTGGAGTACACATGATGGTTGTGTACTAATAGAAACAATAAGCGCACATGGAGGTCTGTGTTATAAATTCCCTAAACTGTTCTGTTAGTGTTCTCTTTTGTACATAAGTTCTCATTCTTTCCACAACGGAGGGTGACATTTTTTGAATCTTGGATTTCTTGGAACATCTTGCAAATAATTTCAGAAAGTTCACAGAGTTTCTGAATCTGTTTCCTAGAGTGTGGTTTTCCTAAATTTTTCTGTGAAAAGGACCTAAATCCTGTTCCAGGCCATCCTCAGCACTGCCCACCTTCCAGGCACTCTGACAATTATCTGTCCTATTAGTCCTTGAAAATATACCTTGGGTGCAGGATCCGATTGAGCTCTCACAAAAAAGCATGGACTTTCAGACTATTGCTTCAATAGTTCTTACATGGTACCAAATATTTTTACATAGTCTACTTCATTTGATTCTCACAATAATCATATGAACTGTGACTATTTTAGGTATGAAAAAATTAAGTCTTGGAAGAGTTATTTACTTTTTATTGTTCAAATTCACAAAGTAAGTGACTGAAAGTTGTGGAATTTTTAACTCAAGTGCTCTGACTGTATCCAAGGTTCCCCATTTTCTGCACTGAAGTAACATCACAGCATTAACTTATATTCAGATTCATACATCTGTCCTTAGAATACTTTATTACTGCTATTTTTGGTAATTGCACAATCCTTCAAATCTTTTTCAACCTCAACACCAAATTTTCTGTAATGAGCAATTCTGTTTCCTGCTCATCATTTAAGTTCAAATGTCAGTTGCAAAACCCTACGTAAATTGTCCCATGTAAACAATCCCCTTTCTTTGTAGGTAACTACCATTTGCAATATTATTTATAATGAAAAGTGTCTTCTGTGTTTGGTGAGCATGGTCATCCAGGAGTTATTTCTTTCAAGGTGACCTTGCAATCTGCAAACACCTGTTAATTCACTATGCCCTACATATTTAACTCCATGGGAACGAGTAGAAGGGCATGTTTCTAGAAATATAGAAGTCTTGAGGGGGAACAAAGGAGAGTTAACTCAATATAGCATCTCTGTCTTTGGATTCTCTGAAACAAGTAAGAATAATTCTCATAATTTGTGTGTTGTCCATTTATTAAATCACCAGGCCAACAATTTTACTTACATATTGAAATGCTCAGCGAAGATCAAGTTGGTGGAGGTACCAGTGATCGTTGTCAATCCACCAATGGTAGAAGAGTAAGCAACGCACAGGCACATAAGTTTACACATCATGTGGTCCTTCTTTGTTCGATATTTGTTTCCTGTGCCTGAATTCTGTTCAACAATAAAACGTACTATGAGAACAGCTCTGTTTGTGGTCATAACAAGCAGTAATAGCATTTGTTATGGGCTGAATGTTTGTGTCCACCCCACCGCAAAATTCATATGTTGAAAGCCCTAACCCCCAATCAGATGGTATTTGGAGATGGAGACTCTGGGAGGAAATAGGGTTAGATGAGGTCGTGATGGTCAGGGCCTTGCATGATGGCATTAGTGCTCTTGTAAGAGAAGGCACCAGAGAGCTTGATCTTTCTCTCTCTGCCATGTGAGATCACAGAGAGAAAGCAGCCATCTGCAACCTAAGGAGAGAGCTCTCATCAGACACTAATCCTGCTGGTACCTTGATCTTGGATTTTCAGGTTCTAGAACTGGGAGAAATAAATTCCTGCTTTTTAAGTTACCCGGTCTATGGTATTTTGTTATGGCAGCCCAATAATGCAACATTTATCTTTCCATCAATAGAAATGTTAACAATAAAAATACATAACCACTGAAATATTTTACACAGTTTCATTCATTCATCCTTCTTTCTTATTCCTGAGCCAACTCTTAACTTCCTTTCTTCCCTTCTCACCAAACACTCCCAAATCTTTCCAGGATTTTCCCTCTGAACTGGTGGTACATGGTCAGTGAATTGCTAAACCTCTTGTTGGCATGTTTCTTTATTTTGGCACTTTCACTGATCCTCCCCAGAGGATACCACTACTTGTGAAATTGAACGTTTTCACCCTCTATACTTCACTGTTGAGAGAGAGAGTCAGTGTCCTCCTTGTTCCCCACCCTCTTCCAGAACATTAATCCTCTACTGACATGAAAACTAATCGATTTCTCTTTAAGGCTCATATAATTTGGCTCTTTCTCTGCCTATTCTTTTGAACAGGATGTTCTGATCTCCCAGTCACCCACTGCCATCACTTAAGATGACATGCCCATCTGGCACACAACATTCCTCATCCTGCAAATCCTGTCAGCATCTGGATAACTATACCGTCTTCATGAGTAACCCCTTAAATATCCCGGCTTTACACATTTCTTAAATCTCATTTCCAGAGACCTTCGACTCCGCTCTTCCTGTCACCCTCTCCTCTAGTTCCTGGACAATAGCACATTCTCAGATGGCTCCATCTGAAAAAAATCACTATTTCTAATGTTTCTGTTTAAGAATAGAGCTCCCTAAGGTGCAATACAAAAGCAGCTTCATTCCTTCTCTCACCTGTGATCCATGTAACACACTCTGTTGGTCTGATTCTTGCTATCCCTGGGGTGAAATCTGGAGTAGAATCTATAACATTTTTGGTCACTTCATTTAATAGAGTCTTTCAGTCATGTTTAGTTTAAAAAAAAAAAAAAGCAACCTCATTTCAGTAGCTGAAATAAAGAGTCCTCTACTAGCAAAAGTCCAAACTTTAGTAAAGTTAAACTTTTACTTGTCCCCTAGATCAGGCTTGCTGAAAAGCCCATAGTTGGAAGTGGGTTTGTGGGTTTGTATTGTTCTCTCTCTTCTAGCTCCAATTTCTCCCACCATTTGCTAGTTCTAGCTTCTAAATCCTCCATATTTGGAGTGGCAAGGGATGGACAGTATCGGGAGAAGAGCAGTAAGGATTAGGAGAGGTCTTAGTTGACTGGTTTAAATAAGATACGATGTTAGTACTCTTTATGGTTTTTTTTTAAACATCTTTATTGGAGTATAATTGCTTTATAATGGTGTGTTAGTTTCTGCTTTATAACAAAGCGCATCAGCTATACATATACATATATCCCCATATCTCTTCCCTCTTACGTCTCGCTCCAACCCTCCCTATCCCACCCCTCTAGGTGTTCACAAAGCACGGAGCTGATCTCCTTGTGCTATGTGGCTGCTTCCCACTAGCTATCTATTTTACATTTGGTAGTGTATATATGTCCATTTGCATAGCAAAGGAAGCCATAAACAAGACGAAAAGACAATGCTCAGAATGGGAGAAAATATTTGCAAATGAAGCAACTGACAAAGGATTAACCTCCAAAATATACAAGCAGCTCATGCAGCTCAATACCAAAAAAAAAAAAAAAAAAAAACCCAATCCAAAAACGGGCAGAAGACCTAAATAGACATTTCTCCAAAGAAGACATACAGATTTCTCTTTATGTTTGATGGATGTTCCAGATGGCCTCATCTGGTGGGCGGTATTATGGATTTTATGCGTCATGGTGCTTTTAGAGATTCCTGTCACCCAAATAAGAACATCAGGTTGCTGCTCCTTCTGTGGAGTAATGCACCTCTTCCACTATGACACCCTGTGGTTTCTGCATGTGATGGTCACCCGATCTCTTGATGCAGAGGTCGCCTTGCCCTGTCAAGAAGCTGTCTTGGGGAAAGTTGCTTTTAAAATGACCCCAAATACCACTCCTGTCACACATCTGGCTCATGGGAAACAGGCACCTCTGCTCCGTTCGCAGTGAAAGTACAGCTGACTCTCCATTGGATAAGGAGACTCATCAGTGACTTTCACTTTTAAATGTTTCAAGAGTATGTCAAATACTAGTCCACTGATCTCTAGGAAACAGAGTCTCAGGTTTTCCAAGTGGTGATTCCTCAATATCTATTGCACTGTCTCAAGGTAAATGGAAGGCTCCCCTGCCAAAAAATAGATCATACAAGTTGGAGTTTAGGAAAATATTCTAAATTTCTCCAAAGGTAGACTGTCTCTCAACCTTCTCATTTTCAACACTAAATTTAAGAGTCTAAAACTGTTTTTTGGTCACTTGCTTTGCAAATCCTGTGTAAGTGAAACACAGGAGTACTTATGGTATGTGCTTGATATGACAGTTCTTCAGGGATAGAAAGAGCCTTGTTTTACCACTCCATTAACCAAGAATTCTGCAGTTTACCACAGCTTCTTTTCCAACTTAGCTGTTGAATTACTTCTGTCCCTGTTGTCCTTTGACTCTATTGACAAGTCTTGGTCACTAAAGCATCTAGTTATTATTTCCAATAGTTTGGTCCTCTCCTTTCTTCACTTCCTTTCTTATCCAGTTTAGATTTCTTGGTAAACCAATTCAGTAACTTTCTTTTTTAAGTCATTTTTTTTAACATCTTTATTGGGGTATAATTGCTTGACAGTGGTGTGTTAGTTTCTGCTTTATAACAAGGTGAATCAGTTATACATATATCCCCATATCTCCTCCCTCTTGCGTCTCCCTCCCTCCCACCCTCCCTATCCCACCCCTCTAGGTGGTCAAAAGCATTTATTTTTATTTTTTTGCGGTACATGGGCCTCTCACTGTTGCGGCCTCTCCCATTGCGGAGCACAGGCTCCGGAAGCGCAGGCTCAGCGGCCATGGCTCACGGGCCCAGCCGCTCCACGGCATGTGGGATCTTCCCGGACCGGCGCACGAACCCGTGTCCCCTGCATCGGAAGGCGGACTCTCAACCAGTGCGCCACCAGGGAAGCCCCAAATGCATTTATTTTTAAAGCCACTTTATTGAGGTATGATTGATATGTAAAATGTTGTACGTATTTAATATATACAACTTGATGAGTTTGAGGATAATTATACACCCATGAAGCCATAACCACCATCAGTAACTTTCTCAGCAAAACCCTAAACTCTCTTGTCTCTCTTTAGAATGATAGTTCTTTAGCAAAATTTTAACTTTGGATTAACCCAACAATTTACTTTCTCTGCGTCACGTCTGCCCCTGAGCAGCCAAGTTCTGTTGATGAAAATTACAGAGTAGGGCTTCCCTGGTGGCGCAGTGGTTAAGAATCCACCTGCCAATGCAGCGGACACGGGTTCGAGCCCTGGTCCGGGAAGATCCCACAGGCCGCAGAACAACTAAGCCTGTGCACCACAACTACTGAGCCTGTGCTCTAGAGCCCCTGCTCTGCAACAAGAGAAGCCACCGCATGAGGAGCCCGCGCACCACAACAAAGAGTAGCCCCTGCTCGCCGAAACTAGAGAAAGCCCATATACAGCAACGAAGACCCAATGCAGCCAAAAATAAATAAAGTAAATAAATTTATAAAAAAAAAAAAAAAGAAAATTACACACAGTAGAGGAGATTAGGCTCCCAACGTTCATGGTCACAACTTTCAACTGCTTTGTTACTGCTGCACCTCTACCCTGCTGTGTTTCTCTCACCAAATGATTCTACCTGTCTCCACAAGAAAACTTAAAACCTTCCCACTTCTCTTTTCACCTCCCTCCTCTCACTCTTCACGGGTAGCTCTGCCTCCTATTCCACACAGAAAATAGAAGCTGGTAGAAGTCTCCCTGTCAAAGGTAGAAACATACTTGCATCTGCCCTTCCTTCCGTATTCTACATACAAAGAGAGTAAATCTCTCTCCTCCAACTAGTTTCTGAACCCCAATCTCTCAGGCCTTCTCAGAAACCTTATACAATAGACTTCACTAGAATTTTCCCACCAAAGTTTAATCATTTTCAAGTCATCTTTCCAAAAGAAAAACAGAAGGCCTTCTTAACCCCCCCCCTCAATGAAACTACTGCCCACAGCACATCCATTTTCACAGCCAAACTACTCAAGAGTTGTCTGCATTCACTGACTCCATTGCTTTAACCTCTCCAGTCTGGCTTCTGTCTCTTCAATCCACCAATACGTACTTGCTATGATTATTGATAACCTCCATATTACTAAACCCAATAGATATTGTTCAGTGTCAGGTTTGTAGACCTCTCAGCAGCACCTAAGATAGTTGATCACTCCTTCCTGCTGCAGAACTCTTCTTTGGGCTCTGTGATATCTCAGTCCTCTGGGTTTTCTTCTACATTTCTGCCTGTTCCTCTGTCTCCCTTGCCAGTTCATTTTCCTTGATCCTTCCTTAAAACTGGAATTTCTTGAAACTCTGTCATAAGTACTTGTCTCTTCTCATAGTAATATTTCTCCTTAGGAAATCTCATATGTTTTCATTGTTTTAATGAAAGATAAAAGCAGACCACCAAACTTGTTTTCAGCCAGACTTCTCCTTTTAGACCTATCAATCCAATTGTCTGTTCGACATAATTTGAATGTCTTAAATAAAACTCCAATCCCCAAATGTTCAAAACCGAACTCAGTATTTCCTTCCTCAAACCCTGTTCTTCAGGATCATCTATATAAGCTAATAGCATCACCATCACCACGATTACAAACACTTAGAGTGTGCCTAGTATGCAAAAGCACTGCTTCAGGTTAAAATCAAATAAATGATTTAATTCACATTTTTCTTACAACACAATGAGGGTAGTACTGCTAGTATCCCACTTTACACATGAAGACATGAAGCACAGAGAGGTTAAATGGCTTCCCAAGGTTATAGAGCCTGGAAATGGTAGACTTGAATTTTGAGACCATGGAGGGCTCATAGCCTCAGCCACTACACAATATTTCTCATCCTCCTTGAAATCATTCTTTTCCTCATCCCACCAAATCCTGTCAATTGTATCTTCTTAAATACATCTGGAGTCTGTTGGGTTTTTTCCATCTCCACTATCACGTTTGGTCTAAGTCATCGTTATCTCTGATTTGAGTTACTGTAATCACCTCTTTATAGGTCTCCAATTCTTGCCTATTTCAGACCTGTCTTGCACACTGAGCCTTTAAAGAAAAAAGAACTGGATGTATTTAAGAAATATGCGGACAGAAGAATTGCCCCGTTTCATACAGATAAGCATGCTGTGTGTGACATTGGTACTGAAAGATCCTTTTGAGAAATCATGATAGGAAAAAATGTCTGCTCACTAAAAGCCATCATGGATGTGGGAATGGCATTTAGCATGGCAGGGTCAGGACATTGGATTGTAATTTGCCTTTTACTTTCTAATTAACTTAAAGGTTAGCCCCCAAAGGTATCTACCCTTCACCCCAAATAAATTAATTTACAGATGTCTCCCTTTGCCTTATATTTCCTACATGGGAATGATTTGTATTTTCTACATGATAAAACTTTCCATTGAAAATTTGAAAAATAAAGGATATGTAAATAAAAGAGTAAAATAAGTTTAAAAGTTCTTATCAGTGATACAAAATGACAAATGAAACTTAGAGCTTAACTATTAGCTATTTTACTAAAGGAGAGACTTCAAACACAAATCAGAAAGTGATATATAATTTGGATATTATTAAATTGATAATAAGAAATGGAAACTTAAAGACGTAATGTGCATGTAATTTCTCATCATCACATTAAAACTTTCAAAAATACAAAGAAAAAATTGGATTTCATAAAAAATTGGACTTCATATATGTATATATGCAGTCATATATATAAAATGATAAAACTGCACTGACAGGTATAAAATTAAAAAATCAAAATAGAAAAATATTGACATGTTTGCATGCTTTAGACCTTATGGACTTCTCGTACTTTTTTCCTATATAAAGACTTTAAAACATACATGAATGCTACAGCACAAAAGGTGATGTTTCTGCAAATATCGTGGACAATTTAGAAAAGCATTACAAATTCAAGTTAAATTCAAGTCCTGCAGTAAATGGTAATGGTAATATATCATAAAACACATCAAGGGTTAAGCAGAGGTCTTTGGGAGGTGGCATGGGGCGCACCACTTGCGTTATCTAGCCAGTAAACATGAATCCCATGCAGTCAGCTCTACTGTTTTTACTTAAGGCCTGGAATTGCTGGACTGAACTACTGTGAAGAGACGATACTGCAGTAAGGGGTAAAAGTTGAGGACCAGAGGGATAGTAGTAGAGAGCAATGGGCAGGAAAATACAGCTCTTAAGGAAGTCTGAGATGAGCCACTACTTAAGCCAACGATTGGTACAGAAACTATAAAAGGGAGTGGGGGGTGTCCTTAGCAAATTAATCTTCTGCTCAAGGCAGTAGTTTCAACCTGAGACCAAGTGTTTGACCCTAATCTAAGAGGGTGTTGGAATAAGTCACTCACGGTAGAAAGTAAGATTCAGACCCTGAGAGCACATATTTGCAGATTATCAGACTAATCATTACATTTTTCCATGAGTGGAGGAGGAATTGGGGGGGGGGGTAATATATTTTCCTAGGAGTTCGGGAGAGAAAAAAAAATCCAAAGTGAAGAAGGGAGAAGCAAAGTGTCTAGAGGGGTGAGGCTGGAGACAGTCAGGGATGAAGTGGCCAGAGAAAACCTCTTGTGCTGGTGACCAAAGGACATTGCCATGGCTATACTGTGAATGGGAAAGTACTTGTTTTATGTTTCATGATGAGAGACTTCTGTGAAATTAAATGTACAGAACGATGTAATTTAAAAAAAAATTATATCTACATACACATATGTGCCTAGAAATAAGACTGAAATGAAATGTGTCAAGATATGAGAGTACCTGCTACCTTCTTGATACTTTTTGTATCTTCCACAATCATAAAAAAGTTTTTTTAACATATAAAAGAATCATAGACTATTAGAACAGATAGTATTTAGAGATAATCTGGTACACAGACCTGAATTTTCAGAAGAGCAAAAATAAATCTCAGTGTGACATAATGGTCACAGCAGAATTGAAGCAGATTTCTGTGTATCCAAGTTCCCTCTCAGTAATTTCCCTTGTGTCATCTTGCCTTCCAGAACACTTTTTATTTATGTGAGTTTTTTAGCCTACATCTAAAACTTTACATTTAATTACATTTCATATTGCTTAGTGTGTTTTTATTCAATCCCAGTTGTCATCGTACATTCGTATTTCCCACAAATATATAACATCTAAGACCTTGTGAGTATGTCTCACAACTTCTTTCAAGTGACTGAAAACATTTTGTCCAGGACATGACCAAATTCAGAATCCTAAGATAACTGGGTGGTGCTCAAGGGTCATTTCTGAACAGAAATCCTGCAGGTCCAGATATAACTCACTATTGCCACCTGGTGGTAGTGATTGCAGACTCCAGTGATTAGCACCAACCCCGGGTGCTAATAATGCATACAAGAATCACCATGAACTAAACCAGTGGTCTCCAATGCAGTGTACTAAATAATTCATTTGGGTGAGTGTGGTATAAAAACATTAGGGGTTCTATTTATATTTCTATATTTATTCAAGGCAAACTGAACAAAATATTAGTTCCTGCTAACCATTTTCTGCTTGCCAAAGACAGCCAGTTTAAAATCTTCCAGCTCTTTTTGGACATTTATTTGCACTTACTTTAACAGTATTCATATGATACCATCTCTTGATTTCTCAGTTAAAAGCATTACAGTTAAAACTCCACTATGTTAGATGATGAGAATTTAGCTATCTTTCACAGCATCCTCCACTGAACACACTTATACTTTTCATGTCTCCATCGTTCTCCCATTATGGCTATATCATAAGTTTGCTTAGAGCAGAGTTCAGTGTTCAGAATGTTGTCTAGATATCTGTTAACAGCTGAGCGATGGGATTTATATTACTTTTGTTTTGTGTCCCCCGCTTACTTGCTTAGCTTTCTAAGTGGATACCCTAAATCAGCCCCAAATATTCCCTGGTTGTTTAAATCTTCCCTTCGAACAATCAAGTGACAGGACACCTAATCTACATCAAATATTCTACCAATTTCATTGTCTTAGAGACATCTCTTCCAGGGCTTTTCTGCTTGTCCTACATCTAGTCATTTTCTTCCTTGAAGCCATTTCCCCCTTATTGCCTGGGAGTTCCCAGTGTTGGTATAAAGAAGTCTTCTGCCATTCTTTTCATCTTAAGGAATCTGTTTTTCCCCCTTTCTGGAAACTTTTAGGGTCTCTCTTCATTCACCATGTTCTGAACTCTCAGTGCCCTTCCCTGTGTGCATCTGTTTCGTCAGTTTTGCTGGCACGCAGCGGGACTTTATGTCATAAAAATTATATTCTTCTGTTATGGAAGTTTTCTTGAGTTTTGATGTAATCTCAGTTTTCTCTTTTCTTTTTCTGAAACTCCTATTATTTTCTTATCTGTTTCTTCCTTGTATACTAAAATTTCCACTTATGTTTTGTATCTTTACATTATATTGATATTTTGTATTTTATGTATTTTCTATTTTATTTATATATTTATTTTTTGCTTCTCGTGCCTCTTTTATAGAATGTCATTCATATTTCATGAATGCAATTTCTTTGTTCGCCTCTCTGAATATATTAATGATAGTTTCTTGTCTTGTGTTTTCAACTTCTTGCACAGTCTCTGTTTCCTGCAAGTTTCTGTCTCCTTTTTGTTTGTTTGGGTCTCTCTCTTTCATGCCTGAGGCTGTCTTCAGATATCCAGGAACTTTGGTGGTTTGCTCATATTTAAGGCAGTGAAAAGCTGGTTGGAAGTCCTGTACATGTGCTTTGGGATTTGTTGTTGACTGTGGGCACATATATAGTATCATCTGACTGGAGCTTTTTTTGAGAAAACCCAATGCTATATATTTTCATCTTTTCTCTTGTGCTCATTGCATTCCCCAAAGAAAAACCTCCTGGTTCCTTGCCTACTGTCACCTGGAGGGAATAGGCCTGGCTGTTGGGGACAGTGGGGTGGAAGGTGGGGCTCTCACCATTCAACATATTAACTGTTACTCAGTGTCCCTGTTTTCATTGTGAAATCTGTTCCTGACCCTGAACTCCTTCCTGTCTGCTTTACTGTGTCAAAAGACTACACTTCCCGGCTTCCCTGGTGACGCAGTGGTTGAGAGTCCGCCTGCTGCAGGGGACGCGGGTTTGTGCCCCGGCCCGGGAAGATCCCACATGCTGCGGAGCGGCTGGGCCCGTGAGCCATGGCCGCTGAGCCTGCGCGTCCGGAGCCTGTGCTCCGCAATGGGAGAGGCCACAATGGTGAGAGGCCCGCGTACTGCAAATAAATAAATAAATAAATAAAGACTACACTTCCGTTTGGTGGAGGAGCAGCAGCTGCATCCATGTAGAGGTTGGGAAGAAATTTGTGGATTTAACTGTTGCATAAAATTTTTTTACTTACCCTCACTTTTCAACATTTTGAAAAACTTTGAGGGCTGCTGCTAGGTAAATTAGATTGTTTTTTTTTTTTTTAGACATCTTTATTGGAGTATAATTGCTTTACAGTGGTCTGTTAATTTCTGCTTTATAACAAAGTGAATCAGTTATACATATACGTATGTCCCCATATCCCCTCCCTCTCGTGTCTCCCTCCCTCCCACCCTCCCTATCCCACCCCTCTAGGTGGACACAAAGCACCGAGCTGATCTCCCTGTGCTATGCGGCTGCTTCCCACTAGCTATCTATTTTACATTTGGTAGTGTATATATGTCCATGCCACTCTCTCACTTTGTCCCAGCTTACCCTTCCCCCAGCCTGATAAGAAGATGTGGTACATATATACAATAGAATATTACTCAGCCATAAAAATAAACGAAATTGAGTTGTTTGTAGTGAGGTGGATGGACCTAGAGTCTGTCATACAGAGTGAAGTAAGTCAGAAAGAGAAAAACAAATACTGTACGCTAACACATATATATGGAATCTAAAAAAAAAAAAAAAGGTCATGAAGAAGCTAGGGGCAGAACAGGAATAAAGACGCAGACCTACTAGAGAATGGACTTGAGATTGCTTACTTTTGTAACTTACTGTTGACTTAGAATTCCACTTTCATGGGATAACTGAGGCATCTTTAACTTTCCAGCTTCCAAAATGATTTTGCTGTCATCTCCTCTCTTGATATTTTTATATTTGTGACGTATGACTTAAAAATCTATTCTTGTTTTAATGGAGATTTGGGATAGAGTGAAGGTAAATGGACCTATTCAATCTGCCATCTTATTGGAAGACGCGATATTTCTCTTTTTACATTAAAAAATCCCCAAGAAATAAATGATTCTTGACTAATAATTATTGCACAGATTGACCTTAGTGCCTTCATGGCCCATACATTGGTGGATGATGGAGGTAAAGGGAGAGGAGAGGAAAGCTCCATGTGCACAGAGGGACTGACAATAGGGCCCTGCCCACTTCGTTCACTCTCGGCATATTGAGTTTATATGGGCTTGGTAAGTGGATAACAAATTATCCTTTCTAGTTTTAATTAAACTAGCCCTCCCATAATGTGCTTACGGCTGTACATGATTTCTACAGGAAATGACTTATGTAAAAAAAAAAAAAAAAACGCACACACCTAGAATGAAGATAATACAAGAAAATATAATATAAATATAAAATATATCCTTCTCCTACTTGTGATATGAATTCTTCATGAAGATCTAGAGAAGATCTAATTAGCAATAACCTGAACAACTCAGAAGAGCTGGTAACAGATTTGAAGTTATCAATAAGACTCCTTGAAATAGGATTCATACCCACTGTAGTTAATAAAGAATTATGATGCATATTGTGAATTGGGATATTTGTTTATATAGTAATAGTATAACAAATAGATATTCAAAATTTAGCACTCGAGACAGGACTTTTCGTAAAAATTCTGTTTCTAGCAATGTCAAAAATCAATTAAATCCAGGATTTATTTTACAAAATGTTATATCCTAAATGTTAAGTATGTAGAAGCTTCCTTTGTAATTTCTTAGTGAAGAGCAAAAAATCAAAACATACATGCTATTAGAAAAAAATCCTGTTCTTTTTATAGTGGTAAAAATGACTGAAATGATATATAAATAATATAGCAGCATAGGACGTCAGTATAAGTGTGTGTGTGTGTGTGTGTGTGTGTGTGTGTGTGTGTAGGATATAAATAATAAAGAACAAAAAGAAAATAAAAAAGAAGGCAGGAAAGAGAGATGGAAAGAATAAATATTTAGAAAAAATAGAAATCTGGCACTAAAAATTATTCTAAATTTATAAAGTCACAGAGAGTTCAAGGGGATCAAACTTGTCAGGCAAAAATTTCTAACCTGGATAAAAATGCAAAAGCCAACAATATGCTTTTTATAAGAGAAACATCTGAAGTATAAGGACATAGAACTGTTGAAAGTGAAGGGATAGAAGTAATGTCAGGTAAACACTAACCTAAAGAAAGCTGGCATTGCTATTACATTACCATCAGACAAACTCAAAGACCCCAAAACATTACCATAGATTGAGAGGGACACTGCAAAATGGTAAAAGTGTTAATTAACCAGGAACATATAAACATTCTAAACATTATTATGTGATAGGGACATAATAACATAATCTGAAAATATATAGAAACCAAAATTGACAGAACTATCAGGAGAAATAGATATAGCCACATCATGGAGGGAGATTTTAACAAAACAGTTGCATTAATTGCTGGGTTAAGCAGACAAAAAATTGTTAGGTCACAGACAATTTGAAAATCACAACTGGCAAACTTGATCTAATAGACTTGGAAAATACTGCACCCAGTAAGTTGAAAATATGCAATCCTTTTTTAGCACAAGGAAGTATTTATCACAATTGGCCACATGCTAGTCCACAAATCTGCCTCAACAAGTTTAAAAGAACTGATGTCATACAGACCAGTTTCTGACCACAGTAAATTTATGTTAGAAATAAAAAAACAAAACAAAAAGTAGCTACAAAAGACTCATTTATTTCAAAATTTAAATCACATGTCTAAGCAGCTCATGGATCAAAGACTCTAGCGTAATGGAAAGCAAAAAACACAAAGAACTAAAAAATATGGAATACAGCTAAAGTGTAAGAAATGGAAGAAAATTTGTCTCCTCAAATTTTTACCCTGGAAGAGAAGAAAAGCTCAAAAAAAGTAATGCAAATGTATACTTTTAAAAGTAAATGAACAGAAACTAAATGCAAAGATAAAATAGAACGAAGTAATAAAGAGAAGAAACTAATAAAGTAGAGCATGAAATAGGATCAAAAGAGCCAAAAGCTGGTTCTTTGATAAGACTTATAAGACATAAAATCAACATACTTTTGGAAGAATTATTCCAAAAATGTTTAAAAGCATAAGTAAAAATATTAGTAACTAAAAGATACATAACTAAAAATACTGTAGAAATTAAAGAGGTAATAAGTGAATATTATAAACAACATGCTACTAAATTTGAAATGGAATGCATAATTTCCTAGAAAAATATAACTAAAACTCAAGGAGAAATAGAAAATGTGAATAATTCTGAATCCAGGAAAGTAATAGAATAATTACTAAGTATATGTATATGCCTTCTACTTTCTCCTTTCTGTTTCCTGCTAGCTGGAACAGAGAATGGATAGAGGGAGATGAGGCAGCCATCTTGAACCATGAGGTAGCCATCAAGTGCTGAGGATGGCAGAGCAAGAATAGAAAGAGTCAAGGTCATCATGATTGTGGAGCCACCATACCAGCCTATTTCTATCTTATTAAAACTATTGCTAATTTTGGTCTTTGTTGAGATGAAGAAGTAACTAATATGTGGTAATACTGAAAAGAAAATAAGAAAATGATTAACATGAAATTCTGGACTGTGGCTATGTAGATAAGGGGATGGATATGATGGTCTGAAGAAAGGAGATGGAATCAGAGAAGAGCTCATGGATATTTCTAGAAATTGTTATGTTCTATTTCTTAGGCTGGGGTGTTGGTAAATACCATTTTATTCGTTTTATTCTTTAAAATTTGTGTTACATTCTTTAAATATGTATATATTAAAATATTTCATAATCAAGATATATGAAAAACAATTTGGGGACTAAATAAATGTATTCCTTTGTTAGGAAATATCATTGGAATATGAAGAGAAAAATATTGTTGAAGATTTTAGGAAACAAAGTACAGTATTAGAATAAATTTTATGGTATGGGAGGTTTATTGTGCAGTTAGAGGAAAGTACAGATGCTTCCAACATGGCTAAGCTCATGTTATTTGCTAGATAATATTTTAACAATATGAAATGTGAAGAACCACATTTTTGTGATTCAAAAATGAAAGATATATGGAAGAAGAGTTATCATCAATAGTCAGTTATTTCTTTAATAACAAAATGTTTTGTGGAACCCTAGCTAAGTAAACCAGTGGAGCCCAGCTAGGACTTTGACTACAATAAATATTAAAATCTGAGTGAGGTTGTGTTCACAGGTTGCTGCTATGATTCCTCTCTTTTTTTAATGAATATTAAACTAAATTATTTACTCAGAAGTGAATTTACCTCACCAACGGTTGCCACCCACTTCTCTTTTCTTTCGGAAGATGCACCTGGCAGAATTTCACGTGGATCGTGTGTGACCTGTTTGCTGACACCCAGGCATTTACCTTCACTTTAGTGAAGCCTCTTTGTGGGGCATATTGGATCCCCAGTGTATGTTAGAAATATCATCCTTTGTTCTGATTTAATACCATTGATAATGAGGCTTCCAAATTCTCAGTTGAATGGAATGAGTTCTCATAAATTGGATCAGTGAGTAGAATAGTTACAATTTCTTTTGAAAGTTCAACTTCATCTTGTATTCCCAGAGGCACAGAAAACTGCCAGGTTAAAAAAGGACCAAGTAAAGGGTACAAACTTTCAGCTATAAGATGAGTAAGGACTTAAGAGCCATCGCAAAACATGGTGACTGGAGTTGACAACACTGCACTCGACAATTGAAATTTGCCAAGAGAGTAGATCTCAAATGTTCTCACCAAAAAAAAAAAAAAAGAAAAGAAAAAAGGATAAATATGTGAGGTGATCAATGTGCCAATCAACCAGATAGTGGAAACCATTTCACCATGCATACTTCATCAAATCACCATGATGTACACTTTAAATATCCCATGATCCTTTTCAACTTTATTGAGGTATAATTTAAAAATAAAATTGTAAGATACTTAAAGTGTACATCATTGTGATCTGATCCACATATACATTATGAAAAGATTACCGCCATCCAGCCCATCAACACATCCATCACCTCATGTTTCTCTTTCTTTCTTTTTCTTTCTTTCCTTTTTCTTTTTTTTGGTGAGACATTCAAGTATCAGTCCCCTAGCCAATCTCAACCATACAACAGTATTATCAACTCTAGTCCCCATGTTTTACATTAGGTCCTCTGACTTAATCTTATAGCCAAATGCTTATACTCTATTACCAACCTCTCCCTATTTACCTACCCACCACCCTGCCCCAGCCCCTGGCAACCATTTTTCTACTCTTTGTTTCTATGAGTTTTACTTTAAAAAAAAAAAAAGATTTCCATATATAAATGAAGCCATGCAGTATTTGTCTTTCTCTGTCTGGCTTATTTTACTTAGCATAGTGCACTCAGGTTTCATCCATGTCATTGCAAATGGCAGAATTTCCTTCTTTGCCGTGGCTAAATAATATTCCATGGTCTATACATACCACATCTTCTTGATCCATTCATTCACTTACGTTTTTTCCATATCTTGGCTACTGCAATGAACATGGGAGTGCAGATATCTCTTCAATATCCTGTTTTCATTTCCTTTGAATATATACCCTGTAGTGGGATTGCTGGGTCCTATGGTGGTTCTATTTTTAATATTTTGAGGAACCTTCATACTGCTTTCCATAGTGGTTGCACCACTTTACATTCCCACTGACAATGAACAGGGGGCTCCCTTTTCTCGACACCTTCAACAACACTTGTTATCTCTTGTCTTTTTGATGCTGCTGTGATTCCTAAAGGGTGTGTAATAGGCTCTCTCTCTCTCAATCATTCTCCCTCTCTCTCTCTTTCTGCTCACCTCTCTATAAACCGCAGGGTTTGGCAGGATGAGTAAAGGAGACCCGTGAGTTGTCTCAAGTGAGGTCTGAGAGGCATTAACAATTGGCTTTGCTGCCGAATTTCACGCGGTCTATGAGAAGGCAAGAGTAATCAAGAAGAACTTTTGTTTGTAGCACCTACTTGATCTAATCTAAAATTCCTTTTCTACATTTGATCTAGGGGCCAGATATTCTAGAATTGATATCTCCTTACTCGGCAGCACTAATGCCCCTAGTCCCTGACATTATGACCCATGCTAATTACTGTTATATGGTTCTTAGAATTTTTGGAGAATATTAAAGAGTGCCCTTTTACGGAATTTGATTTTGAATAATAAGAATTTCACCCCCAAACTAAATAACACGTAATTAAAAGCAAAATTCAATTTGTTCAAGGAAATTTTCCTTTGAATTTTTCCCTTTGGGGAACAAGAAATTATATAAGATGAATGGAAAACAATTATTTTAGGCCTTTCATTAAAAGTGTACTGATTTTTCAGTTCCTTTCATTCAAAGATGTCTGGAGGCTTAGAAATTGAGCTAGTGTAAAAATCTGAGGTATCTCTTTGATTAATACTAGTGCTTGAAAGAAGGAAAATATATAGCAACTTGATTCTTCTCTTGGTATGTAAAAATTGATTTTTGGAAACCTGGAACTCATTTCTTATGAAAATAATATGAGTGATGATTGGTCTCCCAATTGCTCCACTGGAACCTGACAAATCTATTCCCTCATGTATGTCAGTGTCATTTTGGGGTCTTCCTTTCTTCTTGTTCCTTTTCTTCTCTAAAAATATTTCAGCTACTTTTGGAGTAATATAGAATTTATGGTCAGTTAGGTCTAAGTACCCACCCACCATTTTTATTCTGGGCATGAGTAGGGAGTTCTGCTAATGGGTGGGCCATTGCCTATAGTGAAAAGGGAACTTGGTGAGTCACGGAAGACATCTCTTTTTTAAGTATGCAGCTTAGGAATATGACTCTTAGATAGGAGTGCTTCTTAATGAGTTCCTGGAATCTGAGGAACTGCTGAATATCCATCAGCTTCAAAACCAGCATATAATCCTCACCATCAGCCGCTGCAGCAGCAGTGGGAAAATTATCATCGTTATCATCTCTACCAAAACTTTGCAGTTCTATTAATAATAATAGACTGATATTATTTTAGGACTGATAAAGTATATAAAGAACTCATACAACTCACTAGCAAAAACATCCAACCAACCAAACAAACAAAAATCCCCAGACAAGCCAATTGAAAAATGGGCAGAGAAACTGAATAGACATTTTCACAAAGAAGACATCCAAATGGTCAACAGGTACATGAAAAGGTGCTCAACACCACTAACCATCAGGGAAATGCAGATCAAAAGTATAATGAGTTATCATCTCACACCTGTTAGAATGGCTATCATTATAATAGCATTATGCTAAGTGAAATAAATCAGAGAAAGACAAATACTGCATGGTATCATTTATATGTGGAATCCATAAAAGCCAAACTCATAAAACAGAGAGTAGAGTGGTGGTTACCAGGGGCTGGGGGTGGGCAAATGGGGAGATGATGGTCAAAGGGTGCAAGCTGCTAGTTTTAGGATAAATAAGTTCTGGGGATCTAATGTACAGCATGATTATTATAATTAGTAATACTATATACATAGCTGGAAGTTGCTAAGAGAGTAGATCTTAAATGTTAGCACTGCAATAAAGGAATGGTAATTATGTAATGTGATGGAGGTGTTAAATAAAGCTATGGTGGAGATCATTTTGCAATATGTGAGTATATCAAATCAACACGTTGGTGATTCAGATGTGTAAAAACATGGCAAAATGGTGCAAATTACCAAAAAAAATCTATGACTTTCATTTTTTTTCTCTTCTTTGAAATTTATTTTAAACCATCCCCTCTCAAAAGGAGTAATATTTGGATTCAAAGCCAAACCACACAGAATTTATTTTAATTCAATAAAATGTCCCACCAACTTCATGAAAAAAGCAGAAGACTAAAACATTATGAATATAAATATCCCTTCCATTTTATAGCTAGATTAAGTAGATATAGATTCTTCCACATAATCAGTTAATCTTAAATTATCTAGTTTAAATCTAGCAAAGAACAGGTGCAATTTATTATACTTATAACACAAACTATACAATATGTTTATATCTGAGAAGAGATGTGTAACTGCTAAAAATCAAAACATATCTTAAATGTACAGTATGTAAAAAATACTTGCATGTGATCTCTTATAAATAGCACAGAGCAAAAAGTGATCCCTTAATTTTTCTTTTACACCAAGCTAAATTTGTATATATAAAGTTCTAGAAAGACCATAGAATCATTGTTCAAAGGTCTTCTCTTCCAAACTCAGATCTTAATCTTTACTGCCTAAAATATACCCCAATTACCTTACTTCTCCCCATTGAAAACTTATTTCCCCTCAGTGTTTCCCATCTCAGTCTGTGGCATCACCATCTGCCTTTACCTAGCTTACTGTAGCAGAGGCATCTTCTATTCTTTTCCCTCTCTCATCCACAAAGTCAGATTAATCAAAAAATTCAATTAGGTCCATACCCTCTGCCTTTCACATTGTTGCCACAGTAAGCTTCTCAAAGGGCAGAATTTAACATGCTGCTTCCTGGCTTCAAAGCTCTCTATTTCCCTTAAGATGAACTAAACTCTTTTGCATGGCATGAACAGCAATTTTTAACCTGGTCCAACCTATCCAAACATTTCACTTTCCACAGCTCATTCCTGGCACCTGGACTGGAGATGTTTCCCAAAAAAAGCCCTGCTCTCAACATTTTGGGGTCTTTGAATTCATCTTATTCTCTGATTATGTTACCTCTTCCTTTTTCTCTCCTTCGTTAATTAGTCAAGATAAATATCTATTGAATACCTACTCTCTGTCAAACAATGGAATGTGCTAGGGGATTATATGCTGAACCAAGTGGACACAGTCCCTGTGCTCATGGAGTTTGCACTTCCCTGATTGCACACGACATCTTGCTCCAGACTCAAATCCCTTTACCTCACATTCCCTCTGGCAATATTCCTAGATTGAGCTAGTTGCTCCAGCTTCTGGGAGATCTGGCCTCTGTGTGCACCTTTGCTGTGGTATTTATGTCACGCTTTTTTTTTTTTTTTGCTGTATGCGGGCCTCTCACTGTTGTGGCCTCTCCCGTTGTGGAGCACAGGCTCCGGACGCGCAGGCTCAGCGGCCACGGCTCACGGGCCCAGCCACTCCGCGGCATGTGGGATCTTCCCAGACCGGGGCACGAACCTGTGTCCCCTGCATCAGCAGGCGGACTCTCAACCACTGCGCCACCAGGGAAGCCCTATGTCATGCATTTTTTTAAAGTCCATCTTCCCCATTAGACTCTGAGCTGCTTACGGTAAGGAGTAGGTCTTTTCATCAACAGACCTTCCTACAATGCCTAGGACAGTGTTGGATGTCAAATCATTGGAAGCCAAATTTAGGCATCACGCCAGAAAACTGGGTTTGTAAAGATGACCACAAGAAAGTTACCGAGTGCAAGTATATCCAGCAGTTTTTAAAGCCTATTTATAATGCATTCTTCTGTAATACAGTGGGCATACTGTTGATTTTCTATGTTTTAAAAGAATTACTTCTCTCCCTAAAGATGATAATGTTTTCATAAATATGTATTCAATTCTCATCTTAAAAACCCTTAATACACCCTGTAGCTAGTGGTCTAAAACTTATCTTTGTATTAGTTTTCTCTTTACATAAAATTCGCTCTTTCCTTGAAGATTTCTGTAAATAACAAGAAAGTTTTCTTTTTCCTATTGAGTTGCATACTAATGCATTATAGCCTGAGGAAGGAACATATGCCCCACTCTCATATTTCTAATGCCATGGTTACCGTTGGACTGTTTCTATGCAGGATTATTTTTCAATGGTCTCAAGATATATTGCTCCCAATACAACCTAGTATAGTATTTTTACATTGATTTATTCTGGGGAAATGAATTCTATGGGACAGTTTACAAAAGTCTCTTTCCTTCCTTAAATAGGCAGAATAGCTACAACAACTCCTCCATCTGTGTTTGACAGTAGCAGCTCATGAATTCTGCATTGAATTTAGTGGTAAGGAAGACACTAAAGATAACTGGATTGTAATTACATGAATAGGAGTTGCTCTAAGTTCATACCCTGGAAGAAATAGGATGAGCCTAATAAAAAGGCAGCAAGATTTTAATAAGAAAATGAAACAATATTCTGAGACTAGCATTATATTTCTTTAAACTACATATGCTAACTGCCATCACCATGAACCTGGTAAAAGGAGAAAATGAGGCTGATTTTCAGAGCCTAAAATGTTTCCTATCAGGATGTTGATTTCAGTCCATCCATGAAGGCTTATCAAACCATTACAATATGCTTTGATGTAAGCAAGTAAAGTAATTTATAGACAAGGAAGCAAGTAACAGGTTTTAAAATGCATACGTATCTAACTGCAAATCTAATATAATTTTATGTATAATTATTCAGAGAGAATCAAATTTAATGTACCTTTTCCAGCTCCATCTTGCTTGAAATTTTCCCTGCATCATTACTGTATCTGAAAAACAAATTGACCCAGTTTATAATTTTATTAAAATGTAATTCAGAAAATCCTAATCAAAATAATATTCTTTACCCTGGAACTGGTTTTGTTTTCTCTTTTCTCTCACTTGTTTCATGTCCGTTAACATTTTCTGCAAAACATTAAATAGAAAAAAATAATAATTTACATGAAGGGTTATCAGTGTGTGTATGTGTGTGTGTGAAGATGGAAGCATTATTAGAAACTGAAAATAAACAAAATCACCTTGTACTGACATAACAGTCATCATAATAAAGTATTTTACAAACACCAATATCCTCCCAACACTTTTTTTCACTGCATCAAAGCAGTTTATCAGACCAGAAATAACCAAGGTAAAATGTGATGCTGTTTCCAAATAGAATATAAGAATGAAACGTTCCCAATATTATGCAGGAAAGTCATTTCAGTATAAAAGAGTAACCTGGAGGTCTACTGATAAAGGCATGAAAGACAGAGAAAGTTCTAACAGACTGGCTGGAGGATAGAAAAGTCATACTTATTCTTTCCCTTTTGCTAGAGAATGTAAATTCAACCATTAATTGAAAGTAAAATATTTGGGTAAATGTAATTCTCTTGTATAAATACTGGAAAATAGAGAAAGAAGAAGGTTAAATTCCCATCATGCATGTATGGACAATTAGTTCAAAATATAACCCAGAATTCTTGAGCTTTTTCTATTGCCCAAATGACTAGACCCCACTGTGGCCAAATCAACATGTGATACCATCTGTTTCCAGTCCATAGTTGGTTGATCCACTGATATAAGTCATCTGAGTAGCCTCAACCTCTGCTTCAGCACTGATGATCTGCTGGGCCACAGCCTCCATGATGGGCATCACCATGGCAGTAGTAGAGGTGTTGCTAAGCCACATAGATAAGAAGGCGGTACAGCTCATGAACCCCAAGGCCAGCCTGAAATGAGAGGGCCTTTATTATGAACTGTGCTCTCTAGCTTCACCAGCTCTGTATCACTTAACTGTAAAGGATGTTGTTTATGAGTTGTGAATTAATTTTTTCAAAACAGGTTAAGGTTAAGATTCCTCCCAGATGAGGAACTCTGAGGACAGCTATAGCCAGGTAGAGATCAAAATGGCACATGTAACGGCAGATTTCTTACGAGGTTTGTCTCCCTGAAAACCATAAGAATCTTCTCTCTGAAACTAGAAAAATGATAAAACTTATAATCAAACTGCAAGTTGGTAGATGGTGTAACAGCTTATAATATTACACCAATATTTGAATGCCCTTTACAGATGACACATCTTCAAATACTAGAAAGATAAGGTGCAGTCAGCATTTGCATTTAAGATCCCTTATTCTTTCTTTTATGTTTGGGTCGTATCTCTGATTATTAGTATATGTGCCAAGGAGGCACAAGGGCAAGGAGGGAGGTTAATATTTATAAATCTGCTTTTTACTTGTTAACTACTCTGGTTCAATATATGGTGGGTGGAGGAAATGGGTAAAATCACTAGCTAAAATGAGGTTTCAGAATTTTCTGTAGATTCAATTATTCATGGTCTCCTGAATCTGACATCCCTGCCTGTTGTCAAGACTGGATGTATTACATTGTCTCCTCTTACAAATAGAGTAATTCTTCTCCCTTAAAAAATAACATACCTAAGATTATAGGATTTTAAACCATGTCTATAAGCTTTCAAAATCACAATTGGGAAAAAAACATGATCTCTTGAGTAGGAGGTCCAAGAAAATCGTTCAGAAGCACATCTTTCCATATAGAGCCATTTATGAAATTCTCTGAGTCTCTTTTGAAATAGATCTATAAGAAAATTCCACACTATAAATTCCAGCTACAGATAAGGTGGATATTTTCTATGTGTAAAAGAAAACTGTTTAAACAAGAAGTGATTCTTAATAATAAAAAAAGAAACAATTTTAACTTCAGGCACTGGCAAAACCAGAAATCTTTCAGTACACAAAGGGTAGGAACTGATAAAACTTCTGCGTGGTAAAAACGCCTTAAATTGAAAAACCGCTTAGTGGTATAATGGACAGGACCCTTGCCTAACTGTGCAGTGCATGACCTCACCCCCTGGGGCCAGTGAGCAGGTAGCCAAGGAAAAGAGACACATTTCTACAGCACTTTAAGAGGCATGGAACACCATTTCATTGTAAGAGTGGAATACCCTTAATACATACATGTCATAACATTTTTAAGTAACAGATATTTTAAAAAATGTGTCTGATCTAAGTTATTGAATTTTTTTTCTATTTAACAAAACAGTTTGCTCCATAAATGATAAACACAGATGTGGTTATACCCTGGAACGAATTATGCAACATAATTCAATACAGTTTTCCTATGTTTTAAAGAAAGATGAGAAGGGAAGAACCACCTAAGGCTTTAAAGCATAATGCCATTAAGTAAATGATTATGACACTGGAATTTTTTTTTTTTTAGCTCCCATCTATGTTCTTAACAAGAGCTAGAATTAAAACCAAAACAGCCAATTAATTTAATGGAAAAAAGCATTTATTTTAGTGGGGAAAATCAGTCTAATGAGTGATTTCACATTCTATAAATAAACCTTCTTAATTGCTTCACTTTGGAACAGTTCATTTAAAAAGAGAAATGTTCACCTTAGAATTTTTCTGCACATATTTGTATTTTGTCAGCAATGTCTTTGGTTCTTAACATCCTCCCTGATGATCAAGGATACTCTTGAAAGAGTCTTGAATGTGTAATCAGCCAAATAAACAAGATAGCACTGAAATCTACTCTGATGTCTGTCAGTCTTGTCTGTTGAGGTTCAAGGCTTCTCTCAGCTTTGACTCCTACAGTGTATAAAAGGTGAACGAGTTGTGTCCACTTATTCCAACCTCCCTGTAATTAGACCTGCAGTGGGAAAGTTTTCTTTCTTTTCCTCCTCCAACTCAAGTACCTTTTTTTTTTTTCTCTTTTTGTGTTATGCGGGCCTCTCACTGTTGTGGCCTCTCCCGTTGAGGAGCACAGGCTCCGGACCCGCAGGCTCAGTGGCCATGGCTCACGGGCCCAGCTGCTCCGCGGCATGTGTGACCCTCCCAAACCGGGGCACGAACCCGTGTCCCCTGCATCGGCAGGCGGACTCTCAACCACTGCGCCACCAGGGAAGCCCCTCAAGTACCTTTTATATCATTTTCATATTTGCAGAGAAAAAAAAAGTCATGACTTACACTGCCATACAAATGATTGTCTAGATATGCATTACTTATCTGTTTATTTGCTCTGCGCAAAAATGGTCTGTTTGGAATGTAAACCTGGAACGGTAAACACAGTACTTACCATGCTGGGTTCACACCCACCATCATCACCATTCTCAGAGCAATCCTTTTGTGCAGATTCCATTTTTCTATTGATGTTGCTAAACAGATGACTCCAATTAGCAGTAGGTGAAAATCTTTGAAATAAGCAGATGCCACCTGAAATTACAGTTAAACCCATTATTTACGTTGGTGGGGGGAAAACATTGCACCAGAAAGACATTGTTTCACTGCACTTAACTTTGACCTTCAACTACATGATCTTTCTATTTTGTTGAAAGAAATGTAGATGTGTTTGAATACAAATTTAAATAAGTTCCACATCCTTACCCAGAAACAGTAGTGCTATGAAAAAAGTATATAGAAAAGAAAAAAGGGTACCCATATACTAAGTTTTTAAAGAGCTGAGCAACGTCAGGCAGGTGCCTTCTATGCCTTAATTTCTCCGTCTGTAAACTGGGGTTAATTAGTTTGTACTCCTATGGCAGAACGGCCATGACTATGATCTGGGAAAATCTCAAGTCAAGTTTTGCCATGCCAATATCTTTATCACCACCATTATACCAAAACTGCAGTCACTCTTGTATCTTGAGTGGAGACTAGTAGAGTATACAGATACTTGGGCAACCACTTGTAGCAGGACTTAACCAAAGAATGCTCTGAAAGGTACATAATATTTTTCTTTAAAAAAAAAGTCTCTGGGCTTCCCTGGTGGCGCAGTGGTTGGGAGTCCGCCTGCCGATGCAGGGGACACGGGTTCGTGCCCCGGTCTGGGAAGATCCCACATGCCTTGGAGCGGCTGGGCCCGAGAGCCATGGCCGCTGAGCCTGTGCGTCCGGAGCCTGTGCTCCGCAATGGGAGAGGCCACAACAGTGAGAGGCCCGCATACCGCAAAAAAAAAAAAAAAAAAGTTTCTGTGGTCAAATAAGTTTAAAAAACAGAGTTTTCTATGATTCTAGAATTTTCTTTCTTGTAGGCCTTCTCAAAACCTTTAAACACTAGTGTATACTATCACTCTCAAAGTGTGGGATACCCTATACTACATATTTTTCAAACTTATCTGATCATAGAAACCTTATTTAAAAATACCTCATGGTACTGATATTCAAGAGACCTGACTTTACGAAATGCTTGGCTTAAATTGAATCACAAGGCTGTGGTAAAATCTTCTCCCGCGGAAAGGGGAAGAAAACTGTATCATGGGTATTACGGGTTAGTTAAAAAACGGAAGTCTCCACCCATGTTACAGGACAGATGAGCCTCGTGAAAGCAGTACTGGGCCCAGGCAGAAGATAGAAATCCAAAGGTGATAAATTGCATGGCCTGGCATCTTGAACATGACATCTTGCCTGAGAATGTTTCAGCTGTGGTTTAGGCAGTTGTGTGCTGGGTGGCTGAAAGCTGCATGGAGATAGATATTCTGGTTTCAGTGCATTTCATGCTTTTAATGGGAAACTGAATCCATTTTCTTCAGATGGGTACCCTTAGATTGTATAAAGGTAAGAAACACCTCTCAGCATGAATAAACTCTCAGCAAGAACAAAATGGAAATCCATGTGAAAGTTAATTTGGCCTTATCTTCTGAAATGGCAGGTTTCTGGAAAAGAAAACAGGGAAGCTTTTTCTTCATTAGAAACAAAAATTGCTTTTCCAACACTGTGTGAGACTGAATTCTGTTGACTAGAAAAAGCTGATGCCGGACGTGAAAGAATTCGTCCTTTTCTTGGGAGGTAGGCACCGGGCGTGGATGTTAGCCTGGGAAGATTGGACACACATTTCTCCTACTGACACACATGACTCAAGAAGCCACAGTCTGCGTTTTGTTTTTGTCCACCTGAAGGTGGACACACATGCAGAATTCTAGAGGCAAGAAACAGCTGGAAGTTTGGAGGACTTATGTGGAAGCCTTATCAACAGGATTATTGATCCTTTTAAATACAGCTTTCTCATTGGAAGTAGCAGCATGAAGTAGGGAATCTAATTATGTCAAACATTCGCAGGAGAACTTACCTTCTTGGAAGGCATGATCCCAAACATAGGGAGCATTAAGGCAGGCAGCAAAGCTGTTACCGACAGAGGCAAAGGTTCTGTCAGCCAAAACGTGGCAACGACAAACAGGATGTAGGCACATTCTGCTTCCTGGACAGAACAAAGGCAAAATGCCAGGTGAAATAATGAGGCTGGGCAATTATCATTCAAATCACAATCACATTTGCTGGATAGAGTCGAGTCACAGAGAAAGTTATGAAGAAACTCTGAAGTCCCTGCCCCTTTGAGTTGGGCAGCAAAACGGTTATTTCTGAGGGGTTCCAAGAGTCAAAATTTAATACACATGAAAAACCAATGACATAAAAACATCCTTATTTGTTATGTTTCCTTCACATTTTCTTCAAAACAGACAACAGCATGCAGTCAGTTTTCATGTCAGCGTATATAGTTGTTTGCCCTCACCTTCATTTGGCCTGTGAAATGTACTCCCTGCCTTTTCACTGCATTTCTTGGTTGGGTGGGAACCATGCACACTGACCTTCCTCTCCCTCTACTAAAAAGGGAAATCAACCTAGAAGAAAAGTATTGGTGTACTTTTTTACAGGGAAAGAAGGACAGTGCCCTGTTACATGCATGGATAAGACTGAATTTGCTCCTAAGTGACACAGACCTGGAGGTGAAGAGCCTCTGCTTTGCTTTTTAGAAAGACAGCTGAGCTCCTGGGAAGACACAGGGGGACTCAACAGGATGGAGACTCTTAATAGAATGTTTTGCTTTGCTAGGTATAAAACTGTGGGTTTCTATTTTAGGGCATTGTTAAGGAATGGTTGGAATTTGTCATTGTGTTTGGCTTATAGAAATAATTTTGATATGAAATCACCCAGGATGTACTAAGTGATCAGTAAAGGTTAGCATCTCTTATAGGCTTTGTTTTGCTCTCACACTGCTTAATCTCTGCAAATTCTGGGCTGCGTTTGAAAAATTAACAAATTTACAAAAACTGCTGTCTGAGTTTAACGAGGTCTTTTATTTAAGGCTTTCCCAGGACAATAACATTTCTAGCTCTGCTGCCCTCTGATTCACCTACCTCAGGGTGAGTCCTCTGGGCCTGGTATTTACTCATCCAGAAATCCTGTACTTTCAGTGGGTTTCTAAGAAATTCTTAATAAGCCATGATTGTGTCATGTCTTTGTTGTGCTTTTTCAAGGAGAAAGACTAAAGGTGTTTTGATGTTGACAATATTACACAAAGTCTGCCTCTATAATCTTGACAAACAATAAAAAACAGTGAAACAAAGCTGAGCTTTGACTAAATCTTCCTGACTTGCTCTGGAGAGAATCTGTGAATATGAGCTTAATTTAAAATGCCAGTGTAGGGCTTCCCTGGTGGCGCAGTGGTTAAGAATCCGCCTGCTAATGCAGGGGACATGGGTTCGAGCCCTGGTCTGGGAAGATCCCACATGCCACGGAGCAACTAAGCCTATGTGCCACAACTACTGAGCCCGTGTGCTACAACTACTGAAGCCCATGCACCTAGAGCCCCTGCTCCGCAACAAAGAGTAGCCCCCACTCCCGGCAACTAGAGAGAGCCCGTGTGCAGCATCAAAGACCCAAGGCAGCCAAAAATATTAATTAATTAATTAAAAAATAAAATAAAATGCCAGTGTAGAGAATGACCAGGCCTGCTTTTTCTCTTAGTTAGAACACGTGGATAACCCCAAAGCTCTTCATTATGACCCTATGTTTTCTATCATACTTACAAGAACCTAGATTTCAAAGACAAAATGGACCTTTTTATTATCTTGCTTTTTAATCACAACCAACCAGTCTCTTGGTCCTATCCATCACCCTGTCATTTTACCTCTAAAACCTGACCTTCTGCTTCCATTCTACTTCCTCCACTGCAGGCAAGGCTGTTCCAGAATGAGGTGATCTTTCAAAAATCTGCTTCGTTTTCGTCATTCCCTTTCATGAGCCTGGATTAAGGGACTAGCTACCCTGACAAGTGTCTGGAGCACCAATCTATAAGGGACTGCAAAAACATCAGAAAAATAAACAGAATATGGTACCAGTGAATTCTGTTCACCACACATAACCCCTGCCATAGTGTTGAAATTTCATTTCCACATGGGTCTACTTCAGCTAGACACTCATAGTCTGCTCAGATGGGGCAACTTCGGGGACAAAATAAAAAGCAAAATTTCAAGTATTATTTGCTTGTGTAGATGACTTTCATGTTTTAACTGGCCCAGCCCTGATTTAAAATGATCAAGTCAGTGATTTTTCAGTTGTTTATTGAAAAGAATCCAAAATCCTCATCTTGCATTCAAGGCCACCTTCACTCTAAGACTCACTCCAGGGCTTCCCTGGTGGCGCAGTGGTTAGGAATCCACCTACCGATGCAGGGGACACGGGTTCGAGCCCTGGTCCGGGAAGATCCCACATGCCGCAGAGCAACTAAGCCCGTGCGCCACAGCTACTAAGCCTGCGCTCTAGAGCCCGTGCTCCTCAACAAGAGAAGCCACTGCAATGAGAAGCCTGTGAACCGCAACGAAGAGTATCCCCTGCTCGCCGTAACTAGAGAAAGCCCGCGCGCAGCAACGAAGACCCAACGCAGCCAAAAAAAAAAAACAAAAAACAAAAAAAACTCACCCCAGTACTTCCTGAAATATTTCTAAAGAGTCTTATCTATATTCCTTCTTCATATTTGGGTTCTGATCCCTGCTTCTCATCACGCACCCTTCTAAACTCTAATCCATGACATTCAATCAGGCAGTCATACTAGTGAGCCCCAGATACTCTTTTTTTTTTTTTTCTTTTGCGGTACGCGGGCCTCTCACTGTTGTGGCCTCTCCCATTGTGGAGCACAGGCTCCGGACGCACAGGCTCAGCGGCCATAGCTCATGGGCCTAGCCGCTCCACGGCATGTGGGATCTTCCCAGACCAGGGCACGAACCCCTGTCCCCTGCATCGGCAGGCAGACTCTCAACCACTGTGCCACTAGGGAAGCCCCCAGATACTCTTTATGTGACGGCTTCTACCTGCGTGTGACCATACCTTGGCCTCTTGGACCCTCTGACCTAGTTTAACTATGTAGACAAAGCAGTTGCGAACTGATGGCCAAATCTAGCAAAAAATACAGTTTACTTGACTTACAATGGTGTGTGTGTGTGTGTGTGTGCATTTAATTTGAGTCAAGATTTACAAACAAGCAGATTTCATATTAGATTTAAAATCCAGATTTTTGGCTTCTCTTGAAAAACGAAGAAATTTGGTAACATTGGAATCATATTCTTCCAGGTCAATAATTCTCCAGACTTGAGGACTCGGAAATTCCCCTTTAGAGACTGACTTGTGCTTTTCAGTTCTGCACAGTACCTCTGCACCATCTCACGCACTCTCTTACCTGCTTGGCCTTAAACAGCATTTGAGTAAAATCTCTGGTAATAAAAATGCTGCCTACCTGCCTACCTGCTCTTCCTTGCAAATCACCAAGTGAGAATCAACACTTGGATCGCGCATTTGGACTTCTCTGCCTACCAGCTGTGTGGTCCATGGACCAGCAGCATCAACATGATCTGGGAGCTTGTGAGCAATGCAAGCATCTCAAGCTCTTCCCCAGGCGTTCTGAATCAGGATCACCATTTTAAGGTGCCCCAGGTGATTCTTACATAAGTTACAGTTTGAGAAGCCCTGGGCTACTACCTCGTTCGAGGAAGTAACCTTTCGGACCTTCCCTTTTATCATCATCCCTGGGTCCAACTTGCAAACCAGAAACGTGCTTCCAGTAAGTGTCTTTTTGCTCAAGCTGAATCCCTAGACTCATAATCTATTGTGAAAACTTGGCCGTTCTTCAATGTGAGGTTCATATTTACATCTTGTCTATGGAGCTTCCCACAAACACACCCATACATTTCATATTTCTGCATATGTGTCCCAGGAGATTACAGCTGCATCTGGCTAAGGCACTGTATCTGTTGTCCCTGATAGCTACATTCCCACAATGTGTAGAAAATGCCTCTTTTTTCCATATCTTAAGGAAGCTCAAAGTCTAGAAAAGGAGGAAAACAGATGTATCCCACTCTGAATGGGTAGGATGGCCATCTGTGTCAGTTTTCATGGCATAGTGCTGTTACACCTGTTGGGCAGGTATCCCTTTTGATTAGCAATCACTTTCATTCTCAAAAGTGTCCCTCTTTGGCTGACAAATTATGCAGTCATCCTATTGATGGATCTATCCTAGGACTACCTCCTTCCTCAAATTCCTGTTTTCCATTATGTGGTCTCTCTTGGTCAGGCTTGGAGTCTTGGACAGGAAAGTGTTCTTTCCTATTAGCACTTTAGGCCTTCAACAACACAAGGTTAATCCAGGCACAAAGTCAAGTATTTCAAGAATCTTATATTAAATATATATAGGATTATTTTCTTAAAATCAAAGATCTGTGGATGTTTTTGTTAAGAAAAAGAAAGAAAAAAAGATAGAGAAAAACATTTCATTTGTTAGTTACATTATATTCAACAAAACTAAAATGAGGGTGAATGATTTTGGGTGAACAGGTTCTTCCGATGAAGAAGAAAGCTCAGGAGTTATCTCAGTGCTCACAACTCAAAAGTCATTCTTGTTTGAACCATTCTGAATGTTTGCAGAACCATCTCTGAGATAGAGGGAAAAATTGCTTCATTATATCACTGGAAATTCTTAGAGTGACCCATTATTTCTAGCTCTACCATCTTTGCCTCTTTAATTTTTTTCTCTTCCCTCTCTTTCTCCACCTTGTTATCAAGCAAGCCCCCTACTCCTAAAACAGAAGGACACCACTGTAACCACCATTATACACCACAATCACCAGTACTACCACCACCAGCAAACACTTGATACAACAGTAAAAGACCAACTGTCAAGTAAATGAGACTGTGGGTGAATCATTTCCCCTCTCAGTCCCTCTCAAGTCTAGTGAAAATCGTGAGTACATCTGTTGTCTTTATTAAAATTAACCTTGCAACCATAACAAGTAAAAACTTGAATCAAATTCTGTTCCACGGATAGCAAAACATTTTAGTATTATAAATTCTTGAACTGAGTGAGAGCAACACAAGTAACGTCTACTTTCATTTTGTTTATTGTGAAGGAAAATATAGGAAGGAAAAAAGATTCAAAATTATGAGTAAGACTGATCTTACAGAAATATTTTTTAAGTCATGATCTCTTCTCAAAATACTATATGAAACAAAGGGGGAAAAGTCCAGAGGACTTCCCCAAAAATAAAAACACCGATTTTCTGTTAAAAAAAAAACCTATATACCCTCTACCACTTCCAAAAGTTACACCGAGAAGTTCAGCAAACCACATCCACCAGGCAGAGGCAGCTATGCAGAATACAGATATTGTAAATTCCATTCGATAGTATGAGGTGTAATGTCACTTGACTGTTTTCCTGGTCTGTGTGTGTATGCTGTGCCTTTCTGGCTCATTTAGAGCCATCTCTACCTTTCCTATTAAAAGAAGATTCTCTCAAACTACCAGAGAGATTACGTACAGATGATTACCAACAAATATGGGCAAGAAATTCCTGTTCCTGATTGACATATACACATTATTATATATAAAATAGATAACTAAGAAGGACCTCCTACTGTATAGCACAGGGAACTCTAATCAGTACTCTCTAATGACCTATATGGGAAAAGAATCTAAAAAAGAGTGGATATATGTGTGTGTATAACTGATTCACTTTGCTGTACAGCAGAAACTAACACAACATTGTAATCAATTATACTCTAATAAAAATTAAAAAAAAGAGATTCCTGATGCTTGATATTTTTGAAAAAATGAAGCATAAGAAGCCTTCTAGCAGTATATGTTTTAAAAGCGTTTTTTAAATTATGAAATATTAAGAACATATGGATAATTATATAATAAACACATTCGTACACATATTTTTAAATGCTGATATTTTGCCACATTTGCTTGAATTTTTAAAAAATAAATAAAACATTCAAGATTTATATACACCACTCCACTTCCTTCTCCTCTGAAATCCTGAAAGTCAACCACTATCTAGAATGTGTATCCTTTCTATCCATGCTTTTGTGATTTTACTACATGTAGCCATTAATGCATTAATAAACATCATGTGGTTTTGAGATTAAATAAGATTTTCTGTACATGTGATTTTTCAACTTGCTTTTTCACTCAATGTTTTATCTATTTCAAGTGCATTCATGTTGATACATGAAGGCCTATTGTTAATTTGTTTTAAATGGATAGAGCATTTCTTTTTATAAATACATTAGAATTCATATGTCCGTTTTTCTACTGATGGCTGTTTATGGGCTACGAACATCTTTGTACTTAGTTCCAAAGTGAATATAGGAAAGAGATTTTCTAAGCTAGTGTATAAAAGTAGTTATCGAAGTTTCTGAGTGGAAAGTATGCAAGATGGTTGTATCAGTTTATACAGTATTAGCACCAACAATGTGAGAAAGTTCCATTTCACCAACCATTGGCATGCTGGACTAATTTATTTATTTGACAATCTGATAGTATGGAAAGTTCTTCTTAATTTGCATTTGCTTGAATACCACTGAAGTATTTTTTTCATGGTTATTGAACATAATTGTTTCTCTCCTGAAAATTACCTTATTTATAGTCTCTTTCCATCTTTCTGTTCAGTTGTTTATTTCTTTTTATCATGAATTTGTGGAGTTATTTTTAGATTCTTAATATTTATTTATAAGTATATATTTGCAAATATTTGTCTTACTCTCTGACTCATCTATGAAATTGGTTTTATTCTATTTCTGGTTGATAAGAGGATTTTAATTTTAATGCAGTTATTTTAAAGTCCTTTCTGTTATATTCTGTGCTTTTACTACCTTGAATGAGAAATTCTTTCTATATTCTATTATATTCCCATATTTTTTTCTAAAACTTAAAAAGGCTGTTTTCAAGTGTAGGGCCTAAATTTATTTGTAGAAGAATCTGATGCCTTTTTTCTAAATGTATACCCTAAATGCCCTGGCTTTTTTTATTAGATGGTCCATCTAATTTGTGTTGCTATATTATTTCCTGTGCCAAATTGCTACAAATGCAGGCACGTGTGTTTATGGACTCCTTGTTTTGTCCCTCAATCACCTACTCCCCCCACCGCCTTTCAAACATCAACTCTTGCAGAATTACTAAACTCTTTTAACTACTATAGATTTTCAATAAGTTTTACAATCTGTACCTCAAGTCCCTTATCTTACATTTTTCTCAAACTTGCCTTGATAGTTTTAGGCTTTTACATTTTGAATTTTAGATTTTTATTGAAATTACGCAGAATTTATAAAACAAGAAATGGCCTTAAAATATTCCCATCTATGAACACTTTCATTCATTTAGATATTCATTAAATCCCTTCTATAATATTTTGAAGTTTTCCCCATAAGGGTCATGTAAATCTGTACCAGACATCTTCATTATTGTTGAAAAACATGAGAAATTAATCTAATTATCATCCTTTTGTATAATTTTTTTTTCTCTTTACTGTTTGGTAGCTTTAAAATTTTCTTATCTTCGGTGGTTTGGAGTTTCATTTATGGTGTGTCTAAACATGGACTAATATTTAATTAAATTATTTTGTACTTAGAAATGCATATTCTGTCTGAGGATTCATATCTTTTTTAATTCTGAAAATTTTAACTATTATTACTTTGAATATAATCTCTCTTCTAGTCCCTCTTTTTTCAGGAATACCTTTTACATGTATGTTGGAAATTCCGAATTCATCCTTCAAATTATTCTTTCATGTAAAGCATATTTATTTATTTATTATTCTGTCTGATTTTTAGGTGAATTCCTAGTATTCTTTCTTATCAGTTCACTGATTATGTCCTCAAGTGTACTCAGTTTAAAGTTTACAGTTTATTATATCTTGAGTTTTTAAAATTTGATTTTTAAAAGAATTTCAGAGACTTTATTTTTCATTTCCAAGATTTCTAACTAGTCTTTTTTTTTATATTCACCTGCTCTTGGTTTATATTTCTTTTTTAAAAAATGAGGATTAATAGATACACAAAAATCTGCACATATATATTGTATACGATTTGCTGAGTTTTGGATATATGCATATACCTGTGTAACTATCACCACGATCAGGGTAACAAACATATCCATCATGTCCAAAAGTTTCCTCAGGCCCCATTCTGGGTTTTGTTTGTTTTTGTTTTGTGTGTGTGTGTGTGTGTGTTAAAAATACTTAACATGAGATCTACCCCCTTAAAAATTTTAAGTGCACAATACAATTGTTAACTGTGGTTACTGTGCTGTGCAGATTTCTAGAACTTACTCATCTTGCATAACTGAAACTTTTACCTGTTGAACAACTCCCCATTTCTCCCTCCACCCAACCTTTGGCAACCACCATTCTACTCTCTACTTTTATGAATGTGACTATTTTAGATACTTCATAAAAGTGGAATCATGCAGTATTTTTCTTTTATCACTGGCTTATTTCTCAGCATAATGTCCTCCATGTTGTCACAGATGACACGATTTCATCCGTGTTGTCTTAGATGACATGATTTCCTTCTTTTTCTTTAAGGCTGAATAATATTCTGCTGTCTATAGATAACACATTTTTCTTTATTGATTCATTCATTGATGGACGTTTAGGTTGTTTCCATATTATGGCTATTGTGAATAATGCTGCAGTGAACATGGGAGTACAAATACTTCTTCAAGATCCTGATTTCAATTCTTTTGGCTATATACCTGTAAGTGAGACTGCTGCATCATACATATGATAGTTCCATTTTTAATTTTTTGAGAAACCTCCATACTGTTTTCCATAGTGACTGCATCATTTCATATTCCCACCAACAGTATACCATGGTACCAATTTCTCCACATCATCACCAACACATCTTTTTTTAAAAAAATTAAAACCATCCTAATAGGTGTGAGGTGATAACTCACTGTGGCTTTGATTTGCATTTCCCTGATGATTAGTGATATTGAGTACCTTTTCATATGTCTGTTGGTCATTTGTATATCATCTTCGGAGAAATGTCCATTCAAGCCCTTTGCCTATTGTGTATTTTTGGTACCCTGGTCAAAGATCAGTTGACTACATATGCATGGGTTTATTTCTGATTTCTCTATTCTGTTTCATTGGTCTATATGTCTGTCTTTATGCCAGTAAGATACTGTTTAATTACTGTAGTTTTGTAATGTATTTTGAAGTCAGGAAGTGTGATGCCTCAAGCTTCATTCTCTTTGCTCAGATACCTTTGGTTATTCAAGGTCTTTGTGGTTCCATATGAATTTTAAGATTGTTTTATCTATTTCTGTAAAAAATGTCATAGGAATTTTGATGGGGATAGCACTGAATTTGTAGATTGCTTCGGGTAGATGAACATTTTAGCAATATTAAGTCTTCCAATCCATGAACATGAGATGTCTTTCTATTTATGTGGGTTTCCTTTAATTTCTTTCATCAATGTTTTAAAGTTTTATAGTTTTCAGAAGGTGAAACTTCTGGTTAAGTTTATTCCTAAGTATTTTATTCTTTTAGATGCTATTGTAAATGGGATTTTAAAAAAAATTTCTTTTCTCATAGTTGTTAGTGTATAGAAAACAACTGATTTTTTGCATTGATTTTGTCTCCTTCAACTTTACTGAATTTGTTTATTAGTTATAACAGTTTTTTGTAGAGTATTTACAGTTTTCTACACATAAGATCATTTTACTTCTCCCTTTCCAATTTAATGCCTTTTATTTCTTTTTCTTGCCTAATTGCTCTGGTTAGGACTTCTAATACTGTATTAAATAGAAGTGGTGAGAGTGGGCATCCGTGTCTTATTTCTAATCCTAGAGGAAAAGCTTTCAGTTTTTCACCATTGAGTATGATGTTATGTACTCAGGGCTTGTCATATATATCCTTTATTATGTTGCGGTTCATTCCTTCTATACTTAATTTGTTGAGAGTTTTTCATCATAAAAGGATGTTGAATTTTGTCAGTGATTTGTCTGCATCTATTGAGATGATTATGTGATTTTTTAAAAATCCTTCTTTCTGTTAATGTGATACATCACATTAACTGTTTTGTGTATATTGAATCATCCTTGTATCCCAGGGATAAATCCCACTTGCTCATGTTGTATGATCCTTTTAATGTGCTAAATGAGTTTGGTTGGCTAGTACTTTGTAGAGGAGCCTGTGATTTCCTTTCATTGTATTGTCTCTTTGCCTGACTTTGGTATGAGGATAATGTTGGCCTCATAAAATCAGTTTGGAAGTGTTCGCTCCTCTTCAATTTTCTGGAACAGTTTTAAAAGGATTGGCATTAATTCTTTTAAAATATATTTGGTAGAATTTACCAGTGAAGCCCTGGTCCTGGCCTTTGTTGGGAAGTTTTTGATTACTGATTCAAGCACCTCACACTCATTATTGGTCTGTTCAGGTTTTCTGTTTCCTTATGATTCAGTCTTCATAGGTTGTATGTTTCTAGGAACTTATCCACTTTTAGGTTATTTAATATGTTGGTGTATAATTGCATATTGTAATACAATAATGTATATTTCTATTTTAAAAATAACTTGACATCTATTGTGGATTTTCCCCCTTTCCTCATCTATTGATTTCCCTGTTATTTTCATTTTATTTGGAGTGTTTTCATCTCTGCATTGATTTCATTGTCAGACTTTCTTGGTTGTCTTATTGCATTTTGAAATTTTATTTCCAGATTTACCCTGTATGGTAGTTGTTTTGTTTTTGTGTTTTTTCTTTCTGTACTCATTATTTACCATCTAGAAGTTTTACAGTTGCCTCCAGCCAGTCCTTAGCTCGTAATACAGAGTGTGCCTTATCTTGTCAGCCTGAGGTCCTGTCCTCCCAGGACAATGCAAATCCTGTCATCTAGCTACATCAGGAAGCTTGGATCAGCTCTGCCTGGGAGGCTGGGCAGAATCTGCTTCCTCTGAATGCCACCAGAGAGAGTGGTCAGTCTAGCTTTTTTTGGGGCCTGTCATAGTTGCCAAGAAAACCACTCTCCAGCCCTTAGTTTGTGGCACTAAAATTAACTCTGACCCTAGAATGATGTGGGAGCACTTCAGACCACAGGTTCTCACATCTGCTCTGCTTGCGTGCTTTTCTGACCCATTCTGGTCTACAGAGTTGTTTATTAGCTTTGTGTTTATGGTGGAGAAAGGGATGAGGGGGGTCTTAATTGTACAACCTTCATCTAGACTGGTAATCACAGGCTTTAAAGATAGGAAATCTTATTTAAAAGGTGAAGATATTTGCCAAATAAATAGGCAAATCTGTTTTTCTGACTTATGACTAAGTAAGAGGAGGGGAAAATAAGATTTATGAATGGCTGCAACATGCCAGATATAATACTTGTTTTATGTAGACCTTACCAAAATTCTATAAAGTAGGTATGGTAATTCCATGTTGAACTTAGGATCAATAATCACATTGCTAGTATGTAGTAGAGTTCAATCCGAGTATCCATGAGAGCACATCTCATTTCATTTACTGCCTTATTCCCAGCACTTAAACCAATGCTTGGCATATAATAAGTGCCCAGTAATATTTATTAAATGAATGAAGCTTTTTTCCCTCGGTGTCTTTCCTACAGCTGTTTTTATTCATATATCTTGATCCCTATATAAAACAATCACTCTACTAGGCATAAATTCTTTAGCCTAGGAATCTCTTTTCTTTGCCTTGTTCTCCTTTCTGTTTTCTCTCCTACTTGCCTGGCACTGGATGTTTTGGCGCTCATCCCGGTGGGTGAATTGTCTCTATAGTTCTCCTGAGGTTCTCACCTCTCTTGCTAATAAGCTGAAATTGGAACTAAAACTTTTATTTGCATAGGTCACTTCCCAGTAGCTGCCACTCTCCCACTTGCCCATTTCACAATATTAGTCATATGTTGTCTTAACCACCCCAAGTAAGTACAGCCAGGAACTTGCTACCGAGGCAGAAAAGGCAAATGACCCTATGACTAGGCAATATGGATAATGACTCCCCCCCACTGAAGTTCTGAGTGTCAAATTATCTTGGGAAATGTGGCTGATTATATTTAAAAATCACCTTGGTTTTCTTTCAGATTATTGTTCCGGGTGGAATTGAAATATAAATTAGGCTTTAAAATATAGTTTTTTCACCTCTTCTCCCCCTTTTTAATGACACACTGACTGATATTATGGAATAATTTCACTGATGAATTAGTACATATGTAGGTACCATCTCTCAGCACAGCTTGAGAAAAGCAGGACCAATCACAGGCCTCACTCACTGCAATTGATTTTCAAAAAAGAATGCAAAGCAATTAAGACAGGAGGAAAAGAATGCATTCTAAATCTGTGTGCTACAAGAGAAACACTATTACTATTTGACAGAACCCATACAGGGCTTTGCATGGTTCATGACACACCTACCCCTACTGCTGCAGGAAATTATCAAGACTCAATCCATATTAACTGCAAAGCTTAAAGTGACTCCATCTTGGAAGATGGAGAGTAAGAAGCTCAACTACAAAGTCAAGGAAAAATAATTAGCATTTCTAGTTAGTTTTCAGCCCAAAATGGGTAGCAGGGAAAGGCAATTGGTGGCTCCACTATGTCAGTTACAAGGGAATTTTTAACTCCTTTTCATCTAACTTCTAAAAGCAATTAGCAATGGAGACATGCTATATTCACACCCCATGCACACAGTGGAACTGGACATAGCCATAGAGATCATCTTGTTCTCCAATGCACCAGGGTGTGATAAAAATTCAGGCCATGGATTAACTGCTTCCGCATCATGATGAGTCTGTTAAATGTGCAGCGTCCTGGACTTCACATCTATAAGTACCTCAGGTGAATCTGGGGCAGCCAATCCACAAATAACATTGAAAACTCTTTTAAGTCTTGTTCATTTTACAGATGAGGACATGGGCCAGAGGGTAGCATGACAGAATCACTTGGGGAGTTTTTCAGAATATGCTAGATAAGTTGGGACAGCCTAGGTTATGCTGTGGCAAAACCCCCTACATCTCAGCAGCTTAAAACAACCATAGTTTACTTCCTGCTCACATTATTTGGTCATCAGGGGTCGTGGTTGCTCTGTAATCCAGGCAGTGGGAGACCTCATCTCAACATGTGTTTTGTAGTTACAAATGCAGGAACAATGGTGCACGAGGTTGTAAAAATCTGATATAAATGCCATTAAGGAAGCAATAGCATCAGTGGGCTTGGGAGCCAGACAGCTTGTCTTTAAATCCTCCCATTCCCCTTAGAGGCTGTGTGACTTTGGGCAAATTGCTTAATCTCTTTGAGTGTCTGTTTGCTCATCTGTAAAATGGGGATAATATTGACTATTCTAATGGTTGTTAGGAAGCTGACAGTAGACATTCACATATACTATTGTTACCAACCAAGGCATAAATATGTATCATGAAAGGAAAAGAAGAGCTTCATGGAAGAGACACACTCCTGTTACACCTACATTCTTGTTCTGTCCCTTAGTCGCTCTCTATACTCTATTTGAAGTTCTTTCCTTTCATCGTCTCCTTTCTCCTGTATCTTATCCCTCCTACAAGATCTAGCTATGTACCATATCCTTCTGCTGCGAGAGGTCCTTAATCCATCCGTTCAGCACAGTTAGCAACTATCTAACTGTGTGACAGGCACTGTGCTTGGGCCGGAGGAAACAAGTTAAACAACATGTTCTGTGTTCTTGAGGTATCTGCAGTTTAGAGGGGGAGGCAAAGATAAAGGCAAAATGGAATACATACTACGATGGAGGCCTATGTCTCCACGACTGTGCAATGAGAGCATGGAGGATGATTCTGTTTGTATCACAGCCCAAGCCGCCTTTCCCAAGAAGGACAGGGCGAGAGTGGGCGTTCCAGGAGGAGGATGCAGCATGTGCAGAGAAACAGAGGGGAGAACAATTATGGGCCTCCTAGGGCGGCAGATAGTGAAATATCGCTGCCGTGGGAAATGTGAATGCAATGCGGGAGATAGGTACTGGGGGCTTTGGGGAGGGCGATTAGGAGGAATAAATGGCAAAATCCCAAAGATCCATCAGTATATACATGTTTGGTTTAGATATTTTCCCCCTGTCAGCAAAAGGGAGCCATGGAAGATGTCTGACCAGTGGTACAATAGGACGAGGTTGACATTTTAAAAATAGTCCTCTAGCAGGAGACTCTGGGGGAAAGAGTGTGAAAATGGTCTATGAAAGAGAGAGGAAAAGACAGGCTTGAGGAGAGCAGTGCCAGCAGGAACGGAGATGAAGACACAGATGGGAAGCGGGTGGATTCAGGAGGTAAAGCAACATAGACTGAGTGATGAGGGCTTAGGAATATCTGAGGGATCTGACATGACACACAGATTTCAGACCTGGAAACGGGGTAGCAGATTCTCCGAGACGGGTAAAATAGAAGGAGCAGCAGGTTGTGGGCAAGTGGGATGTGTGTGGCTGGGGGAATGGAGGGGCTGAAGAACAATGAATCCCTAGAGATACACTCACCTTTTAATTACACGTCTATAACACAGATCATCTGTTTCCATCATGTGGCATGGGTTTATACACAACCTTATTTTGTGATGAATGTTGGCCATGGTATATATTGACTTTCAGCAATTGTGCAAAAGCTACTTGAAAGCAGAAACATTAAACTGTGTAATATGCCACTGTTCACTGAGCACAATACTTTGGGCCTAGCAAGTTCTCATCAAATATTCATGAAATAAATATATATCACATTTGGATTTTCTGGTTTTGTTCATCTCCTACCACATTAATTAGCATGATTCCATGCCTTCTTTTTCTTGCCCTCCATCATTCTGATGCTCTTTTGTATCTAAAACGTTCACTTTCTTGGAGTTTATAGCATCTCCCCCCTTTATCTTAAATCTCTACAACAGTTTAGACCAACATTAAAAACAATATCAACTGTTTCATTACTTGATTTGCCCCTTTAAAAGTTCTGTATGTTTTCTCAGAATTCTGCCCTCCCTCTTCTCTCACCTGTGGTCTTTTTAAATTTTCTCCCACTCATTTTCCTTTCCTTTGTCAGACTTCTCAACCTACCACTTTCCCCCTTCCATCAGAGCCTTTATCACTTTAAGGTTTACATTTCTTTACAAGAGCTACCTTTCTCCCACCTGTCTAGTTTTTCTAGATGGAGCACCATAAGACTCTCATTATGTATCATTTCTTTTACTTATTATAATTTCTATTATAACTTTGAAATTTACGGTGCATCAGATGCATAGATTGTGAAGGAAACAGAAGCAGGTGGCCCTCCCAGCTGTGTTTCCTCCATCCCTAACCTGGGCCGGTCCAGCACCCTAAGGCTCTCTGCTCGGCTGACTCTTCCCCCCTCCTCTCTTCAAGTTTCTCCTGGTGTAAAATATTTTCCAGAGAAATCCTGAAGTATCTGACAGAAACCTGAAATCTGGTCTTGGATTTACAACCAGTCAACTAGGGAATGCTGCTCAGTATCTGTGTGGCTGTTTTCCTGTCTCCTTAACTAAAAAAAAAAAAAAGGGGGTCCATAATGAATGGGTAAATTAGATGGAGTGATACACCTGGAAGGATGCTCTCTACAGACAGAAAATATTATTGTTCAGTTTTCTCCTATTAAAACTCCTCAAACAAACTTGGCCTTCTTTTTATCATTTTGTTCCATCAAAAGAAATATAAAGAAAAGCCAAGAAACTAGAAAAATAAGTAAAGAAATAGTATGGAGTTCTGAGAAGTAATATTCACAAGCTGCTAGAAATAGTCATAAAAGAACAAAGTTGCACTGTGAATATCACTGGGACTACGGCACGTAGCCTAGGCCAATTTTAACAAGTTTTTATCTGGGAATATTTAAGATATTCCCTCTCCAAAAAGAAAAATTCAGTGCAATTATTAATTCTACTCAAATATTTACATAAATATCAATTACACTACAGGCTTGTTTTACTGACCACTAACTACTAATTGGGAAAGGACTAGGACTACCCTTATACTTATGTGATGATTAAAAAGACGGTATTTTTGATGTTTCAGTGTAAAGCAATAAGGAAATACAATTCCTTTAGTAAAGTGACATTTACACCAATGTGTTAGGAATATACTTATTACCCTCGGAAGCTATAAAGACACAGATACTCAGTTGTGGTTGAGATCACTGGCTCTAAAGTCAGACAGATGTTGATTGGAAACATCTGTATAGCCACATTTTGGTAAGCTATTTGCATGTTTCTATCTCCATTTCTAATCTGCAAAATTTGACCAGTTACGATACCTAATTCATAAGGATTCAATTTGAGCTTCTGTTTGACTTACGCTCATAGGCTTCTGGGGTGATATCAGTACATATTTTCTTTCGCTATAAAATATTATTTCCATGAAAACACTGAAATACACAGTTCCAAGGTCTCTTCCCACTAAATGCCATGACTCATGGTAAACATTTGGGCACAGGTGTGAAGGGAAGGGGCACCATATCCTGACAAGCTGATAATACAAGCTTGTATAGCTGGGACTCTGGGACATTCAGCAAATGACACACATGAGACCGCTACTCCAGTTCTCACAGGTCCGCCCCAGTGGTTAGAATCACTGCAATTTTCTACCTTTTAAAGACATTGAGTTGCATGAGGTCAATTGAGGAAATGGCAAAGATGCACCTCTTCTCTGGTCTGACCTGTCTAAAGCATTATTGTAAAGAGTTATGCCTGAGTTGTTCAGAAATGATTATCAAGCCACACTTTATGTGACTCTTCAAAATAGAGGATAAATCTTCAAAAGTACAAAATATAGAAAAGAGTAAAACAAAACCACTGTTAAATCATGAATTCTGAGTTCTGACAGAACCTGAGTTCAAATCCAGTTTCAATAGCATCTATTTGGCCTTTGCTGGGTCACATGTCTGCAAAGGGAAGCCCTTCCCCTCCCTTTTGAACATTACATTGCAAAGCCACTTAGGGGCTCTCATAATTGACGCTACATTTTTGAATTAAGGTAAAATTAAGGTAAGCGTTAAGGCTGGTCTATAGAAACAACTAATAATCAGAAGGAAAATGAAAAAAAATCAGCCAATAACTTATTGTTTGTTGGTTCTACATCATGTAGATTCACTGTGCTTTTATAAAGCAAAATTGACTTTGTTTTGCTTGACTATTATTGTGGGTTTGGAAGCAAGCATAGGGTTCTCCGGTTTGGTAACATGAAAGTTACAATAAATTGATTTGCATTCATGTCAAAGTAAGCCTCTACCTAACTTTTCAACACTCCAAAGGCCCACATCCTCTGAAACAAAGTTTTGCTCTCCTTGTATGCAGCAGTTAAAATAATATTCTTTGGGTTTGATTAGCGGTTGATTGAATGGTTAAATACGCATTTAGAGTAAACAAAAAATGAAATCATGTAACTGTACTAGAAAAAAATCCTCCCATTAACATTAATTGAGTTTTAACAAATGAGTTGATTAGAGGGAAAGGAAAGAGGAACACAGTTTGTCAAATGCAACTTGTTGCCAGGTTTCCCCACAGACCTAATGTGCACTTTCTGATTAATGACTCATGCATGGAGAATGTTGCTTTTTATTAATTTAATTGTTCTTCCTTTTCAAGGAGCTTATATTCACTTCCTCTGAAAATTATGGAAGATACTCAAAGTGTCATATGTGTATATGTCAAAGGAGCAGCACAGATGATATGCACTCATGGCCAAAGTTTGTCTTGACTAGTTTAACTTATTTTCTCTGCCATAAGTAAGGACTTATACTGAGAGTAACTCAGAAATATTAAAATAGAGCAGGGGTCCAGGTATGAATCAGGATGTACTCATGGTAGGAGTCAGCCAGGTCTGGGGGACAGGTAGGACCAGGGGAGTTGGAAAAAGAAGGCCGTCATACGCACTAGATGGAGTGACGAGTCTTCGAAGCAGGTGGGGGTGGGCATTCAGATGAAATCCCTATGTCTGTGATTCACATTTGTCATCTAGTGGCTGCCAGAGACTCACAGAAGAGTCCTCAGAACTAGCTGGGGTGGGAGGGGCAGGGGGAACAGGGGAGGATTAGTCACAAAGAATTTGCAAAACAAAGCCAACCAAACCAAAGACCATGGAGTGTGCCTGCTGTTTTCACTAGACATTCTCTAAAATTTTGGGGGTTCAGAACAATATTTGACGAAAAGTGGGAGAGAGTTCTTCCCCCGCTCCTCGGGGCACTGTGAGACCTCCGTTGCACCTCCTCCTGAAGGAAACACCCCGCAGCTGTGGGTGGCAGAGGCCAGATCCCTTGCCGGCTTTGCAGGTAGAGGAGGCCTTGACAGAGTCAAAAAAGACTTTTCAGTAGCTGATACGACTTTCCTTCAGACAGTGGCAGACTTCTGAGGGAGGGTGGAGTATTATAATTACTGCAATTCTATTTTTACCCAGACTAGTATAACCTTGGTTAATGCTTGTGAGAGAAGAACATCAGAAAGGTTCTCTTCTACTCAGAGAAAAGGCATCATGGGGTGGCGGGAACTGCACAGCTGTGGGATCAACAGATTTGGGGAGATTCTCACTAGCCCACTTACTGTGTGCCAGCCACAGCTCCAAGTAAGTGCTTGATGAGTGCTTATTTATTTAATCCTCATAACAAGCCTGTTACTCTCTCACTCTTACATATGAGACAGTGGAAGCACAGAGAGGTTAATTAATTTGTCCAGGTCACACAGCCTCTAAGTGGAAACCTGGGACCTAAAGCAGAGAGCCTGACTCTGGTGACTGTCCTCTTACCACCAAGAGACACTCATCGTGCCTGGCGTTGAGAAGGTGCTCACTAAGTGTTTGCTGATACAGTCATTTTCCCAAGGTATTAAAAATGCATTGTGTTTATTATTCTGGACTTAATAGACTGACCACACTTAAAAGGAAACAGAAAAATCCCTACAAGCACACCAAAATGATAAAAAATCTCAAATGCTCAGAACATATACAATTATTTACTAGACTTTTCTGATTAACCAAGGAAAATTACTTCATGCTTTCAGTGAAGCATAAGGAAACTAGATTTCCAGAAGGTTCTGTGGCCCACACCAAGCCATGGAGCTGTCAAGTAAATTAGTTTGCGCTAGACCCTCCCTAGGACTCCCAAGTTTTCTTCTAGCTCTTTCCCCCAGTGTCACATTGCTGCCTAGTCTCGGGAAAGGATTGAGTTAACCCAGGATGCTCTCTGGAGATTGATAACTAGAATGACAGGATCTCAAGGGTTGTGATTCTTTTGTCCTTCCTCTCAACTGGTTGCCAGGCAGAGAACAATTTTGACTGAATATACTATTTAATTATTGCAGTTAATCATACCGAGGATCAACAACATTAATCATTAAAAAGGAGAAAAAGTGGACAAAACACAATGTATAACCATCCTGATTTCAAGCCCAAGGTGTCATCACCCATTCAGCTCTGAGCCAGACAATTAAATAGCAACAATAAAGGACAATTAGATAAACCAGAAAACCCACCAGCCCATTCTCCGGGTTCACTTACCTTGTTGCGGAGGATGAGTGGCAGTGGCAATAAAACCAACAGAGTGAAAACTACAAGGAGAAACCGGCGATAAACTAAAATATAACTGAAGAATTTCATTGTCCCGAACTGGTGCCTTCAATAGTGTTCTCCAAAAAAAGGCAGACGTTAAATAGCCAACCTGGATTAATATTTCTCTAGCCCATCATCTTCATTTACTGCCCCAGACTCACCAACAAGTTAAAATTAAATCTCGATTTTTATTGTTTTACTGTCACAATTCACATGGAGAGATAAGCTCAAGAGTGTTTGCAAGAAATCAAAGACCATTTTCTGTTATGTTTTTGAAGGGCAAAACTGTCCTGATTTAGTCTGTGCACATTAACTGGAATGTGGACTGGCCAAGTCTAGGAGAAGGCAAACCATGAGGCTGGCTGAGTCTGCCCACGATGAGGCCCCTCCTTACCTTTTGATGTTCCCTGAATTGAAGGCTCCACACTTGCGTGGTGCCTTGAGCAGGTCTTTACTGGGTGCCTCCAGTACCCTTTCCAGTGAAGCTCATTTTCAGTTTGTGAATCGAAATAGCACCCCCAGTAGTAGGAATTCCAGTGTGAAAAGGCAAGTTGTTGCTACAGATGGGTTCTTCTGGGACTTCTCAGATAAGGTATTGAGGCAGCCGAAAGCACTGCCTTTGTGGAGTTTGGCGCAGAGGAGAGCTCCTGACCGCTCTCATTTAGGACTTCTCTGTTCTCATTCAAAAGATAAATACCACTGCTTCTGAGAGTGAATAGTATTTTTCTCCCCAGTACCACACTCAGTTGCACAATAATTTCTTCACTGTTCGAAAGCAAAGTTCCATGTTTCTTGGACTCTATGACCTCTTTGGATAGGAAACCAAAAGTTACCGTAAAGTCTTCCATAAGCCCTCACCTGTAAAGACTTTTTCAGAACTGAGTTGATACTATTGTGCTGATACGACTATATTGACTATATAATTATCAGGGAATTTGTACAGAGATAATTTGTACAGAGATATGGCCATTCAAGAGGAGTGTGTGTGTGTAAACGGGAACTGTTCTGACAGTGACATGGAGGATCTGTTTTGAAACACCTCAGGGCTAGGGACTCACTGGTTAGTTTCTCATTGTGTCATAAATTAATCATACAACAAACCTCAACTAAACAACTACTATGCACCCGGCTCTAGGTATAAACAAAACACATTTCCTTCTATAATCTATAGTCAATTTCTCTTGCCACAAATAACCTTAGTTTTAAATAATCTGTGGTTAGCATTTAGACCTTATTTCTATGCCCCATTAATATAACTCTGCCTTCTTTTCCCTTCAAGAAAGATAATTCTTTCACCAACACTCACCTCACTGTATTGTTAATGCGGATGAGAAAACATTTTTTCGCCTCTAAAAGTCTAAATTTCTAAAGATATATCACATATAGTGATTCAGGAAAATCAGTAAGCAGAAAAAAAGTCTCCAAACCAGAAAGGCACATTACATCTTGAATTTCTCAGGTGAAAAAAGGAGGGTAATTATAAATAATAGTAGTAAATAGTGAGCAGTAATAAATGAGCAGTAATAATAGCGTTAAAAAACACATTAAAGGAGAAGAGTTATTTAAAGCAGTTTTGATACTTTTTTTTCTATATAATACTCAGTACAGTTCATTGCATGCTATTTTTATATATATTTTTTGAAGAAACCATGTCTGTTCTCAGATTTCCTTCAGCCACCTGGTGAGACCATTTGAGCCTCATTTTCTCATCTTAGAAGATCTTACTCTGTGAGATGATACCAAAAATGAAAAGGTATTTGTATGATATTTAATGGAAATGAAGGCCTATGCATGCAGGGAACAGTGGCACTCAAGCCAGACAAAGGCTAAAGGTAAAACAATTGACATTTTGTCAGGGCCTCCTTTCAGTGCACTGTTTTCTCTATTCTGGCTCCCATTTCTCACCAGACCGAGTCTTGCAGGTCCCTCCTATTATGGCCTGAGGTTCTAGCCAGCTCCATCTTCTGTGGCTGCCCTTTATCACAAAATGGTTCTACCTTTGCTTTACATCCAGCCAATTTCCTTTTCCTCAGGGGTTTTCTCTCCATTGTCGTTGAGATAAAAGATCTGAGAAAACAATTCACACTAAACACAAAAGACTAATATGAGCGGCACACCTCTGCAAGAGCCAGCAGGGAATGAAACTCTAATGGGAGACTTTGGGCCACTTGGAAACACATCTTAAGGTATCTTTCAAATCACATCACGGTGCTAACCAGTTCCACACTTGTCAAATTTCATCTCTTATTTGTATAGAAAAACATATATCTCTCTTACTACATCAGAATTGTGCTGTTTTATCTATCTGACCTAAAATGAATCACACCATTGTGTAACTATGGATTAGTCCATTTAAAGCATCTCTATGAATATAAAAATATTACAAATACTGCTCATCCATTTACAATCATCTACTTTGTGTCAGGAAGGTTACCACCTCATTTAGTCTTCAAAACCCAATACAGTTCATTCCTATACACTAACAATGAAAAATCAGAAAGAGAAATTAAGGAAACACTCCCATTTACCATTGCAACAAAAAGAATAAAATACCTAGGAATAAACCTACCTAAGGAGACAAAAGACCTGTATGCAGAAAACTATAAGACACTGATGAAAGAAATCAAAGACAATACAAACAGATGGAGAGATATATCATGTTCTTGGATTGAAGAATCAACATTGTGAATATGACTGTACTCCCCAAAGCAATCTACAGATTTCATGCAATCCTTATCAGATTACCAATGGCATTTTTCACAGAACTAGAACAAAAAATTTTACACTCTGTATGGAAACACAAAACCCTGAATAGCCAGAGCAATCTTGAGAAAGAAAAAAACTGAGCTGGAGGAATCAGGCTCACTGACTTCAGACTATACTACAAATCTACAGTAATCAAGACTGTACGGTACTGGCACAAAAACAGAAATATGGATCAATGGAACAGGATAGAAAGCCCAGACATAAACCCATGCACATATGGTCACCTTATCTTTGATAAAGGAGGCAAGAATATACAATGGAGAAAAGACAACCTCTTCAATAAGTGGTGCTGGGAAAACTGGACAGCTACTTGTAAAAGGATGAAATTAGAACACTCCCTAACACCATACACAGAAATAAACTCAAAATGGATTAAAGACCTAAATGTAAGGCCAGACACTATAAAACTCTTAGGGGAAAATATAGGCAGAACACTCTATGACAAATCATAGCAAGATCCTTTTTGACTCACCTCCTAGAGAAATGGAAATAAAACCAAAAATAAACAAATGGGACCTAATGAAACTTAAAAGCTTTTACACAGCAAAGGAAAATATAAACAAGATGAAATGACAAACCTCAGAATGGGAGAAAATATTTGCAAATGAAGCAACTGACAAAAGATTAATCTCCAAAATTTACAAGCAGCTCATGCAGCTCAATAACAAAAAAACAAACAACCCAATCCAAAAATGGGCAGATGACCTAAATAGACATTTCTCCAAAAAAGATATGCAGATTGCCAACAAACACATGAAAGGATGCTCAACATCACTAATCATCAGAGAAATGCAAAACAAAACTGCAATGAGGTATCATCTCACACCAGTCAGAATGGCCATCATAAAATAATCTACAAACAAAAAAATACAAACACATGGAGGCTAAACAATACACTACTTAAAAACGAAGCGATCACTGAAGAAATCAAAGAGGAAATAAAAAAATACCTAGAAACAAATGACAATGGAGACACGACGACCCAAAATCTATGGGATACAGCAAAGGCAATTCTAAGAGGGAAATTTATAGCAATACAATCCTACCTTAAGAAACAGGAAACATCTCGAATCAACAACCTAACCTTGCACCTAAAGCAATTAGAGAAAGAAGAACAAAAAAACCCCAAAGTTAGCAGAAGGAAAGAAATCATAAAAATCAGATCAGAAATAAATGAAAAAGAAATGAAGGAAACAATAGCAAAGATCAATAAAACTAAAAGCTGGTTCTTTGAGAAGATAAACAAAATTGATAAACCATTAGCCAGACTCATCAAGAAAAAAAGGGAGAAGACTCAAATCAATAGAATTAGAAATGAAAAAGGAGAAATAACAACTGACACTGCAGAAATACAAAAGATCATGAGAGATTACTACAAGCAACTCTATGCCAATAAAATGGACAACCTGGAAGAAATGGACAAATTCTTAGAAAGGCACAACCTGCAAAGACTGAATCAGAAAGAAATAGGAAATATGAACAGACCAATCACAAGCACTGCAACTGAAACTGTGATTAAAAACCTTCCAACAAACAAAAGCCCAGGACCAGATGGCTTCACAGGCGAATTCTATCAAACATTTAGAGAAGAGCTAACACCTATCCTTCTCAAACTCTTCCAAAATACAGCAGAAGGAGGAACACTCCCAAACTCATTCTACGAGGCCACCATCACTCTGATACCAAAACCAGACAAGGATGTCACAAAGAAAGAAAACTACAGGCCAATATCACTGATAAACATAGATGCAAAAATCCTCAACAAAATACTAGCAAACAGAATCCAACAGCACATTAAACGGATCATACACCATGATCAAGTGGGGTTTATTCCAGAAATGAAAGGATTCTTCAATATATGCAAATCAATCAACGTGATACACCATATTAACAAATTGAAGGAGCAAAACCATATGATCATCTCAATAGATGCAGGGAAAGCTTTTGACAAAATTCAACACCCATTTATGATAAAAACCCTGCAGAAAGTAGGCACAGAGGGAACTTTCCTCAACATAATAAAGGCCATATACGACAAACCCACAGCCAACATTGTCCTCAATGGTGAAAAACTGAAAGCATTTCCACTAAGATCAGGAACAAGACAAGGTTGCCCCCTCTCACCACTCTTATTCAACATAGTTTTGGAAGTTTTAGCCACAGCAATCAGAGAAGAAAAGGAAATAAAAGGACTCCAAATCAGAAAAGAAGAAGTAAAGCTGTCACTGTTTGCAGATGACATGATACTATACATAGAGAATCCTAAAGATGCTACCAGAAAACTACTAGAGCTAATCAATGAATTTGGTAAAGTAGCAGGATACAAAATTAATGCACAGAAATCTCTGGCATTCCTATACACTAATGATGAAAAATCTGAAAGTGAAATCAAGAAAACACTCCCATTTACCATTGCAACAAAAAGAATAAAATACCTAGGAATAAACCTACCTAAGGAGACAAAAGACCTGTATGCAGAAAATTATAAGACACTGATAAAAGAAATTAAAGATGGTACAAATAGATGGAGAGATATACCATGTTCTTGGATGGGAAGAATCAACATTGTGAAAATGACTCTACTACCCAAAGCAATCTAAAGATTCAATGCAATCCCTATAAAACTACCATTGGCATTTTTCACAGGGCTAGAACAAAAAATTTCACAATTTGTATGGAAACATAAAAGACCCCGAATAGCCAAAGCAATCTGGAGAATGAAAAACGGAGCTGGAAGAATCAGGCTCCCTGACTTCAGACTATACTACAAAGCTACAGTAATCAAGACAGTATGGTACTGGCACAAAAACAGAAAGACAGATCAATGGAACAGGATAGAAAGCCCAGACATAAACCTATTCACATATGGTCAGCTTATCTTTGATAAAGGAGGCAGGAATGTACAATGGAGAAAGGACAGCCTCTTCAATAAGTGGTGCTGGGAAAACTGGACAGGTACATGTAAAAGTATGAGATTAGATCACTCCCTAACACCATACACAAAAATAAGCTCAAAATGGATTAAAGACCTAAATGTAAGGCCAGAAACTATCAAACTCTTAGAGGAAAACATAGGCAGGACACTCTATGACATAAATCACAGAAAGATCCTTTTGACCCACCTCCTAGAGAAATGGAAATAAAAACAAAAATAAACAAATAGGACCTAATGCAACGTCAAAGCTTTTGCACAGCAGTGAAAACCATAAACAAGACGAAAAGACAACCCTCAGAATGGGAGAAAATATTTGCAAATGAAGCAACTGACAAAGGATTAATCTCCAAAATTTAAAAGCAGCTCATGCAGCTCAATAACGAAAAAACAAACAACCCAATCCAAAAATGGACAGAAGACCTAAATAGACATTTCTCCAAAGAAGATACACAGACTGCCAACAAACACATGAAAGAATGCTCAACATCACTAATCATTAGAGAAATGCAAATCAAAACTGCAATGAGATATCATCTCACACCAGTCAGAATGTCCATCATCAAAAAATCTACAAACAATAAATGGTGGAGAGGGTGTGGAGAAAAGGGAACCCTCTTTCACTGTTGGTGGGAATGTAAATTGATACAGCCACTATGGAGAACAGTATGGAGGTTCCTTAAAAAACTAAAAAATAGAACTACCATATGACCCAGCAATCCCACTACTGGGCATATGCCCTGAGAAAACCGTAATTCAAAAAGATTCATGTACCACAATGTTCATTGCAGCTCTGATTACAATAGCCAGGACATGGAAACAACCTAAGTGTCCATCGACAGATGAATGGATAAAGAAGATGTGGCACATACATACAATGGAGTATGACTCAGCCATAAAAAGAAATGAAATTATTTGTAGTGAGGTGGATCGACCTAGAGTCTGTCATACAGAGTGAAATAAGTCAGAAAGAGAAGAACAAATACCATATGCTAACACATATATATGGAATCTAAAAAAAAAAAAAAAGATTCTGAAGAACCTAGGGGCAGGACAGGAATAAAGATGCAGACGTAGAGAATGGACTTGGGGACATGGAGGGGGAAGGGTAAGCTGGGACGAAGTGAGAGAGTGGCATGGACATATATACACTACCAAATGTAAAATAGCTAGCTAGTGGGAAGCAGCTGCATAGCACAGGGAGATCAGCTCCGTGCTTTGTGTCCACCTAGAGGGGTGGGGTAGGGAGGGTGGGAAGGAGACACAAGATGGAGGGGATATGGGGATATATGTGTACGTATAGCTGATTCACTTTGTTATACAACAGAAAGTAACAGAACACTGTAAAGCAATTATACTCCAATAAAGATGCTAAAAAAAAAAACAAACCCACAATGAGGTTATAACCTCACACCAGTCAGAATGGCCATCATCAAAAAATCTAGAAAAAGTAAATGCTGGAGAGGGTGTGGAGAAAAGGGAACCCTCCTGCACTGTTGGTAAGAATGTAAATTGATACAGCCACTATGGAGAACAGTATGGCGATATCTTAAAAAACTAAAAACAGAACTACCATATGATCCTGCAATCCCACTACTGGGCATATACCCTGAGAAAACCATAATTCAAAAACATACATGTATCACAATATTCATTGCAGCACTATTTACAATAGCAGGACATGGAAACAACCTAAATGTCCATTGATAGACGAATGGATAAGGAAGATGTGGCACATATATACAATGGAATATCACTCAGCCATAAAAAGGAACGAAATTGACTTATTTGTAGTGAGGTGGATGGACCTAGAGTCTGTCACACAGAGTGAGGTAAGTCAGAAAAGCAAATGCCATATGCTAACTCATATATATGGAATCTAGAAAAATGGTACTGATGAACCTAGTGATAGGGCAGGAATAAAGATGCAGACGTTGAGAACAGACTTGACAAGGTCATGGGGGTGAAGGGGAGGCTGGGACATTGTGAGAGAGTAGCACTGACATATATACACTACCAAGTGTAAAATAGCTAGTGGGAAGCTGCTGCATAGCACAGGGAGATCGGCTCGGTGCTTTGTGACGACCTAGAAGGGTGGGATAGGGAGGGTGGATGGGAGGGAGGCTCAAGAAGGAGGGGATATGGAGATATATGTATGCATATAGCTGATTCATTTTGTTGTACATCATAAAATAGCACAACACTGTAAAGCAATTATACTCCAATAAAGATGTGTTAAAAAAAAAACCCAATACAAGGGATTGGTACGGTGTGTATTTTTATAATTGTTTCTCTTTACAGATTCGGAAACTAAAATTCAAAGAGGCCAAGTAAAATTCCCAGGTACTAAGTGGTATAATGATTTAAATCCAGTTATTTCTGGGGTGTTTTTGGTACTATGTCACGTGTCTACCATAATGACTATTAGTTTGACACTACACACTAAAACCTGAAACCTAGCATTTGTATATATGTACATGATTTGGTTGGCTTAGGGACTGTAGCTCTAGGGCTTGCTTTCTTAATGTCCATTGAGACTTATGACTGGACATAACTTATGTGAAATGCAGGTTCAGCCACAAATAGAAAGATTCGTTCTTTATATATTCTGCTTATTTTCATAAAGACTTTAGATACTTAAGTTGTGTAGACAATCAACATGGGGGAAAAGGAAACCAGATTTTATGTGCCATCCCTTAGGCTTCTCTCAGGCTTGTTTTATGGTTTTCTCTTTCTTGTGCCATATTTACTCTCAGATTTGTGCTCTTCCTCAGGCCTTTCCCTCTTCCAAGGAAATGCTTCCCTTCTCTGTCTTTAAATCCCACCCATCCTTGAAGTTTGACCCAGTAGACTCATCTCAAATCTGCTGCTTTCTATAAATTCATCCTGACAATTCCTGACTTTCCATGGACCCACCTGGGAAGCTCCTTTGGCCAACTGTATTCAAATGACCTAGAGTGCTTGACAAAAGTGCAGAGTCCCTGCCCTATTAGGTCAAAATGTGGCTTCATGTTTAGTTGGCTCCCTACATAGTTTTTATGCACACTAAAATTTGAGAATCATTGACATCGTATCTGTAAGATGCATCTCCCTGTGAGTAGACACATTGACATTAATTACTATTTTAAAAATGCATGTAAGTCTTAAATCCTCAATAAACCCTAGCAAAGCAACAAGTGACTACTCAGTGAAAAATTTCTCTAAATTTGCCTATAAATATAGATAAATGGGAACAAATTAACCCCATTGCTTATATAGTATGGGTTACAGGAGCAGTTCTTTTTTGTTTTGTTTTGTCTTTTTGCGGTACGCGGGCCTCTCACTGCCGTGGCCTCCCCCATCGCGGAGCACAGGCTCTGGACGCACAGGCCCAGCGGCCACGGCCCACGGGCCCAGCTGCTCCGTGGCATGCGGGATCCTCCCGGACCGGGGCACGAACTTGCGTCCCCTGCACCGGCAGGCGGACCCTCAAGCACTGCGCCACCAGGGAAGCCCACAGGAGCAGTTCTTCAATTAAGTATTTAGGTTTTCAAAGACGTATGGCTTGTTCAATGGGGGAATATTTGCTCCATTCCAAATGTACCCATAAATACTTAGATGAGAAAGTGTATATGCTGAGTGTATGCTTTGACCAAAGAAAGAAAAGTCAAAATGCTTTTCCTGTTGGTGAAAGCAGCCAGACACATTTGTACATAAAAAGACCACATTGGCGTCATTCTTGGAATCTGTGGATGCCAAAGGGCATGCCATTTTGACTTGATTGCTGTTGCTGAGACTATAGAGGCAGGAATGGAAGACAGATTTTCTCTTCAGTCATTTGTTTCTAGGCCTTCACTAGTCCCTAATTCTGAAACTCACTCGTGTATCCCCATTTATATATTCCAGTTATCATCATAAATTCTATCATTTCCAGACACTGTACTGTAATGTGTTTACTCCCTGAGTTCCGTATGTGAGCTGTGCCCTAAAACCTTTTCAGATACTATGAAAACTAAGATCATTTTTTTCCCCTCGTAATTAGCATCCAGTAGTCATTTACTTTGGCACTTTTTAATATTTTCGATTTCTTCATGCTCACTGTTCTATTCTTTAAGGTGATGAATTCTCTTGATGAAAGTGAAATGTACAGATAATGTGTATGTAGTGCAATTTCCAGGCCCGTGTCAATGAGCTGTATCAGTTTTTATTTTCATTTCCTAAAATAAAGGATAAAGGCATTACCTAGGGTAGGATAATCTACCCTAGAGACTCCAGATTCACGCGCAACTCCCTAGACACCTAAATTGGTATATTGTTCATTATTAACCACAACTTCAATAATCATTCCTCCAGTTCCATGAAGTAAGTGACTGACTGAACAAAGACTGAACTGTGTCCTATGAGAGATGGTGACCTGAACCCCCATGAACCGAGAAGCAAAGCAAATTCCACAAGAGGCAGAGCTATTTTTGGCAAGAACAGCAGCTTCCTGGACACCTTAGCACTCCTGCCCAGACACAACTGGTCACACCCTCCACCAGGGCGCACGGGATGGTTTTCTCTTGACTAAGCCTGACCATGTCTTTATCTTGGGCTCTCTGGGGGATGAGACGGGAAGATTCAGGGATGGAGGAAGGAAGAGGGGGATGTTGGGGAGAATGGAAGAGAAAGGACATTCTGGAACACTTAGCACATTGTTAGAAAAGGAAACTGAATAAAGCTACTCAAAAATGTCTAGAACTCTGCTTTTTCCCGCTCCCTGCTTGTCCCTCACCCGCCTGCCCAGTTGCCTTATGAAATAGTCCTATTGCAGCAGCTTTCACACAGGAGACAGTTTGGGACTCCTCATGAGAACTTTCAGGGTATGCAGAGGTGAACCAGGACTCCCAAATGTGGCATTTATTGTCAGCACCTGGGTGGGAAAGCAGACCAGAGTTTCAGGTGCTCTGAGAGGATTGCTATGACTCCAGGACTCCAAAAAATGGAAGCTGAGGATCCACAGCAAAATAGATCACATAGAACAACCCTGTGATCCCAGCTGGTCCAAGTGGTCACTTCTTTTCTAGAGTCAAAAGGATTTCACAGGGTTCAATTAGGCAATCAGAAACTGTTTTGGGTATAGCTCAAGAGACCAGTTTAAAGAAACTAGAAAGGTAAAAGTTCTCCCCTGGTAATATTAGTGCTGCTGTGAATTCACTGTTTTGTTGCTCATAGCCAAATGGGTCCATTTTTCTCCCTCAGAAAAAAATTGGTATTTCTCCCACCATTTTTGCTACCAAAAATATTGCCCATTTGAGCTCGGTACATCTCTTGTCCTTGATGACAATGAAAAGAAAAAGTTTCTAAAGGTGATTTCATTTTAAGTGTAGCAAGTGGCATTGACACAATCCAGCTTACTGTCAAGCTGACCCATCTTCCTTGGAAATTAATTTTTACCTAAGTGTGGAATATTTCACAATATGTCATTAACATGAATACAAGAAGTCAGCCAGGGGGGCCCGCTTGGAGTAATTTTCTTCTGGCATAGCTACAGCATTCACTACTCTTCACCACTTGACTTTGTTACTATTTGGGTTTGGTGGCTTTCGGTTCAAAATGGTTGCTTATAGAGGCAACTCATCGTTTAAGGGAAGGAAACGTGTGCCTCCTGACTACTTACAACCTTATGAAGAAAAACACCAACATTTATTCTGACAAGTTATTTATGCTTTCATTTTTGTCCATTTTCTTTACCATAGACTCACAGAGGTACCTTTTCAGAACAATATTTTCTTCTTCATTTGTAGGACTGTACAGTTAAACCACATTAATGGACAGACCATGAGGGGTCAGCTTAATTTATACTTCTGGCCTGGATAAACATGATATAAAATGATAGGGGGGGCTTCCCTGGTGGCGCAGTGGTTGAGAGTCCGCCTGCCGATGCAGGGGATGTGGGTTCGTGCCCCGGTCCAGGAAGATCCCACATGCTGCGGAGCAACTAAGCCCGTAAGCCATGGCCGCTGGGCCTGCGCGTCTGGAGCCTGTGCTCCGCAACGGGAGAGGCCACAACAGTGAGAGGCCTGCGTACTGCAAAAAAAAAAAAAAAATGATAGGGGTGAGGAATAATTTGAATTCTGGGAGGTTTTAAAAGAAACAGGGCTAATAAAATAGACTCTTGTAGTGATTGCATTGATGTGAATAAGACACTGTCCCTTCACAAGGGACCTTGCCATCGAAGGGGGAAGACAGCATGTATACAGCCAAGAACTCCTGGTGGCTTCGTAGAGCTTAAGACAAGTGCTATGGGAGGGCAATTAATTTTGAGCACTCTGGTATCTTTCATAATAATCTCCATTTTCACAGTCCCTAAAATAACTAATTATAAAATTTCACGGCAAGAGTCTTGATCTAATGTGGTTTTCTCTACTTTTAGAGAATCATAGCATCTCTGGTTTGGAAAATTGTTCTAGCCCCCCCAGGAAATATCGGTGCCCAAAAGCCCATTCTTTCCCAGCCCATTCTTGAATGACTCATCCCTCATTCCATATTTAAATATCCCCTCTCTTCTCTCTTAGATTTTTTTTTCCCTGGAAGTTGAGCCAAAATTTGTCTTCCTGTAGCTTCCATCTACTGTTTTAATTCTGCTTTTTGGGATCATTGGGAGGGAAATCAAGCTGCTCTTCCACATGACAGCCTTTATATATTTGAAGTCTTCCCTTACCCATTTGCTTCAACCATTTCTCACGTCTCAGATTTTAAGTTTCTTCACAATCTTGGGAGCTCATCTTAAATTAAGAACATGGACTAGTCTTTTTCTATATCCCTGGCTGGTGCCTGAGTTCAGTGCTCTATTGCAGATGCTGTTTGGCAGACAGGAGCAGAACCGGACTATCACCTCCCTGGTTCTGGATGTGGTTCCTGTAGCAACGCCGGCTGCATTTGCCCCATGACATTGCTGAAATATTTTGAGCTTGCTATCCCGTAAACTTTGAAACTATTTTTCTATGTGCTATAGCTAAGGAATCTCTGTCTTGTCCTCTTAATAAATACGGCAGATTTTCCCTACTGATTTTCATCACGTTAGATTTTTTTACACATGCTTTAAATTGCCATGACTTCTGTAATTCATCACATGCATGCTATACACATATTTAATGAGTGTCCACCCCATTTTTATTCAAAATCATTGATAATGTATTCAGCAAGCTCCCTTCTCCAAGTACCTCCCTTCAAGTTGACACTCTCGCATTAGAAAGTAGCTTTTGGATACTATCATTAACTCAGGCCTACTGAATCATCTCCCTTTCTAGGCAGACACCTCACTCTCTGATATACATACAGTTAATAGAAATGACTTTTGCCCTGTTGACCATCAGGATGGCATTCTCCTGTCTTTGAGCACAAATTCACATTTCCTGTAAAATTTTTGAAATCTACCTTCCCAGAAACTTAGATTACACATATGATTATGTCCACCTTTCCACTCCTTGGCTGGCAAAAATGCCAACAAGGACATAAGCAGTTTTTTCTAAGGCATAAGTTACTTGCAACTTCACAAACCAATCCTTCTTCTATACTTCAAAATATGCATTTGTCTGGATAAGAAATGTTAGTTATTTTACTTATTGTGGCATTGATTTCTCCAAACAAAGAAGGATTATCCATCAATCATTATTTAAAAATTAGAAATGTTCATTTTTTCTAGAAAGGAAATGTTGTCAGTATTAAATATGTATGAATGCCTATGTGTGACTCTATAAACAGTCAACCAGGAAATCACCTGTGGAGTTGGTGTGAACCTAATAGTCCTGGAAACCACTAGCATATTTCCTCCAGGCCATTCTTTCCTTTCTTTTCTCCTGTAGGGATGTTACCTCCCGGGCAGATTCAGCACCAGCCACTCAGCATCTTGGCAGAGTCTGCTGGGGAAATAGAAAATCTGAACCGGGAAGCAGCAAGGCTGAAAGAGTGGAAGGACCTCAAACGCTCCCCTCAGGGGAAGGAGGCATCCCCTGAAATTATAAAGACCCAAGGAAAGAAAAATCAAATTACTGATGGCTAGTATTTTGTCATACCCTTGATTTCCAATGGCAATCTCATTTTTACGGATGAGGCTTCAGGAGGTTAAGTAACTTGCTTAAGGTCACTCAGACCAAGTCCAGATCCAGATTTGTTTGATTCCAAAGCTTGTGCTCTTTTCACCCAACTCACCACTAGTTCCGACTTCATATGGGACAGCATAATTGGATGCCAACTAGCGAGGAAGGCACAGAGCACAGGGCTCCTAAAGTGAGCCTATCTAAAGACACAGGAGCTAGAGTCATTTCTGAGTAGCCTGTCTTGTTTGCTATTGGGAATATGGGAAACGGAGTGCAGCCACTGAAAGGAGGGGTCTACAGAGCACCCTGGTCAATTGCTCTTATGTTGAGCCAGCTGTCCTGCCCAGATGAGTAATTTTTTCTTGGATCAGGAACTGAAAGCGGGATGCAAATACATTAATTTATAAAACTTGGCAGAGATTGGGGAGGTGGCAGCTTAGTGGCCATGAAGGTGCCTGGTGTGGTGACCTCAGGAGCCAACATACCAGGCTCGTGAATAGGGCGAAAAATTGTACCAGTTTTCCCAGGACTGAGAGTTTTCTGGGACGTGAGACTTCCGGTACTAAAATTAGGAGAGTCCCAGGTGAACTAGAATGTGGAGTCACTCTGTCATGGCATCAAGAAGGCTCCCCGCCCCCATCCACCAGCGATCTGAACATTATGTTGACTCTGTCTTCTCATCCCCACCTCCCCACTGCATCCATCATCGAGGTCTCTTCACTTTACCACTGCAATGCTCTCAAATTTCTCGTCTCCCTCATCTCCAAGACCACTGCTCTTTGTTCAGGCTCTCACGATCCCCTACGATTACTGGCCTCCTAACTGGTCTATGTCTCCATTCCTAAAAACTTACCCAATGATACATCCTCCACAGTGCCACCAAAAAGCTCTTCCCAAATGAATCTGACCACATTACTTTCCTGTTTGGACATATCAATGCCTCTCCACTATGGAAAAAAAAAAGCCTAGTATCCATACATAATTTGAAAGGCCCTACAGAGTATAATGACAGTCTGTGTTTTCATCTTCATCCTTCTGCACTGCCCTGTTTCACCTTTGATGTTTTTCTGTAAAGCAGTTTCCCAGCAAATTATCTAGCAGCCAGTGCTTGGTCTGGGAATGTGCACTTTGAACTTGGGTGAAAGGAGCAACTGGTCAAGACTAACTTAGAAGCAAGAAAAAATCAGGCACAAGTAAAACTACTCTCTAAAAATAGAACTACCATATGACCCAGCAACTCCACTCCTGGGTATATATATGAAAAAACAAAAACACTAATTCAAAAAGACACATGCACCCCAATGCTCATAGCAGCATTATTTACAATTGTCAAGATATGAAAACAGCCTAAGTGTCCATCAACAGAGGATAGGTAAAGAAGATGTGGCATATATAAACAATGCAATACTACTCAGCCATAAAAAAGAACAACATTTTGCCATTTGCAGCAACATGGATGGACTTGGAGGGCATTATGCTTAGTAAAATGTCAGACAGAGAAAGACAAATACTGTATGATATCACTTATATGTGGAGTCTAAAATATCTGACAAACTAGTGAATATAACAAACAAGAAGCCAACTCGCAGATACAGAGAACAAACTAGTGATTGCCAGTGGTGCCGGGGGGTACAACATAGGGATGGGGGAGTAGGAGGTACAAACTTTTGGGTGTAAGATAGGTTACAAGGATGTATTGTACGACACAGGGAATATATTTTGTAATAACTGTAAATGGAGTGTAACCTTTAAAAATTATATTTAAAAAAGTAAAAACAAAAGAAAAAGTAAAACTACTATGATGAGGTACCAAGACACTCCAATGGGGAAAGAAGAGTCTTTTCAATAAATAGTGCTGGGACAACTGAATATCTACATGCAAAAAAATGAAATAGTGCCTCACACTATATACAAAAATTAACTCCAAACGGATCAAAGAACTAAGTGTAAGAATCAAAACTCTAAAATTCTTAGAAGAAACATAGGTTTAAATATCTGTTACCTTGGATTTGCCATTGGTTATTTGTTTGTTGTTGTTGGCTTTAATCTAGTTTTTTATATATAATTGACTTACTTACTTTCATGTGTATAACTTAATCATTTGATATTTGTACATGTTGAAAAATGATCACCACGATAAGTCTAGTTAACATCCATTACCACGGATGGTTGCAAATTTGTGTGTGTGTGGTGAGAACTTTGAAGATTTACTCTCTTAGAAACTTTCAACACGCAATTAACTATAGTTACTGTGCTGTACATTACATCCCCATGACTTATTTATTTTTTCCTGGCAGTTTGTACCTTTTGACCACCTTTCCCCATTTCACCCAGCCCCCCACACCCCTGGCATTGGTTATTTTAGATATGATACCAAAAACACAAGTAACCACAGTAAAACTAGAAAAATTGAACTTCATCAAAATTAAAGACTCTTGTGCTCCAAGAAAGTGAAAGGACAACCCACAGAATGGGAGAAAATATTTGCAAATCATATATCTGATAAGAGTCTAGTAACCAGAATATATAAAAATGATTACAACTCAACAATAAAAAGATATAATAACACAAATAACATAAATAACAATTTTTAAAAACTGAGCAAAGGATTTGAATAGGCACTTCTGTACAGAAGGTACACACGTGGCAAATGTGCACATGAAAAGATACTCAAGATCACTGGTCACCAAAGAAATGCAAATCAGAATCACAGTGGAAGACTGCTTTATACCCACTAGGATGGCTAGAATTAAAAAGGACTGATGACAATAACAAGTGGTGACAAGGATGTAGAGAAATTGAACCCTATACAAGGTTGGTGGGAACGTTGAATTGTATAGTCACTTTGAAAAACATTCTGGAAGTTCCTCAAAAAGTTAAACACCAGGTTACTATATGACTCAGCAATTCCACATTTAGGTATATACCCAAGAAAAAATGAAAACATGTCTGCACACAAAAACTTATACATGAATGTTTACAGAAGCATTTTGCATAATATCTTTGAAAAATGGAAACAACCCAACTGTCCTTTAATGATGAATGGATAAACAAAATGAGGTATATCCATACAACGGAATATTATTCAGCCATAAAAAGGAGTGAAACTCTGATACATGCTACAACATGGATGAACCTTGAAAACATTATACCAGATAAAAGAAGCCAAACACAAAAGTACACATACGGCATAATAACATATGTATAAAATGCTCAGGATAGGTAAATCCATAGAAACAGAAGGTAGATTAGTAGTTGCCAGGGGTTGGGGAAAGGGGCACAATGGGGATTAACTGCTATTGGCTATGGGGTTTCTTTTTGGTTATGAAAATATTCTGGAATTAGACAATGGTGATGTTTGCACAACTTTGTGAATATACTAAAAACCACTGAATAGTATATAATATAATGTTCATTAAGAGTGAACATTATAGCATGTGAATTATATCTCAATTTAAGAAAAGGTAAAACTCCACTGTGTACTTGTGAAAGAATGAGAGAATTAGGCAAATAACGTCTTTGTCTTATTATTAAAATAGTTTGACCTGGCAGACCTTCTGAAAGGGTCCTAGAGACCCACAGGGGTCCCTGAACCACATTTTGGGAAGTGCTAAACTAAACAAATAAGAGATAATCTATTGTTATTCAAAAGAAGTTTGTCTTATGAGGGAGGTAGTCAGAGGTGTCCATTAAATTTGATGTTGATAAAAAGAAATCTCTTACTCAAAGAAGTCTGCTATTCAATAAGAAAATTGTAATTGCTAAACTCTAGAACATGGACACTTCTGTGTTATGGTAATTGCAAACACAGATATCATTGAGGTAGCCAAGGGTAGGACTCAAACCTGGAGAGTTTTGAGAATTAAAAAAATTCTGTTAATAATTCCTCTGGGACTATCACAGACAAACTGCATCATGTGGTCCCCTTAGCCAGGGCAGAAACTGAGAATAAAACTGGGTTTAAAAGGAAAGATTTTGAATATTTAGAGGGCCTGGGGAGAGTGTCCTGCTTAGAGGGAATGACACGGCAAAAGGCATGGAGGCTGACATGAGCAGACTGGCTCATGGTAGAGAGGACTTTTATAAATCCTGACAGCTTACAGATAATTTTACTAAAAATTTTAAACATTGAAAGAAATCTATTTTCTGAGTGTCAAAAATTAGTTGAGTTACAAGAATGTCTGTTAGAGACGGATCTTCTCTATGGTCCTGATAGACTTACTAATTCACAGGCCACAGGGCTTAATCCCATTAAGAGAATAAAATGCCTTTTTGGTGAAAGTAACGGGGAAATTCATGCCTCCTCCATCAGAGAGGACCACTGGAGGGAAGTAATTTAATTAAGGCCACTGTCTTTCCATGGATAACAAATAAAGCAGAGATTGCAAACCCAATGCTTTCAGACACCAGACTGTCAGATATGAAAGGGAAAAGCAGGCTGGGGACCTCGGTAAAAGTGAAAGTAGATGGCCCATTGAAAGAGGCAGCCATCCTCAGAGCCAGATGGCATGAGACATGACAGGTCCCAAATTGTCTGATTTTTTTTTTTTTTTTTGATGTTTCAAAAGCAAGTCAGAAACATATTCTTTTATGTGAAATGTCCTGATATTTAAATGTTTGCAACTGATTCAGTATGACTCTAACAGAATTAAAGGCATGAGTGTGATCCTGTCTGTGATTCTTCCAACCAAAATTCTGTCCTGTAACCCATGGCATAGGATCAATCTAAACCTAGCCAGCTACACATCACAGGAAGCATGGATGCCTCACAGAACAAATCCACACCATTAATTAAGAAAAAAAAAACATCAAAGCCATGTCTAATTGAGGGTCAAAGCATCCTCGTATCCCAGAAGGAGCACTGTTTATTGTACATTGTAGCTAAGCAATCTCTGGAATATAAAATGAATCTCCCATGAGTTATGCTTGGGGATGCACTTATAGATGCATTTATTATTGCAACATTAAGGTGAGTTAACTATATGCTATAGAAGCAAAACTGAAGTTGGACGTTTGAATCTTAAATCCTCATATCAGAGATGAGCAACTGAACTTTCATGGATGAAAGCTGACTTAAGCCATGGTCACCCTAAGACAATGCTTGTCTCACCTCTGCATTCCACTGTAATTTAACATCCCATTATAACAGAACACACAAACAGTCTGATAGTATATCCTATGCCCACTCCTTACTTATAAATTATGTACATTAAAATTATATTAAACAAAATAATCTACTTTTTGTAGGGAAAAAGATTGCAATGATGACTTTGTCCAAGGCTTGCCATTCTGACCATTTCTTCTTGATGATCCAAGACCTGAAATACAGTGCTCCTTTCCAGAAGGTCAGTATTTATCACAGCATCAGTAGGATTCTGCCACTTGAAGGAGTTAGACTCAGACAGCCAGTGAATGTGATTATAGATGAGGGTCAGTGCTTTGGAACTAGTCCCTACCAGAGAATCTGAGTGAGGTGATCTATGAAATCCCCATGCCACCAGCAGCTTTAGAGAGAGGAAATAGCATCGCCCAAGTCACTCAACTTAAAAGAAAGAAAAAAGGGAACAGGGAGAGAAAGTGAGAAAACAGACTGAAATCCCAGCTGTAGAATCAGTCAACTCAAATAATTTCAGACTGAAATCTTTGCAGATGCCCAAATGAACTCTTTGGGAGATTTCTTTAGAATTCTGCAAAAATACCAGGGTAGAAATTGAAAACCCAACAAGCCCTGCATTGGGTGGTTTGCTGCAAGGCCCTCTGATCTGCATGCCAGTGTGCAGCCAGGCTGAGGGCACCTGGCAGTGAGCCCTGGCACATGTTACTGAGGCTTCTGCTAGAAGGACCAGTGGCAGACAACTCAGCATCCCAAGGAAATGGGTGCTATGGGCGCCAACTACTTTGGCATATGATGGGTGGTGCCTCCCATGGAAAGACAGAGGCATGAAAGACCAGTAAATGATCAGCTAGATTTAATACTTTTTAAAAAGTGCTAAAAAAGAAAAACCCTATATCTGCATCCACCCCAGTGTTCACTGCAGCACTGTTTACAATAGCCAAGACATGGAAGCTACCAATGGATAAATGGATGAATGGATAAAGAAGATGTGGTATAATATACAATGCAATATTACTCAGACATAAAAAATAATGAAATAATGCCATTTGAAGCAACATGGATGGACCTAGAGATTATCATATAAAGTAAAGTAAGTCAGACAGAAAAAGACAAATAGCATATGATATCACTTATATGTGGAATCTAAAAAAGTGATAAAATTGAACTTATTTACAAAGCACAAATAGACTCATAGACATACAAACTTATTGTTACCAGAGGGGATGGGGTAAGAGAGAAATTAGGAATATGGGATTAACCTATACACACTACTACGCATAAGATAGATAAACAACAAAGACCTACTATATAGCCCAGGGAACTATATTCCATGGCTTACAATAACTTATAATGGAGAAGAATCTGAAGAAGGAGATATATATATATATGGATAACGGAATCACTTTGCTGTACACATGAAACTAACACAACATTGTAAATTAACTATACTTCAATTTTTTAAAAGTGGCTTTTCCTTACTTCCAGTGACCTTCCCCCTCGTTCCCCATGTTCCTCATGCCTCAGATGCTGCTGCTTCTTTAGCCCATAAATACCCCTAGCCCCTTACCTTCCAGAATATGAATTTGAGATTTGTTCTTCTTTCTTTTCGTCTCCTGCCCTGTCTTGGCTGCTTTGTGAATAAGCCCTTTTTTGCTGCAGACCTCTGACTCTCGGTGTTTTGGCTTGCTGCGCAGTGGGCAAAACAAGTCCAGTCCGATGCCAGTGCTGGGGAAGAGTCTTGATGAACACCCTAGCTGTGGATCGACCCTTCTTTTATATGCTGAAGGAAGAGTGTGTTGAAGGTCAGTGACTTCATTCTTGTAGAACCAGATGTGTTTATAAGGAGTCAAGCAACAGCAAGAGAAAACTGTGGGCCAAGTGCTCCCCTGCCTTCTTGAACTTATTCGTTCAGGACAGAAGCTGTAGGGCTGGCAGGGTCTTGGTGCTCCAACCAGGTGTCAGGCCTGAGCCTCTGAGGTGGGAGAGCCAAGTTCAGGATATTAGTCCACCAGAAACCGCCCAGCCCCACGTAATATCAAACGGCCAAAGCTCTGTCAGAGATCTCCATCTCAACGCTGAGACTCAATTCCACTCAACGACCAGCAAGCTCCAGTGCTGGACACCCAATGCCAAACAACTAGCAAGACAGGAACACAACCCCATTCATTAGCAGAGAGGCTGCCTAAAATCATAACAAGTTCACAGACACCCCAAAACACACCACTGGACATGGTCCTGCCCACCAGAAAGACAAGATCCAGCCTCATCCACCAGAACACAAGCACCAGGCCCCTCCACCAGGAAGCCTACACAACCCACTGAACCAACCTTAGCCACTGCGAGCAGACACCAAAAACAATGGGAACTACGAACCTGCAGCCTGCAAAAAGGAGACCCCAAACACCATAAGTTAAGCAAAATGAGAAGACACAGAAACACACAGCAGATGAAGGAGCAAGGTAAAAACCCACCAGACCAAAAAAATGAAGAGGAAAGAGGCAGTCTACCTGAAAAATAATTCAGAATAATGATAGTAAAGATATCCAAAATCTTGGAAATAGAATGGAGAAAATACAAGAAACGTTTAACAAGGACCTAGAAGAACTAAAGAGCAAACAAACAATCATGAACAACACAATAAATGAAATTTAAAATTCTCTGGAAGGAATCAATAGCAGAAAAACTGAGGCAGAAGGACAGAAGTGACCTGGAAGATAAAAGAGTGGAAATACTTACAGTAGAGCAAAATAAAGAAAAAAGAATGAAAAGAATTGAGGACAGTCTCAGAGACATCTGGGACAACATTAAACGCATCAACATTCAAATTATAGGGGTCCCAGAAAAAGAATAGAAAAAGAAAGGGACTGAGAAAATATTTGAAGAGATTATAGTTAATAACTTCCCTAACATGGGAAAGGAAATAGTTAATCAAGTCCAGGAAGCACAGACATTTCCATACAGAATCCGAGGAGAAATATGCCAAGACACATATTAATCAAACTATCAAAAGTTAAATACAAAGAAAAACTATTAAAAGCAGCAAGGGAAAAGCAACAAATAATGTACAAGGGAATTCCCATAAGGTTAACATCTGATCTTTCAGCAGAAACTCTGCAAGCCAGAAGGGAGTGGCAGGACATTTTTAAAGTGATGAAAGGGAAAAATCTACAACCAAGATTACTCTACCCAGCAAGGATCTCAATCAGGTTTGACGGAGAAATTAAAACCTTTACAGACAAGCAAAAGCTAAGAGAATTCAGCACCACCAAACCAGCTTCACAACAAATGCTAAAGGAACTTCTCTAGGCAGGAAACACAAGAGAAGGAAAAGACCTACAATAACAAACCCAAAACAATTAAGAAAATGGTAATAAGAACATACATATTGATAACTACCTTAATGTAAGTGGATTAAATGCTCCAACCAAAAGGTCTAGACTGGCTGAATGGATACAAAAACAAGACCCATCTATATGCTTTCTATAAGAGACCCACCTAGGGTCACATACAGACTGAAAGTGAGGGGATGGAAACAGATATTCCATGCAAATGGAAATCAAAAGAAGCTGGAGTAGCAATTCTCATATCAGACAAAATAGACTTTAAAGACTATTACAAGAGACAAAGAAGGAAACTACATAATGATCAAGGGATCAATCCAAGAAGAAGATATAACAATTGTAAATATTTATGCAGCCAACATTGGAGCACCTCAATACATAAGGCAAATGCTAACAGCCGTAAAAGGGGAAATAGACAGTAACACAATCAGAGTAGGGGACTTTATTTAACACCTCACTTTCACCAAAGGACATATCACACAAAATGAAAATTAAAAAGGAAACACAAGCTTTAAATGACACATTAAACAAGATGGACTTAATTAATATGTATAGGACATTCCATCCAAAAACAACAGAATACACTTTCTTCTCATGAAACATTCTCCAGGATATACCATATCTTGGGTCACAAATCAAGCCTTGGTAAAATTAAGAAAACTGAAATGGTATCAAGTATCTTTTCCAACCACAATGCTGTGAGACTAGATATCAATTACAGAAAAAAAATCTGTGAAAAATACAAACACATGGAGGCTAAACAATACACTACTAAATAATCAAGAGATCACCGAAGAAATCAAAGAGGGAATCAAAAAATATCTAGAAACAAATAACAATGAAAACACGATGACCCAAAACCTATGGGATGCAGCAAAAGCAGTACTAAGAGGGAATTTTATAGCAATACATTCCTACCTCAAGAAACAAGAAACATCTCAAATAAACAACGTAAACTTACACCTAAAGCAATTAAAGAAAGAAGAACAAACCCCCCCAAATTTAGCAGAAGGAAAGAATTCATAAAGATCAGATCAGAAATAAATGAAAAAGAAATGAAGGAAACAATAGCAAAGATCAATAAAACTAAAAGCTGGTTCTTTGAGAAGATAAACAAAATTGATAAACCATTAGCCAGACACATCAAGAAAAAAAGGGAGAAGACTCAAATCAATATATAGAGAATCCTAAAGATGCTGCCATAAAACTACTAGAGCTAATCAATGAATTTGGTAAAGTAGCAGGATACACAATTAATGCACAGAAATCTCTTGCATTCCTATACACTAATGATGAAAAATCTGAAAGAGAAATTAAGGAAACACTCCCACTTACCATTGCAACAAAAAGACTAAAATACCTAGGAATAAACCTACTAAGGAGACAATAGACCTGAATGCAGAAAACTATAAGACACGGATGAAAGAAATTAAAGATGATTCAAACAGATGGAGATTTTTCTTGGATTGGAAAAATGAACATTGTGAATTTGACTGTACTCCCCAAAGCAATCTACAGATTCAATGCAATCCCTGTCAAACTACCAATGGCATTTTTCACAGAACGAGAACAAAAAATTTCACAATTTGTATGGAAACACAAAAGACCCCGAATAGCCAAAGCAATCTTGAGAAAGAAAAATGGAGCTGGAGGAATCAGGCTCCCTGACTTCAGACTATACTACAAAGCTACAGTAATCAAGACAGTATGGTACTGCCACAAAAACAGAAAAACAGATCAATGGAACAGTATAGAAAGCCCAGACATAAACCCACACACATATGGTCACCTTATCTTTGATAAAGGAGGCAAGAATATACAATGGAGAAAAGACAGCCTCCTCAGTAAGTGGTTCTTTGAAAACTGGATAGCTACACGTAAAAGAATGAAATTAGAACACTCCCTAACACCAGACACAAAAATAAACTCAAAATAGATTAAAGACCTAAATGGAAGGCCAGACAGTATAAAACTCTTAGAGGAAAACACAGGGAGAACACTCTATGACATAAATCACAGCAAGATCCCTTTTGACCCACCTTCTAGAGAAATGGAAATAAAAACAAAAATAAACAAATAGGACCTAATGAAACTTAAAAGCTTTTGCACAGCAAAGGAAACCATAAACAAGATGAAAAGACAACCCTCAGAATGGGAGAAAATATTTGCAAACGAAGCAACTTACAAAGGATTAATCTACAAAATTTACAAGCAGCTCATGTAGCTCAATATCATAAAAACAAACAACCAATCCAAAAATGGGCAGAAGACCTAAATAGACATTTCTCCAAAGAAGATATACAGATTGCCAACAAACACATGAAAGGATGCTCAACATCACTAATCATTAGAGAAATGCAAAGCAAAACTACAATGAGGTATCACCTCACACCAGTCAGAATGGCCATCATCAAAAAATCTACAAACAATAAACGCTGGAGAGGGTGTGGAGAAAAGGGAACCCTCTCGCACTGTTGGTGGGAATGTAAACTGATACAGCCACTATGGAGGACAGTATGGAGGTTCCTTAAAGAGCTAAAAATAGAACTATCATACGACCCAGCAATCCCACTACTGGGCATATAACCTGAGAAAACCATAATTCAAGAAGAGTCGTGTACCAAAATGTTCATTGCAGCTCTATTTACAATAGCCAGGACATGGAAGCAACCTAAGTGTCCACCACAGATGAATGGATAAAGAAGATGTGGCACATATATACAATGAAATAGTACTCAGCCATAAAAAGAAAGGAAATTGAGTTGTTTGTAGGGAGGTGGATGGACCTAGAGTCTGTCATACAGAGTGAAGTAAATCAGAAAGAGAAAAACAAACAACAGATGACTCTGCTCTCTCTCAGCTCTCTGTCCACTGCCTTCCAGGGTGACCTCCTCTGAGGTCTGTTGAAAGTCTTCAAGTGGTTGTGAGCCTTTACTTCTTTCCCTTTCACCAGTGACCAAGTAAATGGCCATTCACCACAAAGTTCTGCAAAATACTGAACTCATATTTCAGTTTTGGTTCCTTCCCATCCAGCTCTTTGGTGGCTACATTTCACCCATACTGTCTCTCACTTTCTTTGTGTGGCTAATAGTATTGTTTGTTTCCATCTCTACCAACAGCTCCCCTTCCTTTTCCATTATTCCAATTCTCATGGTCCTTTAGTCAGATCCCAGATATCTTGCTTATAGGGCATAGTCAGCAATAAAAACAGCCTCCATGTGCTTGCTACTCTTGCCTTAAAAGGCTCCTCCTCTTATCAGCTCTCCAGGCTCAAAGAAAGGCAGAGTGAGGTTACACTTAGACTCTACAGGTTATGCTAAGATTTGGGGCTCTGGAAGATTTGAAGCATAAAAATATCTTAACATAAGCATTTAAGAATATCAATTCTCGCTACATCATTCAGGATCAATTATAAGAGGGGCTCACATTTCTAAAACATTTTAACTGGTTGAGTTCTCTCATTACGTCTCATTTCTCAACTGCTTGTTTTAATTTCTCTTTTTAGCCCCTTGTAATTTTTAAAGTAGCTTGATTTTTTTCTTTTATGTTATCCTGTCAGTCTATCTATCTATCCATCCATTCATCCATTAACTAAATCCATCCCTAAAACTAAATATTAAATCTCACTTTCTTTGGAAGCATTTCCTTTTAGTGAAAGAATAAGTAGAGAAGGGGCAAGAGGAAATAAGAGATGTCAGAAGACCAAAAAAAAAAGAAAATGGAAAAGAAAGGCCAAAATACTATTTTTCATTTGAAAACGTGGTAGCAAAATTCAAGGAATTTATCATACTTTTATTAAGCGTCTTTCATTTACCAGGTGTTTTGGTCAGTGCTTGAGATAGAAAGATAAAGAGGACATGGTCACATGCTGCATAGTAAAGAAAAACAGACTGTGTGAACAAAGGCAAGAAACTATTTTAGAGACTGATCAAAAGAGGGAGTGATCAAACATACTGAGGGATAAGGAGGGAGGACAGAAATGCTTCGTAAGAAGGAGATAACTGAAGCAGCCTTGTTAACTATGTAAATGTTTCCAAAGAACGTCTGGAGGAAGGAGTTTGCTGACAAGGAATAGTGATGTCAGGTCCCCTTGGTATTAGAGAGGCTTAAGGAAGCACTTGGCTGGAGTAGTCAGGGTGTGAGTGGGGTACTGAAAAGAGGTGACGCTGGTGAATTAAAAAGACTAGGTAAATTCACTCATTCACTCATCTATTCATTTACCATGTATAAAGTTCATACCAAGGGCTTCCCTGGTGGCGCAGTGGTTGAGAATCTGCCTGCTAATGCAGGGGACACGGGTTCGAGCCCTGGTCTGGGAGGATCCCACATGCCACGGAGCAACTAGGCCCGTGAGCCACAAGTACTGAGCCTGCGCATCTGGAGCCTGTGCTCCGCAACAAGAGAGGCCGTGATAGTGAGAGGCCCGCGCACCACGATGAAGCGTGGCCCCCGCTTGCCACAACTAGAGAAAGCCCTTGCACAGAAACGAAGACCCAACACAGCAAAAATAAATTAATTAATAAAAAAACTCCTACCCCCGACATCTAAAAAAAAATTTTTTTTTAAAGTTCATATCAAGTACAGGGATTGTGCTAGGAGTGGGGATATGAGGATGAATAGCATATAGTTTTTGTCGTGGAGAGACATGCAGTCTGGATGGGTGAGGACTGTCCACACAAATCATTCCTGCAATGTGTACAGTGGTGTTCCCTGGACAGACAGAGGTAGAGTTAGGGGCATCCCAAGCAAAGGGGATAGTACTAAAAACGATGGCACACAGAGGGTCCTGCATGTTGTTTGGGGTGCCTGGATCATAGTGTCTGTGCAGGAAGAATTGAAGGGCAAGAGGATGGAGAAGTGGATGGAAACTAAATGGTGATGGATGCCAGGTTAAAGAGTCTGGACTTTATTCTGTAGGCTGTAGGGAGCCCAGAAGAAGTTTAAAGAAGAAGTTTAAGTAGGGGAGTGAAATGATCAGGTTTATTTTTTCAAAAAGATTACTCTGGGGTCATTAGAGGCAAGAAGAATCAGCTGACTTTACTGACAGTACTGGATGATGCATGGAACCCACGGGAGAGCTGAAGAAAACTAGGCTCAAAGGTACTTTGAAGAATGACACCGTACATCGCACTCAGGACTGGCTCCCCACGAGATGGCCACCTGAGACGCTGCTGCCACGGGATGCTGCAGACTTCCGGCCACAACATTTGCCAGTGAAATGGAATTCACACGGAGCCTCTTCCTCCATTTACCTACTTTGGAATCCAAATGTGTGGCATGGGTGAGCCTAATTCACAGAGCCCGGGGCTCACGCCTGTGCCTTGGCTACCAAGCAACCAGAAAGGTTGATTTCTGACTTCTACCTTAGGAAGTGGATTCCATAATGTTGGAAATTCACCAAGTATAGTAAGCCTGGCCCCAAGGTGCTGGGTTGTCATGACAGATGGCACCTCATCTGGCAAGAGAGTTAATGATGAGTTGGAAGCAGGCAACCCTGAGAAGTGTTCAAAACATTTTGCAATAATTCAGGTGATGTGTAATAAACTGATGCCAACAGTGGGAAGGGAAGAGAGGAATCAAAACTAAACGTGAACTTTTAGAAGGTGGAATCTATTCACCCAGAAGATAGATTGGATAAGGGATCTGAGAAATAAAGGGCCATGGGGAGCCAGCCTTGAGGGACAGGGAAAATATACTAAAGGGTGGTAAATGTGAAAATAGGGGAATATACATTTTGACATTAAAAGTTTTTGCTTTTAGTGATACAGAAATTCACTTTTTGACATTCTGTTTTTTAATAATACTGACCAAATGAGATAATCATGAATTTGTAAAACCCTCGATTATGTTCAAGGAATTGAGATGCTCGCCCAGATTCAAAACAATTTGGCTTCTGTTCTCTGAAATATGTATGTACTATATTATTGTAAATTCAGGATCCAGAGGAAGAAAAATATGAAAGAACTGACATTTTCAGCAGGTCGTCAGGTGCTACTTTTCCTGGCATTTAGTTCTATCTAGTTAGTGGTTTACTTATTTAAATACATAGTATGTGTCCCAATTTCATATCTATAGGGAACATTTCTCTCTGAATCACTTTGTGGTGATAGCTGCTACAATCTATCCAGTCTGGACTACTAGGAAAAGTGACAAGAAGGATAAATTGCTATTTGTCTCATGTCTACCACGAATCTTTTCTACTCAGGCAGGTACTCTGTAGATTCCTTGGGGGTGTCACTGAGGGGAAGTGGCAGCTCTGATCTGGGCCCACCAGCAAAATGGAGGCCAGTGAACATGCTCCTGGGTGAGCCATGTGGAGGCAACTTTGGCAGGCACAGCTTTCCTCTTGGCTGGGTACACGGAGAGTGAGGCCTTAGAGCAGGGCAAAGACCTTCCCTTATGTTGGCTGCTTTCTCAGAGCTCCCACAGGTTCCTTGGAACCTTTGTTTGACAAACCAAAGCTTTTTTCTTTACTTCAGTGGAATTTGGGTAGTGAGAAGCCTCTCTTTTCTTTATATTTAGTCCTAGGGAGTGTAGGTGTTCATTTCCTCTTAGAAGCAGTTACTGAGTAAAATAAGGTCCCTCCAGCTCTAAACAAAGATCTATCTTCATAGCTTCCTTTCATCTAGTCAGTTCTCCCTAGCTACCACTATATGGCCTGAAAATTCTGCCTTTCCATCTTTTGATTCTATTATTATTACAAAAACAAACAACAAACCACAAAGTGCTCCTGACATCTTTGTACTGTCATAAAACTTAGACAAGTGATTCTAGATTTATCAGAACTTTACTTAGCTGCATACAGTATATCATCTAATAAAATATCTTCTGTGATGTGATGGAAAGGGGCTCAGATTTAGACTCACTAGCCTTGAGTTCTAACCTTGGTTCTTAGGATTAATTTTGAACTATGCAAACTTGGGCCAGTCAATTAGCATCTCTGGACACTAACGAAGAGACAGGACTGTCTTGAGGACATTGGCAAACGTTTTGATAATCTCCAAGACATGCACAAACCGATGTATTGCTGATGCAGTACAGGAACAGAAGGGATGTGATGCACTCAGGACCCAGTGTGGTCCACAAGGTCCTGGGTTGTCTGGCCACACTGAGGGAACGTTCTGCTTCTTCACCCCCCATCACTCTCCCCTAACTCACTGTGCTTTGACCACCCACTGACCACACATCCACATCAGGGCTTTTCACAGCTCTTCTGCCAGCAGTTCTCTGCATTGCATTCTTGCTTCTGCTGACTACTTCTTCAAATTTCAGCCGAAATAACAATTCTTCAGGTGAGCCCTCCTAGCTTCCCCAAAGTGAGTGGGATCTATTCCAACTACCCTCATAGTTCCTGTGCTTCTGCTCTGTGGTATTTCTCAGAACAGCAATTTAACAATCATTTCTACAGTTAATGGTATGCTGTCAATACTCACTATCCTACTATAATTTTTATAAGAGCAGGAGTGATGTGTCTAGTTACTGTGACCCGGCTCTTGGCTCTAAGCAAGGCACTCAGTAAGCATTTGGTGAGCAAAGGAATACATAAACCCATCATGTGCCCTCCCACTTCCATGTTCTTGCAGATACTGACGCATCTGGTTGGGAGAGCCTTCTCCCTGCTTCAATTAGATATTCCTTCTTCACTGAGTGAATCAATTCAGACATTCCTTCTAGGCCCTAGGTAACTCCTAAATGTTTCCACAATACCTTACATTTTCCTCATCTAGGTGCTACTAGGTTTACCTGGGTGTTGTTAAAAAATACTGATGTTCAGGCATTATCTCAGAACGATTACACCAGTACCTCTTGGTCAGAGACAAGCATCATCATTTCCTGAAAGGTCTCTCTGGTGATCCTATTATGAAGTCAGGGCTGAGGACCACTGATTATTACAACGTATCTTTATCATCTATTGATATGTCTATCTCTGCCAAGAGGCTCAGGCCTTTGAAATAAGACTTTGAACTAAGACTTTGTCTTATTCATTGTACTATTCTCTGGATCTAGCACAGAACTGAGTATTTCACTGAGTCCTCAAAAGATCTTTGAATGAATGGGTTAGATGAATGTAGACCACAGGCATAGAAGTAAGCACATGTCAACACCAGACCACTTTTATGTCAGATATGGGTGTTGCGGGAATGCTTTAATAAAGACAATGACTTTTAAGTATTACACCAAGGGATTCTCCGCTGAGTGAGAAAAATCTATAGGAACCTTTTGTTGACAAAACTCAAGATGCTTTCTTCCCTCTTGGATTTATAACAGTATCTCAGTCATATGGAGAGCGTTCCAAAAGTATTTGGTTGCAAGAGAGAAACTGGATTGAACTACTGTGAATTGATGCCGTCACATGTAAAAATTTCAGACAAAAAAGGCAAACATATGCCAGTAGAACAACCATTGTGTTTTCTTTTTAGCAGTAAGTGTAGAGCAGCTGAACAGGATAGTATTTGGAAAAAATAAAAAAGAATAATGTTCAGTTTTTCTAAAACTTGATTGCCAAGAACAATACCGATTTACTTAGTGAAGGCTTCTGGTCAAAGGACAAACAAACAGGTTAATGGGTGGGGTGTTCTACCTGCTTGCAAAACTTGGAGCTTTCCATAATTTAGAGTAGGGACCCATGAACCTCTTGAATTCACACCTAGAGCACATGTATGAGTTTCCCTAGGAAGAGAGAATATAACTTTCATCAGATTCTCGAAGGAGTCCGTCATCCAAAACACCTCACTACTAGAGGGAGTTTGGGGCCCCTACTGATCACTGTGGCAAGAGCCCAAGTGGGCCAGGAAACCTGATCAGGTCTTCTGAACCAACCTGAGCAGAGCTGAGATTCTACAGCCTTGTCCGCAGTCTCCTGTTCAGCCAAACGGTGACCGTGAGGATTAGCCTGCTTCCCTATGTCTTATTTAACACTTTTATCTTTAGTTTCCATTCAGTTTAAATCTACCTTATTTGCCTTAAAGGTCTCAGAATTGCCATCATTCCAACACTACCCTCTCTTCACCTTCATCCCTTCATCCACATTTATTTCCTGACCATTTCAGTCTCTTCTTCAAGCTTGTTTCTTTTAGATTATGTTCATAATATATGCAGAATGTTTCAGATTGCATCATACAACAGGACTCCAGGGAACACTGGCTTTTGTCAGACAGTCAGGTGGGATAAGAACATGTGAAAGAGATGGTGATAGATACATCAGAGATTGGAGAAGAAGCATAGAGAGAGAATGGGGTCAAGGATAGAGTAAGCTACAAAAGGATTAGTTCTTGAATATGTCTTTGGATGGAGGTCATGATGGATCTCATGTAAGAGCACTTTCCTGGGGATGTGGGCATGGAAATCAGACTGAGGTAGGTTGAAGGGTAAGTGGAAGATGAGCCAATGGAGCCAATGAGATGGTTATCTCTGAAAAGTAGGAAAGAAGGGGAGTACAGGGTTTTAGATGACTTATTTATTTGTATAGAAGGCCTTTACAGGAAGGAAAGGATGCAAATGAGAAGAATATTTAGAGGCAAGAAGGGATATTTGATGGAACAATATCTCAACATGAGAAGAAAGTCCATTTTTGGTGTTTTGTTTGTATTTCGATGAGTTGTTTATTGTTCTTAGCAGAGTGATATGTAGTGAGCCACTGTATCCATAAAGCACAGTCTCAGGAAATCAACATTAGAGTTATATCGAGAAGATAAAGATTCCTGATCCTTCACTTCAGAAATGTCTATCTCCATGTCTACGCTCTTCCCCTTTAATGTTAGTGGGAGACACATCCGTTCTCCTTTCTAGAGCAAACAGCTTCACCACTGGTCTTGGTCTCGGGGGTTAATCCCCCCTTTTCTAGCATTTTCAATCTCTATCTACTTACATACGTGTTTAATTCACCCCCATGTCTCCCAAACGCTAAGCTAACCTTTAAAGTCAACATTCCATTGCTCCCAACCCTTTTATCTCTAAAGTTCTCAAGAGAGTAATTTTTGCTGTCTCTTTTTTCTGCATTTCTATTTATTTATTCCCCCCTCACCCCCAACCAGGTCTTTGTTCTCACTGCTTACTCGCCTTCACATGGCTCCTCACTTGCCATGAGGAGAAAGAGGCCTCCTCTACCTCACTGCCTGCTGCTTCCCAGACTCTGGAGCCAAGTCTCACTGCCTTTGCCCCATGGAATTCCTTCCTTGTTCTCCAATATCATTGTTTCCAAGTTTGGCTCTTGTACACAGTAGGTATTCACAGCTGTATAACCCATGGTGCAGAGGTAAAGGGTGCCACGGGGGCACAGAGTTACTATGGTGTGTTGTAGTGGTGAGCAAAAAGCCCTATGATGTTGTGATTTATGATAAGTAATATATACTTGGTCTCCCTCCTGGTTTCTGGCACTGAGCTCCTAAAACCCTTGGGATTTCCTAAGTGAGGACAGTGACAAATGTCTTTTCTTATGCTAATGAGGTGACTTTTGGAAAGCCCCTGAGGAGGGTGGCTAGTTGCCAGGAGAACCTCAATCTCAATTCATTTCCTCAGGGAGGTGTCCCCTGACTTTACACTTGTCTGGGAGGTCATCTTATTAAAGTCTATCTTTTATCCAATCTAAATCTAAATTTAATGAGGACTCTATTTTCCCCAACACCTAGCATGAGGTATGTGCTCAAAAAATAGTTATTAAATCAATAAATGAATAAATTATTCCTCTGAGCCTTCAGTCCAATCAGAATGTGTCAGCCTTCCTTCAAAGATCTGCTCCCACTCCATTTTCTCCTGATTCTTATATACTTTAACAACTCCAGCTCAAGACACCCCTGTCTAGACTGCAAACTGCTTAAGGGAAGAAAGCCTGTCTTTATCATCTCCTTAATTTCCACAGTGCCTCGTGTAATGTTTTGAATGCAGTGGATGCTCAGGTACAGCTCTGTGAATGGATGAAAGGAAAGTATGAATGAATGCATGACCTACCCATCTATTCTTGTTTTGCTATTCTGATTCTTGTGGACCTGAGCCTCTTGGTCATCTAACTTGATGTAAAGCTTTTGCTATCTAATATTATTCTAATTTCTTGAATAATACCACCTGTCTCCTGTCTGACCCACTTCAAGTTCCACATCTTGGTCTGTGTAGATTCCCAGCACAATGCTGTGCAAAGCAGAGCCGCTCAGCTTTTACAGTCCTTTATGCCACTAACTTTCTACTCTGGACGTGCTCTTTTCCACTGTTCCTCACAGACCTCATGCTCCTTCTTGTCTCTAGGGGGGTGTGTATGCTATTCCTCCTATTGAAATGCCCTCCCTTATTCTCTTCTGACTTTTGGAATCTTCATAGATTTTTTAAGACTGACTTCACGGACTTCATCCTGCTACAAAGAATGGCAATGTGCATATACTAGTTTGGGGTGAGACAAATTTGCATTCTAGTATGAATTGTGGCATTGCTAACTCTGTGACTGTGGTTGAATTTATATAACCATCTTAAGATTCAGTATCCGCACGTATAGAATGTGAATACTAAGAGTATGTTGTTTTTTCTTTTAAGTGGCAATAATAAAAAGGGTTGTTGTGAGGATTAAATCAGACAAGGCACACAGAGTACTCTGCATAGTACCTGACATATGGTGAGCACTTAATGACCAATAAATGCTGACCATTGTTGCTATAATGATAGTCATTGATAATAATAATTTGAAAACCTTTGGCTATTTAGCCCACACTGATCTCTCCTTTCTCTGAGTTTCTATTGCACTGAGAGTGAGCTCCACCTGGTTTGGCCTTTGTTGTTCCTTTATTATTTCATATGTGTACGTTTTGCCTCCTCAATTCAATTGTAGGCTCTTAGCACCTAACACAAAGCCGACTGCATAGTAGGGATGCTCTATAAACTTGCTGCTTGGTTGATGGTTTTCGCCTCCATGCTGAACTAAAACCCAATAATGTCACCAAGGGAAACAATTCAGATCAGGAGTGAGCTCTTTCTGAATCCTCTGAAATCTAATTAAGGGAACAAGGATTGTCCTGTTGCACCAGACACAAAGCAAGAGGAGAACAATTAATGCTCTTGTTGAAATCAAAATGGAAAACGTTTCTCATCTCAAATGTCCTAAACCTGGGCTGCAGAACATGACATGTACTGTTCTCCCTATAAATTTGAGAGTAATATCCTTGAAATATCTATTCTGCTTCTGTAAACATTCGTCTTCAGACCGGAACTTCCGTTTCTGAAGCCACAGATTTGTTTGCCGTCAACACCTGTGATATGAAACTCTTTCATCATTCTGACGATGAAAATTAAGAACGTTCACCACATCCTATGGCAAACAGAGTAGAGAATGATCACAAAACATTCACAAAACAATGAGGAATATAAATGCTCAGAAATACCTTCGTTTATTTATTCTCTGAACTTATTATAAATGCTCCCACTGTTTACCTTTTAGTATATATAATTCAACATTCATAAAACTTGGCTTTAAAAGGATGAATGTATTACCTAAAGCAGTTCTGGAAAAGTGAATTGCAGCAATGGTAGAAAAGAAGGAAGCAAACTTCCCAAGGATTTTGTGAGTGCTTTGGAGGACTTTACTCTCCTTTTCAAGCAACCTTTAAATTCTCCTTTCCCAGTCACTACTACCACCACCATCTACTGTCTCGTGCTTGTTCTGCTAGACTCACTTTTCTTTTCTAGATGTCTTCAGCTACTCATTTATGTTTTTCTTCTTTACCTTTCCAAATGTATCTTCGCATCCCCAAATTCCATGATGATTTAACATCCTCATATCAATATGAGTCACAGTCCTCAGTAGCCTTTGTTGCACAACCACTCAGTAAACGTTTACTACGTGCTGATACCGTTTTGAACTCTTACATACATAACCTCACTTAATCCTCACTATATTTATGAAGTAATCATTCTTACTTCTTCTATGCAGATGAAGTTCTTCATCTCCATGCCACATCAGCCATTTGACACCCCAGCTACACACTGCATCTAAGTCAGCTTGGCCTGCTATAACAAAGTACCATAGACTGGGTGACTTAAAAAACAGTCATTTATTTCTCATAGTTCTGAAGCTTGGGAAGTCTGAGATTGGGGCGCCAGTGTGGTGAGTTCTGGTGAGAGCTCCTTTCCTAGCAGGCAGATGGCCACCTTCTTGTTGCATCCTCACATGGTGGAGAGAGGGATCAGCTCTGTCATGTGTCTTCTTATAAGGGTACTAATTCCATTCATGAGGGCTCCACCCTCATGACTTAATTACCTCCCAAAAGCCCCACCTCCAAATACCATCACATTATAAGCTAGGGCTTCAACATATGAATTTTGGGGGGACACAAACATTCAGTTCATAGCACCCAGCATCCTGAATTTGATGCTTCCCCAACTTGAGCTGCCTCAAGTTAACTCCTTAACCTAGCTTTTCTTAATACTGGTACTCTCTGAGTTTGCCTTTCCACCCTCTTATCCTTCATTCTTTTCCTCTTTATCAATTCCACTGGCTTAATTTGGATGACACATTACTCCACGGCTGAATCTTCCAATGCTGTTCTCACCGCTATATCACGTGCACACCACACTTGATATTCCGGCATTCCACGCCTGGTGCTATTGTAAAATCATATATCAGCTGGACAGGATTAAACCCCAAAATAGAATAATATATACATTTGCTCAGCTCTCACCAACCTCAACTGGGGAGCTGAGGCTGTTTGGAAAATTCACTTATCCAGCTTTAATTGATTTACTGGTATCCTCCTTGCTCCCGGCCACACATAAATGTGAAATTAGAGTTTTTAAGAAAACTATCTTTGAATTGAGGAAACAAACTACTTTGAATTCTGTACTGCTTTTAAGATACAACTCATTAATCACAAAAATACAGCAGGAATATATATAAGCACATTAGTTAGCTTAGAGACAACGTATTTTATATAACTTTTTTAAACTTCTTACAATAACTCTGAGTTCCACAGATGGAAAAACCACTGGAAAACAGACAATACTATTCATTTTGTCTCATTAATTATCCCATGTTTTCTGTTTCATATTCTTGCATAATACTTCTTAAACTAATGATTGTATTAGTAAGCATCTTAATAACAGAAATGGTTAGGAAAATAGGCTCTGGAATCAGAATGCTTCTGTTGAACATTCTGGTTCAACACATACTATCTGTGTGACCTTGGGCAAGTTACTTATCACTCTGTGCTTCCATTTCTTTTTTTTTTTTAAATCTATATAATGGCAATAAGAGTATTTGTAAGGTTGTTGTGAAAATTAAATGAGCTAGTGTATGTAAAGTGCCCAGTATATTACTCAGAACATAGTAATCACAAAATAAATATTACCTGCTAAAATTACTGCTGTTATTATTATCATCATTACTATTATCATCATCATTGCTGAGTCTATAGTCATTGCTCAATAAATACAACTCGGCTTGAATGCAAAATTATTCATCTTCCTCAGATTGAAGCCACTTCACAATAGTCATGATGACCCATTTTTAGATATAATTTTTTATCCAAATTGGTATACTTTTGGAAGTTAAAGGGGATCCATTACTATTTATGTTGGGACAGCAGTCATAAACTGAATCTGTTCCCTGCAAACCAGAATGTATGGTCATGGGAAGTAATATCTTTAGGAAATGGTTTTCCATAGTCTACTTAATAACTCTGTGCCCTCCTTTTCCACGTTGGTTTTAACCACTTAACAGCTGGCCGGGACTTAACATTGCCTTTAACTTTATTATCCAATATAAATCAGAATGCCAAATTATGAACTCTAAAATCAGTAATTGTTAATTGTTATTTACTCCTTGGTGTTCTTGTCATGGTTAGCTGTTCATGCGTGTTTATTTATAACTGAAAGCCTTGCCCAAAGTATCTGAAGAATCAAAAGGTGAATTCCCTTACCAGTATCAGGAGGTCCAGATTTCTGCCATTTTTCATGATAATGGTTTCTATGCATTGTCTGCAAACGTCCATGTATATACATCTTATTTTTACATTCCTCCTGTACTTTGTTTTTTTTGGTCTTTCTGGACTTTCTTTTTAGATTGAAAGTCTCCTTGATGGTAAAGGCCAGATGTTGAAAAAAGACATTGACAAGTGCTCTCCAGTTAGAGTAAAAACATTGATGGGTTGACATCATATAGTCTTACTAGTTCTACCTCTTTATTCCAGTACCCTTCCTTTCCATCCCCATCCAGTTACTTTAAACACGAAACACAATGAGGACTAATTTGTTAACGGACACCGTCATCCTGTCATCATAAAAAAATTAGGTTGTGAGCAATAAAAAATATAATCCAACTCATACTGCCTTGTTTTCTATAGAATCATTTTCATTCCTGTCACACTGAATGAATAGAGCAACGAATTCTGTGAGTCTCCATGTACAATGTACCTAAAGGGGTATTCATGTACAATGCCAAAAGTGAAAGGAAAACGAATGATTTTTTTCTCGTACAATGGCCCACTGCAGAGAGTGCCAAGAGGCCATTTCATTTTCCCTAGTAATCTGTGAATACTGAAAAATGCCTTTCTCTCCTCACATCTCCATTCTGTCCCAACTCCAACCTTACCATCATCAAAACAACAAAAAAAGAGAGCCGGTGAGTGGCAGCCTTTGTCTCAATCCCCAATTCTCGTCCTTACTTTTACTGCTAACATATGGCGGAAAATGAAGTTTTCCTCCCCATAACCAGTGCTGCCCTAGGGCCTAATTAAAGCTTTCTTTGGGCCAAGAGAGGGAGTTGCAGGCTCATTACAGGGAAATCAGAGATGGATGACTTGTGCTTTCTTACTAGCTTCTTGCGTTAATAGATGTAGCTTCTGCTACCAGTATTTAGGACTGTCATCAAAAATTAAAATGTAGGTTTTCAGATTTTCTTAAATTAATAACAAAATATTTTTTCCCTGTCTGTTGATCAAACTACTAATCCAACTGATGGAAAGCCTTACTCCTGGAGTTGTTTTTACTTTGAGTTGAAATTACGGTCCTTCACCAACAGCCTCTCTTCAGGGTTCTCTTGTGGCCCAATGCAGATCAGCCAAGGATAATGGCTGATTTTGAGGCCACTCTGAACAAAGGCATCTTGCCATCAGAGATACAGCTCATAACTCACTGTATCATGGTAGAACTTCAGCACTCGAATGCCTCAGTGCTGTAATAATTTGTAAAGAATAGAACATCCAGGCAGGTGAAACTGAGGACAACTGACAAATCCAGGAGAGACAAAAACAATACAGGGAGTCACCTATATCCCCTAACGCTCTGTTTTGAGCACTGTAAAGTCCCTATCTTGCGCATGATTTCTTGATGAGAGTGGAAACCCTTATTCTGTATCCTTGTACAATCAACTCTTCACATAGATTACGGTATACAGTAAGGTCTAGATGTCCTCACCCCCCCAGGACATCCCCTAAACAAGATTCCATCCACATTCTCATCCGACTCCTGACCAATTCCAGTTCATCTTGCCTGCCTGAGATAAAATGTTGCCTCTTCTGGGAAGTCTTCTCTAAGCCCAACCAAAAGATTAGGGCCTCCATTATGTGCTTCAACATACTGCCTACTTCCCTTCTTTGTAATTACTTGTGGAACCAGGGCTATTATAGCTCAAGCATCTAAGAAGTGTTCAGATCTCCAAATATTTACTGAGCACCTACACACTGCCCTAGATGCTCTGGATACCACAGTATGCAAGACAAGCATATCTTTGCCTAGTGGACTTGCATTTGGGGAAAGAGACATAATGAAAGCAAGTATATAAAATAATTACAAACTGTGGTGATGCTATGAAGGAAACAAACAGTGGTGAGAGAGAAAATAATGAAGAGAAGGCTACCTTAAGGTGGTCTGTTAGATCTTTCTGAAATCCCAAGGATGGGAAATGGCCAGCCATAAAAGAACAGAGAAAATAAAACACATACACAGGCTTGAGATGGGTAAATCCAAGCAAGTTTGAGAGTTCGGAGGAATGTCAGAGGGGCCAGAGCCACACTGGGAAAAAAAAATGGAGTGAGAGAAGGGAGGGGGGCAGATCACACATGGCCTCTGGGTCTTGGTCAGGAGGTCAGATTTAGGGTCTCATTCTGATCTATTAATTTTACTGAATAACTTAATTCTGAAAGCACTTAAGAGCATTTGGCTTTGGAGTCATAAAAGGTTGGGTTCAAATATTGGCTCTGACACTAACTATATCTTGTTTCAAAATTTGAAAGATGTCTCGCCCAGAGGCTTGAGGTAAGAATTAAATGAGACAGTGTGTGTCTATAGCACATTTAACCAGTAAATGTCCAATTAATAGTTGTTATTATTGTATTAGTCAGCTATTATTGCATAGCGAACAACCCAGGAACATACAAACTTACAGGAGACATGTGTATACAAGTCAGCTGAAGGTTGGCTGGCCTAAGGCTAGACTTCACTGTTGGTGAGCTCTGGTCTCCACACATATCATTCTGGGGCCCAGGCTAAAGGGACAGCAGCTTCCTGGGGGTAGTACGGCAATGGCAGAAAGGTAAGAGATCAAGGCCAATCATGCAATCACATTTCAAGTCTGCTGATAACCCTTCGGACAAACCAAGGCATAATCTGAGCCCAAAATTAAAAAGCAGGGAATTGCTGGGCTTTGAGTCCTAAGCCCAGTATGTAAATATTTTAAATAATAATCTAATCCACCACAATTACTGCGGCGGATAATAACCTAATATGTTACCTTACTCAGGAATGCCACTGTTTTCATAAGACTATTATGAACACAGAGAAACGAATGAATGGAATCTACAGCAAATACTTGCTTCAGAGTAAGGAAAAGTTTCTTCTTATTCAATAACTGACCCACCACACCCCTAATCTATTTGTTTTGTACATTTGGAAATTAGTACTTTATTGCATTTCTATGAGAAATGTATTTTCTTCTAAAAATCGTTATTATAGAACCACTGAGGTTGAAAATCATTTCACTGATTGATCCTAATGTAGGGCTTGCTATTTTTCAGAAGTGACTTATTATGCATAGGCCAATAGAAACAAAGTACTGGAGTAACAGAATCAATTCAATTGTCTTTAGAAACCAAATAGAGAGCTGATTGATTAGGAGGGCTGTGCGTAATCTTTCCTCTCTGTAACTTCAAGCCAGCCACTCAGACTCATTTTACAGAGGAGGAAATGAAAAAATGGAGAGTGGTACACATAAGGAATAACCATGAGGAACTGGGACATCCGCCTGCTCTCCACGGGGGGTGAGTGAAGATACTAAAATACATTATAGCCCAATTCCTTGACGAAGTCAATCCAGCCAAACCTCCTTATATTGGTGCCATGATGGCTCAGGGAGAAAGGCCTCCTGCACACCAAAATCCAGCGTGAGAGCAGCTTTCTGCGGGTCTCTTCACAGACACACCAGAGCCTCAGAATCACAGAGGGAGCTGAAAGGTTGTTCAGAGACTAAACAATTACGCCTCCCACACTGCACTTGCTTTTATAAAAAAGCAAAGAGGACCTAAAGTGAACAAAATCGCCAAAGATCGTATTTGAGTTTTCATTCACAGGCCTTTGAGGGACTGTTTATCCCAGGCATGGAAATTAACTTGATTTTATAAGGTACTAAGCTGGAATCACTTTATATTTGATCTCAGTAAAGATGCTGTTAATTTTCCCTGAACCATGAGAGTGCGGAGAAAAATCAGTATCATGCTGTTTAAATTCTAATTATGTGCAAGGAAATAACTTGCCTACTTAAAATCTCCCTGGCTCCATAACCCTGTCACACACCCTTTCCCCACCAGCCCTGTTCCAGAAATGTCTTTAAAATACAAAACAAAAGTTCTTTTATACTGAGAAGACAAAGGTACAAAACAAACAAAAGAAAGGACGTCCTTTTGATATCTGAGGGTTTAATAACTATTTTCTGAGAGGACTAACTGATACTTTCTGTTTCGGTCTATTGCCATATTTTGCTCTCTTTATCCTTCCGGATCAGAAAATACACACCTGAGTTGTTATGTTAACCTGGAAACTACACCTAATGAGGTTAAGGTAGTTTTATTAATGTAATTGATTAATGTGTGTGTGCGTGTGTGTGTGGGGGGGGTACAGGTGTGGGGTGTGGAGTAGAGTGTGGACTAGAGGTGAGGAGTCCAGCCAGAGATGGAGCCAGGAAGCTACAGAAATTACCTATCACCAGATCAGGAAGAAGTTGGTGAGCTTTGCGCAGGAGTTAAAGTCTTCTCCCCAGGACACTGTGAAGCTGCTGTGTAAGAAAGCTGGGAAATTCCTCCTGGCATAAAGTAAAGGATATGTAATAGGAAGGTACTATGAATTCAAATAAGATGTTTGTTCTGATCTTAAATAGATGTTGTACAGCATAAAAGGGCCGTCAGAGAACTCTTGGGGAGAGAGTCTTCTATACAGGGGGAGGTAGCCAGGAATAGTAACACCACGTTCAAAAACCATGCCCCAGCCCTGCTGAGGCCGTTAGACCTCTATCCACGTTAAGGCCTCAGATCATCAATTCTCCCTCTGATGATGTGAGTTCAACAACTACTCATCTTTGTCCAGGGAGTTAAATGAGACAACGTACTAATGCACAGAATGACCTTTTGTAATTTGTGACAAGGTGATCCAGCAGTAAATCCTGTCAGCTCTACCTTCAAACCACATCCAGATTCTGATCATGTTTTATCACTTCCGGAGGCTTCACCTTCAGCTCTGGCTGGATTGTTGTGATTACTTCCTAATAAGGCTCCCTGCTTCACTCTCACCTCCACTGCCCACTCCCTTCAGTCGGCTCTCCACAGAGTAGCTGGAGGGACCTTCAATACATCGGTCAGATCACGCTGCTCCTCCACTCAAAAACCCTGCACTGGCTTCCCATCTTCACTCAGAATAAAAGTCAAAGTCTTTACATTGGTCTTACAACCCTATGTGTTTTGCCCACCTCCCACCCACCCCACTTGTCTGACCTCATCTCCTTCACGGGTCTTCTTACTGCTCATAAAACAATCCTGACATGTTCCTGCCTCTGGGACTCTGACGTTGCTGTTCCCTCTTCCTGAATTCTCTTCCCACAGGTGCCTTCACTGCTGTCTCCCTCTGTCCTTTCTTCACTGGACACCTTACAGTGAGGCTTCATCAGATAGACTACTCTATATAAAATCCAGGATTTCTTTTACAGAATTATTCAATGCAATCAATTCTTAAGTGTCCATTATAACCGCTAACTTAAAGTTGTTTTCCTTTCCTTCTGTCTCTTCAGATCTTCATATCTGGAAAAGCAACTCTGTGTTAGGAAGTGCTGGAGTCCACAATTCACCTCTCTAAATTCCTTTCTAGCTCTGTTCTTTTGATACTACCCTTTAGTGTCTCTTCCATATTACATGAGTACACTGCTATATTCTCAGAATTTCCTCATGCAAAGGACAGTTGTTTCTGCTGTGTGTCCCACCTGACAGCCCTGGGCTATCCTAGACCCATCCCAGCTGATTGCACTGAGATATCCCGTTATCTGCAGGCTGATCTGCTCCTCTTATGGAACTAGTAGAGGTCAGTCAGGCAGAAGAGCAGTCTTCGAATTAATTAATTAATTGGTTAATTAATTAAGAAGAAAGAGAAGGAGAGGAAGAAATTCCATATACCTCATCCTGCCTTATTTTTCTCTGTTCCACTCATCACAATCTGATACACTGTATATATTTTTTTTTTCTTTTTTTTTTTGTGGTACGTGGGCCTCTCACTGTTGTGGCCTCTCCCATTGGGGAGCACAGGCTCCGGACGCGCAGGCTCAGCGGCCATGGCTCACGGGCCCAGCCGCTCCACGGCATGCGGGATCTTCCCGGATCGGGGCACGAACCCGTGTCCCCCGCATCAGCAGGCGGACTCTCAACCACTGCGCCACCAGGGAAGCCCCCGATACACTGTATATTACTGGTTTATTTACTCTACCTGCCTCCCCTAGGATGTAAGCCAGAAAGAAACTTTGTGTTTTGTTCACTGCTCTATCCCCTGTGCCTGGAACAGTAGACATAGTAGATACTCAATAAACATATGTGAAAATATTTTAAGTAAATGAATAAATATTATTTATGAATGAAAAATTTCAGGAAGCCAATATATTAGCAATTAGATTTTTATAAATCCTTATATGTAGACATCCTGCCCTTTAAAAGGGGCTGTTCCCCACTTTTGTTTCATCCTTTCTTTGAAATTATAGAAGATAACTGGAGATCACCCTTGAAGGGAAGATTAAAGCACACATACACATTCACATATAGAAACACTCCCAGAGATACAGAATAGGATTATCACTTTGATCTACCAGTCATAGGATGCTGAAAATACAGTAGGTACTGTGCTAAACAATTTACATGGATGCTCCCATAGCATCTCTACTAAAGAGTAAATAACTTCCCCAAGGCTCCACCTAGAACAGATTTGAACAAGGCAGTCTGAACCCACAACCCACGTTTTTAACTGCCATGCCACCTACTTTAGTCTTCATCATGCTTGAGATCTCTTCTTGGATACAAAGCAAGAGTCCACTGCATTTGTTTTATGCTGGTGTAATACGTATCACTGTGTTGACTTATACAGAGTTCAAGAATCATTAGCAATTAGGGTATCTGCATATATGTGGCTTGTTCTTCTAGATCTGTGTGAAGCCAGAGGTTTTAACTGTGTATACCACATTTAACCAGGGAACAAAAAATTAATGATTTGGAAGTTTAGTAAACCTGTGCTCAAAATACGGTTTTTACTAGTTAATTCTCATACTAGGATTGTATTTGCCAGCCATCCTGTAATGGAAGGAAAGATAAGGGCTTTCTGTGGACTGAGGAGAAGACAGTGAAAGCAACTACGTCAGGAAAGTTAGAGAGCTCTTAAACCAGAAATCTGAGGGATTATGTGGGCGGGAGAACAGAAGGGCAGAGACCCAAGGCAAGAGAGGCAAATGTGGCACTCTGGCAGGAGAGAGGAATGGGGAAGAAGGAAGAGTTTGGAGACGTTACCCAGAGTTGTAACTGGTGAAATCTGTGACAATGGCTGGTGGGTCAGGAGCAGTGAAGGACTGCAAGGTCTCTCAGGGGCTGAGAGGATTTTACTCTTGGTGGGTGTGTGGATGGTGCCATCAGTTGACCTGAAGCAGATCTTGTCTAGTGAGTTCAAATTCATTGATGTCAACTAGTTTTCTAAGAGTTAATCATCTAATTATAAGTGCATCACCCTGAACTACTATCCTGCAAGCTTTGGTTTAATTCACATGAATATTATGAAAGTATCTTTCAAACGTTAGCTGAAATCTAGATACCTTCTGTCTACTCATCCCTCTTAGGTACCAGTCTATGACTGGGAATAAAATTACTTTATAGTGTAACAATATAATATAATATCATTTAGTCTAATGTAGTGCAATATAATACAATACAATATAATAAACTTCGTTATTAATAATAATAACTAATCAGTGTTGAGCACTTACTATGTGCCAGACATGTTGTCGACTTCTATCCAAACAACAAACATATGAATTTGTTGAAATAAGGCTTTGAAGAGTTTGACAACTTGTCCAGTTCACATATAAATGCCTAAGCCAAGTTAACTCATGTTATTTGATTCCAGAACCAAAGCCCTTAACAACTAAGATATCTTGCTTTTCTTTTTGTACTTGATCTCCCCAAATCATTTGTTATACTACTAGAGACATTTTAACTCCTACAACTGTCTTCATGTAACTTCTACTAACCATGCTTGCTTTCATGTGTGTGTAGACAAAGCACCATTTAAAAATACCTGAAAAGCAAATTTATTCTTTTAATTCAGTCAAAAAATTAGAATTATATAGGTAGGCTAGCAGATTGGTATAAGAATATTTCTTCTTATCTTTCCTCTCTAAATTGTTTACTCTTTTCTTATTTCTTGTGATTGAAATTTTCACACTTAAATAATTTGTCTTGATACACATAATTAAATTCAGAGCAATTCAAGCTTAAATGGCTAAATCTTCGCAGTACTAGATTTAATGCATGAATTACGGTGATGGACTAAGATGGTGTATAATTTTTCAATATAACTACTGAAACTCCACTTTCTGTTGCCTGAGCCCACCATGCTAATTTGATGGATTTAAAAAGAAAAAGCTCTTTGATTTGGAAAGACAGAGCAGAAAATTGATGAGCATGAATCTTGCATTTTATCATTCAAGTGAATATGATAATGATGGTATCATTAGGCAAAATAATAATGTGACAGTTTCATATGATGAAGGAACACTTCTGCCACAGAGATTTTAAATGTCGAGCACCTGGATTCCCAGATGTTTACCAGTTTCATCAGTACAAATCCTCTGCTAACCTGTACTCTTTTAATAATAACTTTGAAAGGTGTTGGGTAGTTATAGAGCAGAGATCAAAACACATAATCAGGGCTTCCCTGGTGGTGCAGTGGTTGGGAGTCTGCCTGACGATGCAGGGGACGCGGGTTCGTGCCCCGGTCCGGGAAGGTCCCACATGCTGCGGAGCGGCTGGGCCCGTGAGCCATGGCCGCTGAGCCTGCGCGTCCGGAGCCTGTGCTCCGCAACGGGAGAGGCCACAACAGTGAGAGGCCCGCGTACCGCAAAAAAAAAAAAAAAGCAAACAAACAAACAAAAAAACCCACATGATCATTGCTGGTGGTAGGGAGAATAATATTCCTTTATCCATTTATTAAAATCAATCTGTATTTACTCAATTAACACATCATAATTTGGATTACTTCAGAAAGACTAAGAAAATCGAATTCAGTTGTGACCTTCATCTTCAAATAGTTTTTAATTATTCTTTTATAAAGGATACTTTCACCGCCTGTGCATGCAGGTCAATTTCTTCAAATGTAAACAGTCTTGAGCGTGTGTGCGCGCGCGCGTGTGTGTTGGGATGGGAGTGTCTTTCTGTTGGGAGTGGATTTTTCTCTCCAAGTAGAAACGATTTCTGCTTCCTCCTATTGTCCCATGATTACTGCTTTACAGAAGCTCTGGGTTTTGTATGGAAGCCAAGTTTCAGAGAGGCCAGTGTTTGTTCACCCTCCTACTGTAATTCATAGGTGTCTTGGCACCTGGCGGAACAGGTTAGTAATTACTAAGCTTCCTCTTTCATTTTCATCCCAAGGTCCTACCTTCTTTTTAGTTGGGAAACACAACATAATAACTGAGCGAGTTTGACCTATCAAGAAAACGGCTTTCTTTAGGTGTGGTGAATTGTTTTCACCCAGTTCTTCAAAGCAATCACATAGTGCACGCTTGCTTACTGACAGGAAGCAGCAAGTTGTGCCAAATCCTGTGCCCTTTACCGAATGAACTTCTCATCCTGAGGGTTCTAAATTCCAGTTCCCTAAGATTCATGTAAGTTTGGAGAAAACACCTAAGTAACCCTGATGGTAAAGCACCACTGTCATGCATCAGTGGTTTCATCATAGCTGCATATGGGGATCACTTGGGGACCCTCAAAAACCATCATACCTGGGGTTCTCCTCCAGAGGTTCTGCTCAGTTGGTCTGGAGCATGGCCCAAGATTCAGCATGTTTCAAAGCTTCCCAGGTGATTCTTATGTGACCTCTGAAAGGTCATTCAGTCAACAAGAGCTCACTGTTTGGATCATCTTTGGCCATTGGTTGTTATTTTCCACATGTATACAGGCTACTTCACTGACTTAATTACTTACTTAAAATTCTCAGAACACAGCAAAGCACTCTCTGTGAATGTCAGTTTGTTGAAGAGTACTGTTGTAGGGGACAAGATCTGATTTTTGCTTAGGTTAAAAAAATCAGCCTAAGCTTATTTGAAAGAGATTTAGAAAGGACGTTCAAGTTTTCTTTCTTGTGATCATTTTGTTTTTATCATTTTCAGAGGTAAAAAAAAAAAAACAGCAGTTCTTTATTTTCTGGCTATAAGGTAGATAGAATATTTTTACTGTAGAAAAATGACAAATTTTACCAATGGGTTAGTTAGTATTCTTCTTATTTCTAATACAGTGAGGGGGCCTCAAACCCTGATGTTCAAGGGAATAAAAAGATAAACAGGGAGTCAGGACCTTGTATAGAACTCAAGGAATTTCTGCCTAGATGTAAAAAGTTTATGGCTTTTTAAAAAACCAGGCTTGGGACTTTCCTGGTGGTCCAGTGGTTAGGACTCTGTGCTCCCACTGCAGTGGGCACGGGTTCGACCCCTGGTTGGAGGACTAAGATCCTGCATGCCGTACAGTATGGGCAATAAATAAATAAATAAAACAGTGGACATGTAAATCAACTATACTTCAATTAAAAAAAATTTTTAAAAACGCTAAAAAACAACAACAGGCTTCCTCTGAAGTATTTCTATAAAGAATAAAATGAAAAATATATTTGAAAAATAAATGTTATTATTTGCTAGAAAAATGCCAATTTTGGGGGGAAACCCTGGCCTCTGGTGTTTACAGCCTACTTCAAAGAATCCTGTTTCATTACCTCAATATCTGGATCCTTTCTTGATTCAAACAAATTCAAATAGGCTGAAATTCAACATATGAAGTATATTTTTCTTAACTGAATGATATACTGGTTTTCCAGATTTTCTTAGGCTTGAGATGGCATAATTTAGATATGTGAGCCCAGGATAATTTCAATCAAAAACTGTATTTTCTACAAGTCGAGATTCATAGGTAAACATTCCTATTGGGTTTCCAAGTTTTTCTAGAAGGGTTCATGGGTTATAGGTATCCACTGTGGAGCCTACAGCAGGCAGGAATCTGTCTGGCCTGCTTGAGTGGTCATTCAAGAATCAGAGCTCCAGTACTGGGAACAACAGGAGAAGGGACATTCTGAGGGATGGTGCAAAGGGGATGGGTTTCCCCCCGCTTTGTTGGGGGGTCCAATTCTAAGCTTCTAACACTGAGGAAAGGTAATCAATCTTGATTTAAATGTTGCTAAGATCTCCATACTGTGTATACCTCTGCTATGACCGTTAGGGCCTCTTGTCTTGTGTTACTGTGATTAATATCAGATTATAGGTCCCCTATTACATCAAATAACCTGAATATTTGCCCCAACAAAATGTCATAACCCTTCCTTTAAGATCTGAATGATTTGCTCTGCCTCTGAAGTATATCCTGACTCCAGCCCCTTCTATCCTGTTCCACTGCTACCACCTTAGTCAAAGCCACCACTCTGTTGCCTGGACTCCTGACATAGCTTCCTTATGGATGGTCTTCTTCATGCACTCCTTCAGCCTTCCCAGCCCCAGCCCTAATCTATTCTCCACACTGCAGTCAAGTGATCTTTGCTCTGATCGTGTTGCTTCTTTCCTTAAATCTCTCTTCTTAGAATAAAACCCAAACTATTTATCACAGCCTTGCCTTCCTCTCCAGTCTGACCTGTAATCTCCTCTTTCACCTCGAAGGTTTTTCAGTGTCTCAAACTTGCAACCGGGAATTCCCTAGCAGTCCAGTGGTTAGGACCCTGGACTCTCACTGCTGAGGGCGCAGGTTCAATCCCGGGTTGGGGAACTAAGATCCTGCAAGCCTCGCTGTGCAGCCAAAGAACAAAAACAACAAAAAAAAGCAACAACAACTTGCAACCATCTCAGGGCCTCCAGTCCTTACCTCCAGAAAGCTCTGGAATTCATACTGGCCAATATTTTAGACTTGCCAAAATGCCTACACCTGTAATAGGATTCCATGGTAAAAGGTTTTGCAGCTGTATAATTGTTGTTTTTAGCACCTGTTCAGACTGTGCCCCTACCAGTCCCACTCCCTTGGGAGGAGGAGGTAGATGCTAATAGCAAGGTGGGATCACCCAAGGATTTCCCTGAAGAAGGCGTCCCAGATGAGTGAGCTCACACCCGATGCCCTCCTAGTGCCCAGCTGGCTCAGCAGCAGGGTGTCCAACATAATATGCAAAGTCTACACATTAGAAGCCAAGTGTCTGCTGTCCAAAGTAAGACTGTAGTTCACCCTGAGAGCCCAGGTTCCCAGCCAGTATGCAGCAGGGCATGCACTACACAGGCACTGAAATAGCGATGTTTTCAATCTCAGTGTGCTCTCCATATATGATCAGTTTCTGTCTGGACTATGATGCAGAAGAAAAAAAGCTGGATAATATTGCAAGGTCAGATATTGTGTGGCTGGTCCCCCTCACCCCCACGTCAGCAAGCTTAGTGACTGCCCAGGGCCCTCTGTAGCACTCCAGCTGTTTCTGATGGAAACTTTGCTCTTACCCTGTTCCTCCTCTCTCTTTTTCAGTACTATTATATGTACTGTATTCTCTTATGTCAAGCGTTCTACTAGGAAACACAAAAAAATATCTTAGCAGTATACTCCGAAGTCTGGGAGCTTGATTCCTCCAGCTCCGTTTTTCTTTCTCAAGATGGCTTTGGCTATTCGGGGTCTTTTGTGTTTCCATACAAATTGTGAAATTTTTTGTTCTAGTTCTGTGAAAAATGCCATTGGCAGTTTGATAGGGATTGCACTGAATCTGTAGATTGCTTTGGGTAGTACAGTCATTTTCACAATGTTGATTCTTCCAGTCCAAGAACATGGTATATCTCTCCAACTGTTTGTGTCATCTTTAATTTTTTTCATCAGTGTCTTATAGTTTTCTGCATACAGGTCTTTTGTCTCCTTAGGTAGATTTATTCCTAGGTATTTTATTCTTTTTGTTGCAATGGTAAATGGGAGTGTTTTCTTAATTTCTCTTTCAGATTTTTCATCATTAGTGTATAGGAATGCAAGAGACTTCTGTGCATTAATTTTGTATCCTGCTACTTTACCAAATTCATTGATTAGCTCTAGTAGTTTTCTGGTAGCATCTTTAGGATTCTCTATGTATAGTATCATGTCATCTGCAAACATTATTCAGCCATAAGAAGAATCGAAACTGAATTATCTGTAGTGAGGTAGATGGACCTAGAGTCTGTCATACAGAGTGAAGTAAGTCAGAACGAGAAAAACAAATACCGCATGCTAACACATATATATGGAATCTAAAAAAAAAAAAAGGTCATGAAGAACCTAGGGGCAGGACAGGAATAAAGACACAGACTTAGAGAATGAACTTGAGGACACAGGGAGGGGGAAGGGTAAGCTGGGACAAAGTGAGAGAGTAGCATGTACATATATACACTACCAAACGTAAAATAGATAGCTAGTGGGAAGCAGCCACATAGCACAGGGAGATCAGCTCAGTGCTTTGTGACCACCTAGAGGGGCAGGATAGGGAGGGTGGGAGGGAGACGCAAGAGGGAGGAGATATGAGTATATATATATATATATATATATATATATATATATATAGCTGATTCACTTTGTTATACAGTTGTAAACACACCATTGTAAAGCAAGTATACTCCAATAAAGATGTTAAAAAAATATATCTTGTACCAGGGAGGTCACTTTGATAATGATTCAGTGGATTTTCATCAACCCCAAAGAAGACTTGCAACTACCGTCTTTGGATTCTGAAGCAATTAGTGATGCTGGTGTTTCAATCCTGTGAGCAAACCAGAGATGAACTATCTTTGGGTAAGCCCTGCCGTATCTGTGACAGTCTTCTCCATCACCACCTCAAGTGCACTCTGTTCTTTAGGTCCTTTTCCCCACAGTTTTAGTCTTTCACTGACATAAAGTACAGAACATAAAGAACCAAAATGACAAGTTACTTATTCAACAGTTAATGAGGCCTTTTTTTATCACTGTTTTTGAGGACAAGTTACTTTGAAAATCTTGCCTTTAAGGTCTAGATTTCATAATCACCATAAAAGAACAACTCCAAATGAGCTTCAAGCGTATACTGAAGGTATATTACTTCTGTATACATCTCTGCCTCCAAGCTCCTGCTGAGTAGTTTGCTATTAAGGAATGCAGGATCAGCCCTCACCTAGTGACTTGTCTTAAGATGTAAAATAGCTAACACTTTCACTCTAAAAGCTTCTTTCTGCATAAAGGCAGCAAATTACAAACTGATCATAACGATCACTTGGGGGCAGATGTATGTATGCATTTATGTTCATACATATATATTATACACCTAGTGAACCCTGGAAAAATAAGAAAACACATTTAACAGACACGACTTGCTTAGCCCCACCTCCTTCGAGGTGGCTAAATGAACGCATTGCAGTGGATTTCATGAGTTCCAGGGGGTGCTTTCATATCCTCAGATACATTTCTGGGGGCACGTCCAAAAAGTAAGGTTACATTCAGACTCATGCCCTGTTTACCCTAGCAGCAGGCAACCTACCAAACGTAAAATTGAGTTTCTCCCCTAGATTCTAACGTCTACATTTCTGCTCTCCCTGCAACTGTTACATAGAATTTGGTATGAGATTCGTTTTTTCTGCACCCTCCTGTGAAATACTGTACGATGGATTCTCAAGGAGTAATCCAAGTCCCTCGTCACTGCTCAAATACCAGGAATGAAATTCTATACGTAATGGAAATTATCAAGGAGAGCAAGTCTATTTCTCTGTTCTGTAGCCACTCAGAAGGAGACCTGAAGTTTCAGAAGGGATGACAGAGGAAGGAAAAAAATGCAACTTTCACATCTCAGAGACAGCAAGGGGAAGGAGAGTACCCTGGGCATGAGTGAGCAGCCAAAGTGACCCAGCACAAGGCCGCGACTTTACTGTGAGTCTCAAAGGAAGAACATCTGGGAATCCTACATAACGTTCTCATATGAGTATATGGCACTCAGAGGGGTTAGCTTGTTCTTTATAGGACAGGAAAAAAATGTCTACTTATTACAGAAAGAACAAAAAGAAAAAACCTTCAAATTTTTGGTAGAAATGACAGGACTTGAGAGGGGAAAAGAAATAGATATTTAAGGAAACGACAGGGATTCACTTTGAAGACATGGCTGGCTAAATCCTATCATCCAGAATATCACTATCTAAGCCCTGGTACCTAAGAGGCCAAAATGGGCTTTCCTTCGAGAAGGAGTAAAAATCAATTTCTTTTGCGTCTCACCCTTTTCCCTACAGAGTATTAAATGATGCATTTTAAATAGCTTGTTAATTACTTTTAAGAACCTAATTTCTATGTATGTCTTTTTTTCTCTGACCTGCAAAGTGCTTCAGAGCTGAGGGCATCAGTAAACACAATTTGAAATGTAATCTCCACTACTTCTTTGCACTCCAGTGAAAAGAATTAGACCAAAATGAAAGATGCTGTCAAACACCAGACTGGGTGGTGTTTTCCAGGCCAGTTCTTTAAAAGACTCCAAAAAAATCTACATTTTCTAAAAGGCCGAGCCCACTTGATTTCAACAGGGCGGCACTGAGAGCCCTGGGCATGGTGGCACAGGTTGGAGCCTGTGGTCCTACCTTCTTATCTGGTCTCCCTTACTTGCTATGGGATTCTGTGCTTCAGTTTGCTCTTTATTAAAATGGAGGGACTGAACTAAAGGATCTCTAGGTTCTCTTTTTTTGGCTCAAAAATGTAAAGATTCTATGACGTTTAAAATTCGTTTGCTTCCAGCCCACTCACACCCACAAGCACAAGCCCGCAAGGAATCGGCTTTTACATGGTGTCATTGATTGGGGTTGTTTGTGATTTCAAACAAATGAAAACACCCAGGAGCATTGAATTAGTGATTGGATTAGGAAATTTATCAGCAGTTAAAATAGCAATTTGGGAAAGCTCCCTGAAAAGAGTTTACCCACCAACCCACTCTTCAGAAGCACTGGGTAGGAGAGGAAAAAAAAAATCTCCGTATTTACGAGTAAACAAAGGATTGTCAATGAAACAGGTGATTTAGAATGAAACCTACATAGTAAGCGGGAAGGGATAAGTGGAAGAGTTTTGGGGACAAAGGGAGAGATTGGAATGCACAGGAAATAAGACAAATTAGGATTGCACGTGGTGTGTCAAAGACATCAATAGAAAAAGTTGAGTGTGTTTTTACATCCCTCACTTAGAAGATGATGTTTCTCAAGCTGAAAGAAATAACTGTATTTCACATACTTTCACTAATTGGGGAAGGAAAGATGAGATTTCTAAAGATCCTTCAATTATTAGGAAAGGATGATCAGAAGGAAGTAGTGTCTAAGCAGGGTCTTAAAAGGATAAATTGAAATTTGTAGGAAGTCTAGGTGGGAAGTTTATAATCATAAATGGTCAATTTGCAGCTCAACCATTATACTTTAATGTATCCTTCTCAATGAAAAGACTTACTGACAAACAATCCTGAAATATGCTTAGGGAAAAACAGTTTTATTAGATAAATGTCTTTAAGAGTGACAAGTAGACAACAACGAGAAATCCTGCACAATTCTCTCCATGGTTCTATGTTACCACAAGAGGTCTTGCAAGTGTATATCCTCTTGAGAAATCAGAAACACGCTTTTAAATTAACAATGCTAATACAAAAATTAAAAGTCACTTGTTTTAGAGGAGTGATCAGTTTTCAGACAAGGCAACTTTGTTTTTCTATTTTCTCTTTCCGTTGTGATATCATAAAATCTCATCCTTTTCTCCCATGGTTGAAATCGGCTTCGGCACCCATCCTCCCTGGAACAATTCAATTCATCCTTCAAATCTCTGCTCAGACAATACTTCCTGCCTGGCATTACTTCCCTGACAACTCCGAAAGCCCCCCAACGAGGATCTTACCCTACATATTCATTTGTCATTATTTGTTTATCATCTCACCCATTCAACTATGAGCAACTTGAAGCCAAAGAAGATATTTTACTCATCTCTGTATCTCTATTACTTGGCATGGCATGTGGTCAGAGTTGGTGTTAAATACATTTTTTTTTGAATGAACAAATAAAAGTAAAATAACACGTGGGCATATCTGCCATATAGTTTTTGTAAGCTCTGAGACTTTAATACAGCCAAGTACACAAGGAATGAAATAATTATCATTCCAGGGCATCTACTAGAGGCAAGAGAAACATCATACATGATAAATTTTCAACTATACACACTCACCTTATTTACTTTGATAAAATATTTTGCAGAAGCACCCGTGCATTTGTGTGGGTCAATTTCATCAATTCTGTTTGATCACTTCCTAGGCTTTGGAACTAAATAGTCTATGATTTAAACCCTGGACCACCCATCATTATGAACTTATTTAAAATTTCTGTGCCCCAACTGAAAGCATACAGAATTATTGGTCAATTTCATCATTCCATCATTCACTCAAAATCCTTTTGTCCCTACTTCCTCACCTATAAAATGAAACTAACACCTACAGAAAGGGCTACTGTGAGAATTAAGTGAGAACTATATGTATTGCGTTATATTGCCTATCACATAGAAGGTGCTTTATAAATTGTAGCTATCAATTATTGCAAAGTACAGTAGAAGGGGCTTCCCTGGTGGCGCAGTGGTTGAGAGTCTGCCTGCCGATGCAGGGGACACGGGTTCGTGCTCTGGTCCGGGAAGATCCCACATGCTGCGGAGCGCCCGGGCCCGTGAGCCACGGCCGCTGAGCCTGAGCTCCGCAACGGGAGGGGCCACAACAGTGAAAGGCCCGCGTACCAAAAAAAAAAAAAAAAAAAAAAAATTCCTCACCAAAGTACAGTAGAAGGATTTTTCCTGAACCAAAAGATACTGCATCTCCGTTCCTCCTTGTGCCTATTCAGGAAAGATAATTCTCAGTTCTTTTTCTCCGTGCCTACTTAAGTATTAAAGGTTTCATCATCTCTGATAGAAATGGGATAGCGTATTACCACAATAATCATAATTCTTAGATGGTGATCCTCTAGCTACAAAACCAAATAAATTACCATCGTCCAGAGTTTTTACCAAACTAGTTACAAACAGAGTAATTAACAAACAGCACAGTTCACATTACCAGCTATGTGATTTGAGGCAAGTTACTTAAACTCTCTGTTCCTTGTAAATTGGGGGTAATAACAGTACCTATTTCACGAAGTGTTGTTATGATAAACTGAATGAAAACACACACACACATCTCCTAGAATACTGCCTGCTAGTTGTGAGTGCTACATGTCTATTGTTGTTATTATTGTTGTTAAATCAATAAATACTGAATATACTAAAACACAAGTACATACGCCACAGTCTGGTTATTGGTCCATCTAATTCTTCAATACTCTAACCTTAGGAGCCAAAGAGTCAAGAGTAGTGAGATCAGTCCCTGACTACTGTACTCTTAGAACCATAGCAGGGCCCTAAGAATATTATCTTGCACCAGAGGCCACATGTCCCCTTAAGTAAGTCAGAAATGATAAAGTCTGCTATATTTTGTTTTCCAAAAAATGCTTCACTCTGCAAAAGCCAACTTTTTAATATAGAGAAAAAAAAGAATAAATGGCATTTAAAATTTAAGAGCCATGTAACAAATAACTTTCAAAGAAGAACTTCACGTTAAGAACAGAAGTGAAAGAGAATGTTTACATAGAAACAATTTTCTTATTTTGCTAGTAACTTTATAAATTCCCATTACCATATCTCTGAGCTATTTTTGATTTCTCCTTCAAGTTCCTCTGTTTGTTACATCAGAGCTTGTTGCTATGGAGATGATAGAGATGGCACAGATTCACCAGCATGGACCATCTTCCAAACAACTATCTTTCCCTACCATAAAAGAAATATTCCTGTCTTAGACATTTCTTATGTTTTCATTCTGAGAGATAAAAAAATAGATGTCACATTTTCCATTTAACAACGAAGATGGGCCATTAGGGATGGTGAATTTCTTAAAATATTAGTTACATTTGGAGAAGATGGATTGACTGATAAATACTTTGATTTATTTTCAACATCAATCTTACTAACCATTATATTTAATAGTATTTTTACAACTCACACAATTATTATCACATGTGCTATATTATTTGATTTATGCAGTCTCCAATGACATAAGAAGACATGGTTTTATTTCCATATCTTATAAACAAGCACATGGAGCCCAAAGAGACTAATTTGCCCAAGAGAAAATGGCAAATATAGGAACCTGCACCCAGATCTCTTGATAGTTCCCCTTCAACTTATTGTACCTCCCCATATCTCATTAGAGTGTTATTTTCAAATCTGGTAATAAAGTTTTCTGAATCCTTCATCTTCCTCTTGTAACAGAGACGAACAAACCTGACTCCATATTGGATCTATTCTCTTAGGTCTAACCTTTGTGCTCTGTTGTCTGTGCTTCCTCATGCTTGCTCTGCACTTCTGTAAAAGAATGTTTCCTATAGCCTGAAATATACACAGTAACCCATTCTCAAGGCTCTGCCTTCCCAGGCTTGACCTTTAAAGGTGTAACACTTTACCATTCATATAAAGATAAAAAATTGCTGAACAGAAAATAACATTCGTCTTGTTGGAGGTTTAAAGGAATATTGTGGGGCTTCCCTGGTGGCACAGTGGTTAAGAATCCGCCTGCCAATGCAGGGGACATGGGCTCGAGCCCTGGTCTGGGAAAATCCCACATGCCGTGGAGCAACTAAGCCCATGCGCCACAACTACTGAGCCTGCGAGCCACAACTACTGAGCCCGCGTGCCTAGAGCCCATGCTCCGCAACAAGAAAAGCCACTGCAATGAGAAGCCTGCGCACCTCAACGAAGAGTAGCCCCCGTTCACCACAACTAGAAAAAGTCCGCACACAGCAACGAAGACCCAACGCAGCCATAAATAAATACATAAATAAAGGAATATTGTGACCAGACCTACCCAGACAGCTGCAAGAACAAAGGATTCTGGCACCAAGAAGTTTGCAACAATAAGCCACACCCCATCCCCTTTTAGTATAAAATAAGCCTGAACTCTAACTCAGGGAAGATGGTTCTTCGGGACACCGGTTCACCATCTTCTTGGTCTGCTGGCTTTCCAAGTGAAGTCGCTATTCCTTGCCCCAACACCTCTTGATTTATTGGCCTGTGGTGTGGTGAGCAGTAAGAGCTTGGGCTCAGTAACATTCTTCCTCCTCCTCAGAACTAACCTCTATTGACTGGTTCCATGTTCAGACACTGTTTCAAGTGTTGTTTATGTATCACATGGAGGTAACTGAAGAAATGAGAACGCTATGAAGGCAATGCATTAAATTCAAATACATTTGTAGTGTCTTTTCTTTGTTTACCACTAAGTACTTTAAGGAAACTAGAAATGCGTAGTTAAAAACCAAAAAGATCTGTAATAAAAGTATAAACAATTAAACTGTAGTCTAAGCTGTATTTGTTTTAATTCATTGCTTTATCGACAGCATCTAATACAAGCATATGGCTTGTCATAAACACTCAATAAATATTTTTTTGAGCACTATGTCACAATTAATACATGCTTCTGACACATATGAAAAACTGATTTATACAATTTTCCCACTATGTGCCGTGTATGCATTTCTACAGCTCTAGGTCCTAGAGAAAGAAATGATTCTACATGTTTGAAAGTGAAGTTCCAAGCAATGCAGGTAGGTTCCTGAGATGACATTTTCAGCAGGCTTCATCTAGCCTGCTTGCTTGGAAAATCAATAGAGAAACACCACTTCTTAGGAGACTTTTGAAGAGGAGAATATTTGGTTGTTGCAGACTTTCATTTCTCTTTCTGTGTCTACTCCTTCCTTTCTGTACTTCTCATCTCTGCTCCAGTAATTTCTCCTTCACGAACACTTGGTATGTTGAAAAGATTCTGGGAAAAGCTGCTTATGGCTAATACCAGACAGAGTAAAAAATGAGATCAGATATTAACTTAGTTTTAAGGAGAGAATCTAAAAGAGATAAGGTTGTCCTAGGCCCATTTAGCGGATGGGAGAGGTGGGTGGAGATTCAAGCCTGCAATAAAAATGTCAGAGAAGGAACACTTAAGATAGAAGAGCAGCTGATTCACTTTGTTATAAAGCAGAGACTAACACACCATTGTAAAGCAATTATACTCCAATAAAGATGTTAAAAAAATTTTTTAAAAACAAAATCCTGTAAAAAAAAAATATTTAAAAAAAATAAATAAATACAAGACTTTGCAAAACGGCACACACACAAAAAAAAGAAATGTGAGAGATCAAGGGGAAAGAATATAGTTCCTATATTTGCAGGGAGACCACAGGCTATTTAAGGAGAGGAGATCTTAGGAGGAGCAGAGCTGATGCAGGACCCCTACTGGGCAACCTCTTCTCCTGAAAGGCTTTCTGAGCTTACCAACCCATGCTCAGTGCTCGGTGAATACCACCACATTCTACTTGTACATTGGCTTGCAGATTTTCAGTTTTTCATAATCAGTTTTCATTAGATCCTTTTGGAAATCTGTGAGGCCAATACAGCAGGAGTTGTTATCTTACTTTTACAGGTGAATAAACTGAGGACCTCAAAGGTGACATAATGTGCTCAAGTTGCCATTAAGTATCAGAGTCAGGTATAACCAAGGCATCATTTCCTACATTCTCCTGGGGAAATGGAGGTGAGCAGAATAGTAGCCAGACCTATTCAGAACAAGATGAGAGAAAAGGCTTAGAAAGTCAACAGGCTATTTGGAATATGACAGGATAAAGCATAAAGGAATTAATGTGTTGTCGACAGTTATGCTAATTGTTTTTTCATCCATTCAATCAACACCTTTATTTTACTTGAAGCATATAGACCACTATATTACATACACAGGGGAATACAGTGATGTTAACATATGGCTCCTACCAAGAAGGGTATGTATATGTTTCAGAAGTAGATTGAAATTCTACAGGAGGGCCAATCTGTGTTTTGGGACCCTAGAAAATCGTTTGAGAGGCTTGAAGCTCCCGGCTGTAAGGAAGATTCATGGTGACTGTATAAGAGAAACTGTGAGACACAAGTTACAAGTTGAAAGAGATCTTCTATTTCTTTGAATAGATTTTGGTTGGTTCTTGAGTTCTTTTTTCCCTTGAAATAAAAAAATAAAAGTAAACACTTTTCTTTGGCCTTGTGTATACTGCTCATTCATGTTATGCTTATCTCTGGAGGCAGATGTCATTTGGACCTTGAGTATGAAGGTAACACAGTAGCATGACAAAGCAGTGATTTTAAAGGTATACGCGTCCCCAACTAGTTGGTGGAACTTCTTCCAGATCAATCTGGGCAGTCTGTCTCCCAAATGTATTTACCTGAGAGGAAATAAGCCTATCATTTATTTAAGCCTGTTTTCTTTTGTATTTTTATTTTATACACAGCCAAACCTAATCCTAACAGACTCACTGATATGGCACTGTAACACCATGATACCTTACCTCTCCTTTCCTCATCTTCCCAGTTTACTTACATCTCAGTTTTTTATTAACTCAGTACCAGCATTTACATTATCATTAGTATAGAAATACTGAAAGAAAATACACTTCATTTTCCATGGCACACCACAGATTGGGGGGTTTGTTCACTTCCTTTCTGGCCACACTAATGCTTCAGCACAGAATTGCCCTTTGACCAGCTCTAATTATGGTGTTCTGTAAAAGAACCCTAGCTTCAGTGCCTAAAAATGATTTAGTCAGATTGTAGGCTTACCAGTGGGAATGAGTGGTGCCCAAAGTAAAAAAAGCAAACAACAGAACTTTAAGAATTTAAACTTTGTCACAGCCCATGTGCCAGCCATGGTCTCTCTCCCTACACTTAAGACTGCCCACTCATTGAAAATGAATTTGTCATAAAGTATGTTTGGGGACTTCCCTGGTGGTGCAGTGGACTCTACGCTCCCAATGCAGAGGGCCTGTGTTCGATCCCTGGTCAGGGAACTAGATCCCACATGCATGCTGCAACTAAGAGTGTACATGCCACAACTAAGGAGCCCTCCTGCCACAACTAAGACGTGGTGCAACCAAATAAATAAATTAAATTAATATTTAAAAACATAAGTAAATAAAGTATGTTTGAGGGTAATATACTGGTTTTTATAAGAACAACAGTCTTTTATACTCAAAACTTCTTAGAAGACTGTCAAAATAAATCATGATGTATCAAAATAGCACAATAAGAAAATATTGAAAATATTGCAGAATATTTAAGGACTCGAAAGAGAGTTTCATGCATTGAAGTGAAAAAAAAGAAAATCATAAAACAAAAAAATTTACTTAAAAATGGAAGAATATACTGCTAACCATTAATGATGTTTTATATCTGAATTACAGGTTATAGTTAATTTATGTTTCCTTATTTATGTTATTTTATGGTTTCTAATTTTTTTACAGTGTAATTATTTGAAATCAGGAGAATCTGTTATCACAGAAAACTAGGGGGAAATTATGAAGAGAGTCTTCAAGGCTGACATAATCACTTTAGGCTCCCTGGCAAAACAAGAGAAAAGGCTGAAACACTGCTCCTGTGATTTTGTGTAATAATTAGAAAATTCCAAGAGAAAACATTTAAATATCTCGAAACAAAAGCAATTAGGATCTTAAACACCAGGATGGAAATGCTCAATTAACTTAAAAAAAAAAACCTTCCCCATTGAATCTAATGTTGTGAGAACAAATGTAACATTTATTGTGTGCCTGGACTTTAGAAGACATAATGCAGCATCCCGAATTATAAAAACAGTATTAATTCAAACTAATTTGCATAAGTACATGTGGGAAACATCAGCTGAAAGACACTGAGAAGGAAAAAACACAAACCATGTGTTAGATTGAATGGCAATATTTCCAGTTCTAAGGAGTCATTTGCACAGTCTGCCACAAATATCCATAATAATATAATTCCCACATATTTACTAAATTCCTACCGTGTGGAAAGCATTATGCTAGTCCCTGTGGAAAATGCAAAGCCACCTCTCCTCTGCCCTAAAGACACTTATAATCCAGTAGGGGAAATGAACACAACTAATCATATGCAAAGCTGTCTGGGAAGTGATAAGAGAGAAGTGTAAGTAGTGTTTTCTAGGAGTTAGGAGAAGAGAGGAACAGACTCTGTTTATTAATAATCTGAGATAGGAAATGAACTTCTCAAAAACAACGTTGGCTGATGATTTCAAATTGGAAATTGCTCAACAAAGTTAGTGTGGAAAACAAGATGATGTAAATTTCCCAAAAGACTTGGGAAGTGGGAACAGAAATGAACAAAATGAGACTCAATTTGAAAAGGGGGGGGGGCGGGGTAGGGAGAGCAGAGAAGACATATAGACATCTGAAAACGAATCACTCGAAAGCATGAAGTATCCAGTGGGCAGAAACCTAGCCCTAGCATATGGGCTAGTGGATCCCACATTAGCTGCAACTCAATGTTACAACACAAAGGCTTAGTCAGAGTGTTCAGTAGGGTGAAGGAGATAAAGGGGCCTCCACAAACAGAGCATGAAAAGGTTTATTCTAGTGAAATCACAGCTAGAAAAGAACATTCCATTAAAAAGATAATAACCACCTGGAAGGCATCCGAAAAAGCATTAAAGGTCTTTACTGAATTAAGAACAGGGAAAAAAAGAAAACCCAACTCCTCACTTAAATACCGATACCACTTAAGTAAAAACAGAGAGTCAGTATAGTGGAAAGGAAAAGTTGAAAAAGACAGAATTATATGAGGAAGAAAGGAAGCTAGCCATGGCATTATGCCTTCCAGCTAAAATAATGATAAACCATGTATCACAACATGGTTAATTCAGGAACCACAGCTTTATTAATCATTGACTAAATGGGACTGCCACTGAGTCAATCAAATTAAGGCCAGAACAAACCAAACCTACTTCACTCTTGCTTATTAAACTGCCTTTTAAGACACAAACGTACTAGGATCAACTTAAATAGAGTTTTGATTCAAAGTCAGGAAGATACCTGAAACAAAGCATGGATTAAGCTGTCTTTTAACCGTGGCGTCTAAGAGTATCTGGAATAGTTTTGGGCTGGTAAGTAGCTATTTATTTGAGAGCACCTCAATGCTAATTTCTCCGTGGGTCACTCCAATTCACTGTTGTATGGCCACAGGCTTTTAGCCCTGGAGAACTTTCTAACAAAGGTGTTGGTTGGGTGTAACTTGATGTCTTTGGCCAAGGAAGTGGAGGGAGCTCAAACAATCTATCTTCTTTATTAAGCAGCTGGCAAAAAGCATAATATGCCTGTTCCAATAATTACAGTTTAGAGCTAGAAGATGCTAAGCAAACATTTTTTTCTTCTCTCTTTGCTCTGTCATCTACTCCTCTTCTCTATACTATACTTCTTTATTGCAAATTTATATTAGCTTAAACGTCCATATATTATTTAGGGAGAACAAGTTAAACTGATACTTGAGGTTTAAACATCTTTATGGTCATGCCATAATGGCCAGTTTAAAATTATCTTTGATTCACTCACTCCAAACAATACGTTGTATACCTAAACACTGTAGGTTTTTTTTTTTTTTTTGCGGTACGCGGGCCTCTCACTGTTGTGGCCTCTCCCGTTGCGGAGCACAGGCTCTGGACGCGCAGGCTCAGCGGCCATGGCTCATGGGCCCAGCCGCTTCGCGGCATGTGGAATCTTCCCGGACCGGGGCACGAACCCGTGTCCCCTGCATCGGCAGGTGGACTCTCAACCACTGCGCCACCAGGGAAGTTTTTATATCTTCTAAAAGTAAGTTAATCATAAACAACATTCAATGAAATATTCTTTATACTCAGGCTGATACCTGAGTTCATCCCTTCATCAGCAAAGGAGAGAGATTTATAAGCCAAACTTTATGTGGTGTCCAAGTTTGAGAAGGATAAATAAATCTGAAGCCCCTCCACATACTAGTTTTCCCCTCTGACCACCAGAACTAGGACTCTGAACCACTAAATAAATTCCAGAGCATCAGCGTAATTCTACCTGAAGCGGAAATGAGCAGCTCTTTGAGTCCTGGATGTCCCAAATATCATCCAAGGTCAACTCAGTTTGGGCTATTAAATTCTTCTCCATATTTTAGAAGAACCTGAAGTACCATCCTAGTTTCTGCTTCTGCTGTTTGCTTCTGCTTCTTTTATTCTTTTTTCTAGTTGCTCATGTCTGAACCTTTGATTCTACCTCCTTCTCTGGGGCACCTCAACATCAGACCTCCAGAACATGCCCAGTTGTGTCCATATCAAACAAAAAAGGCATACATTCATTCTCAACACAATACTAAGAAACTGTGCACAAAGGTAAATCAGACAAGATTATATTTTCTGAGGAACTGTCCAAGGTCGGTCTCCTGGGTCATCTAATCTACTGTTAGCTGTGAGATATAAGATTACGTGGCTCATATACTTCAGGCTCCAAAGTGAATTTATTAATGTTCTCCAGATATTCAGACATCAGGAGAGAGGAAAGAGAGTCAATGCATATGAATGCAAGGTGTTTTTGACACCATAGCCTGGAATATACAAACAGAAGAGGTCCCCTTGGAGGCACAGAAAGATTCCTGGGAGGTTTGCTCTGCTAATGTAACTTTTAAAAATAAACACTACAGAAAGTCTTTTTCACTTCAGTCAATTCCTTTTCCTCTGAGGAGGCACAGATCTTTACTAATATAATCTTTATTTACCAGCTGCTCCATCCATTTTCCAAATTCAAGCCTGTTGAGATATAATACCAGGGAGAAAAATACTGAGGAAACTTCTGTAATCAGTTAATAGTCAGTGTTTTCTTGGAGCCAGTATGAAATTCACCATCTGTAAATGCTAGAGAAAGGTATAAAAATAAAGTTATCAAACCATCAGTCAATGCTACTAGGAAGCTTGGTAATTGTCATATTAGAAATGACAAGAAAGTAATAATACCAGAGCAGAAAACAAACTCTCCTCTGAAAACCAGAAGGGGAGCTTCTGTCTTCTCAATCCTGAAAGGTTGCTCTGTCTTCCTTTCTTTGATTTACAGGCAAGAGTCACTGTGCCTGTAAGATTTTGTCAGTGAGAATTATGCTATAATCTTCTATCTATAGATCTGGATAATTAAAATATGAGTAAGAGTTTATCTTTGTTATCAGTAAGGCCTCCTTTCACTCACATTGATAAAAAGCAGTGCTTAGCAGAGAAAAACCCTACTCTACTCTACTAATAAGTTGAGCCATAGGAAACTGTCAACATTCAACCATTTTTCACCTACAAAATTAGAAATTTCCTGGAGTTCAACCCAATAGGTGAAAGCAATTTTTTCTACATATCTTTAGTTTAAAAAGACAGACTTTTCTAGGGGGCTTCCCTGGTGGCGCAGTGGTTGAGAGTCCACCTGCCGATGCAGGGAACACGGGTTCGTGCCCTGGTCCGGGAAGATCCCACATGCCGCGGAGCGGCTGGGTCCGTGAGCCATGGCCGCTGGGCCTGCGCGTCCGGAGCCTGTGCTCCGCAACGGGAGAGGCCACATCAGTGAGAGGCCCGCGTACCGCAGAAAAAAAAAAAAAAGGACAGACTTTTCTAAATTCTGATATGAAAACTTTCCCTCTCTCTGATAACTCCCAAATGCTTTTTCCAAAACCTGAAATCCCTGAAGTCTTCTTCCTACTTTCCCATCTGGTGGTGGGCCCTCTTAGTGGTCATTGGGATATCGTTTGTGAATGGTGTGGATTTTAGGCACATCTTTCTTTCTAGCATGTTGCAAGAACATTGTCTGTCATAAGTAGCCCAGGACTACCAAAACAAAACCAAAAGGCCATATGCCTTGTGTGCTTTGAACTGAATGGAGCAGTTTGCCAGAGACTCTGAATCTGGAGGAGGAAAAGGAAAAACTGAAAGGGAAGAAAGTTTGAAATATGTACAGTATTTGTAATATTATGTACATATTAAAATATACACACTATTATTACAGGGGTGTAGTACTGACCTCTCTCAGATCGACTTGAATGATTAGAGATGACAGCATTGGTATTAAGCAGAAACAGAAGAAATGATTGTAATCTCTGTACATATAATGCTCATTTGGTGGTAGTAACATAGCTGAAGTTTATCATGTTAAGAGGGGTCTATGTGTTTTAATATTAGATTTATTTTTATTCAGGTATGGCAAGGCCAACAGATCCAGAGATCACTGCCATTGAAAAACTAGCTTGTTACACTCACAGGTCACAAGAAATGAAGACATTGCCATGTTATGGGGGGGCCACATAGGGAAGCACTAGGGTCAGACAGGAGGCAGAGGGAGAGGGGGAAATATGGGGACACACCTTTACTGTGATTTCCACAGGAAGGAACAGGCAAGACAGGGTAAGCAGGCTTAGAATTAGCCAGTCTGAATAATTTCAGTGGGTTCCAGGGCATAGGGACTGTCCCTAGTTGTCTGGTACCTGGTCCTGAGATGATTAGGGCAGATGGATAGTGACTGGGAGTGTGAGAGCCCAAGGGATGTGGGCTCTGGATTGATTGATTTGCCATCAGAAAGTGTTCTGATGAGCAAGTTGTTTATTATCTCTGAGAGCTGGCTAATTCTGGAGGGGTAGCCCCTCCAGGTCAGAAAGGCCCCAGATTTCAAAGCATCAGAATACAAAAATAAAAGACATTGTTAATCCATTACAATAGACTAATAGTCTAATAGACCCCCTAGGTGTCAAGTCGTGGGTTCCTATCACAGTTCTGTCAGCAATTATCTGTGTAACAGGTCACTTCTCTAGCCTTTAATTCTTCCACTAGTGAATTAAACATTATTTGACTAGATAAATCTTAAATATATTAGGTATATATTTAGCATTCTTTGAGTTATGATCACATGACAAAAGGAGACACCTTATTATATTCAGCAAGATAACTCTTATTCAGGACAAGAATTTGGTAAATTCAGTCTGATATAGGAAAATTAGGTTTGAGTATGCCTGGTTTTTTTAGGCAATCTCTAAAGCAGACAAGTTGTTACTGCCACATGCAGTCTAAAAAACTGCAACTTAAAAGCCAGAATGCCTGCTTATGCCTCAAGGCTTCTAACCACACTGACCTTGGCTGCTGGAATTTGTAAGCACTGCCAGGTCCAGGACCTCCTTCAGAAGCGCTCTCTCATTTTTACTGATTGCTGACGTAAAGAAACAGCAACTGCTTTTTACCTTCCTCTTATTCAGCTTTCATATAGCAACAAGGATATGGAGAGCTCACCATATAGCTGGTAACCAATAAATTTATGCATAACTATTGGTAACCAGCCCAGCAATAAAGTGTCTTAAAGAAAAATACAAATGTAGACTTGAAATTGTAAGATGAAAACTGGATTGTTGTTCTCAGCCATATGGGAGAGTACCACTATATTTCTGTATCATGCCTGAAAGACATATTTCTCAAAATTCTGCCTTGGTGCCTCTGCCATGTTAACCTGGGTATGTGATCCTTATGAAACATAGAAACTTCTGGTATTTCTAATATTTAAGTAATAATCCTTTACTTTTCCTGCACCTAAATAGAAAACCCTCTGATTAGATGTTATTCCACATCTTTATGTTTTGGTTGTATATAAGCACATTTTTTAAATGGAAAAATTCCAGTGGGGTGTGTGTGCATGTGTGTTTGTCTGTGTGTGTACGTGTTTGTGTGTTTCTGGGATGGGGGATCAGGTCATAAAACAGTATATAAAGTATGATCATATCTTCATAAGAATAAAAAGATATATTTTAAAGGTCTGGAAAAATGTATAGTCAATTGTAAGCAGAATTCATCTTTCAGTGATGAAATTATGGTGATTTTAATTTTCTTCTTTATGTTTTTGTGTTTTCTGAATTACTTGCAATGAATATACATATATTCCTTTTATAATGGAAGAAAATTAAGTTACTTCTATTTTGCAAAACAAATATTCCTACATCCTTAGAGAATTTTTTTGTGAAGACATTATTCTTTTAATTTATTTTTTTTTGCATTACGCGGGCCTCTCACTGTTGTGGCCTCTCCCGTTGTGGAGCACAGGCTCTGGACGCGCAGGCCCAGCGGCCATGGCTCACGGGCCCAGCCGCTCCGCGCCATGTGGGATCTTCCCAGACCAGGGCACGAACCCGTGTCCCCTGCATCGGCAGGCGGACTCTCAACCACTGCGCCACCAGAGAAGCCCAGTGAAGACATTATTGAACATTACAAAACTTAGGTCAAATGTCAAATGGTCACTCTCATGTAGATTTACAGATCTGTAGATTTACAGATCACTATACAGGCTGTTTTCCCCACTTTATCTGGGACCTTCACTCCATAATTGTTAAAATCTTTGGCTTATAGATAATATTTAAGGCCAAAAAAACCCAGCCACTATGGTGGAGACTGTAAGTAAAGATTGTTCCTGGTCATACCTCAGTAGCCCTATATTCTTAAGGCCACAGGAGGTGAACTAAAAAGAGAGAATTTCAGTATTAAAAAGAATCCAAATAGTTCATCAGCCACTGCCAAGGTCTCAGTTCAAACAATTTCTCAGCCCTCAGGTCCTCAGAGTTTACTCTGGTAGGCAACTGAGTATGACGGTTGTATTTCAAAGGTTTCCCTGCTTGATTAGGATACCATAGTAATGAGGTCATGGTCTCAAGAACACTCCTTATACCAAATAGCTTTACGTAAGGAGCAACTGTTTTGCAGCCACAGACTGTGCCAGTATAGTCAGCCAGGTTGAACCAGGTTGAACCTTGCAAATGCAAGGTTCACAAACAGGGGAACCTGGGGAGGAGCGTGTGGCTAAAGCAACAAAAATCTATAACTACCCTTTCCAGAGTAGCTTAAGTTTGCTCCTGTGACAACAGGTCAATAACAACTTTACAGAGAAATACTAGGATTTCTAAAGTGGGACTAGAGTTATAGATAAATCATTTTAAGATGTCTTTTAAGTAAACCTCCTGGTTCAGAGCTATGGGGAAGCTCATGTGACCCAGCGACCTATATCATCTGATATCAAAGGGGCCAAATAACTCTGTGAGCTTGATGCTTTGATGTCCATCCCATCTTAAAAGTCCTAGAATATTAAGATGGTATGTAAAATGTGAAAAGTTGGGTAAAAGACCAGACTAAGATCCTCAATAAGTAACTGAAGTGGCAGCCCCTCAATGTCTTTGTGCTCATTCCTGCTTGTTATCTACGTCAGACTTTATGGTTCTCACTTATTTCCATGAGTTATTACAAGAGAAAACATAGGAGAAACTAATTTAAGTTGGGTGAAACTTTTGCAAGGAGCCGTATTAAAAAATTAACATTGTCTTTATAGAAGCACTAATTAAATTGTTCTCATTGCCTACAACACAGTAAACTCCCAAAGTCTGTATTTTAACCGCCAAGCATGTCAGTAGTAGATATCACAAATATTTTATCAAATATGCTTAGGGTTGAAATTACTTTCATTAATTAATTACACTTTGAAATCATCAGTCAAAAATTCATGTTAAGGGCTAAAACATTCTCAAATACACTAATCCCCATCATTCTCCTTCAAGTGAGTATTAGCCCTGTTCCAAAACCAAATCATCTGAATGGCCATAAAAGAATGTAGTTTGATAGGTAGAGCTAAGGCTACAATGCAGATGTAATGATTCATAGACCATGGTTCTAAGTCTTAGCTAGTCAGTATTTTTATAGGTTCTAAGATTAAAGATTCATAGACCATGGTTCTAAGTCTTATCTAGTCAGTATTTTTATAGGTTCTAAGATTAAAGGTCATATATCTTCCCTGAGATATGTCAACCGTAGCGTGATTTTACCAGATGGAATTAGAGGTAAATGACCGGTGTGTCGATAATTAAACTCTAGTTCTCTGCCAGTAAACTCAATTTATGTCATGTAGTGTCATGGCGGAATAAGATCGTTACCTACAAAGTAAAAATGTAAATGTTTTTGTTGGAATTGTTTGGATAATACACTAGCTCTCCAGATTAAGTAAAATGTCTGATGAGATTATAACAAATGGGAAAGAAAAGGAATGCAATATTTGACAATCATCCTTCAATTATTCATTTGTCATCAAAATATGTAAAATGGTGACATATCTTTGTTTTTTATTTTAAAAACACATAAGATCTAGCCTCAAGTTTTTAAGTGCACAATACCATATTGTTAACTATAAGCACAATGTTGTATGGATTCCTAGAGATTTTATATCTTGCATAGCTGTAAACGTATCTGTTGAACAGCAGCTCCCCAATACCCCCACCTCCTGGCCCCGGCAACCACCATTTGACTTTCCGCATCTATGAGTTTGACTATTTAGATGCCTTGTATAAGAGGAAATGCAGTATTTGTCCTTCTGTGACTGGCTTCTTTCACTTAGCATAATGTCCCCAAGGTTTGAGATATTTGCACTCCTGTATTTATTGCAGCATTTTTCAGAATAGTCAAGAAATGGAAGCAACCTAGAAGTCCACTGACAGATAAACAGATAAAGAAAGTGTGCTATATACATACAATGGAATATCATTCAGCCTTAAAAAAGACATATCTCTATTTTTAACTTTAACTTCTTATTATGAAAAACTTCAAACCACAGAGCATGATGAATCCCCACGCTTCTGGGACTCCGATTCAAAAATCATCAATTCATAGCCAACTCTGTTTCATCTCTCCCCTTCTCCTGGACTGGAAGCAAACCTCAGGTGTCATATGATTTCATCCACTAATATATCATATGTATCCCTAAAAAGTAAGGACTGTTTTATATACATTACCGTAATACCATTATAATATCTAAAATATGAGGTAACAATCTTTCAATATCATTAAATATCTTGGAAGTTTCACATTTCCAATTCCTTACAAATATAAAAAAATGTTCTACAGTTGTTTCTTTGAATAGGAATCCAGTAAGACCCACCTTGCAATTGATTGCTCTATCTCTCAAGTCTCTGTTAGTTTACCAGTTCCCCCTCTATCTTTCTTCTTCCTCTTTGAAACTTAATTGTTGAAGAAATATGGCATTTGTCCTGATGTCTGGATGTTGTCATTGTATCCACTGGTGGCATTTAACATGTTCCTCTAAATTTCATACTACTAAAATTGGTAGTTGGATCTAAAAGCTTGAGCAGAATCAGGGTCAATTTTTCTTCTAGGCTACTTCATAGATGTGGTAATATTCTTCCATCAGGGCACAAAATGTCCAATATCATCTATTTTTGTGATATTACAGTCATTGATGATTATTACCTGTTAGAATTTGCATAATGATATTATGCTCAAATAACCTATTAGAATTTGCATAATGATTTTTTACTTCTACCATTTCTTCATTTTTTTAGCTGGAATTCCTTTAGAAAAAGAGTATCTCCTCTATTAATACTTGGCTAAACAATGCTACAAATTTGATAAGAAAGACAGGATAAAGAATTTATTTCTTCCTTTACTGATTAGTTTATTTACCAGCTTACCTTAATTATCACAAGTTAAGGGTCTTTGTTTTTTAAGTATTAAAATTTATTTTAAAGGATTTTATACTGGTGAGCACCTGTATGGTAAAAAGTTGGGACTTTTTTTTAGAAAGCCAATGTATGAAGTTGTCACTTTGTACACTGTACACTTTAGTCCTCCTAAGTAAATGCGTTTCAAATTAATAAAAGACAACCAAAGAGAAAATATAGAGATGTGCCAGGTGTGACAGGTAGAACTTTTCACTACTAAAGGATTGGTAAAGTCTAAGGGGCTGAACCTGCAATAAAACTAAAGGCATCTTTCTGGAGGCTTAAATGTTGAAAAGGCAGGAGACTACTCATCTACCCAGGACAGGAATTATGATTTTTTCCTACCTGTTTATTTTTTTTTCTTCCAGTTTTATTGAGATACAGTTGACATACATCACTGTATAAGTTTAAGGTGTACAGCATAATGATTTGACCTACACACGTCATCAAACGATCGTCACAGTAAGTTTAGTGAACATCCATCTTCTCATATAGATACCAAATTTTAAAAATAGAAAAGAATTATTTTCCTTGTGATGAGAACTCTTAGGATTTACTCTCTTAACTCTCAAAAATAACATAGAGGTGTTCATTATATTTATCACATTGTACATTGCATCCCTAGTACTTATTTATCTTATAACTGGGAGTTCGCACCTTTTGACTGCCTTCCTTCAACTCCTCCTCCCCTCTGTCTCTAGTAACCACAAATCTGATCTCCTTCTCTATGAGTGCGTTTGTTTGCTTGCTTGTTTTTGAAGTATAATCGACCTACCACACTACGTTAGCTCCTGTTACATAACAAATTGACTCAGTATTTCTATACAATTCAAAATGATCACCATGATAATCTAGTTATGATCTGTCACTACACTATATTCCCCACACTGTGCATTTCATACCCATGTCTCATCATTCTGCAACTGGAAGTTGGTACCTCTTAATCTCGCTGCCATATTTCTTTCCTCCACCCACCCCTTCCCCTCTAGCAACCACCTGTTTGTTATCTATAACTCTGTTTCTGTTTTGTTAGGTTTGTTCATTTGTTTTGTTTTTTAGATTCCACATATAAGTGATATCATACAGTATTTGTCTTTCTCTGTCTGACATTTCACTGAGCATAATACCCTCTAGGTCCATCCAAGTTGTTGTAAATAGCAAGATTTCATTCTTTTTTAATGGCTGAGTAATCATCCATTGTATATATACCATGTCTTCATTCGTCTATTGATAGGCACTTGGGTTGCTTCATATCTTGACTATTGTAAATAACACTGCAGTGAACATAGGGGTGCATATCTTTTCTAATTAGTGGTTTTGTTTTCTTTGGAGAAATACCCAGGAGTGGAATTGCTGGATCATATGGTAGTTCTATTTTTAAGATTTTGAAGACTCTCCGTACCGTTTTCCAAAGTAGCTGCATCAATTTAACATCCCCACCAACAGTGCACAAAGGTCCCCTTCTCTCCACATCCTCACCAACATTCGTTACTTGTTGTCTTTTTGCTAACAGCCATTCTGACAGGCAAGAGGTGACATCTCATTGTGGATTTTATTTACATTTCCCTGATGATTAACGCTCTTGAGCATCTTTCCGTGCGCCTTTTGGCCATCTGTACATCTTCTTTGAAAAAATGTCTATACAGATGCTCTGAACATTTTTTAATTGGGTTATTTGTGTTTTTGTTTTTCACTGTTGAATTGTATGAGTTCTTTGAATATTTTGGTATTGACCCCTTATCGGATGTATCATTTGCAACTATCTTCTATTCAACAGGTTGCCTTTTCGTTTTGTTGATAGTTCCCTTTGCTGTGCAGAAGCTTTGTAGTTTGATGTAGTCCCATTGGTTTATTTTTGCTTCAGTTTCCCTTGCCTGAGGAGATATATCCCCCAAAATATTACTAAGACCTATGTCAAAGAGCTTACTGCCTATGTTTTCTTCCAGAAGTTTTCTGGTTTCAGGTCTTACAGTTAAGTCTTTAATCCATTTTGAATTTATGTTTATGTATGCTGTGACGGAGTAGTACACCTTAATTCTTTTGCATGTAGCTCTCCAAAATCAGGAGGTGGGTCTAACCCAGGCTCCTTTCAAATTATTGCTTCTGCCCTGGGTCCCGGAGTGTGTAAGCATCTGTATGTACCCTTTAAGAGTGGAGTCTCTACTTCCCACAGCGCTTTGACTCTCTGGAAAGTATGCCCTGCTGGCTTTCAAAGCCAAATGTTCTGGGGGCTTATCTTCCCAGTGCAGGATCCCCAGGCTTGGGAGCCTGATGTGGGGCTTGGATCCCTTGCTCCTTGAGAAGGACTTCTGCAACTGTAATTTTCCTCCCCATTGTGGGTCACCTACCCAGGGGTATTAAGTGTACCATCTCTCCATCCTCCCATCCATCTCGCTGTGGTTCTTTCTTTATATCATTAGTTGTAGAAGATCTTCTTTGCTAGTCTTCTGTCTTTCTCATCAATAATTACTGTGTAAATAGTTGTAATTTTGGTGTGCCCATGGGAGGAGGTGAGCTCAGGGTCTTCTTACTCTACCATCTTGGCCACTCTTCCCTTACATGTTTACCTTGAACATAAAAAGTGAAGAGATTCCATCGTCAAAGTAAGGAAGTCTCTGGGTGGCCAGTGCTGATTCCAGGGGCCCCTTCTTCCTTCCTGATACGCTGGAGGTGTCTTGAAAAGAGCGTGCTACTCAGAACCCTCTTGTTTGCCATGCAGCCAGGCTCATGGCTGCATATGGTTCTAGTGGGTCAGAGAGGAGAACATTTTTCCATCTATATCTGAGAGGGGATGAAACTAAAGTAGAGGCTGACCATGCTGCGGCTTGCTGAGCTTCTTCAGTGCCTCGCCACTGCTCTTGGGATAAACCCCATCTGTATAACTTGCTAATCAAGGCCACTATTACCTGGTCTACCCTAACTATTCTAACTAGCATCCACTGTATTTCTTTCACAGCCTCCCCACTAGAGTGCCTATGGTCTAGAAGAAAGACAATCAAATTTACTACTCTTCTCTGATCATACTTGAAACTCTTTTCCATGTCTGTTCATGATGTTCCAGTTTCCTATTTATGGACTCTTCTACCAAACACCATCTCTGACTCCTCCACTCTTGAGCCACAATTAATACGCCTTCTGTGGTGGGTAGAAGGATGGCCCCCAAAGATACCTACATCCTAATCCCTGGAACCAGTGAATGGGTTGCTTTACATGGCAAGGTGGAATTAAGGTTACAGATGGAATTAAGTTTGCTGATCAGCTGATTTTAAAATAGAGAGATTATATTGGATTATCTGCATGGGTTCAATGTAATCACAAGTCCTTAAAAGTAGAAGAAGGAAGCAGAAGGGTATGTCAGAGTGATGTGATGTGGGAAGGATCCAGCTCATCATTGCTGGTTTTGAAGAGGGAGAAAGGAGACCATGAGCCAAAGAATGCAGGCAACCTCTTGAAGATGGAAAATTCTGCAAGAAAACAGATTTTCCCCTGCACCCTTCAGAAGGGGACACAGACTTGCCGACACCTTGATTTTAGCCCATGAGAAGTGTTGGACTTCTAACCTAGAGAAATTAAGATAAGCTACTAAATTTGTGGGGATTTGCTGCAGCAGTCGTGGAAGACCAACGCACCATTCCTTTTGCTCACATGGCACTTTTTAGCTGCATAGCTGGAGGCAGCAAATGTAGTGCATCAGAGTAAGATTCCACCTGGACGCAAATTTCTGCTTTGCTACTTCTAAGCTGTATGATCTTGGGCAATTAAAGGCACTTCTCTGAACCTCACTTCACATCAGATCATCTGCTTACACCTTTCCATTGCACAGAGCTCCAGTCCTTTGAGGTATTTCTCACAATTATAATTAAATAATCAGCTGGGTGCTTAATTAAATGTCTATTTCTCCCTTGAGATAGTGGTTTCCCCAAGGGAAGGAGCGCTAACTATCTTGTTACTATCTTGTATCCCTAGCACAGAGCTCCAGGGCTAAGCAAAAACAGGCATGTAAAAATATTGGCCAATTAAATGGATTTGATTAAACGTATCACCCTGGGTGTGATGTAGACAATACTGTCCAGTAAAATATCACTACATTCAGAAGGTAAAAATACATTCACTGTACCAGTATAATTCAGGGATTCAGGGAGCCATGACTCAAGAGATTCCATAATCTCCTCTTTTCAAACCCCATTTTTAAAGTTATTCTATTTTGTCCCCTCCCTCCTTACTTTGCTTTCCTAACAAGGAGGTGTTTTCACTGTTAGGTGTACCTAGAACAGATGGAAAGTTTCATAGCTATAGGTAGGGCCTCCCCAGGTATCTCCGCCCTGGTAGAGTCCCCATGAGGCCAGGGTCTGATACTCATATTTATAGGTAAAAAATATAAATTTACTGTGATAAGCTCTAGGGGACTGATTCAGCTCAATCAGCTAAAAGACCATTTGTTAATTTACAATGAGGGGTATTCCAGGAGCAAAAACAAAATTTATTTGCACTGGATCATACCTTCTTTATCCAGCAGGAAAATTTAATAGGAAAATTTTTTTTAAGTTTTAGAAAATAGACATGTACTATAAACCTAACAATTTATAAATACAAAGCATATATACCGAGTACTCTTATAAGCGAGTAATACTCATAAAAGAATGATTCAGACTTCCATTTCAATGCATCCAGAATTGGTATTTGCTGTTCAGTGATCATTATAAATGGTTAATAGATCATATATGTAATTGTCTTGCCTCCAGACCATAGAAAAAAAGAAGAATCTTTTAAAATTTATAACAATGCCAACTTTAACACTTCACATCTTGTTTCTAAATCTTAAAAACTTTTTTTCATCCAATAAATACTTACACTTCAGGCATTCTCTAGAAATGGATCCCTGCAGAGCTCTTGAAGTAAGCCCTGTAAAGACCACTAGTATGTGAAAGGAAGTCTATAAACAAGCTAGTGATTCATTACTCTAAGTTACTGATATTCAAGCCTTGAGCTGAGCCGAACCTCCAAGAAGCCACACATTTGTCCCAGAGAAATCTGAGTCCCTATAGAAACAGAGGGCCCTCAGCTGCTATGAAGTTTGTTTATAAGGAATAGTTATGTGAAGAATGTGTCAGCATCCTTTCTAAAATAAACTGGAAGACGCTGTATCTTATACTGTTCACTATCCCTGTACTATCACAAAGGTCTGAATTATCAATCAATGAAATAAGAGTCTTCCTCAGCCTTAAGCTTTATTAATGATTAGCAGAGAATTCAAAACAATAATGCAAGCAGCACCAATATCTATGAGGCCCCATACGTCAGATGCAGCTCTTAGAATACTCATTTCTGCACCTGAGTTCATTTGGTTTCAGAGTTATGCTATCTAACTGGGTATCAGTCAAGCACAGGGAAATCACTGAGTTGGGGTCTCTTGAATTTATATGCCTCATTAATCATATAGACCTGTTCTGGCTACATAATTAAATCCTATTCTTCAGCAAAGCAGCAGGAGCACATAATTCCATAAATTTCAGATTTACTTACAAGACTCAAACTAGATAAACCAGGTACACCCTTCTAAAAGGACTCCTGTTCCATAAGTCAATGTTTGCACAAGTTCAGGTCAATCTTCCCTCCAGCAACCCTGAGGACAGGAAACTAGTTACAGACCCACTGTTAAATCTTTTCTTCCCTATGCCTATATAAGGATCCTCAGGTAAACTATTGAAAGAATTTAGCAATAGAAAAAATAGCTCTCTCTCTTAAAAAGAGTTCAAATAAATAAACAAATATCGATAAATAAAATAGAACTATTAATTCAAAAAAGATGTGCTTACTTTTAATTGACAATGGGAATTATATAACTCAATATAGCTCTCCTTTTTTGGCTTTAGCTGCTACAGTATCGTGCCTTAAATAAGTACATAATCTTGAAACTATTTATATCCAAGCTTTTATATATAATTACCTTCAATCTCATATACCACATGATTTTTTTCCTATAGAAGTGAATCTTCTACCTCCTACACTTTTGGTAGGAATGTAAATTGGTGCATCCACTATGGAAAACAGTATGGAGTTTCCTTAAAAAACTAAAAATAGAACTACCATATGATACAGCAATCTCATTCCTGGGTATATATCTGGAAAACCAAAACTCTAATTCAAGAAGATACATGCACCCCAATGTTCACAGCAGCAGTATTTACAATAGCTGATGAGCCATCAACAGATGACTGGCTTAAGAAGATGTGAGATATAGATACATAATGGAATATTACTCATCCATAAAAAAGAATGAAATATTGCCATTTTCAGCAACATGGATAGACCTAGAGAATATTACACTGAGTTAAGTAAGTCAGGCAGAGAAAGACAAATACTGTATGATATCACTTATATGTGGAATCTAAAAATAATACAAATGAAACTATATTCAAAACAGAAACAGATTCACAGACATAGAAAACAAATTTATGGTTACCCAAGGGGAAAGGGAGGGGGGAGAGATTAAATTAGGAGTATGGGATTAACAGATACAAACTACTATACATAAAATAGAAAAGCAACAAAGATTTACTGTATAGCACAGGGAATTATATTCAATATCTTCTAATACCCTATAATGGAAAATAATCTAAAAAACACATATATATACATGTATATATAAAACGAAATCACTTTGCTATATACCTGAAACTAACACAATATTGTAAATCAACTATACTTCAATAGAAAAAGGAAAAAGAAATGCATCTTCTATTTTAAGCAACCTCAAACAATTTTTGGAATAAATATATTCTAAATAGCTAAAAGTTGTATATTTATCTAGAATAAAATTTATAGTTAGCTTCCTATTTCTGAGAGCAATATTGCTTCTCTTCCACATCTGCCTCTTCACCCCCTTACACTTTCTTTTCACAAACTACCACTGATAAACATCATAGTCAAAGGTCATGGAACTTACTTCCTACTACTGGGTACTTTCCTTCCCTACCACCTTTCCCAAGGCGAAAGCTCTGAGTTAACTGCATCACCCTCATCCCACAAACCCAGGGGCCTTAATCAACTGTTGTCTGTTCACTCTGAAGTTCCAAGGTTCCTGGATGCGGGAGGGTTTGAGGAAACAGAAATTCTCATCCATGAGATTTGAATAACTACTCATGGGGTAATGGCAGGATCACCATATTGAGAGGAGGAATAAGGAGTGAAGGCTATTAGGAGAAGAAACAGTGGAATAGGGCCTGTATTTTATGATTAGGCAAAGAGATTAAAAGGATAGGCTCAGATTATTGAGAAGGGAAAAAAAGACCAAGATTCAACCAAGCGTATAACTGTCTTTTTCTTGTATTTAGGTAGTTCAAGCATATTAGAATTCTAAAATATTAATATTAAAAGGACTTTAGAAATCATTTTATCTAGCCTCTTTATTCACAACCATTTAAGATCAAATTGGGAAGGGGAAAGACTGACTATAGTGGCAAAGCAAGTCTTCTTTTCCTTCCCTCTCTAAATCTCTTATTCTTCTTTTTTTTTAATTCTTTCTTTGCCTTACAGATTTTTGAGGTCAAATATTTTATATTTTCTTTAATAGCTTTAAATGTTTTAGTCATAATTAAGAAAGCTTTTTCCATTTCTAGTTGATAGAGGAATTCACTTTCTCTGGTACATATATAGGGTTTTAATTTTCATTTTTAAAATATGCAGATATCTGATCAATCAGTGGAATTTATTCTGATGTATAGTTTGAGGCTAGAATCTAAATTTTATCTTTTTTCAATATTTCTCCAGTTGTTGAAAAATGTCTCTTTCTCCCAGTGATTTAATATACATACATTGTCCTACATACTTGGGTCTAATTTTTAGTTTTCTATGTGTTCCCTTGGAATGTCAGGCAGTCCATTCATACACAGTCCACATTGTTTTAATTAGAGGCAATACAGTATGTTTTAATATCTATTACTTCTAGTCTCCTTACTTTCCATTGCCCTTTTTCTCCTGTGTTTTTTCCCTCCATAGTAATTTGAGCTTCATTAATATTTTTCATATAAACTTTAGATTCAGTTTATCTAATTCTGTCTTTTTAAAAATTGGTATTTTTATTGGGGTTGTATATTATCTTGGATAGAATTAGCATCTTGATGATGTTTATTCTTTCTTTTTAAGAATATGGAATAGCTTTCCATGTGTTCAAATATAATGTACGTTTCATAAATATTTTAAGGCTTTCTCTATAACTTTTTCACATTTGTTAACTTTATACTTTCCTCTCCCATTTTTTAGTTATGTTATCTCTGTTTACTCAGAACATTTAACATTTACATTCTGATCTTCCACCTTTACTCTCATCTTTATTTTACTCTTAGACATAATTAAATATATGCAACGATGCTCACTAGAAGGCCTTTGTTATTATCTCTTGATTGAATGAAGACTGTTCTCTGGCAGATTCCTGAGGAAAAGCCTGTGAGTGCAATATTCCGAGTTCTTACATGGTTAAAATGGATTTGTCTATAGCTGTAAACACTGAAGGACTGCGTATAAAACCCCTGGCTCACACATTTCCCCCCTGAATGTCTTGAAAATATTACCCTACTTTTCTCTAACATTGTATGCTATTGTTGACAATTTTCAGTCTGAGTTTTGAGTGTCTGATTTCTGGTTGTCTTTTCCATCCTCAGTTACTTGTTTAATTATATTGGGTTCATTTTTCAGTATTGTGTTACAATTTTCCTTTGTATTATGGCTTTTTCTCAAGGCAAGGCAATTATCATTATCTTACACAACTCTTCCATTTTCCTTTCCCTTCTTTATTTTTTTATACAAGAAAATTGTGTTCCTCATCTCATTTAGAGCAGGATAAGAGGTGATTTAGTATCAAAGTAAAAAGTTGCACAATTTTCCATTATTACTACATGGTAGGACTTCACCTCCCTTACAACTTGATTTTCTCTCCCTGGGACTCTCCCTTTGTTATCAAATCAACCCTCTGGCTGATTGTCCATTACCTATTTTCAATTATTCTTGTCAGTGCTATCTTCAGTATGAGAAATGATGAGAAATTGAACACTTTTCCCTTGGAGAATATTACTTGGCCTTATCTTACTAGCTGAGCTCTACATATCCAATATCAATAACCTCAGTTTCTTCCCACATTCCCTAAGTTTTAAAGAAAAATTAGAATGCTGTAAATAAATGTGGTACCAGATGCACTCCAGCAAATGATAGCTCTTGGAATAGCATCTGAAATGACAATATGTACTCACTTGGAATTCAGAAATGAAAATGTCCCAGTGCCTTCCTTGCTTCATTACTGAAGGGAATCGGCCTTATACCACAGCAATCGCCTGTTCCCACCAGCTGACAATGAAATGAATACTCTTTAGGAGCTGAGATGATTGTGGCATTAAACTTAGCAGTCTCTCCATGATCCCACAAGACTGCTACTGAATCTAAACTAAATCAGTTTTGAGAAGAGTCTGTACAGAACTTGTTCATCGTTTAAAATCTGGAGGGGAAATGTGAGTAAAATCAAATGAGTTAGGAAAGAGATTATCAGCTAAGAGATAGCTCAGGGATCTGTTCTAGGTCAGGCAGAGGGAATAGGACAGAAGCAGCCAGATAGCGTGAGAAGAGTTGACATTATCCGCAAAAGCCCAAGAGATTGTTTTATTATTGTCATCAGTTGCAATGATGATGATAATAGTAGTGATCTGGTGTTCAGTGAACACAAAACACTGCAATAGCAACGGCACTGACTACAGAAAGAAAAGCATGATACAGCTTCCCTGGCTGCTACGCTTGGCATCTAAATTACCCAGACTATGACCCAGAGCAGGGACACTTAGGGAATAGAGCAGATGCCTGAGATAGGGCAAGCATCTGACACAGCATGACATCGGATAGAGATTGATAGATTGGTCTTAGTCCTTTAATCTCCTGTTGGAAGGGTAATAAGTGACAGTTTAGTCCTAAGGGTATTAGGAGGTTAAGGAGCAAGGGGCGGGTGGTGAGGAACATATTAATATCTCTGGGTAAAACTTTCTGAATGTACCTCATTTAAGATTCACAACAATGCAATCAGTTAGATACTATGGTTTCTATTCTACATAGGAAGTAACCGAGGTTTGAAGAAGTTAAAACCGTCCCAGCTTCAGGCAGAGAGAGAGAAGAACGCAGGCTTGAGGCCCAGCGAGGCAGAGCTGCAATGTTCTGTATTGAGAGCCTGGAGACGACACTGGACAAGGAGAGGAAATGGAAGATGCTCGAGGATGTGATCTCCTCCCTACAGAACGTCCTCATCTACATGGTCCTGCTGGGAGTCACTTGCTTTATCCAAAAGAAATTGGACAGCATCTAAAGACTGGGCATTCTATTTGGATACGTGATATGAAGAACCTGATAACAGTTTCTACTTCTATCTGCAAATGAGACTCTATGACGTCCACAGCTAAAATAGAAAACTATTTGTAAAGTGTGAAAAAACCTTCTGGTCATAGTGCGCCTTGCGTCCATTATATTCAGCCTCCACGAATGGTGATATAAACCTTTCCTCCTTCACAGCTCCCTCCCAGAGGTGCAGGTCCGGTCCCTATTCTTTTGTCTCTGTTTTTTCTTTTCTCTTTTGCCCTACCCAGGTACATGGGGAGTTTCTTGCCTTTTGGGAGGTCTGAGGTCTTCTGCCAGTGTTCAGTAGGTGTTCTGTAGGAGTTGTTCCATGTGTAGATGTATTTCTGATGTATTTGTGGGGAGGAAGGTGATCTCCGCATCTTACTCTTCTGCCATCTTGAAGCTCCTCCTTGTTTATTTTTAATAATATTTTTTCCTTAAAGTTTTCTTTGCATGATGCTAATCTAAGTGTACCAATTTTCATTTAGTTAGAAATATCTTTTTCCATTCTTTGACTTTAAAATTTTCTTTATATGATACTAATATAAGTATACCAGCTTTTTTTTGGGGGGGGTTAGGAATATCTTTTTCTATTCTTTGGTTTTCAGAATTTCTGGATCATGTGTTTTAGATGTGTGTCTTATCCACAAGATATAACTGACTTGTGTATTTGTGTGTGTGTGTGTTGTTAAAACCATTCTGAGAAAAAGAAAATAACTGACCCAACATGCCAGTTTTTCAACTGGAGCATTTATTCCATTTATGTCAATAATGGATATTGATATATTTAAATTCACTTCTGCAGTTTTGTTTTTGCTTTAAATGGTGCTTTTTTCTCCTCTCTTGCTTTTTAAAAAAACCTTATTATGTTTTTTATTCCATCTCCTTTTCACTATAAGTTTGGAAATATATACCACATTCCTATTCTTAGAGTAGTTACCTTGAACTTTCTATCATGAGCACTTAGCTTCTTAAAGTCTGAAATCGGCGAATATCCTTATCATCTTCCCAAACAATGCAAAGATCTTAGAACTCCAAACACATCTGAACTATCTGATATTGTTGTTGAGTATTTTAGTTCTTTGTGGTTTTCCTTTTATCCCACAATACAGTGGTGGTGGTGTTATCTTCTAGTCAATGTTTGTTAAGCAAATTCTTTGTTCCTTATGTCTTTGTTTATGTCAGATCATTCTTCTGAGATTACTCTTTTTCCGAAGTATAACTTTTAAAATTCCTTTAGTAAGGACTATTTGAGGACATTCTTTTACTCAGTTATAATTTTCTTACACAATTTTTTCTTGTACATTTATCAAAGTCAAAAAAGTAACACAGATATGAGACCACTGTCTAATCTGTAGATCTTACTCAACCTTTGCCTTTAATCCCAATAATGTCCATTATGTGCTCTTGTTCTCCTTTAAGTTGGAACTATTCTCGAGTCTTTTATTGTTTTTCACAAGCTTGCCATTTTTGAACAAAATAGGCCAGTTAGCCTAAAGAATGACTCTCAATTTGGGTTTGTCCAGTGGTTTCTCATAGTTAGATTCAGGTTATCACCTTTGGCAGCAATGATACAGAATTGACATTGTATTCTCCCTCCATCCTATCAGCAGACATATGGCTTTGCTCTGTCTCACACTGGTTATGTTAACTTTGATTACTTGATTAAGGTGGTGTTTGCCATGTTTCTCCACTGTAAATTTATCATTTTCCCTTAGCAAATAAGTACTGGTTTGTCAGTAAATTCTTACCTTTTATGATTTAGTAAACTATTTTTATTTCTTAGCACTTCAAAGGGAACTTGTAAAGTTTCAATTAAAAAATTTTTTTTTCTCAAATGGCAGAATGAAAGCTTGACCTATTTGGAAAATAACTGCAAAGCAGAAAAAGAAATATATTTAAGAATTGGAATTGAAATTTGCGAAATTCATATCTAGTTTCCTTAAAATATCAAAGTTATTAGTAAGATTTTAATAAGGAATTTTGAAAGAATGGGAGACTATTCAAACAGGATCTTTCAGAAGATAAAATGCTCATCAATGATCTCAACCTATATAAAAACTGTGCAGAATTAAAAAGTTAGGAACATAGATAAAGGGATATCTCTTGCCTGTAAAATTTTATTCAATATGTAATTTTACTTTGTTTTTATTACAATAAATCTTGTCCTAAATTTTCCTTTTAGGTAATTATAATTATTTTCCTAGGATAAAAAGTTGAGTACTTGTTTAATTTATCTTCTATATTTTTAATCACATTAAAAATATTTTTGGGGCTTCTTTGGTGGCGCAGTGGTTGAGAGTCCACCTGCCGATGCAGGGGACACGGGATCGTGCCCCGGTCCGGGAAGATCCCACATGCCATGGAGCAGCTAGGCCTGTGAGCCACGGCTGCTGAGCTTGTGCGTCCGGAGCCTGTGCTCCACAACGGGAGAGGCCACGGCAGTGAGAGGCCCGCGTACCGCAAAAAAAAAATTTTTTTTAACTACTAAATTCATTGTTGTTTTTTTTTTTTTTTTTTTTTTTTTTGCGGTACATGGGCCTCTCACTGTTGTGGCCTCTCCCATTGCGGAGCACAGGCTCCGGACACGCAGGCTCAGCGGCCATGGCTCACGGGCCCAGCCACTCCGCGGCATGTGGGATCTTCCCGGACCGGGGCACAAACCCGGGTCCCCTGCATCGGCAGGCGGACTCTCAACCACTGCGCCACCAGGGAAGCCCCTAAATTCATTTTGATTAATGCTTTGGCCTCATTCCATAGAGTTTCAATTTATACAAAGGTTAATATTTTATCACTTCAGAAACATTCTATTGCTGTTTTCTTGATTTAATATTGTTTTAATCTTTATTGATTTCTTGGCCCAGTTGTTACTTTATAGAATACTTTTTAAAAAGTATGAATATGTCAGTTTTCCTTATTTAAATTTACTTTTTTCTAGTTTTATTGAACAGTGATCTGAAAACATATACTTCAAATTTCTGCATTTTGAATTTATATAAACTTTCTTTTTTTCTGTTATACAGGCAATTTTGATATTTGTATATAATAACAAATTTGTATACAATAACAGTATACACCTCACAGAGTTTATATGAGGATTAAATGCTTAAGAGATACAGTTAAAACATGTACATAAAATCAGTACTATAGAAATGTTAGCTATTACTACTATATTCACTTTAAATTCCATTTGAAACTTACATTCATTTTTTTTTTGTTTTCCTTATTCAACCTTTTATTTTTAATGTTTTTGTTTCAGTGTTATGTCATAGTAATACAAATTATTGTATTTTATTCTTTATTTATATACAATACACTATTTTTGGTAAGTGATTTAGACATCCTCATTCACAGAAGTAATCGCTATGCTAGTCCTATCATATGCCATTCCTTTTTTTTTAAGTTTCTGTTTTTTTTTCATATGTCATTTTTCATTGGCCTTATTCTAAAGTCAAATGTTTTTAGGGGTGGGTCTATTAGCTATGATTACATTTGTTATGTAGACTTGTTTTAGTTTGTAACATTAGAACTTTTATTATGCTATTTTTGAAAACATGTTTAAAAAACAAATGAAATCACTCACCAAAACTATTTCCAAGTTAATCATTGATTTTGTCTCACAAACAAACTCAACAACTTTGATCCCTTTTACAACAGAGGACGTATTTAACAATTTTTGGCTTTCCTTCTGTCTGACCTCTGCTTTCTCAGTCGAATCCAATTTAGTGGGGGTGGCGTGGGAATTGAATTGAGCCCAACTTCTGGTCCAACAATTAACTAAAATAATCAACCACATTCTTCTCTTTTCTTAGTCTTATAATTTCTTCTTGTTCTCTCAGCTCACTATTTTTCTTTTTGTTTGCTTAAATTTCTGCAGAAAAAAAAGATGGTACTTAAAGAAAAGGAGACTGTTTTTGCATTACAGGGAAAGATAGAGGCTGCTGTTTTGTTTAGGTAAACACTTATGCCAAAGCAAGGCCTCTTCTGGAAGGAGAGTGGTATTTAAACTAATTGAATTGCTCTACTAAATAAAAGGAATGTGATTTTATTTGTGGGCTGGGTGGCAACTTCACAAAGATATAATTTTGAGCTGGGGAAAATAGGACTGAGGGCTCTGGGATTGGGGAGGGAAATGAGAGAGAGGTGACAAGAAAGAGGAAATGCTCATTAAAGAAAGGAAAGTGCATAAGCTTCCAAAGCTTGGGGGTGAGTTTGAGAAATCTTTGTGAAAGCAAAGGTTAGGGATGATAGCCCTTAGGAGCACTGATTCCTGATATCCAATTAAAGTTATATTTACTTTGCTAAAATTCCTTAGAAGATTCAGTCCTGGCGATTCCCTATGCTAGCCTAGTATTTACTGAGACCTGGGGGATGGCAGGGCTATCTTGGCGTGAAGCTGATCTGACCAGCAGTTGTACAGTGTGGTACAGAGGTGGCCAGATATGTCAGAGAAGCCCTAAGCAGCGTCTGGAACAAGAGGGCAGAAGGGATGTGCTCCACATGTGTACACCAACACCCTCACAAACATTATAGGACATGGGACTGGACTTCCTACAGTCTCCCATTATGGGGGCTGGATGTTAACAGACATTGTGACCATGGAGAATAGAAAAAATTGGAAAACTATGGATACATTTAAGATAGGTAGTTTTTCCCCTAGGTCATACCAAGTCCTTAACAGATTTCCAATTTGAGAAATGTCCTTTAAAAAGCAACTCTAAAAATTGTGGAAAACATCCTCTACTACAATAAAGGTTTTTAACATTTTGAAGTCAGAGATCTCTTTGAGAAAAATGATAAAACATTGTGTCCTTTCATCAGAAAAATGCATCTACACATATACACATAAAATTTTGTCTAAAATGTAACCCTTATTAAAGACCCAGAAACTCTTCTTTCCTCCTTAAAATTTAATCATTTGTTTCTGCTTATTACGTTTTTGATATCAAATTGAGTACCTTCAATTTTTGGTCCCATTCTGCACCCCCCCCACCCAATTATACCCTTGATGATTGATTGTTTCATTTACTCTATCTTCAGGAACTTCTATTATTTCTATTAACATGTCTTCTTGTATGTCATCTTCCCTCACATTCTCTTAAAATATTTTGATTGTGTTCCTCAAATCTGTCTTTTGTGAGCTATACTAGAAACTCCATATGAAGGTAAGGAGTAGAATTATTTTGTTCATTACTTCATCCCCAGCGTCTTGCACAGCAGCTGGGCATGTCTGATAATCAATCAATAGGAAAATACTTATCTCAGTTATTTATTGTTAGCATTTATTAAAGTACTGAATGGGACTGAATTTTACTAGTCTGATATTTTGCAGCATGCATTCTTACTGTCTCCAGTAATTATTAGAATTCTTTAATAGTAGAATATAATCTGTTCATATCTGCTGAAAAAATGGCTAATTGGTCTTTTATAAAATATTCATGGGTTTCTTATAAATAAAGTGACTATAAATTTGTCACCCAAACAAGGACCCTTTTGAGAGTAAGTATCAGGTCTACTGATATATGTGCCAAGATATCACGCAAAGAAAAGGACTGTGTTCGCAAACCAGAATATGTAGTCATCTTGCCTACCAAGCGTTAAAGTAATCCAACAAGGAGGCCAAGACTGAGGAGGCTCTAATGCCTTGGTAGCCTACTTCTGCAGACCAACACTGAAGCCAGAGTCAATACTGTCAATGCCTCAAGAGTAAGAACAACCAATCTCAAACAACCAATTAGGCTTTCCCAAATAATGCAAAGGCTTAAGCTATAGCCAATCAGATAACTTCCTTGCTTTGCCTCTGTCTTCCGTATACAAGCCTACACTCTACCCCCAGTCAGCAGACTGCCCCTGACCATTTCCAGTTTGACACTGTCATATTCAAATCAAGTTTTGATCAAGTAAACTCTTAAAATTTTTAATGTGCCTCAGTGTATCTTCTAACAGAGAGAAACTATTTCATGGATAAGGTTAATGTTGTGGGCTGAATGTGTCCTTCCACAACACATAAAGTCCTCAATATCTCACAATATGACTGTATTAGGAGACGAGCCTTTAAAGAGGTAATGAAGGTAGAATGACCCCCCCCGGGGGGGGGCTCATCTAATATGACCAGTGTCTTTAGAAGAAAAGGAGATTAGAACACAGACAAGCACAGTGGTAAGAACTTGTGAAGACAAAGGGAGAAGACAGACATCTACAAACAAGGAGAGAGGAGTCACAAGGAAACCAACCCTGCTAACACCTTGATCTTGCACTTCTATCCTCCAGAACTGTGAGGAAATAAATTTCTCTTGTTTAAGTTGGTGGTATTTTGTTATGGCAGTCCTAGTAAAATACTACAGTTGTCCTCTCCAAAATCTTTTTCATAATTTTTAAAATATATTTTATTTCTTTATGAAGGTCACAAAGTAGTAGATCACTAGTCACACCAGCACCTTAGTTGTTTGGCCTACATGGTGCTTTAAAAAATTAAATTAGTTGCCAACCATTAACTCAAAAATCTGGATTTCCGGCTCCCCTCAAAGTCTCAGAAAACCTGACAACACTTGGGTGTCTATTCTTCTGGGAATAATGCTTATTTATGATATAAATGAATTCAACCACTTATTTTATTAACTTATGATACATTTTTTACTGTGGTAAATTACCCATAACATATGTGGACACTCGGCATCTAAGTTTTGACCTCTGCTCCAGATATATTAATTGAATATTCTCACTGGGTGACATTATTAACATTTTCCCCCTTTTGGACTGTATTTCCTTGCAGTTGGTTAAACCTTGGGGAGTTGGTTAGAGTAAAGGCTGATTTCATGTTCTCTTTTAGATACACAATTGCTGAGTCTCACATGTGGATTGGTGCTTGGGCAGACTTATCAGGGCTGTGATGAAATCTGGTTCTGAGCAAGTTCTGTAGCTCAGTCAGAAGATGGAAATTTGGTCATTTGGGACTGTTTCCTCCTCTTGATTCAGTTTCAGCCCTACCACAGAGGGGGCACTCAACCTAATCCAGAGGATCTCTTTTACCATCTGGATTTGTGGCTGAAGGATGGACCTGCCTCTGAGATATAGGATAGGTTCCTTTTCTCTTTCCTGTGTTCAAGGCTGCTAATGTTCCTTCTCTTTCTAACATTTTAGCCATAAGGACTTTAGGTAGATGACTCACCTCAGGTTGAAGCTTATCCTGTCTCTTAGGCATGTTTTCTGTTGGAAGAGCACCAAAGGAAACGCTTCACTAGCAATAAGAATGGGACCAGGACCCTTTCCCTGTGACACCTGTTACTTAGTCAATACTGGTAGAGTCCCTGTGATATGGATCTTCCTCTGCTAAATGCTAAAGGAGTAACCAAAATTATCATACATAAGCTTGCCTACAGGAACTTTCCAATCTAGCCTGTATAATGTGGCTGAGTAGGTAATGAGTGAGAATTCATGAAGGCAGAGGATTGAGATAATTATATATAAAAGAATCCTCCCTCCCTGTATCATCCAAGTAGAGGTCCATTTCTATAGCATCTTCCTATACTACCCCTGCCCAAATGGTACCAGGGCTAAAGTTGTTTAAGCCCAATCCCTCAACTTTTTGCCCACGCCCTCATATAAGTCCTAGTAGAACTGCATAATGTTCAGGCAAACTCTGAGTTTGAACATATGAGTTCTCCTTTCAGGTACGTGAGTCATCTCTCTTAATTTTATTATCTGCATGTAGTAATCTTTGTATCTCGAGGTATGTAGGGTAGCCATGAGTATTAAATGAGATACACTTTTAATTCACTTAAGGCAGTACCTGCCGCCAAGTAAATGCTCTACAAATAACAGGCGTTGCTATTGGACAAGGGTATGAAAGAAAACCAGGAATGAAAATAGAAGGGGAAGTTCCTACAATCTATTCTTCACATAGGGAAATAATGATATCACATTAAAAATTAGTTTCCAAACAAAAATTCCAAAATTACTTTTTGTTAAATGTAAAGAAAAAAATGTGTTTGCGCTCTCTAATGCAGGGAATTTGGTTGGTATTTACACTGAGAAAAGTAGGAGGTGGCTTCCAAGTCTGTTTCACCTGTGTTCTTCTTCACAATTGGCCTTTACTCTTGTTCTAGAAGACCCAACATTTAGCAAACTGAGTAATTGGTTCTGAGCAAGTGGAAACAGTCTATAAATTTAGATTGAGGTGGATACTGTATGAAGATGCTGTTTTATAGAAAAACTGAAATCTCCAGTATCAAGCCATAAGATGCCTTGCTGAATTTGAGAGTTAATTCCACTTCAACCTAACATTGTAACTTCTTGCATTTGTTCTCTTGGCCACCTTTTTTTGATGCCAGTTAACTCTTTAGTTATGAATGGCTGTCTGAATAATAGAATTTTCCGGAAAGAGCTTTTAGACCATCAGGGAGAGTTTCTCATCCATAAGGAGCTGGTTTAGCAGCTTGTAAACCAGATTGTCTTCTAATATATTCTCATTAGGCAGTCGGAGAGCAACCGCCCATCTCTTAGGACTCTGATGCTATGTCGCTGGTAACCATCACGTCCATGCCCTCCAGGCCAGCCTTCCATGTTCATATTTCATATTAATTCAATAAGCATTTCCTGAATGCCTACTTATATATCAGGCAGAGTACCAAACACTAAGGATATAGTATAAAATGCACCTACCTTCTAACCTTCAAGCCTTATTAGCTTAGGAAGTGGGCAATATCATTTTAGGGCTCTCATTCTAGCTAAATAATACTGGTATCTCCTCCCTAGAAACGTATAATCTGACAAGGTAGCAAGACATAGCAAGGACATAACCGTTTAAATATCAAATAGTTGCACAGATATTAAAGGCTAAAGAAAATCAGGAGAAAGCAGGTGGTTGAACATTTAGAAGACTAATAGAATATTTTGAGGTCATTCATCCATTAAATTGAAGGGTTATTTCGACCTGAAGTATATTAATTTTGTCATTTTTTTCAACAAACGTCCCAGAAACACGGCCTTCCACAATATTGGAGTCATTATATCTATATATATAAAATACTGAAGGTGTAAACATACAATAACAAAACCTTTTTACTTGCTTACATGGGAAGAAATATCAGAGGGAGTTTGAAACCACCTAAATTCTTTGCTGTGAACAATATACAGCCTTTTTTTTTAAGGCAAGAGCTGTCACTGATACTTTGCCAGGTAACATCTTGACTTGTTGCAATCATTCCCGTGAGTTGAACTGATCCTTGTGCATCTACCTGGTGCAAAGTAATATCCAAGCTTCAGGTAAAGTTTAGGACCATGAGCCCTAATCTCAGTTTCATTTGACAGAGAAAATAAAGGTTTTCTTTTGTTCCCCAAATATACTCAAAAACACCCCATTAGGGGTGATTCTCAATCATTCACATGTTTCCCAGTCAACTAAGAAGTGTAGTAAAAATGCAGATTCCTAAAGGTTCTGCCTGAGTAGGTCCAAGAACCACCACTTTTAATGCCCAGATGAATCTGATATGAGTGGTCCACAGAAACACCACCCATCTTCAAAGAGGAAAACCTATGAGAACAGGTCAAAAGTAAGAAATAATTCAGTTTGAGGGAGGAGCAGCCGGGACCCATGCACTGAAAAGGCCCTTACAGAAGCATCCTACAAGATGAGCAAATGAGGAGCCAGAAGGTTCTCTCTTCCGATTCTTGGTTCTTAGTGTTCTCAAGAGGCCTCAGTAAGAGGCAGCAGGAGGAAGGATGCTGTGCCCCTTAGGCTGGTAGTGAGTCTTGGCAGTTTGAATCCCCCTAAACTTTGGTTTTTCCGACAGTCTTCCCCACACAGATTCTTTCTGTTGGGATTCCCCTGCCCACTGCTCCTTTTTCATCAGGACAGACCTAAGAGAACCTAAGGGAACTTATTAACTGTAAGTACTGAAGGATTACATTGATGTGTGTATACTAAAATTTGTATTACATTTCTTTAGAATCTTTTAAGAATCAACACTCTTTTGGTTATATTTCTCCCTGAAGAATGGGAAAAAAAGAAAACTATTACCAAAATCTTTTTGACACCTACAGATTGTATATAACCTAGGAAGCTGTTAACCGAGTTTATCAAATAGTAAACTCTGCGTGGGCAGGAAGGTTTTTTCCCCTATTTTTTTATTGTGGTAAAATACACATAATATAAAATTTACCCTCTTAAACCATTTGGAGTGTGCGGTTCAGTGGTATTAAATACATTCACGTTGTTGTGCAACCACCATCCATCAAGAGGGCTCTTTCCATCTTGTAAAACTGACACTTAGACCCATTAAGCAATAACTCCCCCGTTCTCCCCTCCCCTGGCCCTGACAATCATCACCCTACTTACTGTCTGTCTCTATGAACTTGACTACTCCAGGTGCCTCACAGAGGTGGCATACAGTATTTGTCTTTTTGTGACTAGTTTATTTCACACAGCATAAGGTTCTCAAGGTTCGTCCATGTTGTAACATGTCACAATTTCCCTCTTATTTATGGCTGAATGATATTTCCTCGTATGTATATACCACAATTAGCTTATCCATTCATCTACCAGTTGTCTAAAGGACCGGAATTTTCATGTTTTGTTCACTTTCATGTCCCTAGCACTTAGAAAAATTTCTGGCTTATATTAGGTGCTCAGTGATTATTTATTAAATAAATGAATAATGAACAGTTAAATGTGAGGTCTTGAGTATACTTATAGCAGCATTATGTCCATTGAATTAGTTGTAAATCTTGGTATGAGTCTGCTTCTTGGTCAACTGTATCTTCTAATCTTTTCTGTTCCCACATTTCATCTTTCTGGTTTTTTCTTTTACTATCTCTTCAATATGCATTCTCTTGACTCCTCCCATCTTTTTTTTTTTTTTTTTTTTTTTGCGGTACGCGGACCTTTCACTGTTGTGGCCTCTCCCGTTGCGGAGCACAGGCTCCGGACGCGCAGGCTCAGCGGCCATGGCTCACGGGCCCAGCCGCTCCTTGGCATGTGGGATCTTCCCGGACCGGGGCACGAACCCGTGTCCCCTGCATCGGCAGGCGGACTCTCAACCACTGTGCCACCAGGGAAGCCCCCTCCCATGTTTTTCTATTCTCCATGTCTCAGACAAAAATCAATAAAAGACTGCAACATTGATGTAGCAATGCTGCATAAAGGCAGGGTTGATTGAACCAGTAAATAGTACTTCATTGTACAGGCCTTTGTGCTAGCATTGGGACCATTATACTTAGTTAATATTGCCCAATGAGATCTTAATTTAGGACTATAATTTCAGATCTTTAATATTATGAACATTACTCAAATAAAGTTCAGTACTTATCAAGTATTTACTAAAACTGCTTATTCAAGCAATATACAGTAGGGAATCTACTTTAAAGGTAATATTCTCTAAAAGTAGTGATGAAGCTTAATGTCTATATTTATCTAAATTAAAGTACCTTTGAAGAGCATTTTATCACACTTATATATACCAAAAATGTGTCTGAAAGAAATCGACTACAATGTCAGGTCAAACGAGGTTGGGTACATTCAGAGTAGTTTGGTGATAGAACAATTTGCAAGGCCTAGAGTTAAAAATAATTGAAGGCATGTTATTCAGGTTTTTTTGAAATTGCTTGCTGCTAGAGTCTAGTGTATTTTGTTTCAGGTCTAACCGGATTTTATAAACACCCATAGATGGAAATTTGTGATGTCAATACTGACAGAACAGTAGCTCTATTGGCTCAACTATTCAATCTTGCAACAGAATTTCTTGTTTTTCCCCTTGTTTTTTTATACCTTCAACACTACAACTTACAAAAAAATAAAGTGAAAAATAAAGGCTTCCTTTACAGGACCTAGAAATGTTGTGTCATGTCTCCTTTCTCTAAAAAACAAACCAAGAGGGCTTCCCTGGTGGCGCAGTGGTTGAGAGTCTGCCTGCTGATTCAGGGGATATGGGTTTGTGCCCCGGTCTGGGAAGATCCCACATGCCGCAGAGCGGCTGGGCCCGTGAGCCATGGCTGCTGAGCCTGCACGTCCGGAGCCTGTGCTCCGCAACAGGAGAGGCCACAACAGTGAGAGGCCCGCGTACCGCAAAAAAATAAAAATAAATAAATAAAACAAACCAAGATTCCTGTGCTCGTCATCTTTTCAGATTCCTAGATTCCTTAGGCAAGGTCTATCTGCATCGGAGCACAGCCAACAGAAATCTGCATTCCTCACAGCAGCAATCATGCCCTGGTGGACCTGATACTGGCTGCGGCAGATCTGATACATTAACAGTTGCTTCACTTTAATACCTCCTCAGCTTTTTAAAACAACAGAACTGCATGAAATCCACAAAGTATATTGTGTATTTCTCAAAGTCTCAAAGTATAAAGCAGCTATAGTATGCAGATCAGACAGAAACAAAATCATATGGGTCAATGATTAATTGTGCTTGCTAACAATTTAGTGTCCACGTGGTCAGGCTGGTTAGCTAACATAAAGCCATTAGAGGGTCCCCAAAGCGCTCTTCCTGTCCCCAAATTATTGCCCTTATGTATTGCTATCTTACCAACATTCTTCTCTCCGACATAGCCTGAAATTCCAACCAGCTCTTCTGGGCTATACAACTAGTTATTTATTTTCTTAGAAGCACTACTGAAGTTTATCAAATGGTTCAAGGAGGTGGCAGAGAAGTTCTCTTTATACATTAGCATGAATTATCATGTAAAATTAGCCCATATCACCTTGAACACATCACAGGTCCTAGGGAGATGGAAGTAACTAAGGTACTAACAGGTTAACACGAGGGGGGTATTTGATATCTCCAATATCTGAAACTTCTGAAGACTAGTATTTTTTTTCTTATTAGTCATTTTTTTTCTTATGTTCTATAGCTTGGTAAGTTTGTAAGTGAATGTTGGACATAAGGTATGAAAACTTCCAGAGACATTTTGCTTCTAGTAGGCAGTTAGGGTAAGGAAAATTCCCCTTAATCCAGTCGGAAGTTGAAACTGAGCTAGTTTGAAGCTGAGTTTAGTCTGTGTGGAGGCCACTCTATTTCTGGTTGTCATTACTATTAAAAGAGTAACTCTTTAGGAGTCAGACTCTAAGTCTCTCCTCTGTAATGATCTCTGAATTCCATTTTTGTCTCCCAAGGTCTGGTCACATTTCCAGCCAGTCAGCCTTCAGTTACAAATTGGCAAATGCCTTGAGGGGAAAAGCATCATGGAATGTTGTGTTCATTCACTTCCCTTCTCTTCAGCAATCTGGCCCTCAAGTCCTTGCTGCCTTAGAATTTCTCCAGTGTCTTCAAACAGAGCGTGGTGTGTGTGTGTGTGTGTGTGTGTGTGTGTGTGTGTGTGTGTGTATTTTAATCTAGCTTTTCTCTTTTCTAGTTTTTCTTGGAAAGGTGATTGGTCTGCTACAGGCTAGTCTGCCATAGCTGAAAGCAGATGTCTTAAGGGGTATCTGAAATTAACACAGCATATCAAGGGAGAGGCCATGGAAAAGGAAAGACAGAATAAGCTTTCATATTTTTGTGGGTTCTTTTTCACTTGTGGGAGTTGCTTATCTACTCATTGACATAGCATTTTCTCAGAGTCCTCTTCATAGTCTCACACACTGTCTTCCCTCAAAGCACCAATCCTTCAGAAACATTATGGCTGCCTGGATACCTTCTTGGCTATAGTGAATTATGGTCCATTTTTAAAAATCTTTCATTCATCCCTGTTGTGTGGCCTCTGGCATTCTTTGAAGAAAACTACAGAGAAATAAGTATCATCCCAATAATTTTTAATAACAAAGGATAAGTGGTAGTTCTTCCACATGCTTGGAAAAAATCATAGACCCATGGAATCAGAAGGGAATTTAGAGAACACAGTCTAGTCTCTCACAAAGAAGCCAACTTGCCCGAGGTCCCACACTGTTTGGAGGAAGGAACAGTATTGTCTTCTTCCTGTCCAGTGCTCTTTCAAAAATACTCCATTGCTCACAGTAAAGCAGTTACTTCATGGGAAGATCTATGTTGACTGATAACTCTTAGATTCTACATCTTAATGTCCTCTCCAGAGAAAAAATCTTTTGTGATTGTTGCCTATCAATCTCATCCCATACCCTAAACTTTCTCTTTAAGATTCTGGTCTAGGCTGTTCAAGGATGACTGTGACTTTCAAACTTACAGGTTGCTGTGTAAGTTCAGTTCTCCATTTTCATGCAGGAAGTTTATTAGGTAAGCTTGTAGGGAAGTGTAAGAAGAAGGATTGGGCAGAGGGAAGGTTTAAACCAGATAAAGCTACAGCAAAGGCTCACTCAATCGTGCGGGTACACTGGAGCAGGGATGGTGCCCTCACAGTCGTCCTAACTTAGGCAAGGGGGACATCTTCATGTTTGTACCTGGATACATCAACCAGTCAAATGATGCAGGCTGACCTCAGGGCAAGGGTGTGGCCTTGAGCAGGGTGGTTCTCTTCGGTGAAGGACATTTCCCAGAGAGGGACTCAACTGAGAGCCATTAAATGATAAATCTCTCAAGCCCCATTCCTGGAAGGGGAACCTGGGAAACACAATACAGCATCTACTATGGGTTCTTAATTAAACCAAAATCTAGAACAAGTAAAAGTTAAAAGGATGTCAATAAAGATGAAATCCAGACAAACTAAAATGCATCTGTATTCGTCTCGCTGTTGTCTTTGAAATAAATAGCAGACAGCAATAGTCTGAAAGTGAAATAACCTAGTGATTTTATTCATAAATATTTTACACTTGTTATCAAAGACAAGCCATTGAGGAGGCGTGTAAACTTCACATTCATCTGTCTGAATGAAGGATATCAGAGTTCAGGTAATTGCTTTCTAAAGAGTACCTTCACTGCTTTCATGTTCCTTGTGCGAGTTTTACCGAGAGGCTTAGTAAAATAATTGTATTGAAGTCAAAGGAACTAAAAAGCAGACATCATCCTCCAGTCCTCATATCACTATTTTAAGAGCTGAGTAAATGTTCATTTTATAAGAACAGTCACTGTAGTCAAAAAGGAATGACGGTATTTGACTTTAGCAATGACTGCAAGTATCCATTAATATATTAAATGAAAGGAATTAATGTTCTTCAGTAGAACTATCATGTTAATAGCCTTATTGAATTAGTTTAAGAACATGAATATAGTACATGATCTCTAAAACTGTCAAATTCCAAATTTTTTAAGACATAATTTAAAGGATCAATAAAGACAATTTTTATAATGATATATTTATACACAATTCCAACTTTCTCAGTTTCAGCCAAATTGAAAGTAAGTTTTTATTGCCATCTTGAAATTCTAAAGAATATATCCTCTTAGTCCTTAAATTACCTTCAGCTGTGTGCATGTGTGTGTGTGTGTGTGTGTGTGTGTGTGCGCGCACGCAGGTATTCTTAGAAGTCAAGTTGTACAGGCTATGTGTTTGAGGTCATTACATTCTTAGAGAGAATGGAGAAAAAATATTTCTATACGAGAACATCAAATAAGAAATTAAGGAGCAATGTGAAGAATGGGAAAATCTCTTATTAATCTGTGACTCCTTTAACCGGCCTAAGAATCCTGATTTTTCACACCCAGTCTAATTTAAAAATAAAATTTGATGATTGGAGGACTAGAAAACCATCTGATTTTCTTGCGTTCTCAAAGTCTATAAGTCACAAAAGAACCCACATAAAATTAGCAGGTATATATGTTTAGTGTGATTCAAGGAACATCTCAAAGCCATACCTGATTTTAGATGTCCTTCGCCGAATGAGCTCCCAAAGTTTTGCCTTTTAATCTTTCCAGAAGTCCCCTCTATTGGAGGAACTAATGGGAATGCTGTCATCATTAAGCATGATACTTGGAAGGAAGCCCAGGCATTAGGGTAATTTTTATGCACTTAGTATCCTGCTTAGTATTTGATACTCAGACATTTTTTGTTGTTAACACCGAGCAATCTGGCACATTATCTATTGGAGAGCACTGAGGAGATAACAGAGCCAAGTGGGTACTTTTCAGTTAGGAAGGAAGGACTATGAAAAGACTGGCGGGGAGGGTGGTGGGCATTTGATGGAGAAAGCGTGAGTAAACATTGCCAGGAGTTGAGAAGCACATAAAGACATACTTCATGGATTTCACAGTTCTCCCTGATGCCAACGCTGTTAGCTGGCCTCCTATTTTCTACTGTTCTCTCCAGTGATAACTTTCTCTGACCTACACTGTGGGGTCCTTGAACATTTTCTATCCTCTTATACCTCTTATATTTGAGAATGTTAACATGCTTCCAGTTCCTTTCTCTTCTTAGCACTGAAGACTTACTTATTCCCAAGCACAAACAAGGACCACAGGAAGAAGTAAAAGTTAAAATGTTGCCACTTATAAGCAAAGTATTTGCTACTTATGTTTCACTATCAATGGAATAAGAAACAATATCAAGAGCAAAGAAGTAGCTTATTGTCTTCTGTTTTCAAGCTAAGTATGTATTCTTTCCTCATTCATTCCTAACATGGATCGTTAAGGACAAACCGATATGATTATACCTTGTAACTACTGCCACTTTTGTAGTACAATATTCTGTTGAACAGTTCTCTGATGATTCCAATAATTGCTCTTCTCATATTAAGATCCTCTGGTTCTAAATATTTGATAAACCCAGAACCAAAGCTTTTATAACTTTTGGTCAAGAAATGGGAAAACATTTTCTGAGGAACCAGTCTAAATGCTCAAAGATAGATTTTTAAGTCATAATGGCCTTCATAATTGTATTTTTGAAATGAAATCCATAATAAGTATCTCAGTTGAGATACAGATGAGTTTCTGCTGTAGTTATAGTCTTCTTTTATGTGAGGGTTATTAATTTGTGAGCTGGTTATACAGAAGCTAATCTGAGCATTGATCTGACTAGATACATTTTATTTAAAATATTTCATGTGTATCATGTATAGTGATGGAATTAAAAGTCTGGAAAAAATGTGTGTGTGTGTGTAAACCGATATATGTATGGGGAGAAACCTATTCATGTAAATACTGTAAAATAAGAAATTTTAATGAGCATACCTCAGAAAATTTGAATACTTATCTATAGACAGCAGCTAAACAAATTTCTAACATGATTTTTCAAAGCCCATTACTGTTTAAATCCTAAAAATAAAAATGCACGTGGTCACATAGTACTGCTTCTTTTTAGGCTCTGGGTATTTGAGTAGAAAAGGCTACTATCTAAAGTTCTAAGAGCTAAACGTCACAGGCACAATAGAACTTTAAATGTTCTGAGATTTAATGTGAGCAGTTTTCTTGCTCTTTTGCCTAGCTGGTAAATCATTTACTCCAGTAGGCAAAATTTTTCTTTAAAAAATGCTTCTTTTAGAAAAAATACCTCAAAATAGAGTTGAAATAAAAGTACTGTGTACTTGCTCTGGATACAAACCTACCAAAATAGAAATGAGTGGTTGGCTTTTTAACTAAAAACCCAGTGGGAAAACAGGAGGAAGGAATTTTAAGTAAGAAAAATGTATCTAAAAATCCCTTCTACTAAGTAGAAGGAAAACTACAAGTTATTGGATAAAGAGAGGTTACACTTTGGTATTAGTGGAAGTAGAGAAGTATACATTCTGTTCCCCAAACACCTGGAGGGCAAAATATCTATTCTGGAGTTGAATATCTATACCTATTCATTCCCTGCCCCCAAGCTCCAGCAACAGAACAGTCCTACTGGGATCTGACAGTCCTGAGTGCAAGTTACAAGCATTCCAACAATACCTGTGTGTACTTCCTATACAGAATGGAGAGGAAAATAATTTTCAGAACCAAAATCATAAGCAGAGAGAAGTGTTACATAAAAGAGGAAGCCAAACCTCTACCACAACTAGATGTTTCTCTTTGTGTCTCAAAGTTAGTCTATTTTCCTTGTCACCCTGTTAATTCATAGACTTGACATCACTCTGAATTTCATGTCACATGTGTTTACTCCCACACAGACACACCTATATATCATGATATTTCCTTGGTTTGTGGACGCAGCACTCCAGTCTCTGCCTCTATCTTTCCATGTCCCACAGCAATGCCTGCTGATGGGAGAGGCTGGCTTGGGACTGGATTCTGTCTCCAGCAGATGCCTTGGCTGTGGTAGTATCGTCAGACCTCACGACTTTACCAGCAGTCATCACCATGAGGACCACTTCGTATGAGTTCCCTCCCCTCAGTGTCTGTGCTGCAGTTGGTCACTACGTCTCGCTTTAAGCCATCAGCCAGCATCATTATGTTTGGTGTTCATTGTGCAAACCCTCCAAACTCTTCAAATAAGAAGAGCTGTCTAATCCACAGATTCAACCAGGACACTTCTGAGCACTGACCCTTAAGTGCCATCCAAGGAGATTTTTAAAAGCTGTCACTGTTAGGATTGAAGTTTTAAATTTTGAAATGTGATGGAGACTTTATTGCCATATAACACGATTCTCAGGATTTCAACATTTACATCTGCAAAATACCCCATTTTATGCAATATTTTAATTCCTAATAAAATAAGAAATAATCCATTAATACAAAATGTAATGTGTACAACTACCCATGCCATTGATAACAAGAAAAGAGAAAAATAGACTGAAGTGTTCCCAAAATTGAAGAGGAAAGAAAGAAAAAGAAAAACAATAGGAAAATTCATTATCTTAGTTATTACAGCAAAATTATACTGGTAACTTCGAAAGATGTAAACAACACCAGAAATCATCCTTTCAGCAGAGACGTGAGTCATAAATGAGTTTTCATCATTGATATGCTTGTCCAAAGCGGTAATTTAGAACTACTGCTACCAGCTCCGGCTGTATCCAGAATGCTAATTATGAATTAAGTGGTGAGCAGATGCTTGGAAATAAAAGTTTGCCCTGGGCTGCCAGGAGCCTAAGGACAAAGCTAACAGTCCCTATAAACCATTAGTTTAAAACGGAATTGTCAATACAATTTTCTAAGCATCAATGACCGTGACATAAAAATATGGATTATTTTAAGAAAAGAAGCTGTCTCTGATACATAATCCTTTTTGCTTTTCTTTCTGTGGATCTGTGCCTACTCTGAATATTTTAAAGCAGCAACTCAAGATTAATTCACAAGAAAAAGAGAAATAGGCTAGTGAAAATTGTATTTATTAGCTCACAGCAAGGAATATGTGCTTAAAATGGGATTTATTCTTTCTGATTGCTATGGAATGGACACTTAATTTTCTCCCTAAAATGAAATGAAACTTTTAGAAGATGTATGGCTGCTGAGAGAGCAGTTTCTCACATGCCAAGCTATGTTAGCAAAGTTAGGAATAAATCATCAAAGAAATCTGACTAGTACTACAGAGTTCACGCAAAGTAATATTTTACTTTCTACCCACATGAAGCATCTGTAGGACAACTAGTGTTACTGAGTTCGCTGCATTCTATAAAATAATACCCTTGAATCACAGACAATTAGTATTCTTCCTCTTTTCTTGGTGCTTACGTTAGTCCTTTAGTACCTTCTCTTCTTCTCGTCCTCTCTCCCTTGCTACTTCTCCAACAATACCTTCCTTATTCTGACACCGGAAGGTTTGCTCAGCTATCCTCACGCCCTCAGTTTTCTCCGCTCCTCATTTCCCCTCTTTAACTGGTATTACGGCTGCTACCTTAGAAGCCCCTGTAGATGACAATGACCGTAATCACAGACATGTCCTCCATCTTTCCAGACTGTTGTCACAGCATGTATCAAATGGTATTGTTCGTTTAGAATGATAACAATGACTGATGTTCTTTTTACAAATAGGCTTAGATTTCTACCCTTTTTGCCTGAATGTATATCAAGATTTTTAACCAAAGAAATTGAAAAAGGTTTGACTAACATAAAGTAAAAGTTTTGGGTTGAAGGGCTGCCTTTGCTATTTTATGGCTTCTAATAAATATTTCACCATTGGTTGAGAAAAGAGATTCCTGGCCAATGAAATACACTATGAGTCCCTTTTATATTAAAAAACAACAACAGCAACTCAGTCAAGTAGGGTAAAATCCCATTATGACATAAGGAAAAAAGGTAATACCAGCTGTTACTTTTCGAGGGCTTATATTATGTGTCAGAAACTTTGCATTTGCTATTTAACACACACACAGCCCTGTGACGTTGCTCTCCATTGTGCTATCTCTGTTCCAGCAATGAGCATACTCAGTCTCTGAGAAGTTACAACATTTGTCAAGTTCTACTCAGCGTCTCACAGCCTCAACATCTATTCCATTTTATTTGCTCCCCATGACTTAATGATATATTAGACTAATTTGAGAGCCATGATTTTATTATGATAGAATAAAATCTATTATATAGGCAAATGCTTTTACTATATTTTAATTTCTTTCCTATAATTCTTACTAGTAAATGGCTCTGGATCTGAGATCTTAAATCATAAGACTGGAATCTACACTTTTTTCCCTTAGTGCTGCTTAAAACTCTCTCTCTTTGCAAAGCTTACACATTTCAGGGAAAGCCAAACTTATCACCTAGGTACCAGGTTCTGCCACAAATTTTTTGCTAACTCATGTTCTGTTTAATCCAAGGGGCAGGGAAATAGAGAGATTTTCCCTTAGTCATCAGAGTGGCAATTCTGATGGTGAGGAGAATGCCGTTGAGGGAAAAGCACAGCTGAGTGCCAGACAGCTTGCTCTTTGGAAGGAAAATGGCACACATTTTCACTCCGGGAATTCAACTTGTCATGGGGTAGTCATGTAACAATGAAATCAAGTTAATTATCTCTTCTTTCTATAAAAATGTGCTCTGGACATACTAGTTAAACATTAGGACTTGGAGGAATCAATTTTCTAAATGCCTACCTCTAAGAATTATTGCAGAGGGGGAAGAGTATATAGAAATTATTCGGAGGTGAAGTTGTATTAACAGAAACAGGGCTCTTGTGCTCACATGATGTATAGATCGCTTGAAGGAAAGGGTGTGTTGATTCTTCATACCCATTGTCTACAAGGCACAGAGAGTCGGTGATGATTGAGAGAATTAAAGTCAATCAAGAGAGGCATGAAAGTGTTGTTTTTCCTCAGTAGAACCCCAAACCCCTTAACACCACAGACCTTGCCTTATTAACCTTAGCATTGCCAGAGTCCAGCACAGAACCCAAGTAGCTGCTCAATTTGTGTTGATTGAACTGAAACAAAGTGAAAATCAAGTGAGATAATTAGAGTAAATGCATCTCTAATGAGAAATTTTATATATGGTATTATAATATTTAATACATAATTCTTATTATAACATATGCATTTAGTTAATTTTTACAACCATAAAATATGTACTATTTTATCCCCCCTTTTATAGATGGGAAGACTGAGGCAAGGAGAGTTTCATGAATTTTTCCAAAGTCACATAGCTAGTAATGGGTTCACCTGGGATTTGACCCCAGGGTTCTCTTGCCCCAGAGTCCACATTCCTAACCATTTGGCAATACTTGCCCCTGATAAAGTCTCATAAGAGAATGTTTTCCTCTGGCCCTATGTACTTGGTCATGCATGCAGTTGTTATATTTCTTACTATGCTGTGAACTCTTGAACTCTTCTAGGAAGGGTCTGAGGGCTACTCACCTTTGAATCTGGTCCAGCAGCCCCTTGAACATACTGGTCTGTTTAGAGTTGAATAAATATATCAAAATAAAATCCTCACCTCAGAGGAAAAGATAACTGTAGTGGGAAACTTCAGAGGTAGCACAGTGATTATGCTTGAGTTCTGGATTCTCATTCACTCAAATATTTCATGACTAAGATGCCCTAAGAAAGGAAAAGTGGGGCAGTACCCAAACCAGGACCTAGACCAAACCAAAGAACCCTGAGCTCTTTGGGGAAGACCTGAAGCACACGGAAGGAAAGCACAGTTGTCTCAGAGTCAGGCTTAACCTGGAAACACTCCAAGCAGTTTGTTTGGAGACAAGAACAATAACAGGTGGCTCAGAAATGTCTGCCAAGTGGTAACATACAGGCGGAATCTCTTCCTGTTGGGGCCTTTCAGCGTCTTCCGTGTGCAAATTGATTATTAGTTTACCAGATTAGTTAGCTGGCACCTGTGGAATAACATACGGAGTGGGGAAGTGTTAGTGGGTGAGTGAAGGACAAAATGTAAATGGCACACAAATAATGGCCTTCAGGTACCAAAGAGCCCAATGGTGGGAGGCGGCCTCAGGGCTAAGCAGGCCTCTGATGATGGGGAGCCTGAAGAGACACCTGGCCATTATTCGTATTCGTAAGTGTGGGTTATAAAGATGTTTTTGGTAATACACATAAGGGATAAAATACTTTACTAGGTGTAGGAAGACCTGACTTTTCTACAAATGGTGTAACATTGAGCAAGTGGCTACATTTCTTTGTGTCTCGGTTTCCTCATCTGTAAAATAGGATTAAGTGATTCCTATGACTCCTTCCAGCTCTAACATGCTGGAGAATCTACTGCGAGTCATCAGGGCCAAAGTCAGCTTTAATCACTCAGCACTCAAAAAAGAAAACAACAAAAAAGAAGGAAAGGAAGGGAGGAAGGAGGAAAGAAAGAAGGAAAGAAAGAAAGAATTGGCCAAGAGCTTGCAGTGTCTGAGAAGGTGGAAGGCCTAACCCAGCCCTCCCCCTGTACTGTCCACTACTCCCTTTGCCCTTCATGAAGTCCCCTGTTTCAACATCTTCAAAAGCTACCCAGAGCCATAAGCAAACAAAAATATACAATTAAATTCAAAATTAGTGAAAATCTTTTCAAAGGAGGAATCGAAAAAGGATATAAACATTTACACTCATTTTAGAAATCCCTTCGACTATTAAAAATAAAACATTGCAAAATCAAGAGTAGCTCTGAATTGTACAACATTCCGCCATGCTGAGGTTTAGCACTGTATCAAATATGCAGACGCAGTGAATAACTATCTTCTGGGCTCTCTAAGGGTCCAAAGTTTTCTAAATTCAAGTCCATCTTTTCCTCTAAGAAACTGATAAATCTGAGATGAAAACAAGTTACCTACACAGTAGGACTCTCGAATCATAGTCTATTTATTTACAAATCTGTATTGTTCCTACAACATATGGCTTGAACAAAGACATCAAAAAGTGAAGTCAGCATCAGGTCTTGGGCAGAGCTGCCATAGAGCAAGCTCCGTTTCCAGGTCTGGGATGTTCTCAGAGAAGCATCCACTCCCAGGCTGCTCAAGCACAGGCACTCCTGTTTTAAAAACACATCTACAGATCTCCACTTTCCCTTTCCCCTAAGGATAAATTAAATTCATGGTTTACACACCAGGTTAAAAAAAAAAGACCCTCCCTGTTCCAGTGGTCCTTCCTTTCAAGAATATTGTCTTGCATGGCTATTCCCATACTATTTGGAACGATAGATGGCAAGGCCCACCGGACATAATGACAGGAATGAGTGGTTGGTTTGTCTTCAGGCGCGTCCTCTCGCACATTTCTGATGCCTCTGATCTTCCTCATCGGAGTGACCCAATCTCAGCCTCTCTGTTCCCTCCCTCTGCCTCCCAGTTGTTCAAAGCACCCTGGTTTGGTCTCGTCTTGCTCTGTCCCCATCCCTGCTGCTGGGAGGATGTGGCACTGAAAGGGCTACTTGGCAGTTCACTCCAGCAGACTTCTAGGGTATTAACACTGGAGCACAGAAGTTTCATTAGAGGACCTCCAAATGTCAATATCTTTGCTCGATATCCTGTTTATGCACTGCCCCCCCCCCCCCCGGATCGTATCTTTTCTCCATTCTTCTCTGTCTTACTCTGGGTCCCAGGAACTACATACCTGGGCTCCCTAAAACAACTGCAGTCTGGTGGGCAGGCACTAGGAGGATGTTGGTGAGTGGAAGGCAAAGGTTAGGGTATCATCCCCGCACCAAATTCTCTCCCTACTCAGCAAGAGTCTGTAGCAGTGTATGTAACTCCCCACACTTCAGTTTCTGCTGTGAGGGCTTTGTTCCACTGTTAGACTTCTCACTGGCCTGTATTTCCCTCCATTGTTCTTTCAGAGCTGGGGATATAATGGCTTCCTACCGATGCTGGTTGCTAGGTGACTCATCATCCCTCATCTGTTCATTTACAGACTGTAAGTAGTTCCTCCATTAATGTCTCTTCATCTGAATCATCTAGAGTGAATCTGCTTTCCTGCCAGGACAGTATCCATAGGTGTTTTCTTTGGAACACTTCGGTTCCTCCAGAGAAGGAATCTGTAATATTTATCCAGGGGATAGGGGAAGCATATACCTGACTCTGAATGCTCATACAGTAAGGAGCACTGGGGTAGGCATTCAATTTTCCATATTGTCTTTATTGCCTCTTTATCATTTATCATTTTATTACAGTAGCTCTTCCTTGTCTGCTGTTATCCCTGGTGTTTTTGAGATTTACCCCCTTCAAAGGAGGTTTCTGGGACTTCCCTGGCAGCACAGTGGTTAAGAATCCGCCTGCCAATGCAGGGGACATGGGTTCGAGCCCTGGTCCGGGAAGATCCCACATGCCGCGGAGCATCTAAGCCCGTGCGCCACAACTACTAAGCCAGCGCTCTAGAGCCCGCGAGCCACAACTGCTGAGCTCATGTGCCACAACTACAGAAGACCGCACGCCTAGAGCCCGTGCTCTGCAACAAGAGAAGCCACTGCAATGAGAAGCCCGCGCACTGCAATGAAGAGTAGCCCTCGTTCGCCGCAACTAGAGAAAGCCTGCGTGCAGCAATGAAGACCAAATGCAGCCATAAATGAATAAATAAAATAATTTTTTTAAAAAAGGAAATTTCCAATTTCTTGGTGGGGTTGGGATACAGGGGATGGAAGAAAGGATCATTAGGTCTGATTGCCTTTCAGAGATTTTTGACCAATGCTTGTTTTTTCAGCCCCTTGTCTCATCCCAGTCTTGTTGCAGCAATAGGTGCCTTTAAGTTCTGAATTTTTCCCAAGGTCTATGGTATGAACTAATCTGCCTCTTATTGGTATATGTATTCAATGCTATAAATTTCCCTCTAAACACTGCTTTCTCTGCATCCCCATGAGTTGTATGTTCATTTTCATTTAGTTCAAAATATTTTTAAGCTTCTCTTGAGAGTTCTTCTTTGATCCATGTGTTGTTCAGAAGCGTGTTGTTTGACCACCAAGCATTTTGAGAGTTTCCAGCTATTTTCTGTTTTCGATGTCTAGTTTAATTCCATTATGAGCTGTATGATTTCTATTCTTTTAAACTTGTTAAGGTATGTTTTATGGCGCAGAATGTGGTCTGTCTTGGTGAATGTTCCATGTGAGCTCGAGAAGAATGAGTATTCTGCTGCTGTTAGACAAAGTGCTCTATAGATGTCCATTATATCCAGTTTATTGATGGTATTGTTGAGTGCAGCTATGTCCCAACTGATGTTCTGCCTGCTGGATCTGTCCATTTCTGATGGAGTGTTGAAGTCTCCCAGTAGAACAGTGGGTTAATCTACTTCTCCTTGCAGTTCTATCAGTTTTTACCTCATGTATTTTGAGGTTGTGTTGTCCTATCCATGTACATTATAGATTGTCATGTCTTCTGGGGGCAGAGGGGAAAAACAAAAAGGTCAAATAGGGACTTTTATGAAGTTTACCAAGTGTTTTGTGTTATAAAACCTCTCTTTCGTGTCCTCCAAAAATCTTCCAAACAACAATATAAAACTTGTTTTTTTTCACTTATGATTTCTGGCTTGGATAGGCTTTAAGGGAAAAGGGCTAAATCCCATTATGAGTTAATGCCACACATGGAGACAAGCAGCATTTGAGCTGTTGCTCTTTATTTCCTTCCTTTATTTCTTTTTCTTCCCTTTCCATTTGACAGCTATTAACTATGGACTCAGGTACTATACTAGCAGCTATGGATTATAAATCTGTGCTTTCAGTACATTTACAATACAGTTGAAGACACTGAGAACAGCACTGACATTATGGAAAAGTGAGGAAAGTGTGTGAAGTTTGCAGGAGAGGAACAGAGAGAGTGCTTGGTGTAGAGATGAACACAAAGGGCCCACATTCTAGACAAGGGAGGGTAGAATATAGGATCAATAGAAGCATACAGCAGGAGACAATGCTCCAGACAGTGTAAAGGCAAGTGCAGGGACAGCAAACCTGAAGCTGGGTGACACATTCTGGGGTACCCATTCGGTATGGGTGCAGGCAAGCGTGCAAGGTGAGCCTAAGAGCAAACTGGAGGAACTAGTGTGGTTTGAACTTCATTCTGAAAACTGTGGAGAGATATTCAAGAATTTTAGGACGAGGGGTGGGATATAAACAGATTTAGATTATTAGAAGACCGCTTGGCAGCACCATAGAGGATAATGAAGTGGGGCAAGACGGGAGGCAGGGAGACCAGGAGAGAAGCGACTGCAGTGCAGTCATCATAACCACTATCCACGCTGATGAGGCTCTAAGAGTGGCAGGGGATCCAGCGATGAAGCAGAGAGGAGGGAGGGTGTTGCAGTGGCTGGTTAAAATCTATAGAATCTGGTAATGGGTGGTTGTCGGTGTAGGGGAGAAAGCAGAAGTGAGGCTGGAGATTTCGAAAGGGGTGTGAGGAAACCACTGGATCCCTCACTGAACATCCTGGGAAACCACCTACTGCACTGCTCAGCGTCCCATATGAGAGTAACAGCAAATGCCATCAAGTGTGTTGTCTTGTAATCGCATATAAAATGTAGCTGAATAGGCAAATCTGTAGAGACTGAAAGTAGAATCCTGGTTGCAAGGGACTGGGAGGGAGGAGGAGAGGGAAATGAGGAGTGATTGCTAATGACTAATAGGGTTTCTTTTGCGGGTGATGAAAATGTTCTGGAATTCAATAGTGATGATGGTTCCACAACCTTATGAATATATTAAATGCCACTAAATTGTAAACTTTAAAAAAGTTAATTTTATGGTGCGTCAGTTATAGCTTAATTTAAGTCTCAGGGCCCAGATGCCACCAACTAGACCACGTCGGGCATCGTCTTTTTCCTAGAACCTTTGGACCAGCGCACTATCCTCTGAGCTGGGCTCAGCTCATCTCACTGGAGACCTTCTGTCTTCACCAGTAGAAACTTTGGGTAAGATAGTGGCCTTAATCATATATCCGGAGAAAACTCTCTAATTCAAAAAGACACATGCACCCTAATGTTCATAGCAGCACTATTTACAATAGCCAAGATGGGGAAGCAACCAATATGTGTGTGTCAGACAGAGAAAGACAAATATCATATGGTATCACTTATATGTGGAATCTAAAGTATGATATGAATGAACTTATATACAAAAGAGAAACAAGCTAACTCACAGACACAGAAAACAAACTTATGGCTACCAAAGAGGGAAGGGAGGAGGGATAAATTAGGAGTCTGAAACTAGCAGATACAAACTACTATATTAAAAAAATATATATATATATAAAATAGATAAAATAGATATATTTTATATATCTATTACATATACAAATATATATAATATATAAATATATATATAAATATATAAATAAATATATATAAAATAGATAAACAACAAGATCCTACTGTATAGCACAGGGAACTATATTCAATGTCTTGTAATAAACGATAATGGAAAAGAATCTGAAAAAATATATTGATATAGATACAGATATATAGATCTATAACTGAATCACTTTTCTGTACACCAGAAACTAACACAACTTTGTAAATCAACTATACTTCAATTTAAAATTAATCAATCAATTAATTAATTAGTTATTTTTTAAAAAGATAGTGGTCATCTACAGCTTCTCTTATCCTTAGAGGGGTAGCCTATTATCCATGGACAAAAATAGGAGGAACAGGGACAGAAGACAATCATTCCAACCAGCCCAGATAAAAAGTGTCTGCAGGGCTTCCCTGGTGGCACAGCGGTTGAGAGTCCGCCTGCTGATGCAGGGGACACGGGTTCGTGCCCCAGTCCGGGAAGATCCCACATGCCGCGGAGCGGCTGGGCCTGTGAGCCATGGCCACTGAGCCTGTGCGTCCGGAGCCTGTGCTCCGCAACAGGAGAGGCCACAGCAGTGAAAGGCCCGCGTACCGCAAAAAAAAAGTGTCTGCAGATTCTAGCTGACAAGAGGCCATTTTCTGTAGGACACCAAAGCTTAGTTTGTCAAAGAAATAAATGCACACACAAACACACACCAAACATATATCTATGAAGGAACTGCAATCTTCATCTTCATTGTTTAAAACCTAATCAACTTCTCAATTAGGTTAGAAAGTAATAATGGTATATTAAAATTTCATTTTAGTAAGATTGGAATGGGTTTCCTCTCCAAAAACTAAATACCACATGCCTTGGGCTAGCATGACACAGTGAAAGATCATGGGCTTCAAAGTCAATAAGATATGAGGCTCACCACTGGTAGCTTGTGGTCTTGGACAAGTTGTTTGGAACACCATAAGCCTCTGTTTCTTTAACTCTAAATTGAAGATAATACCTACCTCAAAAGTTTAAATGCCGTAAAACGTGCAAAGTGTCTAGTGGCACTTGGTAAGATGTTTTCAATGAACATTATTCCATTCCCTGTTATGACAAAGAGGGTATAGTTCTCTGGGTTTTTTTCCTCTCTCTCTCACCTTCTCTCTCTCTCTCTCTCCCTCCCCAGCCCATCTTTTCTCCCTCCCTTTCCCTCTCTTTTACATTCCTTTAAAAATCTGGATTGTCTGACTCTTGCACCAAAAAGGAGATATCAAAATCTAAGATTCTATGAGATTCTTTGAAGGTCTTTTTTAAAAAAGGAGAAAATACCATATTTTAATGTTTACTTGTTTCTATGAGTCGTATAAACCTATAAAGAGGAAGATTCTGGTGGCTCAGTGATTTTCCATTTCTCATGCATAATAATGTAGCTGATAAGTCTCTCTGGCCCTTTCATCATTACTTTCATCCAAGCCATGTTCAGTTAGGATACCATTTGCATGTTGGCAAGATGGTTACTTTAATATGCAGTCATTAAAAAAAAACCCAGACAGAAAAATAGAACACCTTTTTTTTTTTTTTTTGCGGTATGCGGGCCTCTTACTGTCTTGGCCTCTTCCGTTGCAGAGCACAGGCTCCGGATGCGCAGGCTCAGCGGCCATGGCTCACGGGCCCAGCTGCTCCGCGGCACGCGGGATCCTCCTGGCCCGGGGCAGGAACCCTCGTCCCCTGCATCAGCAGGCGGACTCTCAACCACTGTGCCACCAGGGAAGCCCTAGAACACCTTTTAATAACTGATGCATTAAATGGAGAACAGTTTTCTTTCATGAGAATATAGTACTTGACCTTCTGCAGAGACAAGTTCATTGAACCTAATTTTGAGAAACCGATTACATTTTTTCTAGCCAGAGATGGTTTGATTTGACTGAAGTCTGGTTAGGATGCAAAGAGGCTACTAAAATGACTTTTAGCATTTTTTCCAAAGAGCGATCCATTAATTGCTTGTGAATATTCATCCCTCAACCCTCCTACTCTATTAGGCTCAAACCAGCGCTGTAAGATTATGATGTTTTTATTGATATAATTAATAATAAATGTTACTCATTAACTTGGTTATCGCCAAATTGGACATTTAACAAATGTACTCGGGGCCTTACCCTAGTGAATTTAAGATAAATATGAGGCAACATACGACCTGAAAAGATGAAATCAAGAGTGTTACTGTGGAAAGAAAAAAAAGTGGAGAAAGTGCTTTACCAAGTTTTGGAAAGGCTAAAAACAATGATTTTTAAAACTAATTCTCTTTAGGTTTCTCTGAACAACATGCTCAAAGAATTTAAGATATCTGCTCAATATATAACATCAATTGAAATCTTAAAAGATAGTTTAAAGTACCAGAAGCAAGAAGAACCCTACAAAAAGCAATAATATGCAAAATGCAGAGACTGGATTATGAAAAAACAAAAACCTACCACTTTACTTCACTCCTCATTCTACAACCAAGAATCCAGCTCCTGTATAATCAGAAAATCTAAGGAGTAACAGCAATGAAATATTTCTGCCCTACTGTAATGCTGCAAATTGGAACCTTGAAAATTGTACTCAGATGTGTACCAACGGATCTCAATTGCAAAACAGCATAAGGAACGAGATTTGCAAATGTAGTCTAAGGACCTAGAATAATATTTTAAATCAGGCTGCATTAACCTGGAATTTGTCCATGAGTTGACGTTTACCTTCACATTATTTGAAAGAAAAATCAGAATGTAGACAGAACTTTTCTTTTATTTAAAAAAAAATAATAACAGCACCCTTCGATAGCTCAGCTAGTAGCGCCGAAGACTGTAGACGTGATTTTTGAAAAAACAGACACTTTTCCAGCTTTCCAGCTCTAAACAATAAACTCTACTGTGCTAATCCCTGCCCCACATGAACAGGTGGGGTGGGGATGGCAGGCAGGTGAGAAGGAGTAAAAGAGGTGGACACACGTGTCAACTTGGCCAGACATAATCACTAGTAGGTAGAGAGGAGACTGGGTTCCACGAGGCCAGAGAAATTACTGTCTTATCCCATTTTACAGATCAGAAACTGAAGCTGAGAGGTTACTTGTGCAAAATCCCACAGCTGGGAATCAATTCTAAGGGATTTTTGCCCCTAAAGCCCCCACTTTTCCTATTCCAGCATCTTCAGAGAGATAACACAAGATTCTCGTAAAGTGGTTGATCAACAAAACGCTTCTATGATTAGCCTTCCTCCGGCTGCAAGACTGACAGCAGGCCAGGTGGCTCAAGGTTCCCCACCCTCCATTCTTTTCGGTGCCCCTCTACCGAGGAGGCTGTGCTTTTTCCTCGGTGCCCCTTGGATACACCAATGTGAATGGAGGTCTCAACAGCTAGAAATGAAGGTGCCCCATCTTCCCTCACATGTCAAGGTCACCTGTAAGCATCCCTGTTAGGCACTGTGCGAAGGTTCAGAGAAATAGGGTACCATTCTTGTTAACAAGCTGCTTCCAGGCTGATTAGAAGACAAGGCAGGATCATCCTTGCTTTTATCCCCCCAGAATAAACATAATGAGAATATCAAGCAACTAGGGAGGAAAGTCAAAAGAGATATTTTTGGTCCAGGACTTTCAGAGGTCCTACAATATTAAATCACATGGGTAGGAGACAAACTCCCAAATGCATAAGGACATGTGGATCTATGTAGGTATGAAAACATAATTCCTTTTCTGTGTCTCCTTTCTTGTTTTCAGTACTTTCACACCCCATGTCCTATTGCTCACCTGGCGTGTCCAACTGCCTAAGCCCTACCTTGACTGTGTAGGATAAGTTTATGCTCAAGTTTAAGATAAGTTAAACTTGTAAGATGTTTATGTGTAGATAAGTTATGCTTATCTTTTACTTTCATTCCTTTCTTTCAAAACTCACTAGTCCTATTTCCCCATTCTCAGTACTCTGCTGTCTCCTGGGAAAATTCAAACTTACCTGTGGGCTCCCCCAGACAAATATTATGTGTTTACAGTTACATACAAGGAGTTGCTTTTGCTGGCAGTATTAGCCATCAAGTTAGGCTATGTAGATATTTTTTAAAAGATCACAAAAGTCACTTCCAAAGGAGTGTTTATTTTATATTCTTGCTCAGACCGTATCTAAGGACAATGGTTCCTAAACCAAACTATCTTAGGAAGTTTCTTTATCAATTTTATTTCACTTAAAAAAATGAAAACAATTAATATTTGTAATGAGGCACCTACCTTGACCTTTGTTCAAGTTCTTTTTTTAAGTAAAAAAAAAAAAAAAAATGACCTGAGCTACCTTGCTTAAATTAGTTAAAAACAATTCATTTTAGACACTTCAAATGTTTCAATATTTTGTGTATGACCCAATCTGCTTAATTAAAAAGAAATTTACTTTGGCTGTATCTTCAAATTTTCACTGCATTTTACAATTACTGACCCTTAATAAATATTGAAAACTGAGACCTCAATGTCTTTGAGGTCGCAGTATACCTGCACACATATAAAACAGACAAAGAGTCTTGTAGAAAAATCCTATCTTGAAGAAAATGTGAAAAAAATGGAAGACTAAACTAAGGTTGCCACTTAAATTGCGTACATCAAAATTTCAACAAATTCTTCAGTTGCTATGTAGTCATTAAGCTATTTGCCTGGTATAACCAATCTCAGTTCACTTCTGTAAACCTGTGTAAGGGTTTCATATCCAAAATAAGGTATCAATAAGAGTATTGGTAAGAAACAAAAGCTAACTATAACCAGCATAAACATGATTGGATTTGATATTTCCTTAAGAAATAACCCTCCAAGGTAAAGACTTGTAAATAGACTGCTCAGACAACTATATTTCCTAAACCTTAACAAGCTATTTCTGGTGCCTTATGAAAGTAAAGCATTTTGAAATATAATTAACTTGAGAGAACGATGATCTTGGAAAATACTACATCTTTTAAGAGAAAGTACAATACTATAAGGGCTAAAACTTGATTCTAAATATAAAAATTTAATAGTAAAAATTTACCAGTGTGTTTCCATCACTGTCTAAGGGACTGGATAATTTTCCTTTAAAACTGAAGTCTTATAATGGAGATACGTGATAGTACTTCTCAGTTTTAATGATTATTTTAATTGTCCCAGGAGATTGTGTGACTCCCAACTCTATAACAGTATAGTTACTAAGAGGCCTTCTAGTATTGATTTTATCTTGTAAATAAATTTACCTATAGGAAAGACAACTTACTGACCAGATCCATGGAATTCTAGTCTACTTCTCATTACTTTTGTTATAAATTAATACACTGAAATTATTGTGTATAAATAAAATCCTTCAGCATGACTCAATCTTTCAGATCTTACTTACCTATGACTAAAATGTGAAAATTGGGTTTCAGTATCTGCAAATTGCAGGATATGTGATCACCCCATCTCTAAGCAGACACTCTTTGAGACTCAGGCTCTGGAAAGCATCTCTCTCTTTCACTTGGCCCTTTGCCCCATGACCATAGCAAATGTTATTTCTTAAGTTTAAGCATCACTGCTTTCACCATTTTTGCATGCATGTTTAGGACTAATTTCTATTACCTTGTTCTCACTTTTGGAAAAGTAAATCGCTCACAATATTTACACTGATGTCTTAAGAAAGCAAATTTGTAGTCCCGTAAATTTTAATAATCTGTGCCAGGCATCACTGTAGAAGGGGATAGTGCCCTGAAACCGATCAGTAAATGAAAGAGACTAACTCCCCAAACATTATGGGGCTTCCATTTCTGGACCGGTAAGGACTGTCTGTGGGATAAAGCGAGAACTGTTGCACTACAAACATTTAGGGCATTTGGGGCGAAAAAGCTCAGGCTGAGGCTCTTGGGCAGGCAGAACATGCTTATTTCATAACCCACTTACTCACAACTACCAAAACCTATGGCCAGTTGCCTTTTTAAAAACTGTAGAAAATTGGAGGCGATGATACTTTAGTGGTGATTAAGACAAATGCTTAATATTTCTGAAGATAAAAAGGTTTGCGAGAAGTTTCAGGATTTGCCTGCCATCACACTGTCTCCCAGGAGTAAACTGGGAGCATCCCTGTCGATTTAGAGCTTTCTATGGCCCCATCCTTCTTTCCATTTTAACTTGCACTGATGTACACAACTCATGCCCTTTAATCCTCCGTGGTTTCATCACTTAGAAGCACTATATTGAGTAGAGGTAAATAATTATTTTATGTAGGTCTAATTAAGTTCAAACTGACTAGCGTTGGCCCCAGACTTTCTGCATTCCTCGGAGTCAGTCTAATATGAGCAGTTGAATCTACTCAGTTCGACGTGTATTTGGGGGGTATATGCACCTGCTCAGGGTAGGAGAGAAGGAGCTACCACTCTGCTGAGCAGAAAGTTTCAGCTGCTAAAAGAAAGTGGACCAGAACTAAGCCATCCCAGCTTGCAGGATAAAGGAAACACCCACAGCAAAGATAGCTGGAAATCAGGTTGACATGTACTCTGTCTTTACTTTTAGGTTAAAGAAAAAAGTCTCTGAATAATTGCTATACTGTGGTAAGTGGAACATGTATTTCTTCATTTTAAACAGTCCCAAATGGTATCTAAAGAATCTTT